>NC_059119.1:28688333-29950000 GCF_020740685.1 Jaculus jaculus
CTCCCGGACAGGTATGAGGTTGTCAGTCTTCCCTTTATAGAGAGGAGGGACAAACCTAGCAAGCCCTGGGGGTCCTGTCCGCCTCTCCCCAGTGCTGGCATTGCAGGTGTCAGTCTTGCCCTAGGCAGTTAAGTTAAAGTTTTTAGCATCGCAAGGGCTGCTCTCTGGTTTCTCTAGTAATAGGGCCACTATTGTCAGAAGACTGCGGAAATTGATCGGTTGATAAAGAGCCTGCCATACAGGCATAAGGCCCCGAGTTTGGACCCCTAGCACCCATTTAAAAAGCTGTGTGTGACGCCCGTCACCTACAATCCCAGTACTGGGGAGGGACAGAAAGGATTCCCTAGGGCTTGCTGCCTAGCTGACCTAGCCAAATCAGTGAGCTCTAGGTTTTGTAAGAGACCTTGTCTTAAATATAAAGTGGAGGAGGCTGGAGAGATAGCATAGCAGTTAAGGCACTTGCCTGAAAAGCCTAAAGACTCAGGATCGGTTCCAAGGTCCCCGTGTAAGCCAGCTGCACGAGGTGGCGCATGTGTCTGGAGTTCCTTTTGTAGTGGCTGAAGGCCCTGATGCACCCATTCTCTCTATCTGCCTCTTTCTCTCTCTCTCTCTCTCAAATAAATAAAATAAAATGGAGAACAAATGAGGATGACACCCCATGATAGACTCGAATGCCACCACACCACATGCACGCAAAAGAGGAGGAAGAGGAGAGAAAGAAAAAAACAAAAGAAGAGGAGGAAGGGAAGTTGTTGGGTGGGCTAGGGAAGAGGAATAGGCCTTCATCTTCTTTGCACCAAGTCTACTTGGTGGGCACCTGGCCCGTAGGCTGCACTTAATTAGTTGGACAGCATTTCCTCCTGGTGGCTGAGGCCCATGCGAAAGGCGCACACCCCCCCCCCATGCGGGAGTTCCCTGGTGGGCAGGAAGGCAGCTGGGACCCCTGGCTGGCCCCACTCCATTGGCAGCTGAGGGCTAGGCGGGGGGGGGGGGGGGGGGAGCACGGAGAAGCAGCAGCTGGCTTCCAGAACCCAAGGCCAGCCTTTCCCACCCCCGTAGGCTCCCCACTGAAGTTGGGGGTGCAGTGGGAAGAGAGGAAATGGAAGCAACATGGGTGGGATGACAGCAGGGCTGGACCCCACGCCCCAGGCTCCTCCTGTTAACTCTGCATGAAGAAGGGATTATTTACAGGCTGCGACCTGGAGAATGTGCCAAGTGCTCCAGTCCCCATGGGAGGCCAGATTCCATCCTGGAAGTGAACTAGTAACCCTTCCCCTCCGGCCCTCCCTGAGGCTAAGCTGAGACCCCCCAATCCCAGCTCCACGAAGGGGCGAGACTGGGCTAGCTTTCCCAGTCGTATCCTCTTCAACAGCACACCCCTCTTTCCTTGCCCCCACTCCCCCATTGTCTTGTTCATAGTGCCCAAGCCTCCGTTTCTTTCATGGAATTGCAAAGATCTTAGCTACGGGCAGGGTGAACTGGCCTGGAATAGTCACATGCCCAAGTCCCAGACTCTGGCACCCTGAGCAAGTGGGTAGTGTCTCTAAAGGACTGATCAAGTCCCATGAGGTCATTAGGATGGGTCCAATGACCACATGAACCAGTAGGTCCTACTAGTGGTCTTAGAAGAGATTAGAGAAGATAGACCCCGGGGGAAGTCGGTGAAGACACAGGGATAAGATGCCAGCCACAAGCCAAGCAGAGAGAGAGGTCTTGATCTCAGACTTCCAGCCTCTTGAGTGTAATTTAATACATTCTTGCTGGCAAAGCCACCTAGTCCAGCAGCTGACCAAATGTATACAGCGCCCCCCCACCCCCAACCCATCTGCCACCAGCGCCGATCTTTCCATTCTCCTTCAAGTCAAGGAGCGTGACTGGCATGGAAACTGAGAAGGTTAAGCACGCTGCCCCGTCTGAAAGCTCTGCTGCAAGTCACAGGCTCTCAGTGGCAAAGCCAGGTGTCCCAGGTCGCATTCCTGGACACTGACAACTGGGGGGGGGGGGAAGGTAGCTTGTATGCTCGCAGCTGCAGCAAGGGCCTGGACACAGGGGGAGGGAAGGTGCCGCTAGGGGCTCCGGCAAACTCACACCCAAGTGGGATGCTTATTTCAATACTTGCACAGAGACAGCAGTAAGCGACAGCTCCTGCCCCAGTGCCATTGTGACTGGGCAGAGAAAAACAGCAATGGAAGACAGGGCAGCAGGAGGCAGCTCTTCCCTCGGGAGGCCAGCTGGAATGACAGGGCCCAAGTGCACCCCAGGCAGAGGGGCACAAAGGAGTACTCACAGGAGAGACAGAACAGGGCGGGTTTTGCTCACCTGCCCTCAACCACCGAGATAATGCAAAAGCCAGGCAAGTTGGGCAGCCAGATCTTCCTTTTCCTGGACTACAGGAAGTGTTTGTCATACTATCCTAAAGAGGAGTGTCAATTTTTGCTTTGCAAAGCTGCACTGCAGAGAACTGAGGCAAGAAGTAAGCTCCCCGACATTATCCTCTTCACTCAGGTAAGTATCGCCTTCCCCATCTCCCTTGCCTCCGTTGACCTTACAGAGAGCTAAGAGGCTTATGGGTAATACAGCGCTTATTAGAGAAAAGGCGGGAGACTCTAGTTAAGAGTGTCACAGTCCATACAGGAAACATGCAGGTTTAAGAAAATCCCAGGCTGGATGGTGCACACCTTTCATCCTGGCACTCCAGGAGGCAGAGGTTGGTGGATCACAATGAGTTCGTGGACACCCTGAGACTACATAGTGAATTCCAGGTCAGCCTAGGCTAAAGCGAGACCCTACCTGAGAAAACCATAAAGACAAACAAGAAAATCCCAGATCTGTGATCAGAGAAGAGACCTGGGAACGTATTGACTGTGAGCTGAACGCTGAACGAAGGCTGCACTGGAATCCATGAAATAAAATTCAAAGAAGCAGCAACAAGTGACCTCCTGAAAGAGGATCCACGCTGCGCAAAGACCCCAAGGCAAGAAGCAACTGGCGGAGGCTGGAAATGGAAAGATGGGGGCCCTTGGGTGAACTGCACCCCACTGTGACCCAGATGCACCCCAGGACTCTGCCTCTACCAGGGACCTGAATGAAGGCCAGTTCTTTGGCAGGAAGGCAACCAAACAGGCAAGAAAGACACTGATCCACATAAAGAACAAGGGTCTTTCTGATAAGACCCCCCCATTCTTCAAGTGGGTGCTCTGATGCCAGGGAGTCCCACGAACCCCACAAGGGCACTGGAACACACGTGGTCCCAGGCCTCCCCCGTTGCCAGGGAAGAAGCAGCAAGCACAGAAATGATGGCCAGAGTGGGCTGGATGGCTAAGGGCTGGGGTCTGACTGTGCTGTGCTGGAAGCGGCTGTTAGCAATGGGGCTCTAGGAGCCTGGCCTTCTACATCTGAATAGCGGGGAATGCAATGCCTCTGGGGTGAGGACAAGAGTCCGGTGAGCAAAGACCTTGAACATGCAGCTATCAGGTTGCAGGCCCTGAAAGCTAGGGAAGATGGGCCACAGGAAGTGGTCCTCACACTGCCCTTGAGCAGGGCAGGGTTCATGTGTGCAAGATCTGAAGGCACACAGCCCCCCCCCCGCCCCCGGAGTTCCCCATTTCTTCAAAGTTTAAACCATTACTATGGGGAGCTGCAAAGACTGTTCAGCAGCTAAAGGTGCTGGCTTGCAAAGCCTGAAGGCCCAGGTTTGATTCCCCAGTACCCTCGTGGAGCCATACATAAAGTGGCACATGCTTCTGGAGTTCTGTTTGCAGCAGCAATAGACCCTGGCATGCCTATACACACTCTCTGTCTCTCTCTCCCTCTTCCCCTCCCTCCCTCAAATAAATACATAAAAATATTTGAAGTACGCCGTAAGGAGTCCTACCCGTCCTTTGGCTCTTACATTCTTTCCAACATGCTCCCCCCAGACATAAAATGGCCTGGATATCCATGATCTCACAGTGCCTGACACTACCTACACAAGACCATCATAAGAGGAGGAAAAGATCATGACATCCAAATAAAAGAGAGACTGATTGAGATGCGGAGGGAATATGATGGAGAATAGAATTTCAAAGGGGAAATTGGGGGGGGGGTATTACCATGGGATTTTTTTATCATCATGGAAGATATTAATAAAAATTGAGAAAAAAATGAATACTAAGAAAAAATATTTGAAGTATTCATTTGATACTGAATCCCACTGACTGCTTCGCTGTCTGTGCTTATACATGAACCTTACATTCCTGGGGATAAGATTTAAGGGGTCCTAGACCCCCGCTATATATGTGGGTAATGTCAGGAAAAGGACAAACCCACATAGATGCCATAGGACACCGAGAGTGCACAATCTTCTGCCGAGGCAGCAGCAGGATAGGGAGGGAAGGTCTTGCCCAGAACACTCAGGTACCTGTCCCAGGAAAGTGGTGAGTGGTGCCAAAGAAATGCCCTCACTCATTTGCCAGGAGCCGGGAACTCCTCCGAAGGTAACAGAGATGGTAAACTGTCAGAACTCAACTGCCTACAAAGTGTTACCTAATTCAGGACCAGGGAAATAGAACGCATTGCTTACGTTGGTCTGCAGCACCAGGAACACTAAATGAGGGATGGGGAGGCCTTCAAAACTAGCCCACAGCTGATTCTTAGCCAACCCATCACGTCCAAGCACCTCTGATCCAAGGCAAACGTTTCCTTGCCCAGGGATTGATGCGAACATCTGCTCGTGCGAACTCCTCGCCAGTTCTAAGCACTACACATGCATATTCCCAGTTTATCCATCTACAGACCCTCATTTCACAGACAAGACTTGCCCAAAGAGGCCAAGTAGCTTGCCCAAGCTCGCACAGCACATGGCAGACGTGTGAAATTCCCCACCAAGGAGATCTGACTTCAAAGACAACTCCGGATTACAGCATGCTGTTTGGTAAGCGTGCAGGCTCTCTTTCCATGCAGTGAAAGGTGGGATTAGGCAACCACTGATCCTATCCCATACCAAAATGGAGGGGTATAAAGGTCCACACACAGGTTAGGAGCATGGACTTAAGAGTTAAGCAGATTTATCAGGAATTCCCTTTACAGACCAGGGCGAGGCCTCATGGGAGAAGCACTTCAAAGGGCAGTTGGCAGGCACACAAAGGAGACCCCTAGAGTGGTGGCCCTGGACTCAGCCAGGACAGGTTGAAGATGATCCAAATTCTAGCTCTCAAAGCTCCCAGGGGCTCTTGGAAACACAAGGACGTCCTTGACCCCCCTAACAGTGAAGATTTGGGGTGCCCTCATGGATAGTGGAAGATGGTCACCAGGCTTGGCAGGAGGAATACTAGTGAACCCTGCACGGACCCGCTGTGGCTCCTCCACACAGGCCACCAGCTGTCTTGGCCTCCATCTCAGCCAACCAGCCATCGTCCCCAGGCAGCACAGTGACTATCAAGAACAGAAGCATTTCCCACGAGGCCCGGGAAGGACATTCTGCTGCCCTTGTAGCCAGAGGACAATGGATGGATTTCTTCCTCCCCGACACCCTTCTCTTCAGACTGGTCCAGATGCCAGCTCTAGCGCCTGGTAGCTGGGTCACCCTTGCTCTATTTACAAGACAACGGCAGTCCAACGTAGCAAGTTAGAAGCACAGCGTCTACACACAGCCCGGCTCCCTGAGTTCAATCCCCACGCTACAGTTTTGGTAGCTCATAGACTTAAGTCAGTTTGCAGCTTTGTCTGCACCTCAGTTTCCTCACCTGCAAAATGGAGCAATAACAACACTAACCTCAGAGATGGCTGGCCAAAAATCGAGTTAACGTTTTCTTTGTAAAGCACATCTGCCTGCCAGTTTCGTGAAGCGCATGGGTCTACATTTGCCACTGTCATTGTTATGTAGAAATGCTGTTGCAAATAAATGAGGTTAATACACAACCTGGCACCGGTACTCCACCCAGGAAAGGCGCCCACTTATTTGTTACTATTATCAAGGGCCACGTGCGGTGCTGCACACCTGTAAAACCAGAGCACAGAAGAAGAAGGATAGCTGCCAAGTTCTGGTTGAGAACGGGCTCCACGGTGAGACCCTATCTCAAAATAAATAAATAAATTTAATTAAATTCTATCCGGCCGGGCCTGGGAAGCCAAGAGGAGAAAAAGTTCTCCCACAACTTCAAAGGGCAAGGCATACAGCCAGGGTAAGCCCGCAGTGTGGGCAGAAGCAGTTCGCAGAGCAGGCTGCTTGTGGCGAAGGGTCTGGCCTCAACTCAGCCCAGGACACCCTTGTCGCAGCAGGGGGGCAAGCTCGAGGGTCCCCACCCGGCTGGCTGGGACGATCCAGCCGCTCCTGGCCTCAACTGCAAGGGGAGTTGAAGCGAAGTTGGTGCCCAGAAAGAGCTGAGGCGGGTGTTGAGTTTGGAAAACCGAAAGGAGCCGGGTCGCGACTGCACGGGAAGGAGGGGTGCGGGGTGGGGGTGGGGGGGGCTGCTGGGCTTGTCCTGGGGAGCCCGGGTGCGGGGCGCAGGCACGCTCGGGGCAGGACAGGCCCGCGCTGCGGAGCTGCTCCGCCGAGCGCTGGGATGACGATGCTGCCCCGCTCCGCCGCCCAGGACCACCTCCCCCCCCCCCCCATGCCAACCCCAGCCCGCCTCTCCCGCCCCGCCGCCGCTTACCCGGGGCCGGAGCCCGCGCCAGCAGCACGGCCGCCGCCAGCGCCACGAGCCGGAGCCGCATCTCCCCGCCGCCGCCTCCCGCGAGCGCACCGCCGCCGCCGCCGCCGCCACCCGCCGCCTGCCGGCCGCCAGCCCGCCCCGCGCCCCGCGCCCGCCCCCCGGCCCGCCTCTCGGCCGCCTGCCACGGGCCCGGGCCCCGGGCTGCTTGCTGCGTCCCGTCCGTCCCTAGGCCGCGCTGGGGACGGAGGAAAGGCCTCCGGAGCCACACCAGCTCCGCGGAGCTGTGGGTGTCTCCTTTCACCACGCCCATTTCCCAGATGAGAAAAACTGAGATTCCAGGGAGTACAGAGTTTACTTCCGGGCGGGGATGGCGGGGCGTGGCAGGACGGGACCCCAAAGTTATACCGAAGAAGAATGGGGTCCCAGAGGCGGCTAGGGGCGGGATGCGTCCACAGACCCTGGCCTTGGATCTCCAGCACTCACTCCTCTGGGAAAACTGGGAGGCTCGGCCTTTCTGGGCCTGGAGGAGGCGGGTGGGGAGGCTGGGGAGGGAGCCTTTAAAAAATTAAAGGGTCCACAGGGAAAAGTTCAGAACATGGACACTATCAACAGTCACGGTCACTTAGGGCTCCCTCTTCTGGGCCTGGGCCAAGTGATTGACAGGTGTGAAGCAGCCTTCTGAGCTCTGTACTGCCTGTTTGCCCTATCTGTCCAGTGAGGCCATGGGCCTAGTCTTCCCGAGGTATTTACAAAGCCAAGTTTAAGTTGGCACTGGTCCCTGATGGTGTGCATCAGCATTCATTGCTATTCCCTGGGTTATTGTGCAGGGGTGGTGGTGGTGGGGCTTTGAAGAGTCCAGAAAAAGAGAGGGGTGGGCCCTGGTTGAGAGTAGATTCAAGGAGGAGGCTGGGAGAAGCATGGAACAAGAGAGACGCTTCCAGTGGGTACTGACCCCTAGGGTGACTCCCCGAGGGACCAGTGGGTTCAAGGCATTGTGGTCACTATGAGATCTGTCCACCACAAGATGCTCTCAGGGAGCAGCCTTTGCAAAGCCTGGGCTGACCATCAAGGCTGCATAGGCACAGTGACTCCCCGGCTGAGCTAGGTGTGCGGTGAGCTTCGAGGTCTGACACCAGGGGCCAGAAGAAATGACAAGCCAGGTTTGGTAATATATGCCAGTAATCCCAGCTACCTGGAAGGCTGAGACAGGAGAATTGGGGAAGCCTGGGCAACTCAGAAAGACCCTGCCAAATAATAATAATTATTAATTAAAATACGAATTTTTAAAATAAGCAAAAGGGGCTGGGCTTGCGGCTCAATTGTACAGTGGTTGCCTCGTATGCATGAGGCCCTGGGTTCAATACCCAGTATTAAAAAAAAATAAAATTCAGGGTGAAACTGAATTCTACATCCTCGTGAGACCCCCAACTTGGAAACCACTTTGCATGCATGAGCCGATGAAGCATGCCACTGGATTTTATATTTTATATTTCTACCAACAAATACACCGAGGCTCAAAGAAGAGCCAAGATGAGTGCAGATTCCTGTGGTTCCGGAGTGTCTGAACTGAGAACTTGGATCCTGGCTGCCATGGATCAGGTCAGCCCTGGAGCTCAAGGCAGCGGTTGGCAGCTCTGGGAAGAGTTCCAGAAGCGGGATGCTAGCGCTGAAAAGAGACCTGCATCCCAAACCAAGCAACAGCTGCAGGTCGTTGGGCAAGGTGACCTCTCAGAATGACACTTTGCAAGTGAAGGGTGCTGTGTGTAAAATGGCATGCCAGCATGGGCACCATGAGTAAGGGTCTAAAGAACTGGCAGAGTGGCCTGCTGTGGCCTGGGACCTCCACCCATGGTGTTTGCAATTGGATTCCCCCTCCCACCCCCACCTCCGTTGGTGGGGATGCACTGTGTTTTGGTCCTGGAGTACTTTAGTATCATTCCTATCCTGCAAGTCTCCTCAGGCATTTAACCTAGACACATCTGTTTGCCTTCTTTTTGCACATCCCGGTGCTTGCTAGAGGTTTGGAACTGCAAGCACTTTCCTTGCAGTTCTGTGACACACAGAACCGCGCTGTTTGCCACAGGGTGAGCTACCAGTGCTTTTTGGCTTAATGACACAGGAGTGGAGGACACAGCCAGTCCCCCGTGGATGACACTGTGACAATACCCACTACCGTGGATTCCATATTTTTGCTGTCCTGGACTCCACTGACCGAAACTGGCTGGTCCTGCATCTCTGGTCTGTAGCTCGCACACAAAAACTTCCACAGGGGCAGGGTGGTTCTGTTAGCTATTCAGACCATTCTAAAGTCGATTCATGTCCCTGACAGTTCTACCAGTCGCCACCAGTAAGAATGCAGATTCTCTAGAGTTAAGTGTATTCCCTATTGGTTGGAACCCAGCTCACAGAGTGTGGTATGGTCGTATTTTTATTTATTTGACAGAGAAAGAGGGAGAAAGAGACAGAGAGAGAGAGAGAGAGAGAGAGAGAGAGGGAGAATGGGCATGCCAGGGCCTCCAGCCACTGCAAACGGATTTCAGATGCGTGTGCCCCCTTGTGCATCTGGCTAACCGTGGGGCCTGGGGAAATCAAACCTGGGTCTTTTGGCTTTGCAGGCAAACACCTTAACTGTTAAGCCATTCTTCCAGCCCTGTGGTATAGTCTTATAACCAACTTGAGGTTTGTAGGTAGAAAATATATCCCTACAGTAAAAGCACCAAGGAAAAAATAAATGCCCCTCTTTATGATGCTCAGCAAATTCCTGTGTTCCGCTCTTTTAGTTTGGACTTGTCTAAGTAATTTCAGAGATGTACTCTTACATGCTGCTCACAGGCCAGGCCGTTGGTTGGTTACATGCTTGAATTGCTGCTAAATGAGAGTGAGCACAGAGTTCGCTCTGGGTAAAAGAAGTTTCCAGCTGTGACTGATGGTGTGAACAATAAGAAAGAGATCTTAGGAGCCGGTGGAGGCAACTCGTTTTGGTAAAGTGCTTTCTGCACGTTGCAGTTCCTTTTTGATGCTGGAACAAACATTTGACCAGAAGCAGCTTAATGGGAGGAAGTTCTATCATGGTGAGAGAAGCTGGCTTACGTTCACAGATGCATAGCAGAGAGGCATCAGGCAGCTTGGGCTAGCGCAACCAACCAGGGCTCAAAGAGGCTCTGAACACACCTTGTAGAGCTGGACTGAAGACTGCTGCACCCCCCAGGGTCACACTCCCCGCCCCCTGCCCAGCAGGGATCTACCAGAGGGGAACTTAAGTAGGAAGTTTAATCTTTTTTTTTTTTTTTTAAATTTTCATTTATTCATTTGAGAGAGACAGAGAGAGAGAGGCAGAGAGAGAGAGAGAGAGAAAGAGAGAGAGAGAGAGAGAATGGGCGCGCCAGGGCCTCCAGCCACTGCAAACGACCTCCAGATGCGTGCGCCCCCTTGTGCATCTGGCTAACGTGGGTCCTGGGGAATCGAGCCTCGAACCAGGGTCCTTAGGCTTCACAGGCAAGCGCTTAACCGCTAAGCCATCTCTCCAGCCAGGAAGTTTAATCTTAATGAAACATGTCTGCCTATATGAGGCCATTCATTCAAACCACCCCTGGGCCCTGGTAGGCTCATGATCATCTTAAAACACAAATTAAATGTAGTCCAACCTTTATACGTCCCAGTTTTTTTTTTTAACCAACTTTAACACTAGTCAAAAATCCAAAGTCTCATCTGAGATTCAAGATTGTCGATTGTCTCCCTCTCTCTCTCTCTTTGTTTTGTTTTGTTTTTTGTTTTTTTGAGGTAGGGTCTCACTCTAGCTCAGGCTGACCTGGAATTCACTCTGTAGTCTCAGGGTGGCCTTGAACTTACTATGATCCTCCTGCCTCTGCCTCCTGAGTGCTGGGATTAAAAGTGTGTGTCCCTGTGAGCCCTCCCTATAAAATTAAAACACACGTTATATACTTTGAACACATAGTGGCGCAGAGTAAATATTTCCATTGCAGAAAGGTGTAACAAGGAGAGACTGGACCATGCAAAAATCAGTAACTGGCAGGCAAACGTCAAACATCTCCACAGCCCTGGTACATGCAAAACACCTTTGGGCCTACGCTGCAAACCACGCTCCATCTTTGTAGCTCCATACTTGGTCTCCACACAGGGATTTCTACCCTGCTTCACATGCCACAACTCAGCAGCAGCTCCGGGAACAAGTTCACCCTCATACAGTGACCTTACTAAGCCTCCATACATGGATTTTATCCCTGGTCCTCATCACCCAGGGGCCATTTCCAAACAGCAAAACTGTGTTGTACATCCAACGACCCTTTCCAACATTTGTTACACATTTGTTGTACCAGGTGGGCTACCAAAGTTGTTCATCCAGAGGGGGCTAAATCTTGACCTTAAAGAGGATACTCTTTACCAGTCTCCCTTCAAACCTTCTCCTTTCATGGTGGTGGCATCATGTGACAGAAGATATCACTTCATAGGGAACAGGATGCAGAGAGAAGGAGGGCGCAGGGAGGCAGGAAGGGAAGGAACATAAAATGTTCCCTCGCTGTTTCAGAGATGTTTTCACAAAACAGGGCTCTGAGGTTTTGTGAAGCTAAGTGCAGGACTTGGGCTTTCATAAAGTTTCCATTTTAGACTTAATAATTTGAAAGTGGTAAATTAAGACATCTTGCTCAGACATAGTGATGCATACCTGACGTCCCAGTACCCAGGAGGTTGAAGGAAGATAATTGAGAGTTCAAGTGAGGAGAGAGGACAGCCTGGACTCCATAGTGAGACCCTATCTAAATAAATGACATTTTGATTTGTGTCTCTATACAGAGAAGACGTGAAGACTCCAAGCTTGGAGCAATTCCAGCCAAAGTAATACAGATGCCATAGGCGGTAAGCATCAGAGGTCCAAGATAGGTAGGATACCATATGGAGGTGTGGACATGAAGCTTATCAGCTTGCTGCTACCGAGAGTGAGTAACTCGCTGTCCATGGCATGATGGTGAGAACACATTGACCCCCTGAGAATGTCACTCACATTCATGTCCGAACTCAGATAAGAGGCAAGTTGGTTTTATAAAACGTCACATAAAATTAATGTTGTTAGTTTGAATTTTATTGCTATTGCAATCGTGCTTATGTTTGTTGCAAGGCAGTTATAAACTTGGATGTTTATGGTTCTGTTGCTTAAGTCATTTCAACAGCAATAACTTAAGTCCACACAGTTTAGTAAGAGTACTCTTAGCCCTTAAAAAAAAAAAAAAGAAAAGAAAAGAAAAGAAAGTTGGCCAGACGCTGGTCTGGGCAATTCTCAATTTCTCCTCTTCTCCTGGGACTGAGAGGGCACCTCGTCTTAGTAGTAGTGACTGGTGTGCCCTTCGTGAGGGGGGGGAAGTTGCTTCAGCAAGTCCTGCAGAGAACATAAATGTCCTTGGGGACTCAGTACCATTTGTGAGCCTTTTCATGAAAGGGGTCTTTGTGTCCTGTCCCAAGCCAACTGTCAGCCTGGGCCTATGCAGGGCCATCATGCACACACATACACTTTCTCACACCTACCAACACATGCACAGACAGGCTCAGCAGGCTTTGAGATTCACACATGCCTTATTCACCTCCTTCTTACTATTTTTTTCCCCTTCAGTTCAGCACATCCTCCTGGCTCCTATGCCCAGACAATTTCCTGGGGGAACCTTCTAGTTAGTCATGCCAGATAGAAAGCATGAGAGGCTTAGCATGCTGCCATGCCCTCACACATCCAAATCCACACTGTTTGCTCTGGGCCAAAAGTCTCCGAGCCTTCCAAACCTGAGTTTGTGACTTTTCAGCATTTATACCCACCATGGTTATAGGCACCTGTCTTTGAGCCTGTGCTTCTAAGGGCTGTCAACTAGGACGGCTCCTTACAAGCAGGGTGGATCCACTCCAGCCTTCCCAGCTATTGCCTTCCTGCTTGGACCTTTGCTCCATATATCCAGCCAGTCTTCTTGAGCTGTTCCCAAGTGCCACATACAGAGTCCTTAACTCAAATGCGTTGTCTCCCAGTCCCGGGAAACAAAGGTCTGAAGAAAATAGCCTGATCAACCCAAAGTTGTTTCTTTTGGGGGCTCTCTCTCCTTAGTTTATAGAAGGCCATCTTCACCTATCATGTAGATCCTAAACATTGCCCCAAAGCACACATGTTAAAGAGTTGGTCTCTCATTTGGCATTATGAGGTGGTGGGACCTGTAAGATATGAGACCTAGTGGGAGGTATCAGGTCATTGAAGGTGTGTCCTCAAAGGGGACTATAGGACATGGTCTATTCTTCTTTCTCTTTCTTTCATATCTAACTATGGGGCGGACAGGCATCCCCTACATGTTACCCACCATAGTTAACAGTCTCACCACAGACTCCAAAGCAACAGGACTACCCAAATAGAAACTCAAATATCTGAAACTGTGAGTCAAAATAAGTCTTTCCTTTTCATCAGTTGATTATCTCAGGTATGCCTTCAAGGGTTGAAAAGCTGCTTCCCTTACTCAGGCAGGGCAGAGCTGCCCAACACACAAGGCTTTTGCTCAGTGGCTCCATGTCATAGTCTCCTCTTCTTGTAAGGTCACCTTTGACATTGAATTAAGGTCAACCACAATGATTAATCACAATGGTGGTTGTGTTTATTAAAGGTAATTAAATATATTGTGAATTGTGATACATTTCATAAGCCATAAAAATCTCATTCTTTCAACTATACAATCAAGTGGCTTATAATATAGTTATGAAGTTGTGGAACCATTACTACCATCTAATTTCAGAAGAAATTCCATATATATTAGCAGCCATTCCCACACGTGCTGGATTACCTGACTCAATTGCAGCCATTAATCTGCTTTCTGTCTCTATAAACTTGCCTATTTGGATATTTAATATACATAATATGATACGTTATATAGGCTTTTATATCTGGCTTCTTCTACTTTGTATGTTTTTAGGCTTCATTCATGTGTACCATGAATAAGTTCATTTCTTTCTATAGTTGAATGATATTCCATTGTATAGATAGATATTTGCTCTATTTTGTTTGCATGTTTATCATTTGATGGACATGTAGGTGATTTTCACATTTCCATATTATGAATGACATTGCTATGGATACACACAAGTTTCTGTGTAGGTGTTTTCAGTTCTCCAGAATTTACATCTGTGTTTCACTTGAGTTTTATAGTGCTAATCCGTGTAGAAGGCCTTTTCAATTTGATATGTGTGTGTGTGTGTGTGTATGATATGAAGTAAGGTCCCAACTCCATGGGTATTTTTTTTTTAGAAAGTTTCACTAGTTTTTAAAATATTTTATTTATTTATCTGCAAGCAGAGAGAGAAAGAGAATGGGCACCCCAGGGCATCTAGCCGCTTCAAATGAACTCCAGGTGCATGTGCAACCCTGTGCATCTGGCTTTATGTGGGCACTGGCAAATCAAAACCAGGTTTTGCAGGCAAACACCTTAATTGCTAAGCCATCCCTCCACCCCAACGTCACTTTTTTATTAGAAAAGACAAAAATCCAGTTGCGCTGGTCCCAGCTGCTGAAAAGCTTAATATTACCCATGAAATTATCTTCGCTCTTACATCAAAACAGCCATTGATCACAAGTGTATGGGCTTACTGCTGATTGTCATGTCCTTTTTATGAGGTTGGAGTTTAGTAAGAAAAGACTTAAAATAGACTTACGCACAAGCAGTGAGAGAAGGGGAGGAAGACCTAGAACAGTAGTATATGTTCCACAGGGGCTCCTGGAGTAGACCTCTCAAGAAGAGAGTTCCCTATCTTGTCCTTTTTTCTTTTTTTTTTTTTTTTTTTTTGGTTTTTCAAGGTAGGGTCTAACTCTAGCCCAGACTGACCTGGAATCCACTATGTAGTCTCAGGGTAGCCTAAAGCTCACAGCGATCCTCCTACCTCTGCCTCCCAAGCACTGGGATTAAAGGCGTGCGCCACCACACCCCGCTTCTTGTTCTTTCCTTATTTGTTGAAATAATAAAGTTATTCTTTCAATATGATTTAAAAATGTAATAATGTTTAAATATTGCTGGTCTGGGGATGGTCCAAACTTAGTGAAGATGAATTATACCTTTCATATTTGGTTAAGTTTGATAATTCACTATTTTTCATGTGTAAGTGAGATTAATACATCATCTGCTTTTATTGGCATGCATATGTGTGTGTGAAGTATGTGTAATGTGTGTGTATGTGTGTGTGTGTGCAGCCGTGCACACCCTCAAGGCACACGTGCAGAGGCAAGTGGCGAACATTGGGTTTCCTCTTTTCATTTTCCACTCAGCGCCTGTTTCCTTGGGACGCAGTCTCACACTCAACCCAATGCTACCATTGTTTTGCTCCTCATGTAGGCACCAATGATTCACTTGTGTCCACTCCTACAGGACAGGGGCTACAGGCGTGTGTGGCCACAGCCAGCTGCTAACAATGGATGCTGCGCAAATCAAGCTCAGGAGACCTTGGGCTCTCCTGGGCTCTCGGGCTTCCGCAGTAAGCAGTCTTACCCACTCACATCTCCCCAGAACCTTATTTCCTTCATTAGTGCCACCTTTGTCAGGCCTTTGTCATCAGCTTCATGGAAGTTTTAAATATGAGTTCTGATTTTTTTTTTTCCTATGGTTTGGGAAAGTCAAGAGTTGAAAGTGGCTCATCTCAAATGCTTTAAGACGTCTTGAGCGCTCTGGAAGGGCTCTTCCCCACTTGCTCGTTACCATCTCAGATCTCTGCAAAGTGCTGTGTGTAAACCACAGGTGAATACCTAACTCAGGTGAGTTAAGATATGTTTTTTTTTAAGTCGTCTTTCCTTTAAAAATATTTTATTTATTTATTTGAAAGAGAGAGGGGAGAGCAAGAGATGAAGATAGAGAATAGGCACATCAGGACTTGTGCTGCCAACGAACCCCAGATGCATGTGTCACTTTGTGCAGTTGGCTTTTCGTGGGTACTGGGGTATCAAACCAGGGCCTGCAGGTTTTGTAAGCAAGTGCCTTCAGCAGCTGAGACATCTCTCCAGCCTCTAACATACATCTTAAGAAGTCACTGCCTTGAGGATCACTTTTTCCTCTCCTCCATCTGTTAGCAAAAGTCCTTCTTTAAAGTTTGTTTCCCTAGGGCCATTATCCTTCATTTGTCCTAAATTCCCTTCATCTCTTCACGTATATCCAGATGCTGCTGTTTAATCTGAAGATAACACACCCTGTGGGTTAACATGTCTGCTTTCCTAAACACCCTGCATCTGTCTCCCCGTGAAGGCTTGAATCTCCATGCCATGGTTAGACCCTAAGTTTGGAGCCAAGCTGTTGGGCATGAAGCCTGACTCTAACATGTGGCAGCCATGTGACCTTAGCAAGGTCTTGGGTCACTCCCCACCACACTTTTTTCTTTTTTAATTCTGGTTTTTCAAGATAGGGTCTCACTCTAGCTCAGGCTGACCTGGAATTCACTATGTAGTCTCAGGCTGGCCTCAAACTCCTTGTGATCTGCCTACCTCTGCCTCCCAAGTGCTGGAACTGAAGGCGTGCGCCACCACGCCTGGCTTACACAAACCTTTTAAAGGTTGAAATTCCAGATCTTGGATACTGTGTTTCATTTTAGTCTCTTCCCCTACCAAGTAGAAATACCCTCCTCATTAGTGCTATTTCTGAGTCACTGGTCCCTTTTTCCTTTCCTTAGTCCTTGGACTCTGTCTGCCCATTTTGCCTACTGATGGCTCCCATCCAATGACAGACGTAGCTCTTCTGAGGTGACTCTGACAAAGAAAGTCCTCCTCTTGCTTTTCATGGGACATTTAGATAGCCTGATAAGACTGAAAGGATCCCATACAGCTGATGTGCAACTTAAGATGACCTATGACCTCTGTTGCCCGGATCTGACAGAGAAAACACATTTAACATGAGACCGGCGGGATGTGGTAAACATGGATCTTCAGGCAGTCACAAATCTGTCGCCGGTCTAAGTATTTCCAAGTATCCGTCTTTCAAGCCAGCTCCTTTCTAGATGCTTAGACTCAATTTGTTTAGCATCTCTTCCACTTTCTCCTTCCTTCCTCTCCCCTCCTTTGCCCCTGCCCCCACCCACTTTCCTTTCCTTTAGTAGCAAAGGACACTAGCATTCGCCACCCACCTAGGAAAACCTCCTGGAGACCACCAATGTCACTGCACACCAGCCACGGTGCACAGTTAACCAGCTGCTGCCTTTTCCTTGAGTTCCTCCCGCTGTCAGAACCTTATGTGGTCTCCTGTCTCCCACCAGCCTTTACTCTGTCCACTAGAGTGATCCCTCACAAATGCAAATCCAGCCCGCTTAAAGTTCCGAAGAGCTCCCTGTCATTTCCAAGGGTTCAGGTGCCATGCCCTGGGCTCCCAAACCTACCTACCTACCTACCTATCTATCTTTCTTTCTTTCTTTCTTTCTTTCTTTCTTTCTTTCTTTCTTTCTTCCTTTCTTCCTTTCTTCCTTTCTTCCTTTCTTCCTTTCTTTCTTCCTTCCTTTCTTCCTTCCTTTCTTCCTTCCTTTCTTCCTTCCTTTCTTCCTTTCTTCCTTTCTTCCTTCCTTTCTTCCTTCCTTTCTTCCTTCCTTTCTTTCTTCCTTTCTTCCTTCCTTCCTTCCTTCCTTCCTTCCTTCCTTCCTTCCTTCCTTCCTTCCTTCCCTTTCCTTTCCTTTCCTTTCCTTTCCTTTCCTTTCCTTTCCTTTCCTTTCCTTTCTCTCTTTCTTTCTTTGAGAGGAAGAGAGAGTGAGGGAAGAGGCAGAAAGAAAAAACAAAGAGAGGAAGGGAGAAAATGGGTGCACCAGGGCCTCCAGCCACTGCAAAGACCAGATGCATGAGTCACCTTCTGCATCTGGCTTATATAGGTCCTGGGGAATCCAACATAGGTCCTTAGATTTCTCAGGCAAATGCCTTAACCATCAAGCCATCTCTCCAGCCCCCAAACCCTTCTTGACCTCCCTTCCTCCCTCCCACATGCAACAGAACACAAAGCCACTATCTCCAGGCCAGTTTCCCCATTCTGCTCAGTCCTCTCCGTCCTGTGGAGACCCTGGCTTTTTCTTGTATAATTTTCCCGCTTTCTTCACTGGACTATTTCCGTTAGCATGAACACCCCTGTTTTCATTCCCTTTGGTCCATCTTTGCTTTCCCAGTTAAACTTGGCAGCGGGGCAACCTGGTGTTTGTGTCTGCGGTACCAGGCCAGTGCTCATCTGACCTCTGCCCTTTCGGTCATTGAGCCGATTTTCACGTCACCCAGAGGAAAGGAATTCTGCTCCGTCCTTGGCTGACTCTGCTCCCTCTGTCACCTGACACTGCACGTCACTCCCGAAAACCACCTTACGTTCATTGGATAGGATGAAAACTCCTACGAAAAGCCCACCTCCCTGATCTCACTTCCCAGGCTGCATTATCTGACTCTACTCCAGCTCCCAAGTTTGTCTCATCATCCACCGTTGGGGGGCTTTAAACGTGATGCTGTACGTGTGCCATCAAGCTTACCTATAGTTGTCTGCTCATTCTAACCATTCCACACTCAATGTTTCTACTTGAACTTGCTCTTCACATTTAGAATTCACCATGTCCCAACTGATCCCCGGTCCTGGTACAGTGTTCGTGTAAACCGTGTTCACACGCACACATGATCACGCAAAGCACATGTGCATGCTCACACGTATGTTGACACACATTTGTGTGCACGCATACTCACACCGCTCTTCCTCCAAAGTCCCCCATAGCAGTTAGTATGTTCCTCATCAGTTCCTGCTGGGAACTGGAGACTCCACCTTCACAACTCCCATTCCCTTGACTCCGGGTTCTTTGTACTTGGTCCCCATACCTCTTGTCCAAGTCACCACCATCCCCGGAAAGAATTCTGCACCAGGTTCCTTAATCTCAACACCTCTCCCTTTCTCCTTTCGCTACTGTCCCAGTTCAGATGTCTTCAGAGTGAACATGTGAAAACAAGACCTGGGGGCTGGAGAGATGGTTAAGGCACTTTGCCTATGAAGCCTAAGGACCTAGGTTCAACTCCCTAGGATCCACGTAAGCCAGCGGCACTTGCGTCTGGACTTCATTTGCAGTGGCTAGAGGCCCTGATATGCCCATTTGTGTTTCTCTCTCTCTCTCTCTCAAAGAAACAAATAAATAATTTTAAAAGAAAAGAAGAGCTGCATTATGTCACCTCTCCACAAAGAATGATTTAACCCACAGGGTCAGGAGTGCCACCACTGAGAAATCCTACGCTAGCATCTGCCACCTAGCTCATAAGCACCAAGCTATAAGTTCCTTTTGACCAAACAATGTATGTTTAGGGTTCCTCTTCTGGCTCCACCAACCTCTTCGATCTGATGAACCCCTTCTCTTGTTAATTGCTGCTTCTGTTGCTGGAAATCAAGGAGGTTGTGTATCCATGATCCAAACTACCAAATCTGAGACTTTTGAAAGTACTGACATCAATCACATCACAAGTGGAAAATTTCACACGCGATCACAGTCAAAACACAGGTGCAGTAAAGATACTGTACGAAACTATCTGTGAATGCATGTATACGGTGCTTCTGAAACAGAATGCCGTGTTTACACTTAGGTCCCAACCCCCAAGGTATTTCATGATATACATATATATATATATATATATATATATATATATATATGCAAGTATTCCAACTTCTGAAAAAAATTTGGGTCCCAAGCATTTCTGTACCTCGTATGCATTCCATTGTTTGCACACCTGCCTCGCACCTTTGTTTAAAGGATGCAGCCCCTATTCTGGTTGGAAGGAGATTTTAGATGAATTATACAGCAGCACTCAAAATGATTAGCTGATGTATATCAACTCGGGTCAGAAGGATGTCCCTGGTCCTATCTCTACCCTGAAAAGTTGCCTGTCACCCTGTCTGTGATGATAATCTAGACAAACAGTCACTTACGGGCTCAACCGTCCAGCACGGGGGTTCACTCCGTGATACACCATGTTCCGTTGTGAGTTATTTACGTTTAATCTCAATAGCGTAAGAAGTAGAATTAGGGCATACGACAGATTCCTTAACAATGACAAAAAAAAAAAAATAGGGCTTGACACTTCTTTTGCAGTTGCCTCTCCTGGGAGTCACATCTACCTTTGCAGCAAGTATGGGCAAAAATAGAAATCCATGCACGGACATGCTTGTGTTTCCCATCTTGTGTACCCCTCCCCCCTTCAGGAATTCTGGAAGCCCTCTTCTTTGAATTAGGGTTGTAAAAACTGGACTCTGGTGGAAATGCTGTGGCCCCGGGGAAGGTCTCCCCTCTCACCTTGCTGCTCACACTGATAACTTCCTAGCCCCATGACCCTGGTCCTTTCCCTCCGCCCTGATGGCTCTGGTCCTGCTGGCTGGAATAGGAGCAGCAGCTGGAAGGTGCTGGAGGGAGGGTGGGCAGCTTCATCTCGGCTCACTGCCCTTGTTGTTGATGCTGCTGCTGCTGCCGCTACTGCTGCTGCCGCTGCTGCTGCTGGGTGGGAAGCGCCTTGTCTAGGGGCCTCGAGCACTCACTACTGTCTGAAGGGATCTCTTCCTCCTCCACTGGCTCTTGGTCCTGCTCTTGTTTCTGGGCCTTCCTCCTCTCCAACATCTCCTCAAAGAATATCTGGCAGCTGAATCCATCTCGGATGCCGTGTTGGGCGTGGTCCAGCAGCGCCCCCAGCGTGGGGAAGACCCTGCAGCACGCCACACAGCGCAGGCCATGGCTGGGGGTGACCAGCCAGTCGGGTGGCGAGCGCAGCTCCTGCAGGTAGCAGTCAGGCTGGCCCTGTGGCTCGGGGTCCTCGGGCTCCGGGTCCAGCTGCTTGCTGGTTTCCAGCTCCCAGCGCAGGTCCGTGTTGGAGGCCATCTCGAAGGAGGAGCCTTTCTGCCGCTCTCTCTTGATGAACTCAGCTTCTCGAATGCGGGGCTTCATGGTGACGGGCTGGAAGCCAGACTCTGTCTCCCAGGCCACCGCCACGCCCTGCACCGTCTGCACGTGGGTGTACAGGGCGCACACGCTCTGCGGAGGGGCGTCCTGCGCGTCGGGCCTGTAGACGCAGCAATAGCGGCAGTAAGATTGGTGCTCCGACGCGGACTTGGACGAGGACGGCGAGCTGCTCCAGTGGAGCATCCTGCGGGTCTGGGCTGCCAAGTAGCTGTCGTCCTCTGGGAGAAGGATACCCCCTGGCCTCAGAGATGACTTGTCCTTCTTCATGATCCCTGGGAAGTGGAAGGACAGTTTCATCAGTGGCCTTCAAGTACCTCCAGGAGCTCTGAATGGAACTGGCTCTGGGGGCTCTTAGCAAGGGTGCCATCATCTATCTGGCCTTTGTTGATCCCTCATAACGGGAGATGACCATAATGCTACCTTACAGCATGGTGATGAGAATCAAATAACACTATCACCTCAAACCTAAAAGGCCATTACCGGGTGAACAGTAAAATAGACTGTGGTGCAGCCACAGGATGCAACTGTGTCTGTGGACGAATGAATGAGCTGCCGTGTGAGCGGCAATATGGGCAAATGGCAATGGACTCGATGAATAAATAAGCCAATGTGCGATTCCTCGTAGATGGCGTTCTAGAGAAGCAATTTTGTGGGACCAAACAACTTTCAAGAGCTGGAGCAGAGGAGGACAGGACACAGAGGTACACCTGGGAACTCTGGGCGGTAGGGATGATAGCAGGCTGCATCTTGACTGTGGTGGTGGTCACAGTGTGGAACAAGCATCACGGTTCTTCACACTGCCCACTTAGATTCGATTCCTTTTGTACCCATAAATAGCAACTCAATAAAGCCCACTTAAGAACCGGGGAAGTACTTGGGCTGAGTTATCCAGCATCACCCTCCCCTCCCCTGTCCCTTTGGGAAGTCTCTCCACCTCACCCACCTCCTCCAATGCTGACTGTGGCCCTGCAGCCATGTAAGAAGGTACCATGTTCTGATTCCTTAAAGAGTCAAAATGACCCTAAGAAATTCCAATGTTGGGAAAGTGAGGCACAGAAAATGTAAATGCCTCGGGCTGAAGGGATGGCTTAGTGGTTAAGGCATTTGCCCGCAAAGCCAAAGGGTCCCGGTTCAGTTCTCCAGGACCCACGTAAGCCAGATGCACAAGGGGGCGCATGTATCTGGAGTTCATTTGCAGGGGCTGAAGGCCCTGGCATGCCCATTCTCTCTTTCTCTCTCTCAAATAAATAAATTAATTATTTTTAAAAAAGAAAATGTAAATGCCTGACAGAGCCACTTGGCCCCAATAGCAGACATTATGTTAAGGACTGCCCACAGATCACACACACACACATACACACACATACAAACACACAGTGACTTTCAAACTGGCATTCTAGATTAGTTTCACGAATGTGTTATAAAGGCACTTTTATATTTTATATTACTGCATAGTAACTGTTTTTGTCCAAATGCACATTAAAATAAACACATGATGGTGAACAGTTTACATTTTTATCCATCTATCTTCTAAAATCACTCCACAGTCTCACAAGGGCTCAGGGAGTGCCAAGCTTCTCATAAAGAACAGTACCTCCCAAGCCAGGCGTGAGGGCACACGCCTTTAACCCCAGCACTCAGGAGGCAGAGGTAGGAGGATCACCATGAGTTCAAGGCCGGCCTGAGACTACATAGTGAATTACAGGTCAGCCTGAGCTACAGTGAGACCCTACCTCGCAAAACAAAAAGACAAGACAAAACAAACAAACAAAAACCAGTGCCTCCCTTCCCCCGCCCATTGTTGTCATGGTCAGTGCCCCCCACTTTCACCCCTTTGGTCCTGGTATCTGGACTCAACCTGCCCCTTCCCAGGACCTCCTTCCCAAGGGCTGGCCCTGGCTCACCTCCAGCCTCTTCTCTTGACTCACCTGGCCAGAAGATTCCCAGGCTCTCTTCTGTGGGCTCGGGGCTGGTCACGTTCAGGGGGGTCCCACTGACTGGAGACTCTTCTCTACTGTGGTCCCTGAGGTGGGGTTTCATGACTTGAAATTGATGCCCAAAATCTCAGTGCTCCAGCTAATTGGTGAGAGCTGATATGGACTGTGCTGAAGCCCTCCAGCTGGCCCCACGGGGCCCCAAGGGGCCCCACGGTCACTATGATTCTTCCTTTATTCTGTGATGTCATCAGTGACATATGCCTGTTCTATGACCTAAGGCAAGGCTGAGACCCTGTCACGGTCCCAGGAGAGACTTCCCAATGCAATCACATTCCCCCTGTGACTTTTTTACCTTGTGGTATTGTCAGGGACACAGATGCAAAGCACAGACATATACTCTTAAGTACATGCACACACATACAGACACAAACAGAAACGCCTTCATAGGCACATTCGTAATCACTCAGGTATCCATGCTGGAATTGTCACAGGCACACAACACACCAATGAATGCATATAACATTCACACAGAGACACACACAAGCAAATGACTCACATCCATTCACTTAAACACACACATGCAGTCTCACACCAAATGGACTGAGCCACAGATTTGCTCACATACATACAGTCCTCTTCGAATATCAGAATGACTCTCCTTGTGCTGGGGAGATAGTTCAGAGGTTAAAGGCACTTGCTTGAAAAGCCTATAGGCCTAAGTTCGATTCCCAGTACCCTCGTGAAGCCAGATGTATGAAATGCATTTGGAGTTCGTTTGTTGTGACAAGAGACCCTAGTGTGTGCCCCATCTCTTCTGTCCTGTGCATTCTCTCTCAAATAACTAATTTTAAAATGATCCTACTTGACATCATGAAAGCAGAGATGAGATGAGGGCTGGAGAGATGGCTTAATGGTTACGCACTTGCCTGTGAAGCCTAAGGACTCCAGTTCGAGGCTCGATTCCCCAGGACCCACTTTAGCCAGATGCACAAGGAGGCGCACGTGTCTGGAGTTCGTTTGCAGAGGCTGGAAGCCCTGGCGCGCCCTTTCTCTCTCTGTCTCTCTGTATCTCTCTATCTATCTGCCTCTTCCTCTCTGTGTCTGTCACTGTCAAAGAAAGAAACAAGAAAAAAAGAAAAAAGAAAAAAAGAAAACAGAGATGATCTGAAAATCTTGCCCCACCCAAAGCTCCCACATGCCAGCCCTCTGTGGCAACTCTGTCCCTTTGTGCATACCTTGTCCAGCCTTTGTGGCGTGGTGGCTCTCTTTCTTCTTGGCTGCCCAAACACTGGGGATCCTCCTCCCTTAGGCTTAGGGCTCTCTTGCTTGCTTTTGTCTATCCCGGAGTTTTCCTTGCCACCCAATTAGCTCACTTTCCTGCAACCGGCCCCTGCTGACACGTGACATTATCAGAGGCACCTGTGACCGCACTCAGGACCAGAAACTCTTCAGCCCTCCACCTCTGGGTCACCTTACACTGCTTTGTTCCTTGTGGTGGCATTAACCACCTTCGGACGTATATCATATCTACTACGTACTCCTACGTATCATGGGGTTACCTCGCCTTTGTTGTTTTGTTTTTGTGACAGGATCTCCCTATTTAGTTGAGGTTGACCTTAAATTAGGCCAGGCTGATCTCAAAGTATCCACAGGCAGTCCTGCTGCCGCTAGGACTACAGATATGCCTCACCACACCAGGCTCAACCACCTCCTGAAATGCAAGCTCTGAAAGGATAATGATGTTTTTTACCTTTTTCTGTTATAGCCCTTATGTCTAAAGCAATGTCCATCTACAGCATTACCAAGTGCAGTAGAAGGAATTGATTGATTAGTGAGTAAATAAACAATGAACACAGAGGACCGATAAAAGAATGACTTACCACCCAGACCCACCTGCTGTCCACACCCCAGATCTCCACGGCACCAAGGCAAGCCAGCGCTTTCCCATAAGGATTCTGAGGATTCCTCTTCCTCCACTTGCACAGACCATACATTGGCGATAATCAGGCCGGCCCGAGTCTCACCTGCCACCCCTCTCTGTTCCACTGCCTACTAGCATTTGCCTATGCTTCCTGCAGCATATGTCCCATATGTCTCTCTAGCTAACTTCTTTCCACCTCCTATGTAGTCTTGCCAACTCTTTGAATTCCAAATACACACCGTTCTGAAACGCGATGGCTTGTAGGTAACACCCCTCTTCCAATAGCAACAGCACCATCGGCCACACATCCAGCGCCTTTCCAGCCCACACTCACTCCTCCCCAGAAAGTGAAGCCACCGCTAGGGACCAATCCCAGCGAGGGCTACTGAGCCATGAAAATTCACACCCGCAATGACTGTAAATGCGTTCTTTCTTAGCAGGTTCACATAGAGACATTCCATATTTTTTTAAAAAAGGGGGGGGGGCTGGAGAGATGGCTTAGCGGTTAAGCGCTTGCCTGTGAAGCCTAAGGACCCCGGTTCGAGGCTCGGTTCCCCAGGTCCCACGTTAGCCAGATGCACAAGGGGGCGCACGTGTCTGGAGTTCATTTGCAGAGGCTGGAAGCCCTGGCTGCCCATTCTCTCTCTCTCCCTCTATCTGTCTTTCTCTCTGTGTCTGTCGCTCTCAAATAAATAAATAAATTAATTAATTAAAAAAAAAAAGGTCCCAGCACAAGAATACAAGAATAAGAGCAATGGTATATAAGAGCCCAGAAAGAGACACGATATGTCAGAATTTGCAAGGGATGATGAGCAGAACAAATGTCTGGGGGAGAAGAACACTTGGCCAGTAAATGATGCTGAGAATTTTTATTCACCTACTATAAAACACCTTCCTCACTTCATGTGGAACAACTACAAAATGTTCATATGACTGAGGTTATTTTTTAAAATATATTATTTATTTATTTGAGAGAAAGACAGAAAAGGCAGATGGAAAGAAAGATGGTGGGCACACCAGGGCCTTCAGCCACTGCAAACAAACTCCAGATGTAGTCGCCACCTTGTGCATCTGGCTTACGTGCATAATTGGAAATTGAACCCAGGTTCTTAGGTTTCACAAGAAAGTACTTTAACTGATAAGCCATTTCTCTAGCCCAGGGTTATGTTTTAACTAACAACGTTTACAGAGAAAAACAAGTTAACATTTATAATTTTCGGGTGGCTTTTCTCAATCAAAATGATATGAACCTTTACAAGCACTGAGACTTTCTATCATCATATCAGTACTTTTAAAAAAATCTCATTCAGAGGCTGGAGAGATGGTTCAGTGGTTAAGGCACTTGCCTGCAAAGCCCAAGGACACATGTGTGGTGGTTTGATTCAGGTGTCCCCCGTAAATTTAGGTGTTCTGAATGCTAAGTTCCCAGCTGATGAAGGTTTGGGAATTAGCGTCTCCTGGAGAGCATGCATTATTGGGGGCAGGCTTATGGGTGTTATAGCCAGTTTCCCCTTGCCAGTGTTTGGCACACTCTCCTGTTCCTGTTGTCTACCTTATGTGGACCAGGAGGTGATGTCCATCCTCTGCTCATGCCATCGTTTTCCCTTGCCATCGTGGAGCTTCCCCTCAAGTCTGTAAGCCAAAATGAACCTCTTTTTTTCCCCACAAGCTGCTCTTGGTTGGGTGATTTCTACCAGCAATACGAACCTGACTGCAACAACATGTTTGACTCTCCAGATCCCAGTAGTGCACAGGTGACACAAGTGTGCAAGGCCACACATGCACACAAGATGGCACACACATCTGGAGATTGCATTGGCTGGCGGCCCTGATGCATCAATTCTCTCTCTCTTGCTCACTCTCTCCTTAAAAAAAAAAAAAAAAAAAAAAAACCCTCAGGGTGCTGGAGAGATGCACAGTTGGTAAAGAGCTTGCTTTGCAAGCATGAGGACCTGAGTCCAATGCCCAGGTTTAATAACATGTGTTTGCGATCCCACTTCTGCCCAGAGACAGGCTGATACCTGGGACTCACCAGCCGGCCAATCTATCTTTCTTGGTGAGCTCCAGGCCAACAAGAGACCCAGTCTCCAAAAAGGTGGACCATGCCTGAGAAACAACACCCAAAGTCATCCTCTGATCTACACACACACTGACACAAAGATAAGCCACTCAGGTGACGTGATTGAAGGGGTAGAGGTAGAAGAGTCATGAGTTCAAGTCTACCCTGAGCTACATAGTAAAAAAAAAAACAAAAAACCCTAATGTTTCAATTTGTATTTGCATTACCCTATGTTTTAGTGAAAGTACAAGGAAATGAGCAAAGGAAATGAGCAGGCAATTCCCATGAGATGAGATGTAAATGGCTAATAAACGAGAGAGTCCATCTAACTATAATAATGTTCCAACTAACTATGACTTTAAAATATATGTAAGAGCCCAAGGGTCGGAAAGTGCATCCCGAGGCATTGCTTCCTCCTCCCCAAAGACTGACCCCAAAGTTATTATGGGTCACCCCACTGAAGAGGGCCCTCTGTGGAATGGGGGTGAGGCAAAGAGGACATAAACGTTTAACCCAATGGGAATATAACCAATTTACAATATGTTCATATATTAAAGTTCTCACTTTAAAAACACTCGGGCTGTATAGTGCATCACTCTTCACCTGGGGGAGGAGGCAGGAGTTGGAAAGATTGAAGATCCTGAGCCCTGGCGAGAACATGAGCAAACGCTCCTGCCCTCTTCCCTTTCACGGCAGAACTGACTTTCACAGAGAAAGCTTAGCTGTGGCTGGCTATGGTCTGCTGCTGAGCATGTTGCCTGGGTCTCTTTCCTGGGAAATAGCCATGTCTGGCTGGGTGCATAAAATAGCACATAAAGAAATACTTATTCCAGGGCTGGCGAAATGGCTTAGCATTAAGGTGCTTGCCGGCAAAGCCAAAAGATCCAGGTTCAATTCCCCAGTATTCATGTAAGGCCAGATGTACAAGGTGGTGCATGCAGCTGGTCTTCTTCATTTGCAATGGCCACAGGCCCTGGCACACCCATTCTCTCTCCCTCCCTCATTCTATCTCAGTCTCACTATCTGCCTCTCCCTCTCTCAAATAAATAAACAATTAGAATATTTCTAGAAAGAAATGCTTAAGTTAATAGGGAGGAAAACAGAAGCACTCAAAGATCCATCAAAAGATAAAAAACCATCAGGTAAATTACAATGTAGCCCATGGAATACCATTCCATAATCGAGAGAGTTACACATGCTAACACAGGAACCCATGTTGTAAGCAACTGAAAGATGCAAGAGAATATATATATATATATATATATATATATATATATATATATATACATACATATATATACATACATATATATACATACATATATATATATACATACATATATATATATATATATACATACATATATATACACACTCACATATATATATTCATACTCATCTAAACGCCCAAATCAAAGTCTATTCGGAACATATATAAAGTCATGTTGAAGGTCCTACAGCAACATACCCAAGTGGGAATAGCTTTGGCTTCAGAAGAAGAGACATTATTAGTTGACATTATTAGTATGAGAGACTGAATGTCCCAAAGATGGCCATACCAGTTCTTACCAATGTGCCATCCACATGAGTGTGATGGGTCCTGCATCTTGGACGAGGGTGGAATCTGTAACCATCTCAAATTGTGCAATGCGGAGGACTGAAGCCCCGTGACTGTCAGGGATGGGTCACAGACGATGCTACACCTTCCTCCGGGCTTTCTCTCTGTTCTTCATACTCGTCCACTGTGCTGTGAGGGAGCCCAGGCCTCATAGACATGTTCTGAGTGGGCAGCAGCCGCTGTGGGGCTCAGTCAACTGCCAGATAGGAGGCCCAGGGTAACGCTTCAGGCAGCTCTGCCACCCGGCCATGGAGTCTTTCAGCTGGTACCCCGGGCCTTGTTGAGGAAGGCTGAGCCGTCCCCTCGTGCATTCCCCATCCTCGGAAACTGAGCGTAGCAAAGGGTGTGTTATGCACTACGCTTTAGAGCAGTTTGCTGCACAGCCATGGGAAATCAGTGGGCACTGAGTTCCCATGGGAGGTTTGAATCTGTCCTGCTGAGGTCTTTGTCTGCATCCCGGGTCCTTCCTGGCCTTGTCGGGGACACTTCAGGGCCAGGTGAGTATTCTCCAGGACAGTCTGGGAGGATGGGCCCCACTGCATGTAGGTGCTGGATTTCAGTATTCCCGCTCAGGGTTAGGTCAGAGGAGTTATACATGCTTGTTTTTATCTTGTGCTTTACAGTTTCTGGCCTACACAGTGTCTTCCAAAGTCCTTCTGGCAAGTTCCTCCCCTCCTTCCCAGAACATCTACATGATCCTTTCAACCCTGTCAATAACCCCAGCAGGGAGCCGCTGCCCGCCCTCCTTATCCATAGGGAAATTGGAGGCTTGGAGGGGCTAGGTGAGACAGGCCCAGAAGATAAGGTGGCCCCAGTGTGATACCCCTAGGCCGTTTCCCAGCCTGGGAGTTCTGTGGCTCAGAATTAAACCCTACTAATAAAGTGTGATTGTCCCTCACTCTCCTGTGGCCGCTGCAACTGTGTCTGTCCACGGGAAGGGGTCTCTGTGTCTGTACCTCCACTTGCTCCTTGCAGATACTTAGCTGGGAACACCCATATGAGGTTCCCCATCCCCCCTCCCTAGCCCCTATCCACTCCTCTGCAGTATTCCAGCTGGTTCTTTGGTCTTGCCAGGAATCTCCTTGCTTCGCTGCCATAAGCCAGCAGGGGTGGTGTGCAAAACCCCAAAAGACCAAGCGCAGCACTTTCTTGGAGCTCTGGCTGCCTCTGGGCCAACTCACTGCACACATTGCATGTGAGCCCTAAACTGCGTCCAGAAAGCCTGCTGTATTTTCCAAACCTTTTTCTTCCCAACTCCCTCCTCCTCCTCCTGGCCCCTGTCTTGCTTGCTGAGAAGGCCAACAGGAAACAATGCAGCCACAGCCTCGGCAGGAAGCAGAGAGGACACACTCGCTCGCTTTCCTTGGCTCCTAATTCTAGAGAGGGCTTGTGCTGTGAAATAGACTCTCTCAATTTGTGTCATCCAATCCCACACTGTGAATGTCCACAAATAGCCTATTCTCTTGGCCCAAAGCCTCAGCATTGCCCCTGTGGTGCAAGGGACATTTCTGTAGAGATTTCTGTGACCAGGCTACGGTGTAAAAAAAGACCCTCTCTTCCCCAGCAAAGGAGCACCCCTCAAGCAGGGACAACTTCCTTGTCCCCCTCCCCAAACTGTTCCTTTGGCCAGAACTGACTTCCCAAGGAAAAGAGGGAAGTGGGCAGCTGCTTTGGATGCTGTGGGCAGGGAAACTCTGAAAGATGACCTCATCCTGGTGCTCCACCTGCAAAGCCAGTGCCTGGGGGCTCTCCAAACGCACTGAGGTCTGTGTAGACAGGTTATTATTATCATTTGAGTTCGTTTTCTCCGCGTGCTGTCACTATTTTAAAAGAAGTGAGTCAGTAGACCAGGGGACCACATAAGGAAAGGCTGGGCCGCTGAGCAACGGAATTGGAAGAGAGCTGAGTCTCCCTCGACTCAAGCAGATGGAGTGGGAGCTCTGCCTTTGTTCTCCTTTCTGCTCAATCACAGGCTGCTCCCCCTTGGCATGGCTTCTCTTGGGGTTTTGACCTTCACCTTGGGGTTTTCTCTGTCATCAGGGAGCAGGGAGGGGCTGAGGCCCCAGGCACCTCCAAGACTTGGCTCTGCTCTGGCTTTGCTGAGGCTCAGAGAGACAGTGAAGTTTAATGAGGCTGCTGGATGCAGAAGTGTCTCCTTCCAACACATGCTTGCCTGGAAGGGGGATCCAAGAGGAGGGGAAAGATGCATCCCAGGCGCCAGTGCAATGACCTCCTGAAGCAGCCTCCCAGCGGCTGGCCACGCCCACTGCGTGTTCTTCAGGAGTCATACAGGAAGCCCTGGGAAACAGGGCTGGCCATAGGCCATCAGGACCCTGCTCTCAGGCTACAGCTGCTAAGTTATTCTAAATGAACCTACTGGTAGCATGACGTCCAAGGTATTGTTAGGTCAGATCAAAATGGAGTCACCAAAGACAACAGGATGTCAACAGACTCCAGGGAGTGGGTCATCCACATTCTTCAAGAAACCGCCCAGCCATTATCCCTTCCTTGCCCACAATGCCCCAGGTCTAGGTTTCCAGCCCCCTTATCTCTCAGGACACCAGGTTACTCTTCTGGTGTCACACCCTGGCTATCTTAGATCTCCTCTAAAGAAACCTTTTTATTTTGTTTGTTTGTTTGTTTTTACTTCCTCTTTCCTCACCTTCCCCCAACTAAAGAATTCTATAAAGCCCACTGTTTACCATCCCAAGTCGACTGCTCCACTCTTGAGAGTCAGTCCTGGCAGCTCATGATTTTCCCTGAATAAATGCTGCCATCTTTGTCTCAGAGTGGTCTCCGTGGTCTTGGTCACTCTTAAACCTTACAGGTATAAGGATGATTTTGTTGGAAAACATCATATGCATTGTACATATTTTCTATGTGAGCAGAATAGGACTTTTTTTTTTTTTTTCTGGCTACCAGAATCATGAGCCAAACATCTCTCTCTCTCTCTTTTGGTTTTTCAAGGTAGTGTCTCACTCTAGCCCAGGCTGACCTGGAATTCACCATTGTAGTCTCAGGGTGGCCTCGAACTCATGGCAATTTTTCTACCTCTGCCTTCCAAGTGCTGGGATTAAAGGCATATGCCACCATGCCTGGCCAGCTCTCATTTTTTTTCATCCCCTCTGTTTGAATAGCCCTTGCAAAGACTTGTCTAAAGATTGGATTCTCCCCACACCATCCTCCAGAGAGATAGTGCAGTTGCTTAATGCATGGGAGACTGGTCCCGGGGAAGGATAGTGACACAGTCCTTTCCCCAGCCCACTACCCAAAGGTTTGTGTGGATTCCCAGGTCCTCTAGGAATAAATAAACCAGGGTGGGAACTTCCAGGAGCCATATGAAATGCCCACCAGAAAGTTTCCAGGGAAGGAACATGCCACCTGGGCTCAGCAGTACATTCAGCGGTGCCTGTGCTTAGCCAGGGCATCCCTGGCAGTGCCGTGACACTGGCTGAACATCAGCTCATCAATGCTTGCCCCAGGCCTGAATGGTGCCTATTCTAGGGACGGGTGCTCAACATCTTCATGGGGCAATCTCGTGATCAGGGAAATGGTTTTACAGGGGCAGAGCTGGGCCCAGCCAGCTTCCCACCAATCCAACTGGGCCGCCCTCACCAACCAGCAGTGTGGGGAGGAAGGAAACCATTGGCGGTGTTGAAGAGAGTCAGCTGCATTTCACTTCACAGGGGAAAGATGGCCATCTTAGTCTGGTTTGTGCTGCTATTACAAAATATCAGAAACTAGCCAGGTGTGGTGATGCACATCTTTGAACCCAGCGACTCGGGAGGTAGGAGGATCACTGTGAGTTCGAGGCCAGCCTGCGACTACATAGTGAATTCCAGGTCAGCCTGAGCTGGAGTGAGAACTTACAAAGAATGAAAAAAAGAAAGAAAGAGAGAGAGAGAGAGAGAGAGAAGGAAAGAAAGAGGGAGTGAGGGAGGAGAGAAGAGAAAAGAAAAGAAAAAAAAAAGGAAAGGAAAAGAAAAGAAAATTAAAAATACCAGAAACTGGACCCTTAATAAAGAAATGAAGTTTATTTGACTGATGGCTCCTGTGGCTGGAAAGTTCAAACAGCATGGTGTCACCACCTGGGTGTCAGGGCCCTATGTCCACACCACTACATGGCAGAGAAGAAGAAAGCAAAATTGCTGCCTATGGGAGAGGCCAAGCAATAAGTTGGTGGTCTTACTTTATTACAACCCACTTTTGAGATAACTAACCCAGTCCTGTGACAACTATATTGATCCCTTTGATGATGTCGCCCTGCATGACTCTACCTCTTTTTAAAAATATTTTTTAATATTAACTTTTATTTATTTATCAGAGACAGAGAGAGGGGAAGAGAAGGGGCACACCAGGGCCTCTGGCCACCATAAACAAACTCCAGATGCATGCACACCTTGTGCATCTGGCTTATGTGGAGAATTGAACCTGGATCCTTAGGCTCCTCAGGCAAGTGCCTTAACCACTAAGCCATCTCTCCAGCCCATGACTCTACCACTTAAAGACCCACCACCTCTCTATTGTGTTACATTTGGGGACCAAGCCTCCAGTATGCAAATCCTTGAGGAATAAATTCAAATCATATCCAAGTCACAGCAAAAGCTCCCTTCAAAAGTCATCCCGGGGCTGGAGAGATGGCTTAGTATAAGTGCTTGCCTGTGAAGCCTAAGGACCCTGGTTCAAGGCTTGATTCTCCAGGACCCACCTTAGCGTCTGGAGTTCGTTTGCAGTGGCTGGAAGCCCTGGAGTGCCCATTCTCTCTATGTATATATTTATCTGCCTCTTTCTGTCTCTGTCACTCTCAAATAACTAAAAATGAACCAAAAAATTTTTTTAAAAAGTCATCCCAAATTTACCCTGGCTGTCAGAAATTAAAATGAGTACTAAGATGAGTTCCAAAAACGTTAAATAAATTCACAAATTTATTATTAACACACTTCCAGTCTGGAAACGTAATGCCAAAACCATAACTGCAATTACCATTGTTGCGGAAAAGGGATTTCAGATCCATCTCTTTATCCTTATTTTTAAATTTTTTTCCGTGATAATCGCATGCCAATTTTTATTCTAGAATCATGGAATACCCCATTCTGATAAAATAGAGTTCCAGGGAGTAGGGCGGTGGAGGATGTCTTTATAGACAGATTCGAGCAGCTGGGTAAAGCAGACACAAAGAACAAAAGGCAGGTTGCTCCTTATTCCCGTCTCCTTGTTCATACAGGTCAAGAACAAGGAAACAGAGATAGAGAAGTAACTGACTGGTTGTCTGACCAGGTTACTTCAGGTTACCTTTGCGGCCTGAGGATTGCGAAGAGGAAATTGATCATTCTTCCAATGGAAACTAGTTTGCTTGGGAGCTTTGATTTCTTGGAAGGTCAGATAACAGCTTAGTTTCAGCTTGGTGACACAGTTGGTGATAATGGAACTTCAACATCAGCCACTACATTTTAACTTTCGGTCAGTTTCTGTTTTCTGTCTAGTTTAGGAGCCTAATCCCAAACACTGGCCTCATGTAATTTTCTTTGACACATGTTTAGAAAAAAAAAAAAAAAAAGGGCTGGAGAGATGGCTTGGTGGTTGAGCACTTGCCTGTGAAGCCTAAGGACCCCGGTTCGAGGCTCGGTTCCCCAGTCCCACGTTAGCCAGATGCACAAGGGGGCGCACGCATCTGGAGTTCGTTTGCAGAGGCTGGAAGCCCTGGCGCGCCCATTCTCTCTCTCTCCCTCTATCTGTCTTTCTCTCTGTGTCTGTCGCTCTCAAATAAATAAATTTTAAAAAAAAATTTTTAAAAAAATGAGTGGTTGGGCTTGAGAGATGGCTTAGCAGTTCAGGCACTTGCCTGAAAAGCCTAAGGACCCAGGTTTGATTCCCCAATACCCGCATAAAGCCAGATGCACAAGGTAGTGCAAGTGTCTGGAGGTTTTTTTTGCAGGGGCTGGAGGCCCTGATGTGCCTAATTTCATTCTCTCCCCCTACCCCTCTCTCTCTCTCAAATAAATAAATAAATAAAATACTTTTTAAAAAATAAATAGGAAATTGTTCCTTTTGCATATGCATGTAGTATGCCTGTGTATGTGCACACACACGTGTGCATGTGTGTGCAGGCTAGAGGTGGACATCAGGTATCTCCCTCTCTCACACTAGCTTGTTCTTTGAGACAAGGTCTCTCACACAACCTACAGGTCATGATTCAGCCAGGCTGCACCGTCACTGAGCACTGGGGTTTCCTGTCTCTGTCTCCCCGGTGCTGGGATTATGAAAGTACACCACTGAGCCTGGCATGGGTGATGAAGATCTAAACTCAGATTCTGGTGCTTGTGCGATAAGCACTTTAGCCACTGAGCCATTTCCCCAGCCCCACTTCTACATTTTTAAAAATTTTTATTTCTTTATTTTTAGAGAATGAGAGAGAGAGAGAGAGACAGAGAGAGAATTGGCAAGCCAGGGCCTCAGCCAGTGCAGTCAAACTCCAGATGATTGCGCCACCTAGTGGGCATGTGAGACCTTGCGCTTGCCTCACCTTTGTGCATCTGGCTTATCTGGGATCTGGAGAATCCAATATGGGTCCTTAGGCTTTGCAAGCAAGTGCCTTAACTGTTAGGCCACCTCTCCAGTTCCTTTACTTTTAATTCTAATAAAACTGGGGGGGGGGTGATTTACAGGTACCCAAGTCAGACATTACAAAGCCACATGCTTCCTGCCCACTTGGTTCCTAGGATGCTCCATGCCAACCCATTACACAGGTTGCTCAGCCCAGAGTCCCCAAATCAGCACCATACTCTAGGTTCGGGAGTGGCATTTGGGCCTCTGGGTGCAGAACATGGGGCTGTGGTGAAGAAACCTGCCCGGTCCACACAGGGTTAAAACCTAACAAGGAAGAAGAGGCCGCATGGGAAAGACATGACATTTCTCTGCCAGGAAACATAAACAAGGAGAAATGAAGACAGTGAGATGTGGCTGGGGGAGAGGATGATGGAAGCCAGCTGGGCTGCAGGGAGAGCCACACCCGTGCACTGGCTTAGCCAAATGGGTCCTTGAGGCCACGGCAGCCTCTACAGCAGTGGGGGCTGCTGCTGAGTATACAGCCTGGAACACGACACTGACTGGGAGGTTGGGCAAGATGGGCCCAGACACCTGAGACCTGAATTCGTTGTCTTAGCAGCTAGGAGGGGACACCTACCCAGATGTCTTGTCAGATCCACTGACAATGGAACAGAAAAGCATCCACATGCATCTACCACCAACCACGTGCTCAGCACAGGGCAGGAGACAGACCGTTCGTGTCCTGACAGTCCTGGAGGAGATGCACTTCGCCTCCCTTCCCCACATCCCCCTCCCCGCCATTTTCCAGCCTGCACCCCAAGCTCAGTCGGCCACTGAGTTTCAGAGAAGGCAGGGTGCTAAGGGTCCTGTCCGTCTGCACAGTTTTTCTGCGTCACAGCAAGCCATCATGTTGCCAGGATCCTGCTGGTGCCTGCCCCATGTCCTTTTATCCTTTCTACGCCTGCCCTAGGCCACAGCTCTCCCACATTCTCCATCCTTCACTCGTCTGGGCAAGGCAACTCCTAGAAGAGCTAGTATGAAGAGACCATTGAATGCTGATTCATTGTTCTTTGAAGTGCTTCAACTCAGGGTCTCATACAAGCTAGGCAAGCTCTCTACCACTGAGCTACCCTTGGATGGTGATCTTGCCCCAGGCTAGCAATGTGTAGTATGATGCTCTTTTTTAAAAAAGAAAATATTTATTTTTATTTATTTAAGAGTGACAGACAAAGAGAAAGAAGCAGATAGAATGGGTGCCCCAGGGCCTCTAACCACTGCAAACAAACTCCAGAAGCATGTGCCCCCGTGTGCATCTGGCTTACGTGGGTCCTGGGGAATCGAGCCTCGAACCGGGGTCCTTAGGCTTCACAGGCAAGCGCTTAACCGCTAAGCCATCTCTCCAGCCCTATGATGCTCTTTTGATACTCAGCAGAAGCAGCAGCAAGGCACGGCTCTGGGTCAGCCACAGGACTGTAGACGTACACAGTCCTATACAGTGCGCCGCTACTAAACTGTGACGTTCCTTAGGTTATGAGTATTAAATACATCTTTGACTTAATGATACTTTCCACATTCAATGGGTTTATGAGCTCATTATCCCGCCTAAGTTGAGAATCGCTATTTCCACAAAGCCAGAGCAGCTTTACAATGTTTATTTAAATTGCGCCAGGCAAATGCAGAGCACATATTGTAAATTAACGTTAATTGAAGAGACGCTTCCCTTGGGAGATGAAACACCTCGCTGATTCAGTGAACTACAGCTGAAATGCTCGCATGTCTCTCTCAGCCAGCTGGACCTAAATATGCCCTTCCACTGCTCGTCCTCCCTGCAGACGGACTCCCGTTCAGAAATGGGGTGGTGAGGGAGGGGTTTTCTTTACCCCCAGGGGCTGTCTGAGGATGCGATCACACACCCCCACCTCTGCAAGTGCCAGGTGTCAAAGGCACCTCCTATCTCCGCTCTTAGACTGCCTATTTCTTCCTTCCCCTTCCACCTTTCTCCTCATCTTCAGTGAGTCATTACCGCCACCCCCCGGTTTAGAAAGTCACCGAACATGGATGCGCTTAGCATGCCCACATCATGCTTATCTTGGCGGGCATCCATCTTTCCTTGAAGGGACACAGAGAACATAATGTTGGGAAACTTCCCATAAGACTTCTGTAGGCATGATTTCTAATCTAAGAAGTCTCACCCCTGGGAACTTGTCAAAACTCTCTCTTTAGGGACTGACTGGCTCCTCTTCTGCCAGCTCTGGCGCCTGCACCCCTTTTTGGGAAGGTAGTCAGTTCTGCTGGCCTGGGTTTCATCAGGGGAGGCGTCCCCACACGCGGGAGCGTGCAAATGTCCGTGGAGCACTGACAGCTTAATCATTCTTCCAGGACTGACCTGCCATGGACCCACAGCCACCAGGAAGAGTAGATCCTCTCTAGACTCCATGCCTGGTCATTACCCTCAAGGGATTCCTACATGGATTTAAGCAATCCCCGCCTCTCCTCTACCTAGTGGGAATAAAAGCCACCTCCAAGTTAGCAGCTCCCCAGAACAGGAGAGAAATAGGTACACTTTTTCCATCCTTGGAGCCAAGCCTGAGCTTCACACTCGGGAGCCAGAGAAGAGTCTGCCTCTGTCAATGCAGAAGCCTTGAGGACCAGGTTCCCCATGAACACTGCTGCTCAGACCCCCGCAAAACCACATCACATCCAAACTGTGGCTTTAGGAGAACAAGTTCTATCTGCTTCTAGAAAAATTCTCACACCTGTGCTAAAAGAGTGCACAGAAGATTTTATTATTATTATTATTATTATCATTATTATTGCATGTGGTGTATAGTCACAAAAGTTAAAAATGACTCACATTAAAAAAAAGTAATTCACTGGATATGACTTAAATTAATTAAATATGGGAAAATGGTTCAAAGACCAAAAGCATTCATGAGCATGTGCAAAGGATACCACTTGCATAGTGCTCCTGGACAGAGAAGCTCTAGAGACTCAGTGAGAAAGATTACAGCAATCAAAAAAAAAAAAAAAAAAAAAAAGTTTTTGAGCCGGGCATGGTGGCGCATGTCTTTAATCCCAGCACTCGGGAGGCAGAGGTAGGAGGATCACCGTGAGTTCAAGGCCACCCTGAGACTATGGAGTGAGTTCCAGGTCAGCCTGGGCTAGAGAGAGACCCTACCTTGAAAAAGAAACAAACAAAAATGTTTTGATGTTCAGGCTCCCCCATGGTAATTCACCTTTGGTGTTTTCCAACTTCTTTTTAAGTCAAGTGTAGTCATTCATATTTGCTGGGGGAAATCACTCATTTTTTTCTGTAGATTTTCAAATTTATTTCTACACAAGTGGTGATGGTTTGAATAAAAAATGTCCCCCATGGACTCATATATTTGAATCTAATTAATCGCTAGCTTGCATATTCTGTATTTTGTATTTGTTCCGTCTGGATCCATTATTCTCGGGAACAAAACTAATAACCAAATTTCTGCATATCTCCCTTATAATATAATTTCAGTAGGTACTTACATTAGTTACTATTCCTTTTTTGTTACTATTCTTGTTGCTTGTCTTGTTGACAAGACACTTGACAGAATCAACTTAAAGAGGGAAAGGTTTATTTTGGTTCACAGTTTGAGGGTACCGTCCACCACAGCAGGGAAGGCGTTGGGGCAGAAGTTTGAGGCACTGGTCATATTGCATCCACAGTTAGGAAGGAGAGAGTGATGAATGTTGGGGTTCCACTCGCTTTCTTCCTTTGATTCAGTCTAAGACCTCAACCCATGGAATGGTGCTATGCAATGTCAGGGTGGGTCTTCCCATCTTGATTAATGTAATATATAAACTCTTTCACATCATATCAAAAGATTTGTCTCACAGGTGATTCTAGAGCCAATGAAGTTGACAGTAGAGATTTGCCATCATAAACCCATTCTGTGCCAACTTGATATACAAACATGCCACTTCTAAACCATGACCTCCCACCACTTCTGCCCACAGGCTTGTATTCATTTCATTATACAAAATGAATTCAGCCCAACTTCAAAAGTCCCTATAGGGTTTAAATATATCAACACTGTTCAAAAGTCCAAAGTCTGGCTGGAGAGATGGCTTAGTGGTTAAGCACTTGCCTGGGAAGCCTAAGGACCCTGGTTTGAGGCTTGATTCCTCAGGATCCACATAAGCCAGATGCACAAGGGGGCACATGCATCTGGAGTTTGTTTGTAGTGGCTGGAGGCCCTGGAGCACCCATTCGCTTCCTCTCTCTCTCTCTCTCTCTCTCTCTCTCTCTCTCTCTCTCTCTCTCCCTCTTTTTCTCTCTGTCTGTCTCTCTCTCTCTCAAGTAAAAATAAACAAAAAAAATATTTTAAGTCCAAAGTCTTTTCTGAGACTCACAACAATTGTTTAACTGAGTATTCCTATAAAACTAATGTCACATACTTCCGACATACAATGCACAGAGTAAATATTCCAATTCTAAAAGGGAGGAGTATGAACATATCAAGGAAAGATCCAACCAAAATAAGAATGAAAGCCAGTAAGGCAAATGCTAGATACTCTAGCTCCATGTCCAGTATTAGGGGCTCATGATAGAATCATCTAGGCTCTAAGGTCTTGGGTAACCTTGCCCCTCCACTTCTGCTTCCTACAGCACATACATCCATCACAAGCCTGCTCTAGTCTATGCATGAAACTGTCCTCAGCAGACATCCCACTGTCCTGACATCTCCAACAGCCTGGGGTCTCCATTGCAATTTAAGCTTCACCTTGACAACTTCAAAACTGGCCTCTCAGGGCATCCTTGGAAGGAATTTGACACTGCCTTACATTTCTTGGCCTCCATGGTTTTCTGGAACCTGAGCACAAGCATCCATGACAACAATTTATTTTTTTTCATCTTCCATGCCTTCAAAACCAGTACCAGGTGGATGGTGTTGCCAAGTTTTGCTGTCAGCTCAAGATGTAGCCTGGCTCCCTTTGGACCACTGGGGTTTGTTGTCATTGTTTCTTTGTTTGGTTGGTTTTGTTCTATTGTATTTATTTATTTTTTCCAGGTAGAGTCTCTCCAGCCAAGGCTGATCAGGAACTCACTCTACAGTCCCAGGCTTTCCTCAAACTCAGAGCAATCCTCCTACCTATGCTTTCAAAGAGCTGGTATTAAAGGTGTGTGGCCACCATGCCTGGCTGGACCACTGTTTTATTGGCTCCTGTGTGCCTTCTAGTCAGATGCTGGAGAAATACTTCTCTAGATTGTTTTTGAGCAGGGAACCCCTTCACAACAGCACTCTTAGTTTAAGCTCCTTCCTTTCAAATGAACGTGGATTTTTCACAAGATGAATCCTTTCTCGAGTGTGGTCTCACTGTCAGGGCACCTCTCCTATTGCCTGGTGAAAAGCAGGAGGCATCCTTGTAAATGGTTCTAATATCTTAATGACTATAGCTGCTTTCTCAGCTGCCTTGTCTACACCTTTCAAGTTGCTCATGCTCTTTACCACACCAAACTTCACATTTCTATATCATCCTGCCTCACTTATTGCTTGTTCTCACTGTAGACCTCAGTAATCGCTGTGAGTAGTGACATTCTACAGCCTGAGTACTATCCTGCCTTGAGGTTGTCTTCACCAGAAGAGTTAGCCCATGACTTTTGAACTCAACTCCTTTCAAGTTCTCAATATGTGGACAGCATGTAGCCACTTTCTTTGTCAAAATTTAACACAGTCCGCCTCTAGCCCAGTTCCCAACAGAGTCCTTGTTTTCCTCTGGAACACGAAGGGCCTCCACTATCCTAATTCCTCTTATCATTCAGGTCTACCAAACTCCTACCGGAATGACTCATTAAGCTCTGATTATGGCACTCCAGGGCTTTGCTAGCCCGCAGTTTCAAACTCTTCCACATCCTTCTTACAAATCTGTATCAAAGGCTTATGAACTCCATGGCAAGTTTTATCACACAACTGGCCCCAGTCCTTGGTAACAATTTTCTGTATTTGTTTTATTTGTCATGGTGCTGTAACAACACACCTGACAGAAACAACTAAGGAAGGGAGGTTACTTTTGGCTCACAGTTTGAGGATACAGTCCACTATGGTGAGAAAAACATACTGACAGGAGCAAGAATCTGTTGGTCGCATGGAATCTACAACCAGGAAGCAGGAAAGGATGAATGCAGAAGTCCATACAGCCTAGGACCTCAGCTCAGGGAACGTTGCTGCCCACAGTAAGGGTGGATTTTCCCACCTGAATTAACCTAATCCAGAAATTCCCTCGCAAACATGCCCAGAGATTTGTCACCCATTTGACTCGACAGCCAATCAAGTTGACAATAGATATTAACCATTTCGGTACCTAAACATCCCGTTGTGAGTGTTCTAATCAATCCTGGGTCTGTGGCCCCAGGCACCTCCTCTATCCGCCTCTCACAAATCAAGCCAGACTTACTCAGACTAGCCAACCCTATGATACTCTTGCCTGGCCTCTTGATAGAGGTTTGGTGCCACGTTTCTCTTTACTCTTCTTCCGTCCAGCTGCATGTCTTCCTGTGTGGCATCTTGTGTTCCTTTCTCTTGGAGAATGTATGTAATAAATTCTTCTCTCAATGATCTTGAGCTCTGTGGTGTCGCTCGGTCATCCTTACAAACTAATATGTAGGCATAGGTCCTTCATTTGGCAAGGTGAATTATCAAAAAAATTGCCATGATTCTGGGTTTTAGGCATTATCTGTCTATTTCAGTCATCCTAGGACACAACTCCCAGTCCTTCTTTAACCGGGAAGTCACCTACACTTACCAAGTGTGTCAGGGGTCTCTGAAGAAACGGAATCAATAGGATGTGAAGATATAAAGACCATATGTCAAGGAGGTGGCTCTCATAGTATGTATTAACTCTTTGGGTGCAGTGGTAAGCTAAAGATATGGGAAGAGCTGGCTGAAACTTCAGTTCAAGTCAGAAGCTATCCCTTGCAGAATTTTCCCTTGCCCACGTGAGACCCACCCATATTATGGAAGTACATCTGTTTGATTCAAAACCCACCAATTTGAATGTATATCTCACCCACCACCTGCATGGAATCACTCAAAATAACATTGATCAAATTATCTGGTCATGTGACATACCAAACTTGACACGTGAAATTAACTATCACATTGGATCCCTCTAACTTTAAAGAATTCAAACTTCAAATTCTGACTGTCAGCCGCAGGGAAACTGCTGGGCTGAAGTCTCTGTTCAGCATTTTAGCTGTTATTATTATTATTTGCAAGTCCCTAGGCATTTCACCTGCGCATGCCCAAGTTAGGAGCCAAAGATTTTGTTTTTAATATATTTTTACTTATTTATTTGTTTTTGTTTGCAACAAAGATGGAGACATGCGCATACAGAGAGAGAAAGAGAGAGAGAGAGAGAATAGGCATGTCAGGGCCTCCAGCTATAGCAAACAAACTCCAGACACATGAGCCATTTTGTGTATCTGACTTTACTTGGTTACTGGGGAATCAAACCTGGGTCATGAGGCTTTGCAGGCAATTGTCTTAACCACTGACCCATCTCTTCAACCTCAGCAGCCAAAGGTTTAAAGGGACTTCTAAAGTAGATTTTCAGTCACTAGCTCTAAGGTTGCTTCCTTTTTGGGTTTATTCATCTAAATTCTATCCACTGTGACTGCGTTAAGAGCCACTAGTTCTACTGGTCCAGAAAGACTCTACCTCTTTCCCAAACTCTTTTGACCTAAGTGCAGTATAAACTGGATTGCATCCGCAGGAAGAGAGCTGGGCAAATATGAAGCTCATCTAGTTCTCTGCTTTCAAGGTTTATTTCCCTCTGGCTTTTCTGCCTGCTTTTTGGTCGCTCTTTTGTGCCTTTGAATGTTTTTTTTTAGTTCCTTTTGTACTGAGAGTATCATTAGTATTCGTGGGAGGTTAGAATGAGACACTACTTAGTCATTGCCGGTTTTAGAATCCCTCATTTCTCTTAAAGTGTTCTGAAATTTCCAAGCAAATAAATATTTTTGTTCTAGCATTTAAACAATTGTGTGTGTGTGTGTGAGAGAGAGAGAGAGAAAGAGAGGGTCAAATTCAGCATCTGTACATGATAAACTCGGCTGCAATCCCAGACCATATTTAGAATTTTAAGTTTTGACTTTTTTGTAGTCAGTTGGTGAAGAGTGCATCACTTCAGCCCTTTGCCATGTGTTGAGATATTTTGTTGCTTCCTTGAGACCTACTTAATGGGAATTATAGCCTTAGGATGTTGGTACTGGGAGAGGAGAGTTCAAGGCCTCTCTGTGTGTTCCCCTGCCGGGTCTATCATGTTTACTATATTTCAGAGTCCTGGATCAGGTGCATAATGCTCCCACTGTGTCACCCTCTAAGAGTGCTGTGTCCCAAGTACTCTGTACCTTGTCAAGCTTTTTTATTTATTTTTATTTTTAGAGAGAGAGAGAGAGAATTGGTACACCAGGGCCTCAGCCACTGAAATTGAACTCCAGATGCTTGCACCACCTAGTGGGCATGTGCGACCTCGTGTCTATAACCCCAGAACGCAGGAGACCGTAGTGAGGTTGTTGTCTGGGTGGGGTAATCTCTTCCTTTGAACATTTTGTTCTTCTATCTTGGCTCATTGAGTTCTACCATGAGAAGCCAAATGCTAGCAGCAGCCTCATTTGCGCCCCCCCCCCCAGGCAGTTCTCTGTCCTTTTCTTTTTTCTTTTTATTTTTCAAGGTAGTGTCTCCCTTTAGTTCAGGTTGACCTGGAATTCGCTATGTAGTCTCAAACTGTCCTTAAACTCACAGAGATCTTCCCACCTTTGCCTCTAGAGTGCTGGGATTCAAGGCATGTGCCACCACCCCGGCTTCTCTGTCTTTTTCTTTCCTTCTTTCTTTCTTTCTTTTCTTTCCTTCCTTCCTTTTTTCCTTCCTTCCTTCCTTCCTTCCTTCCTTCCTTCCTTTCTTTCTTCCTTCCTTTCTTTTTTTCTTTCTTTCTTTCTATCTATCCATCTTTCTTTCTTTCTCCCTTTTTCTACAAAACCAGCCATTATTTCATTCTAGAATACATCATCTCAGTGAGAATGAAAAGCTGTTGTAAGCACATACTGCTAGTATATTTTAAAAGGCTGAAATCTTAACGAGTAGTCAACTTCATCAGACAAGAGATCACAAGTTGCTTAGGCCGAAAAAAACTTAACCTGGCTCAACAGTTTGCTCTCAACTTTCTACATACACTGTGTGCCGAGAGTGTCTGGACAATCCAGCCCACTTTCCCACAGTTATGTAGGAAGTACAAAGTTCTTTGCTAGCAAAGCAAGAAGTGCAAGGTCTTAATCCTCTAAAATTGTCCTTGAGTTTTGGGGTGCAGTGGGCTTGGCATTTATCTCTTTCTTTTTAAGGTATGCTTCTGCAGCTCTGCAAAGGTTGCCTCTCTTTTCTGCTATGCCCTCTTCTTGGTTCTGTGTATTCTTTTCTAGAACATTTATCAGATAAATATTAAAGATTCCAGGACTTTCTTCTACTTCTCTGAACTTGCATCTCACTAGTCACTTATTCTTTCTGCAATTTACTTTCTGAAGGATGCAACCAATTTCACCAATACAGACAGTGAAATGGCCCATAACGGCAGGGCCTTTTCTGACCCTAGACTTCCCAGCCCACTGTCCCTGCAGTCCCAACCCTGAGCACCAGGCTTTCTGCATGCTTCCTTAGCTTTGCCATGGTCTTTCTACTTGTCGCATTGGTGTGATGGGGAGATTTAGTGCCAGGCTAAGAGGCTACTGTGCAGGTGGTTAGGATTATCTATCTATCTATCTATCTATCTATCTATCTATCTATCTACCTACCTATCTATTATCTATCTATCTATCTATCTATCTATCCATCCATACATACATCTATGCATCTATCCATCTATCAATCTATCCATCCATTTATCCATCTATCCATCCATCTATCATCTATTTATCCATCCAACTATATATCTCTCCATCTATCTATATATTCATCTATCTATCCATCCACCTATGTATACATCTATTTAGCCATCTATCTATCCATTTATCTATCTGTTTATCATCTATCTACCACTATCTATCTATTCAGCCCCCTGCCCCTCCTAGTGTCTAGATAAGCGACAAGGACCCAGCTGCTGACCACTCTGTGTCCTCACATCTCAGGTCCCCATGAGTCAATAGCTCCTGACCCTGGCAGTGGGCTAAGCATTCCTCTTCTTGCCTCTCCTCATCAAGACTTGCTACCCAGACATCTCCTCCTCCTCCTCCTCAAAGTCTCCTGCCAAACCCATCCACCCTTTGCATGTTTCTGCCCCACTCCATCCTTGGTCGCACACCCCCGACTCACTTGGACTGGAACAAGGATACTGAGGTAAAGTGACATGTTGTGACTCATTTGGCCATCAGAATCAACCTTGGTATTTCCATCTCCATCTGCCTATCCTGTCTGTGTCAGCCATTTCTAGCTTATGGGTGTCTGTAATAACTTCTACAAAGCCATACATGTGTCTAGAATTGCATGTGCACCTTTCCATACTTGTGTGTATGTATGTAAGTATGAGTGTATGTGTGTGTATGGGTGTGCATGTGCCACAGTACAGGTGTACAAATTCAAGGTGTCCATTCTTCCTCCTTTTCAAGGACAAGGTCTCTCATTGCTTTGCTCCTACAGTGAGCCAGGCTAGGGGACACCAAACTTCAGGATTCTCCTGATTCAACCACTCCCATTGCCATCACTATGTTGGGATCGCAGACACTTGTGTCACGTTGCATCCTGCAATATGTGGGTGCTGGGGAGAACGATAGCAATGGGTTGACAGGCTTGCAAGTCTTTAACCGCTGACCCATCTTCCCACCCCCACATTTGTGTACTTTTAGTGTAGTGAAGAATATAGATATGTATACATTTATTTAATTTTCACTGAAACTTAAATAGCCATTAGCAGCATCTTTCATTTGTAAATAGATTGTTATGCCTCTAGATGATTTTTAATGTGCTTATCTTGCCAAATACCCCTCTTGCAGTTTCCTTTCTCTTCCTCCAGGCAAAATCCTGGAGGCCTCAAACCACAGCTAGTCTCCGGCTGGCTAGTGCCACCTGCTGCTCACTTAGTCCCTGCAGGGTCCCCTTCCTGACGCTTGGAAGCCACTGTGTCCTCTCTGAACATGGTCTTCTCTGTGTTGTGGGAGTTTGCAGAGGGCTGCATGTCACCTGGGGCAGGAAGGCAAGAGTTATCCCAGCCCTGGCATCTACTAACATGCTCTCAAATGTCAGGATGAGGCAACCAGATTCCAATGGCCTGAGCCCAAGATATTGTTAACAACAGATACAGTGATTCACTGTGGCTGCTCCCAAGAACGTCTAAAAGTTGTGAACGTTGGAGACCTATCCTTGAGAGCTTTTCTCGTAAAGGGGCTATCAAGGATAGAATCAGAACTTCCAGACAAAAGCCACTGGACTCAGATTTGGGGAATAAATGAAGGAGTCATCATTGCCTAGGATCCCCAAGCCTAGGACATCAGCCTCTTTCCACCTGAGTAGAGAGCTCTTTTACGCACAGGCAGGTGTAACATAAGGGCATTTCAGTCAAGAAAGGACTTCACATATGACAATGGACCCATAAGCTTGTATCACCCGGTGACATTATAGCTGTCTTTGTGTGAGGTCACTATGTGGTGCTCACCCAATGATGAAAGCAGCAAATGAGGCCTTTTGTAGCATGCGTCCCAGTCATTAGTGTCACGTGACTGTACTTCTCTATGTTCTTCACGTACGAGCTTCCATGTGTGGTAAGGAGTGGAGAAAATTTAAGTCTGGAAAACTTACCACTAGGCACGGTGGTGGAGAGGAGCCTCTGCCGGGTTGTGGGGAGAGAACGCAGAACATGAACCAAGAACCTGGAGCCTTGCACCTTCAGTTCACAAGTGACTCCACCATTCACAAACCAGGTGTCTTAATTAAAACGCGGCTAAAAGAAACAAATCAATTAACAGATCCCTTACATCATGCTTTATTCTATTTCACACCCAGAAAATTGCTTATGAGCATCACGTTACCGCTTTAGGTGATCAGTTAACAGAGGCTGTTAATGAACGGCATCGTTATCAAGTCAGACAAGAGACACTCTGGGAATCCACCCAAATTATTGTGCCACAGCGTGTTGTTTTGAAATATAGCTCAGCCCCCCTCACACATAAGGAGGGTAACCCAATCCAAGGAGAAATGGTCCCCATAGCCACTAGGATCTCCGCAGGATGGAAAGGTAGTCTTTCATGATGTAACCTCAGAAACATAGAAGTCATAGAATTAATAAGCAAGGTGAAGAAGACGTTCACAGAGCCCGGGCCCACAGGCTTGGACTAATGATGACAATGGTAGTTTTCCTGAGGCTCTGTCGGCTGTGTGTCTTCCATGCACATTGCAATAATCACCATATGAAGAAAACAGTAATAGCTTACATTCACGTAGCTCTTCACAAGGCCCTGCACCTGTTTCCTTACTGGATCCTCTCTGCTGGCCTAGTTCACAGCTGTCAAATGTCCTCTCTCTCATTCAACCAAGGCCACCGTGTCCCCCTCCGAAAGTCAGCCTTCCATTGATAGCACGGGCGCTGTCCACCCCCCACCGACACCCTCACCACGTTTCTTTACTGTGAGATTCTTCCGGCAGCCGAGGATGTGAGGGCAGAAATGCCAAACTGTTTTGTTGTAAGACAGCAGTGCTGAGGTTTCGTTGCCATTCTGCAAGCACTAGCTGCAGGTGGACTTGGCTAATATGGCCACAATGCCGTGGAAGTAACAAAGACAGCTCTCACATGGTGACTCCAGCCAGGCAAATATGGATCATGGTCTCCCCTTTCCCTCCTGCTAACTGGCAGGCTCCTTCTGTACAGAAGTTCTTGCAGAAGAGGACTGACATTTTCCCTCCGGGCAGATGCACGAGCTGCCGACTCTCATATTTGCTCCATGCTGAATCCACGTGAAGGTCCGTCAGCAGTCTTGCGTGTTGAAATCCAAAGCACTCTATGGCTATAACTGTGGGTAGTTGGTTTCCTAGACAGCTGAACCTCTTCTGATGCAGCTGGCTGCTCACAGCTCAATCACCTGGGCTTCTCTGGAAAAGAAGAGAAACATCTGGAAGATCCACGGACAGAGCAGCTATGCACTAACAGCTCATGTGTTTATGCAACACAATAAGCAGGTGTTAAGAATTCACCAGTGCTTGCCAGAAAGGTGGGGCATCTCCTTAAACAACACAGAAAGCTGGCTGGAGTCAGTGGTTTCTAGGTAAAGGTAGCTCTCAACCCTGAGATTGTTTCTGCCTGTAAACCTCAGGGACACAAATCCTTATCCCCTGTGATACAGGGGAGGGGACCTCAGGCATTTCTAGGAGAAATGTCACTGTCTATACTTAAAGAATATGTGTACGTCTGAGCAGATGTAAAGAGGAACACAGTAGAGAGATCTGTGGGAATGTAAGAGAAGTTGGTACTTTCAGGGCTGGAGAGATGGCTCTACAGTTAAGGCACTTTCCTGCAAAGCCTAAGAACCCATATTTGATTCTCCAGATCCCAAGTAAGCCAGACACACGGGGTGATGCAAGTACACAGGGTCACACATGTGTACAAGATGGTGCACACAACTGGAGTTCAATTGTGGTGGCTGGAGGCCCTTGTGCACCAATTGTTTCTCTCTCTCTCTCTTGCACATGCTCTCTCATAAAACATTTACAAAAATAAAAATGATACTTTGAGCTCTTAACTAAAAATTGTTACCTAGTATAACTGCATGTATAGGAGGGAAGACAGGATTTTTTTCCTTTTTTTTTTCCCCCAAGGTAGGGTCTCACTCTAGCCCAGGCTGACCTGGAATTCACTATATAGTCTCAGGGTGGCCTCGAACTCACAGTGATCCTCCAACCTCTGCCTCCTGAGGGCTTGGATTAAAGGCAAGTGCCACCACGCTCGGTGAGATTTTTTTTTTTAAGAAAAAGAGGAACACAGAAGAAAAATGAAGTCATCGTACAACAATCTGATACAATACAGCTTGAGCTGGATGCTGGGGTGAGAAGTTCTAGGCTAAGATGACCCTGGTCTAGGGGCACCATCTCCATACACAGGCAGAATCCACATAACATCCCAGTGTCACGTAAGCAGTAACTCGTTTCTGCTCGCTGTGACTGTTGCGTAACTGTAAGTACCATCCATTCAGCACGATCTCCGGTTGTCTGGCACCTCCACATAGGAGGAGAGGGAACAGCAGCAGGAGGACAGAGCAGACAGGAGCGTGCCTGGTGTGAGCCAAGTCTACAGCCATAAAACAGGAGCGCATCACTACCTAGCCTGTGCTTGAGAGTCAAGTTCAAGGCTCTGGAGTCCAGTGGTGAAAAAGCCAACACAGAAGATGGCTAAGCTGGGAAAAAAGAAAGGCATGGGAAGGACGAGAGAAGGACGTGGGGGCGGGGAGATAGGATCAAGGAACATTATAAACAAGTCTGAAGATGTCATAAGGAAATCTATGCTTGTGTAAAATTAGTATACACTAATAAAAGCATCAAAAAGAGAAACATGGTGAAGGGACTGAAGTGAGGAAGGATCCCAAGAGAGGGTTGCCATCTCTGGCACATGTTTGTGCCTCTCCCTTAAAGGACGGTGACCCAGGAGAATGTACATTAATGTAGTCCAGGCCCCTAGGGGCTGAGCACAGAGTGCATCCCTTCTATTACTTTTACTTATTTATTTTTTCTTGAGGTAGGGTCTCACTCTAGCCCAGGCTGACCTGGAATCCATTATGTAGTCTCAGAGTGGCTTCAAACTCAAGGCCATCCTCCTACCTCTGCCTCTCGAGTGCTGGGACCAAAGTCTTGTGCCATTACGCCCAGCTCCCTTCTATTTCTCTTACAAACCCCAAGTTAAAAGGTCCCATCAGGGGTGTAGCAGACAGCCTCAGGCTGCTGGGATGAACCTCCAGACCAGACACAGTTTATGGGAGGGAAAAAGGGATTTATTGAGGCTTACAGATCCAGGGGAAGTTCCATCATGGCAAAAACATGAAAAGCCTACCACCAAAAAAGCAAGATCTGCCAGGCCACACAGGAACCCACGCAGGACCCAGGCACTTAGCTTATCTTGGGTTGGACTTCAGATCCACCCCCACATCTCAGAGCTGGACCCTAGGATCTGCCCACAATGACACCTCCTCTAGGCAGGCAGCTGGAAATCCAAGAAGATTTAACAAAACTCCTGACTCTTATTGGTGGGGGTCATCCATCCAAACTACCACAAGGGGTTAAAGAAGGAATCTGAAGTGGCAGGAGCTAGCCAGCATTTGTATGGACCAGCAACCGAGAAGGAAGTCCCTGAGAAACCTGATCTGGGGACGTGGCCTCTGCTGAGCAGCTTCATGGTTGAGATTCTTTTTCTTTTTCTAAATATTTTATTTTTATTTATTCATTTGAGAGAGAGAGAGATACAGAAATAGGCAGGGAGAGAGAGAGAGAGAGAGAGAGAGAGAGAGAGAGAGAGTGAGAATGGGTGTGCCAGGACCTCCAGCCACTGCAAACGAACTCCAGATGCATGTGCACCCTTGTGCATCTGGCTTCTGTGGGTCCTGGGGAATTGAACCTGGGAATTGGCTTTGCAGGCAAGCGCCTTAACCACTAAGCCATCTCTCCAGCCCCATGGTTCAGATTCTTCTCTGACAGGCAATGATGATCTGGGGACAGGTGTATCACCAGCCTCCAGGCCCAACCTACGGTGACAGGCAATCTGGGAAACTGTGGAGGAAGCATCGGCGGCCTGGAGAAGCAGATGAGCTTCAACGCATGACTCTCTGGGATGCCATCAGGGGAAAAAGCCAGAAATTGTGGATGCTGTAGAATTACAGTATCTGTTACACCCAACGATTCCACCACATTCTCCTCTAATCATATAGGCCAATAAGAGAAGGAAAAGAAGATAAATAAAACCATTATACACCACATAGTGAATTCCAGGTCAGCCTGAGCTAGAGTGAGATGCTTCTTCAAAAAACCAAGAGAAGAAAGTCTCAGAGCATTAATTATTGTTTTAAAAATAGGAATGGGGCCGGGTGTGGTGGTGCACGCCATTAATCACAGCACTTGAGAGGCAGACATAGGAGAATCACCATGAGTTCAAGGCCACCCTTAGACTACATAGTGAATTCCAGGTCAGCCTGGGCTAGAGTGAGACCCTACCTCGGGGAAAAAAAAAACAAAAAAAAACGGAATGAGCTTTATATTGTCACAAACCTTTAAGTGACAGGGAAGTGGCCCTGCAGAGCAGCTTCATTAGTGGTTAGTCTCTAACAGGTCCATCCTAAAGCTAGCTTCACTCAGTGGGCACTACCAGTGGGTCCCCCATCAAGGTGATAAGACACAAGGCAAGTAATATGTAACAGTTTAAGCCAAAGTCAATCAGACAGGAAGAAACAATTAGAGGCATATGAACTGGAAAGGGAGGTATGCATTTTGGCAAATGACATGAAAACTCCAAGGATAAAACCGATACAAATTATGAAACCATCCACTAAAGTAGCCCCTGTAGGACTCAACGGCCAGGTCAGGGAGCAATGGGACCTTTCAAGAACACAAAGCAGGTAGGATTTAACTTAGCAAATGCTGTAGTCACTTTCTCACTTGACCAGAAGCAACTTTTGGGAGGAAAGAACTTATTTTAGGCTTACAGATTCCAGGGGAAGCTTGCTCATGGTGGAAGAAACCGATTTCCTTCATCACAGCGACAACATCACATGACTCTCTAGGCTGGAATCACTGTGGTGACAACGGCCAGGATCAGCAAGCACGAGCTGACTCTAAACACACGGTCAGGGCTGTATTCAAGGTCCGCCTCCAGACACACGCCTCCTCCAGCAGGGCTCCACTTGCTGGAGACTAATCTCCAGCTTAATGAAAAATACCTGAGGCAAAGTCAGGCATGGTGGTGCACGCCTTTAATCCCAGCACTTGGGAGGCAGAGGTAGGAGGATCGCCATGAGTTCAAGGCCACCCTGAGACTCCATAGTGAATTCCAGATCAGCCTGGGCTAGAGTGAGACCCTACTTCAAAAAACCAAAAAAAAAAAAAAAAAAGAAAATCTGAGACTATGGGACCATTCACATTCAAACCGCCACAACAAGAAAGGTTAATAAGCTCTCCTTGAAGCACATGAAAATACAACTGCAACTTGGCCACAGAGAAGAAAGGAATCCTGCCATTTGCAAGAAAATAGGTGGAGCAGGACAGCATTATGTTCAAGTGAGATACACATACAAGGGTAATAGCACATATTCTCTCACATGCGTGGATGGATGTTTGAGAAAGGACCACCCAAACACCAAATTGTAATGACTGGATATGGGGACAGAGGACAGATTTGATCCATAACCTGCTTTATGCATGAACTGAGACAACATACTGAGCCCCACCAGTATCTGTGGTTAGTTGGTTAATCAAAAATAAAATGTCTTTTCCAGAGATTTCTAGTTGACATCATCAATTGAATGTGTACAGGCACAATATAGCCCCAGGAAAAATATCAAGACATTTGTTTCTATAGAAAGATTCTGAAGTTGACTCTCATATGAAAAATAAATAGGCAGGGATATGTGTGTGTGTGTGTGTGTGTGTCTGTGTATACATATATATATATACACACATACACACACATATATATACAGAGACACACACACCACACACACAGAGGGAGAGAGAGAGAGAATAGAGTAGCCGATGCACCCCTGAAAAGGAAGCACAAAGTGGGTGTGTTGGCATGTGAAACCCAGCCATACCAGATGGCACAACCCACCCTGAATCTCCCACCAGCCACGGTGTGGAACTAGCCCCTGTATAAAGAGAACTAGCAAGGTCCAGGAATATCCAAGTACATACACACGCCAGAATCACGATGCAGCTGGCAAGCCAAGCGATGAGAGAGCTGGACGGGCCTGCCGTGTGCATGCCTCTGAGACAGGGACTCGCTGTATATCCCGCAAGCCTTCCCCCGCCTCTCCAGTGCTACGCATGTGCCACGAGACCCAGAGATATTTTTTTCAAGCATCGAATTGAAACAATAAGGTTGCCATTTGGGGACAAAACATCAAATTTTATCTATAGATCATAAAACTCACCAAAGAGATCCAAGTAAAAAAATGAAACCTGGAATGAAGAAATGACTTAGTGATTAAGGTGCTTGTCTGCAAAGCCTAAGGACCTATGTTTGACTCTCTAGATCCCACGTAAGGCAGATGCAGAGTGATGCAAGCACACAGGGTCACGTGTGCACACAAGGAGCATACACTTCTGGAGTTTGACTGCATTGGCTAGAGGCCCTGGTGCCCAATCTCTCTCTCTCATAATTAAAAATTTAGGCCTGGAGAGATGGCTTAGTGGTTAAGTGCTTGCCTGTGAAGCCTAAGAACCCCGGTTCAAGGCTTGATTCCCCAGGACCCACGTTAGCCAGATGCACAAGGGGGCGCACGCGTCTGGAGTTCGTTTGCAGTGGCTGGAAGCCCTGGTGCACCCATTCTATCTCTCTCTCTCTCTCTCTCTCTCTCTCTCTCTCTCTCTCTCTCTCTCTCTGTTGCTCTCAAATAAATAAAAGTAAACAAAAAATATGAAAGATGAAGCCTTACAAATACTACAAAATATTCTGCACATGTATGTACATACATATGAAATTCAGCCTTATGAAATTATTGTTTGCATATCAATATTAAAATTGAATGGATTACTGTAAAAGAATCATAGGAAAGATAAGCAGGAATTTGGTGGCAGTGACCTTGGAGCAGCTGGGTTGGGGGGTACAGTGTGCATTGACAATTCTGGGCAGCAGAATTCTCTGCCTTTTTCCATTTGTACAGCCCCATCACCCCAGCCATGCACATGTTTTATATGTTCAAAAGAAAAATTAAAAGGTTGTAAAGAGAACTATTAAGATAACCTATGCCCTGAAATGGGTATTTCTAATTTTATATCAAGTGGATAGCGTCAGCCACACTGAAAAAAAAAAAATTATTTACTTGAACACAATGCTCTGGGCTGTATCCACACAGTTGGCTAATTCTAAGGGCAAAAGGCAGTGCAAAGAATTCTTCGCTTTTGTGGAGCCGGCTTGTAGTTGGGCAGTGCTGTAATTCTTCAGGGATTGTGTGTGTGAGAAGATAGAGCAATTCAGTGAGAATTTTGATATGTGAAGAAGCTAGGTTTCCACTCTGGAGGGTGAGAGATAGAAACATGAGATGAGGAAACTTGTGTTTGGTATTTAAATATGTACTTTTTTTGTTGTTTGTTTGTTTTGTTTTTTGAGGTAGGATATCACTCTGGCCTAGGCTGACCTGGAATTCACTATGTAGTCTCAGGGTGGCCTAGAACTCACAGTGATCCTGCTACTTCTGCCTCCCAAGTGCTGGGATTAAAGGCGCGTGCCACCATGCCCGGTTCAATGTCACTTCTTGACTCTGTTCTCTGAATGAGCTTAGGAAAAATGACATGCTAGTGGATATGAGCACACAGTGTCAGACCTTGGTTTCTAAAATCACCCTTAAGTAGAAGGAAAGACAGAAAGAAAAAAAGAAAGAAAGAAAAAAAAGAAACAAACAAACAAAGAGAGAAAGAAAGGAAGGAAGGAAGGAAGGAAGGGGAAAAAAAGAAAAGAAAAGAAAATGAGGGCTGGAGAGATGTCTCAGAAGTTAAAAGCACTTGCTTGCAAAACCCGCTAGTCCAGATTTGATTCCCAGGTACCCATGGAAAGCCAGATGCACAAAGTGGTGAATGCATCTCAAGTTCATCTGCAGGGATAAGAGGACTTGATAGGTCCATTCTCATTCATTCTCTCTCCTTCTTTCTCTCCCTCCCTCCTTCTTTCTCCTCTCTCTTCTCTCTCTCAAGTAAATAAATATTTTAAAAATAATAGAAATTGAGAAGGGGATGACAGATCAAGAGCCCAGGATACTGTGTTGTGTCAGAAGCCAGGGAAATGTCCCGAGACAATGGGGTTCTGTCACAGGGTCCCACTTGTCACCCAAAAGTGCCTTGCACTGGACAATTGTGGGGGCAATTTGAGCATCCAAGACCCCTTATGGTAACAAATGAAAATGCACTGAGATCTGCAGTAGCAGAACTCAGCAAGCAGAGGAAGAAAACGGTTATGGGTAAAAATATTCCCCTCCCCTCAAAAGAGTGACAGCTATTAAACGTGACCACTAATAGAAATAACTGACACAGGCTTGGGTCATGAGACCAGATATAAAATCAGAGGGTAAGGAATGGTTGGGGTTCAGGAAATGTTCACATGGTCTCAAGGCACCAGCCCTTAAATTGTCGGCTAATGCTGCCATTGCAAGAGGACACTGCAATCCCACCGTGCGGACACAGAAAGCCCCTTCCTCAGACAAGCCTTCAAAGCAAGCATCACCAACTGAGTCATGCTGCAGTTAGCCTGGCCCCTCCTGACACAATGCAACAAGAATGCGATGTCACCTCTGAGGTTCTCGTGATAAGAAATTTCAGTCCAAATCTACCCAGGAGATAACGTTAGACAAATCCTGAAAAGAGAATGTTACACAATGCTTGGCTTAGTCATTCAAAATTGCTAAGGCTGTGGTGACAGAAAGATAGACAGGTTGCTCAGCACTAAAAGAGACTTGAAAAAAAAATCAAATAAATCAAATACAAATATTGCGTTGGATGAATACAATAATTTATATGGATGGGTGTGTACTTTATTTATTTTTTGACAGAGTCTAAATAGCCCTGGCTTCAAACCGCTGATCTTCCTGCCTCAGCCTCCACATTGGAATTACAAATATCTATCTGTCACCACACCTGGCCCAAAGGATGACTTTTCAAGGATAGGAGAAATTCAAATGTATACTGAACAGTGCACGGCGTAGCTGCACGTGCATTAACCTTTTCAGAAGTACTGTGATTGCACAGCGATTATGCGGCGGATACTTGACAACATATTTAGGGGTGAAATATCATTGCTATACTGATTTTCGAGTCCCCGAAAGAAAGAACAATTCTGTGTATAGAGAGAAAATGGCAGGAGTGAAGTGTCCACAGAGCCAGACGCAGGGGGTGAATATTCTGTTGGCAGCTTTCAAGTTTTCTGTGGGTTTGAAGTTGTTTCGAATAGAAAGAGGTTGGAAGGGAGGACAGGAGATGATCTCAGGCCTTGGATCCTAGTCAGCTGGATTGTGAGCCTGGGTACACGGCACCCTGGGCACCGAGGCTGTAGGAGAGATGGGGCGAAGTGAGCTAGAGAACATAGATCCTGCACCAGCCATGCAGATAAACCCGAGTAGAGTTCATGCAACAGGGGACCCCAAGATCCTACCCCTCCCCCCCCCCCGATCTGAGCAAGCAGGCTCTGTCTGTTCTGAGACATCAGAACAGGGCTAAGAAGCAAACAGTCAAAGTTGGAGGGCAGAGAAAGGTTTTGGAATTTTTGTTCACCAAATGGACAGACCTGGCTAACAGATTGGCCACTGGCAAAAGGAAGGTTGTGTGTGGGGGGCGGGGGGATGAATTCTACTTTTGCTAAAACTGGGTTTTCTCAGCTCTGGTTGGGCAAATGCTCACAGCTTCACTGTGTCTCACCCCAGGGGGAACTTTCTAGCGTCTCAGAGGGATGCTGGCACAGCACCAGGGCTCTAGGCAGTGTCCAGCACTCCCTGGCAGAGTAGAACAGAGCCACGCTCACCATGGAGTGGGGACAGTCTTCCCTCCTATTGCGGAGCTGAGAAACAGAGCAGTCTGCCGTTAGCTGTGCCTGGGGCAGAACGCACAGGAAGTGAGCTGCTGAGACGCACGCTCTCTTCTGCCTTCGTTCCTCTGTACTCCCTTTCCACTCGCCCAGCTTCCATCCTGCCTCCCCTGACTCCATCTAGTGTTAGTTTGGGAAACCTGAACTGTGACTCTCTGTTAGGCAGTCCCTTCAAGCCTGCCTTGCCTCCTGCCCCTCTTTCTCAGCACATGGCTCTTGAAGGCTTTTTATTTTTTGGAATGCAACCTTCTTGCCTCCCCTGATCCTGATGCCTCAAAGGAATCCAGGACTTTGACAACTTTTCTGTCTGCCTCCACCTGGCCCAGCTCCAACAGAGGTTCACAGTGCACCTGATCGGCTAAGGGGGCCTCTAGCAGGGCTCCCCTGTTTTTAACTGCCCCTTCTTCCTGTCATCACAGGGAGTATAAGGACAACTGTTCCATCCCTTTCTGACCAGCATTCGTCTGCACTGGGTAAGAAGCCTGGGGGTGAGTTCAGACGAATTCTCTTCAACCTCTGCCCCGGCCTCAGCTAGAGCGTTTGCACTATCACTCTGCTCCCCCTCTTGGCCCGTGCTTTCCACAGTTTGGCCACCCATACCCTCGCATGCGAGGATTCCCGTGCCCACGTGAGCTGCTCTTCACCTTCTACCTGCACACCAACACACCCTGCTTCACAGCAGGCTGTGCGAACCTCGGCACCCCCAGGGCACACAGCCCCACAATGACAGTAAAGCGGACACAGAAAGGACATGAGAGGCGGGCTTGCAAATATCCAGGCACAGAGCATTTTGGTGACAGAAAAGAGCTGAATGCAGAGTCTGAGGCAGGCTGCCCATGGAGGACCCAGGCTTAATGCAAAAGCAGAGTTGGCGGGATGCCAGTGGGCAAACCAGCTAACCTGGGACAGACTGTGAGTGTCCTCCCAAGCTAGTCAAAACTGCGGACTTTATTCTTTTATTGCTTTTTTTTTAATTTTTATTATTTATTTATTTGAGAGCGACCGACACAGAGAGAAAGACAGGTAGAGGGAGAGAGAGAGAATGGGCGCGCCAGGGCTTCCAGCCTCTGCAAACGAACTCCAGATGCGTGCGCCCCCTTGTGCATCTGGCTAACGTGGGACCTGGGGAACCGAGCCTCGAACCGGGTCCTTAGGCTTCACAGGCAAGCGTTTAACCGCTAAGCCATCTCTCCAGCCCTCTTTTATTGCTTTTTTTTTTTTTTTTGTCTTTTTGAGGTAGGGTCTCACTGTAGCCCAGGCTGACTTGATACTCACTGTGGAATCTCAGGGTGGCCTTGAACTCACAGTGATCCTCCTGCCTCTGCCTCTGGGATTAAAGGCATGCGTGTGCCACCACGCCGGGTGACTTTATTTATTCTGAGGGATGGTCTTGAGCAGAGTTTGGGCCATCTATGCGCAAGGCACATCTGAGTTCCTTGGGCTACTGTACCTGGTGACCCCCCACTCTCGTGTCCCATGGACCCAAAGAAGGGGGAAGTGTGGCTCGAGGCATGGGTGCCCTGTAGACTGCTGGAGGAAGCTGGGCTGACAGCAAAGCAATGGAATGGCTGTGGAGGGAGGGAAACCATCTCACACTGATGAGCCCGTGGGTACCTTACCGTGAGGCCATCTTCTTCCGCACCATGGGGTCTAAACAGAGAAAGCGGGACATTAGCAAGGTCACAATACTTACAACCTCTGGTATTGCTCATCTGATGCCCTTCTAGCAGATTCCAGGGGTCAAAGCTGGCAGGAGGCAGGATGAGAAACTCTGGGTTGGAGGCTCGCTGCAAAGTGGCTTGAGGCCACTTTGGGGACATCACTTGCATTGTCCTTAGAGCTTTTCTCTGCTCAGGTGATGTACTTAAGCACTCCTTGCTGGCATATAGATTAGAACGAGCCATCCCTAGAGTCTCCCTCTATCCTCCCCACCCCCACCTCACCTCCACCTGCAGCCTGAGTCTCCCTTAGGGGCTGCAGTCCTGGGGAGATCTAGGACCAGGCTACTGTGACATGAAAAAGCTGTCTCCTGTCCCTTGCCGTACACCATCAAGGATTGGCAAACGTGGATGACCAGTGAAGCCCCTCATGGACGTGCCTGTGTCTTCCTAAGTCTTCTTCCAGCCCCACCACCCCCTCCCAGTCATGGGTGAATCTTCCAGGAAAGCAGTTTCTCCTCATCCTCAGAACCACCATCCCCCCGACCAGGAAAACCACCTCAGCTTGGCCTCGAGAGTCTTATACCGCAGAGGCTGTTTTGTGGGCAACCTTGAGAGAAAGGGGTGTAAATCAGTGCTGCATTTTGCTATAATAGCTCACTGACTGCCCGGACTCAGCTAGGGAAGCCCTTCCTTGCAGTGCCCAGCATCGCCTCGCCCACTGCGGGTCACGTGATCCCAGCACTGTGTGGGTATCTGGGAGCCCTTGGCCCTGCTTTGGGTGGGACCTGCCGCTCACAGCATCAACAGCACCTCCCATGTCCACCTGTGCTCAGGACTACCTCGGGACCTCCTGGGATCAATTTTATCTGATCACATCATCAGAACAAGAAAACGGAACTTTCTGATCTTATTGGCTTTCTCCAGAGCCTCTAATTCTCAGGAAGACCAAGAACAAATGAATAGAAAAGCGTAGAGAGGGACAGTGTCAGAGAGTGAGGGTCACACTCCAGGAGATGCAGAGGAAAGCCATTTTCTACTCTGTAGAAGCCTGCTGGCCCCTGTACTTATGGGTTTTATTGCTTATTACTGTCCATTGTTATGGGGCTGCCTTCAGTGTCTCATACTGGGTGACATCTGTGACAGTTGGAGTCTGGAATGATCCCAATAGCCCATGCATTCAAGGCTCATTCCCAGCCCATGTGGCACTATTTGGAGGTGGTGGGATTTTTTTTAAGGTGGAGGCCTAGTGGGAGGTCTTGGAGATGCATATGCCCTGTGAGGCGAGTCCCTGAGGTGGGGAGGTAGGTGCTGTGCAGAAAGAAGGATGTACAAGTGAAGACCGAGCCCACAGTTAACAGCATGGGGTACTGAAGGTTCTAGAGCTGCCCCATCAGGAATGGGAATCCTGGACAGGAAAACCATGGGACCCCCGTCTTCCTCTTTCACAGAGGAACCGGCTTCCTCCATGGGATACTGTGCCACCACAGGCCCCAAAGCAGCAAGGCCAGTAGAACACAGACAGGAACTCTAAAACTGTGAGCCAAAGTAAACCTTTCCTCTTTTTAAGTTGATTGGCTCAGATATTTCATCACAGCAACAGAAAGCTGACTAACACACAGTCTTTCCTCACACAGGGCGGAGCTGGGTCCGTGTGCCATGGATTCCTTACCACTGAAGCCTAGGGGGACGCTCCTCTGGTCTGAAGAGTCATTGTCAGACAAGTGCTTCCGGATCATACAGATCTTCAGGGCCAGGAAAACTGCAGAGATGGCGATGCCCAAAGCAGTCCCAATGAGGGCATATTTGAAATCTGAAGAGCGGGAAGTGATTGAACTTCAGATAGGGTTGCCACCCTGCAGGGGCCTTCTACGGCTCTAGGTAAAGTCCAGAGTCCTACGCCTGGATGCTGACATCCCCCAAGTCAACTTGTTGTGCCAGCCTCCCTCTTTAATCTCCTAGCCCTTCCCGGGTCCTTGGAACCCCATCCCTGGCCCCTCCAGTTGTGAGAATTATTTCTACCTTTCAAGGGTCTTTCAAGATCAGCTGCTAGCCATCCCCCCCCCCCGGGCCCCAGACCTAGGCGGTAGGTAGCTTACTTTTCTGGCCTCCTTGTCCCTGCCTTACTTGCCCCTGTGTTAATTCCCTGATTCATCTACTGAGTGTGTATAAAGTGCTTGCTACCTGGTGACCCTGAAGACCCTTCCTTATCTCCGAAGGGCCTTGAGCCAGCCAAGACAGACAAGCCAAGAGCTCATGGTAGGGCCACATGACAAGCCGGGCTGGTGTGGGAATCCTGGAGTGGAGAGCCTTCCCAGAGGAGGTGATATGGCCACAGCTCGCAGGTAATGTGAGCCCCTGAGGTGAGGAGGCAGGCACTGTGCCGCTAGAGGGATGTACAGTGAAAGCCTGGACCCATAGTTACAGCATGGGTCACTGCAGGTACTAGAACTGCCCCTTAGGAACAGGGGGCACTCCAAAATGGCCTTTATGACTCGTGTTCCTTCTGAGGACAGGCTGTAGTATAGGAGTTTGTTGGGAGCTATGAACCAAACCTCGGCCATGTTAACAGAAACCGCCACATAGCAAGTTAAGTTTCTACCTCCTCACCTAATATTCAACTACCAGAAACAAAGACTGCCATATAGCAAGTTAAGTTTCTACTTCTTCACCCACTATTCAACTACCAGAAACAATGGGATCGTACACCTGGCTAAACACTCCCCCATCCTGCCGGTAGCTGATGAAGACACAAAGGCATTGCGGTTTAACCAGTAAGTCTGTGATCTTTGCCCTAACCACATACCCTTCCCCCTACAACTCCTTGCCCTGACCACGTCCCCTTCCCTCTACAACCCTATATAAACCTACGTGGAAAAAACAAAATCTTGAGGCCTTGACAAACACCTGGCACGGTCTCCTTCTTGTGTCTGTTTGCCTTTTTTCACTTAGGTTAGCTTCTCCTCGAGTCCTTGTTTAACTCCCCGCTGCCCGGGGCAGGAGTCCATGAAGTGGCCTTACAGGTGACATGCTGACCAGCACCCATGCCTGCTCTTTAGAGGATTTCCCTCCTCCCCTCAGCTCTGTACACACACCAAGCTGGGATTCCACTTACCGATTTCAGCCCCAGCAGGCTTGCCTGTTGCCAACACTTGAGCTCCTCCAACATCTGCAGAGAAAGAATGGCAAGCCTGGCTAAAACTCAGAGGTGGATTGGAGCACAGGGCTGAGATCCAGCCAGAAGGTCACAGACCAAATGCAAGTCCCCCCCACCCTCATTCAGCCACACCCCTCCAGAGCTCAGTGAGATTGTTTGCCAGTCTTGAGGCCTTGCTAAGATCCAAAAAAATAAACTGACTTATCCAGTTAAAAAAATAAACAAAAGATGGACAAGGAATGTAGGGTCCAGTTTTCTGAGTCAGTCAAATTCGAAGAATCTCCCCTCCAACAGGACTTGAGTTAATTAGAACTCATTTCTTTGGTTTGGTTCCTTCCTTCCTTTCTTTCTTCCTTCCTTCCTTTCTTTCACTTTTTTCTTTCTTTCTTTTTTTTCACAAGGTAAGATTTCACTCTGGTCCAGGCTGACCTGGAATTGACTATGTAGCCTCAGGGTATCCTTGAATTCACAGCTATCCTCCTACCTCGGCCTCCTGTGTGCTGGGATTAAAGATGTGAGCCACCAAAAATAAATCCAGATATGGAGCAAAACCCCTGCAGGGCTCAGCAAGCCACTCTGCAGCGTTTCCAAGGCTCCTGCATAACCCCAATCTGCATCTCCTCACTCCCACAGTCCCCTCTTCATCCAATCAGACAACCCCTGCTATCGGGCCAGTCCTCCTGCCAGGCCCGGTCTGCTCACCTCTCCTCCTTTGCCTGTCCCTGACTCTGTGTTGCATCCTCCCTGACACCTCATAGGTCAGCAGCCCCTGCTGGGGACTGTGTGACCCTGTGCTTTCCTGACCTGACTGACCAAGCTGATATTCACTTAGCATTTACATGGTACTGCTGTGTACCGAGAACCAGCCTAGACGATGCTCAGTGACTGACCCCCTTCCTCTTGCTGGTCTGACGCATAGGAAATATCAACAGAAACCAATGAATGAATGAATGGCCCAATCAATCAATTAACCAGTCAGTCAATGGTGCCCGTACAGCATGGCCACCACGGGGCTGCCTCACATTTCTAGCCAGGGCTTGAAGCCCAAGTTCAGGAGACACTGTTCGCAAGCAGGCCGGTGGTCTCACAGATGGCCAGAGGGGACTGGATGAGGAAAGTGGGCATTATTTGGTCAGTTGTTTTTTTTTTAATTTTTTTATTTATTAACAGACACAGAGAGAAAGACAGATAGAGGGAGAGAGAATGGGCGCGCCAGGGCTTCCAGCCTCTGCAAATGAACTCCAGACACGTGCGCCCCCTTGTGCATCTGGCTAACGTGGGACCTGGGGAACCGAGCCTCGAACCGGGGTCCTTAGGCTTCACAGGCAAGTGCTTAACCGCTAAGCCATCTCTCCAGCCCTTGGTCAGTTATTTTGAGACAAGGCATTAGGTGTGGTATAGGCGTTGTTACATTTAATACAGCCACAGCTCTGTGACATTGGCCCTGTGATCACTGACATTTGATGAATAAGGGATCAGAGATACTGAGGTCTTAATAATATGCCCAAGATCCAAAAGAAGTAGAAAGTGACAGGGCAGGTCACCTGAACAAACTAGCAGTATGTTGCAGTCCCTCCCCTATCTGTGGGGAATATGCCCCAGACCCCCAGTGGATACCTGAAACCTCAAAGTCCTAACTCCATGCCCCTCCTCCCCCACCATTGCCTGCAATAACTGATTTTGCTTGACCTCTGAAACCCCAGTAAGCTTCATTACACTGACTCTTAACATAGTCTCTCCAATAAGTACACACCTTGGCATAGCAAGAGATTAACAATAGCAAATAATAAAGTAGAGTGGGGCTGGAGAAATGGAAATGCAAAGCCAAAGAGCCCATGTTCGATTTTGTTAGGACCCATGTAAGCCAGATGCATGAGGCATGCATCTGGAGTTCGTTTGCAGTGGCTAATGGCCCTGGTGTGCCCTTTTGCTCCCCTTATCCTCACCTCTTTCTCTCTCAAATTAAGTGTGGTGGCGCACGCCTTTAATCCTAGCACTTGGGAGGCAGAGGCAGGAGAATTGCCATGAGTTTGAGGCCACCCTGAGACTACATAGTCAATTCCAGTTGAGCCTGGGGTAGAGTGAGACCCTACCTCGAAAAATAAACAAAACAAATTAGAGTGATCATGACAAATTACTACAAAAACGTTGCCTAAAAATTATGTTTATTCCTGGGATTTTCCCATTACAACTTTCAGATCATGATAGACTGCAGATGACTGAAACCCCGGACAACCATACTACCAGTGAATGCGGCATGACACCAAAAACATCAAGGTCAATGAGCAAGTGAACCCCGGCCTCACTCTCTTGTTTTGCTCCCAGGCAAAGGCAAGAGGAGAATGTACTTCAAGCAGGTGACTGGATTGGGAATAACCAATCTTCCCAGTTTATCTCCCAGGAGCTGCCTCCTGAGCCCTGACTTCATGAGGGTGAAGGGTGCAGAGACCCCACTGACCCACGCAGCAAAGACCTGTTGTTAGCCAGCCGTCCATGTCCGCTGGCCACCCTCGGCAACAGACAGCATGACGGAACTCTACAGGGGACCACTGTGTCCTCTGTGCTTGGTGGAAAAGGGGGATCATCATTACAGTACTGGATTTTTTTTGGTGACCACTTGGTGGGGGGAATGAAGCCAGGGGAGGCTGAAACAAAAGCTCACAGCCCTGATCCCAAAGTACCTTCTGGAAACTCACCAACTTCTCTTCCCTACGGAAGACAAGCTCACATACACACACCGCTGTGCGCAATGACCTCAGTTTTGTCTGAATGCTGAAGCCCCCCCCAATAAGTTTCATTACACTGACTCTTGACACTTCTTTAAATAAATCCTGCAACTCCAACTAGATTGAAACATATCTCTAGCATGAGCCAAGGCTCGTTACTGGATGTAATGGCTGTGAATGGGGTCAGGATTTGGGAATACCCTAGCTTCAGAGCCACCAGAGGCATCCTCTCTTCGGGTCACCTTGCTAACGTGGCAGTCTCTCTGCCATTACTCTGCAGATGACAGGAATGTGGGGGGTGCTCCAGTGGAGACAGCCCCCTAGGGGTCAGCTTGCCCCTGCCCTCTCACACATTGGTTCCTGTCTCTGGGAATTTTCCCCACTTAAAACCTGGGCTTATTGGTTAAGGCGCTGACCTGTGAAGCCTAAGGACCCTGGTTCAATTTCCTAGTACCCACGTAAGCCAGATCAACATAGTGGTGCATGCATCTGGAGTTCATTTATAGTGGCTAGAGGCCCTGACATGTCCATTTTTTTTCTCTCTCTCTCTCTTTCTCCCCCATCTGTCTCCCTGTCTCTCCCTCACATTAAAAAAAAAAAAAAAAAGAACTTGCCAGGTGTGGTGGCGCACGCCTTTAACCCCAGCCCTCGGGAGGCAGAGGTAGGAGGATTGCTGTGAGTTCTAGGCCACCCTGAGACTCCATAGTGAATCCAGGTCAGCCTGGGCTAAAGTGAGATCCTACCTCGAAAAGAAAAAAAAACTTTTGGCTATCAGCATGAGGCTTATGTCAAGAATATGTCAGCATGAGATAAAACTGGAACAAGGAAATAAGGACATGGGTTAGAAAAGAGAAACAGGAGCCGACAGTAGGTGACTCACCATCCGAAAGGGACTAAAAGGGGGAAAACCCTAATGTGAAACAAAAAAACCCAGAAAACCAATTGTGCCCTCTTGGCCGCCCCCACAGCAGCCACTTCCTGCTTTCTTGGGCATCCTTCATCAACCCAGCGTCAGGCTCTATCCTTTCTGCTAGGTCTTGAGAGCAGGGATCCGAGGCGAAAGGATTCAGCTCAGCCCCTATAAGTGCCTTTTGACACTGTTCTCCAAGCCTTGGGGCTTTCCACTGATCCCTGGTCTTCCAGTCTGGAACTCCTTCCCCCCTTTCAATTTGCATTAAGACTGAGTCAGAGCACGGAGGCCGAGGCCGACCTCTCCTGGCGAGGGCAATGTCCTCTAATTCCTGCTAGCCAGCCTTATGGCCACTCGGCGGCAGCCTTTCTCCTCCTCGGGGAGAAACAGCCACAGCCCCGGCCTGCGCTCCCCCATCCTCTTGGGAGCTCTAACCTTGCTCTCTAACGAGCTTGAATAAGGATCCATCCACTGCTGTGAGATCCGCCTCCTGCCGGGGTCACCAGCCTGGGGGAGTCCCTCCTGGGCCATAGACCTCCTGGAAGGCCCCAGCTCTGCAAAGCAGCTGGAGGACGGATGGCCCCAGCAAGACTTGTCTGCCAGCAAAACCAGAGGATTACAGAATGCCCTGTTCTGCCCTGGAACCTGTGAGATCCCAGGAGAAACCCTCTCCCCCACCGCCACCACCACCCCCAACGCCACCCCCACTAAACTAGCAGGAGCTTCGGAGCATGCGCTGGGCAGGAAGAAGGAGAGGCTCTGAGACCCAGGGGATGGTCCATGAAGGATCAAGACTGCTGTTCCTGGTTCGGGGGGAGGAGGAGGGAGAGGAGGAAAGGTGTGATCCAGGGACTCTCTCATGATTCCCCAGGAGACATTAAGAGGCACATGTGCCACCTCCTGCCACCAGCCTGGTATAATAGGATGGTATAAATGTCCTTTAGAACTTGTAGTTCAAGGAACTTAAGGAAGCAGCTGAGCTGCTGCCTCCCACCCAGAGGAAGAGGGCAGGGCTGCCAAGAGAAGTGTGCAGAAGGCGCGGCTTGGACTGCCCATCTCCATTGGAATCTGACCCTCTAAGAGCCCATCCCTGGCACCCAGGCTTCCCTGGTCTATCCACCTGTTGGGCCCGCCCTGGCTGGGGGGCGGATGCTTTTTGCCACCCTTATTTGGGCAGAAACAGGCCTTGTGACTCCCAGTTGTGGGCTAGTAGGCATGTGAACACTCAGATGTCATTCTATAAGTATCTGAACTAAAAATAGGGGTGGCTGGCCCTAAGTGTTTGTCAATTGATGCCTGGCCGCATTCATCTTGGGACTTAAACATCGGGAGGGTGGTTCTAACTTTAGATCTCATGAATTCCAACATTCCCAGCTATAGGAAAAGATGTCACTTGTCAGGACCAGCATCCACGCTGTTCACACAGAGTCCACACATAAACAAGGTACCTGCCAGGTGTTTAGGAGAGATCAAGAGCCCTCAAAGACCGGTGCCCCCCCGCCATAGTAGTATAGAGGATGACAAAAAAAGAAAAAGAAAAAGATGACTGTCACCTTCCTACTGTGAGGAGGACCCAACAAGCTGAAAGAGTGACTTGTGGCGGGTGAGGTGGGTGTCTGCCGAGAGGCCGGCCCACCACCCTTGTGACCCTCTGTCTGCTCACTGCATCTTGGTGTTCCTCTAGGGAACCATCTAGAGGTGATTCTTACCAGGGGACTGGCTCAGGGATGGCTCTATGAGCCATACCTATAGCTAATGACCTAGGAGGTGACAGTCCTGGTGAAGAATCAATGAGATCTGGCTGGCGAGATGGGGAGAGGAGTGGAAAATTCTGGTTGCAAATGAGGAACTAGATCTCAGGGCTGCAGCTAAGCCTCCAGGCCTTTACACACGCTGCCCTTTGACTTAGTGCCTCTCCTGGGTCTTATGGAAAGTTCTTCCACATCTTTAAAAGATTTAGCATGAAAGAAGTCCCCCCGTGGCTTTGTTGGTCTAGGACCGCTGATGTCACCTTCTCAGACCTCTCCTCTTGCCTAGTTGCTCCGTGGCATCAAGGGCATGTGGGATGCAAAGCGAGCCGTTTCTCCCTAGGGCCAGGGTGACACCCTAGGCCCCGTGAAGCTTGGATTCTCATGCTGGGAGATATGGGCAATGGCGGGAGGCACTCCTGAGCTGTCTAAGAAGTCACCCCCAAAACCACTGAAGGCTAACCCAGAAGTGGCTTGAGGGGATAAGATCAAGGTTACAATCCTGAGTGAGGTGGGGGCCTTAGAAGTCAAGTTCAACCACAGAGCCAGGTGAAGGCATTGCACATGTGACCCAGGCAAGGGCTGTGAGCCCTCAGGGCCAGGGCCTGCTGAGCTGAAGCTGGGACTCTGCAGTGCACCAAAGAGAATCCGAAAGACCCTGAACACACAGAATCGAATTGACAGTTCCCTGGGCTGCACCTCACTGTTTGATCTTTCGCTTTGCTCTCCTCCTGGGAAAATGGGGACACAAGACCCTGGCGATTAAGAAGGAATTACCAGAAACGCCTTTTCCTCTCGGCCCTTTGCTCCTGTCTCCCAGCAGTGTCAGCTGACCTCGGTGGGCAGACAGGACACCAGCTGGGCTTCTCTAGCTCTGCCCGTTCGGACGGTTAGGTAGTGGCAGCACCTTCCTTTCCTCACAGCCCACAAGCGGGTAGGCATGGGCAGTAAGCAAGGCTGGCAGCTCCAGCTCTTCTAGTGCTCTGTCTGCGGGGCTGTGTGCAGCTGGCAATCACACACAACTGCCCTGGGGTCGTACCTCCGCCCTGGTCCCAGCACAACACCCAGGATAGTTGGGTTGACCTTGGTCACGTGGTCCTTTCCCTCCCACTGTCTATGTGGCTTCCGCTAAGGTCAAGAACCTTCTGGCATACCTAACTTGCAGAAACCTCAGGTGCCTCATCACAAGCCCAGAAACCACCTGAAACAGCTCTTCCTGGGCCACCCTCTTCCTGTCTCAGCCCAACTTCCGGTAAACAGGACATCCCACCCCCCTCCCATGGCTCTTTGGGCACCGTTCTTTCTCTGGAAGGAGCTAGAATGAGCTTGGAGCAAAAAGAAGGCACAGGAGAAAGAAGAGAGAGGGCTTTGGGAAAGCATGGGGCACCATGGATTCCCCCCCACACACACACAAAGACACACACAGAAAGAGAGGCCCCAAGGACCTATAGCAAGCTCCCGAAGCACACATTTAATCAAGGGCTCCCAGCCCCTGGCCCTACCTAACGCCCAAGAAGATGGGCAGTGAGTAGGAGATGCCAAGCCTAGAGACTCCTGACAATGCATGAAGTCCACCAAGACTGGACAGCAAGAAGACCCATCCTGGGGTGTCAGGAAGCTATGTGAGATTATTATTTAAGTTAAAGACAAGGGATGGAGGGATGGCTCAGTGATTAAGGTGCCTACCTGCAAAGTCTACGGACCCAGGTTCGATTCCCCAGGACCCACGTCAGCCAGATAGATACACAAGTCGGCGCATGCGTCTGGAGTTAGTTTGCAGTGGCTGAAGGCCCTCAAGCACCTGTTCTCTCTATCTCTATCTGCCTCTTTCTCTCTCTCTCTTGCTTTCAAATAAAAAAAATCTCAAAGCCAACAAAAAATTTTTAATTAGTTAATTAATTAAAGACAAAAAGAACAAGGGCAGCCAAGATGAGGCAGTGGGCAGGGGCAATGAAGAGGAAGCAGGAATGCAGGAGCCTTGGGAGGTGGCCCAGAGCTTGGGACCTAAATGCCAGCTGAGCAAGGTCAGAACTGTCCAGGGCACTGACAGAGAGGCTACCAGCACTATGGCCCATGGCAGTCCTCAGACAAGAAGAGAGGACAGTCCTAGAGCTAACCTTGAGAGCATGTTGTCAAACTGCCCATACCTCTCCTCGGGGCTGGAGGGCTTAGCATTGCCCACATTGTGCCCACAGGGCTGTGTCTCTGTGTCCTTCCCTTGATCCATGCCACCTGGTAAGTGGAAGGTGTCTGAGTTCTCAATGTCACTGATGGTGCTGCTAGCCAAGACACGGTTACCTTCAGCAGGAACAGGAAGCAGAGGGCCACTAAGCAGCTGGGGAGGCCGGAGGAGGCAGGGGAGCTTGAGTGAGTGCCTCCAACTTCCAGAAACAGCGCCATAATTAAGAGGAAAACAATAATGGTGGGTGACCAGACAGCATCAAAACCTGTGCCCACGTCGCTTTCCCGAGCAATCTGTGCTAATTAATTCTTAAAGATTCACACACAGGGATCCAAACACTGAGCTCCCAGAAGCCAAAGCAATCAATACCTTTTCAGCTAATGGAAGAGCTGGAGGCTGGACCTGGCTTGGGTCTGAGGTAGAACCAAGGGCACTCTTGGTATGGGGATTCTTGCAAAAATGGAGGACTTGTGGGGTGGCTGGGTCCCTTCTGCCCAGAAAGGGAAGCATTTGGTGTGGGGACACTGAGTCCTACCTTCCAAAGGAGCTGCTACAGGCTCACAGGAGATGTAGAGCAGAAGAAAGAGGCTCCGGCTGAGCTCATGAAGGGGGGGGAAGTGCCATCCACCGAGGGCTGGGCACCTGCCAGGCCTTGACTCACTGGGGAGTGGGTTTGATCCATCTATGAACCCCCTCTGCACCTCACTCTTTCTCTGAAAAGACCTAGAAAGGCCTGAAAGCCTTCTTGTGACCAAGGGCAAGGACAGTAGGTCACGGGAATCGGAAAGGATGTTCAGGAGGATGTGTGGAAGCAAGACTGCCCATTCTGCCATTTTCAGTGGCCTTAAGCTGGGTATAATGTGGCTCTGAGCTCATTTGCCACAATACAGTGTGGCAGCTGTTCCCTTGGAGGTGTATGCACGCCCAGAGGGGAGACAGATGAGATCTGTCCTTCCTCTAGTGAAGCATGCCACTTGAAATAGTGTTCCCTGATTTTCTGGGCAGAATAGGGAATGGAGCGCCCCAGGAATCAGCTCCAGGGCAGGTGCTCAAATCGGGAGGCATTAAGTGGCTGGTTGAAGCCTCTGGAAGCCTGTGCAATCCCCCTGCGGAAGGGCCCATGGGTCCACACTGGAGCTTCGCCCCAGCAGGCCTGCTCTAGAACCAACGCACTTCAGGCCTGAGCAGGCCTGTTCTAGAAAGAACCTCACCTCCGACCCAAACAGACTTGTTCCAGAGAGAGCCTCACCTCAGACGTGAGCAGGCCTGTTCTAGAATGAACCTCTCACGCAGGGGCCGCCTTTGCAGCCAGAAGGAGAAGGCGGAAAATGGGCAGTGCAGAATAACTAATTAATGATGGCAGAGCATCAGGGAAGAGGAAAGCGGTGCATAACCGCTAAGTGGTCGGGTTATTATTATTCATGCAATATTCATCCTGGGCTCTTTAGCCTTAGGAAGCTTCGCTTGGAGCCCTGGGGGACCTGCTGAGGGAGCTCATGCCAAGGAGCGGGGCTGTGGGATGACAGCTAGCCTGGCCCACAGGAAGGGCCATGACTTGCAGAGAAAGAGGCAGTGAGCCGCCCATATCGAAGTGCTTTGGCAAACCCCGGGGCTGGTTGTACTAACTGCATACCTCTGCTTACCAAGGGAAGCTGCTGAATGAGCCCGGCTATGCACTGAGCAGCATACGCCAACTGTCTTGTTCAAGGCAGCACCTGACAATCATCGAGCCCAGGGTGTGCCACACACTTAAACGTTTAAGATATCAATCTAGTCACTAGCTCTGGCTGGCTTATGTACCTCTTCACTCAGGGCCATGCATTCTACTTCTCAGGGTCTTCTTCTGGAAGTGGAAGCTTGGCTCTGACAAATGCACCCCACCCCCAAATCATAGCAGCGGCGACGGCAGCAGAGCAAGAGGAAGCCAGTTTTGTCCCCAGTTGCCTAGAATCCCCAGAGCATCCAGGATTGGAGACAGAGCCTACTGCAGGCAGATCCCTCAATGGGTGCTCTTCCTAACCCCTAGCTTTCCCCTAGACATCTGGGCAGTGCTGAGTCATGCCCCCCTCCCCAAAGGTGACCATGTAGAAGAAAAAGGAAACCTCACTCTCTGGGTATCTGGTCTGTCTGCTGGTGGCTAAAATAAAGGCACTCTCTCCCTCCTTTTCTAGTTGCCAGGGCAACTAGGATTTCCCTTGCTCCCACACATGGCCTTTGCTTTCTGCTGGGCAGGAGGAGGCAGGCGCACGTGTGCCCCTCCTCATAACTGGGTGCTGACCAAGTTCCTGGGCTCTGCAAACATTTGCTGGCAAGATCAAAAAGAGAAATCAACTTTGAGGAGCCCCATAGCAGCTTGGGGGGGGGGTGGGGAAGGGTCCTTTCATGATACATACCTGTTTAGACTCACAGGCCTGCACATGAGCCATGCCGGGTTTGAACTCGGGTCTGCCTGGCTCTGGAGCAGGGAGGGTGGGGAATTACCAGTTAACCAGAATTGACTTCCATCACATATGGCCGAATGGTCAGGACTCCCGTGCAGTGCTCTTCTCATTGAGCCCTCCTCCCTGTTTAACTAACCAAGGCCGCCGTCACACAATGCTGTAACTCATCCCGCCCAGTGGTGCACTGAGCCTAGGCCTGGACTGGCCACCAACTGTGACAGAAGTAACTACTCAGCCGTGACGTACTCCACCTTGGCCTACACACTGCTTCACACAGGGAAGCAGGAGTGAGAGGGGGGTGCCCGGGACTCAGTACCAGCATAGCCCCCGTTGGCATGAGCCCCGGCAAATCCACCAGCTTTCCCTTACCTGGATGGTCTGGTTGCCTCTCCTGGGAAGCGTCCCTGCCTCTAGTCCCCTTGGAACTCTACAGCAAGGCATCCTTCCTAAGGCTTATCAAAACCCTGCAGCTTATGCCGGGCGTGGTGGCGCACGCCTTTAATCCCAGCCCTCGGGAGGCAGAGGTAGGAGGATCGCTGTGAGTTCGAGGTCACCCTGAGACTCCATAGTGAATTCCAGGTCAGCCTGGGCTAGAGTGAGACCCTACCTTGAAAAAACAAAAACAACAACCGAAAAAAAAAACAAAACCCTGTGCTGCCCTCTCCTCCGCCCTCAGCAGGGGCAGCCTCTCCCCTTTGATCCTTTTTTTGATTCATTCCCACACAGAGCTCCTTGAAACAGGTAACGCCACTTCATGGACTCACTGACTCACAGACCAGTGTGAGTTACGAGGCACGTAGGTTCTGGGTGGTGGCCCTGAGAGACCAGAATCCTTCCCTGACCCAGGTAACAGTAGAACAGGGGACTGAGGCATTTCCATGGTCCTGAAGGGCTGCCATAAACACTCCATAGAAAAGAGCCTATGAGGAGGCCTGGAGGCTGGATAGAAACATGAATGTTCTGTGTGGCTAGGGAGCAGGAGTCCCGGGGTAGTGGAAAAGGAGCTTGAAGCTAAACTGACTGACGCACTAAGTCACTGTCAGCGTTAACTGCTAAGGAGTTGAACTCACCTGTCAGCAGCTGAAGGAATCCCAAAGAGAGAACTGTCTGGGGGGACCCAGAGAGATGATAAGAGGGAAGGACAGTTTAGACTAGAAGAGAGTAAAACAGAGCTCATGATTAGGGTGACCTGGCTACATGATTCATATGCATATTGATTCATAGACATGTTTTGAAAGATTGCTTTGAATCATACAGACTGCACAAGCTGTCACGTCCTGCTTCTGTAAACTTGCTGCCCTCTTGCTCGCTCAGCCCTATCCTGGCTATGAACACTATAAAATGAAAGTAAGATCTCAGCTTAACACTGAAGTTAATTTGGGGAGCGATCCCAACTTGGGTCCCCGAGAAATAAATTCCTGTATTTTCACTCATGCTAGCATTGGAGTGATCTTTCCAAAAAGTTCCGCAACGCCAGGGTAGGGTCCAAGACACGGCACAGCCCAGAGCTAGGAACACTGTGGTGTATGCTCACAGTATGAGCACTGGTGTGAGCAGCAGGCCAGAGGCACGTTCAGTTCACACTCGGTAATGTCTCCCAGACCTGTCAGTGTGGAGCAGGTCTTCTCCTCTATCCCTCCTTCACGTCAGCATTTAACCCTCCGCTTGGCAACCATCCTCCCACAGTCCGCTTCCTGGATTTGAGCCTGACCCACTTATCTTGGTGTCCCAACAAAGTCTAGTGAAAATCAGGTACATGCTTAATCAAAGAGAAAGCTGAGTGTGTATGTGCCCCGGTCCTGCTACAGTACATGACACATTCCTGAATGTTAGAGCTATGAAATCAAACAAATGCTTTGTATAGGAAGGGGGAGCAGCCTGTAGGCCTCGCTCCAGAACCCTCACTTCTTCCCCTAGAGACGGAAGTGTTGATGCTGCGGCCAGAGGGGTTTGCACAGGTCCGGCCAGGTGTGTAAGTGGGTGCAGCGTGGCTACAGGCTGAAATTTCCCAGCTGATCGTCTGTTTCCTGAAGGAGTGAGCAAGCAAATTGTCTTTGCTGAGAAGCATTCACCAGTATTTAATGAAACCCAATTTAATAAAAGGGGTAAGTAGTTTCAAGCCCTGGTGGTGGATGATGGGGGTTTGAAGGTGACAGACATTCACATTCACTACTGAAGAAGCATAGACAGTTTAACTGAGGAGCTAGTGAGACAGTCTGCTGAGCTGGGTGCCAGGCGGACCAGCTCAGCTTGCCTTACACCTCAGCCATGGCTCTCACAGAGCCTGGGGACCAGGGACGTCTCCAGCAGGCAGTTCGCCTAGGTGGCCCTTTCTTCCTTCATCCCACAGGGCATTGGCCTTTCACAAGTTGATTGGATCCATAGACAAGGAGCTTGCATACATGGAGGGCTAACTGTACTCTAAAACACTGTTGGCAAACCAGAGGTAGGTACTGAGAACTGAAAACAGAATAAGAGGAAAAATAAAATATAAATTGGCAGATTAATTGACCAAAAACCCCAAATAATGTCATTAAGTGTATGTAAATGGCCTAAATTCACCAATTAAAAGATTTAAAGAGTGAACTTTTTTGCTTATTTATTTATTTATTTATTTGTTTGAGAGTGAGAGGGAGAGAGAGAGAATGGGCATGCCAGGGCCTCCAGCCACTGCAAATGAACTCCAGATGTGTGCGCCCCTTGTGCATCTGGCTAACGTGGGTCCTGGGGAATAGAGCCTCAAACTGGGGTCCTTAGGCTTTACAGGCAAGCACTTAACCACTAAGCCATCTCTCCAGTCCAAGAGTGAACTTTTTTAAATGATCAAATTACACCCTGTCTACAGGCAACTATGAATATGACAATAGAGGTAGATTAAAAGTAGCCAGTCACGACGATGCAACACCTTTCATCCCAGCACTCGGGAGGCAGAGGTAAGAGGATCACTGTGAGTTCGAGGCTAGCCTGAGACTACATAGTGAATTACAGGTCAGCCTGGGCTACAGTCAGACACTACCTTAAACCGCCCCCCTGGAAAAAAATAATAAAAGGGTAAAAAGATAACCCATGTAAACATGAACTTTAAGGAGTAATCATATTAATATCAGATAAATCTCAAAGAAAATTACCATGATATTATATGACAAAGGGGTCAATCCACAAAGAAGACATAATAAATCTAAATGTCTATGAATCAAGGTAATAGAAGAGCAAAATAAGTGAAGCAAAATCACCGAAACTGAAAGGACACACAGACTAATAACCGTTACTGTTGGGGATTTCAATATCTCCCCACTCAAGAGTTCACAGGACAACTGTATACCAACAAATGAATATCAACACCGATACAGAAAGACTGGCAGACATACTCTCAAGAAACATTTACTGAACACTCTACCCAGCTAGCACAATGCAAGTAAGGTTAACATAGACTGTTTTCTACATATTCCCCAACACTTTTTTTTTTTTTTTGAGGTAGGGTGTCATTCTATCCCAGGCTGACCTGGAATTCACTAAGGAGTCTCAGGGTGGCCTCAAACTCACACCGATCCTCCTACCTCTGCCTCCTGAGTGCTGGGATTAAAGGCGTGCGCCACCACACCCTGCTTACCCCAACACATTTAAAACGATTGAAACCACACAGCTCTGGTTGCATTCTCTGATCGAGATGGAATCAGCTGGAAGCTGATAACATAATGATAGTGGACATAGTGAATATAGAAGCTAACATTTCTGAATAAATAATCTACATACCAATGAGGATGTAGATTTTCTTTTCTTTCTTTTTTTTTTTTTTTTTTTTTTTGGTTTTTCAAGGAAGGGTCTCGCTCTAGCCCAGGCTGACCCAGAATTCACTATATAGTCTCAGGGTGGCCTTGAACTTACTGTGATCCTCCTACCTCTGCCTCCTGAGTTCTGGAATTAAAGGCGTCCACCACCACACCAGGCTTTGAATTTCTTTTTTTGTTTGTTTGCTTTTGTTTTTCGAGGTAGGGTTTCACACTAGCCCAGGCTGACCTAGAATTCACTCTTTATTCTCAAGGTGGCCTCAAAGTCACGGTGATCCTTCTATCTCTGCCTCTCAACTGCTGAGACTAAAGGCATGCACCACCATACCCAGTTTAGATTACATTTCTTAACTGAATGAAAATAATACATCAAGATATGTGTATCATAATTAAAATAGTCCTGAAAGGTAAATTTATGGGACTAAATTCTTGGAAAAAAATATGTCAGTCCATAATCTATAATACCACCAAAAGAATTTAGGGAGGAAAACAAAATTCAGTCAGAACAACAAGAAGAAAGTAAATAATAAGGAAAATAACAGAAATTAATTAAATTGGGGTTGGATAGATGGTTTAGTGGTCAAGGCTCTTGCCTGCAAAGCCTAAGGATCCAGGCTAGATTCTCTAGTATTCACATAAGCCAGATACAGGTGGTGCATGTGTCTGGAGTTCTTTTACAGTGACTAGAGGCCCTGGCATATCCATTTTCTCTCTCTCCCTCTCTCTCTCTCTCTGTTTGTCTATTTTTTTTCTCTCTCTCTCAAATAAATTAACAAAACATTTTTGAATAAATAATTCAATTAAATTGAAAACAATCAATGAAACAAAGAATTGGTTCTTTGGGAGAAGGCTCAGCAGTTACAGGCACTTGTGTCTAAAGTCTGCTGGTCTGGGTTCAATTCTCCAGCCATCCATTTAAAGGTGGACGCAAAAATGGCACAAATTAAGTTGGATGTGGTGGTGCATACCTTTAATTTCAGCACTCAGGAGGCTGAAATTAAAGGATCACTGTAAGTTCGAGGCTACCCTGAGACTACATAGTTCATTCCAGGTCAGCCTGAGTCACAGTGAGACCCTACCTTGAAAAAAAAAGGCACAAATCACTGACATTCATTTGCAATAGCAAATGTTGTACCCAAGCATGTACACACACACAATAAATAAATAAAATAAATAAATAAAAATTTAATACAGTAAAAAAATAAAAATCAATCTAGTTGAAAAACTTATGGCAAAACTAACAAAGAAGAGAAACTATCAATTACCAACATGAGGAATAAAATAGGACTATCACTCCAGACTCTGGAGATACTAAAATGATGTTGATTATAGCAACAACGCTAATTAACAATACCAAAAGAAAATGTCATGAAATACTCCACACACAAAAATTTGTCAGTTTGGAAATATGAACCAATTTCCTAAAAAGCACAAATCACAAAACCTCAACAACTTAAACCAGATAAAGTAACCCTAAGATTCACTAAGGAAATTAAACTCATAATTTATAAACTCCACCCACAAAGTTTCATAGGAGAATTTTGTAGGATTTAAAGAATTGTAATCGTCATCCTAAACAATTCTTTTCTAAAGATAGAAGAAGAGGGAGTGTTACCTAATCATGTTAATGGATTTTAAAATTAGCATCACCCTGATACTAAATCCTGACGAGGGCAATACAAACAAACACACCACAGAGTGTACCTCGTGAATATGGTTGCAAAAGCCCCTCAGCAATTGGCAGGAAGAATGCAGCACCATGAAGACAAATTAATCATCGTGGCCAGGACATAAGACTGATTCACTGTTTGAGAAATAGTCAATGCCACCTATTGTACTAATGGTCACGTGATCGCATGAGCGATACAGTAACACTCTTGACAATCTGTGCTTACTAATCACAAACCCTCTTGGAAGACCAGGGCTGGAGGGAAATGTCTTCACCTTCATAAAGACCATCTACAAAAATGACTTGCAACTTACATCCCAGTAACTGGTGAGAAGCAAGCTGCTTTCACACTAAGACCAGAAACAAGGCAAGAATATCTGTTGTCACTTCTTCTTAGCTCATAACTAGTTCTTGTCAACCCAACATGATAAGAAAAAGAAATCAAAGCCCCACTGCTCAGAAAGGAAAAATAGAAGAAATAAAACTGACCCCATCCACAGATAATATGATGCCTTAAGAAGAAAATTCCAAGAGATCTAAAACTAAATGAGTTTAACAAGGGTGGAACATGAGATCAACACACCCAAACCAACTGTACTGCTTTAAAGCCACAGCCACACAGAGAAGAAAACATTTGAAATATAAATTACAGACTCTTGAAAAAGGCTTAGGTGCAAGTGCAATTGTACATATTTTATATGTGTAAGTACACATTTAATAGGCTAAAACTCTACAATAGTGAAGAGAAATAATAAAACATATTATAAATGGAGACACTCACAGCTCCTAGGAAATGCAACTAATAAAGATGTCAGAGCTCTCTAGACTATATTAGACCTTTATGCAAATCATATTGAAAAAGCCCCAACAAGTTCTCCTGTATATACCCAAAGAATATTCTCAAATTTACATGGAAAGATAATGGAACTAGAATTGCTAAGAATGTTTTTGGAAAGAAAAAATAAAATAGCAAGGTCCACTATACAATGTAGTGATGTTCCATATCTGTAGGAATCAAGACTGGATTAGTGGCAGTGGGACAGACACATGGCTCAACGGAAAAGAGGACCAAAATAGTGCCCACACATGCAGACAACTGCTTTTGGACAATGCAGCAGAATCATCAACAGAGGAAAGAGTGATTTTCAACCAACTATGCTGCAGCAACCAGAGACTCATAGACTAAAAAATACAAAGCATAATACAGAACAGTGCAGCACAGTATAGTACAGCATAACACAGTGGTATAATATACGATGCTCCCGGACCTAAAGTCTTACCTAAAATATCTTCCAAGGCTCAGGGTCCATTGCAGAAGCAGTGGTGGAAAGAATGTAAGAGCCCAAGGAAGGGTAGGACTCCCTACAACGTGCCCCTTTGGACACAGAATGGCCTGGTTATACATGACCTCACAGTGCCTGACACTACCTACATAAGACCATCATAATAGGAGGAAAAGATGATGACATCAAAATAAAAGAGAGACTGAGAGGGGGAGGAGATATGTTAGTGGAGTTTCAAAGGGGAAAGTGGGGGTAGGGAGGGAATTACCATGGGTTATTGTCTACAATTATAGAAGTTGTCAACTAAAAAAAAATCAAAAAAGAAAAGGATCACAGATTTAAATGCAAAGCAGAAAAAAGTGTATGCTTTTTGGAGAAAATCTTGAGAACTTAGGTCTTGGTATCTTCTCTAATCTGGTATCGAAAGAAAAATCCTTGAAAGAAAAGCAAATCATGTGGCACATTTATACAATGGAGTTCTACTCAGCAGTAAAGAAAAATGAAGTTATGAAATTTGCAGAAAAATGGATGGACCTGGAAAGGATTATACTAAGTGAGGTAACCCAGGCCCAGAAAGCCAAGCGCCACATGTTCTCTCTCATATGTGGATCCTAGCTACAGAAGATTGGGCTTCTGTGTGAGAATGAAAATACTTAGTAGCAGAGGCCAGTAAGTTAAAAAGGAGACATAAAGGGAAGAGAAAGGAAGGGAGGAGGGTACTCAATAGGTTGATATTGTATATATGTAAGTACAATGATTGTGATGGGGAGGTAATATGATGGAGAATGGAATTTCAAAGGGGAAAGTGTGTGTGTGGGGGGGAATTACCATGGGATTTTTTTTTTTATAATCATGAAAAATGCTAATAAAAATTTAAAAAAAGAAAAGAAAAGCAAATCAGTAAATTAGACTTTATTTTTGTCCCATGAAACACCTTATTAGGAGAAAAGATAATAGGCTGGAGAGATGGCTTAGCAGTTAAGGCACTTGCCTGCAAAGCCAAAGGTCCCAGGTTTGATTTCCCAGGACCCAAGTAAGCCAGATGCACATGGTAGTGCATGCGTCTCAAGTTCATTTGCAGTGGCTGGAGGCCCTGTGGTGCCCATTCTCTCCCTCTCTCTTTTTGTTAAAGAGAGAAAAAGACACAGAGAGAGAGAGAGAGAAAGAGAGAGAAAAGATATGCTGCGGGACCAGGAGAAAATATTTGTAGGCTGCAATTTGATAGGTAATATTCAGTTCAAGTCTAATAGACATCAAAAGCTCTTGAAAATTAACCATAAACCATCCCCCACCTCACCCCCCAAAATCTCAACAAGTAATCCAATTAGAAAAGGGACAAAAGGCAGGAAGGGAATCTACTCTTTTTCTGTGTAAAGACATTTCTCCTGCCTGCTGAGGGTCGCAGGCAGCCTGATGCTGGCTGACTTGCTCGGAGGCCCTGGTGGATTGGTTTTCTTTTGTGTCTTTGGGATGATTTGTTAGTCAGTGAAGGAAAATGAATACACCAAGAATTCTTCCTCACAAACATCCACTCACCACACAATTCGAAACCATTGGCTTGGCAGGAAACTGGAACAGGGGAAAAGCTGTCAGGAAAGATTTCTACAAAGATCTCAGGGACTAAGAGCCAAGGAATAAAGTGATGACTTTGACTTGTAAGATAAAAACGAATTTAATTCTCTTTACCCGGGCCTCTGCCATCTTTTCATTATAAATTAAGGCAGGGAAAAAAAAAGCCTCTCTCTCTTCAATAACTCTGGCTCCTTCAGTGAAGAATGTTTTAGGCACTGGAACGTAATTAAAGTGATATTGTATTTCTTTTATTCTCATGATTATAATAATACATAGATTTCAGCAGATGCTTTCCAATAGCATTAAAACGAAGACGGATGGCTGGCATTTCCATTGGAATTAGAGTCCATAGGAATAGTCATATGGAAGAATTTGTAGAAGGAAGATGAAGACTTCTAATAAAATGCCTAGGAATTTAACCCGGTGTTTTCAACAGCTAGTCTTAGGTCAATTGCTCTGAAAAACGTAAAAATATTGATCAGTTGGGATTTAAGGAACAATTGTGATGACTGTCATCCAAAATCTACTTCTGAGCCTTTAATTAGTCATAAGACCAAGAGTACTTTGAAAAGAGAGAGAGAGAGAGAGAATTTGGCTTTTCTCACAAGGTCTGAGCCTCCAGACATGAGGCTCAGAGAAAGATGACAGCTTTGGCCATGCCACTTTTTAGTAGGAAATAGACAGCTTGAGTTAATCATTAGTGAATATCAGGCAAACGTGGTGGCACACGCCTTTAATCCCAGCACTCGAGAGGCAGAGGTAGGAGGATTGCTGTGGGTTCAAGGCCACTCTGAGACTACATAGTAAATTCCAGATCAGCCTGAGCTAGAGTAAGACCCTACCTCACAAAACAAACAAATAAAAATCATTGTCCTGAGCCCAGACAGAGGCTATGCAGATATTTCAGCCCATAGAAGACTAATCTGGCATGGCTACACTGGGTGACAGGGGCCCTTCCACAGGATCAGTCCTGGGATGGATGGTAGCCAGCCACCCCTGGAAGTATCACAATATGGTCCTCAGATTACATGAAGGTATTGTGTGGATGTTGAAGTTCCCAAGGCTGATGACCGTACTATGGTTATATGAGAGAATGTTTCTATTCTGTCTTTATTTGTAATTGACACATGATATGTGCTTATATTTATGAGCACAGTGTAGCAATTCAACACACAACGTGCCATCATCAGATAAGGGGAAATGACAACTCTGGTTATTTTGAAATGGATCATAACTTGCTGCTCACTGTACTTACATACTGTGTTGCAGAACTACTTCCTCCCATCAAAGTGTGTGGTGGTACATGTTCTGCCACCCTCCTCTGCCACCTCCGCTTCCCTTCCCACCTCCAGTAACCTCTGCTTTGCTCTCTCATGAGGTTGACTCTTTTAGGTCCTATACATAAGTGAAAGCAAGCAGTATTTTACCTCTCTGTACTTGGCTTACTTCATTTAATGTCTTGTTCTCCAGTTCCACAATGATCAACAAAACACACAGTGATATATTTAAGGGTTGAAGAAAATCATATATATAATCATCAAATGTTTTATAAAATTATATACATATAGCATGTATGTGTGTATGTGTAGAGAGAAAGAAATATAGATGCTGCAAATGAAGTAACTCTTCTCAGTGTCCAGCATGTTATTTTTATTCCTGCAACTTTTAAAAAAATTTTTTCATTTGTTAATTTGTAGGCAGAGAGAGAGAGAGAGAGAGACAGAGAGTATGGGCACACCAGGGCCTCTAGCCACTCTAAATGAACTCCATATGTGTGTGTGCCCCTTTTGTGCATCTGGTTGTACATGGGTACTGGGGACTTGACCTGGGATAGTTAGGTTTTAACTGCTGAGTCATCTCTCCGGTCCCCATTCCTGCAACTTTTAAGTTGGGAATTAAAATTTGAACAAAACAGTTTCAAAGTCATGAAGAGTTTTCATGATAACATGAAAGCTCTGCCACTTGCCTGGTCTATGATCACTGTGAGATACGTTTTGTGGGCCCGCAGTTCCTTCATCTGTCGAAATGGGCCTGATTATAAAATATCCACTTTTGGGACTGTTTCTGAGAGGCGAAGAGGTGAAGAGGTGACCAGGAGACAAGTACCACACAGAAGGCAGAGGGGTTGAGTCTCGGGAAGCAGAGTGTCACTGTGCTTTTGAGGAAAGCTTCCCAAGAGAAATCAAGGAACGAGAACTCCGAGCTAAGGTTCCAACAGCAGCAACAGAGGCTGCGAACTTTCCTATGTGTTATCCAGACCCATTAACCATTGTAAATAACATAGTTTGACATGATGCAAATATAGATCTAAAACCACAGCCCAGAATAAGAAGCCCACTGACAGTTCAAATATCTCATGACTCCATAGTCACTGATGCCTACCTACATAAGACCTGCATAATAGGAGGGGAATAAGTGATCAAAACAGAGGAGAGACTAGTTGGAAAGAAGAGGTTCAGTGGAGGGGAGATTTGGGAGGGTTTAAAGAGAGGGTTGTGGGAGGGTAATATATATATATATATCTTTCTCTGAAGTAAATAAAAATAAAGTACAAAAAATTATTCTGTAATATATATATATATAAAAAGGAAGCCTGGTATGGCGGTTTGATTCAGGTGTTCCCCATAAACTTAGGTGTTCTGAATGCTAGGTTCCAAGCTGATAGAGATTTTGGAATTAATGCATCCTGGAAGCAGTGTATTGTTGGGGTCAGGCTTATGGATGTTATAGCTAATTTCCCCTTGCCAGTGTTGGATATGGTACACCTTATGTTGGCCAGGAGGTAATGTCTACCCTCTGCTCATGCCATCATTTTCCCTGCCACCGTGGAGCTTCCCCTCGAGCCTGTAAGCCAAAATAAACCTCTTTTCCCACAAGCTGCTCTTAGTTGGGTGATTTCTACCAGCAATGTGAATGTGACTACACCAGTAAAGTGGTACTGAGGAGTGAGATTGCTGCTAGACACCTGATTGTGTGGCTTTGGCCTTTTGGAGCTGATTTTCAAGAGGAATGTGGAAGGATTTGAAACCTTGGCCTAAGAGATGCCTTGCAGTGCTGTAAGTACAGCTCGATGGACTATTCTGGTCAGAGTTGAAAACCTGAATGCAGTAAGAACTATGGACTATGATGTTTGGCTTATGACGGTGAGAGAGAGCTTTGCTTGGACTGGGCTAGAAGTTTGTGTGAGAAGCTTGCTCTTGTGCCCACGTCCTGAGAAGTTGTGCAGGGTTGCTTTGCGTAGAAATGAACTGGTGTAAGAAGAGGGATATGGCACAAACAGAAAAATCTTTGGGTGAACTGCTGCCCATTTAGCTGCAATTGAGAGATCATAACCATTGAGACTGGGCCAACACCTGTGCTGGGGCAACAGGAAAAATAGAGACTCTTTTGAAGGGGCCTGAGTGTTCAAGAAGTTTCCTGTTCTTCAAAGTCTGCTTTATTCCCCCCTAGATTAACAAATTGGCACCCTACCTGGTTTATGGAGTATAAGAAATGCAGGAAAGAGAAGGTCATTGAGTTTGCAACATGGTCTTGTGTTTTGGAAATTGCCATGGGCAGTGTGAAGCAGGTTTGCTGGATGCCTGCATGGAGACCCCATGGGGCCATGAGGATGAACTGTGGATTACAGTGGAGATGCCAGGACCATGAGATGGCTGCTAAGGAAAGCTGCTGGCCCTGATGAATTTTTTCAGGATTGTGAGTAGCCTAGCTGGAGGGATGGAACTGGAATACCATAGACTTGTTGCTGGTTAGAATTATCAGACTTGGAGATTTGTCATTGACTAGAGTTGTTGGACTTGAACTACAGAGTTTGATGTTTTCCCTGTTTAAATCATGCATCACTTGAGTATTTATTTGCTATGCCCAATGCCATCTTTTGCAGTGTGAATGTTTATTCTGTGCCATTATGGGTTTGCGGGGGAATTTTTTGGTATTATGGCTCAGTTAAAAGATCTTGGACTATGGGATGTTTGAACATCATTGGGATTGATAAAAACTATGGGGGCTTTTAAAGTTGGACTGATTGCATTGGATATTATGCTCCATGTATGGATATCGGTTTATGGGGACCAGGGTCAGAATGTGGTGGTTTGATTCAGGTGTGCCCTATAAACCGAGGTGTTCTGAATGCTAGGTTCCCAGCTGATGGAGATTTGGGAATTAACGCCTCCTGGAGGCAGTGTATTGTTGGAGGCAGGCTTATGGGTGTCCTAGCCAGTTACCCCAAGCCAGTGTTGGGCACACTCTGCTGTTGGTATGGTACACCTTATGTTGGCCAGGGGGTGATGTCCACCCTCTGCTCATGCCATCATTTCCCTGCCATTGTGGAGCTTCCCCCTCAAGCCTGTAAGCCAAAATAAACCTCTTTTCCCTACAAGCTGCCCTTGGTTGGGTGACTTCTGCCAACAATGTGAACCTGACTACAACACTGGTGGAAAGCAATTTGGAAACGTGCATTGAAGAAAACTGTGGCTGTGGACATACACAGCAATGTCCCCTCCACAGGTGTCTGCTGGGAAAATGGGTGTTCAAGAAAAAGGGCACAGAGGGACCAACACAGCATAGGTGACTGGTTGAAAAGCTAGAAACAATAAAAATTCCCTCCTGAGCTGGAAATGTAGATCAGTATCGACAACTTTCCTAGCATGCACAAAGCCATGGATTCAAACCTCAGCATGTGTACACATGCACATACACACTCACACACACACACCCCTAACAAGATGGAATTCCTGGACCATGAAGTCCCAACCTCATGCACAAATTACAGGTGACAGAGGTTCCTCTTCAGAGTCACAGTGGGGACTGAACAAGCCAAGGTAAATTTCAGAGAGCACCCGGTGCATCAGACACACTCAAAAATGTTATTTTTTTTCCTCCTTTTATAATTTTTCCATTCAAGCATCTTAAAATTTAACATCTGCAGTTCTTTGAGATGGATCATGTATTTATAGCATGTTCGTTTTATTCATTGGGTTTCCTAAACTCAACTTTCTTTTTGGCCCTTGAAACAAACTCCTTTGTGTCTCTATTTAAGCCCAAAACCAGAAAGTGAGGTTAGAACTTCTCACTTCTGCCTCCATCAGTAGGCAGTCACACTTTGAGTTTAGCTGCCCAGTGCACCAGTAATCACCACTTGCTGGTACCCGCCATCCCTTCATTGTCCCTGCCAGGGACCCATGTCCACGTGTGAACCAAAAGACGTCCATCTTGGCATGCTGACTCCCAAGATCCAGGTCTTCCCTAGCCCTGCCTGGTGCAGGCCCGCCCATGGGAATTCCTTTAACCCATGCGCAGGCTACTCCAGAGACATGACGACATTTGAGGGTAAGTTCTGGAAAAAAAGCATCTTTGTGTAGACAGCTGCTGCCTTTTCAAGGAAATAACAGTTGATGATGTCAAAGGGGACTTGGTGAAGTAGTGTGAGTCCGTCCATCTTTGCACAGTTCTGACTGTTTCGCTGAATCCCCTTCTCCAGTTCTCTGGTTTTCTATCATTTCTCCCTTTCTATTGGCCCACTCTGCTATTGGTTTCAGCCTCTCCATTTCCATCCTTCTTGCAATGTGCAGCAGGAAAGGTGATTTTAAAAAATAAAGATGGGGGCTGGAGAGACAGCTTAGCAGTTAAGGTGTTTGCCCGCAAAGCCTAAGGACCCAGGTTCGATTCTCCAGGACCCATGTAAGCCAGATGCACATGGTGACACATGCATCTGGAGTTCATTTGCAGTGGCTAGAGGCCTTGGTGCACCCATTCTCTCTCACTCTCTTTCTCTCTCTTTGTCTGTCTTTAATAAAAAATAAATAAAAATAAAATATCCTTTAAAAAAAGAAAAAATAAATCAAGACAGGCTGGAGAGATGTCTTAGCAGTTAAAGAGCTTGCTGGCAAAGCCGAAAGACTCAGATTCAATTTCCCAGGACCCATGTAAAGCAGATGCATATGGTGGCGAATGTGTCTGGAGTTCATTTTCAGTGGCTAGAGGCCCTGGTGTGCCCATAACCTCTCTGCCTGTCTGTCTCACAAATAAATAAAATATTAAAAAATAAATAAATAAGGATGTCATGGGCTGGAGCAATGGCTCAGTAGTTAACTGTGCTCTCTGCATAAGCAAGAGGGCATGAGGGGTCCTGGGACTGCCAGAACTCGAATTTCTAGATCCCATGTAAACAGTTGGGCATAACCCCTGTCTCTCAGGGGAGCAGAGGCCCAAGGATCACTGAAGGCTCCAGAATCAGTAAAGAGACTCCAGCTCAAAACAAGAGCTGGTGGAAGAGGCGTGGAGCAGGATACCCAGCGACATTCTGCTCTGACCACCACAGGCAAATGCCCGCATAGGCAAGCATATGGGGTGACACACCATGCCATAGGTGAATGCCCCCTCTACAGGTCTCCCTCTTTCTCTTACACACACACACACACACACAGAGAGAGAGAGAGAGAGAGAGAGAGAGAGAGAGAGAGAAAGAAACACGAAGATGCCATTTGGTCACAGGGCCCATTCTACTACTTAATGACACCCAGTAGGCGCCCAGTCACTCTGAGCAGAGCAGCAGACAACTTGCCTGTGTTTTCTCTTTCTGTGTAATTATCTTGATTTGAGCCAGCTACGATTCTCTCAATTCTCTCACAAGCCTATAGAGTAAACTCTTTTCTCCCATTTCAATGGCACAGAAACTGAAAGTCAGAGAGAGAGTGTCATTAGCATATTCTAAGTTGCCAGTGATGGAGCCACTGTTGAAAACCATTCCTCTCGATCCCAAGACGGAAACTCTTGCTGCTACATGATCTTTCCTAATCCTCCCTGAGGCCAGGAACATTTATTTGTAAGCTGCAACTGAAGTGGAACAAGCAAGGCAGATCCAAGTCAGAAAGGCCATCTTCCCAGAGAGGTCCCTGCTTTACACGCAAAGCCCTGTGGACCCCCTAGTCCCCAGTTTATATTTCTTAGCCCACCTGGGCTAGTGTAAAGTAACATCAGCCCCGTGTCCACAGCCACCCACTTACCCATGAGGAAGAGGAGGGCTCTTAGTATGCAGACCCTTGAGCTCATGCTGGTCCCCCGAGGCTCCTGGCAAGGCAGGCAGTGAACTGTGTGACCCCCAAGCTTCCAGGGTCAGGAACCAACAGACAAGGAAGTGACAGAAAAGGAAGGAAGCCGCCACCACAAGGAGCAGGGCCTCCCTCTGCGGGCAGGAGCGAGGGAGGCCCCCGCTGTTTGTTGGGTGTCTGCAGAGAGGTCAAGGGAGCCCATATACTGCAGTGAGGGGCCACCATGCGGGGCTGGAACAGTCACTGAAAATGGTGCCCCGAAGACCTGCTCAGGGACTAAGGCATGAATGATGTGGAGGCTCTTTCTTGCCCAAAGATCCACAGAGCCTACTCTTTCATCCAGCCACTGTATGTATGCCAGGAACCGTGCTGAGACCAGAAGAGTCTCTTCTTGGAGTCACAGGTTTTGTCGTTTCCTTGCAATGCTGAGCATCAAACCCAGGGCCGTGAGCGTGCTGGCTGTACCGCTGGGCTCCTGCCTCCACTCTAGTGTCTTAGAGACAGCTCTCACTATATAGCCACAGCTGGCCTTGAACTCTTGATATCCTTCCTAGGCCTCCGAAGTACTGGGATTGCAGATGTGTGTCATCAGGTAAATCAGAAGCATTGATGTATATTTATCATTTTGGAAAATTTTTACTTATTTGACAGAGAAAGAGGGAAGAGGGAGAGAGAGAGAGAGAGAGAGAGATTGAGAGAGAGAGAATGGGCATGCCAGGGCCTCCAGCCACTGCAAACAAACTCCAGATGTATGCGTCCCCTTGTGCATCTGGCTAATGTGGGTCCTAGGGAATTGAACCTGGCTCCTTTGGCTTTGCAGGCAAATGCCTTAACTGTTAAACCATCCCTCCAGCCCATAGTTATTGATGTGGGCTTAGCGCTTGCCTGCAAACCTAAGGACCCAGGTTGGATTTCCCAGAGCCCATATTAGCAAGATACACATGGTGGAGTATGCATCTGAAGTTAGTTTGCATTGGCTGGAGTTCCCTGGCATACCCATTCTCTCTCGCTGTGTCTCTCATAAATAAATAAAATATATTTAAAATAAAAACATAAGTTTTGCATGTGCATGCTTGTGTGGGTTGTGTTTATGTTGGGGGTGGCACACGTGTATGTGTGCAGGTGTGCATATTTGTGTGGTTGGGTGTGTGTGTATGTAGGCCAGAGGTCCATGTTAGGTTTCTTCCTCGATGACTCTGCACCTTATTTTTTGAGACAAGGCTTCTCACTGAACCCAGAGCTCACCAATCAGGCTAGTAGACTAGCTAGCCAGCAAGAACCCCAGGATCCCACCTTTGCCTCCCTATCACTGGAATTACAGTATGCACCACTGCACCCAGCTTTTAGGTGAGTGCTGGGGATCTGAACTGAGGTCCTCATGTTTGCACAGCAAACACTGTACCCACCACGTCCTCTCCCCGCTGTGACATAGACCCGAGCAGTCTTCCTTATCCACATCGTAAATAGTGAAACCTAGAGACGGATGCCACAGCGGCAGACAATGCAACACACTGATGCTGATGCTTGTACAGGCTATTGAACTGCCTGCCACAGAAGGGGATGGAGGAAAGTACCCGAGTCCCGTTCTAACAGTCGCTCCTGTGGTAACGCGCTGTGGTTTGTGAGCTACACGCAGTTCTGCACTGCTGGGGGGAAGTGGTAGGCTTCCCTTCAAAGTTAGAGACCACTGTTCAAAGTCTCAGAGCCGAGGTCAAGCTCCCTACCCTGGCAGAAACTTGCTGTCAACTCAAGTTCAGCCAGTGGACTTGAAGCCCCAAGTTGGATGTGCAATTTTTTAAAAAAAGTCACTTTTGGGGCTGCAGAAATGGCTTAATGGTTAAGGCATTTGCCTGCAAAGCTAAAGGATCCCAGTTCAACTCTCCAGGACCCACATAAGCCATTTTTATATTTTAAAAAAGTCACTTTGGGGCTGGAGAGATGGCTTAGCGATTAAGCGCTTGCCCGTGAAGCCTAAGGACCCCGGTTCGAGGCTCGGTTCCCCAGGTCCCACATTAGCCAGATGCACAAGGGGGCGCACGCGTCTGGACTTCGTTTGCTGGAAGCCCTGGCGCACCCATTCTCTCTCTCTGTCTTTCTGTCTCTGTCTTTCTCAAATAAATAAATAAACAAACAAAAATTTTAAGTCACTTTTTAAATTATAAATAACAAAGTAACAAGTCATGAACCTCCAGCTGGGCTAGCATAACGTGAGTTCTTTGTGGGCTCCCAGGGGAAATGTCTAAAAGCAGCCAACCACGGGTGCACCGTCTCCAATGCTTGGTGCTCTCTAGGGACAGGACAGTTACTTGACAGCAGCCCCTGCCCCCCATGACAGTGTTATGAGTTGGCTTATCAACACTGACCGTCTTCTGGCAGAGAAAGAAATGAAGCCACAGGAGTTGTCCATTGAAGTGGACCTTGGGGCTTGAACCTGGCACTTTGGCTTGTAGCCACAGCGGAGGTCAGGCCGTCCAAACAGACGTGGTCAGATTGCTTCGCCGCACAGATGTCTACTATGGGCCCTGTGCTGTGGTTTCATGGGCTGCTTCTGGACATGAAAGGAGAGGGGGCCACAAGCATGCAATTTACTTCACTGTGGTCCCTTAAAATTCTATCCTTCCGCCTTCACCCACATTGTTTACCTCCCCGAATCAAGAAACACATCCTACCTGATGTATTGTGCACATCTACAATCCCCGCACTCAGGGAGACGGAAGCACAAGGGCTGTGAGTTCCAATCCAGCTGGGCTAGATGGGAGGCCTTGTTTCAGAAAAGTAAAAAAAAAATACAAGGATTAGGGATTTAGCTTGATGGTAGAGTACTTGCCTACTATGAGCAAGGCGCTGGCTTTGATCTCCAGCAATGTACACATATGCACGTGGGCGTGCACACACACACACACACACATACACACACACACACACACACACACCCCACTCCCACTTGTTTCTCTTGAAAATAGGTGGACTTTAAAAAATTGTTTCCTTCTTTTAAAAATATTTTTATTTATATGAAAACAGAAAAATGACAGAGAGAGAAGTGGGGGGAGAGAGAGAATGGGCATGCAGGGCCTCTTGCCACTGCAAATGAACTCCAGATACATGTGCCACTGTGTATATCTGGCTGATGTGGGTACAGGGGACTCAAACCTGGGTCCTTATGCTTTGCAGGCAAGTACCTTAACCGCTAATCCATCTTTCCAGCCTTGTTTCTTCCATTTAATGAAAATTGTAGGAAAATTGTGTATCCCTTTGCTAAAACTGTACTATGAGAAAAGTCAGGGCCTATAGACAGCAGCTGGCAGCCTGAGGACCCTAACAGCCATGTTCAGATGAGGCCCAGAGCTGCCTGGTATGCAAGTGGCTCCATCTTTATGTAGCAGTACTCATTCTCCTGTGTTAATAACCAACTTGAAATGATTCTGCCCAGCAAGTCACCACAGACACCAGCGAGATTAGCTGCATTAGAAAGTCCCCTGAGACCTCCTTCCATGGATGGATCTGTCCACACTTCTACCCAGGAAGGGGAGAAGTCATGGCAACCTCTGCTTTTCACTTCCCCTGACTTCCTGGTTCAGGAAATCACAAACGTCTGCAGTCTAGAATGGAGAAGCAGAACCGAGAGACCCAGGATGCTTCCTAGGCTAGATGCTCACAAGACTCCTGGCCACCACCCCACCTTTGTTTCTCTAGCGTAGCGTGCTGCCCCCAGCATGAATAAGTACCCTTCCCCAAGTGCCAATTCCCAGTATCCTGAATCTGCCCTGGTTACAGGTGTCAGGATGGCTCCCACCATCTGGGGCGCAGACCACCTCCCGGGGCACTGCCCACAGCCCAAGTGCCTCATCATGGCTAGTTACTGAATGAAGCAGTCAGCCCGGACTACGGGCTCAGCTTCTTGCCCGGCAAATAGAAATGCAGCTACAGCTTAGCTGTGGCTGGGGAGGTCACCTCACCTCCAGTCAGCAGAGAAAGTTCTATTCCAACAGCTCTGCCCTGAACCCAAGATGCCACCTCATGCTGGGGGCAGTGGCCCTCTCCCAGCATCCAAGGCTCCAGGAATTTAAACTCATTCAATTTAATCCCAGCATTTGGGAGGCAGAGGCAGGAGGATCACCATGAGTTCAAGGCCACCCTGAAACTACATAATGAATTCCAGGTCAGCCTGGGCTACAGTGAAACCCTCCCTTGAAAAACCAAAAAAAAAAAAAAAAAAAAGAAAGAAAGAAATTCAAGTCAGGGAAGAGCTAACAGTTAAAGTACTGGATTTGTGGAGAACTCTATGCTGAACAGTTTAGAAACAAGCCATTCTTCTCAAGCACAAGTGCCTCCAGCCACCCAAAATGTCCACAAAGTGGGCCACCATGTAAATCTCAAAAGTTTCCAAAGGATAGGTGACATTACTGGACACGTTTTCTTAACAATCAACCGAATCAAATGACAGAAGCAGTTAATACATGAGTAAAGCTCCCGAGATCTGGAAATTTTCCATTCGCAAATAACTCACAGATCAGACAAAATTGTGGTGAAAATTAAAACTAGGAGGACTGATAATGAAAAAAAAAAGCTACACATCAGATTTTGTTGAATGTCAGCAAATTGATAATTAGAAGGAAGGAGCTGGCACGGTGGTGTGGGTCTTAATCTCAGTACCCAAGACACAGAAAGGCAGGGGAGGATTTTAAGTTTCAGGCCAGCCTGGGCTATAGAGCAAGACCCTGTCTCAAAAATAACACAAAACGGGCTGGAAAGATGGCTTAGCGGTTAAGCGCTTGCCTGTGAAGCCTAAGGACCCTGGTTCGAGGCTTGGCTCCCCAGGTCCCACGTTAGCCAGATGCACAAGGGGGCTCACGCGTCTGGAGGTTGTTTGCAGTGGCTGGAGACCCTGGCACACCCATTCTCTCTCTCTCTTTTTCTCTCTCCCTGCCTCTTTCTCTCTCTGTCGCTCTCAAATAAATAAACAACAACAACAAAAAATAACACAAAACAAGGAAAAGAAAACACAGGAAAAAGAACTAAACAAGGAATAAGGTGGGACAAAATAGCACTCTACCCTAGCCCCTAAAAAAGAAAGAAGAAAAGAAATAAAAATCATGAGACTGTAATAGAGTAAACAAGGGCTAAAAAGTTAGTATAAGGGATCAATCAATCTTTAAAGTTTTTTTTTTTTTTTTTACTAATAACATAACAAACTTCTCACAGAATGAATTAAGAAAAGAGAAAGAAGATAAAACATATACTTTTAAGACTGGCCTGATATAATGTCGCATGCCTTTAATCGCACACTCAGAAGGCTGAGGTAGGAGGATCACTGTGAGTTCTAGGCCAGCCTGGGCTAGAGGGAGACCCTGATAAAACAAGAAAGAGAAGAAGGAACACAGGAAGAGGAGAAGGGAAAGGAAGCAGAATTCAAAATACCAAATCACACACACAAACACACAAAATAGTTTGGGTGCTTTATGGAGTTTTAGGAGCATTTTAGAAATTTTTAAGGAGTAGAAAACTCCAAAATTGATAAACTAGCAGAGGATAAATTAAAGAGGAATATTCTCTGACTCTTCATGAGGTCAGCCTAACCTTGTCACTAGAACCAAACAAGAGAATAAGAAAGGGAAAGTATAGCCCAACCCTCTTGTGACAGGAGATAGAGACAAAGACCATTCTAGGGTGAGTCGCATGGGTACAGTGCCTTTGAAATATCTTGTTCAGCAGTGCTTGGAGTCCTGGTGAAATACATAAAAAAATCTGGGAAGGAAGGGGATAAGAGAAAAAAAATCAAATTTTTCTTTGATATGACGTCTACATAGATAGCCTCTATGTCTCTAAGAGCAATTGTTAAACATAAAAATTTGGAGCTACACAGATGGCTTAGTGGTTAAGGCAATTGCTTGCAAAGCCTAATGGCCTGGGTTCAATTCTCCAGTACCCATATAAAGCCAGATACATGGTACATGTGTCTAAAGTTTATTTGCAGTGGCAAGATGCTCTGGCATGCTCTCTCTCTTTCTCAAATAAGTAAATAAATATATATTTTTTAAACGATACCAAAGAAAACGGTATCATTTTCAGGAGGTTCGGAAACAAAAAATAATAAGTCCAGGGATACATACATAGTTTTCATTGAGTCACATGTATGTTTTCAGTCTAGGAAATGCTAAGCACAGAATTGTGGTGTGATGGTTTGAATAAAATGTCCCCCATAGGCTCATATGTTTTGAATAGTTGGCACTCAGCTGGTGGTAATTTGGGAAAATTGTGGGGCCTTTGGGAGGTGGGGCCTTGCCGGAGGAGGTGTGTTGCTGGGCAGACTTTGGGGTCAGACAGCCCACCTCCAAGCCCAGTTCTTAGGCTACTTCCTGTCTGGTGCTGTGGAGATGTGACACCTGCCCAGCTGTTTGCTCTTGTCGCGCTTTCCCCGCCACGATGAAACTTGCCCTGAGCCTGGAATCTGAAATCAAGCCTGTTCTCCTATAAGCTGCCTCTGGTCAAGTGTTTTGGCCCAGCAATGACAAGGTAACTGCTCCTTGGGGAGAGGCTTACCTCTCAGAGCAAGGTAGAGAGAGGAGACAGAGAAGGAAAACGAGAGCCTAGGATGCTAAAGTCATGCTCTAGCCCTTGAACTGTGAGGTGGGCGTGTGGGCATCTTATTATCACGCTTCATTGCTGGAAAGTCACACGCTGTGTGAGTCCCGGGTTCATGGTCACAGTCATACTGCAGCTGAAATAACGCCTTACATAACTTCCCAAAGACCGACAAAGGTCTGGCTTTGGGTAATAAATTAACACAGCCACAATCCTTATTAATAGTGTGCATGTGGAGAATTTGTATTTATTACAGATTACATAATTAAAATGAAATTAACACAAATATCACCGAGGATGTGTGATAGAAATTTAAATGGCTTCATCCATTCTAGCAATAAGCATCATATGTCTTCAAAGTTTCCACAAGAGGGCTAGGATTACAGCTTAGTCAGTAAAGTGTTAAGACTTGTAAGGATAAGGACCCAAATGAAATCCCTAGACCCCATGTAAAAATTCCAGGCGTGGTATGACACATGCCTGTAACTCTGGCGCTGGGGAGGTAGAGAAAGGCAGATCCTGGGGCTCAGTGTTCAGCAAATCTAGGCTACTTCGAGCATTCCAGGACAATGACACGGCCTGTCTGGAAGTCAGGTAGGCAGCACCCAAGGAAAACAGAGCAGCGTTTGAGGCTGTCCCCTGGACTACTGAAGCCCACATGATTTCATCATGAGCCCCACATGCAAGGTATGAAGCTGGCTGCATGACCCAGTGTTGGCCCTGTGTGGTAGACCGCTTCAGGTCACTGAGATGAACTTCCAGACCAGGCCCAGATATAGAGGAAGGGATTTATTTACAAATTATAGATCCAGGGAAAGTTTCATAATGGCAGAAGAAGCTGGCCTGCTTTCACAGGTCTGAGAGAGAGAGAGAGAGAGATGCCACCACCAAAAAACAAAAAAAAAGCAAGCAGGCACAGTACAGGAACTCCAGGCCCTCTGCATATCTTTAGGGAATTCCAGATCCACCCCCACACCTTAGGGCTGGACCCTAAGATCTGCCCAGTGACACCTCCTTGAGCCAGGTGGCTGCAGATATAAATTACAAACTTAAATCAAATTCTGAATTCCCAGTTGGTGGAATCCTTGGGAGGTAGAGCCTTGCTGGGGCTGGTGTGTCACTGGAGAAAGAATTTGGGACTTGCTAGTCCAGCCCACTTGCCAGTGCCAGCTAGGCTTACTCTCGGTGCTCTCTCTCAGAGGATGTGGTAAGACGTGACAGCCTGTTGTCAGCCCTGCCAAGCTTTCTCGGCCACGGTGAAGCAAGTAGAAGGTAACCACTGCACCTAGATTCCACACACACGCGAGAAAGCACGCGGCATTTTGTCATTGTAGAGCCTAATTCCAGATCTTGATAACCGTGAGTAATAAGATGGACCTCATTTGCTCTGGCTGGTCTTGAGCTTGCTACCTAGTCAAAATGCTCTTGAACATATTATCCTCCTGCCTTTACCTCTCTGAGTTCTGGAATTAGAGGTATGTGCCCACCATACCCAGTTTTTATTTTTATATGGTTCTGGGGATCGAACTGAAGGCATTATGCATGTTGGCCACGCGTTCTCCTCACAAGTACAACCGTCAATCTTTGCTTTCAATGTGAGTCTACTGGTAACGTTCTCGCTCTCAAACATTTTTCTTCTGAAAAACGCTTATTTTACTTTCACCTACATAGGATTTTTGTTTAATATTTCTAGAATTAAATATAGGTAGTTAGTTTCCTTTAATATTTAAAATATTATTATATTGATTATTTTTGTTTAAAGATAAACTGTCAGCAGTGAAAAGACCCAGGTTTTGTCCACCTTTGAGATTACAGACCTATAGGAAAGCTACTTTTCCATTTTTACGTATTTTTAAATTTTTTAAATCTATTTGAGAGAGAGAAAGAGGAAGAAAGAGTGAGAGAGAGTATGGGCTTGTCAGGACCCCTTAACCACTGCAAACAAACTCCAGATGAATGTGCCACTTTGTGTATCTGGCTTTACATGTGCGCTGGGGACTTGAACCTGGGCTACCAGGCATGCAAACAAATGCCTTCGCCCACTAGGATATACCTCCAGCCCATTTTTTTTAAAAAAAGAATGTGGAATAACTGACACAAAATTAGGTTCAGATGTGAATAGCTTTTAGAATGAGAGGTGAAGTCAGAGAAAGTTACAAATTTTAAAACAAAAACATGAAGTCTTTAAATACAAAGTAATACTTTTGTTAATCAGGTCCCTGAAGAAAACTGTATATTCCTTTTCTCTTCATTGTTTGGTGCCTATTCTTTTGTTTTAATTATTAAATTATTTTATTTATTGAGAAAAGTAGAGCCAAAGAAAGCACCCATGTGGCTAGAGACCCCACATGGAGGGCTTGGGGGAAAAAAGTATGGGAATAAAAGAGAAAAAGAAGTTCAAGGAGCTCCTGCCATATGGGGTGCTGGAGGGGATAAAGAACCCAAGAGAAGAATAAGGCCTAGGCGCCCCTCCTGGCTGAGCCTGGGCCTGGGACTGAGCCAACCTGGGCCCAGCAGAGGGAAAAACTCATCCATAGCTGGAAGTTCCCAAGTGATCAAAGATTAAGAGGGGGGGGGGGAGAGGGTGGGGAGGGAGGGAGAGAGCCTGCCCTCCCCTTCCAAAGGTATTTATAACCTTAGGGTGGTGGGCTGTCTTTTGGCCCAGGTGAACCAGAGGGCCAGCTGGTTGGTTAGAACTAGGGGCTATCCAAGTAAGAGGTTAGTTAGCTCAGGCATCAAGTTCCAGGGGCTGAACTTGACCAACCGCAATGTTTAAATCCTATGAAATACCTCCCTCCCAGGAGGTTCCTGAATGTTTGTGGAAAAACATATCTCTAGGGAATTAGGCAAAAGATAAGAAGTCAGCCTGTACTTTTAACCTTCAGGGGTCCAGTCTCCCTAACTCTACCCCCCTCTCATTTCCCCCTCTCTATTAAAAGACACTCTAACTGCTGTTAGAGGACAAGGGATAGTGATGTCAAATTATTAACTATTTCCTGCTAAATGGGACATGAAATTGATTGTGGCAGTTAGAGAGTCTCAGAGAGGGAAACTACTTAAAGGACCCCAAAAGTGCAGGAAGATAGTCTTGGAAGAGAAGCTTGGGGAGAAAGTGGTGCATATTCTTTCATGTGTCTTTATGACATTATTTTTAGGAACAAAGGACCGAAATTTAGTTGTTTTCATTTATTACTTATAGAAGTTTCTTAAGCATCATTCTTTATTACGAAGGTAGAAAAAAATGTAAAAATTGGAAGACCTGTGTCTAATTCCCTTCCTATGTGAGCTATAAGATTTGGAAAATTTTTCCTTGACTATTTCAAATATTTCAGAGACTAGCTTCTGGTTACTGTATATTTCAAATATTTCATTTGCCTTTGTCTACCACCTGCATACTCACAATGACAGTCACAAGATGTGTTCCACATTGAGAGACAGCTGTCACTCCACATCTTGTGTTGTGGTAGATGATATCACAACAAGTATTAAAGGAATAGAACTGAAAACTGTTCCCCTACCATCATGACAGATGTAAATAGAACAATCACATAATTATGTCTAATAAAAGCAAAAGCTAAACGAATTCTCAACATAATGTCTACTGTAGTCCCCAGTCCTAGAACTGTGCTCACAAAAACCACACAGTGACAAATACATGGAGGGTGTTGCAATCAGTTTCATGTTGCTGGGACAAACATCCAACCAGAAATAGCTTACAGGAGGAAAGGTGTTTATCCCAGGTTTACAAAAACCATCAATGGTGGAAGAAGCCGGATCATTTCCATAGATCATAGCAGAGAAACATCACCAAATAGCCAGTACCACACCACCACCAGAGCTTGAGCTGCTCACCACACACCTTGGAGGGACTCCAAGATCTGCCCCAGTGATACACCCCCTGTAGCAGGAATTTGCCTTCTTGGGGCTCAAGTAGGAAGTTTAATTAAAAATGACTGAGTAGTCTGGGCTGGGCATGGTGGCGTACACCTTTAATCCCAGCTCTTGGGAGGCAGAGGTAGGAGGATTCACGTAAGTTCGAAGCCACCCTGATACTACATTGTGAATTTCAGGTCAGCCTGAGCTGCAGAGAAACCCTACCTTGAAAAAAAAAAAAAAAAAAAAGAAGGAAGGAAGGAAGGAAAGAAAGAAAGAAAAGAAAATGATTTGGAGTGGAAAAAGAGCAGCCTTGGTCAGTGATACCTGAAATATCTTCATAGTAAGTTTCATAAAAACCCATGGCAGGATTAGGTACCTCAGAAGAGCCCATTCAAATGAGGAATCCTAAAAGTTTCTCTGGAGCCACCAGCCATCCGTCTCTGACAGCCCATCCTAAAGGTGACCTTCTGAAGATGGTTTTTCTTTGTCCTCTGACTACTTCTAGCCCTTTCCTTTGTCTTTAAGGTTCATTGGTTGTCATCTGGTATACTAGATGTGATCTTCTTTCAGTTTATCCTGAGTGGTGTCTTGGGGACTTCTTGAATGTGTAGCTTGATGCTCTTCATTTGCTTTAGAAAATCCTCCCCATTAACTCTTAACATATTGTTTCTGTCCATGTTCTGTATCTTCTCCATCCAGGACTCTAATTAAACTTGTGTGACATACATTTAGAATCTATTCCTAATTATATATTATGTTATAAAATGGGTATGTACTAGTTCACTCCTCAACTGAATATAGTCTGTTGTCTAGCTATCTAGCTATTGAGTTCTTAACTCTAGTTTTTATTAACTTCTAGACTAGACTTTTCATTTGATCAAAAATCATTTTATTGATCCTTTGCTGTATTTTCCTATTCTCTGTCACAAGGAACAATCTCACATTTTATTTCCTTGATGAGAGTCAGTACAGTTTTTTAAAACTCTAGAACCTATTGGCTTCATTTCCTGGATCTCCCCTGGGTCTATTTCTATTGTCTATTCTTGTTTGAGAATGTGTAGATGTTGTTGTTTTCTGTATACGTGGTTGCTAATTTTAATGACTCTCTACTGTTGTAAAAAAGTGATAGAAACAATGTGATCCAAGTCCAGGATGAGGCTGTCTTCTCCCAGCTGGATGCATTTACCCTCTTCCTCACAAAATTGCAAGTCTAAATAAATATAACCTCAGCAACAGTGATAAGTGAAACTGTCCTTGTGAAGGATTCCTCAGTCACTGCTCATTCTAGTGACAAGATCTTAGACCTTTGCCATTCTGAGAAGAGTACGAGGCTTATCAAGCAAGTTCTGACTTCCAGCTCCCCAAAACTATCCACGCCCTTCCTTGTGTCTCACACTCTCACCCACCTCTTCTGGGATTTAAAGATGCATTTAGGAGGAAATGTTTTTAAGTTTGAGACCCACTTGGCAGTGGGGGAAGGGGAGATTACTCCCAGACAATGTTCTTATCATTCTTCATTGCCTTAGCATGACTCTGATGTCCTGAAACAGATGTTGATTTTTGGAGCAGGGAGAAGGGAGTCCAGGTTTTGTAGTTATTCTTAATGAGAAGAAAGTCTCCAATGACCTAGTCCATATTCCTGGAAACCCAAGTCTCTCAAGCCGAGTTTGCTGCTGTGTGTGTCAATGTTTGTAACTAAGGTAGTACTTTCAAAGCCCTCTGCTCACAGAGAGCAGCAATCAAATGCAGAGCACTTATGACATTGCTACACAGCCACCACCCCCCCCCCAAAGTCTAATGATGTATATTAGTCTGGATTGATCCAGCCATCAAACCCTTTCAGAATAGACACCCAGCCCTCAGCAGTCTCTGGGTGGTAAGTCCTCTAGAAAAGGACTTGGAAAAATTAACAAAAGTTCTGGAACCCCATTGGCATTTGGAACGCTCATGCCCTCTGAGAGTTATCTACCCTTCCCATGATCAGTGCTTTTGCCCCCAGGAGACCCCACTCTCAGCACACGCTCACCCATCCCAGACTCTCCTGCATCAGGGGATCTCAGCCCATGCACTTCCTCCCTCCTCACCTATCTGTTGTAGCTCAGAATATATACATTTAATTAATTTAGCTTTACCTCCAACCTATAAAGAATGGGAGAAGTGTCAGATTTATATGGAGGATAAATAACAGGGGTTTCCTCAGGAGACCCCATCCCGGTGAAAGAGGGTAACTGTAATTTTCAGCCATGAGTAATTGTACATAATATAATCCTAAATGATTTTTCTTCTGTAATTTCATTAGAGTTTAGAAATTTAATTAGATTTTGAATCACTCTGAAATAAAGTAGCAAAATACCGAGAGACAGAGAGCAGTGGTTATTTTGTCCTTGGAGGCCGCATTCTTGGTCTCAAATTGGCATGTCTTCATTAGGAGGAAGTTTGCAGAACTTCTTGATATATTATTGTCTTTCAGAATGGACTCTGAATAGGTCTTTAGAGAGCATTAGAAGAGTACACAATTATTATGCACACCCTTCTTGAGGTTTAAGATCATCTGCCTTGCATATACTTAATAAAAATATGTCTCTGAAGTTGTTTAAGAAACTGTGGAGATAGGAAAGATGTTCCTTGAATGCCCCAATGCTGTTCCTGGATTATTAGCAACTACCTGTATGTTATGATGCAGTGCGGGGCTGTTTGCTTAACTTTAATGATTATGTAAGGTTTATGGTTATTTTTATTGCTGCAACATATGAACTGTCATGGTGGCTGTAATTAGAGGCAAACTAAAGTGTTACTGCTACCATCCTCTGGGACTGGGGAAAGCTACTTCCTTCTTATCAACTTTGCCTCTGTGCAAGTGTTGGGGAAAAAAAAAAAAAAGAATCAAACTGAATGAACAGTCCCTACCTCAAAACAAGTTATGATGGAGAAGAACCCAAACCAACATTAAAACTTCAAGTCAACAGCTTGCACCTAATGAAGCTGCAAGGAAATGGCATTCTGTCCCCTGAAATGTTTGTATGTGTTGAATTCTCTGACGGGGGGCCCCTGCCCAATATCTTTTCTCAAAGACCACCCAAGTGGTAGCTTGTGGTAGAGGCGCCCTGTGGGGACTCAGTGTGCCCTTGCTATATTGCTACTGCAACCTCTGTTTCCCTCGCTGGCACTGAGAAACCCAGAGCTGATGGAGATGTACCAAGAAAAGAGCTCCAGGGCTCTGGGCGTCCCATACCAGTCCCTAAGTCGCTGATAAAAAGGACAGAAGCTTTAAAGACAAGACAGGTCAGATGGTCCAATTTCACACAGCGTCTGAAGAAGCTAGGATGGCTGAGTAGAGCAAAGGGCCATGTGGCTCACATATGAGGTATCATGATGTGCAGGAAGTTAGAGGGCATGATTTCTGCACCAACCAGAAGCATGAGAGGCACTCTCGGGCACACTGTGATTGGGGAATAAAAACCTGGGACTCAAGAAGCAGAGCTGCCCCTGTGGCTACAAGGCCTGCCCAGGAAAACGCGGCACATGACTCTTCTTCTACCTTAATATGTTTCACGACTCCATCATCTCCTTCCTTCTTCACACTGGGAGTTCTGTGAAAAGCAAGAGTATGACAGTCATTATTTATTATTATTTTTGATACAAAACTCATGTTTTGTATCGAAACTTGTTTCAGCCTCCTAAGTAGCTAGGACTGTAGATGTGTGCCACTCCACCCAGACTTTCAAATCAGCTTTGTTACTCCTGGACCCACAGCAATGCCAGGTCTACAAGAGGAGGTTGAGAGAAGTTTGAGTGGATAGATGGATGGAATGAGAAGAACTCGGTGAGATCTGATCTTAATGTTGGACCACAGACAATGACACTGTAAAGTGGGGCTCTTATTAACAAATGATTTCAAAATAGGTGGCTGTATTAATTAATTAATTAATTTGACAGAGAAAGAGGGAGAGAGAGAGAAAGAGAGAGAGAGAGAGAGAGAGAGAGGAGAGAGAGAATGGGCGCGCCAGGGCCTCCAGCCACTGCCAACGAACCCCAGATGCATGCGCCCCCTTGTGCATGTGGCTTACGTGGGTCCTGGGGAATCAAACGTGCGTCCTTTGGCTTTGTTGGCAAACATCTTAACCGCTAAGCCATCCTGCCAGCCCCAAATACGTGGCTCTTTGATATGCAAACTCTACTTCGAGGGTGTCATTTCTAAGAAAAGTGGTGGCGCACATTTGGAATATCAGCAACTCTCAAGGCCGAGGCAGGCGGATTGAATCTGAGTTTGAGGCCAGCCTGAACTATATAGTAAGATCTTATCTGAAAAAAATAAGTGAAATATTAGATATAACCTAAATGTTCAAAGACTTGGGCATAAACGTACTAGCATATAGTGCTTTCAAATAACTTTTACAATGTTATAACATGGGGGAAGTTCTTCTGTGGGAAAAACAGTGTACAAGATTTGTCTTCACAGCATGACCTCAAAAATACACGAAGAAAAAGAATGTAATGAAATAAAATGCTAAGTACTGGGTCTGCACTATAATCTATGGAAGGATGGGATAGATATTCTCAACTTTTCTATAGTTTTCAAACTCTTACAGTATATTCTTCCTACTGGCATAGCCTGCCCCTTCCTACCCAGTCCTTACCTCAAAACAGGTAATGGCAGAGAAGAACTGAAAACAACACTCAAATAGGAGATGCCTGCAGGTGCTGCTGCCCTGGGGGCCAGTCAAGCCTGGGGACTTTTTTTTTTTTTTTTTGCCAGAACCATCTCTGGGTTTAACCCCTTTATGACACAAAAGAAACCCAAACCCAGCCACATTGAAAATGGCAGTGTCTCCAACTCACAGAGCTAAGCTCTGTGTATTTGTCCCTTGTTTTCAAGAGTTCATCCCATTTCATTTTAGGCAAGTCACCAAGGCTCCGTTTGTGCCAAACTTCTGCCTTGGGTCCCCACTGGGACCATTATCTTCTGCTGATCCGCATCGTGCTGTTGCTTCCCCTGGAACTGATCTTCCATCACATTCTGCTCTAAGCACTGCCTGCACTGAGCAGTGGGAAGAGCTCTCTCAAGGGTCAAACGTCTCCTTCTAGCATGGCCTTCGTGACTCTGGGTGTGGTGTTATCCTTTGGTCTCCCTGAGGTTCCTTTGGCCAATTACCCGAAGCTGCAAGGTCAAGTCTGCTAGGAGATAAGAGGCACAAACTGCCCCTGCCAAGGGAGCCGGTTGGCAGAATGAGCTCATGAGTCGATCATGATAATTAAAGTTGGGGGCTGGGGGTGCTGAGGGAGAATACAGAGCCCACAGTCAAAAGCAAACAGGCAGGAGAAAGAGCAGAACCAGCTTACAGGGGCAATTATCTGAACACACAGGAGGCGGAGCCTTGCCCCAGGCTTCTGTCTAACACCCTAGGGCTCTTGAGGACTCCTGAGGCCTAATGCAAGATCCCTAATCCCCTGGCTGTGAGGCTGGCCCGTCCCTTGCCAGCTATTTGTAGGAGCTTCTCAGCAAAGCAGGTGAGACAGGAGTGTCTTGTGGCATCGTTGTAGGCTGTGCTAGTCCACCTAAGGGACACGTAGCATGTGGTTAGGAGGTCCCAGCATGTTCTCACTTACCCACGTCACTCAGCTTGGATTTAAGAAAGCCCCTGGACCTTTTTGTTCATCTGTAAGGTCAGAATGGTGATAAGATTCGCCAGGCACTAAGTGACTTTCCCCCACTCCCAGGCACCAGTCACAGTGACAGGGGAATACAGTTAGGGTGACTGGCCCACTGAAAGTTAAAAAACAAAAAGCAAGAACCTCTGTACTTGCTAGAAATCAAAGATGATCTGACTTCTTATCTCTTGACTAGCTCCCTAGACCTGTTTTGCCAAAACCAACCGGGACCACTCCTGGGAGGGAGGTCTTTCATAGGATTTCAACATTGTGGTTGGTCAAGTTCAGCCCCTGGAACTTGGTTTCAGGGCTGGCCTCTTCCTGAGAGTCCCTTGCCCTAACCAGCCAGCTGTCTCTCTGGTTCACCTGAGGTGGAAGACAGCTCACAACTCTAAGGTTATACTTTTGCAAGGGGAGGGCAGGCTCTCTGACCACTTGGAAACTTCCAGCTATGGATGAGTTTTTCTAGGAGGGTCCTCTACCCCTTACTCTTCACATGAGTTCTTTTTTATTTTCGAGGTAGGGTTTCGCTGTAGCTCAGGCTGATCTGGAATTCACTATATAGTCTCAGGGTGGCCTCGAACTCACGGCGAACCTCCTACCTCTGCCTCCCGAGTGCTGGGATTAAAGGCGTGCACCACCACGCCCAGCTTCACATGAGTTCTTTATCCCTTCCAACCCTACATGGAAGGAGCTCCTTGAACTTTCTTTCCTCTCTTTTCTTTCCATAATTTTTCCAGGCCCTCCACATGGGATCTCTAGCCATGAGGGTGCCTTTCCTTGGCTCTGTTCTTCCCTCGATAAATATAATGATTTAATAATTATCCTTCTCAGTCTGTTTTCTTCAATTCTTTGATTAAATTAGAAATGAAACCTAGGGTTTGGGTTCAACAAGGATTTTCCTGGACCCTGAGCACCCCGTTACAACAGTACCATATGGGTGGGGCTGGCAGCTGACCCTCCATGACCATCCTGCATCCACACTGAACAAGAGCAGGGCTTCTCACAGGTCCTTCCTCGGCTCCATGAGTTAGGGAGAAGAGGCTCCTCGAATCAGCACAGGGCCGGCACACATTCAGATAGTTTATGCTCTGCCCCGTGCAGCTGCCGAGCCAGGGGAAGCATGGAATCCAAGGGTATTGACAGACCTGTCTCGAAGGGGAATCATGAAGAACCTATGGTCCTTCCTGTGGGCATACTGCACCAGAAGAGTAAGCAGGTGAACATTCTAGAAAGGCTTCTGCCTCCGCCCCAATACTTTTACAAGTACAGAGAATTCTCTATCCTTTAGGACCTTCTCTTGGGGATCCCACACTGACACGGGTTTTGCTACTCTCTAAAATATCATTACAGCATGTTCAGATGTCAACCAAAGTCTCTGGAACCTGCAGCAACCTTTTCAGATAAGGAAACTGACTTTCAAGAGATGAGCAGTTTGCTGAGGGTCAACACATCTGAAAATGGGGACTTTATGATGCCTCACCCACTTTGTCCTTACTAGAAAACCCCAAACGATGCTCAAGGGGAGTCTGGAGATCCTTCATGAAGCTGGATCCAGGGAATAAAAGCCTTCCAGCTCAGCCGAGCGACTCAGGCTGAAGCATCAGCACTGAATGCTGTTGGTGGGACAGAAAATGGCCTTTGGATTTTGCCTGGCTGCTGATCTCCTCCCTTAGTGATACAGTGAAATGACTAAAGAGTCTAGTGATGTTCCTCCTGAAAGCCTTTTAGCCATACCTGTTGCCAGAGGGTTTAGGGTCAGAACCTGGCACCTGGCAGCCAAGCTAGGCTCAGCCACGGGTCCTCAAAGGGTCAATTAAATAGTCAAGTAATAGTGAAAAGCTGAAAAGGGCATAAACTGAGGTGTTCTGAATGCTAGGTTCCCAGCTGATGGAGATGTGGGAATTAACGCCTCCAGGAGGGAGTGTATTGTTGGGGGCGGGCTTACGGGTGTTAACAGCAAGTTTCCCCATGCCAGTGTTTGGCACACTCTCCTGTTGCTATTGTCCATGTTATGTTGATCAGGGGGTAATGTCCACATTCTGCTCATGCCATCATTTCCTCTGCCATCATGGCACTTCCCCGTCAAGCCTATAAGCCAAAATAAACCTCTTTTATTGCCATAAGCTGCTCCTGGTTGGGTGATTTCTACAAGCAATGCAACCCTGACTGCAACAGGGGGGTATACTCAATATGACCAAATCGGGAAGAGAAAAAAAAAAAAAAAAACAATTCTAGTGACCCTCCAAGTCCATTTTGGGGGTCCTGACATAAGGTTCAGGTTTAAAGAGAAGACAAAAGATATGCTAGCTAAGGAGTCCTGGTCAAGGCGTGGTCCCCCGTCACTAAGGCCTCCTTCTCTGGGCTCCACTCTCTCCTGCCAAGTTGCCCCGAGAGCTTGTCAGAACTAGGTTCTGGGAGACAAGTGCCTCCTCTGACTGGCACCAGGCTTTAGCGTCCTCCTTCTCCCATGGAAGAGTCCGGTTTCTTGGAATTCTATAGTTGAACAGTGTGATAGATGGAGAGAAGCGCAAGTGCCCCTTTGGGATATCTTCACTCCCGTCGCGACAGTCACACACGCAGCCTCTCCTCCGCACAGAGGAACACGTGGCTCGCCTTGGCATCATACTATTCTCCCCTCTCACTATAGAAAATCCAACAAGTATAAATGTTTTTTCTAACGTTCTCACTGAAGATATCATTCATTTGTCAAGATCATTCCTCCCGGGCAGCTTGTGCCCCTGAGAAGACAGAAAGACCTGAAATTTTAGTATTTTGTTTATTTCTTTATGTATATAGTTTAGCTTTGACACTTTCAAATATTAAGAGTGGAAACTGAGGCTAAGGAAAAAAACTCTTGTCACAGGATTACAGGATTTAGCCCATGCCTGCTCGCCCCTCCGCCGCAGCCCCTCTCCTCCCTTCCTGCATTCTCAAGCCCTCCCCCATAGTCCAGATATTTCTGAATAAAAGTGTAATGGTTTACAACTCATTCTTCTCAGTCTGGTTTATCCAATTATTTGGTTAAAAACAGACACAAACTCAAGGTTTGGGGTTCAAAGACTTTTCCTGGATACCATAAACCCTGTTACAGTAGAATTTGATTTTTTTTTTCTCCTCTTCTTTTTCTGCCTAAAAGGAGTCCTTGCAGCCTCTGCTTTGCCAGAGGCCCGGAATGTCAGGAAGGTCTAGTCTTTCCCTATCTCTTCTACCATAAAGCAGTTCCCCTTTTCTATAAGAGGTGATCACCCCACTCCCAGAAGAATACTTTCATGGGGGAACACCCGAATCAAACCACCACACAGTGTCATGTCTCCACCCAGAGCCAAAGTAGAGGGGGAAGTAAGTTTTCCTTGATGGGCCTTAGTCAGGCCCCATGCCTCCACCCTCCTCCCTTTCAGGACATAGTCTAAATCCTGAGGAGGGGTGATCAGAATGCTTCCCTTTCTTGACTGTTAGCAGGGTAATGAGAGTCAAAGCCAAGAGCTGATGATAAGGAAGGAGTCCATTCCAAATTGGTCTCTGAACCTGCTGGTACCTCACTGGGTGCCTAACAATTTGGTGTGTATATATGTACATGGTAAAAACGTATCAAGATAAACCCGGTATCACTCACAAAAGACAATAGATTTATGGCCTCTCTGTTCGTTGGGCCATTAAACTCAGTATGTATGTTTGCAAACAGAAAACATTCTTACAATATAGGTAACATAATGCTATGTGTGATTGAGACAGAGACGGCATGAGGAGAGTGTTATCAGAAATTATGATTATTTACTCTAATTTGTGCTGTTTTGTATGTTTAAGACTATCATGCTGAGTTTTTGCTCCTGTGGTGTTTGGTGTGCCTGGTAAGGTATTAGATAAGGTGTATGTAAAATAAGCTATTACTAGAATTGCTAATTTTTTTCAGAAAAAGAATATATTTTTTTTTGAGTCAGGGTCTTACTCTAGCCTAGGCTGACCTGGAACTCACTCTGCAGCCCAGGTAGGTCTTGAACTCATGATGATCCTCCTTCCCTTATAGGTTCTCATGCTATCTAGTTCTTTGTCTCATGACCAGGACAATGTAGGGCTCACAGACAAGGAGGAGTGAATAAGGCAAAGGAGATTTTTTTTTTATCAGAAAACATAGAAAAGCCTTAAATGTCAGGGGAAAAAAATAATCATGGGAATTTGGCTGTGATTTAAAAAAGAGAAAGGATTTTTTTTTTTTTTAAGGAAAAGTTATGCTTTTAAGTTAAAACTCAGGGGCTAGAGAGGTGGCTTAGCAGTTAAGCGCTTGCCTGTGAAGCCTAAGAATCCCGGTTGGATGCTCAATTCCCTAGGACCCATGTTAGCCAGATGCACAAGGGGGCACATGTGTCTGGAGTTTGTTTGTAGTGGCTGGAGGCCCTGGCACGCCCATTCTCTCCCTCTCTCTCTCTCTCTCTCTCTCTCTCTCTCTCTCTCTCTCTCTCTCCCTCTTTCTCTCTCTGTCTGTCACTCTCAAATAAAAATAAAAAATAAAATTAAGTCAGAACTCAGAAAAGCAGGCAGGCTCCATGAGGACCCGTGAGCCCTTGCCCTGAGAGAAAGGCTTCTTGGGGTAAGGTACATTATCTTATCTAGGGGATATCTGTTGTTCCCAGAGTTTTATCATGTCTGTATGTGAGGGGCAGTCTCTTGATTAGGTGAGTGATTGACAGGCTGTACCTCCTTTGATTAGGAGGAAGTAGTTCTTCTCTTTCCAATGTTACCAACGAAATAGAAGTGTGTGTGTGTGTGTGTGTGTGTGTGTGTGTGTGTGTGTGTGTGTGTGTTGGGGGGGTCTGTCCTTCAAGGATTCAAGCCTAGTTCAGTCAAGCATGGACCACTCCACCCAGCAAAAAAGAAAAAAAAATTCTTAAATTTTTTTTTTAATTTATTATTTATTTATTTGAGAGTGACAGACAAAGAGGCAGAGAAAGAGAGAGAGAGAGAATAGGTGCACCAGGGCCTCCAGCCACTGCAAACGAACTCCAGATGTGTAAGCCCCCTTGTGCATCTGGCTAATGTGGGTCCTGGGGAATCGAGCCTTGAACTGGGGTCCCTAGGCTTCACAGGCAAGTGCTTAACCACTAAGCCATCTCTCCAGCCCCAAGGAAAAAAAAAATTCTAAAACTAATGCTTATTTTCACCATATTGTGGTTTTGTAGTTTAGTTTAAATTCATCAATTGTTCTTTTAAAATGGAATAAGGGGTAGACCTATAAATAGCTTGTTGTCACCTCTAACCTTTCGCCCCAGTCTCCTAAGAACTAGAAATGACTTGCACTGGCCACTTAGAGTTTGCACAGGTACCACCAGGCACCTGTCCTTCTCTGTGATCTGTGCCACTCTTCCCTAACACGAGGTCACATTTTGAATATTTTTGGTATGGGAATTTGGTGTTGGAGCCTTTCTAGCCTCTTGGATGGAGCTAGGGTGCCACATTTTCACAGTCACAAAGTTTCCACACGAAGTTTACCTCTGGGAGCCTCATTTTGGCTTGTTCAAAATGCTGTGTCTGCTCACTGTGAGTTCTCATTTTAGTGTGCGGATGATTTAAGATTTCCATAGAGATGACAAGGTAATTAGCCAACTAATTTCATAAGTTTTCATTTTGCCAAGCTATAAATCTATAAAGATTATCATTTAATTAAGAATTTCATCTGGTTACTGTTATAAAAGAGATAAGCTTGTATATCAGAACATTAGTCTGTTTGTAAGAACACTATCACTGTTTGAATTCATAAGAGGTCAAAACTTTTATTTTTGTCACTCCCCGACACAGACTCAGGAAAGAGTGCTGGATATTATTGTGTTATTCCAAACAGTGTCAGTGTTCTTCCAAACAGATTCACTACGACGAAGACTCTAAATTTTGCCTCAAAAGTAGAAGCTCAGTTAACAATATCTGAAGGACTTCTATAAGGACCTTGTGTGTAGTGATGCTAATTGCTGCTGGCTCTTTTCTACGTATATATCCTCCTTCTGTGTATATGTGCCTCTGATATATGTACATGTGCCTTTTAAGATACAAAGCTAAAGGCACTTTACCAACTTGCTGTCCTCTAAGCTAGAATTGTGAATGACACTGACTTCATTTAGGTTTCATGTTTGTGTCTTCCTAACTGTACCATGACTGCTCTCTCTGACAAAGATAATTAGGCCCCTTTAACACTGCGTACTCCAAGCAGCACACCTAATAATGAGAAGCTATTGGAATTGGTAAATCTTTATTTTATTTTATTTTATTTTATCTTATTTTAGGAAGAGAGAGTATTGGTATACCAGGGCCTAAGCCACTGAAATTGAACTCCAGACGCCTGCACCACCTAGTGGGCATGTGCAACCTGGCGCTTGCCTCACCTTTGTGTGTCTGGCTTATGTGGGATCTGGAGAGCCAAACATGGGTTCATAGTCAACCACCTTAACCGCTAAGCCATCTCTCCAGCCCAGACACTGGCAAATGTACAAACAAGTACTTAGCTTTCAAGTTAGTTTTCTTTGAATATTTACTGCTGTTAGCTGTATTTTTGTAAAACTCTATAAATAATGATTATCTGTTAATATTCTGCAGAAGTACAACTTCTTTTTTATTATTTATTGATTTTTTTAGTTAAAAAAAAGATTGTACTCTTAGGCCTCCTCACCTCCCCACCCCCTCCCCCCACCAGTTCTGCTGAGGGTCTTTGGTGGCATTATTGGTATTCACTGTGGGGACCCAGCAGCTTCAGTCAGTCTTTGCAGGGGATCACAGTGCAGCAGGCCATTCCCACCCTCCCTGAAGTTCTAATAATCTTTCAGCCCCTAGGTGGGCAACATAGAGAACTGATTTAGCATTGAGTTCTCTGTAGTCTCTGGATCTCTGTTTTATTTATGCTTTTTTGAGGCAAGCCCAACAGACTGGCTTTTCTTTCTTTCTTTCTTTTTTTTTCGAGGTAGAGTCTCACTCTGGCTCAGGCTGACCTAGAATTAACTCTGTAGTCTCAGGGTGGCCTCGAACTCTCGGCGATCCTCCTTCCTCTGCCTCCTGAGTGCTGGGATTAAAGGCGTGTGCCACCACGCCCGGCTTTTTTTTTTTTAATGTAAGAAAGCAAGTGTGAGAGAGAATTGGCACACCAGTGCTTCCAGCCACTGTAATCAAACTCCACATGTGTGTGCCACCTTGTGTGCATGTGTGACCTTGTGCACGTGAGTCACCTTGTGCATCTGGCCTACATCGGACCTGGAGAGATGAACATGGTTCCTTAGGCTTTGCAGTCAAATGCCTTAACCACTAAGCAATCTCTCCAGCCCTGTATCTCTGTTTTTGATGAGGTTTGATTGACCACAGTGGCTGTCACCATCTCCCTGGAACTGGTTTTCAGGCTATCTGTGAGAGCAATATTCGTGTCACTGTTTCTTCTGCAATGACCTCTGGGCTTGGGCAGATGAGCTGGAGGTGCCACATCTCATAGGAGACAGCTGGCTCTCTATTCTGATGTACTGACGTCTCCTGCTTCTCCCCAGTATCCTCTGCCATCCACTCTGCAGGAGCACACCCAAATTCTTGTAAAAATTATCTTTCTTTATTTATTTGAGAGAGGCAGACAGAGAAAGAGAGAGCAGAGGCGACACCAGGGCTTCCTATTACTACAAACAAACTCCCAGTGCATGCGCCATCCTGTGTATCTGGCTTCACGCAGGCAGTAGAGAATTGAACCCAGGCTGTCAGATTTAACTGCTGAGTCAACTCCTCAGCACCAAGAAGTGCAATTTCCAACAAAGAAACCTCGACAATATGTTTGAGATTCTAGGATATCCCTGACAGGACAAACAGAATTGACTCCAGGTATGCGCCTGACCTAAGAACCACTTTTTCTAAACCTCTCCATTGTTAAAACTTGCCCACGGAGGGTTTTTTGGCAATAAGTCCTTGATAGCTGTCACATACCCCCCCCCTCCACATGGGAACAAATCCAATCAAATGGAACAAATCTCACCTGAGGAATCAAAGACAATAGATATCTGTGGCAATGTGAATATATGTCCTCAAATAGCCTCAGGTATTTTATTAAAACTTGGATTTCTAGTCACCTGGCTGGAACAGGTGTCACTTGGGGAGAGGGAGCAGATCTGATTTCCAGCCCAGTGGTATGCAGAGCCTGGATCCCTGCTGCTGGCTGCCAGTTTTATGCTTGCTTGTGGTGCTGGGTGTGCGGTGGTGCCTCTCTGCTTGGATCTGTGAAAAGAGGCCATCGCCGTACTTCCCCAGGACCTGTAAGCCTGAAATGAATCCTGTTCCTCCCATAGACTGTGTCTACTTGGGAGTTCATCTCAGCAATGTGGAGCTGGCTACAACAATATCACACCACCATATAGTTAATTCGTAATATCTTCAAAGAATATTGTTAAAACCAACAAAAGAAAAAAATACTACTGAATAAAGCCGGCCATGTTGGCTTTAATTCTAGCACTCGGAAGGCACAGGTATGAGGATCACCATGAGTTCGAGGCCACCCTGAGACTGCATAGTGAATTCTAGGTCAGCCTGGACCAGAGTGAGACACTACCTTGAAAAAACAAAACAAAAAAAAAAAAAAAGGACAAGGGAGGAATTTGTCAGGTCAGGTAAGAATTAAGTCACATTAAGTATGATAGCAAGTGCCTGTTCATCCCATCATTTGGGAGGCTGGGATCTTATGGTTGAGACCACTTAAGTTTCATGGCAAGATCCTTTCTCAAACCCACAAGATGGAGTTGCTTGCGTCAACTCTTCCACACAAAACTAAAGCCAACAGAGAAACGGTTCTTCAGCATGATTGCCCATGGAGCACAGCTCACTGAATGTGTCCTCATCTTGCGTGTCCTGCTTGAATCCAGTTTGTATTTGCTTCTGAATTTTTTTTTTTTTTTTTGCCTTAAGATTGAGGTATTAAAAACAAGAGTGGGGAGCTGTCACCATCGGGACCACACACACCTCTTGTCATCTATTTAAACCCAAACCTCATGTCAAGACCCGTCGGAATGAGCTGGCACAGGGGTTATTAGATCTCTTCCCAACGTGACCATGTTAAATAAATCTCCCTTTTCTGCTCTTCATTATTTGTTCAATTTGGATATTGAGTATAGAGGACCAAACTTGACTTATTGGAGGGGGGCTATTATGGCAGAGGCTCTGACCCTCATAAATCTGGTAACAATTTAACACTGAAAGCATAACCAGGGAGAATCCTGGGGCGCATACATCCTCCACCCAGTGCTCATGGAGGAAAAGTCTCCTTTCGTCTACTCGTCCTTAGAACAACAGCGGGTTCCTTAATGAAAGGGGATGTCGAGGGAGATTTTACTCCTATATCAGTTTCTTGGATCACCTATTCATCCCATAGGGCCTGAAACTATCTAGTGTGGTGTAAAGAATTTTCTGCGTAGACTTTATTTGGGCTTTGTTCCTCATATGGCTGTAGTAGAGAAGCAACGACTATGAATCTCATTGACAGTCATAAAGGGTCAGACACTGGCTTCATTCAGCCCCATCGCTAGCTAGTGAGCTCCTTGGCCTTACAGTTGAGTTGGCAGAGGCTGCTTTCTATTCAAAAGGTAGGAGACAACCTGGCTATTGGTTGGTTTGAATTCCTCTAGGCAGTCAGTTATTTAGGCAAGAAAACTAAAAATCTGAAGTCAGTCCTCCACAAGAGGAGCACAGGTGGAGCACAACTCACTCATCCTACCCGAAAACCCACTAGGAGGAAACTAGTAACCGTTCCAGAATGTTCCTAATGTAAGCCACTGCTGAGGATAATTTCCTTTGAACATAGTCTTTTTCAGAATATGGAAAATGATGTGAAATAAGAGACCAAATGTGAGCCGGGTGTGGTGGCGCACGCCTTTAATCCCAGCGCTTGGGAGGCAGAGGTAGGAGGATCGCCGTGAGTTCGAGGCCACCCTGAGACTACGTAGTGAATTCCAGGTCAGCCTAGGCTGGAGTGAGACCCTACCTCAAAACAACAAACACAAAAAAAGTATCTGGACCTTTCTCTGTACAGAGGGAATGAACCTTTGGACAGAGTTTATTGATTTTGGACAACAGCCCACGATAAGATTTAGACTAAGAGTAGAAGAGCTGTAATCTTTCCAGTAGTTCAGGGTTATAGAGATCAAATGATTTTTGGAGCTCAACTAGAACGTTATTCAGCTTCTCAAAGGCTGTTCATAAAAGGATTCAGCACAGCATCCACCATATTGATTTATGTGTGCTGTCAAAAACCTCTTTAGCTTGTTATTTTATTTCTGAAGAGCCACTACACTTTCTGTGGCTCCAGATGCTGCCCGGGTCTATATCAGCAGTGAGGAGTTGGTCTTCTGTGGGGTGAGTTTCCATGAGTGCTACAGTAACAAGGTCTGTGGGTGTGTGTCCAGGACAAGGGACCACCTAGGGAACTTGTTACTTTCAAGATGGAGGCGTTACCTACTCTGAGTCCCGAGGCTCAGTAGGGAAAATGCTTGATTATTCAAACAGGTCCCATTCTATTGACTCAACATCACTTCCTCCAAAAATTGAGTTTTTACTGTGTACATGTCTTTAAAGCCTCCTCTGTGCTCCATGGTCCATGTCTATTCAGTTGACCACCCACAAATGATGTTCATGAAAACCCTGTTGAGGGAAGGGCATACATATGAATCAGCCTGGAAGGGGCCTCCGGGAATACCTAAGTTCACCCACTTGAGACAGGTAAGGGGCTTGATGGTGTAAAGTCCCCACCCATGTCTCACTCCATGTTTTAGCAACCTTATGGTTGTGTGGTTCCTTCTGTTTCTCTTCAAAGAAGGCCAGATTGTGTCCTCCACAAAGTTGACTTGGGAAAAAGAAGACAAAAGTTTGATTGAAGCTCATCTTCCTCCCTGCTGACGCCATACTTTCTCCACCATAGTAAAAACTGCCTCTCAAAACTGCTCGCAAGAAAGAAACCCTTTTCTCTCATAAGCTGTTTCTTTTGGGGTGTTTTGTCCAAGCAATGAAAAGGTCACTGGGACACTCTCCTTCTCATGGATCTTCCTGGCATTACCTTCTGTTCATTTGCTCCTGTAAGTATTACAAGCTTCAAGGGAGAGACAAGTTTGAGCTGATACAGTCTTCAAATAGACAGGTATCAACTTGCTAGATCTTTGATCTCTAGTCTCCTTTCACTAGAGTTAGCAAATATCTACTTCCCAGAAGCACAAACCAATGATGTAATAACTTTAAATTGGGCTTTACTTTTAGCTTTAAATTGATCAAATACAAGCTAAGGTCATGGAAAGAGGTATACTTCAATTCAGTCAGGTGGCCCTGGCTGGAATCCTGGGCCCATGGACCCCTCAAGGTGGAGAGTCAGTGAGAAGGAAGGATCAGGAGATGGAATGGAGGTAGGAAGGAAAGTTTACTGAGGTCTTTCTGGATCACAAGCTTCACTGTGTGGCAGATGCTACACATGTCTCACGTCATGTCAACTTGGCTACCTTCAATTTTAACCATGGTAGAAAGACAGATCCAAGCACACTTCTGGATACATCCCAAGGAAGGAGTCCTGGATGGCTTTGCTTTTCTGCTTTTGAGCTTTCTCTGAAGGTGAAACAGCCCAGTCAATTCATATACAGTCTGGGAAGTTGGGGGAAGTCATTGCTTCCTAGCCTAACTCAAATGAGGGGGATAGGAAGCAGTCGACACAACATCCCTAGCTGGTGATAATTCTGGATAATTCAGAGATTTTTTTTTTGGATTCCATCTCTGCCAGCAACAGTTCATTCCCTAATACACATCTGCTGTATCGTGTTGTTCCTCTAAGCATAATGTGATGCCATCTTGGAATAAACAATGCTTTGGCCTGGCAGCCATGGAAACTTTGGAGCTGCCCAATACAGTGATATCAAGGCCTAGGGCTACGGTAGTAGAACTATTGGCGTTTCCTAGTAGGTGGATGAGGAGAGGATCTTAAGACCTTCACCTGGAATTCCAGCTATTCTTCCTTCCTTCCCTCCCACTAGCTTCAAGTAATCTTGGTAAAGGCCAGATCATATAAGAAGTTAACTGGAAGCTTCCATGAAGTCACCATCTAGGGTGAGCTGGGACTTCGTGGTGGTGCTTTTGAGTCACCTGTGCTCCTGTGAGTAACCCCTCAATTGTGCTTTGTAACTAACTCTGATAAATTCATTCACTCACCCAGAGTGGATTTTGGTGCAGTCGTGTTTTGATCTGTCACCTGAGCCTTCCCTGGGGTGCACAGACGTGTGTCGGAGTCTCCCCAGGGGGAAAGTTTCAAGCAGTGATGCTGTAGGGGTTTCTGCCTTCCTTCCCTCTCATTCCTGCCTCCCGGCTTCACTGCCTGCAGGATTCTTCACACCCAGGGATTTGTCTCCATCTCTGGATGTAAACGCAAAGTTCACACATGAATGCTTTTTTATTTTAGTTTTATTTGTTTATGGAATTTTTTTTTCAAGGTAGGATTTCACTCTAGCCCAGGCTGACCTGAAATTCATTATGTAGTCTCAGGCTGGCCTTGTCCTCACAGTGATCCTCCTATCTCTGCCTCCCAAGTGCTAAGATTAAAGGCATGCTCCACCACACCCAGCCATGAATGCTTTTAATTTTTTTATTATTATTATTTGGGCTGGAGGGATGGCTTAGCAGTTAAAGTGCTTGCCTGTAAAGCCAAGGGACCCAGGTTCGATTCCCCAGCACCCATGTTAGCCAGATACACAAGGGGCACACGCATCTGGAGTTTGTTTGCAGTGGCTAGAGGCCTTGATGTGCCCATTCTCTCTCTCTCCCTCCCTCTTTCTCTGTCAAATAAAAATAAAATATTTTTAAAAATTTTTAAAAATTTACTTATTTATTTGCAAGCAGAGATCTCTTGCAAAGAGACACAGACAGACAGAGAAAGGTGTGAGTATGGGCGTACCAGGCCTCTATCCACTACAAATGAACACCAGATGCATGTGTCACTTTGTGCATCTGGTCTTACATAAGTACTGGAGAATCAAACTCAGGTCCTTAGGCTTCACAGGTAAGCGCCTTAAGTGCTGAGTCATCTCTCCTGCCCATTGTTTTAATGAAAAGCCATCTTGTCTGCTGAGTCCTCAAATACCTTGGATGTGAAATCTGGGGAGGAGGATTTGTGTTTTCCTATGTTGTCTGCTGCAGATGGCAGAAGAGGGAGAAGCTAGAAGCATTATCAGTAGAGTGAGGCTGAGGGGTGAACTTGGTCACAGGTGCCCAAAGAGACCTTTGGAAGAGGATGGCTCAAATGGACGACTTGGTTGCTCTCACCGTTGGTGCGGGTGAGGTTGAAAGTGAACCACTGGCCCTGAGGTCCGCTGAATTCCTCTTATCCATATGGCCCATACAAAGTCCTGCACTGATATTGAGAGGCTCTATATGAAAATCTCAGGATACAGGAGAAACTGGTCCAGGTTAACACAAGGCAAACCAAGATCCCATTTGGGTCATGTCTGTCTCCCAAACCTGTGCTTTTGACATCTTGACACTCTAAAGCAAACATACTATGAATAAAGTCTGTGAAACAGGTCTGGAGAGATGGCTTAGCAATTAAGCACTTGCCTGTGAAGCCTAAGGACCCCGGTTAGAGGCTTGATTCCCCAGGACCCATGTTAGTTAGATGCACAAGGGGGTGCATGCGTCTGGAGTTTGTTTGCAGTGGCTGGAAGCCCTGGTGCACCCATTTTCTCTCTCTCTCTCTCTCTTTCTCTCCTTCTCTCTGTCTATTGCTCTCAAATAAATAAATAAAAATAAACAAAATTTAAAAAAAATCAGTGAAACAGTTAACCTGAGAGAATCATTTCCTGGGTGTTTCGGGAAGGACAGTTGCCCTGGAGTGGAGCATTATTTCCACATTGTATTTCCAAGCACGCTGCTAACAATTTGGCCACTTTAGCTCTTCATGGTCCCTGAAATAGCCCTTGATGCTTCCTCTATTAATTGCTGGAGGGGAAAATGAGAGCTGTAGTGTCTGGCGAATGCAGAAATGAAGCCAAATGGCTGTTGAGACTCAATTAGTGCTGAGACAGTGAGGGGCTCACACTTCTGGTCCTGTGCTCTTGCTTGGACTAAACAGAATCCTCTTTGCTTTAAAGTGGGTCACCAACATGCCTGGCAGGCAGGCTCGGGGGTCTGGCTCGGCGTGAATGCTGTGCACACGGGCCAGGGGTATGTAGCACACTGCTGCCTTCAGGTCACAGAGCCTGAGAGGCTTTATCCATCATTAGCCATGTTCCCCAGTTCCACTCACTGTGGGGACTCAGAACACAGGGACGAGTTCCCGCACATGGTAAACCTAAGAAACAGGTATAGAGAGTTGTTGCTCTAGACACTCTTCTACTTCCCATTTTCATCTTAATTTGTTCTTCAAAGAGAATGTAATGGGAGGAGATGATGATCAAAATGCATTGTGTACGGGTACAAAAATTGTCAATGAAAAACGTCAAAAAATCATCCTTCAAAGGAGAAAGGGAAACCACAAAAAGTCATTGCAAATGACATCCATTTAAAATATTTATTTATTTATTTATTTATTTATTTATTTATTTATTTATTTATTTATTTATGAGGAGGAAGAGGGAGAGAGAGAGAGAATGGATGCACCAGGGCCTCCAGCCACTGCAAATGAATTCCAGATACATGCAACCCCTTGTGCATCTGGCTAAATTGGGTCTTGGGGAATCGAACCGAGGTCCTTTGGCTTTGCAGACAAGTGCTTTAACTGCCAAGCCATCCCTCCAGCCCTTTGAAATATATATATATATATATATATATATATATATATATATATATATGTTGTTTATTTCAAATGATATCCATTTTAGATGTTAGAACCTGGACGATTATGGGATTGCCTTTTGTATTCAACGGCTTCCTATAACCATAACGAAACACTTAAAATAGCTTGGAAAGAGAAAAGGTTTGTTTGGCTCACAGTTTTGAAGATTTTATTCCACACCCCGGCGGTCTCCTGTGCTTCAGGCCTGTGGAGAAGCTGCGTATTACGGCAATAGAGTATGGTAGAGAATACTGCTCACCCCACAGACAGGAAACAAATAAGAAAGGCAGAATCCTAGGTCCCACAATCCCCTCTAACTACACCCATGAGGGCTCTACTCTTAGGACCTCGTCACCTTCCAAGGGCACCATCTGTTACCATCAGGCAAGGAGGATGGGGGCCGCAAACTCAAGCTAAGGCACCAAACGATTCCACATCTAATATATTGCATACAGTGTCCATCAGGAATCCAGGGAGGAAGGAAGAAACGTGTGGAGGAAGGTGAGGCTGAAGATGAGGAGCCCATACTTCTGGTCCTGTGCTCTTGCTTGGACTCAACAGAATCCTTTTTTGCTTTAAACTGGGTCACCAACATGCCCAGCAGGTGGACCCGAGGGAGTATGTGCCACTGCTGCTGGGACCTGGTAAGTTTGGGTCCAAACTGTCCAGAGGCCTAGGTCACCATCAACCTTTATTTTAATCCTTGCTGTGGCATGATGCTCTAGTCTCTAGGTTGGAACAAGGACAGACTCCAAGGGGCTAACCTAAATATAAATAATAAATAAATAAAATAAATAATAAATAAATACTTAGAAAATGATAGCCACTCACGCCAAAGTAGAACTGTGGTAAATCCAAAAGAAGTAGGAAATATCTTAAGAAGCAAGAGGAGATGAAGTCATGGTGGAGTCACAGACACATCCCTATGACCCAATAAAAAACCATGAGATGCAGACGATAGTGGAATTAGATCTTCAATGTTCTGAGGAACAATCAATGACAGATCTAGAATTCCCTATCTAGAAAAACTATTCTGAAAATGAGAGCAAAGTAAAGATATTGTTGGGTGAAAAACAAAATGAGATAGTATCACCAGCAGACAGATTTCTAAATGAAACACCAAATTTTCTTTCAACAGAGGAAGATAATTCCAGATAGAAGCAGAGATACAAAACAATGGATGGTAAGCATTAGACAGAGAACACGCACATATAGTATAAATGAGTCTTTATTATATAAACATTAACAGCCATACCTTGGGAGATTTCAGTAAGTTTGCAGTTAACATGCATGATAACCAAAGCCTGTAAGACAAGAGGGAGGCTTAGGAAATAGTTTTGATGTGTAAAGTGCTTTCCTCAGAAGCCTGAGGACCTGAGTTCAATCCCCAGCACTCACGTAGAAAATTCTGGGCATGGCAGTGTATGTCTATAATCACTATGCTGGGGAGAGGGAAACAGGGGGATTCCTGGGGCTTACTTGCCTGTCAATCTAAACTATCTGGTGAGGCCTAGAACAATGGGAGAGCCTGTCTTTAAAAAAAAAAAAAAAAAAAAAAAAAGCTGGGCTGGAGAGATGGTTTAGCAGTTAAGCTCTTGCCTGTGAAGCCTAAGGACCCCGGTTCGAGGCTTGATTCCCCAGGACCCACGTTAGCCCGATGCACAAGGGGGCGCATGCGTCTGGAGTTCGTTTGCAGTGGCTGGGAGGCCCTAGCGCACCCATTCTCTCTCTCTCTGTCTGTTGCTCTCAAATAAATAAATAAAAATTAAAAGATAAATAAATAAATAAAGCAATGGCATTCTTGAGGATGACTCCCAAGGTTGTCCTCTGGTCTCAACACACATATGGAACACCTGCGTGAGCACCTGATATACACATGCATCCATACCCGCATGAACATGCATATATGCATAAAGCAAATAAAAATTTAAAATTTTTTGGTTCATTTTTATTTATTTATTTGAGAGTGACAAAGAGAGAAAGAGGCAGAAAGACAGACAGAGAGAGAGAGAGAGAGAGAGAGAGAGAGAGAGAGAATGGGTGTTCCAGTGCTTCCAGCCACTGCAAAGGAACTCCAGATGCATGCATCCCCTTGTGCATCTGGCTAATGTGGGTCCTGGGGAATCGAGCCTTGAACCGAGTTCCTTAGGCTTCACAGGCAAGTGCTTAACCGCTAAGCCATCTCTCTAGCCCAAATAAAAATTAAAAATAAAAATAAAGATAAAAATGTGCTTATTGGGCTGGAGAGATCTTAGTGGCCAAGTGCTTGCCTGTGAAGCCTAAGGATCCCGGTTCCAGGCTCAATTCCCAGGACCCAAGTAAGCCAGATGCACAAGGTGGCGCATGTACCTGGAGTTTGTTTGCAGTGGCTGGGGGCCCTGATGTTCCCATTCCCTCTCTCTCTCTCTCTCTCTCTCTCTCTCTCTCTCTCTCTTTCTTTCTCTCTCTCTCTATCATCCTCCAATAAATAAATAAACATAAACAAAAAAGAGGTGCTTATCAAGTTGCCTTCTACATTTTGATGTTTATGCCCGTAGATAGAGCTGCTCTCACTTGTGGATAGAAAAGCTTTCTTTTGCAGTTGGTGGTAAAGGGATGGGGGAGACTGAAAACTTGTCAAAGTACTGAGAACAAGTGACTGTTGAGGGCTCAACAGTAAATGAGAAACCTCTCTCACATCCTCCAGGGCACAGGGAACACTGAAGAAGTGGGTATAGACAGAATGTAAGAGCCAAAGCCGAGGGAGGAGTGCTATGGAATGCTGTCTTCCAGACAGGAAGTGTCCATTGCATTCATAACAATTGTCATGACCTGCCCAAAGCCTGCACAATACTGGGCCCAGCAACATTCCGCTAGGGATGGTAGATGAGGGCAAAGACATCAAAATAGACTAGCTGGAAAGAGGAAAGCGTCCATGGAAGGGAGATACGGGCAGAAGAGGCGGACAAGAGAAGGTAATGGGAAGGGCTTATGATCAAAACACACTATTTACATGCATGAAGATTGTCAATAAATGGTTTCCTTAAAATTACAAGTCAATATTAAATTTGTAAAATTTACCCCACGAAGGGTAAATAGAATTACAAAATAACATCCTTCCTTTGTATAGGAAGTGATTAACAAATTAATCCATATTAGACACTAACTAGTCAGTGATGAATGTTGTGTTGTCTAGAGGAATGATTATAATTAGGATAATAATGTGTGAGAACTTGTTAAAGGGGAAAGTGGAATAATTTTTAAAAAGTGATCCACCAAAGGGTGAGAAAAGAGTAGCAAATGGGTAGCTATAAACCGAAATACATTTGTAAACGCTGTCAGTGTAAACAACATAAATATCTCCCTAATGATTCAGATCATTAGACTATAGAGAAAATGCTGATAAAAAAAATATGCTTCAAGCCGGACGTGGTGGCGCACGCCTTTAATCCCAGCACTCGGGAGGCAGAGGTAGGAGGATTGCCATGACTTCGAGGCCACCCTGAGACTCCATAGTGAATTCCAGGTCAGCCTGGGCTAGAGTGAGACCCTACCTCAAAAAACAAAAAAAACCACTTCAGATGACACAGATCAGTTGAAAGTAACAGGATGAAAGAGACACAGAGAACTCTATTTGCATTTTATTAAGTGAAATAAGCCTGTCTGATTGATTATAATATGTCATTCTGAAGGCAAAACTATGAAGACAATAAAATAAAAAAAGGCCTGTGGTTGATAGAGGCCAATGGGGAGTGGCAATGATTCGGTGGAGCCCAGGGGACTTTCAGGGCAGGAAACTGTTCTGTGTGAGTTGTCAAGACCCATAGAATGTCAACAGCAAGGGTGACCCTAATCTAAGATCTAGGCTAAAATGATGCCCACGTGTCATTACAGCTCACCTTGCATAACTGAATTGAACCACATGATAAAACACATGTAGATAAAGGAGATACTGGGGATGGAAAGATGGTTCAGAGGTTAAGACCCTTGTCTGTCAAACCTAATGAATTCTTCAGGACCCACGTAAAGCCAGATGCGCAAAGTGGCACATGCATCTGCACTTTGTTTGCAGTGGCTGGAGGCCCTGGTGTGCCTCCCATTCTTCTCCCTCTTCCCTCCTTCCTTCCTTCCTTCTTCTCTCCCTCCCATCCTTTTGCTCTCTCTCTATTTCTTTCTCTCTCTCTCTCCATCTCTGCTTGCAAATAAATAAGTAAAAATATTTTAAAAGAAGAAGAAGGAGAAGGGATTGGAGAGATGGGTTAGTGCTTAAGGCATTTGCCTCTGAAACTTAAGGACCCAGGTTCGATTTCCTGGTACCTACATAAGCCAGATTTACAAGGTGGTGCATGTGTCTGGAGTTCATTTGCACTAGCTGAAGGCCCTGATGCCTCCATTCTCTCTCTCTCTCTCACTCTCTCTATCTCCAATGAATAAATAAATAAGTGGGAAAATATTTCTTAAAAAAGTAAAAGGAGGTACATAGGAAACTTTTGCACCTTCTGCTCCATTTTACTATGAACTTCAGATTTATCTAAAAAATAAAGCCTATTTTTTTTAATTTTAAAAAATCGTTTACTTATTAATTTATTTGAAGGGGGAGGGAGAGAAAGAGGCAGATGGAGGGTGAGAGAATGGGTGTTCCAGGGCCTCTAGCCACAGCAAACAAACTCCAGACCAATGCCCTACCTTGTGCATCTGGCTTACGTGGGTCCTGGGGAATAGAACATAGATCCTTTGGCCTTGCAGACAAGTGCCTTAACCACTAAGCCATCTCTCCAGACCAATAAAGCCTCCTTTTGAAAAAACTAAAACAACAGATATAACAACAGTTTTTGCAAATACTGCCAAAACTCAAGTGAGCTAGTCTAAGAAAAGCGACATTTCATGAAAAGGAAAGTTGTCTGGGGAGATGGCTTAGAGGTTGACTGCTTGCTGCACAAGCATGAGGGCCTGACAGGGCCTGAGACATCTGCATTTATTCCCCACACCCATGTAGACAGCTGAGTGTGGCAATGCGTGCCTGTGGGGAGTGGACACGGGAGTGTCATGGGGGCTTTGAAAACTGCAGCTCTGTGTGTGGATTGGCTGTAAAGGACATCTGCTATTTTCCTCTGGCCTCCATACGTGCACGCATAGGGCACACACACACACACACACTGCACTCACATACGACACACACATATGCAAAAAACCCCACAAAGAAACATGATAAGAAAAGTTGCACAAAGCAGATATAATAATCCTAAAATTTTACATCTAAACCTAAAACATACACAGAAAGAACTAAAAAAAAATGGACATAGGTAAATTTATGATCATAATAGGAAGTATTGCAATGTTTCCCTCAGCAATTGACAGAGCAAGTAGTTAGTGAAAATGCTTGCGATAGGTAAGAGAACACAACGGACTAATGCAAAGCATGATACCAGCGTCAAGGCCACTACCTAGGTTGTGAAGAAGCCGAGAAGGGGGACATTTTAAAAATCAGGAAGGAGACAGTAGTCGCAGGAGTCACCTTGAAAAAGCATCTGGCACTTAGTCAAGGAACAGAGCAGTGGCAAGGAGCAATCTGAGTGATGAACACTCAGGCTAGCCCTCTCTCCTCTGTTTGCATCCCAGGGATCTCCACTGGTCAAGTCCAACTTCAACCAATAGATACCACTCCTACCCAATGCATGAACACAACCCCTACCCAACCCTCAGATCCAACCCGTGCCCAACTGATGGGTACAACTCCCCCTACCCAATACTCAGCTATAACCTGTACTCAATATTTGGCTATAAACCTGCTGGGCAGCTTGATATAACCTTCACCCAATACATGGATTTCTATCACTGAATGATTTACATGCAGGCATCAAGGTGTAGCCAGACATAGGCTCTGCTCCGGCCAGCAGTCTCCATGTCACCTCGATCCATGCCTAAGTCCCCCCCCCCAAGGGCAAGACTCTCTCTCCTACACAGCCCCGATCAGTTCTCCTTCTCTGGAATTTGCTAGAGCATTCTGGATCTCTTTATCATCCCTGTGTCTCTAGCTGTCTTGACCAAGAAATGTTCTTCTATGGACCATGAAGTGCATGTGTGGAAATCCCCCAGTTTCTGCTATTTCCTTATATTCTGGTACTACCAGCACAACACAGCATGCAAAATGACTCCAAGCTTGCATGGCCATACCCAGAAGTCCTGGCAAGTCGAACATATTACTTTTCACTTGGAAACATACCTTCTCAGGACACTCTGCCTCCTACCCACGGGCTGGGGAGGAATGCTGTCATGGCTTGGGCTTGGCAACCAGTATCTCCAGTGTGACCAGCTCCCAACGATTAGAAAAACTAACAGCCAAGGCCCGTGGTCTCTGGGATTAGGGATTAGGGAGACAGGTGAAGTCCCTCTCCATGGGACAGCCAATAAAGGTTCTGCCACTGGCCAGGTCAATAGTGGATGATTCAAGTCCATCCCGTTCCCAATACGGGAGACTGAGCCGGTAATCTACTCTTGTCTGAATTATTTCAACTTTTGTGTTATGTACTGACAAAATGAAATTGCCCTACGTGCTTACTTTCTAAAAGACAATTCACAAAGTTTTTAAGGACAAGTGCATGACGTTGAAATACTCATTTTCAAATAAAAACAGGAAAACAAAATGCATCCACCTCTATGCTGTCGGACCTCTCTTTAACAATGGATTCTACCTGTGTGGTTTAATCAATCATGGACTGAGAACATCTGTGAACATCTTCCACTTACCTGTGTAGTCACATGTACAGACAGAACTCCATGACAAGTGTTTCCACATCCATGAATTCCAGTAAATTCTGGTGTAAAATATTTGAGAAAGACCGCACGTGTACTATGTGCAGACAGATTTTCTTGCCTTCACAGGAAAATGCCCAGTGAAACCGTACAATGCCACGGGCCACAGGGAGAGAGCAAAGGAACTTGACATTCTCATGAACTTCCATTAAGCCTGGACTGAGCCCTGGCCTGTATGAGCAGAGGTGAGGATGTGAAACCAGGGTCCCACAGGTCACACACACAGCCACACTTCCCCTCAGCCACTTGGTTCTGCCATACTGCCTCTGAGAACAGGGGCCCCCACCGCTCCAGAGATAAGATCCCATATGCTGGATTATAGCCAGAGAAGCCGCCTCTCCCAGAGGGAATAAGAGATTATTATAGTCCATGTCCCATGAATACCAGAGCTCTGGGTTCTAGGAAATGGGTACCTGCCAGGAGCTGGCATCCCCAGTGAGCCCCACCCATCTGCCACATGGTGTCTCTGAGTGAATGCGCTCTGGCTAGGGGGCATGTTTAACCAAGTAGAAGAAAATCCTGGTGGGAATAGCTTGAAGTACCCGAAAAAGGCACTTGGCCAACAGGTCTACATATCTCAAAAGAATGTTCTAGAAGCTCAGCGGCTAAGTCTCGGGTAAAGCAATAATTTGCAGCTCTCCACTGCCAGGGAAGATGGCACCCAGAAAGGGAAGGGACTTGACCCAGACTGGCACCAGGAGAGCCCACGTGATCATCTGCAGCCAGGTTGAATTCTGGGACTTTCTCGCAACCTAAAGGGTCCCTCCATAGCATGGCCTTGCCATCTATCCCACAGGAAATAGGTTTCTGGGCGACAAAGCAGTCATCTCCCAGAACGCATGGCATGCCAGGTAGCGTGGATTGACCTGCTGGGCTTCTGAGGAAGAGCAGCAGTTCCTTCTGCCACAAGAGCAAAGCCATTTGGTTTAAAATCCTCATAAAAGCAGCAATGTTCATTTCCTATATTGGGTTGTGTTTCCTAATTATGCTCCCCAAGGAGAACCTAGGAAGGAGGGAGGAGAAGCAGCCCTCGAAGCTTTCCTTTGTACATTTAAATAAAGTGTGATTAAAAAGCACACCCTACACATTTCCTGAAATACTTACCTTCCGTCGTGGATGTTGCTTGTGAACACAAAATGGAATGGCTAGAAAAAAAAAAATTATTAGTTCAGCTTGAAAGTAATTGCCACTTATTTTGTTTATAAGACAAGCTCTGCTGGTGACATCAGATTAGACTTAACTGCATCCTGTTTTGATACTAACTAATATTTTGCCCTAATACTCAGCATAAATAAGGAGGAATTTCTCCTGAGACACCACCGATATTACATCTTTAATGGGACCTAATAGTCCGAGGCAAGCCAATTGCCCTGCTGTGGGATTATAATTGTGTGTGCTCTTTCCCTCCCCCTCCTTTTAAATTTCACCAACAGAGACGAGCACTCGAAGCCATTAAGCTTTCTCCAGAAATGTGGGGTAAAAATAAAACTGGCCCCATGCAAACTCCACCATCATCTGTTCCGGAAGGTGACAGGCGTTCCAAATGCTCCCTCCCTCAAATGCATTGCTTTTTCCAAGGCTTCCTGGTACAAGGCTGGTGTCACCACCACTAGCAAGAGGTGGCAGCTGGGAGGAGCCCACTCCACCCTGCTGGGACTGCGGCAGGCTGATCTGCAGGCAGCCCCCGCCCTCTAAGGCATGCTCTGCAGCATTCTACGTGCCTCTGCCCTTGACCAACTGGTGTATACAGAGAAAAGATCACCCACTCCTATCTGTTTGGTTTTGTTTATTTTTTAATTTTTTATTTATTTATTTGACACAGAGAGAGAGAGAGAGAGAGAGAGAGAGAGAGGGAGGGGCAAAGAGAAAAGAATGAGCACCTGGCTTCTGTAGGTCCTGGGGAATTGAACATGGGTCCTTAGGCTTCTAAGGCAAACACCTTAACCACTAAGCCATCTCTCTAGCCCCCTGCCATTCCTATCTGGAATGAAGCTGTTGCTTTTGTGTGTGAGGGAAGGCTGTAAGTGAAAACCCAGCATCCTGGTACAGCAGTTACCTTCACATTGCTGGAACAAAACACTCAGACAGGAGCAGCTTATGGAAATAAAAGGTTTATTTTCTCTTACAGTTTCAAGGGGGACACAAGGCAAGGACAGACCACAAGGTCTCAAATCCTGTCCCGTCAGCTGAGAGGATGCATCACATGATGTGAGCTAGTCCGGCATCACATCTCCATAGCAACAGGAAGGAAGTAGTTCAAGTACCTATCACCCCAAAGCCCACCCCTAGCAACACACCTCCTCCAGCAAGGCCACACCTCCTGATGCCCATAAAACTTTCCCAAATGCCCACCAGCTGGGGACCATCTATTCACACCACATGAGCCTGAGGGGCACATTTCATTCAAAACCACCTCATCTGACTCAAGGTGCCATCAGCCTCCTGAGCAAATAAATAGAGTGCTGAATCAGAGCTCGTTCAGGTTTGTAGCCCAGGCTCTGGCCCTCAGCCCTGCCTCACACACTGCTATGAGTCTGGGCCACAGCCATCAGAAAGCACTTGAGAAATGGACAAGCATATAAGGGAAGGAGGTGGCTGATGTCACCTCAGGACTGTGCAAGCAAAGGGTCGGGGTGTAGAGAAGTGAATGTTGGGCTCTCAGCCCCAAGAGACCTCATTCTGGTCAAAGCTGAGAAGCAGCAAACCTGGGGGACAGCCAAGACCGCAGGGCTGCCAGATTGGAACCCGGGTAGGAAGGGCCAGAGCAAGGCAGCCACTCCCTGAGCGTCTTGCTTCCCTGCTCTGCAGAGGTGGGGCCTGGGAGCACTGGTTCATCCCCCCACCCCCATGGGCCACATAGCCACAGGGGTAGGGGTCTGGGGGAGTGAGCTGAGGATGATGCTGGTGTCCATACCCTTCTCCTGGTGACCAGAGACTCCCAGTCATCTTGGAAATGGCCCTAGGTGGGACCATGGCTTTTAGCCCAGAGCAATCTTGCATTTGTGCCATTACAGGCTTCTGAAAATGACCTCTTCCCATCCTCCCTCCTCCCCACCCCCATCCACCACCTTGCTCCCTAGAGGAGTTTAAATAAACCTTCTTACCTTGGGTCTCTGTGCCCATGGAATTCTGCCAACCAAAGAAGGCCTTTGTCAGCTGGGGCCTTCTGGCTAGGACCTTGACAAACGTGGCTTTTTAAAAAAATATATATTTATTTTGCCGGGCGTGGTGGTACACGCCTTTAATTCCAGCACTTGGGTGGCAGAGGTAGAAGGATCGCCATGAGTTCGAGGCTACGCTGAGACTACATAGTGAATTCCAGGTCAGCCTGGGCAAGAGTAAGACTCTACCTCGAAAAACAAAAACGAATGTATATATTTAGAGAGAGAGAAAGATAGTGGGTGTACACACGAACTCCAGATGCATGAGCCACCATGTGCATCTGGCTCATGTCAGTCCTGGGGAACCAAACCTGGGTCCTTTGACTTTGCAGGCAAGTGCCTTAACCACTAAGCCATCTCACCAGCCCAAACCCTGGCTTCTCTTTTCTCTGAACCCACCAATAAACTAGGCTCTGGTAAGTAACTTCGTTTGCACTTAGTGAGCACTAATTATTGCTGATTTTATTTATTTATTTATTCTTAATATTTTATTTATTTATTTGAGAAAGGAGAGGGAGAGAGAGGGAGGATGGACACACCAGGGCCTCTAGTCATTGCAAACGAACTCCAGACACATGTACCACCTTGTGCATCTGGCTCATGTAGGTACTAGGGAATCGAACCTAGGTCCTTAGGCTTTGCAGACAAGCAAACTTCACTGCTGAACCATTTCCCCAACCCTATTACTGCTTTTTAACAATTATCTTATATATCATATCCTAGATATGAAAGGCAAATGGAGGCACAGATAACATATGACATGGCATTCAAAGGGATAACAATCCTGAGTGTCAAGCAGGGAATCACAGAGAGGCCAAATGGAGGGAGAGAAGAAAACAGCATTACAAGTGAGGGGTCGGCCATGGATGAAGGCGGAGCTCATTACTAGAGCACTCGCCTAGGCTGGGTGAGGCTCCGGGTTCCAATCCCAGCACTGCATGAACAAAAAAAGCAGCATTCAAAACCAGGACACAAGGATGTGGAGGCACCGAAGGATTTGTTCACTGTGTGAGTGACTGGGCTCTCAGAAGACGTGCTTGTTAGGGAGGTAGGGGGTGTAGAGAATGGAGAGAGGGTGCCGAAGAGAGGGCTTTGCAGTTAAGGTGCTTGCCTGCAAAGCCTAAGGACTCATGTTCAACTACCCAGGTCCCACGTACTCCAGGCACACAGGGATACTAGCATACAAGGTTGCACATGTGCACAAGGAGGCACACGAGTCTGAAGTTTGGTTGCAGTGGCTGGAGGCCCTGGTGCTCCAAACCTCTCACTCTCTCGCATAAAAAGAAAAAGGCCAACCTGTTGGGCTTGCCTCAAAAAAATAAATAAATAAAAATGAAAAGGTGGAAAGAGGGAAAGGGGAAGGAAAAAAAAAAAAAGCCAGAGAAGACACAAATGTTGAGCTCTTTAGGGTCTGTCACACCCTTGACAAACGACTGCAAGTATCTTTACAACTACAGAGACTGGTGTAGCTTGGCATTTAGCAAAGCTAACTGATGTCTTAACATGGATTAAGAGATGGACACCAGCAGAAGGCACAAGGAAATGGAAAGACATCCAGGTTCTTGGATTGGAAGAATCAATATTGTGAAAATGTCAATTTACCAAAAGTGATCTACAGATTTAATGTTAAAATTTCCAATGACATTCTTCACAGAAATAGGGGGAAAAAATCCCTAAAATTCATTTGGCAGCACAAAAAACCTTGAGTAGCCAAAAACAATTTTGAGCAACAAATATAAGGCTGGTGTTATCACCATACCAGATTGTAAGCTATATTACAAAGCCATAGTAACAAAACAGCATGGTATTGGCACAAAGACAGACATGTAGATCAATGGAACAGAATAGAGGACCCAAGTCTTAATCCAAGCAGCTACAGCCATCTGATATTTGACAAAAATGCCAAAAATATTCACTGGAGAAAAGATAGCCTCTTCAACAAGGGTAGCTGGGAAAACTGGATATCTATATGTAAAAGGATGAAAATAGATCCTTGTCTTTCTCCATGCACAAGAATCAAATCCAAGTGGATCAGGGGCCTTAGTATCTGACCTGAAACTCTAAAACTGCTAAAGGAAAAGATAGGGGAAACCCTTCAACATACTGGCATAGGCAATGACTGAATATAACTCCAGTTGCTCAGGCAATAAAACCACTAATCAACTACTGGGATCTCATGAAATTACAAAGCTTTTGTGCCACAAAATACACTGTGAATAGAGCAAAGAGACAATTTACAGGATGGGAGAAAATCTTTGCCAGCTACACATATGACAGAGGATTAATATCCAGAATATACAAATAACTCAAAAAGCAAAACATTAAGAAATCAAGCAACCTAATAAAAAATGGGCTATGGAACTAAATAGAGTTCTCATCAGAAGAAATGCAGATGATATATAAACATCTAAAAGAGTGTTCTACATCCTTTGCCATCAGGGAAATTCAGATTAAAACTACTTCGAGATTCCATCTCACTCCTGTCTACCATCAAGCAAACAAATGACAATAAATGTTGGCAAGGATGCAGAAAAAGGGGAACCCTTCTACACTGTTGGTGGGAATGTAATCTGGTACAGCCATTGTGGAAATCAGTGTGGATGTTCTTGAGATAGCTAAAGACAGATTTATTATATGATCCAGCTATAGCACTCCTAGGCATATATCATAATAACTCTTCTTCTCACTATGTTAGAGATGCTTGCATAACCATGTTTATTGCTGCTCTATTCTCAATAGGTAGAAAATGGAACCAGCCTAGATGTCCCTCCACAGATGAATGGATAATAAAGATGTGGTACATTTACACAATGGAGTTCTATTTAGTGGTAAAGAAAAATGAAATTATAAAATTTGCAGGGAAATGGATGGATCTGGAAAGGATTATACTGAGTGAGCTAACTCAGGCCCGGAAAGCCAAACATCACATGTGTCTCATATGTGGATCTTAGCTTCAAATGTATAGACTTGTGTGTGAGCTGGAACCAAAAATTGATAGCAGAGGCCCATAAGCTAGAAAAAGGCTATAAGGGAGAGAGGAGAGGGAAAGACTTAAGGGAATGGTATTGTATATATGTAAGTAGAAGAACAGATTACAGGGAGGGGAAAGGCCTAAGTGAGGCCAGGGGAAGAGCTCTCTGCCTGTGAGATACGTTGACATTGGGTAAAGGACAGTTGGGACTGGATCAGGAGGTAGGTTTATCCAATAGAGCTTTAGACTAGAAGCTGGGAGGAAAGTGAGAAGTTCCGGGTTGTGTCTATCCAGTGGTGGTCATCTCACTTTTAGGATCTTTGTGTTCCTTCTTCTCTAAGGTGTTGTTATTGTTTTAAAAGGGCCAGTCTATTGTCTCTACTGGTTTCACACCCATGGATTGAACCAACCATATAATTGAATAATTGAGAAAAATGTTACATCCATACTGATCTCTCTCAGACTTGTTTTTCTTGTTATCAACCCCTAAACAATATGGCATCGCAGCTATTTCCATAGCATTGACAGTGTGTTAGGTATTACAGGTCATGTAGAGATGATGCATTGCATAGTAAGTGGGATGTGTGCAAATACTACATTATTTTATACAAGGAGCCTGCGCATCACAGAGTTTTAAACTACAGGGCATCTTAGAGACAAGTCCCTACAAATACTGGGGGAGTACTGTATAGAAAGGCATGCAGGTGGAAAATAAATATGCTAATCAACGTATATTTATAAACAGCATGCAAATGGGTTTTCTATGCCTACTTAGCGTTATTTTTTTCACTCTGCATTAGACTTTTAACATTCATCTGAGTTGCCTCAGGTAGCTTTAAATCTGTGCTTTTTGCCCCTTCCTACTGTGTGTGTGTGTGTGTGTTCCAAGGATTGCATGGCATTTATCCTTCCCTAGCCACGGTACCTGCAGGACATTACGGATTATTACCACCGACAGTGCTACCAAGACTCCCCTGAGCCTCTCTCTTGTCTAACACACCTAATTGGTCCTGTTTTCAAGGCCATAGAAGCCACTGTCCTGAGAAAGGTAATTGTTCCACTGGAACTGATACCTGAAGTGAAATTGTTGAGTGATGGGATAGTGCATTTCAAATCCCTTCTCTTCTGTGAAGGGATTTTAATTGGCTACACACATTCCCAAAATAACCCCGTTAGAGTTTGGAAACTTAAACTGTGCTCTTAAGAGGAATTAGTCAAGGGGGCTGTCTGGGAAACCATATGAAACTCTTCCACAAAGATAATACCATGTGGCCTCTGCTTACTGCTGGTATTACAATGAACTTTCATGTTTACACACATATTTTTAATTACAAGTATATTATAATATTACATTTAGTGTGGAAAGAGATTAGAAGCTATTCATATGGAATTAGAAAATCATGGTTTGGGCATCTCAAGGCAAGGATTTTTTTAAATAATTTGTTTTAAACTGACATGCAGAAATTGTACATTATTTATATTATGATGTTTTGATACATGTATTCAATGGGTAATGATAAAATTGGCATACTTGTCAATTTGAAAATATGTCATTTTTTGTATTATGACATTGAAAATTCTATTTTAAAATATTCAATCAATTGTTGTTAACCATAGTCATCCTACTGAAGTTGAAAGTGAAAGGTTGATGAGAAAATTAAAGTATAAAATTTGTTTGAATCCTGATTAGAGCAAGTGGACTGCATAGAAAGCTAGAGAAAAACTGAATACCACAGAGTATTCAATAGTTTTAGGAAATGATTGTAAGAGCCAACACTGTAATTAGGACTAAAATCTCTCAACATATTCTCCACAAAAAAAACAAGACAAAGAAAACCTAGAGGATAAACAAAATAGCACGAAATCCACATTCCGCTCTTGCAATTAAAAGATAGACAATTCCTAAGCTTTGAATTACTTGCTGAAGCAAAGAAATGAATATACTGTGACTAATTGGAGCTAAATGTCTCATGGCCAGAGGCATTCCAAATGGGGAAGGTGAGAAAGATAGTGAGAGTCCAGTCTAGAATTAGAGGTACCAGTACAAATTTATGGGTGTATATTTTCTACATTAATAAAAATAACTGAGCAGATATATAAGACATGCACATTTGGGGGTGGATGAGTAAATGTGGGTGTGCATACCACCAGCAGCAATGACACCCCAGTAATAATGAGCGTAACTGGACCTAGTTCTTATCTCTAAAGACCATTATTACTTAGAGAACCCAGCACTGTTTAGTAAATTAGCTGATTCCCGTTCGGGTAGGGAATGTATAAGATGAAAACAGAGCACGTGGAGCTACAATCTTGAGCTGAAAACTTTGTGGGAACAAATCTAAGACACTAAGTTCAGCATGATGGGCTCTCACTTGCCAAATACATGAAAATTCAAACAAAATAACAGCATTCGCAGATCATCTAGAGGATCCTATGTCAATCAGTCAGCTAGTCAGTGAAAAAGAAAAAGCTCCCACCGTGGAAAGATTAACTAAAAAACAATAATTTAAAAAAAAAGAAATGAAAGACAGCTAACCAAAGTAGGAGAAAATTTAATATGAGAAAAGATATCGTCTATCAGTCATTGTAACAGTTTCATTCAGGTGGGAATCTTCAGTCGACAGTGAGCACCAGTGGGTGAGTGAGGAGTGACAAGATATTTGGAGACTCCAAGTATCTTTCCACATGATGTTCATGAGCTTCAGCAGGGAAAATGATGACTTTACAGATCCTTACTGATCAAAGTTGGCTTTGCCTTTAATGGTACAAGTTCAAATTGTGTGCTTCTGAACACAGTGCACTGAGAACACATGATCACTTCTGCAGAGTCTCTTAAATCCAGTCATGAGGAGACCTTAGCCAACCTAGACTGAGGAGCATTCTCCAGGATAATTGGCCTGTTTTCTACAAAACTGGCAATGCCACCTAAATAGCAGAACTGAACAAATAAACTATAGAGATACCAGCACACATATTTTTAATTTTTTCTGCACTATTAACAGTGGCTGAGTTATGGAGTCAGCCTAAATGTTTATAAGTGAACGGATGTAGAGCGTGTGGTGCCTATACTGGGGTGGTTAACCTTGATTGTATACTTGAAAGCATTTGGAATCACCTAACACACAAACCTCTGGGTGTGTCTGGTGAAAACTTTTTTTTTTTTTTTTTTTAAATTTTTATTAACATTTTCCATGATTATAAAATATATCCCATGGTAATTCCCTCCCTCCCCACCCCCACACTTTCCTGTTTGAAATTCCATTCTCAATCATATTTACCTCCCCATTACAATCATTGTAATTACATATATACAATATCAACCTATTAAGTATCCTCCTCCCTTCCTTTCTCCACCCTTTATGTCTCCTTTTCAGCTTACTGGCCTCTGCTACTAAGTATTTTCATTCTCACACAGAAGCCCAGTCATCTGTAGCTAGGATCCCCATATGAGGGAGAACATGTGGCGCTTGGCTTTCTGGGCCTGGGTTACCTGACTTAGTATAATACTTTCCAGGTCCATCCATTTTTCTGCAAATTTCATAACTTCATTTTTCTTTACCGCTGAGTAGAACTCCATTGTATAAATGTACCACATCTTCATTATCCACTCATCTGTTGAGGGACATCTAGGCTGGTTCCATTTCCCAGCTATTATAAATTGAGCAGCAATAAACATGGTTGAGCATGTACTTCTAAGGAAATGAGATGAATCCTTTGGATATATGCCTAGGAGTGCTATAGCTGGGTCATATGGTAGATCAATCTCTAGCTGCTTTAGGAACCTCCACACTGTTTTCCACAATGGCTGGACCAGATTGCATTCCCACCAGCAGTGCAGAAGGGTTCCTTTTTTTCCACATCCCCGCCAACATTTATGATCATTTGTTTTCATGATGGTGGCCAATCTGACAGGAGTGAGATGGAATCTCAATGTAGTTTTAATCTGCATTTCCCTGATGACTAGTGACGTAGAACATTTTTTTAGGTGCTTATATGCCATTCGTATTTCTTCCTTTGAGAACTCTCTATTTAGCTCCTTAGCCCATTTTTTGATTGGCCTGTTTGATTCCTTATTAGTTAACTTTTTGAGTTCTTTGTATATCCTAGATATTAATCCTTTATCAGATATATAGCTGGCGAAGATTTTTTCCCATTCTGTAGGTTGCCTCTTTGCTTTTTTCACTGTGTCCTTTGCGGTGCAAAATCTTTGTAATTTCATTAGGTCCCAGTGGTTAATCTGTGGTTTTATTGCCTGAGCAATTGGGGTTGTATTTAGAAAGTCTTTGCCAAGACCAATATGTTGGAGGGTTTCCCCTACTTTTTCCTCTAGCAGTTTCAAAGTTTCCGGTCTGATGTTAAGGTCTTTAATCCATTTGGACTTAATTCTTGTGCATGGCGAGAGAGAAGAATCTATTTTCATCCTTCTGCAGATATTTATCCAGTTTTCAAAACACCATTTGCTGAAGAGGCTGTCTCTTCTCCAATGAGTATTTTTGGCATTTTTATCGAATATCAGGTGGCTATAGCTACTTGGGCTTACATCTGGGTCCTCTATTCTGTTCCACTGATCTACATGTCTGTTTTTGTGCCAGTACCATGCTGTTTTTGTTACTATGGCTCTGTAGTATAGGTTAAAATCAGGTATGGTGATACCACCAGCCTCTTTTTTGTTGCTCAGTATTATTTTAGATATTCGAGGTTTTTTATGATTCCAAATGAATTTTTGGATTGTTTTTTCTATTTCCATGAAGAAAGCCTTTGGAATTTTGATAGGGATTGCATTAAATGTGTAGATAGCTTTAGGTAAGATTGCCATTTTCACGATATTGATTCTTCCAAGCCAGGAACAAGGGATGTTTCTCCACTTTCTAGTGTCTTCTGCAATTTCTCGCTTGAGTGTCTTAAAGTTCTCATTGTATAGATTCTTTACTTCCTTAGTTAGGTTTATTCCAAGGTATTTTATTTTTTTTGATGCAATTGTGAATGGGAGTGATTCTCTGATTTCATCCTCTGTGTGTTTGTTGTTAGCATATATGAAGGCTACTGATTTCTGTGTATTTATTTTGTATCCTGCTACATTGCTGTAGGTTTTGATTAGCTCTAACAGCTTGCTAGTAGAGTCTTTAGGGTCCTTTATGTATAGAATCATGTCATCTGCAAATAATGATAACTTGATTTCTTCCTTTCCAATTTGTATCCCTTTTATGTGTGTCTCTTGCCTTATTGCTATGGCTAAGACTTCCAAAACTATATTAAATAGAAGTGGAGACAGTGGACACCCTTGTCTTGTTCCTGATTTTAGTGGAAAAGCTTCCAGTTTTTCCCCATTTAGTAATATGTTGGCTGTAGGCTTGTCATAAATAGCCTTTATTATATTGAGATATGTTCCTTCTATTCCCAGTCTCTGTAGGACTTTTATCATGAAGGGATGTTGGATTTTGTCAAATGCTTTCTCTGCATCTAATGAGATGATCATGTGATTTTTGTCCTTCAACCCATTTATGTAATGTATTACATTTATAGATTTGCGTATGTTGAACCATCCCTGCATCTCTGGGATAAAGCCTACTTGGTCAGGGTGAATGATCTTTTTGATATACTCTTGTATTCTGTTTGCCAATATTTTGTTGAGAATTTTTGCATCTATGTTCATGAGGGAGATTGGTCTGTAATTTTCTTTTTTTGTTCTATCTTTGCCTGGTTTTGGTATCAGGGTGATGCTGGCCTCATAGAAGGAGTTTGGTAAGATTCCTTCTTTTTCTATTTCCTGGAAAAGCTTAAGAAGCAATGGTGTTAGCTCTTCCTTAAAAGTCTGGTAAAATTCAGCAGTGAATCCATCCGGGCCTGGGCTTTTTTTAGTTGGGAGATTATTGATAACTGCTCGGATCTCCATGTTTGTTATAGGTCTATTTAAGTGATTAATCTCATTTTGATTTAATTTAGGTAGGTCATATAGATCAAGGAAATCATCCATTTCTTTCAGATTTTCATACTTTGTGGAGTATATGCTTTTATAGTATGTCCCTATAATTTTTTGAATTTCTCTGGAATCTGTTGTGATGTTACCTTGTTCATCTCTGATTTTATTAATTTGTGTCTCTTCTCTCTTTCTTTTGGTCAGATTTGCTAAGGGTTTATCAATCTTGTTTATCCTTTCAAAGAACCAACTCTTTGTTTCATTAATTCTTTGGATTGTTCTTTTTGTTTCTATTTCATTAATTTCTGCCCTAATCTTTATTATTTCTTCCCGTCTACTACTTTTTGGTTTGCCTTGTTCTTCTTTTTCCAAGGCTTTAAGGCGAAGCATTAGGTCGTTTACTTGCGACCTTTCTAATTTCTTAATATAGGCACTTAAGGCTATAAATTTACCTCTTAGAACTGCCTTCATTGTGTCCCAGAGATTTTGGTATGTTGTGTTCTCATTATCATTTGACTCTATAAATTTTTTGATTTCCTTTTTGATTTCTTCATTGACCCACTCATCATTTAGTAGTGTATTGTTTAGCTTCCATGATTTTGTGTATGCTCTATAGCCTTTCTTGCTACTGATTTGTAGTTTAATTCCATTGTGGTCAGATAGAATGCAAGGAATTATTTCAATTTTCCTGAATTTGTTAAGATTTGCTTTGTGTCCTAATATATGGTCTATTTTAGAGAATGTTCCATGTGCTGCTGAAAAGAATGTATATTCTGCAGCCTTTGGATGAAATGTCCTGTATATATCTGTTAGGTCCATATCTTCTATGACCTCATTTAGTCCAGATGCCTCTCTGTTTATTCTTTCCCTGGATGACCTGTCAATTGATGAGAGTGGGGTGTTAAAGTCACCCACCACCACTGTGTTTGGTGTTATCTGTGACCTTAGTTCTAATAGTGTTTGTTTGACGAATTTGGGAGCCCCCATGTTAGGTGCATATATGTTTAGGATTGTAATGTCCTCCTGTTGGAGTGTGCCCTTAATCAATATAAAGTGACCTTCCTTATCTTTTTTGACTAACTTCGGACTAAAGTCCACCCTGTCTGATATTAGGATAGCAACCCCTGCTTGTTTTCTAGGCCCATTTGCTTGAAACACCGTCTTCCAACCTTTCACCCTAAGATAATGTCTATCCTTTGTAGAAAGGTGAGTTTCTTGAAGACAACAAATTGTAGGATCCTGCTTTTTAACCCAGTCTGCAAATCTATGTCTTTTCGTTGGGGCATTGAGACCGTTGATATTAAGAGATATTATTGAAAGGTGTGTATTTATGTTTGCCATTTGTGTGTGTGTGTGTGTGTGTGTTACTGGTTCTACCTGTGTTCTCTTCTGTTAACTGGTATTTGAATATGGCTGGTTTTTTCTAGGTTCCTTATATGTGTGCTTTTCCTTTTGTTCAGCATGGAGGATTCTATCAAGTATTTTCTGTAGAGCTGGTTTTGTCTTCAGATATTCCTTTAACCTGCTTTTGTCATGGAATGTCTTTATTTCTCCATCTATTTGGATGGATAACTTTGCAGGATAAAGTAACCTTGGTTGACAGTTGTTATCTTTCAGAACTTGGAATATATCACTCCAGGCCCTTCTGGCTTTAAAAGTTTGTGTTGAATAATCTGCTGTAATCCTGATGGGCTTGCTTTTGTAGGTAACTTGATTTTTCTCTCTAACTGCTTTCAATATTTTTTCTTTGGTTTGTGTGTTTGGAAGTTTGAGTATAATGTGGCGAGGAGAGTTTCTTTCTGGGTTTTGTCTGGCTGGGGTTCTAAAGGCTTCCTGTATCTGTATTGGCACCTCTTTCCCAATTTGGGGAAAATTTTCCTCTATGATTTTGTTGAAGATGCCTACTATGCCTCTGGAGTGGAATTCTTCTCCTTCTACTATGCCCTGAATTCTTATATTGGATCTTTTCATAGTGTCCCGAATATCTTGAAATTCCCACTCATACTTTTCTATAAGTTTGTCTTTCTCTTTGTTGGACTGCATTAGGTCTGCCACCTGATCTTCTAGCTTAGATATTCTGTCCTCTCCCTCATCCATCCTACTGGTGAGATTTTCTACAGAGTTTTTTATTTCATTAACTGTATTCTTCATTGCTAGTAATTCTGACTGGTTTTTCTTTATTATTTCTATTTCTCTATTTATGTCTTGTATTGCCTTCTTTATTTCATTAAATTGGTGTCCTGCCTCTTCTTTGATTCCTTTGATTTCCTCTTTGATTTCTTCTTTGATTGTTTTCATGTGTTCTTTGACCTCTTTGAACATATTTATAATTATTCTTTTGAACTCTTTCTCAGGCATTTCCTCTAATTCTTTCTCACTGGAGGACATTTCTGATGCATTAATACTTTTAGGTGGATTTATATCGTCTTGCTTTTTAGTGTTTCTTGTGTTATAATGTATATATTTTTGCATCTTGGATTAAGTTAATGCTTGGATTTTCTAGCTAGCTGTGTATTCTTAGCTGTATCAATTGATTTGGTGTAAAATATTTTCAGGGTAGGACCTTAAGGTATTAGGTGTGGCTCTTAAGACTCTCAGAGTATCTACAAAGATGTTCTTAGGGGTTGAGTTTCCCTGCTATAGGAGTATTCAAGCAGGCTGAGTGGAATAATATACTGGTAGATTCTAAAATTTAGCTAAACACTGTACCCATTCCATCAAAAACAGCCCCGAGTATGTATGCAAGAGTAGTTATTATAATGACCAGATCCTCTATCAACAAAGAGGTTTAGATTTCTGGTCTGTTGAGGTATCCAAGTCAGCTTGTGACCAGGTGAGACCCTTCCCTGGTGCAATCCCAGTTACCTTGGGTGATTGTGGTCTCAGTCAAGTTGCTGCCTGGGTCGTCGGGCTGCTGTTCTGATTTCTGGAGCTGGGCACTTGCTTTTCCTACGGGGCAAACTGAGCCTCTGCAGCTGTTGTAGGTGCCACCGCCGGAGCCCCCACCACTGCTGAAGCTGCGGTTGTCGTGTCCACCGCTGCTGCTCACCCCGAAGCCGCTGCTCTCCTGGGTCCGCTGCTGCTGGGGCCACTGGTACCGGTGCTGGAGCCACTGAAGTTGCTGCCAAATTCTGCTCCTGCTTGGGTCCCGCCGTCAGCCCAAGTTGGCGTGGCCGGGTCCCGGGCTGCTGCTGTGTTCGCTGGAGCTGGGTTCAGGTGGCAGGGGAGGGGAGGGAGCCGAGGCCGTTCTGGTTGTATCGTGTGCTTTTACCTCGCGGTCTGCTCCTCCCTCCGCTGCTCGCTGCCGCTCTCCCCTCACGTTTCCCGAGTTGCGGAGAGCGCGGTGTGAGGGGAAAATCCCGCACCTGGCTTGTCCTGCGGCTCGAGCCAAGAGTCCGGCGGTTTTCTGCCGCTCCGCGGTTGCGGCGGGTAGCTGAGCCGCCCCGGGCCGCTGTTCCCGCCTGTGCAGGCTCTGGATGCTCTATAACTCTTCCACTTCTCCGCTGCCGCCTCAACTTCCTATACACCTCACTTTTTAGTAAAAGTGTGTATTTTGCTGAGTTTTTTTTGGTCTTCCCCCCCCAGGCTGTTTTGGCGTGGTACCTACGCCGCCATCTTAACCGGAAGTCGAAAACTTTTTTTTTTTAATATTTTTTTATTTATTTGAAAGCAACAGACAGAGAGAGAGAAAGAGGCAAATAGAGAGACAGACAGAATGGGCACGCCAGGGCCTCTGGCCACTGCAAACGAACTCCAGACACATGTGCCCCCTTGTGCATCTGGCTACTGTGGGTCCTGGAGAATCAAGCCTCGAACCGGGGTCCTTAGGCTTCACAGGCAAGTGCTTAACCACTAAGCCATCTCTCCAGCCCTGGTGAAAACTTTTCCAGAGAAGTTTAACAGAGGAGAGCAGACCCTTTCTGAATGTAGGCTACAAAATTAAAATCCATGGACTGGAGTCCCACATTAAATCAAAGGACAGAGCACCAACATTCATCTCTGTCCCTGACTATGAATACAGGGCTCTTGCTGTCATAGCTAGAGCTAATCTCACCACAGACCTGGCCTTCCCCTCTGTGATGGTTTGATTCAGGTGTCCCCCATAAACCTAGGTGTTCTGAACGTTAGGTTCCCAGCTGATGGTGATTTGGAAATTAATGCCTCCTGGAGGCAGCGTACTATTGGGGGGGGGCAGGCTTATGGGTGTTATAGCCAGCTTCCTCTTGCCAGTGTTTGGCACATTCTCCTGCTGCTGTTGTCCATGCGGTGTTGGCCAGGAAGGAGGTGATATCCACCCTCTGCTCCTGCCATCATTTTCCCCTGCCATCATGGAGCTTCCCCCTTGAATCTGTAACTCAACATTAACCCTTTCTCCCACAAGCTGCTCTTGGTCTAGTATTTTCTGTCAGCAATACAAACCTGACTGCAACAGTAAAGTTGGCACCAAAGGAGTGGGATTGTTGCTGTTTAAAGCCTGACTTTGTGGCTTTGGCCTTTTGGAACTGCTCTGCAAGAATATGCGGACAATTTTGAAATCTTGCTTGTATTGCTGTCAGTACAGGTTTTATGGACTATTCTGGTCAGAGCTGAAAGAATGTGGTAAGAAGTATGGACTGCAAGGTTTGGCTTATAAAGGTGAGAAAGAGCTTTGTAGGGACTGAGATAGAAGAAGTTTGTGAGAGAGGCTTGCTGTTATGCCCTTGTCCTGAGAATTTGGGTGAGATTGCGTTGCTTAGAAATAGATTGGTGTTAGCAGAGGGATATGGCACAGAAATAAAATCCTTGGTCCAGAACTTCTGCCTAGTCAACTGCAATTATTTGAGAGATTACAATCAGTGAGACTGGGCAAGCTGACACTGCATTGGGACAACAGGAAGAATGCAGACTCTTTTGAAGGGATCCAAATGCTAAAGGAGTATCCTGTTCTTCAAAGTCTGCTTTTATTTCCCCCCTGGATTAAGAAGTTGGTAGCCCACCTGGTATTATGGAATATAGCAACTGCAGGAAAGAGAGGGTCATTGAATTTGTAATACAGTTTTGTAACTTGGAAATGGCCATGGGCAGTGTGAACCAGGCTTGTTGGATTACCTGTGTGGAAGCCCAATGGAGCCATGAGGATTAACCATGGATTGCAGTAGAAATTCAATGGAGATGCCAGAACTATGAGGTGGCTGCCAAGGAGAGTTGCCGGCTGAGGATGAAGTTTTCCGGGACTGTGAGTAACCTATCTGGAAGGGTGGAATTGGAACTCCAGAGATTTGTCACTGGTTAGAATTATCAGACTTGGGGATTTGTCACTGACTAGAGGTGATGGGCTTGGAGCTACAGAGTTTGGTGTTTGCCCCGTTTAAATCTTGTATTGGTTGAATATGTCTTTGCAATGGCCCATACCATCTTTTGCAGTGTGAATATTTATTCTGTGCCATTATGGGGGTTTTTGGCTCCTACATTCTTTCCTCCACCTCTTCCACAATGGTCCCCGAGCCATGGAAGGTGTGATAGAGATGTCTCATTTAGTGCTAAACACTACACTAACAGTTTGTTTTTTTTTTCCCCAGCATTATGGTAAGTTTGGAGTCACCCCGAGTGCTCACCACCATCTGAAAAGGGAAGCTTCTCTAACCAAAGTGAAAGTAGCATGACTATATGGGCATAAACGTAAGTGTTTAGAGGTTAGTGGGCATAATATATGCATTTAGCCAGACAAACATAGCAGTTTCCACTCTAGGGCTTATGACCTTCCCCACTACGGGCTTTTGACTAGATTTTCAGTAGCAGGCATGAATTCCCTCCTGTGGAAGGGACCTCCAGTCTAAATTGAGAGCAATTGGTTTGCCCCATAAGAGATATGCCACCCTTGCACCAGTTGGCACATTTGGCCTGGCTGGCCAGCTGTAAGTAAGGCTTGCAGGGTCTGTTTCTGGTTAAGAGCCTTGATGCTCTCTCTCCTTCAAAAGGTTATGTGCTCCATAGCTCTTTCCAGCCTTCTGACAGCTAATTAACACGGAGAAGGCTTCCAGTTCAGCACCAGCTTGATTTCTTGGTGACCTGCAGCCCACACACATGGAGTCTTCAGAAAGAAGGTCTTGCCATCTAGTTCTGGTGGGAAACCAAGAGCTGTGGCAATAGCCTATAATGTTTTGGGGACTTCTTGGCAAACAACTCAGTGGAAGGTATACCATCCCTGATGCCATATGTTTTTTTCTCAGAACATCCTATGGCTTCTGGGCACAGAATTACCCGACCCTACAGACTACTTCTGCGAAACGCTCTCTTTTCATATATATTATTAGCTAGAAAAGTAGGTTTCCATATGGCTTATTCATTACAACTAAAATTTTGATTGGTTTTTCTCTCAGCCTTCCTCGCCTCCATCCCTTCCCCTGACTTCACGTAGACCATTCCACTCCCAGCGCTCTGCCGCTCTGCTTACATGTCTACTATTCGAGAAGAAGCAGAGGAGAGGGTAAGAGGAGGTTTCTATATGTATGCAATTAAAGTAAGCATTTTTGAAAGATGCTGATTTTGACTATGGCATATTGGTTATACCTTTTAAAACTACCAGTATTTAAGAGATAATTTTCAATAAATGAGAAGAAAATAATGCAAATACTGCTAATTATGAATTCTAGGTGGCAGATTTAAAAGAGTGTATTATTTTTTATGCTTCTGCATACGTGTGAAATTTTTCTTTCTTTTTAATTTTTTCTTTTCGGGAGAGACAGAGAGAGAGAGACAATGGGCATGCCAAGGCCTCCTGCCACTGTAAATGAACTCCAGACCCATGTGCCATCTGGCTTTATGTGAGTATTGAGGAATCAAGTCTAGGCTTTACAAGCAAGCACCTTGAACTGCTGAGCCCCTTCTGAAGACCTTAAAATTTTCATAATAAAATCATATTAGGTCATATTTTCAGCTGGCTATTATTTTATGGAATCCTTTCTAGTCCTTGGATTGATGCACATATTTTATACTGAATGTATCATTTAAATCTTGCCCATTCTGCTTTTTGCCAGTCTTCACAAATGGCTCATGGATGCCTGCATATTAAATCATCAGCCAGACAGTGTACTAAATCACCCTCATATGTTGAAGCTAGGGCTTGCTTACATATTACACTCAACTGTATCTGCTTCTTCATGTTTGTAATCTCCTTGCAGGGAAGATTTACAGGTGTCTCATTTCTGGATCACAGACGTGATCCTGTTTATGAATCTTGAAGCATTTTGCCAAATTGCTTTCCAGAAAGTTGTTCCATCCACACCATATGAGACTAACCGTTGGGAGTTAGCATGAATTTTTCAGCTACTGCTGGGTTATGTGTGCACATCTTCCTGATTCCTCTTTTGTGCATTGTTCTGTCTCTATGCCTCTATGGGAGGTGGGGAGGAGGCTAAGGCACTTCCAAATCTGCATGAGATCTTTGAGTAATAAACATATTACACTTCACATTATTTTTGCCTCCAATATTTCTTTCTGAAGAATCACTTTAAATGAAAAGGGAATGTAGGGCTGGAGAGATGGCTTAGTGGTTAAGCGCTTGCCTGTGAAGCCTAAGGACCCCGGTTCGAGGCTCGATTCCCCAGGACCCACGTTAGCCAGATACACAAGGGGGCACACGTGTCTGGCGTTCATTTGCAGTGCCTGGGGGCCCTGACATGTCCATTCTCTCTCTCTATTTGCCTCTCTCTCTCTCTCTCTCTCTTTCTCTCTCTCTCTCTGTCTCTTTCAAATAAATAAATATAAATAAACAAAAAAATTAAAAATAAATTTTAAAAAAGGGAATGTATAGCAAATGCAGGTCATCATGGGTGCCACCTCCCACAGTCTAAGAAGGGCTCTGTGTCATAGCTGAGGTAATCATTTGTTTAGTGACAAACTAGTTATGTATGTCCAGAGCATAAATACTATGAAACATTCTTTTGGAAGTAATTTTCTGGAGATAACAACATGGACTGGAAGGCCATGGCTATGCGTTCATGGTCAAAATAATTAGCTTTTAGAAATGGCTGATCTCGGGGTGGGAGAGATGGCTCAGTAGTTAAGGTATTTGCTTGCAAAATGTAAGGACACAGGTTTAATTCCCCTATACCTATGTAAAGCCAGATGTATAAAGTGGTGCATGCATCTGGAGGTTGTTTGCAGTGGCTTGAGACCCTAGTGTACCATTTCTTTCTCTCTCTCCCTCTCTCTGTTTCTCTCTCTCTCTCTGTCTTCTCTTTCTCTGTCTCTCTCTCTCAAATACATACACACACATATGTGTGTGTGTGTGTGTGTGTATATATATATATATATATATATATATGGGCTGATCTTTGGTAAGAACCTTCTGGTGAAGACATTGCTTAGTTCAGTTGCAGGACACTGAGAAATCAAGCTGGAACTGAGAAGGATGCCTCCTTCCTTTGGGTAGTTCTGGAGAATGCTGTGCAGGCTGCTGGGGGAGAAAAGTTATCAACAGTGTTACCTAAGAGAAGCTACTACTGTTGTTTGGCTAAATGGATATATGGTGCCCATCAAATTGCCTTCTAAATATTTATGTTTATGTCCATGGATTAGAGCTGTTCCTGACTTTGGCCAGAGAAGTTTCTTTATGCAGTTGCAAGTGACTACTGAGAAGACTCAAAGCTCATCAAAGTGCTAAGAATGTTGAGCACTTAGTGCTCAATGAAACATCCTTACCACACCCTTCAAGGGTCAGAGAACATCGTGGAAGAGGGGTGGAGAGAATAAAAGAGCCAAAGACTGGAGATGACTGCTATGGAACTCCATCTTCTGGACCTGAAGCGGTTGTTGCATTTCTGACCTCATAGTGACTGTTGTTACCTCACAGGACGTTCATGATATGGGCCATCAACATTCCTCACAGATGGTGGAGGAGGCCACAGAAAAGGACATCCAATAGAAGACACAACAGTTGAAAGAAGATGTTTACTGGAAGGGAAAGGTGGGGGTGGGGGATAAGAGATTGAAATGGGAGGATGCTCTGATCAAGGTACACTATGTACATGTGTGGGAATTATCAATAAACAGTGTTTAATAATTTAAAAAAAACAGTAAAACAAGTTAAATGCTTTTTAAAGAAAAAATATTTTTAAATGGTTGATCTGGTCTTCCTATTGCTGTGTTTCGATCACCAGAAAGTCTCATGACTGGGGAGGAAAGAGATCATTATATCATTATGGTAGCCAAATAATGCTAATCCATAGGAATGAATATGAAGGTTCTATTTCAAAGGAAAAAAGATGGCGGCAGCCGGGGTGCTGGAGTCACATGGGCCAAGTGACGTGACACTTCTGAAAAACCTCCCAGGGCAGGTGTCGGTGGTAATGGCACAAGGACAAGCCCTGACCAAGAAAGTCCAAGCTGAAAGCCGGCTGTTGCTCATGAACCACTTCATCCGGAACAAAGCCTCGGCAAGTATCTCATCCAGGACGTGCTGCCGTGTTGAGGTTGGTGGAGATTCGCACGGTGTTGGAAAGACTTCGTCCAGAAGCTGACGTAGAGAACCCGACAAACTGGTCAAGCCCTCAATGACCGGCAAGCTCATTGAGAGTGAGCCACTTCCTTTTGAGCCCCATCCCAGCAATAGGAAGAGCAAGTTGAGCTCAGAGGATGAAGAAGAAGATGGAGCAGAGGATGACCAGTCAGGGCTTTCAGGGAAGAAATCTGAAAAATGAGGATCTCAGAAGTGCGTGCCACCATGCCTGATTCTAGTACGATACCATGAGACAGAAGCTGCGTGAGAGAAACCGCGCCTGGAGCGAGCAAAGAGACAGGCACTGAGCAGCCCTGTCATCCCTGCACTTTGGAAGCTCCAGAGGAAATCTACGATGTCTGCCATCCTCATGTCACTAGCCAAAGTCAGGAGGACCAGCACAGGCTGAACTATGAGGACAGTGTGATGGTGCGTGTGTCAGCAAGCGAGAGAAGGACAGCAAAATCAAGCAAGTGTCAGGTTCTCACAGCTTCATTCCCTCACGCACTTCAGTGACACTCAGTGACATCAGTGCATCCACAGGAGGAGCTCCTTGTCTTGATGATGACCAGAACCCTATTAAGAAGTGTCCAACACTGAAACATCTTTATCACACCCTCCAAGGCTCAGGGTCCATTGCAGAAGAGGTGGCGGAAAGAATGTAAGAGCCAAAGGAAGGGTACCAGTCCTGACAATGCAACTGTCCATAAAGAAATTGGCCTCGCTATCCATGACCTCTTAGTGCCTAGCAATACCTTCACAAGACCCTCATAATAGGAGAAAAAGACAATGACATCAAAATAAAAGAGAGGGCTGGAGAGATGGCTTAGCGGTTAAGCGCTTGCCTGTGAAGCCTCCCCGGTTCGAGGCTCGGTTCCCCAGGTCCCACGTTAGCCAGATGCACAAGGGGGCGCACGCACCTGGAGTTCGTTTGCAGAGGCTGGAAGCCCTGGCGCGCCCATTCTCTCTCTCTCCCTCTATCTGTCTTTCTCTCTGTGTCTGTCGCTCTCAAATAAATAAATTAAAAATAAATTAAAAAAATAAATAAAAGAGAGATTAGTGGAGAGGGGGAGGGGACATGATGGAGAGTGGAGTTGTGAAGGGGAAAGTGGGGGAGGAGAGATAATTATTGTGATTTATTGTCTGTAAGTATAGAAGTTGTCAATTAAAAAAAATTAAAAACAAAAATAAAAAGAAGTACAAGAAGATCCTTAAGAAAGGTTGGAAGAAGAAAGGTTGCCATAGGAGCCGGTGACAATGAGTATACATATTTATATATTTAGTTCACTGTGGGATGCTTCTCATTTCACTGTATGTAGGTTTTTTCCCTTGGAATTTATTAATGGCTTGCTTCATACATGTAGAAAGATCTCTACTAATAAAATTAATTTTGCTTGTGAAAAGAAAAGTTCTATTTCTCTAGGGAAAAAATGTAGCTATGTTTCTCCAGGGTGGGTGTCTAAATCACCTGATAGAAAAGACACAGGGTCTGACACCCACATTGTCCTGATAAACATTTGATGTTGGTCAGCAAGGCAATGTGCACCCAAGCCAAACCGCAGACCACCACCCCGTGCATGCCCCTGCTTCCCCTGCACATAGGTCTCCACTGTGGGCCCCCGCGTAGGTGGTGCCTCTTGTTCCTTAATTCTTACTCCCTACGAGACTTGCTGAAGAGCCAGGCGCTAGTGTGGGGCACACAGTGCTGGTGGGAGAAGCAGGGCTTCCATCTGTAACTGCCTGCGGGCCATCCCGATGGGCAGCTGGGGGATTTCTCGAGACCTGAAATTCCTTGACCCTCTCCAACACCTGTCCCAACAGCAGGGCCTTCTAGAGGTCATTGGCCTGCTGCCGTTTGACTCGCAATGCTGGCTCTGCTCAGAGCCCAGTGGATGTCATGTTAGGAGTTTCCCGAGCCCCAGTGATGGAGCTGGGAGCCACTTTGTGCTAGGCACTCTCTGGTTGGCTGCTCCACATGCAGGGTGTTCTGCCCTGAGGAGCAGTGAGAGAGAATCTGTTCACTGCAGAGGCGTTTTGTGAAGTGCGTAAAACCACTGGTCATGTCATACGTGGTATAACCCAGCTCATAAATTGTCCTGTCTCTCTCCCAGTCTATCCCACCATCACTCCTGCAGAGTCATCAAATGCAGCCCCACTGCTTTACTGGAGACACACACACACACACACACACACACACACACACACACACACGTGCATCTTACCTAGGGCTGCTGCTGGGTTACAGGGCACAGATGAGTAACCCTAACAGAAAAACCAGGTGGCCTATAGCCCAAGATCCTTATTATCTGGCCCATTGAGATTATGTGCGACAGCCTTGGCTCTAAATCTTCTTTACCACAACTCTGCTTGTAAACTTTCCTTTAGACCACTCAGCTTGCCACCTCTTTGGCAATTTATTATTATTATTATTATTATTATTAATTATTATTTGGTTTCGCCTGAGAATTTACACACTGAAAATAGTCCTCATTGAAGCCTGTGGAAGGTCTTAGCATAAGTGTTTCCACTCAGCTAGCAAAACAATCTTCGGGCTAGCATGCTCACACTTCCTAGAAGGCAGCATGGGGAGAGAAGTAGCAGAAAGGGACACGTTAGGGACTGGGGAGACAATCTGTGGGAAAAGCACTTGCCGCTCAACTCCAAGTACCTGGGTTCAGATCCCCCGACTCTACTTAACAGCCTGAAGCTGTGCAGAGTGCTTGAATAATCGCATGCGCCTGTCACCAGAAGAGAGTCTAAGGCAGGAGAATTTCCTGGAAGCTCCCGAATGGAGCAGTGAACCAGCAACTCTGCCTCGAATGAAGTGGATCATGCAAACGGATCCACAAGTCATCCTCTTGACTTCCATAGGTGCACTGAGGCAAGTGTGTACCCACACACATGAACACATGAGAGAGAGAGACAGAAGGAAGGAAAAGAGGGAGGGGAAGGGGAGAAAGAAAGGAAGGAAGAGAGAGAAGGAGGGAGGGGAGGAAAGGGAGGAAGAGAGGGAGGAAGGAAGAAATGAAGGTGTGGTAGTTTGATTGTATGTCCCCATAGACTCCCCCTTGCTGGAGTAAGTGTCACTGGGGGCATATCCCAGAGCCAGTCCTAAGGTTTCTCTGGGGCAGATATGAATTTCAGCCTAAAGAGTAGCTTTGGTTCTCACAGATTTCTGTGCTCACTACTATTTAGTGTTTGCTGGCTGGTGGTTTTTCTCTCTGCTTGGATTTATGAATGGGAGCCAGCTCCTCCCACTATTCATGGAACTTCCCCTAAACCTATAAACCTGAATAGACCCCTTTTCCCATAAAACTGTGTCTGGTTTGGATGTCCCTCCCAGCACCGTGAAGCTTTCTACAGTTCAATTAGGTGTCATATTCATGACTGTTTATTATTTGTTAAAAAAGAGGGTCTAACCCTTGTTAGGAGGATCCTTAGGGCCTGATTCAAGGGAATCTGACCCCTGGATTTTTCTCGACCTTTCAGACATCAGAAGATGGGTTCTGGCTGTTCAACTATGTTAGGAGATCTGGGGAGGCTGGGCTTGTGTACAAAAGAGGAAAAAAAAAATAGCTGAGGTAGAGGAAAGGACCAGAAGAGAGCTAACTGCCCAGCTGCTACAGGCTCTATGGACTCCAGCTCTACCTAGCTAGGTGAGCAGAGCTTCTAGTGCATGGTCTCTATGGAAAAGGGAAGGCAAAAGTTATCTCAGATACTCTTGATTTTTCTAGCAAAGATAAGTAAAGTTTGGTCATAGCCAAACATTCTTACCCAGATTTTCAATGTTATGGATAAAAATCTGGCTGAAAATCAAAATCAAAATCTCAGTGAGGGGCTAGAGAGATGGCTTAGTGGTTAAGCGCCTGCCTGTGAAGCCCAAGGACCCCAGTTCAAGGCTCAATTGCCCAGGACCCATGTAAGCCAGATGCACAAAGGGGCACATTCATCTGGAGTTCGTTTGCAGTGGCTGGAGGCCTAGGCACACCCATTCTCTATCTATCTGCCTCTTTCTCTCTCTGTCTGTCTGTCGCTCTCAAATAAATAAATAAAAATAAACAAACTAAAAAAAAATCTCAATGAGACATCAATTCATGCTCACTCGGAGGCTAAAAGCAAAGTCAGATGGCAACAAGTGTTGGTGAGAATATAAAGCATACAGAACCGTATTACATTGCTGGTGTGGTAGTGTGGAGAGCCCCTCGGGCCAAGCCCTAAAGATGGCGCCTGACGGAAAGTTCTATGCTTGGGACAAACAAGTCCATATTTGGAGGAGCTCGCCCTCACCGCTGCTCATTGGCTTCTGATGCTTCCATATTTGGAGGAGCTCGCCCTCACCGCTGCTCATTGGCTTCTGATGCTTCCATATTTGGAGGAGCTCGCCCTCACCGCTGCTCATTGGCTTCTGATGCTTGTTTACTGGAGAGGTTGTGTTGCCTGGGGTGATTGGGCGGAGTGAGAGCGCTTATAAGGAAGCCCCGCCCGAGGCTTGGGTGAGATGAAGCTTGAAGTTGCCTGAATAAACTGCTGTAAGAAGAAATGGTGGTTGAGTCTTCCTTGCTGATCGAGGGGGACGCGACATGGTAGGAATGTAAAATGGCACAGTGACTTTGGAAAACAGAATGGAAATTCCTCAAATAACAAAGCATACCGCTGTCACTCTACTCCAAGTTACAAATGCAAGCGAAATGAAAATGTGATCACAGACACACACACACACACACACACACACACACACACACACACACACACAAAATAATTAAAAAGCTATTCAGGGCTGGAGAGATGGCTTGATGGTTAAGGCGCTTGCCTGAAAAGCCCAAGGACCCATGTTTTACTTTCCAGATCCCATGTAAGCCAGACGCACAAAGGTGAGGCAAGCGCATGGTGGCACATGCCCACTGGGCAGCTCAAGCTCCTGGAGTTTGATGGCAGTGGCTGAGGCCCTGGTGTGCCAACTCTCTCTCCCTCTGTCTTTCTCTCACTTACTCTCTATAAAATAATAAATAAATAAATAAATAAATAAAAACTATTCATAGAAACATTACTCATGACAACCCAGACTGGAAACAACTCAAATATCCAACAACTAATATCTGAATAAGCAAAATCTGGTGTGTCCACACAATGCAATATTATCCCGCCATGGCATGTTGAGCCCCATCACTACAAAGACTGTGGTCAACCTTGTAAGTTGGCTCCTCAGCAAACTTCCTCTGGCCAGACTTTTGTTCTGAAGAGACCCAGCAGCTTGAAACTACATTTCCCAGGCTCCTTTGAGGGCAAAGTTTGACATGTGGCCTAGCCTCCACCGAATTGGCTCAGTTTCTTCAAGACGTGGGAAATGAAAGGAACAACGGATGCCTTGGCCACGCAGCGCGACACAATAATGTTCAGGAAGCTCAGCCGCAGAAGCAGCAGTTTCTTCCGTGCAGCTGAAATGGGATCTCGAGCGCCCTGGTGACATGGGTGTTGAGCGGTGGGTAGCGACGGCGATGGTATTTGGCTAGAACAGTTCTGTGTTACGCAGGCAATTTTCCTGGCTGTGTGGCAGCCAAGGTCCATTTCCCGGTTTCCCTGGAGATCCTGTAAGCAAACTAAGATGATTTTTAAACCTCCTTTCCAATGAAACCAACCGGTATAGATTCTGTTGCCTGCTCATAAAAATTCCATCCAACACAGGTGGGAAGCCCGGGGCATGAAGAGTTTCCAGAGAAGAAAATATCTCAAAAATATGATCCCTGTAAACATGTTCTCTGAATACATGCCGAGTGAATTTACAAGTATCCTACTGAAATTGAGAAAAAGAGACAGCAAGATATTCTAGAGGGGAAGGGATGGTAAATGGAAATTAATTATGAACTTCCTGCTATTACAAATTCATGATGCATAAGAGGCCAATGCTTTTGTCTTTGCTCAGAATGCTGTCTTTGTTTTATTGTACTGGAGATAAAAAGTATAAATGCACAAGTGGTTTGTGGGTCAAGTCATCGATGACTGCAACCCTTACCTCTCCCTTTGACAGAAGCTTCCCCACCAGGGAGTTTCAAGAAAATCTCCACTGGGGCTGACCATAGTTTCCAAGTCATCTGCTGTCAAGATGGCAAGCCTAGAAATGAACCCTTCTTGGACTGGCGATGACAGCAAATATCTTAAGCTATAATGAAGGGATCTGAAGATGGGGGAGACCTTCCAGCCGCAGTATTTTGTAACTCTATAAATACACTCTCTAAGCCATGGATGTCTCGTTTTCCCGACCAGACTGTAGGCTTCTTTCTGGCCAAGACATCTCTCTTAGCTAGCTCCCAGATTCCCATACACACTACCCATCACCCAAAGCCCATTAAGAATCATGGGAGGAGGTTTGGCATGATCAGTGTCTGTCTATGCTCTGGATGAGGGAACACAGTACAAATGATTTCCCCAGACCACAGGAAAAGAAGAAGTGGGACCAGTCTTCCACTGCAAGTCTATGGAAGAAATGCACGAGGAAGGAAAAAGAAAGAGATGACACGCTCACTGTGGGAACCAGTGGTCCCGAGCACCCCTCGGGCTCAGGAGTCTCCCAACACCATGGAAAACCATTTCAGTCATTCTCTTTCACTGCGTTGGATTTTTATGAAAATTATTAACAAGAGAGAATGGGTGTGAGGATTTGGGTAGGCTATCTGGGAGAGCTGGTGGCTCGGTCATGGACCACTGGACTGGGCTAGAAGCTGTCCACCTGGGGCCTTTTTCTGAGCAGCCTCGCTGTCTCTACATACTCAGATACACTCTCGAGACAAGAACCTGTGCTTGATTGAAGCCAAGAAATGAATGGGTCAAAATAGCTAGGTCTCAGATTCTCAGCAACCGGGGCCTTGTATCATATACAGGACAACACAAAATGTCACAGCACCCACATCAGGAATGTAATCACGCACACTCACTCCGGCATTCCAGGCTTGATGGAGGCTGTTCCCGGCATTCTGACCCAGCTCACGTCCTTGTCCTTTCTTCCCTCGTTCCAGTAGCTCCAGTGATCCTCCCTCGGCTACTCAGCATTCCAAAGGCTTCCATCCCTTGGGCATTTGTGCACACTCTTCCTCCCCACTGACACACTACCCAATCCTTCCCATTGTCTGATCAGGGCTGCTTCGTCCTTTGGGTCTATGCTCAGTAACAGCAAAGATTCTAAAGTAATGTGTGTGTGTGCGTGTGTGCGTGTGTGCGTGTGTGTGTGTGTATAGAGGGAGAACAGCATGCCAGGGCCTCCAAGTTAACTCCAGGGATCTGCAACCATCTTGTGGTGCTTACATGGGTACTGGGGAATTGAACCTAGGACCTTGGGCTTCACAGACAAGCACCTTAACCACTAAGCCATCTCTCCAGCCTGATTCTATCTCTCTTGTTCACTGCCAAATCCACTGCTCCTAAAGCTCTGTCTGCTTCATATGAGGTTCCTAGTGAGCCCTTGTGAATTAAAGAACAACACAGAAGAACCAATCCGTCTTATAAATAGTGTATGAGTCCCTTTTCGTCATTGTAGCCAAAATACTTGATAGAAACAACATAGAGGAGCAAAGGTTTACATTGGCTCATAGTTCCAGTGGGTTTCAGTTCATCATGGGATTGAAGGTGTGGCACAGTTTATGGTGACAGAATCATTCTGGGGAGCTTGCTTATCGCACTCACAACAGGAATCAGAGCACGCCAGAATCAGGGGCAGGGCTACAACTTCGATGGCTCACTGCTATTGACCTACTTCCCCTAGCTAGATCCTATATCCTAAAGGTTCTCACAGCCTCCCAAAATAGCACCAGTAGTTGGGAAACAAGCACTCAGAACATGAGCCTAGGGCTGGAGGGATGGCTTCGCGGTTAAGGCACTTGCCTACGAAACCTAAGGACCCAGGTTCAATTCTCCAGGTCCCACGTAAGCCAGATGCACACGGTGGTGCATGCGTCTAGAGTTCGTTTGCAGTGGCTAGAGGCCCTGGCACACCCATTCTCTCTCTCTCCCTCTCTCTCCCTCTCTCTGTTTCAAATAAATAAATAAAAACAAAAACCAGAAAAATATTTTAAAAACATCGGCCTATGGAAGACATCTCAAATTCAAACAATGAAAACGTGTGATAGGAATTATGAATTTATCTCTTTTCTTTTCCATGTCTTTTGACTCCTAGCAGCCCAGCTAAAGACAGGAAATGTGTAGGTTCCCAGTGGATTCCTTTGATTCAGAGCTTTTCTTCATATCATGTACATTGCATATCGGTGTCGTCTTTAAAGATGAAATCTATCCAGGCCATGGCAGTAATTAGAGTCTAAGAGCTTGCCACTGCTGATCTGAGTTCTCTCCATTTGGTACTTCTCGTCTTGCTCATTTTGCTATTCCTAATTGATCATTGAGGACCAGTGCTTTGGGGCATTAAGAAATTTGCCTAGCATCTCAGTTCTTGCAAGCTGCACAATCAGGTCTGGGCTTGACAGTCAGTGCTCAGTCCTTCATGCTCCGGTAGGTCATAAGTACAGGATAGTCCTGACATGTCACCAAGGCATCCATGACAGCAGGCCCTCAAAGGTGCCTTACCAGGACACTGCCTGGGCCGATGGCAAAGCTGTTAAGAAATGAAATCCACAGCCAGTTCACAGGTCAAAGGCAGAGCCAGTGACTCATGTCTTCCCCAAGGTCTGGCCTGAGCTCTGAGCCACCAACGTCAGGGAAACCTGGGCAAGGTCACTGGCCTCCGAGAAGATGGCAACCGAAGTCTGCTGACAGCTCCAGAGTACTGGGAGAATTAACTAATAAATGATTGGGAAGCACTCGGCAAATGTAAAGTGCTATATAAATGCTTAATAGTAACAACCGTGCCGTCAGGCATCCAGGGCTGCTCCTGAGCTCTGTGGTCCCTGTGTAATGATACCGAACCCTATAAAGTGCTTCACAAATAGTGAATAATTCATCCTCAGGGCACCCCAGGGAAGTGAAAAAGTATTCCTCTTACTTTAGAGGAGATGAGATCCAATATTTGCTGGGGCTGCTTAGCCAGGAGGCCTTGCAAAGCCAAGTTTGGATCCCTGTGGCCTCTGGGTTGAGCCAGGCTGGGCCCAGCTGTTTCAAGCTAAGAAAGCCAGGCTCAGGCTCAGGGATGAGAGTGATCCTGTCCTCCCTGGAGCTCTGGTCAGACATCTGGTGCTAAAGACTGTGGGCTTAGAAAAATAAGAGGCATGAGAAAATGAATAGCTTGGGAAAGAAACATCAAACACAAAGTCTCCTGCTGACCCGAGATGTGGCCTTCAGGCAGGTTGGAGGCATCGAGGGTCTTGGGCAGGGAATCAGTTGAGGTGGAAAGACTGCAAAATGGGGTGGTCAGAAGGAGATGACAAGGACTTTAGCCCACCTCTATGGATGGTCCAGAGGTTTCCTGCCCGTGAGACAAAATACTTGCAAGTCCTTGACCCAGAAGGAAGCTTCTCTTCAGTCAGGGTTTATACCCTGACCTTGGCCAGGGAAGCAGAGATGAGGGTAATAGGAGAGGGCCTGTTCCCCAGTGTTGGGGCAGAAACACTACAGAGAGGTTCCCGCCCAAGGGCCCCCCTGAGAAGTGAGGACAGGGGTGGTTTGGCTAAGAGAGGCTGGATGAGAATGTCCCAAGTTTTAGGGACTGACCAGGGGCAGCCAGAAGTCGAAGGTTCATGTCTCTTTGTCTCTGATCTGACATTGTTTTTCTCCCCTGGGACACTGGATTCCTTCCTTCTAAGAATGAGTAGCAAGAGGCCTGTCTACCATCATCACAAGAAGCTGAAAGACAACCACAGCTGTAGAAGTTAGATATGGCTGAAGCTGTCACCACCACCCTGGCCCCCCCGACACCCCAGCAGCCCATCTACAGTGCTGTGGATACAAGCATGGCATTTGGGGTGAGACCAATGAATGTTGAGCTTCTCCAAAGAGAGGCCCTGAGTTAATGGAAGGTATTAATAACTGGATGCCCTGCTAGTTCCCTGCGGGACACAGGGTGAGGAATGTCCCAGTGATAAAATGAGGATAACCAGTGCTGTCACTTTGCCACCCCTGTGAAGGACAGATGCACTGACATGCTAATGGATTCATGAGTCATGACGCCCCGTATTAGGTCAGAGCCTGTGGCTATGATAGTATTTATTCCCTTTTTTCTAGGCCTAATATCTGGCACATTGAGTAGCCAACAATCTCAAGACCTGTGGCCCCCTGTTAGCCTATTAACTACCTTCTGGTAGGTGGATTTAAAAAAAAAATAAAAATAAATAAATAAATATATATATATATATATATATACATATATATATATATATATATATATATATATATATAAAGTATATTTTATTTATTTATTTGAGAGAGAGAAAGAGGCAGGTGGGGCGGAGAGTGGGTACTCCAGGGCCTCCAGTCACTGCAAACAAACTCCAGATGCATGCACCCCCTTGTGCATCTGGCTTACATGGGTCCTGGAGAATCAAACCAGGATCCTTTGGATTTGCAGGTAATTGCCTTAACCACTAAGCCATCTCTCCAGCCCAAGTATATATATATATATATATATATATATATATATATATATATATATATATATATATATTAACTTTAGTGAGAGAGAATTGGCATGCCAGGGCCTCAGCCACTGCACTCAAACTCCAGACACTTCTACCGCATAGTGGGCATGTGCGATTTTGCACTTGCCTCACCTTTGTGCATCTGGCTTACATGGGATCTGGAGAGTCAAACATGGGTCCCTAGGCTTCACAGGCAAGCGCCTTAACCACCAAGCGATCTCTCCAGCCCAGAATTATTTTTTTATTACTGTTGTCTTCCCCTAGTGGGAATGAGTGGAATGTAGCCAGGGAAGTATGACACAGGTTCAGTCTTATAGTACCTCTTAGGAGGAAGCAGACCACCAGAAGAATGAGCTTCTAGCCCCACAGTTTCTCAGCTGGTCAAACTAGCTTTGTCAATGAGTCATTATTCCAAGGGCTTCTTGTCTCTGCCCTGCTGCCCACCAGGACAACAAAGAGATGGCAAAGCAGAGTGGACAGAGGCAGGCTGAATGGAAGGCAAAGATGAGGTGAAGAAGCCACAGGATCCTCTCTCCTACCATATCACATAGATCACATGAGATTCAAAACCAGGCAGGATGGCTAGTTGTCGATAATCCCAGTAGTTCTGAGTTCCAGGCAAGCCTGGACTACATAGCAAGCTCCTATTTCAAAAATAAAAAGTCAGTCCTGGAGAGATGGCTTTGCAGGTAAAGGCACTTGCTTGCAAAGCCTCACGGCCTGGGTTCAAACCCCCAGGACCCAAGCAAAGCCAGGATGCATGATGTGGCACATGCACCTGGAGTTCATTTGCAGTGACAAGAGGTCCTGTTGCATGCCATTCTCTCTGACTCTGACTCTGACTCTGTCTCCCTCTCTCTGTCAAATAAATAGATAAAAATATCTTTAACAATCAAAGCAAAAATATCAAACCAGAACACTATTCAATCCAAGAGGGTTGCATTGGTTATATGTTATTGACTGTTCTATACGTGTCAGGAACTGGGCTGGGCACAGAGGGGAAGATGGTGACCAAGCAGGCAGGTCAGGGAAGTCGCCACAGGAGGGAATAGCCTTTAAGAACTGGAGCAGAAACAAGTGATTGCATTGCTAAAAGTGACCACTCTGCAGTCATCAGAAGATGCACAGTGTCCATCGTTTCAGAAGATACCACCCAGTGGAAGAGGAAAACCATTCCCAGCAAACACCAGGAAAACTCCATGATCAGAACAGCATAGAATCAAAGACATAAACACTGGCAGGAATAGGAAAACGAAGGGCTGGAATGGCAAAAAAAAAAAAAAAAAAAAAAGTATTATTGATTTAACCTCTGAGAAGTCAAGTGGTTAAAAAAATAGAAGACCTAGGGCTGGAGAGATGGCTTAGCGGTTAAGCGCTTGCCTGTGAAGCCTAAGGACCCCGGTTCGAGGCTCGGTTCCCCAGGTCCCACGTTAGCCAGATGCACAAGTGGGCGCATGCATCTGGAGTTCGTTTGCAGAGGCTGGAAGCTCTGGCGCGCCCATTCTCTCTCTCTCCCTCTATCTGTCTTTCTCTCTGTGTCTGTTGCTCTCAAATAAAAAAATAAATAATTAAAAAAAAAATAGAAGACCTAGACATTGTGAGAAGTATAGTTCATAAGATTGAATTGGTATGTAGAATTTAGACTTTGTATCCTATAGAGAACACTTAATAAGCATTTAAGGACATTGATTTAAAAAGACAGAAAAACCTAAAAAGTAGAAATTACACACTCAAGAGTCTAAAACAAAGTATAACGAGAGGAGCAGCTGATAATGCAACTTGTGAGTTTTAAAAAACTGGTTGGGGGGCTGGAGAGATGGCTTAGCGGTTAAGCGCTTGCCTGTGAAGGCTAAGGACCCCGGTTCGAGGCTTGGTTCCCCAGGTCCCACGTTAGCCAGATGCACAAGGGGGCGCACGCATCTGGAGTTCGTTTGCAGAGGCTGGAAGCCCTGGTGTGCCCATTCTCTCTCTCTTCCTCTATCTGTCTTTCTCTCTGTGTCTGTCGCTCTCAAATAAATAAGTAATAAAAAAAATTTAAAAAAAAAAAACTGGTTGGGGGATGTTGCAGTCTGGTTCGCATTGCTGGTAGAAATCACCCAACTATGAGCAGCTTCTGGGAAAAAGAGGTTTGTTTTGGCTTACAGGCTTACAAGCCCCACAATGGCAGGGGAAACAATGACATGAGCAGAGGGTGGGCATCACCCCCTGGCCAACATAGGGTGGACACAGCAACAGGAGAGTGTGCCAAACACTGGCAAGGCGAAACTGGCTATAATACCCACAAGCCCACCCCAACAATACACTCCCTCTAGGAGGCATTAATTCCCAAATCTCCATCAGCTGGGAACCTAGCATTCAGAACACCTAAGTTTATGGGGGACACATGAATCAAACCACCACAGGGGCTTAAAGGAATTTTTTTAAAGGTTTAAAAAATATTTTATTTTATTTATTTGACAGAGAAAGAGGGAGAGGGAGAGAGAGAGAGAGAGAATGGGCATGCTAGGGCTTCCAGCCACAGCAAACAAACTCCAGATGCATGCGCCCCCTTGTGCATCTGGCCAATGTGGGTCCTGGGGAATGGAATCTGGGTCCTTTGGCTTTGCAGGGAAACACCTGAATCACTAAGCCATCCCTCCAGGCCCCTTAATGGACTCTTGACTCATAGAAGTCAAATTGTCATTACAAAAGGATAATATTAACAGATGCCAAAAGGCATTAAAATTAAATGCAAAGCTGACTGCCTTACAAAGTTAAAACTTGACCATATATTATGTATATGTATATGCTAGAATAGTGAATGTAACCTTAAGACAAAGTAAGCAATTCATTAGTACACAGCCTTGTTACTTTTGAAATGAAACAAAGAAAGACAGCTCTGCAGGGCATGGTGACACATATCTATAGGCCACTGCTTGAAAGGCTGAAACAGGGCGGTCACTTGAGCCCGGGCCTTCCAGAGTGCTTTGGTCAACATAGCAAGACTCATTATCAAAATAAATTAAAGCAGCCAGGTGTGGCGGAGTACGCCTTTGATCCCAGCACTCCAGAGGCAGAGGTAGGAGGATCACTGTGAGTTCAAAGCCACCCTGAGACTACATAGTGAATTCCAGGCCAGCCGGGGCTAGAGTGAGACCCTACCTCAAAAATAATTAATTAAATGAAGAGACTCGCTCTATCACCAGGGTGAGTAACCATGGATCTGGTGGTTCTAACTAGTGTAGTGAGACATGGGGAATGAGAGTGGAAGGATTCCAGGAGACAAGATAAGCATGGAATTTACAGTCAACACAATCATAAACTAATGAGACTCAAGAAGGTTGACCAAAAAAAAAAAAAAAAAAAAAAAAAACCCAGAAAATCCATGACTGTTGAGTGCAAAGAAAATAAACACAAAGTAAGGACACCATTTGGGGGGTTGGGAAATGGCTTAGCTGTTAAGGTGTTTGCCTGCGAAGTCTAAGGTCCCATGTTCGATTCCCCAGGACCCACATAATCCAGATGCAGAAGGGGGCACATGTGTTTGGAGTTTGTTTGCAATGGCTGGAGGCCCTGGCATGCCCATTCTCTCTTTCTCTCTGCCTCTTCCTCTCTCTCTCTCTCTCTCAAATAAATAAAATAAAATATTTTGAAAGGAGCACCATTAAACACCAGCAATAATTAAATTATTTTAAAAGGTATATATATCAGAATTCTCACCACTGTGACAAAGTACTGAGGAAAATACTTAAAGGGAGGAGGGATTTATTTTTGATCAGCTTCTCATAGTTTTCAGTCCATACTCCTTGGCTTTGCTGATTCTGGAGAAGGTGAGGCAGGAAGCATATAAAAACAGGAAGGGGCTAGGTTAAGATTGGCCCCAAACCCCTAGTGACCTACTTCTTCCAACTAAGCCCTACCTCTTAAAGTTTCCAGAACCTCCCAAAATAGCACCACCAGCTGGGAACGAAACCTTCAGCACAGGAGCCTGTGGGGACATTTCATATTCAAACCATGACAACATTGTAATAAAATTACTTCCTCACAATAGATTTTTGTTTTGATAATTTTTTTGTCCTTTGGGGTCTGAGTATGTACTTCAGGCTGGTCTTAAACTCTCAATCCTCCTGAGTATCAGGATATAGGCATGTGCCACCATGCCTGGCTTCATTTTAAACTTTGAAAGCATAAAATAATCAGTAATTCTCGTGACATGTGCGCTCCAGCAACAAAAAGAACTGACAAAAGGGCTGTCGAGATGGCTTAGTGATTAAAGCATTTGCCTGCAAAGCCTAAGGACCCTGGTTTGACTCCCCAGGACCCACGTAAGCCAGATGCACAAGGATACACATGCATCTGGAGTTCTCTCTTTCTTTCTGCCTCTTCCTCTCTCTCTCTCAAATAAATGAGTAAATAATATTTTTTACAGTACTGACAAAAGTCCCTAGGATCTATAAACTAATATTTTAATAAATGGAGAAAAGAAATTACAAGTATATTGTAATGTTGCCATAGGGTCTCATTAATAGGCAACAATAAATGAACAAATGAGTGAGTGTTCTTTGCTCACCAATTAAAAAGAGAGTACAACTATAGAAAAACAGTGAAGATATTTAATGAAGTGGATCTTTATAAAATAATTCTAAACTTTAAAACATAAACAAGTGAAAAAGGTTAGAAACATTTTTTTAAAAGCAGAGGGAGTTGCTCCGCCAAATTTTAAATTGTATTGTGAGGTTCCAACAATTAAGTGTTTTATTGGCGAAAGAATGTGCAAACAGATCAATAGAACAGACTGAACATGCACAGAAAGAAATGTCAAAGATACAGAAGACTCAGAAGATGATAAAGGGAACATCACACCCAAGGGGGAAAGGAATGGGTTAGTCATCAAATGGTATTTTTATTTATGAAGGAAACCTTAGAAAAAGGAAGTGATGCATGTCAATAATTACTGATTTTAGGGTGGTCAGGATGCTTGTAAATTCAACAATAAAAATAGTGCAAAAGAAAATACTGACATATTAAGCAACATGATCTATATATATCATGTACAGATTGCATCAAAAATACCACACTTAAAAATAAAGGGCGAGAACATGGGTCTTGGGATGTAGCTGGGTGTTACGGCAGGTGCTTAGCGTTTATTAGGCTTTGGGTTCAATTTCCAGCACCATAAAAGAAAAGTAAAAATAAAAAAGAAAGGCTAGAACAAACTGGGAAGATGTCTCTTCAACAAAGACTGTGAAGAATTAGTTGTCTCGGGCTGAAGAGATGGCTTAGCTGTTTAGATGCTTGCCTGGGATGCCTAAGGATCCAGGTTCAATACCCCAGTACTTACAAGGTGGCACATGCATCTGGAGTTTGTTTGCAGTGGTTGGAGGCTCTGATATGCCCATTCTCTCTCCCTCCCTCCCTCCCTCTCTCTCTCTCTCTCTCTCCCTCTCTCTCTCTATCTTTCTCAAATTAATAAGTAAATAAAAATAAAATATTTTTAAAAATTATTTGTCTCATGTGGTGATTTGATTCAGGTATCCCCCATAAACTTGTGTTCTCAATGCTTAGGTTCCCAGGTGATGAAAATTTGGGAATTAACACCTCCTGGAGGCAATGTATTGTTGGGGGCGGGCTTATGGGTGTTATAACCAGCTTCCTCTTGGCAGTGTTTGGCACACTGTCCTGTTGCTGTTGTCCACCTGATGTTGGCCAGGAGGTGATGTCTACCCTCTGCTCATGCCATCATTTTCCCCCACCATCATGGAGTGTCCCCTCTACTCTGTAAGCAAAAATAAAGTCTCCCCCCGCCCAAGTTTCTCTTAGTTGGGCTTTTCTCTGCCAGCAATGAGAACCTGACTACATCTTATTATTCAAAGAACTCTTACAAGCCAGAAAGGAAGAACGCATCAAGAATCCAGACACCAACAGACCTATGGGCCGCTATACCACATATAGATGACACGATGTTCAGTCCCACTATTAATGAGTTGGGTGCAAGTTAAAGCATTGAGATACTGTCTAGCACATACGGAAGTGGCAATATCTTTCATGCGTGTATGCGTGTGTGTATGTGCGTGAGTGTGCACAGGCACAAGCATGCCATGGCACGTGTGTGTGTCAGAAGGCAGCCTCCAGTGACAGCCTCTGCCTTCCATATCGTTTTGAAGCAGGGTAGGGTCTACTGTTGTTCACCACTGAATACTCCGGGCTAGCTGACTCACCAGCTTCCAGCGATTCTCCGACCTCCACCTCCTTGGGAGTATTGGGATTACAGACCGCATCGCCATGCCCAGCTTTCCATGGGTGCTTAGGATCTAAGCTAAGGTGCTCATGCTTACAGAGCAAGCACTTTACCCACCGAGCAATCTACCAGCCTGTGGTTTTGTTTCTAAGGTTGAATGAGACAATTCAGTATTGTTGTGGGCCAAAGAAAACAAATTCTGGTAGGTGCACAAGCTGTGTAAATTTCCTGGAAACAATTTGATAGTATTTGTATTAAGAGTCTTAAAATGTATGCTGTTCACTCTACAAATCTGTCCTGAGGAAAAAAGAATCAGATCACAGGCTGGGGAGATAGCTCAATGGTTAAAAGCACTTGCTGAACAAGCCTGGTGGCCTGAGTTTGATCTCAAGCACCCATGTGAAGCCCGGAACAACGTGGTGTTCTCTTCTGTAACACTGATATGCCTACCACAGTGGGAAGCAAAGCCAGAAGATTCCAGAAGCACATGGGCCAGCTAGACTGGCCTTTCCAGCAACAGAAACAACAAAAGAGACCCTGTCTCTAAAACAAGCCATTAAGGCATTTGCTTGCAAAGCCAATGGACCCAGGTTCAATTCTCCAGGACCCATATACACCAGATGCACAAGGTGGTGCACGCATCTGGAGTTCGTATGCAGTGGCTGAAGGTACTAGTGTGTCCATTCTCTCTCTCTCTCTGAAATAAATGAAAATAAATTTAAAATTAAAAAAAAAAGGAGAAAGGAGAGGATCAGCATCCAGAGGTTGTCCTCTGGCCTACAAATACTCATGCTCCTGTACACAGAGAGAGAGAGAGAAATTTAAAAAATCAGATCAAGCTGGGCATGGTGGTGCACACCTTTAATCCCAGCACTTGGAAGGCAGAGATAGGAGAATCACCTTGAGTTTAAGGCCACCCTGAGACTCCATAGTGAATTCCAGGACCCAGGTTTGATTTTCCAGGTCCCAAGTAAGCCACATGCACATGGTGGCACATGTGTCTGGAGTTCATTTGCAGTTGCTCGAGGTCCTGACATGTCTATTCTCTCTCCTTCTCACTGTTTCTAATTAGTGGGGGACAAAAGAAAGAAAGAAGAAGAACTTAAGGCATGTGTTACCACACCTGCCCCCATTATAAAAAATGTGGATTAGTTAATGTCAAGTCATAACAGCTCATTTATCTTCAAAAGTTCAAAGTGAAGGGACTTCCTTTTTAGGCTAAATCAGATAGAATGAGCTCTTTCTGAATGATTGCTATGAATTTTGTATTTTCATGAGAAGCTGGAATGTTTGGGGATCTAGCTACTTCCTTAAAATTTTAGTTCAATTATATGGTATTTAGCATAAGGAACTCCATGTTGGCTTGACCTAGTCTGCTGAGGCCTGGTAAGGGAGCTCAGTTCACAACAATGTCCCCATACATTTGTTTAGGGTTAGCTCATTGACCCCAGATATGACTTGTGGTTCTTAATAAGTCATGGAGCAGATGATTTTCTGTGTGAAAGGGAAAATATAGACAATTTAATCTGATTCGTCCTTTTCCTGGTCATAGACAACTCTGATCCAAGGGGCGCTACATAGCAGTAACCTTTTTGTTGCTGGAACAAAGACCCAACAAGAAGCAGCTTATTGGAGAAAAGGGTTTATTTGGGCTTAGAGTCATGAGGGGAAGTTTCATCATGGAGGGGGAAAGCATGGAAGAGCAGACAGCCAGACCATTACATCTTGTCACATCAACAGGGAGGAAGCAGCAAGAGTGAGCTAATTCCAAACACCTAATAGGTCTGGACTAACATACCTCAAGGTCTGACTCTGGCAACACACCTCCTCCAACAAGCTCTGCTTCATGAAGGCACCACAACTTTCCCAAATTGCCACCAGCTGGGGACCAAGTTTGAGGCTCACTAGCAAAGACATGAGGCTATGGGAGACGTTTCAGATTCAAACCACCTCACCTTCTTCTGCTCCCCGTGTGGACAGTCATGCCGGGCCTGCCAGAGGTGACAAGTGCATGCCCTCAGCAAAAGCCACGTTGGTCACTAATTCTCAGGACAACCATGCAGAGCAAGCACGGCCATTCCACCCAGGAGACCAGGAACCTGAGCCAACCATTTGGAGAGCTGATGTCTCTATCCTCCCAGATCTGAACCGAAGACTATCAACATGCTCCATGCACACCCTATCACGTTTCCAGTCATGCTCATATTTTAGGAGTCCCCTGAGCTTTCTGATGGTGACTGGGCACACTTGCAGACTTAGAAACCCCAGAACCGCTAAAACCATCAGTAAGTGTGTGCCTTAAAAGTCACAAATACCTGAGTCAGAAACAAATGAGTCCAGAGATGCTGTGTTTAGGGTTGGAGAGATGGCTTAGCAGTTAAGGCATTTGCCTGCAAAGCCAAAAGACCCAGGTTCAACTCCCCGGAACCCATGCAAGCCAGATGCACAAGGGGGCACATGTGTCTGGAGTTCGTTTGCAGTGGCTGGAGGTTTTGATGTGCCCATTCTCTGTCTCTTTCCCTCTCTCAAATAAATAAATTAAATTAAGTATTTTTTAAAAAGAGAGATGCTTTGTCTATGCAGCAGAGTGCCCATGCCAGCAAGAACTAGATGGAAATCTCCCTGAGAACAAGGCTCAAATTCCCTCCATACCCCTGCACATGACGGGTATAAGCCCTTCATAAAACAACTGCTTCAGGAACAAGAACCCAAGCACTGACAGGAATTCTGTCTGGCTTCCCCTGAGACCATGGTTGTCTCCAATGATCATCATTCTCCATTGCTCCTTACTCATAGAGCCTGTTTTTTGTTTTTTGTTTGGCAGGAGAAAAAGCATCCACTACAATCTGTACTAGCACTTAAAGGTAATCATGTGATTTATCTTGGCCAATGGGATGGGAAGGGATGGTTGTGTGAGAATGCTGGGAAACCTGTTGCAACTAGGAAGAGTATCCATGGCCCCTACCATCTGTATCCTTCCTGATGCCAAACTGGAATGCTGGCATGAGGGTTGGAGCTTTTTCCAGCTGTTATAGTCAGCTCCACATTGCCGGGATGAGCATCCAACCAGATAGTTTATGGGAGGAAGGGATTTATGTCAAGTTTACAGATCCAGGGGAAGTTCCACCCATGGAGGAAGCAGCTGGCTCTCTTTCACAGGTCCAAGCAGAGAGAAGAACCACCAACAGCCAGCCCCACAAACTGGAATAGCCAGAGCTCAACTGCTCTCTCGACACCATTGGGCTGGAATCAGATCTGCCCCCAGCGTCACGCCTCTGAGGACTCTAAGATCCGTCTCAGTGACACCTACTTCAGCTGGGTGGCTAGAATCCCAAGTTACAAGCTTAATGTTAATAAAACAGCTTAGTCCATGGGGCGGGAGTTAGAGAGCCTCCTCTCCATTCTAGCTGTGCTGTTTACGTCCCATGTCTCAAGCTTCAACTTAGTCCCCCTATTGAAGCCCTACTATGTGCCAGGTACTTACTGGGATCGAAGAAGATTATGGCGACCAGACTGCCCAGGACACTATGATATGCCTCCCCAAGTCCCCTTCCAGGGAGGGCTTAACAGCTGGGATACTGTTGGTGAGCAGCGGCCAGTGAGCCACAAAGGATGAAGAACTGGCCGTCCCGACATGACCCGGGACGCTAGAGGCAGCCACTTCAGCCCCTGACTCCCCCAGTACTGGCTATTCTCTCTTCGGCAAGATCACAGCCTGATCTCCCTCTGTGTTCCACACGTTGACTCCTGCCCACTCTGGAATGAAGGGGTGGCCTCAATGGCTCCCCTTAGTAAATGTCTTGCCCATTAAGCTCACCTCAGCATCTGCTTCTCAGGAAACCCCAGCTTACCACAGAAAACCTTCCCTGGGCTGAGGAGATGGCCCTGTGGTTGAGGGCGCTTGCTGCTTAAGCATGAGGACCTTTGGGGCCTCTGCCAAGTTCCTGTCTCCAGAACTACAGAAAAAGCTTGGCATAAGGGGGCTGGAGAGATAGCTCAGTGGCCAAAGCATTTGCCTGCAAAGCCTGATGACCAGGGTTCGATTCTCCAGTACCCACATGTAGCTGGATGCACAAAGTGGCACATTCATCTGGGGCTTGTTTGCAGTGGCAGAAATGCAGTGAAAGGATCCCCCGACATTCTCCTCTGGCCTTTGCACACACTTGTGTGGGGTACATGCATATGTACACACACAAGCTTATTCGCCACACACACACGTGCCTGCACCACATATCACATGCATCACACGTAATGCATCACACACAGACACACACACAAATAAAAACCAACAAATCTGGGTTGGAGAGATGGCTTAGTGCTTAAGCGCTTGCCTGTGAAGCCTAAGGACCCTGGTTCGAGGCTCGATTCCCCAGGACCCACGTTAGCCAGATGCACAAGGGAGCGCACGCATCTGGAGTTCATTTGCAGCGGCTGGAAGCCCTGGCGTGTTGATTCTCTCTCTCTCTCTCTCTCCCCGTCTTTCTCTCTGTGTCTGTTGCTCTCAAATAAAATAAAATTAAAAATTTAGGGCTGGAGAGATGGCTTAGCGGTTAAGCGCTTGCCTGTGAAGCCTAAGGACCCCGGTTCGAGGCTCGGTTCCCCAGGTCCCACGTTAGCCAGATGCACAAGGGGGCGCACGCGTCTGGAGTTCGTTTGCAGTGGCTGGAGGCCCTGGCGCGCCCATTCTCTCTCTCTCCCTCTATCTGTCTTTCTCTCTGTGTCTGTCGCTCTCAAATAAATAAAAATTTAAAAAAAAAAATCTCTCAGGCAGCAACAAACCTTCCCTCTCTTGGGCAACCAAGTTGAGGAGACGTGATAAAGCAACTCTGTGAGAAGCAAATGAGACAATATGCGAAAGTGCTTCAGTCAAACCAAACTACAGTCAAAACCTCTTTCATTGCAAGTGGTTTGGAGTGGGTCACACTGGAAAATAAGCTATCCCTCCCCGCTTCCCTCTTCACAAAGTGTATTCTTAGTAGGCTGCAAGAGGTGCCCAGCCCAGACAGGTATCAAGGTCTCTTTGGGGAGAGAGGTTAAGGGCACTTCGAGTAACCCAAAGAGTCTTTCAGTTCCTGCACACCCATGCCTCTCACTGGTGCCAGCCCAATTCCAGAGGCTGCAGCAGGGGACAGCCACGTGATCTCCAAGCCCAGCTGACACCTTTCCAAGTTACACTGGGTTGCACTAACTGGCACTGCAGAAGAAGAATCCTTGGCTCCAAACCACTAATGAACTTCTAGCTCCAGGTTTAATTAGTTTTCATTGCAATATTAATGATCCTAACAAACCATTCAACTTTTCTGTTGCACAGCTGGAATTCTTTTATTTGGCATTTGGTCTCTTTATAAGAGACTCCCACAAGACCCTTCCTCCCCATTTGCCCCCTTGATGGGGAATGAGATCATATTCTTACTTTGCATGTCCCTTGGCCAGCCCAGGGACAGTAGCTTTAATAATTTTGAAACTGGGAGCATTAAACACATCACAAACTGCCATACAAATAACATATAATATAACTCCAGGGTTTTAATTACAGTGACTAATATATGTACCAATCCCGGAGTCTCCATAGTATCATTAGACCACATGCATGGACATTATTGGGAGGCTTAAAATGTGCACAAGGTGTGTCATTAGTTGATCCAAGACCTTCCAGGTCTAGAGTTCTCACCTGGGACTCGGAATTCATTTCTTGGGCAGCTTGACTACCTTGCCAAAGGCAATGCTATTTTCATTAGTAGTGATGAAAAATGATTAAACATGGCCACCAACTCAGGTCAGCTGTGTGGAGCATGGTTTGAGTGCATGGCAGAGCAACGAGGTACTCTTTGGTGGGTTCCACAAACTCTGCATTTTGTGCAGAGGAGAGAAGCAACAGCAAGTTGATGTGCCGTGTGCAAGCCTGGCAATAAGGGAAAGTGAGTTGCATTCACATGACAATTCAAGGTCCCGAGTTTGGTCTCTTGTGAGGGCAGGGAAGCAGGAAGGAGAGCAGCCACCTGAACAAAGGGGCTAAGTGCATGGGTGGCCTCACATAAAATAATAAAGTCTTGTGAGAATTAACTCAGTCCTTGAAGCCAGCATCAATCTTGGTGATAAAGTGCTGAGCTAGCATGGGTAAGACCCTGGCTTTAATCCCCAACATGGCAAAAAAAAAAAAAAAAAAAAAAAAAAAAAATTAACTGGGATGAAACAGATAACCTGAAGAATAGTCCATAACCATTAAATAAATTTAATTTGTTATTTAAAATTTCCCCAATGTACATATCCTGGCTTTTATTAGAGGAACTATCAAATACTTCAAGTTATGTCAACTTTATACATTCTCACTGAGATAGTAAAAGAGCAACAATTTCCAATTCATTGTATGATTTCAATATGACCTCAATACCCACATCTGAAAAATATATCAGAAGAATAAAACACTTTAGTATCTTTGGGAATAGAGGTGAAAAAGCCCTCATCAAAGGGTTAGAAAATCTAATTCAAAGATGTACCAAAAGATTTGTATGCAATGACAAAGTGGCATTTATTACAAGTATGGAAAATAAGTATAATTATCCTATCAACAATAAATAAAAATTATAACATAATTACATCAGTTATGGGGAAAAATGTAACACCCATATATGATAATATTGTTTAAAAAGGAAAAAAAAAAAACATTCTTTAAGCAAGTTAGGAATTGAAAAGAACCACCACAAATTTATTAAAAGCATTTACTAAAAATTCCCACTGGAAACATAGTTCATGAAAGCAGAAAAGAGGCTATCTGGGGGGAGGTCACAAAGAGGAAGTGAATTGAGGAGAAGAGTGGGAAAGGAAACAAAACAAAAAATCAGGCCAGGCATGCTGTCGCACACCTTTAATCCCAGCACTTGGGAGGCAGAGGTAGGAGGATCACCATGAGTTCAAGGCCAGCCTGTGACTACGTAGTGAATTTCAGATCAGCCTGGGCCAGAATAAGACCCTACCTCAAAAAAAAAAAAAAAAAATCAAAAAAAAATTTGCAAAGTACCATAATGAAATCTAATTTGTTGTATGCTAATTTAAAAAGTAAATGAATTTTTAAAAATTCCCAATGGAAACACCTTGCTTAAGGGAGGCATTTTCCTGTAGAGATCAGAAACAAAACATAGTATCTATTCTCCTTACCTCTGTTCTCTATAATAATATAAATTCTATCCATTGTAAAAAAAAATAAGAAAAGAAAACAAAAACTTCAAGTTCAGTTGTCTTTCTGCTGTGAGAAAACAGATAAAATTTTTGGTGAGTGATACTTTTTAGCCCTAAATTCAATAAGGATATTTCATAAATCACAAAACTGCTTAAATATACATGCGCATGTCATTGAAAACAAACTTATAGGTATAAGAATATTGTATACTGTAAGCTACATAGAAAATTTCTACTATAAAATTTAAAGGTCAGCAAGCCTCCCTTATCTGCAAATCCAACAAATAGTACACATGAGCTATCTTGGGGAGATATGATAGAACTTCTTTTCATCACCATTCTCCAAAACAGTATATAATAACAACTATTTACACAGTGTCTGCATTGTAAATTAGGTAGCTCTTTTCTATTACTAACTTTGTAGGACCTTGTTGTCTCTGTTGTTGCTGCTGTTGCTTCTGCTGTTGTTAAACACTACTATCATGTATAAGTAATTTGAAGAGATGTGAAGTATATGTGCATAGATTATATGCAAATACTACAGCATTTTATATTAAGAACCTGAGGGCTGGAGAGATGGCTTAGTGGTTAAGATGCTTGCCTGCGAAGCCTAAGGACTCATGTTTGACCCTCCAGGTCCCATGTAAGCCAGACGCGCAAGGTGAAGCAAGCGCTCAAGGTTGCACGTGTACACAAGGGGGCGCAGGCATCTGGAATTTGATTGCAGTGGCTGGAGGCCGTGGCATGCCAATTCTCTTGCTGTCTTGGTCTCTTGCATTAATAAAAACAAAACAAAGAAAGTACTTCAGAATCCACAGATCTTGTTATCTGAGAGGTCCTAAGAACAATCTTCCACAGGTGTCTAGGAGCAACTCTGTTACTCTTATTAAAACATTTAAGTAAATATTTCCAGAAAGAAAAAGAAACACAGCAATCAGATTAGAAATGAAGAGATAAAATTGTCCCTATTCACCAATGCCAGGATTATCTTCACAGATGATACCAAGGAATATACAAACAAACAAAAAAAAAATCTAGAATAAGTGAATTCAGCAAAATTGAAGAATGCAAGGTCAATACACAAAAATAAACTGCATTTCTACATACACAAATAAGGCTTGAAATTAAAATTAGAAACAGTACCATTAGTACTTACTCCAAAGGAAATGAAACATTTGGATATAAACTAGACAAAGCATATGCAGGGTTATATGCTATAAATTATAAAATGCCAAGGAAACAAATCAAAGAATAACTAAGTAGGTTTTTTTTTTAATAAGGGCAGAAAGATTTATTTTGCCTCATGATGAGAAGATAGAGTCCACCATAGTACAGAAGGCAGGGCAAGAGCACGTGGTCAGGACCCTTCACATCTCAACAGGTCACAAAGCAGAGAAAGGCGAGGGTCGGATAGGCTCTAGACCTCAAGTTTGGCTTCCCAGTGACCCACTTTTTCCTAAAGGTACAACACCTCAAAAAACTGTGCCACCACAGAAATAATGTAAGAACCAAAGGAAGGGTAGGACTCCTTACAATGTGCTCCCCCAGACACAAAAAGGCCTGGATATTCATGACGTCACAGTGCCTGACACTACCTACACAGGACCATCCTAACAGGAGGAAAAGACCATGGCATCAAAATGAAAGAGAGACTGATTGAGAGGGGTAGGGAATATACTGGAGAGTGGAGTTTGAAAGGGGAAGGAGGAAGGGAATTACCATGGGATATTGTTTAGAATTATTGAAGTTGTCAATAAAAAAAATTAAAATAAAAAAAAATTGTGCCACCAGAGATGGGAATTAATTGTTGAAATACAGCCTGTGGCCTCTGTACCCCAAGGGCTTTTGACCACCTCATAGTGTAAATTGCATTCAGTCCAACTTCAAAAGAGCCCCTAGTCTTATGATTTCAACTGCTCATAAATCCAAAGTCTCTTCTGAGTCTCAAGGAAATTTCTTAACTGTGAGGCCTCATAAAATCAAGCAAGTTACATACTTCCAACACACAATGTCACCTGCAAATATACTCATTACAAAGAGAAGAAATAAGAGGATAACAAGAAACAAAATACAAGATGAACACCAAGACCTGAATGTAGCTCCATGCCTGGCAGCTAGGGCCTGTGATTGCATCACATGGGCTCCAGTGGGCTGGAGTGGCTATATGCCTACAGCATACATGGTTCTCTCTTGGGATGTCTTTACTGTGCCTGCAGATTCCCTCAGCAGATTGACCGTGTTTCTGGCATCTCCAACATCCTTGGGGTCTCCACTGCAGCTTAGGCTTCACTTTTGCAACTGCATACATAACCCACCCAAGAGCTCCATCTGTACCTGCTACGTATTGTTTCATGAAGCTGTGATAATGAAGTTTAATTTTCAGTGGAGACCCCAAGATGTTGGCGATTCTACAACCATTCCATGTCTGCTGAGGAACGCTCTAGGCACATAGAGTAGAGCCAGACCAAGAAAAAAGGCCGTGTATGCACCAGGCAGATGAGATGGAAGGGTCGAGCCATCATTTGCGTCCCAGATGATCCCATCAGCAGCCCAGAAGCTGGACATGGACTTGTAGGAGCTGGTATTTCCCTGCAGTGTTATAGTCTTTGCCTCAGTCTTTATCTGCTATGGCCTCATTCCTCCCGCTTGGAATCTAGCTGCACAGTGGAAGCATGTGTAATGGTTTAAATGAGATGTCACTCATAGCTTCATGTATTTTGAGTACTTGGTCCCTAACTGGTGACAATTTGAAAGGGTGTTGTTGAGTCTTTGGGAGGTGGATCCTTAGAGGACATAGGTTACTGGGGTGGACCTTGGGACTTTATAGCCTAGCCTCCTTGCCAGTTTGAATCACATGTCCCCTTATAGCTTCATGCGTTCTGAATGCTTGGTCCCCAGTTGGTGGAAAGGTGAGAGCCATTGTGTAGGAGTTGTGTTGATGGGAAAAAGCTTAGGGGTAGTCTAGGCAATTCCCCCTTGCCAGTATTAGCTCAGATTACTCTCTTACTGTTTTCTGCCAAGTGTGTGGCAAGAAGTGATGTTTAGTGATGTACTAGCTGGTCCTGGCTAAGCTTCCCCTTGAAGGACTATAAGCCAAAATAAACTCCTTGCTACTTTTGGTTGGGTGTTTTGCCCCAGCAACAAGAATTTAACTACAACACTCTCTCTTGCTGCCACCTTCCTGTTGCTGTGACAAGGTGCAATGCTCTGGCTGTCTGCTTGGCCACACTTTCTCTGCCATGATGAAACTTCCCCTCAGAACTGTCAGCTGAAATAAACTTTTACATTCCATAAGCTGCTTTTGGTCTGGGCTTTTTTTTTTTTTTTCCTTTGGTTTTTCAAGGTAGGGTTTCACTCCAGCTCAGGCTGACCTGGAATTCACTATGTAGTCTCAGGGTAGCCTCAAATTCCTGATGATCCTCCTACCTCTGCCTCCCAAGTGCTGGAATTGACAGTGTACACTACCACACCAGGATGGCCTGGCATTTTTCCCCCCAGCAATAAAAAGGTATATGCTCTAGAAAAATTGGTACCAAGAAGTATTTCAGAAAGTTCTCTAGCAGATTTCTGTCAGATAACATGCCAATTCTACCTGTTAGGTATGGGAAACCTCAGAATGCAGCCTTAAACTGATTTTCACTTCCTCTCTTCCCATCCCTCATCTTAAATTCTGCCTCCCTATAATTTCTCCCAAATGCACTACTTGCCTCAACCCTTCATATTGGTATCAACACAGCCTCACAGAATTTGCCAAATGCCAACTAAGGCTGGGGAGGTAGCCAGTTGGCAAAGCGCTTGCTGTGCACACATGAAGACATGAGTTTGACCCATGGTATTCACAGGAATGCTAGATGTGTGACATGTACCTATAATCCCAGTACTGGGAGGTGGAAACGGAGACATCCTTGGAACTGGCTGGCTAGTTAGACTAACCTAATCAGTGATCCCCAGTCCAATGAGAGACCAGGAAGGACAAGTCCCCTCTTAAAAGTCTCTGACCAACCAGGTATACTTAAAGCCTCCATTGGTCTTAAGGTATCGACAAGCCTCTAGTGACACAAGAAGGTCTTTCTCAGTGAGTAAAGTGCTTGCCATGAAAGTGTGGGTTTAGATCCCCAGAACCCACATCAACGCCAGGAGTGATGGAGCGCACCTGTAATCCCAGCTCTGGGGAGGTCGAGTCAGGGAGTTCCTGGGGCTGAATCACTTAGTTCTAAGTTCCACCAGCAGTCCGTGTCAATGAATAAGGAGGCGTGTGATAGCAGCAGACACCTGATTTCTGGCCTCCATGTACTTGTATACAATGTGCAAACACACCCACACCCACTTGTGACCACACACATGCAGGCTACACACACATACATATGCAAAGCGAACAAAAGAAAAGGGCTGGAGAGATGGCTTAGCAGTTAAGGCACATGACTACAAAGCCTAAGGACCCTGGTTCAATTCTCCAGGTCCCACATAAGCCAGATGCACATGGTGGCAAATGTGTCTAGAGTTTGTTTGCAATGGCTAGAGGCCCCGGCACACCCTTTCTCTCTCTCTCTCTCTCTCTCTCTCTCTCTCTCTCTCTCTCTCTCTCTCTCTCATAAATAGATAAAGATAAATCTTTTAAAACAAAATCAAAAATAGAGGAATGGCTTAATGGTTAAGGTACATGCCTACAGAGCCCAAGGACCCTGGTTTGATTCTCCAGGTCCCACATAAGCCAAATGAACATGGTGGCGCATGTGTCTGGAGTTTATTTGCAGTGGCTAGAGGTCCTGGTGTGTCCATTCTGTCTCTCTCTCTCTCTCCTTTCTCTGTCAAATAAATAAAATAAAATAAAATAAATAATGAGGTCTTGAGAATGCAGATGGTATTTTTATTTATTTATTCTTTTTAGAGAGATGCAGGGCCCCATCCACTGCAATAGAACTCCAGACACTTGCACCATCTAGTGGGCATGTGGGACCTTGCACTTGCCTCATCTTTGTGTGTCTGGCTTACATGGGATCTGGAACGTTGAACATGGGTCCTCAGGCTTCACAGGCAAGCGCCTTAACCACTAAGCCATCTGTCCAGCCTGGCATTTTTTTTTTAACCTGGCTGAAGGCCTGGCTTTGAGAGAATTGTAGCCTCTGACTTTGTAAATGAGAGTGTGAACTAGCTTTAAGGCTCTAAGCTACTGGCAGTCACTGTGGAGTTAGTGGGGCCCCTCACAAGGGATTTAGTAGGATGTGGTGGTTTAAATGTGTGGTCCCATAGGCTCAGGCTTGAATCTTAAGTCTCCAGTGGGCAGAGTTCTATGGGAGAAGAGGTATGTCACTAGGGATGGATCTTGGAGTCTAGCCCTAAGATTTTTTTTTTTTTTTTTTTTTTTTTTTTTTGCGGGCGGGGAGCAGATCGTGAGTTCAGCTTTAAGGAGTGTGGCGATAAGTTGGAACTCTGGCCGTTGCTGGTGTCTCTCTTTTCGGATCTACGAAAGGGAACGAGCTTCTTCTGTCATTGATGGTATTCCCCTGGATTTATAAGTTGAAAATAAACCCTTTCCCATAAGCTGTTTCTGTTTGGATCGTTGTGTAGCAACATGAAGCTGGCTGCAACATAGGGTAATAATACCCTCCTGACCTAAAGGGCTGGCAACTGGCATGGGTGAGAAACTCGTCCAGAATCTTCAGGTCCTTGTGGCACAAGCCACCATACCATGTGAAGAAAGAAATCCGAGGTGCTTGGCAAGTTTCTAAAACAACAGACGAATAAGGACAGGAACCTTGCATCATGTTGCACACCTGTAAACAGGTAAAAGCATGAATGAAGTCTAAGTGCAGCCGCTATCAGAATGCCTTCCATCAGGGCTATCCATCCATCCGCCCTTCCGCTCATTTCCCTGTCTGTTTTCCTGTCTGTCCGTCGGTCCATCTTCCCATCCATCTAGCCATCTGTCCGCTCACTTTGCCAACCATCCATCCCCTCTTCCATCCATTCACTCACCTGCTCATCTACCTGTCCACTTCTGCAACCATGTGTCTCTCCATCCATTAGCCTGTTCAGGTACAGCTACATAAACATAAAATTCGCATGCACACATACGTTTGTCTGTATGCGCCGGGCGTGGTGGCGCACTCCTTTAATCCCAGCACTCAGGGACAGATGTGGGAGGATCGCCATGAGTTCGAGGTCATCCTGAGACTCCATAGTTAATTCCAGGTGAGTCTTGACCAGAGTGAAACTCTATCTTGAAAATCAAAAAAATAAATAAAAAACATTTGTTTGTATATCCATCCATCTATCTACATGTGCAAACTTCCGGCCATTCATCTAGCTATCCATCTATCCATCCACCTGTTCATCTGCCTAGCCATCCACATGTACAATCATTCCTTCACTCAGCAGACCTTTGTAGAGTTCGGGGAGCCCTCTGGTGCCACTTCCTGAAAGATATCCATGACTGTGGCATATCCTCATGCTTGACCAGCTCATGGCCTCGTAAGGGAGGGGCTGCACATCCAGTGCCCCTAGCTAGTGAGGTGCCCTTCCTTGCCTCGTCAAATCAGCCCACAGTTTGCTCATCAAATAGCAGCACAATTATTTGTCTTGTGGGCTGTAAACTCCAGGACAAACTCTTCCATACAGAGGAACACACACAATACCATCCCTGGGCCCTGCGTGGATTAAACAATGCACAGCAACCTGAAGAATTGGTGATTTCACAGCTAAAGAAAACAAGGCCAGGGAGGTGGGATGATTCATGCAGGCTCAACAAGTTGCTCAAGTCAGTTACAAGGCTCCGGAGCAGGCCAGGGGCTCTGTGTTCATGGGCAAAGTCTCAGAACCTAGGGCAGCACCAGGTTACTGAGGGCCTCGGCAATGTGGGCAGGGGGAACCAGGCAAGTAGCCAAGTGTGTGTGTGTGTGTGTGTGTGTGTGTGTGTGTGTGTGTGTGTGTGTGTGTGTGAGGTGCTGAGGAATGCAGGGAAGGAGAGCTGACATGAAAGCCAAAAATGGGAAGGAAGGAGGTAGGAGGTTACCAGCTAGCAGGTAACCTTTTCAGAGCAGGGCGAGCAGGCATTGGGAAGAGAAGGGGGTTCAGAAGCTTAAGCAGCTGGGGTGTATGGCTTGAAAGAGGAGAGTGATGTTTAGGCTGCTGGGGGCCAGGGCCAGTGACAAATCATCCACACACCCATGCTGGCGAGATGGGAAAATTCAGAACTTTTTTTTCTCAGTGGAAGGGCCCTGAGCGGGGAACCTGAGTCAGGGAAAAGTGTCTGAGAAGCCACCGCGGAAGCGTGCTGGGGACAGGGGTTAACCCAGAAGTAGGACTGGGAGAGATGAGAATGACTGGGAGAGAATAAGGGAGTTTCAGGTTCAGGCTGGGGTAAATGATACTACCACCACCCTGAAGCCAGAGCAACACTCACATGAGTGCCCGCTAGGTACAGGCACTGTACCCCCACGCTGGCCTAGAAGGAACCTAGCTTTGACATTCCAGCAATGCTGAAAATTGGGCTTATTCTTCCTCATCTTATCTTAAAGTTTCCACCGTATGCACAGAGCCCCAGACACTACAGAAGGACACCCAGGTCATTTGCACTCAGCAAAGAGCAGGACACAGTGACAACTGACCAGCTTTGTGAGCATTGTAGTGGCAGAGAGCCAAGCTGCAAATCATGCCACGTCACCTCGAGAGCCAGAGTAACCAGCCGGCGTCTCTGTGTGACCTGCTGACTCCAGCTGTCTCAGCTCAACCGGATCTATTGACGATTCACTAATCCAGCTGATAGCTTGGTGGCTGACCCACAAGCTCGGCCACTGCCGAGCCCAAGACGATGCCCAGCCTGATCCCAAGCCCTCGGATTAGTCGGTGTTAGTCACCACTGATGAGTCTCCTTCAAAATCAGCACCACCTAGGTGGCCCAGGGCACCCTAGACAGCAGGAAGCAGGCACCGGGCACCCTGCATGTCTCTCATATATCCTTTCCCAGCCTGCCTGGTTTAATGCACCTGTCAGTGATCATCTTAGTGAATTTCATCTCTGACATGCTGAGGTGAACTGAATGGTTGTCCCTCTCCCTCTAAAACAGCTCTGCATCCGAACCCCCAGAACCTGGACTTGTGAGCTTATTTGGAAATTTTTTCAGATGGTGCTAGGAATTCTGAGTTGAGGGCGAGAGGTGGCTTAGCACTTAAGGCACTTGCCTGCAAAGCCTAAGGACCCAGGTTTGATTCCCCAGGACCCACGAGAGCCAGGTGCACAAAGTGGCACATGCGTCTGAAGTTTGTTTGCAGTGGCTAGAGACCTCGGTGCGCCCATTCTCTCTCTATATCTGCTACTGTCTCTTAACTAAATAAATAAAACTTTTACAAAAAGAATTCTGAGTTGAGGAGAGGGAGTGGATAGATGGCTAAGCAATTAAAAGAGCTCACTTTCAAAAAGCCGACAGCCCTGGTTCAGTTCCCCACTACCCACATAAAGCCAGATGCACAGGGTGGCACATGCATCTGGAGTTTGTCTGGAGTGGCAAGAGGCCATGGCACACCATTCTTTCTCACCCTGTCTTTCTCTCTTGCTCTCTCTCTCGCTCTCTCTCTTGTTCACTCTCCTTAATAAGTAAATAAAGTTAATTTAATTTAAAAAAAAAAGAATTCTGAGTTGAAGCAGTTGTCCTGCTGGGCCTAAACCCAATGCCATGACAAGTATGTTTTCATAAATGGATAGAGGACTGTTGAGAGACAGGAAGGAGGAGACCTTGTGACAAGGAAGCAGAGGTCAAAGGGGTGCAGCCTATGTCCAAGAACAAATGAGACGACCCGAGGAGGGAGAGGCGAGGAGGGAGCCTCCGGTGCAGACACATGATCCTGCTCCTGTCTTAATTTCCGGATTCTGGCCTCTAGAACTGTAGGAGACCAAGGCCCCGTGTTCCCAGCCACTCTCGCGTACTGCGCTTTGACAGCCCCACGGAGGTCACCGCCCAGGATTGATGGCGTCTGACTGCGAGCCTGAGGTGCTATTTGCAGGAAGACCTGTGATCTCATCCCTCAGCCCTGGGAGCCACCGGGTCCTGTTCTGTCCTTGGCTAGGGAGGGAATCCTGAGGTTACATCTGCTACTTGGGTGTGGAGCCCTGGACCGAGCAAGATGAGAAATGGGCCTATTAATAAACGAATTGAGCCAGAGGGCAGGTGCAGGGTCAGCAAAGGGCTTCCTCAAGGTCAGAGGCCCAGTCCCAGGAGATGAGGGGACCATGCAGGTGAGAGCCATGCCCTAGCAGGAAGGCAGGGGTGGAGCTGGCACACTCAGGGCCCCTCCACCCTGTGCCACCGTCCCTTTCAGAGCAAGAATGATCAGCTGGCTTCCAAGTTTGCATCTGGTGTCTGCAGAGGACAGACCCTGCTAGATGAGAGCATTTTTTCCCCCTTCTATCTCACAGCCTCTCCCTGAAAGTAAGCAAGAGCACCCCCAGAGAAGGCCCTACGTGCTGCCCATGCCTGGTCTGCAGGCAGTTACGCTTGCCAAGGTCCTGTCACTTTAATGAGGATGCTCTCATGGTGAGTAGAGCGCTTTGTCTCAGGATGGAGGTTTTGGGGATGGTGTTCAGCTTTGGGCAACACACAAAGGACACCACACCAAGGATGAGGGTGGACAGGGACCCTGCTGGTCAGTGGTTCAGTTAGACCAGTAGCCACCACCCACAAACCATCTGGTGCTGGGCATAGACAGCCCAGAGGAAATCACAGTATGCAGGTCACCTTGCTCCACCCTGAACAGATGCGCCCCAGGAGTCCTGGGAGCAGGCAGCAGCTTTCTTTCACAGCATGAACTGCCTGTCTCTGTCCTGGTTACCAGCTAGCCTGGACCTACTCATATCTGGAACCGTATCAGCAGGGCTGGCCTCCACGTTTGCATCCCTCCAAGCACAGTTCCTTATAGTAGCTCTGGTAGGGAGAAGCATGGTGGGAGACTTCCCCCAACTCCATCCCCTTCTTTAGCTGTGTGTCCCAGAACAAGTTACTCAGCCTTTCCCAGTCTAGTTTCCTTATCCATAAAATGAGGATAACAGGCCCACTTTGCAAGCTCCTGGGGAATTTGGATGGGACTATAATTGTAACCAAAGCTCCATTCCCATTACAGGACGTCTTTAAACATCTTATTTTCTCTTCAGTCTTCCTTCTGTTTTTTTATTTTTATTTTTATTTATTTGCAAGCAGAAAGAGAAAGAGAGAGAGAGGGGAGATAGACAAAGAGAGAATGGGTGTGCCAGGGCCTCTATCCCATTGCAAATGAACTCCAGATGCATGCACCCCCTTGTGCATCTGGCTTATATGGGTACTGAGGAATCGAACCTGGGTCCTCTAGCTTTGCAGGCAAGTGCTTTAACCACTAAGCCATCTCTCCAGCCCTTATTTTTATTTTTGAGAAAGAGAGAATGGGTGTGCCAGGACCTTCAGCCTGCTGCCAACAGACTCCAGATGTGTGCTCCCCCTAGTGGCGCATGCAAGAGAATGCATGCTTGCCTCACTGCATCTAGCCACGTGGGATCTGGAGATTCGAAAGTGAGTTCTTAGGCTTTGCAGGCAAGCGCCTTAACCAATAAGCCATCTCTCCAGCCACTCAATCTTCCTTCTTGAGACCATATACCATAGCTGCAAGAGCCAACTCCACTCAGGGCTCCCAGCAAGGCAAAGGTCCTTCAGCCCAGCTGGTCACAGTCAGGGGTCCTGAATTCTGTACGTGAAACCAAACCCAACCCTTTATCATTCATTTTCCGTGCCCTTTTGTTCCTGTAGAAGTTGGGCTCTGACCCTTCGGGGTGAGCTTATGTTGATGTAGATAGAATCTGCATGTGTTAGGGGTCCCTTCTAGAAGGTGATGGACCAGATAGGTCAGGACCCACAAGGGGCTGCTCCCAGCCCCTTACGTGGTCTTGATAAGGTCACTTTTCCCGTCCGGTTTCATGCTTTCAGATGAGGATTGCTATACCCAAGCGAAAAAGTGACCGCAGGCTGACCACTCGCCATTCGCACTGGCGGTGGCCATGTTAGATGCTCAGTTATCATGAAACTCCTTCCCTGCCCACCTCCTTTTATCTTGAACCCACCTGGTTTGAGCTACACAACATGGTTTAGGCCCCAGACTCTCAACTGGTCAGGGAGTCCCCAGGAGACCTGAGGAAGCACCAGGGCCTCCATCCACCTTCCTCTCCTAGAAGCCTGGAGGAAAGGAATGAAGCCAGCTGCCACTCTTGGAAATTAAGGGGCATGCTGGTACTCCTCTAGTGAGACCGTGCTCACCAGCCCACTGAGCAGTTCTGAACTTGACCTTCATGCTGAGTCCCTGCCTATATGCATGCACGTTCACATGCTCACACACAACCCACCCACTTCCTAGTGTCCAGGTGTGAGGCTGGGCAGCCACCCTACCACATGCCATCTTAGGGTGTCAGACCCTACTGCTTTGGTTCAAGACCTTGCCGTACCTCCCACATAGTTCTGATGGCCTCAGTTCTACCCACACCTCTCAGAACTCCCATCAGAGTGAGTGCCCTTGGCAGGCAGCTCTGAGCCCTGCTGCTATCAACCCCAAGGGGCACGTGGGCTGGCCTAGACATGGGCATCAGGGATGGCCTGGTGGAACTCGAAGATCATTTGAGATTTCTCAAACAACCTACAGATCTGACAGACACCAGACTCACACAAATGGAAGTCCTCTGCCACCCACACCATAGGTGTCTGTCCTGGCCCCTCCCTCCAAGGACTGAGAACAGGTATGCCACATACCCATTGCCAACAGCAACAGGCCCCTTCTCAACACACACAGGCATACAGGCATACTCACACACACACTCAAACAGCCCCTCTCACACACTTACACTCATGTACACATAAACTCACATGGGGGGCACACCTTCATAGGACCAAGGAGAAAGTAGAAGAAAAGACGTGTGTCACCCATGTGTGCAGCCTGACGCTTCATGGCAAGTGACCGCAAAGCTCCCACGTACACATGCAACGGCCATCACCCTTAGCTCACTGTCCACCGGCTCCTCCAGCCCTCTTGGCTGCAGCCCTGCCAGGGTGCCCAGGCAGAGAGTGGGCAGCCCACAGGAGGTTTTGAGGCAGGTAGCCTCTGTGTGTGGTTCTTCTTGTCCAGCTGGGGTTGGGGCCAGGACAAGCTGGGAGCCATGTGGACACAACATCGATGCTCAGGCTGACCTTGAAATGTCACTCTCTCTGGCCCAGTTCAGGCCTGGGAACTCCTCAACCTGGGTCAGAATCATGTTCCAGACCATCTCTGGGACTCGTGAAGGTGCCCAGAATCCTGCCAACCAGGCCTTGGAATGGGGTAGCCCTGGGCTTGTCACACTGTTGACCCACACTGGCAGGGCATTGACAGAGAGGCAAATTCTCAGGCCTTGCTCTGACCTAATCACTCACTCCAGGGTGAGACTGAAACTTCACATGTAAACAAGCCCTATGACCGATGCTACTAAGGACGAAGTCCCCTGCCTGTCCACCACCATCACATGTGGTCCTCGACGCAGCACTCTGTGTCACCGTGTCTGAGCTCACCCATCAAGTGTGAGCACCTGGGTGCCACAGGGTTACTGCCAAGGAGCTGAGCCTGGGGGTAAAGTCAAGCTTTCTGCTGCCTAGCCTTTATTTATTTTTTTTAATATGTTTTATTTATTAATTTATTTGAGAGAGAAAAAGAGGCAGAGAGAGAGAGAAAGAAAGAGAGAATGGGCACTCCAGGGCCTTCAGCCACTGTAAACGAACTCCAGACTCATGTGCCCCCTTGTGCATTTGGCTTACATGGGTCCTGGAGAGTTGAACCAGGAACCTTTGGCGTTGCAGGCAAATGCCTTAACCATTAAGCCATCTCTCCAGCTTTGCCTGGCCTTTAAGTTCCTGCCTCTGACTCAGGTGTTGCAGGATCTGAACCAGGTCCTGGTCACAGCTGCACACAGCCATGGAGCAGAGAGAGCAGTGAGTCACTGGGGAATTGCAAGTGGGAAGTGAACAGTTAGCCAGACCCTTACATGTCCATCCCAGGGAAATAGCAGCTGCCCTCCTGAGCTCATCAGATCTGCAGAGCAGTGGACACAGCAAAGGCCACTCTTGGAAGTGACAGCCTGTACCAGAACCGCTGCTCCCCTGGCACCTTGGACCTCCCCGCACCTCTGCTCACACTTTTGACCGTGTGCAAGGGGAGGTGGTCTGGCTGTGGCTTGTGATGCTGACAGTGGAGACGCCTCTGAGTTGAGCAGTGAGCAGGAAAAGTAGCCGTGTCAGAGGGGCTTGCCCTTGCCAAGTCAGTGTGCTAGCACCTCATTGGAACTGAGACTGAAGCCAGGGCTATTCAGGAAGATGAGGAGACTGTAGTTTGGGGCGGTAGGGTACAGGTCATGCCCTGCTGGTAGAGCTGGAGAAGACCAAGTCTGGGAGGACAGTCAAGAGAGGGCCAGCACCCTCCAACATTGTGCCGGAACAAAAAGCGCCAACGGATGACACCGCACGTGTAAAAGATGCTCAGACAGACTGAGCATGCTGAGGTCATGCAATGGGACGAGCTTCATCAGCTATGTCCTCGTGACCTTGACCGCAGGGCCATACTTTCTGGCTGCTATAGCTGAATGAACGGCGGGTCCCAAAGAGTATGGCCACATGCTCAACCTCGGGGCCTGTGAATGGGCAATTACGGGGACAAGGGATTTTGCAGATGTCATTATATCAAGAATCTTGAAATTAAAAAAAGTCATCATTACCCATGAGGGCACTAAATGCAGACACAGCGGCCTTACAAATGGCTCACAAAGGTGGGAGACAGCAGAGAGCAATCATGTGCCGATGCAAGAAGCTGGAAGAGCCTGGAAGGATCTGGCTTCTGAGCCTTCAGGGGAGCAGGGCCCTGCTGCCCCCTGGCTTCTGACCTCTGGCCTTGAGCATCTTGAGGGAGCCAACTGCTACAGTAAACTCCATATGTAGTCTTCGGTACCAGTTATAGTTATAGGGGAGAATTTTTTTTTAAGTTTTCACAGAGGAGCTGTGGAACTTGGAATGTGTTTCATGCAATGACACAAAGAAATAGTACATCACGCCAAAGAAGTGGACAAGGGCTAGTGATGGGCCAATGTTCTCTATTTTCTGTTTTCCTTGGTGTGATTTTTCTCTATTCGCCCAAATTCTTCTCAGTGAGTGTGTTGTTTTTATTATCAGAAAAAAAGTAATAGAGCTGTTTTAACAATGATATACATCTTCTTGTGACCGTCCCATGGTTGTGTAAACTGCTAAAGGCCAGCTCGCTTCCCATCTGTAATCTCAGGAGAACTCAAAGTAGCTGGAGAGATAGTCTTGCTGCGCTTCCATTTCTCAGGTGAATCAGAGGGTTTCACGAGGCAACTCGTGTGAGGACAAACCCAGGAGTCCAGTACAGCCTGTGTGCCCGGGGAGCCCAGGGGGGAAGCCCCGTCCTCTGACTGGCAGATAGCAGGCTGCTCCTGGCCACACCCAGGGCCTGGCATGGTCATGTCCTTCAAGTCAGACAGTGGGTAAATGTCTCAAGTGCCCTCCAGGCAGAGATAAATATCAGAGAGCAAGATCCTGGGATTCACTTTCCTATTTTTAAATGAAATGAAGAATAAATCATTTCTGCTAACTGTTTTTACCTGGCTGCGGGAAATGATGCATCGCCATCTTTTAAAAGAAAATTAAGCCTTTAATTCCACGGCATGTGTAATAAAATGGCACTTCACCTCTCGGCGCTGAATATATGGCCCGTCGTGTCCTAATTTACTATTTCCACACTGCCTAAAATGTTCTCAAGTTATTAATGTGGCAATATATCCAAGCACAAAACCCGGCCTTCATACGCTGTTGAAGCTCTTAATTAACGCAATGGATGGCTGTGTGGGAACACAAAGAGGCACTGACCTGGCGTGGGTGCCCACCAGCCTTGCCAGCTAGCCCTTGTGTCAATTGGAGCTCAGTTTGTTTGTTTTTTTTTTTTTCCAGGAAAGCAGAGATTATGGTACCCAGTGCATAGGGGCAAGGCACCTGGCTCTCAGTAGACCCCAAGACATTTTCCTTTTCCTGCCTCTACCTGCATCCCTGGCTGCACCCACTGTTTCTTTCATTCTCATTCATTCATATTCTCATATCCCTCCTGTGTGTATGTGTGCGTGTGTCTGTGTGTGTTTAGAATCAAGAATGCCCCAAGTGCCATCTCCTTATTCTGACAAAGAAAATCCTCAAATGCGCACGCACGCACGCGCGCACACACACACACACACACACACACACACACACACGCTGACACACACGTGACATAACCCACAGGCACGAGTACAGCAGTTTATCCCAAGGCTCTGAGCAACTACGTCCTCTGTGTATTGAACCCTTTATGGCCAGAGATCTGACCTAATGGTGCCCACAGAGGTGCACTGGGACCAACTTCAACAGGATCTCAGCCCCGCTGGGCAAAGCAGAGCTCCTCTCTGTACCTCCTCTAGGACCAGGCTCATCGCCTGTTTAAGGGACCAGGATTTGAATGGCTAATTTATCTTTCTGCAGATCATAAAGGGAACTGCAAATATATGCGCATTAAATTCTCAGGTGGAGGTCTGATCTCTTGGCAACAGGCACAGCGAGGTTCTCTCTGATAACCAGAGCGAAGTGGCCTGGTGAGAAGACAGGAGTCAAGGCTGAGGCTCACTTTCTGAAGCGGCTGCGGTGTCCAGGCTAGCCAAGTGATCTGGAGCAAATCATTGAGGCAATGGTAGTGCCTCCATCACAGGATGCTGTTGCTACTCAAATTCTCCCATATGTGCCGTCCATGGCTAGCACACAGACACGGTGCGAGTTAGCTGTGCGCTATCCTAGCTCCCTGCACAGTGGCCTCGCTGAGCTCGCCAGACCATCCGTGACTTCCCTCGTTCCCTCCGCTCAGGAAGTGAGTGACCGGCACTAGGAGGCTCGAGCGAACCTTCTCTTCTTCATCCCTCACGTGCACGTCTGCAGCAAGCAAGCTTATAGACAAGAACTTAGAAAATATAGGAAACAAGCACTTCTATTCTAAATGGCCCCTTCTCTCCCCTTCCCCTGTCTCTACGCCACTTTCTTTCCCACCTGAGCCCTGTAGTAGCTGCCCTGCCTTGGTTCTGTAGTTTTCTGTTCAGAGTTGGTTTGCGTGTATGTGAATGCATGGGACAATCCTACAGGCCCTTGTTTAGACCATCCTCAGCTTCCCGCGACACTCAAAGAAGTGCAAACTCTCCAGGTGACCTAATCCTGGGTGTCCCCTGTTGGTCTCTCAAATCCCCCCCCCCAAGTTTCAGTGCCGTGAAATCAGGGACGCTGACTGCTTTTCTTTTTCACTGCTGTATCCCCATTGCCTGTATTGTGGAAGTTAAAAGACAAATGATGCTTCTAGAACAAATGAATGATCTACCTCCATCTAGGACCTGACAGAAGGAAACAAAAAAAGAAATCACTTTACCTAAGCTCAGTTCAGTGCCCGCACCAAACCTAGAAGCCAGTGGGGCTCAGAAGGGGAATAAGTTGTTTGTGTAAGCCCACGCCACATCTCCGAAAGCTAAGGTGGCTCAGCACTGGACTGCGCATAGACAGGACTGTCCTTGACATAGAACCTTCCTGGATTTTGTAGCCGGGACAGCACAGCAAGCAGATCTGGGTCATAAACCTGCTCCAATGGAAGGAGCCCCAGTGAGGCCTTTTTATTCAACCCTGCCCAGACATGGCTGTGCTTTTCTGTCTTCATCTAGTCTCTTCCTTAAGAGTACTCAGTCTAATATTCAGAGAACACAACACAATCAGGACTTGGGGAGGAGGGAGGATGGAGCACAAAAAGAAAGCAGCACTTAGGTGCCATCAAACGTGGCCTTGAGCCCTATCTCTTATCTATGACTCTGCTAGTTTATGAATGACTTCAGAACATTTTTGGTTGAATCCCCCCCCCCCCGCCCACTGACTATCTGGACAGATCCTTGTGGTGACTGGATGCATGTGAAGTCCACCAGCAGGAGGCTCTCCGATTCACCCAGAGCATGCGCCCTGGCCTCCCTTGACTCATCAAAGTGGTGAGTATGAAGCCACCATTATTCCTTCCTCAACATGAGGCCTAAGATATTCAGTGGCTGCCCATGCTCCCACATAGTTGGAGGTTTAGGCAGCAACTTGATCCCCACTTCTTCCTAGGGGCTCTGCAGCTCCCACAACCCTGCCAATGCCTGAGCCTGTCGGGACAGCACAGGCCCTGGCTGAGATCTTTAAAACCGCCCTGGCTAAGTGGCCGATCTCCAATGCCAGCTTGCTCTTTCGACCTCCCCTCTTCGGCCTGTCTTCTAGTCTGCTTTGTGGGGTGTGCCCTGAGCCTAAAATCAGAGTAGAAAAGAGACGGGACTCCTCCTAAGAACAAACCTCCACCCACGTCTAGGTTTGGCTGTCAGGCCGAAGACAGACATGAAGTCCAAAAACCTGGGGACAGTGCTGCTGACAGCCCGATGACAACCCAGCTGAGAGGGCAACTATATTTAGCACATACTTGACCTAAGATGCTATCTACCAGGGGCAGGAGCACAGCAAGGGGGCAGGAGGGAGTAGAGGGGAGCCCCCCCCCACTCACCCTGTTCCAGCTGTACCACCCCACTTAACTGCTCTCTGGCAAATGTCCACTTTCCAAACACAATTTTGTTTGCAGTGTTCGGGAGGCTTTATGATTTGCCAAGCGCTTTGGCCTGAGAGGAGTCACCACATAGCAACCTTGTTAGGAGAGGGAAGCTAAAAGCATCTGGCTGTTTGCAGTGGGAGGGATTTTAGCCCGAGGGCCTTGAGAACCGCACACGGGTTCTGGCTCTGCATCCATCCGGGGAGTCCAGTGTGCTGAAGGTGACTGAGTTCTTGGGGAAGGAAACTTGGCCTCCGCTAATCCTGCCTGTCACAGCGGTTTCGGACTTCTCCCCATTCTACAGACAAAGACACAGAAAACAGCTCTCTGGGAAGGGGATTTGCCTAAGAATCTCCGGGGACCTCAGCAATAGTTGTGTTGCAGACACATCAGTAATTTCCCCACTTCTGGAGCTGACCTGCTCTAAGTGGTTCAAGAAAATCATGGCTGGAGTGGGGCCCTCAGTTCCCCGAAGCCATCTTACCTCTGCTCTTTGAAGTGTTACGAAATTGGCCTGAGACAACTCCTATCAGCAACCCTGCACCAGGTTGCTGAAAGCACTTTTAGCACCTGATTAAAAAGGAGGTGTTATTTTTCCTGAGCAATTACCAGCCAGTATCTCATGAGCTCATCCCAAAGAGAATGTTAGATACAGCACCTAGGCCCTCCCCTAAAGCTATGAGAGAGAAAGAAGAGCGATGGCTGGCTACCCCTGGGTGCTTACTCTGGAAGTGCGGAGTGGTCTGACCTCACCTGTCTATGGGTGCATGAGGCTCTGCTTGGGCAAGATGGCTGGAGCTTCTCTGGATGGCCACGGGGACCAGCTGTGTCCGCAGCTCTGAGAGGGGTCACAAGTGCAGGCTGCATTGGCCCTGACACCTGGCCACTGAGGACTTTGGGAATGAAGCAAGGGGCACTGGAACCTTGCCTGAAGTCTTCCTGCAGGGAACATTTTAGCTTTGTGATCGTGGATTTGGGTGGTTTGACTGCAAAAATGTCACCATTGCCTCAAGTGTTTGTGATTAAGCAACCACTTAGTCTCCATCTGGTGGAGTCTTTGGGAGGTGGAGCCTTGCCAGCGGGGGTGTGTTGCTGAGGGCAAGCCTTGGGATTATGGATTCCAGACCTGCTGGCCAGCGCTAGCTTGCTCACCCTTGCTGCTCTCTCCCAGCTGATGTGACAAGATGTGATAACTGGCTATCTGTTCTTGCCAGTGCTTTCTCTGCCATGATTAAAAACCTTCCCCTTGAAACTGTAAGCCAGAAATAAACCTTTTTCTTCCATTAGCTGTTTCTGGTTGGTTTTTTTGTCCACAGTGATGTAGACAGAGGAACAGAGACTCGGGACGTGACCCCTTGCTATCATCCTATGAGTAAGGTGTAGCAGAGAATGGACTCAAACTCAGGAATCTGCCAGTCCAGCACCTGCGTTTCCCACCCTGCCAGGGAACCGCCCATACTACACGTGCTCCTCTGGAGAAGCTGGGGCTGCTTACAAGGCTATTCCCTCGGGTTCCCTCACCACTAGCAACCAGGAGCCCAGGAAAGGTGATCTCCCCTGGGGATGACTCAAAAGACCCATGCACAATCTGTCCCGCTGTGAGCATTCTGCAGCCTTACTCAACACTCCATATCTGGCCTCTGCCATAAGCAAGATTTTGTGTACACAAGATTCCATTTCCCACAGTTCATAGCAGCAAGGACTCACAGAATAATAATAATAAAACACCCAGGGCTGCCAGAGGTTCAATGAAACAGGTGAATTTGCTCACTGGTGAGACTATGCGTATGTAGAGAGTTTAGTAACTGCACTGATTATATATGTGCTAATGTATCTCAAGGCAATATATTAAATAAGAATAGGCCTAGCTGTATGAGTTAGCTTTTTAGTGCTGTGACTAAATACACAGGAACAGCTTCTTCAGGGAGAAGGGTTTACTTTGGCAGGTGGTTTCAGAGGGCTCGGCCCATGGTCACATGGCCCCACGCCCTTGGGTGGAACACCATGAAACCAGGAGTGGGTGGCTGAGGCTACTCTCCTCACTGGACTGGAAACAGAATGAAATACAGGCAACACTCAGGCCAGTTTTCTCCTTTTTCCTTCTGTCTCATCCCCTTACAGGGTTGTTCTTCCAAGCTCAGTTAAGGCTTTCTGGAAATACCTTCTCTGACACACTAAGAGGTGTGCCTCACCACTCTCCTAGGTTATCCTTAATCCGATCAAATTGACAATAAAAATTAACCATCCCAGTTACCTGTGAACAGCATCACGCCACTTTTAGAGATCCAAAATGACTTTAAAATCCCACATGAAGCCATTGACATTAATGACAAGGGTCTACGATAGCATGGAAATGCTTTCATTAGAACGATTAGTGACACAGGGTTATGAATCTGCCCAGATGATGCCATCATATGGGAGGAAAAAAGTACTCAAAGAACAAGTAAGTGGTTGGCAATTTATTGCTACACAAGACAATGATAGACTTTTTAACTATCTTGATCCTGAATATACCTTATCTTTAGAGTAGTTTTAGGTTCATAGAAAAATTGAGCAAAAGTTAGTATACACAGTCTCCTATCTCCAACATCCTAGAGGGGGCTTTCCTCACCTTCTTTCCTACCTCAATCTTGATCCCCAGCTGGTGGAGCCTTAGGGAGGTGGAGCCTTGCTGGAGGAAGTGTGTTGCTGGAGGCAGGCCTTGGGATTGTATAATCCAGACCCCCCAAAGCCAGTGCTAGAAATCTCACTCTCGCGTTTCCTCCCAGCTGATGTGACAATATATGATACCTGCCATCTGTTCTTGACCTGTGTCCCCCACCATGATGAAACTTTTCCTTGAAATTATAAGCTGAGATAAACCCTTTCCTGCCATACGCTATTTCTGAACAGGTGCTTTGTCTTAGCAACTAGAAGGAAACTGCTACAAACCCCAAGCAGAAGTCAGTGCCTGATCCTTTTGCTGTGATGATAACGCAGAGCCTGTCCCACAAACCTGCCTGTGCCACACACACACACACACACACACTTTCACACCTCACAACTCAGACTTACAAACACACACACATACCCTCAGCCACATGTATTCTCACCCACATATAGACACAAACAATTTTAGCCCCCCCCCCCACACACACACTGTGTATATTTCCATTGTCGCCCATGGACAGCTTCTAAGAATGGAATCTCTCATCAGAACTTTAAAAGGGAAAGACGAAGCTTGAATCTGAATTAGTGTGAGATGGCCTTGGGAAATGAGGGCAACAAGCTCTTGACTTGGATTTTTAAAAAGAGGATAAAGAGCCAGATGCAAGGGTGCATGCCGGTAATCCCAGCACTTGGGAGGTGGGGGCTGAAAAATCTGGAGTTCAATGCCATCCTAAGCTACAAACCATAAGACCCTGTGTCAGAAAAGAAAAAAAAAAAGACAACAACAACAACAACAAAACCAGGCTGGATAGCTACTTCACTGACTAAGATGCCCAAGCACAAGGTTCTGAGTCCAGTCCCTAGCACCCACATTTTAAAAGCTGGGCATAGGGCTGGAGAGATGGCTTAATGGTTAAAGTACGTGCCTGCAAAGCCTAAAGACCCCGGTTCAATTCTCCAGGTCCCACATTAGCCAGATGTACAAGGGGGCGCACGTGTCTGGAGTTTGTTTGCAATGGCTGGAGGCCCTGGCGCGCCCATTCTCTCTCTTTCCCCCCATCTCTCTGTCTACAATCAATCAATCAATAAATAAATAAATAAATAAATAAATAAGCTGGGTGTAGCTGCACATGTCTATGATCCCTGGGCTGAGGGGGGACAGAGACAGGAGAATTTCTGGGGCTCCCGGATCAGCCAGTCTGGTTGAAATACAGTGAGCTCCAGGTTCAGGAAGAGACCCTGTCTTAAGGAAATAAAGCAGAAAAAGGAGGACATCCAATGTCCTTCTCTGGCGCAAGGGTGCGTGTGTCACTTAGATAATAAACACACCACATAATACATGCACCACAACTAAGAAAATAAAAATTAAGGAAAGAAAACCAGATAGTATGCTCCTAGTCCGGGCCATCAAAATCAGCCTGGCACCATTTCCTGTTGTTCAAGCTACCTGCCTGGACCCCAATAGGCAAGATATGACCTAGAAGCCTCCTTGTTTCAAGGACCACAAACAAGGTGTCTCTATTCTCCTTGGAGCTGCTTTTCTTTTCCGGAACAGGTTGAGGAGAACTGAGAGTCTCACGTGCCATGTGCAGAAATGCCACATTAGCATCGTGGTGCCCCCTTTCAGATGAGCCAACAGAAACAGAAGGGGGAGAAAGCCCTTGCCCACAGCCATAGAGCCAGTGAGAGCCAAGCTAGAATTGGAAGCCAGACACTAGGCTTTTCTTCTCCCTCTCTCTCTCTCTCTCTTTCTCTCTCGCTCTCTCTCCCTGTGCTGTTTGTGTCATTGGCATTGGAAGGGGTATGGAGGGCATCAGTATTCCTCATAGGAGGTAACACACAGTCCCTAAGGTCCCAGCTCTAAGTCTGCCTGTGTGGGTCCAGCCCGGCCTCTCACTCTGCTCAGGAAGTCTCTCCTCTCCACTATGGGCTGACCCAGCATTGCCACAGCAATAGCTGTTCAAATTGTTCTCCAGCATGTGGCCTGGCTTCGGTGGCTTTATCTCGCTCCAAACCATGGTCGCCTTGCCGACAGTCCATTTCTCTCCAATGTCATTTTCACAAGTGCCCTTGGTGCTGGTGACATCAGATCTATATCTGACTGGGCCTCCTTATGCAGCCCTCTGTCTTAAAGAGTCCTTATTCTATCCCATAATCAGCACCCCTGGGTTCCCTCCCCAGTGGGTAGAGTTTGTGCTTGTGGAGGGGGGGTGTCTTTACGTGGGAGGTGTTCTGTATGTCTCCCTTCATGCCGTGTTTCATTGCTCCCAGTTTGGTTCTCTACCCTGAAGCTTGAGCTCCGAACTCCTGGTTGAGCCCACAGGACTCTGCCAATAGGTGACCCGACCGTGACGCAGGACAGTGGGTGGCCCCGACAAGGCAGCTACTCCAACACACCCAGGTGGTGTCTCCTAACCCCAGGGAAGTGACATCTCCAGCACTTATGTAAAAACAACCAGAGCAGATTTCTTTTTTTCCCCCTGTTGGGCCTCCATCCAGACTTAGGCATTGGAAGTCCCAAGGGAAGGACCTGGTAATCCTTGTGGTGATGGCTCTCCAGGAGTCAGCCACGCCTGGGCAGTTCTGCAGGCTCACAGCTCGTTCTGTTGTCAGAGACTAGGTGTGGAAGCCAGGTGCCCACCTCCCACCCACCCCACGTGGGAACGTGGCTCATGAGCAAAAGCATCATTTCTGAGAGTCCTGAAGTTCTCCTGTCGCCTCGTCGTGAAGGCCTCGTGAGGCTGAAAGCGAGATGCCTTGGGGAACATTTCTGGTGGCATTGGGGCAAGTGTCCAAGAAAAGAAGCCAGACCTGCAATAGCTGTCCCAGTGGGACCTCACTGCCAGCCCAGGAAAAACCCTGACTGAAACAAGGAGGAGTGCATCAGCTTCTTATAGGTCCCCTCTCTGACCCCAAAGGATACCACATGGAGAAAACCAGGGCTTGCCTTGAAGTAGCCGTCCCCAGCCCAGCCACACATGGCTCTCGTCTGCAAAGCTTCCGAACTCTCCCCATCTAAGGCTGAGCATTACCCCACACCCACTAAATCGCTCACTGCAACAGTGGGACACAACATCCACCAGTGAGCACCATGCATGGCCCTAGCTGGGAATCTGAGCCCCACATCAAAGGAAGCGTCCCGCAGGTGGCAGCACCCCACAGCTCATCCTGGGTCACCTGCATGCCCCTCACCATTGCAGAACGAAGATGAGATACAAGCCACCTGCCCATGAGGACTTTCACGTTAAAGAAAGCTCCCAAGGCACGTTTAAATGCATCTTGAAAGAGCATTTATTTAATTTTATTTTTATTTATTTATTTGAGAGAGAGGGAGGGAGAGAGGAAGAGGCAGATAGAAATAGAATGGGCACACCAGGGCCTTCAGCCACCGCAAACAAGCTCTAGATGCATATGCCACCTTGTGCATCGGCCTTACGTGGGTCCTGGGGAATCGAACCTGGGTCCTTAGGCTTTGCAGGTAAGCTCCTTAACTGCTAAGCCATCTCTCCTAAAAGAAAATTTTAATTTATTTTTATTTTTATTTATTTATTTGAGAGTGACAGACAGAGAGAGAAAGAGGCAGACAGAGGAAGAGAGAGAATGGGCGCGCCAGGGCCTCCAGCCACTGCAAACGAACTCCAGATGCAAGCACCCCCTTGTGCACCTGGCTAATGTGTGTCCTGGGGAATCGACCCTTGAACTGGGGTCCTTAGGCTTCACAAGCAAGTGCTTAATCACTAAGCCATCTCTCCAGCCCTAAAAGAAAACTTTTAAAAAGATATTTAACACCACTAATCATTAGCAAAATTCAAATCAAAACCACAATGAGGTAACTACCTCACACCCACTAGAATGGCTGCTGGCAAACAAAGTTTTTTAAAATGTGGACAATAACAGACATGGAAACATTTGAACACTGTGGGTAGGAATGTAAAATGGTGCAGGCTCTATGGAAAATAGCTTGGCAGTTCCTCAAAAAGTTAAACATAGAATCGGCATATGATCCCAGCAGTTCCACTATTTCCTGCATGTGCATGCTCATGTGTGTGTGTGTGTGTGTGTGTGTGTGTGTGTGTTGAAAACAGGCCTTCAGATGTTTGTAGCAGCATTATATCCACAGCAGCCAAAGATGAGCAGATCAACAAAACATGTAAGTTCATACAATGGAATACTAGACTGCCTGAAAGTGGACAGACATTCTGACAAGTGCTACAACATGAATCAACTGTGAGGACATTATGTGCAATGAAATGAGATATCTAGAGGAGTCAAATCCATAAAGACAGAAATAAGAATAGAAGTTTCCCAGAACCTTAAGGGGGAGGGAACAGAGGAATGGGGAGTCATTGTGGAGTGGACAGAATTCAGTTTCACAAGGGTGAGAAAAAAAAAAAAAGCTGTGGAAATGGGTTTCAGAGCATTGCGAATGTACTCAATACAAACACATGCAAGTAACGTGCTAGAGTGTATGGTCTGCGCATTTTATCACAGTTAAGAAAGTCTCAGCGCTGAAAAATAAGCTTGGTATGTTGTGGAAATGTCTAGGCTCCCTTTCACAGGAAAGCGGGTTTTATCTGAAGCAAACGTTCGGGTCAGGCGGGGCTGGTGCTGAGGGAAGCATGGCCTTTGTGGGTCAGTTTTCAAAACATATCCTACCAAATGCACAGAGCTCCCAGGGGACATTCCACTTCCCAAACACAGAAATAACCACTAGGGAGCCGTCGTAAGTGAAGAAAGTGGGTCACAGGACTCCCAGATCAGGGCCAGACAGTGTTTTCCATTGTGCAGCCTTTACAATCATTAAGGGCCTCTTCCCCCCCCCCCCCTACAGACAGCAGCCAGGGCTGAGCCATCAATGGGCAAAGACAGGCTCAGACCTAAGGACCTCTCCCAGCATGTCCTTTGAGGGAGAAGTGACCTGGGGAAGGGAATAAGCAAGAATAGGAAGAACGAACCAGGGACAGAGAGACCACACAGCCGTCCTAGAGCAGGTGGAGAAGTAGGTGGCAGATAGAGAAAGGTCCCTTTGGGTTTGGGGCTGGAGACTGGCTCCCTACTATAGCACTATCCCTGGCACATAGTAGGGACCCAGAAAATGACAGCTTGCAACATGTCACGTTGGGAAGGAAGGACAGTCCCACCTCAGCCTGGGGGTGTTTGAAGCACAGATCTTCACTCAGCTGGTCTCTGGGTCCTGGGCAGTGATGTTCCTAATCTGAGGCCACACAGCCCTGTCCCATCTTCATGTCCCTTCTAAGCCAGCCGTTAACTATCTTCATTCTGGTGAGACCAATCCAGGCCCCAGTTTCTGATCAGCCTTTATTTTTCAGGCTCACTCAAGGAAGACAAAATCCATTAAACTCCCCCTCCACACACACACACACACACACACACACACACACACGCTACCCCGTGCAAGGCATTGAGCTCTTGAGGGGATAGGCTCGTTTTATGTGGATCAGTGGCTGGCTTATTGTAGGTGCTTAATAAATATTCAATCATAACAATCTTAATTACTGGATTACATCATGTCTGTCTTAGGGTAGGATATAAATAAATAATGCCGCGATAATAATGAGACACTCACGGAAGGCTGCTCAGTTTGAGTTCCCACTACTGCACAGGCGGATTTCATAAATCTGGGTGGATTTCATATTTCATGAAGATGTATCTGCTCGCTGCAGGTGAACGTTTCTGAGGAGATAAGCCTTATTTCGTATATTGTGAGCAGAGTACCTCCTCAGTTGCCTGTTTTGTGTCCTAATGAGGCTTCTTTCAACTCAACTCCATACAGCACCCAAGCTGCCTGCGGGTCAGAGCTGTCCATAGCCAATGCCAAGGAGGTTGACAGGGTGAAGCGCATGCCAGCCAGCTGAATGTGAGATAGCGAGATAATGCTTAACTCAAAGCAGACCCTGCTTCTCACGGAGCTACCGCCACAGAAGTTTTCCAGTCACCTTCCAGGCAGGCTGTGTAAGGGACAGACAGTAGCAGGGGTCAACAATGGGGCAGACTGTCTGAAAGGGCATCCTCACATTCCTCTGCCCCATTATAGGAATGCCACCCAAAGGCATACAGTCCCCAAGTTGAAAAAGCCAGACATACAGGTAGGGCCACAAAAATCTCTTCATTTCCAAATGCTATGAACCCAAGTCCTGCTGAAGCTGGCTTTAGACTTCACGGGCCACTTCTGGCCCTTGGCGGCACCAGGTGACATCGGTGTCTGTGGCTGTGAGCAAGAACCACCCCAGCAAAAGCCAGTGCTGGTCCCTCCTGGCAGCAGGAATGGGCAAGGGTGGAGAGACCTGGCCTGGGATTTACTCCTCGCCCCAGCCTTGCCACCAGCTATTACCCTCTGCACTCAACCACAGGAGTCCCCCGAAGCCCCCCACCCTCCTTCGCCTCTGTGGGAGACAGGGGTGCTAGATGAGACGCCCCGTGCTCACATGGGAACCAGGTGCATGTCTGGCAAGAAGTCTACTGCGGCTCTACCAGCACCACACTCCATGAAAACGCCTCCCATTCTGAATTCTTGACTCTGGGAAAGTATGGAAGCCGCCGGAAGCAGAGCTAATCTCGGGGAGGTTGGCCCTGCATGCCAGACACCCAGACGTCAACCTTGAGGGTAAAACGGTGACCTGCGAAGTCACTTGCCCAAAGAACACACAGTCTGGCTCTGCCCAACATGCGACAGGGGAGCCAGGCCCCATCCCGCTCTGACATTGGACAAAGAGCCATCAGGAAGCCCCTCTGGTGGAGCTAAGAGGTGGGAGGTGTGGGCAGCCTTAACGTCCTCCAAGTCCCCAAAGGAAAGCCAACAACACTGTGACAGAAAGCCAAGGTGAGTGCCCTGGCAGCTGTCTGTGGACACGAGCGCCTGTGTCCCTCTGGGGCTCCTGAGGCCATCCCTCCCTGCTCCTTTGGGAGAGACCTTAGATCGGCTCTTGAGAGCAACGACCAGAATTCTTTCTCTGCTACAAGTCTTAAAGTACATCATTGTGTCTGGATAAGTGTATCTACTATGCTTATCAAACTGCCCAGTAAGCACTTCTTTTAATGTTCATACCCTTATATTAATGCTACTCTCACTTTGGGTAGAGAATCTTTTCTTCAGATGGCAGTGACCTTGGGATGACTCAGAAGGTATCATAGTGCTGGAAAGAAGTGACTGGAGTACTGAGTAACATCTCGATCACACCTTCCAAGGCTCAGGGTCTAATGCGGAAGAGGTGGTGGAAAGAATGTAAGAGCCAAAGGAAGGGTAGGACTCCTTACAGCGTGCTCCCGCCAGACATAAAATGGCCTGGGTATCCATGACCTCATGGTGCCTGACACTACCTACACAAGATCATCATAAGAGGAGGAAAAGATCATGACATCAACATAAAAGAGAGACTGATTGAGATGGGGAGGGGGTATGATGGAGAGTGGAGTTTCAAAGGGGAAAGTGGGGGGGAGGGAGGGTATTACCATGGGATATTTTTTATCATCATGGAAAATATTAATAAAAATTGAGAAATAAGTAAATAAATAGAAAGAAAAATACATCATTGTTAATCCCCATCTCCCTCTCTCCTCTCTCTTTCTCTCCCTCTCTCTCTCTCTCTCTCACACACACACAGAGAGAGTGAGAGCTTACAAAACAGTATGTGCTTGTTTTAGGTAGATTTTTATTTAATGCGTGGCAGTAGAGTGTTTGAGATACTTTTACATATATTTTATGATATTTTTTCTTTACATGGATAGGCATAGTATTATATTCTTAGAGTCCATCCATTTTTACCTGGTTGTATAACAACCGCCTTCACTATTTTGTCCTGTTTTAACTTTCTAATCCCAGGGCAACCTCAGGCAGCCACACTCAACTTTGGATGTCTAATTGTTTCTGATGTTTTGTGGGGCCTGCCAATATTTGTAGAGATGTTGGCCTCCCGGATGCCACTTTAGATCAGATAACCCCATGCAAGGTTACCAGACAGCCTGGAGTCTGCGGGACGGGCCAGGCTGGCCCAGGTGCCACCGTCTCTGCCACGTGGCCAGAGGGACAGACTCAGCCTGCCTATGTCTCTGGCTCCCTGGCTGCCTTCCTTTTCCTGAGCTCTTAGCTCCTGTCAGCTTTGCCCGGTGGTCTCTCTCTCTCTGTCCCCCCACCCCAAGGAGTTTCTGTTTGTTCTAAATCTGGAACATGTCAAACGAAAGTATACAAAACTCAGAACAGAAAGTGTACAAATGCCAAATTCTAATGGTGCTTCTCGGATACCCCAGAGTGTTGCCTCAGACCCCATGTGAGACTGAATCACACTGTTCTGTTTATGAATATGAACGTAGCTGTCTTTATACACTTTTTATAAGTTAGTGCTGTTATCATGTCTGAAAATAATTATCAGAAATTCCTTGGTATCAAATCTCCAGGCTGTCTCTAGCCATCTTCATGAGAATTAGGACGTAGAGAGGGCCTGTACATGGCACATGGTTAGTGTCCTAACGTCTTTTAATCATTGGCTCCTATCTGCCTTGTTTCTAAGGCTTTGTTAGAAAAACTGGCCTCTTTTATTAACCCCATCTATCCTGCCTCCCCCTCCACATTTCTTTTTTTCAGGGGGTATTGAATTTTGAGGTTACTTTGCAAAGTAATGGATTTCATTATGGCATTTTAATACATATGAGAAATTGACCTCTTATCCTACAGATCTTTCCACAGATGTTTCCAGCTTTCTCAGATTTTGCTGGTTGGGCCTCATGATGACATTTTTAAAAAAATATTTTCATTTATTTACTTGGCTATAGAGATGGCTTAGCAGTTGAGGCGCTTACCCACAAAGCCTAAGGATCCAGGTTCGATTCTCCAGGTCCCACGTAAGCCAGATGCACAAGGTGGTGCATGTGCCCATTCTCGCTTTCTATCTCCCTCTCTGTCTCATATATATATATATATATAAAATTTATTTACAAGCAAAGAGAGATGGAGAGAAGAGAGACAGATGAGAGAATGGGGTACACCTAAGCACCAAGCCATCTCTCCAGCCCTCAAGTACTCTCTTTCTTCTTGTTGAGGCATTTTCCTGCTTCGTCTTTTCCTGATGGGAGCCTCTTCAAGCTGGTATCTCTGTTTCGTTTTGTCTTCTTAAATACGACACTGGGATGGTTCTGATGGTTTGCCTGCCTTGCCTTTCTTCTTGTGACAAAATGTTCCTGGCTCTTCTTACACATTTTCCAACTGGTTGCTATTTTGTTTGTCTTCTAATGAGAAATTGTGCTTAGGAGAAAAAAAAAAAATCTAGGTCCCAAAAACATGGATGGCTATTCTGTCAGTTAGGAGACACTGTCCTTTTGAAAGAAGCATCAGCTGACTCAGATTTTCCAATGTAGGAATTCAGAGTTTTGCCTGTTATTCTGATTTTAATATTTCCATGTAGTTTCTCTGCTATTGTGGGGGAGAGGAACTTGCATTTTAATAACATTGGCATACCTACTAATTTGTCTTTTCTTTACCTGTGTTCATTAGTTGCTTTCTTCTTGTTATGAGCCTGACCAGAAGAACTTAAGGAAGGAAAGGGTTGTCTGGGTTTACATGTCCAGGGGGACACGTTCCGCCCTGACAGGGAAGACACGGCAGCAGAAGCAGGAGGCAGAGCTGGTCGCAATGGCTGGCAGGAAGCAGAGGGTGAATGGGAAGTAGGGCTGGATTGTAAGGAAGTAGGGCTGGATTATAAGGAAGTAGGGCTGGATTGTAAGGAAGTAGGGCTGGATTATAAGGAAGTAGGGCTGGATTGTAAGGAAGTAGGGTTGGATTATAAGGAAGTAGGGCTGGATTATAAGGACGTAGGGCTGGATTATAAGGAAGTAGGGCTGGATTATAAGGAAGTAAGGTTGGATTATAAGGAAGTAGGGCTGGATTATAAGGAAGTAGGACTGGATTGTAAGACCTAAAGCACATCCCACAGGGTACTTGTTTCCCTTGGCAACCTCCTGAGGTCCCACAAACTGCTCCTTCTGCTGGGGTCCAATGAACCTTTGGGGGACATTTCACATCCAAGCCATGGCTTTCTGTTCCTATGAACAGTTTACAATTATATTTGCATTTACTTTATGTTAGTGTATGCCTATTATACATGTCAAGCTAAATTGCCATATTTTAAGACTATCTTATGTAATTCTCCTGTCACATGAAGTTCGTTTGTCTCACTTTTTGTTGTTGTTGTTTTTATATTTGGTTGGTTAATTGTCACCAAGATGGAGCTCAGAGCCTTCTGCCTGGCAAGGGGGGGGGGGTGCACTCTACATCTGAGCTCAACCCTGGCTTTCTCATCAGTTTCACTTTATGGAACTGTCTTTTGCTTTTTAAAACTTATTTATTTACATTTGACCTTGAACCACACAAATACCTTACAGATTTGTAAATCTAAATTAATTTTTAAAATATTTTTATTTTTATTTATTTGAGAGAGAGAGAGAGAAGTAGGCAGGCGGGGGGGGGGGTGGAGAGAGAGAGAGAATGGGCATGCCAGGGCCTCCAGCCACTGCAACCAAACTCCAGATGCATGTGCCACCTTGTGCATCTGGCTTATGTGGGACGGGGATAATTAAACCTGGAAAACATCTTAACCATTAAGCCATCTCTCCAGCCCCAGGAACTTTTTCTTTAAAAAGTTAGTTTAGGGCTAGAGAGATGGCTTAGTGGTTAAGGCGTTTGCCTGCAAAGCCAAAGGACCCAGTTTCAACTCCCTAGGACCCCTCATTGAATAGCTGGTAAACATGCTATGCTCACATTTCTCCCCCTTGTCCTGGGAATTACTTTATGCAAGGTCACAGTGCTGGTCTTCAGCCTTTCCTCTGGCGCAGAATACTGCAGGGCCAGCCCAAAGTATAGCATTCTCACGTCCCTGCAGCCCAAGTCCTTGAGGCTGCCAATCACTGAATACCTGCAGTTGCTTCAACCTAACCCCTCCACCTAGCCATGGCAAAGCCAAGGTAGTCATACTTATGACAAAATAATGCCACAATCCACCCTCCTCTATCCATGCTAAGTACATGCACCATTTCACTTAATGCTTTCAAAGTTACGCCAGGTGCTATGGCAGTTTGAGTCAGGTGCCCCCATAAACTTAGGTGTTCTGAATGCTAGGTTCCCAGCTGATGGCAATTTGGGAATTAACATCTCCTGGAGGCAGTGTTGGGGGCGAGCTTATGGGTACTATAGCCAGTTTCCCCTTGCCAGTGTTTGGCACACTCTCCTGTTGCTATTGTCCACCTGATGTTGGTGAGGGGGTGATGTCCACCCTCTGCTCATGCCATTGTTTCCCCTTGCCATCATGGAGCTTCCCTTTGAGTCTGTAAGCCGAAATAAACCTTTGTCCCCACAAGCTGCTCTTGGTTGGGGGATTTCTGCCAGCAATGGGAGCCTGACTGCAACAGATACCAAGCTGAGAAATCAAAGTGTATGCCCAGGGTTGCCAGCTGGTGGTGGACTCAGAAAGATATTTCTTAAATCTCTGAGACCCAAATCTGCCATGTTAGCAGCTTGACTGTGGACACCCTCTGCTGTTTCCCAAGGGCCCTGTCAGGGACCACAGGGCTAAGAAGTACAATCAGTTTGCTCCCTGGCGCCTGTGACCTGCATCCACAGGCTTCTGGACAGCAGGACCTCAGCAAGGCAACTGCAAGGTGCATGCTTAGGTATGGCACCCGGCACCTGAATCCCTAAAGGTAGCCCAGACCTCATCATTTCAATTGTATGACCTCGGGCCATGATTTAATCCTCTTAGCATCTGCTTTCTTGCCTCTCCAGCACCTTGGAGATGTGGCACCAGGGAAAGGAGATTGCAAATGAGAAGGCTCAGTATTCGTTACGCAGGAAGGAAGACACTCCGACATAGTGGTACCCAGTAGGTGAGCTACAGCAAAAGTGGAAGGGGATCTGCAGGGTTTCTCCATTGGCCTCTGCTTCTTCCTCCAGGCAGTCCCCAACCAGCAGCATCACATTTCCCAAGGATCATCTAGAAACAGGCCCCGAGGCCCATGGGCCACATGCAGATCAGACCTACTACAGCAGAAACTCAGCGAGGGTCCCAGTGATCTGTATTCCCCTTTAAGGGATCCAAGACAAGCCAACACTCTGAGCGGCAGGGAGAGAGACAGGCAGAAAGGAGCCTCACCTGGGAGGCACGCCTCCCACTCACTTAGAGCAGAACAAAGTGGGCGGAGTGGGAGCCCTCTCGGATGGAGGATGGGGCCATGCATGAAGAAGCTGGGTGGTCCTTGTAAGTGACCAGTCCTAGGAAGGACAGAAACAGGGTGGCATGGTAGAGGACAGCCAGGGGTGGAGTGGAGTGTCATGAGATAAGATGGCCAGGAATGGTCTCCATATGGAAGAGGAACCAAGCTAATGTTGGAGAGGAAAGAAAAAAAGGAAGGAAGAAAAGAAGGAGGGAAGGAGAGAGGAAGAAAGAAGAAAGAAAAGAGAGAAAGGGAGAAGGAAAAGAGGAAAGGGAAAGAAAGATGAGAGGAAGGAAGAAAGAAGAAAGAAGAGAGGAAGAAAGAAGAAAGAAAAGAGAAAGAAAGGAAGAAACAAGAAAAAGAGCGAGAGAGAACTAGTTACACAGAGATCAGGAACATGCACAGTTCAGAGCAAGGCTGGCCAGTACATACAGGTCACCTTTGCATAGGCATAAAGTAGAAAAATCTGTAAGTCAGGCCACTTTAAGTTGGGGACCATTTACTGTCATTTCAACATTTAATCAATACAGGACATGGCTGAGATACCTGTTGGGTGTTGGTGTACTCAATCTGTGAAATCCCACGGGTATGAGCAGAGTGGGTCTGGGTTAGAGATTGGCCAGCTACAACCCATGAGCCCAATGCAGCCCACGTGAGTGTGGATACAGTCTTATGAGCAAAGAATGGCTTTTTCTTGTTTCGGTAGTTGAAAGGAAAAATCAACACAAGAATGCCTGGGACATATGGAAACTATGTTCAAATTACTTTTTTAAAAAAATATTTATTTATTTATTTGTTTGAGAGAGAGAAAGTGGGGGGAAGAGTATGGGCACACCGGGGCCTCCAGCCACTGCAAACAAACTCCAGACACCTGCGCCCCCTTGTGCATCTGGCTTATGTGGGTCCTAGGGAATCGAACCGGGATCCCTTGGCTTTGAGGGCAAATGCTTTAACTGCTAAGCCATCTCTCCAGCCCCAAATTTCTTTTTTAAAAAAATTATTTTATTTATTTATTTGAGACTGAGAAAGAGAGAGAGAGAGAGAGAATGGGCATGCCAGGGCCTCCAACCACTACAAACAAACCCCAGATGTATGCACCACCTTGTGCATCTGGCTTATGTGGGACCTGGAGAATCGAACCTGGGTCCTTAGGCTTCACAGGAATGCATCTTAACCGCTAAGCCATCTCTCCAGCCCTAAGTTCAAATTTATGAATTGACCTCCTGAAGATACTTACTTACTGTGCTCACTATTCCTCCTTGTAGATTGTCTGCTTTTTATGATAAGGCACGTAAGCCCTATGTCCATGAACCCCAGGCCACAGAACTGAGAACATTTCCTGTGTAACCTTTGCAGAGAAAGCTTACCAGCCTGTACTCTAGAAGATAGATCCTCCTATTCTCTTTCCCGGATCCCTGCAAACTCTAGGGAGAGGAGCTACGTAGACCCTGGCTCCTCAGGGAGGCAGATCCCAAGCTTCCTGCCATGGCTCACAGTAGTAAACTAGTCTGACTTCACTTCACAGCTCAGGCTCCCCTTGCTCTTGCCTACGCCTTTCACTGTGACATCATGAGCAAGGTGCCCTAAAGGATAGGCCTTAAGGAGAACCCTTCAGCCAGGGTGGCCTTCCATCAAGCCTGACAGGAAGAGTCACAGCCCCATGGAAAAGCCCTTAGTCCCCAGAGTCTGTGAGCTATTGTCAAGCACTGAACTACCAACAGGACCCTCCTCCCAAGCCCAGCCCTGGCTGCCAGGCACCAAGATGGCAGCGTGTGTGTGTGTGTGTGTGTGTGTGTGTGTGTGTGTGTGTGTGTGTTTTGGGGATCTGGACAAGTTCTCTACTATTGAACTATAACCCAACCCTCCTTCTAATTTTATTTATTTATTATTTATTAGACAGAGGCAGATAGATAGGATGGGGATGCCAGGGCCTGTAGCCATTGCAAATGAACTCAAGATGCATATGCTGCCTTGAGCATGGCTTACGTAGGTGCTGAAGAACTGAACCAGGATCCTTCAGCTTTGCAGGCAAGCATCTTAACTGCTGAGCCATCTCTCCAGCCCCCAATTCTCCTTTTATTTCTTTCTTATTTATTTAAATTTTGAGAGGGGAAAACAAAACACCCTAAGTTGCCCAGTTGACCTTGAACACATCCTGGGTGGGTCTTGAACTTTCAATCCTTCTGCCTCAACCTTCCAAAGTAACAGACCTGTATCACCAAACCCACTATTCTGAAGGCTGTGGAGCCTTTAGGATGTGGGTTCTGTCTGGTAGAAGTAGGTCCTTGGGGGTACATGTAAACCTTCAAAGTTCTAACCATGATTTCTCTGCTCCCTGACTTGTTCCATGTGATAAATTGCTCCTGATGCCATGACAGAGCCATTGCCACCACCACATCCTCCCTGCCTTGATAGGCTACAGTCGCTCTGAAACCATGAGCCCAAATAAGGCATTCCTCCCTTAAAAGTTGTTTCCGGTAGGTAGTTTATCACATCAACATGGAAAATAACTAACATGGAGACTGACTGCCGAGGCCTCTCAGCCCAGTGAGCAGCCCCCCACCTCCACCCCCAGGCCTAAGCTGCAGAAACCCTCTTGCCCACTAACGCACCAACCTTGCAGACACACTTGTACCATGCCAATCGCAGGGCACAGAACTCACATGGTTTCCACGACCAATCAGCAGAGACAAGCAAGAGGAACAAGGGGTAGAAAGAGGCTGTGCCCCGAGCTTTGGCGGATGGAAAGGTCAACTGTGGTCTAACCAGGACACACAGGGTGGACAGGCTGGTCCACTGTAATTAGCTGCATGGCATTCTGAGACCTCCATGGACCTCAGTTTCCCCATTTATGAAGAGAGGGCATTGGCTGTCATCATAAAGAATAGAAATGGGATTTAGTGGAGAAGAAAGCACAGAGTGATTTCCTGGCATGACAGAAATGTTGGTCCCTCTTATCTCATCTTTCAGTGGCTCTGGGCTAGGTGGTAATTCATGGAGGTGGGCTGAATGGAGAAGACTCGTTTGTGTAAGGGCTCTGAGCAGTCCTGGGCACAGTAGTGGTGTTCTACATGTGATGGCCAGTACTTTCATTTCATTATAATAGCAATAATAATAATTATTATTATTACAGAGCTGGAGAGATGACTTAGTTAAGGCACTTGCTGCAAAGCCAAAAGACCTCAGTTCAATTCCCCAGAATCCATGTAAGCCAGATGCACAAGTGGCACATGCATCTGGAGTTTGTTTGCAGTAGTGGCTAGAGGCCCTGGTTCACCCATTTTCTCTCTCTCTCTCTCTTTCCCTCTCTTAAATAAATTAATTAAATTTAAAAACATAAATAATAATAATTATTATTATAATCATTGTTGCGGTTACCTTCTCATTGCTAGAACAAAATCCTGCACCAGAAGCAGCTGACAGAAGAAAGGGTTCATTTCAGGCTTGCAGCTTCAAGGGAAAGTTTCATCAAAGGTGACAGAGCAGAGACAGAGCATCATATCTTGTCACATCAGCCGGGAGGGAGCAGCAAGAGTGAGCTCGCTCTGAACACCCAGTGGGCTGGACTGACAAGCTTCAAGGCTCGCCCTCAGTGACACGCCTCCTCCAGCAGGACTCCCAAAGTCTCCCCCAGCTGGGGAATTGAGTATGAGGCTTAGTCACAAGCACATACAGTGATGGGGGATGTTTCATATTCAAACCACACAATCATCAAGCAAGAAAATGTGCTGCAGATGTTTCTAGAAATGGCTCCTCCAGAAATCTGGATGCTGACAGTGTCATGTCACCTTTGTTCAGGTCACAAGAATAGAAGACTCAGTAGCACTTAATCCCAGCACTTGGGAGACAGAAGTATAGGAGGACCACTGTGAATTCAAGGCCACCCTGAGATTACAGAGTGGATTTCAGGTCAGTTCTGGGCTAGAGTGAGGCACTCCCTCGGGAGAAAAAAAAAAAGAGTAGGGCCTGGAGATATAGCTTAGCAGTTAAGGTGCATGCCTGCGTAGCCAAATGACCCAGGTTTGACTCTCCAGGGCCCATGTTAGCCAGATGCACAAGGGGGCGCACGCATCTGGAGTTCATTTGCAATGGCTGGAGGCCCTGGCATGCCCATTCTCACTCCCTCTCTCTCTGTCTCAAATAAATTTTAAAAAAAAATTTTTTTAAGAGTAGAAGAGTCAGGTCAGTTCCCTCAAGTTCTCTGCAGGGATGTTTATTTCAAAACCCGGAACCAGAAGCAGCATCAGAACACACTCCACGCTGCCCTCCGTCAGCATGTGACTGTGTCTACCTCATGTGGATACAGAGAAGGTTAGAGTTGCCATAAAATGAAACTAGCTGTCACCATGGGCTTCAAGGTGACAGCTCGGCCATTTTTGCCCATACTGTTAAGCACACCCTCTTGTCCCTGCCGTGTTCCAGACGCCTGCTGTGAGTCCTGCCAGGGATGTCATCACAGGCATGGGACAGTGTAGTACACTTCCTAAGGACAACTTTGTTTATGCTCCCGCTAATGGCACAGGCAGGCCTGGTTTCTCTGGACCTCTGGGAGAGCGCGGTGGCTCACACAGTGCCCACGAGTCTACATTTAGAACCGTGCCTTCATTCACATTCTTTCGTGCGGCTCCTGGCTCCTGGACTGGAAGACAGTGGTCAGTTAGCCTGAGACCAGGCCTCAGGAACGATGCCAGCTCTGGGGCTATGCAGACCCCGAGTTCTTGGTCCACAGCCAACTGTGCTCCTTGATGGGGGTGGTCCGTGCCAGGGTGCCCACTGTAATTGATGCAAATGCGGGGTCCTTGGCACGAAGGAGGTGGAGGCGCTTTCCCTGGGGAAGCTGGACACTGTCGTGCTTGGCTGTGCTCCGGCTAGCTGGGTGGCGTGGGAGCCAAGCGCAAAGGGTCTTTTGGGGACAGCTATGGCTCATTGTTCTTTCCCAAGGCCATTGACCAAGTTGCCTACCGTTGCCCACATCCCCGAAGGTTCCCCTGGTCACCCCGTCAGTTTTCTCTCCTCAGCCAGCCACTTCGAGCAAGTATCAGCTCTTGTTACCCACAGAGCACAGCTCCCCGTTTCTAGCATCCTAAGCCAGACATGAGGTCATGCTTGCCACCTGTGAGGAATTAAGACTGAGCTGGGGAAGAACCACACTGAAGAGGGCAAGAAAGCAAGTTGGGACAATCAGGAGCCCGCTTGAATGTGTCAGCTCACATTACCCAGGTCCCCAACTACATGCCTGGATCAAATGATATTCAGGGGCTGGAGAGATGGCTCAGCAGTTAAAGGCACTTGTTTGAAAAACCTAATGGCTGGGGTTTGATTCCCCAGTACTCACATAAAGCCAGATGCACAAAGTGGCACTTGTGTCTGTAGCTTATTTACAGTGGCAGGAAGCTCTGGCACACCCATTCTCTCACTCTCTTTCATAATTAAGTATTTTAAAAATAATATTATCAAATGAGATTCAGCAGTTCCATGACACCTAACATCGGGGACAACAAGACTTAGGTCAAGTACAGATGACATAGAACCAGTTGTACATTTCTTTCTATGTGTAATAGGAAAACATTCACTAAAATATCAAATCTGGGGCTGGAGAGATGGTTTAGTGGTTAAGCACCTGCCTGTGAAGCCTAAGGACCCTGGTTCGAGGCTCCATTCCCAATGACCCATGTAAGCCAGATGCACAAGGTGGCACATGCATCTGGAGTACTTTTGCAGTGGCTGGAGGCCCTGGTGTGTCCATTCCCTCTCTCTCTCTCTCACTCTCTCACACAATCTCTCCCTCTCTCTCTCTGTCACTCTCAAATAAATAAAAATAAACAACAAAAAGTTTTTACTAATATCAAATCTTTCATTACTCAGTATTGTTTACCAGAAAACTCTGTTCAAAAAAAGTAAGTTGAGAGCCGGGCGTGGTGGCGCACACCTTTAATCCCAGCACTCGGGAGGCAGAGGGAGGAGGATCGCCGTGAGTTTGAGGCCACCCTGAGACTACATAGTGAATTCCAGGACAGCCTGGGCTAGAGTGAGACCCTACCACGAAAAACCAAAAAGAAAAACAAACAAACAAAAAAAAAAGTAAGTTGATTTCAGTTTTCTTTAAAGGAAAATAACAAACAAATGGTTGAATGACAAAAATCATGAAAAAAAAATCCTACCAAATAGCTAATATTTTGAGACCTTTACAATGTACGAGCATATTTGTGTGCCTGAGAACCTTTGACCCTTAACCCCACAAAGCACCATACGCTCTTTCTAGATTACACATGGCTAAACTGAGGCTCAGCAAGGTAGAGTAATTTGGTTTCAGAGAGCTATAGCAAGGGGTTCCGGTCCTATGCAGTGTGTGTGTGTGTGTGTGTGTGTGTGTGTGTGTGTGTGTGTGCGTGTTGCTCACATCTCAGGTGGCCTGGTATTTATCTTTTTTAAAAAAAAATTTTATTGATTTATTTGAGAGCGACAGACACAGATAGAAAGACAGATAGAGGGAGAGAGAGAGAATGGGCGCGCCAGGGCTTCCAGCCTCTGCAAATGAACTCCAAACGCGTGTGCCCCCTTGTGCATCTGGCTAACGTGGGTCCTGGGGAACCCAGCCTCGAACCAGGGTCCTTAGGTTTCACAGGCAAGCGCTTAACCGCTAAGCCATCTCTCCAGCCCCCTGGTATTTATCTTGACAAGCAGTTATATGCATGAGATAAGTAGCACTGAGGAGTTCCTTCACTTTGGGCCTCCCTCAAACCATCTGTGCACACTGAGCCATCCCACCTCGAGGGCCTTTATTGCACAGGCAAAAGGCAAGGCTCCCAGGAAAAGGGGGTTTACACACTCCACTAGCTGAGGTCTAGTACTTCAGGCTTAGGCTTCAAAGCAAAGAGAAGCTGCTCCTTCTTACTTGCAAGATCTGGGTCCCTGAGATCCTAGTCACCAGCAGGTTCGAGGCTAGAGGCAGTGCCGGGCCACATTTGAGGCTGAGACACAAGTGTCAAGTTGCCCACAAGGGAAGAGTGGGTAGTCCACAAAGAGATCGAGAGCTGCAGTGCTCCGCAGACTTCCAGAGCTCAGTGTGGAGCCAGACATCTGGTGAGGCCTAGACACCCTCCGATTCCTTGGGCCACAGGTCAGGGGAGAAAAAGACAGGGCTTTTGGTAAAAGAGAAGAAAGCTCTTGTGCTGAATCTTGGCAGTGAGTAGGCTTTTTTAAGGGGGAGGCAGCATGGGAGGATAAAGGGGGGCAGTAGCTGGGGACCTGTGCTGCACAAGCTGGTAAGAGGAAGATATTAGGACAGTTTGAGAAGCTGTTGACTCCTGGCCAAGACAAGAAGCAGCCACTGGAAAGACAGTGCCTTGGAGATGTGGGGAGACGACCCCTCCCAGAAATGAAGAGGGGAGACCTGGGCTGGTACAAGGACCTTGTCACTGACACTCAGGCCTTACAAACCACTGGGCTTGCTGTGACCAAGTTCACCAAGTGGACACTTACCTAACCTCTTCTGCTAGTATTTCACACCCTTCTACACCTCTCCCCCTGGAGCCCAGCCCAGCCTTCCCCCCAGCCTGTGGCCGGGCAGATGACTTTGCTTCCAAAAGCACGGTAGAGTACGGCTCCTTACTCGAGGAATGCAGGCTGTGGTCGTCCAGAGCCGATGATGAAACGGGCTATTTCTGCCGCGGGGACATCAGCAGGCCTCCAGCGTTGGCTCCAAGGCACACACTATCATGTTGTTAATGTTTCCCTAGACAAATGTTTTCCTTCCCACCTTGAGATATTTTTATTCAAATCTAGCTGCCGGAGTCACCCTCAGCAATCATTCTGGGCTGAAGTTGGGAATCGGAGCGCGAGGGGGGTCCAGTTAATCGGCAAGCAGTTTCTCACTCCCCGAGTTATCTATTACCCACGGCTGATCTGGATGTAAAAATAGCTGCTGAAGCTGTTTGTTTAATCTGACTGTTACTTGACACCACGCGGGTGTTGCAGTGCCGACTGTTTGCTTCTTCCCCACCAAGAACACCATTTGGTTTCCCGGCCGCCAGTCTCTGTGTAGGTAAGCTTTTGGGGGCTCAGCGTCTGACAGCTTCTAGCTACTGATTTTCCTCGGGTGGGCAGCTTTGGGAGAAAGAGGAGGTTTGCGCTCTGAATCTCCTCTCCTCTCCTATCCGGGCAGCCAGGCTGAGGGGGAAGAAGTTTGGGCCACTGGGCAGACTTGGCGCTCTCCAGATCCAGCGGAGGCCTGCAGAGCAAGCAGCTAGGACGGGCGCGGAGAATGGAAGGTACAGTCCACACGCGTGTCTGGTCCTTGACACGGGCGAGGAGTCTCAAGCTGATGGCAGATAGAGCGCTTGCTCTGAGAGGTCTGGAGGCGTGTGGGGATGTTCAGGGTGACATCCAGGGTGCAAGGGCACGCTGGGTACTTGGGATCTCTGGGACTGGGTTGTGCTGTGTGAACAGAAGATGTGGTGCGTACATGCATGGCTTTGTCGTCCTGTGTCACCTGTCAGGGTGCTCCCGTCCTACAGGGCCATATTGATAGGAGGGGTCATCATTCTTAAAACCTACAATAATATGAGCACATTCTTATGAACACAACTGGATCCCCCCATTACCCAAGGGACAAGCCCAGGGTCCCAGGTTTTACAGCAGAGTTGAAGGAGGGGCCCTTCTGGTGGCTTCCAGCTCTAACAGAAAAGGACACTGAGTGACTACTGGGACTTGGGACATTCTGGTTTAAGAGCTTTGAAAGCCCATGTGTTCCCCAACACAAAGCCCTCAGCAGTGTGACTATCTCACACACTCCACTGGGCCCAACCAGATTCTCACAGGTGGGCCTGCCCAATCCAAAATCATCTCGCTGTTTTTATTTTTTTCCTTGTGGATGAGAAGAACGGGTTTGAATCTGTACAAAATACTAGATAGCCTTAGGGGAAAAAAATGATAATTCAGCACCTTAAAATACCTCTATAAGTACAGAAATCTGATGTGCATATCATTTAGAAGCCCAGTTTTACAGCATTTGGAAACATTGTCCACAGTGGTTGATGAACTATTCCTGCGGCTATGTGCCTGGATTTGTAAATAAAGCTTTATTGGCACCCTTCCAAGTTTGTTCATTTGCATATCACCTATGGCTGCTTTTATACACCTGCAGAGACCACATAGCGTGCAAAGATTAAGTCCTTAACTGTGTGGCCCTTTACAGAAAAAGGTTGTTGACTTCTGCTGTGTAAGACAGTTCCTGGAGATGAATCCATTTAATCTACCCACATCCAAAAACAGCAATGCAAGTTCTTGCTGTGAAAAGCCCAGGGACAGGACCCTCAAGACCAGCAGCTGGTGGGTTCTGGGGCCTCCTCCTTTGGGCCTGTCTGTGGGGCTGGCACAGGAAGTGTTCGGTTTGCCATGGTGAGGCTGAGAAGTCTAGCTTAGCTGTAGAGTCACTGGTCGCATGGTGTGTCCCGTGTGGCCAGCCGGCCAGAGGGGATTGTGCTTATCGGGTAGTTTATAAATAGTCACCTCCGGGTGACCCAAGTCCAACCCATGTCTGCCCCCCTGGGTCTTTGGGCTGTGAGCAAGTATGCCTGCTCTTTAGTGACCAGAAGCTGGTTGGATGAAAACAACTGCATGTGCTAGGGACAAGAGGGCCTGGTAAAATCCCGGGTCCTTGAAGCAGAGAGGCCAGGAGGAAGAGCTAGGGAAGACCAGATGCAGACTTTCCGCCTCCGAGGAAGAGTGAGTCTCCTGGGCTGTCTTTTCTCACCAAGTATCTGTGCTTCCTGCCTCTTTGTTTCTGCCCCTAAGGAAGCCTTGGAGACCCTGACTAAAGAGGGGAAGCCCCATGTCCTGAAATAGCCTACTCCTCCTGTCTCTGCCAGTCTCAGTAACTGAGCCCTGCCCATGGCGCCAAGGCTGGTCTGCCCTGCATGTTGGCTCTTGGGGTTTCAGTTTTTTTCTGCCCAGGGTTACTGGAGAGAAATGGAGGGCTTTAAGGGAAAGTCTGGGGGAAAGCACATGCAGGGAGTAGACGCTACACAGCACAGAGCCAAGGAGCATGGGATGGGTCATGGTTTTATCTCTGTTGGTCAATTTATCCCCATTTCACCAAATGCAGGTAATCCATAGCTCCATAATCCTTTCTATTTCTTTCTTTCCTTTTTTTTTTTTTTTGCGGGGGGGAAGGGTATAGCTGTTTGTGGTGGGAGGGCATTGTTTACTTACTTGTTTTTATAGCTGAGGCTGGTCTTGAACTCCTGATGGTCATTCCTCTACCTCCCAAGTGCCAAGCACTGGGCTTATAGGAGTATACCACAAATGCCCTGCCCGTCTTGGGCTTCATTTTAATTTGCTGGGAAAATCTCAAGTGCCACTTGGCCTCTGCTTGGTTCCCAGGGGGGCTGCATGACATGAGCTCGTGGGAGTGACCGGAGACGGAGGCGAAAAGGATCAATGGAGGCACGGAGACCCTGGCCAAAAGGGAGCCTGCGGAGCGTGCGCCCTTGCTGAGGTATGTCACAAGAGCGGTCACAGGGTGAGTGTCAGGCGTGGCTGGGTGTGTGTGACCAGTACAGTATGAGTAACGCATGGCCTGCTGAAGTCAGCCCGGGGAGGTGGAGCAGAGCAGGCTCTCAGCTCACCTGTGCTCAGGGGGAAAAGACTAGAAATGGCTTGGGGCCAAATACATTTCCAGTATAAGAATCTGACTGTATAAAGATCTAAACAGCCCACCAAATGCTTCTCCCAGCAACTTTGGGAGACCTGCTTTCTTAACATGAGGGGAGGGGCCATGCCTCTGGACCTGGCTTCTGAATAAGGGGACAAGCCATTCACACTCAGGCCAAGCCTCCAAGGTCCATCCCAGACAGCACGTGAGTGTGGGCAGGCAGCCCAGTAAGGACTCCCAATGCCTCAGAGGGACCAAGCATAGCCTTGGTGGGAGCCCAGGGCTCCTGCCTGCCTCAGTTGGTCTCTTCTTTCTCTGTGAGGTCTCTTCCTGCTGGCACGTCAAGGTTGGGATGAGGGACAGATGTCACCTCAGCCATTTCTCATCCCAAAAGCCTTTGCCCCAAACTTAAGAATGGTGAGGGGTGGGGGGCTTAGATTCACCTGCTGTATCTCTCGGGGTTTCTGACGTTCCTCCCCGATCCTTGCCATGGCTGAAGGCTCATTTTCATACCTGATGCTGCTGAGCCCTGCCTATGAGGACCAGGTCACACTGGAGCTACCCTTGGGCTGGCCCTTTCCTGGGGCCACCAGGCCACGTGCAATCCTAGTACCAGAGTTCTTTTTTGAGTATAAGCCTGGACCTTTGCAGTCCTTAACACGAAGATTCCTCCACCTAGTCACAATATGCCAATTAAAGAGAGTGAAAAGAAGATTAATCCATTGGGGCTACATTTGGGAAGAGAACAAATAGAGTTCCAGTGACACCCCCTCCCCAGCCCACCCAGCTGGGGATGTGTCTCAGGGGGTAGAGTGCGTGCCTAGCATGCGTGAGTCCCTGGGTTCAATCCCTAGCATGGAATAAACCAGGCACGATGTCACATACCTGTAATTCTAGCAGGAGGACCAGAAGTTCAAGGTCATTCTAGGCTACATAGCAAGTTTGAGGCCAGCCTGGGATACATGAGACAGTAACTCAAAAAAAAAAAAAAAAAAAAAACGTTTTGGGCTGGAGGGATGGCTTAGCGGTTAAGGCATTTGCCTGCAAAGCCAAAGGACCCAGGTTCAATTCCCCAGGACCCACATTAGCCAGATGCATAAGGGGGCACATGCATCTGGAGTTCATTGGCAGTGGCTAGAGGCTCTGGACGCGCCCATTCTCTCTCTCTTCCTCTTTCTCCATCAAATAAATAAATAAAAAGTTTCAATAGAGGGCAAGAGGCATGTGCATAACTAAACAGTCCTGGTTAAGGTATGGTGTGTCTGCCACTGAGCCATCATTATTTCGGCTCACTCAAGTCTCAAAACTATGTACAATCTCTCCCTCTGGCTGGTACATGACTTCAAACTTTCCCTTCCACCAGCATAAGTGTCCTTAGAAAATTCTAGTTCCTTGAGGACCACTGTTTCAATAGTCTCGTAGCTGCAGGAGGGCACATGTATCTCTCCTCAGAACATCTTCACTCCCACCAGAATGGGTGCGGCATCACCAATGTATTCCTCTTATCCCCCCGAATGCCTGTGAAAGACATGCAATAGAGTCCAAAGGCTGCAGAAGTCAGGGGTCAGCACTCAGTGCCACAAGCTTAAACCCTTTGGAAGGACATCCCCAGTGTGTCCACCGTGCAGTAGCTGGCTGCATCTTGCCATGAAGTAAGGCCTGTATGTGTCGGGTTTATCCTCTAGGACCCCCAGCATAGTAGGTCTCTGGATCCCCTTTGCAGAAGCAGGCGCTGAGGCTTGGACACATTAAGTAACTTGTCCAAAGATGCACAGCTGATGGAGAGCAGCGCAAGCAGACCTGAAAGGCCACACCCAGGAGGGGGTCCCCGGGCCAGGAAAGCCCCCTGGGGGCTCTGGTCAGCCCCAAGTCAGTAGAGCATCCTTCCCTCTGTGCTTGCTCCACTTGATGTTGCAGAAAGTCATCCCAATGCCTCTGGTTCCCCTGGCCCTGAATTAACTGGATTATTTGGTGGTGGTGACATAGATGTCAGGATCTGTTTCACAGACAGAAGGACCCACCACTTCACCCTCACAAGAACCCTATGAGAAAGGTACTATTAGCCTCACTTCACATACAAAGAAACTGGGGCACAAGGATGGCTTTATTTATTTATCTATTTATTTGTAATTTGTTGAGAGCCACACGCAAGCTAGCTTAGCCAGGACCCATGCACTTCCCATCGGGTCAGACGAACCCCATGCCGGAACAAAGGGATGGGTGTGTCAGCGAGTAAGCACTTAGTTCACACTTTGCAGATGTGAGCTCCTTTGACACGCTTGGTGACCTGTGGCAGATGTAATGTTGCCACTGTGGGCAAGTGATTTCTTCTGTCTGCTCCAAAAACCCAAGATCTCCGTCTTGGTTTGTTCAGGCTGCTGCTGGAAAAAAAATACCACAGATTTGATGGCTTATAAACAATAGATATTTATTGTTCTGGAGGCTGAGAAGTCCAAGATCCAGACACTAGCAGGACTGGTGTCTGGTGAGAACCAGTTCTTTTTTTTTTTTTTATGTGCCCTATGCTCTACAGAAGGTTGCTTGTTTTGCTATCAGTGGCCAGGCTGCTGTTCTATATGGGTTTGTTAGGGCTGGTCTGTCTACTTAGTTGAGGTTGCTCAAGATATTTTGTTTTCTTACTGGTTTTTCTGCTTGCTGTGTGCTCACTGGGCAGGAAAAAGGCAAGATAGCTCCTTTGGACACTAACCAGACAGGTTACCTACTCATCTTCCAGAGATCCCACCACTAAGTACCATCCCCAGGTAGCTAGCAATTCCTGCAGTAAATGAATGGAGGCTCAGGAAGAGAAGGTAGTTTGCCATGTCCCTATAAGGCTGGGCGCTAGAATCGCTGGCCTGACTTTGGGCCTTTCCACCACCTCTCTCCCTTGCAGCCCTGGCTGATCCCTGTAGGTGTTCATTCACAGACTGGCCAGCCACACGCTTGCTCCTGTGGCCTCCTAGCTACCTGGTGAGGCTGCTGTCCTTCCGCAGAAGGACTCTGCCTCTGTCTGCTCTGTCCTCTGCCCCCCCCCCCGCCCCACCATCCCAGATGACAGTCCCTTGGAGAGAGAAATATTTCTGATTCATCTCTGTGCCTCGCAGACAGGCGACATATCCAAGCCAGGCACAGGACAGAGGCAGATGCTGCCCAGGCCACTGCTGATGACAGCCACTGGGGCAAGTGGCCCTGGAGTCCATACAACCTTCACTTGGTAGAGACCTAGAATAGCCTTCTGCACTGACCTCAGGACCCGCAACAGCTTGTCTCCTGGACACTCTAACAAACCCAGGCATTCTGATGAGCCTGGGACCTGATTTCGGCCACAGGACAAGTGTCTATTATTGTCTCCACCCAAAAAGAGACTCTCCAAAGGGCTGATTTTTTTTTTTTTTCTTACTCAGTGAGAGTTAATGTTTTGACTAACCTTGCCTGCCTCTGTCAGCTTTAATGTCACCAAGAGGAGGCTGCATGGCCACTGAATACTTGAGCTTGCCAGGAAAAAAAAAAAAAAAAAAACTCCATGAAGAACACAGATGTGGTACAGCTCCCGCCAGACGTGTTGTGCACAGCCTGGAGGCCCTTCTCCCCTTGCCTTCACAATCCAAGTCCACTGGTGAGAACGAGAACAGCCATCGCCTACCGACCATGGACTCCCAGCCCCAGCAGGGACATGAGCAGAAGCTCTGACCTGTTTAAAAGGACAAGGAACCCCATGGGAGCTGCTCTCCTCACCCCAGTCACATAGAGCTTCCTCGGCCTGATGCTGACCTCTGTGGGAGAGCCAGGGCCAATGGCACCTTCCCTAGATCTACTAAAGCAATCCCTCCTGGTGGGAAGAGAAGGACTATGGGAGACCCCAGAGGGACCAGGAAACAGGCTGCCACCTCTCCTTGCACTGTGTGCCTGTGGCGACACTACCTGTCCCCACTACACTTGAATTCCTAAAGCTCTATAGTGGGCAGAGCTATGCAGCATGCAGGTGTGGCTCTAAACCTGACTGCTCTTCTTTGGCTTTGACCTTGAGCAAGTTCCTCAATGTCTCTGACCCTCTATTTCTCCTTCTAATTTTTTTTTTTTTACATCAGGCCTACATAGCTTGTTCATTATGATGCCAAGGAGAGCTATAGACACAAGCATGTTGTGGAGATCAGGAACCCAGTGAATGGGATAAATGTCCAAGAGACTACACAGAGTTCTGATGCTCAGTACACATCCAGAGGTGTTGGTGCTTGGTGAAGGCTCTCCACCTCGGTCTGTCTGCTGTGTTTCTCAGCCCTGGGGGGCACTATTTCTCAGCTGAGGCTATTTGGACCAGGGAAGGTATGGTGGACTCTGGCACCCCTGTGACTGTAGTCCTGGCAGAGTCTTCTCTGGCCTATCGCTTCCATAACTGCCATACTTGACCACCCTGTCTGGCTGTCCCTGGGTGCTCTACTCCCAACATAAGCAGATGCTCCTCAGAGAACCTTTTGGAAAACCCCTTCCTAGATAAGGCCGTGCTGTGTGGGACCCCCTCGGGACAACTTCTGCAGAGTGAGAAGTAGTTCCCAGGATGCTGGTGTTGCCGCCAGGCCAGTTCCAATAGCAAAAGCAAAAGGCTGAGGCTTAGACCAAGGGAGTGGCTGCGTTCTGAAGCTCTTGACCACACAGAGGCTCGCATCCCTGTCCATAAGGGATGCTGCAGAGTTATTTTGTTTGCTTGTTTTTCTGAGTTTTTGTACCTTTTGAGCCTGGGAGGAATGGGCGCAGGGGTTTTAAGACCCAGAAGACTCAAGGGTTAAAAAACAGAACGTGGAGCTACAAGGTGACTCTCCAAGAGGCAGTGTGGCACTGAGAACAGGATTCGGGCCTACAGAGGGCATCCCAGAGGCTGCTGGAGACTTACATGCGTGGGGTAGGGGCCTCCCCTCCCCACCCACCAGCATCAGCCCTGAGCCTCTTTGAATTCCACATTCCTTCTCCATAAAGACCAAGAGAGAGTCTTGCCTCCTGAGTCTATTGGATTAATTAAATAACAATATTAATATTAATTAATCAGCAATATTGTTTCATAAGGTACTTATACCAGGCGCTCAGCAAATGGGTATGTCGCTCATTCATCAATTCCTTAACAAACACATGCCCTGGTCCCACGCTAGGCACAGACACTGTGTTGGAACTGCAGACACAACCCACCGCCCCAGAAAGTCTCCTCCTCCTCCACGTGAACCTTGTTTCATGCTGCCAGTCACTAAGGTGGGACCTCAGTTCTCCAAGGCCCCATCCAGACGAAAATCACCATAAACGGGACAGCCATGCATGGGTCGAATCCAGAGCACTCGGAGGTTCTGGCCTCTTATAGGGAATGTTTTGGGCTTGGTTTGGCAATTCTGAGGCTTGAACTCAGGGCCTCAGACATGCTCTGCATGTGCTGTACCCCAACCTCAAAAAAAAAGAAAAAAGACTTATTTTGAGATTGTTTCTCACTACATTGTCCAGGAAGGCCTTAAACTTTCCATTGGCCTGCCTTAGCCTCCCAAATAGCTGGGATTACATGCCTGTATCATGAGGCCTGGCTCCAGACAGGCTTTTAAAACCTGTAGACCTTAATTACCAAGCCCCTGTATCCCTTAGGTTGAAAGTTGAAATTAGGATTTTTAAAAATATTTTTTATTTATTTTCAAGCAGAAGGAAACAGGATGGAGTGGGAGGAGAGAGAGAGAGAGAAAGAAAAGAAAGAAAGAAAGAAAGAAAGAAAGAAAGAAAGAAAGAAAGAAAGAAAGAAAATAGGTGCACCAGGGCTTCCAGCTACTGAGAATGAACTCCAGATGCATGTGTCACTTTGTGGGGGTTGAACCAGGGTTGATAGGCTTTGCAGGCAAGTGTCTTAACTGCTGAGCCATCTTTCCAGCCCCGGGACTTTTTTTTCATAAACAACTATATTAAAACAGAGTAGAATAAACTATCGGAATGGTATGTATAGCAGGGGAACTTTTGCTTCCTAAGATTCTCCCTCACATAGTCATGTGTCTGAGACTGTTCTGCACTGTGAGGCGACCACATCTCTGACTGTGTATAATGGAGGCAAATGTGACCTCCCGGCTCAGGGAAGCTGATGGAGGGGCACTGGATGTGTTGATTGCTCAAAGCCCAGAAGCCAGGCAGGAAAAGCGCATGCAGTGCTACAGCCACTCAGCTTACTGGGCCCCCTGGCTGGGGTGGGGGAATTGGTCCTCAGCAGGTCGGCAGATGTGAGAGGCTCTACAATCAGAATGCAGGCGAAGCCCCCAGTTCATGGACTCTGTGTGCCTTAGAAGCTAGGTGGCCCTCCTCTGGTGGCTGCCTTGGAATTGTCATCGTCCTGCAGTTTGGATGAATGACAAGGAGGTCAGGTCCTCCCTGGGCAGTACAGGGTGATCAACATTCACCCCAGTTCTGAGAAAAGTACAAGGAAGGGAAAACAGGGTCGCTTGGGGTCACCTCAGTAACTTCCAGAGCCTTTCTGCACCCACTTTTAATGTCAGCATAGCTATTCCTGTACAGGTGAATGGGGGGGGGGCACCTCTAAGCCCCCAGGGAGCAGAGACTTGGACATCTGCAGAGATGCCTGGGGGATTGCCATGGAGACACTGGTAGTATCATGCTTGAGTTCCTCCTTGGAACAGGGAGCATCCAGAGACCCATCCTTGGCCAGGTCCAGCCGATCTGGCCAGCAGGCACTCTGAGGAGTGACTCCCACAAGACCCATGCCTCTGCAGGTGGGCAGTGGCAGCGGGGGCAAGCACAGCTGCTGGCTCGAGGGTTGGCCTATGGGAATAAGATGCTCCTGAGAAGCAAGCACATCTGGAGCCTGCTGGGGCTTGGGGGTATCCCAGAGCCCCCCGCACCTCACAAGGCCTGCTGTGCACACCTGGTCCCAGCTCTGCCTCGGGGAATGGCAGGCTGGCATCAGGAAATGAACCAGTACTACAGTTGAGCACTTTCATCCAAGAGAGCCAGTTAAACACTGCTCAGCCCGCCATGGTCATCTGGGATCGGGAGCAAAAGCCAGAAGGGGAAAGACTGCTGGGAGACCCCCCTGGGCCCAGACTAGTCCTTCTTTCCTTCCCCCTGTAACTTATTTTGGTGGAAACGTGGTCTTTTCATGGGGCTGTGATATCAGGAGCCGGGTGCCTTCAGTTCCAGGTTAGACTGGCTACTGCCTTGGCCCACGTACTGGGCAATGCTCGGAGGCTTCTGGGGTAATAATCTATGTAATCATTACAATCTAGCTACCCAGGCAGAATGAGCTTCAGGCAGGTTGAGCATTAGGGAGAAAGTGTCTTTTCCCCAGGCCCTCCCCATAGGCAGGAGGCCATGGGAAGCCGCGGAGACCACACACTTATAGCCAGTGTCAGGTATCTGGCAGGGTCAGGCCAACTGCTGTCTTTATTTGGGAGCCCTGTCGTGTCCGGGTCTCTACCTGCAGCAGAGCTAAGAGGCCCCTGCACATGTGATGTGTCAGTGGAGGATGCAGATTCCTGCAAGGTCACTGCTACCACTGGGCCAGGTACTAACCTGTATCTTGCGTTCCAGCGCTGAACAAAGCCACCCGTGTTCTCTACCACGGCCCAGGAGCCTCAGGGTTCAGTTTGAAAGCCCTTGGCTTTCACAGCCTTGAGGGTTACTCAAGCCAGGCCAGGTGTTGAATCCCGAATGCCAGATGAATAGAAGCAAAATGGCTTAATTGGATGCGCAATGACTTACGTGCAAATCAAAGTTGTGTTTTTCTATGCACAAGAGGCACCATCCCACACTCAGAGAAGCCAGTCTTAGGCAATGAGCATTACAAAATGTCACCTTCCAGGATTTATCTGTTTCCACGTGGAAAGAGCCCAGCTCAGCCCTTGCCTGGCTGCATCTCCAACACTAGATAGTGGCACATACTAAGTCTCGTAGTAGCACTGACTGGATGGAGGAATGCAGGAAAAAGCTTGAAGCTTAGCTCGTGAGAACCCAGGTATTCTTCCAGGCCAGTTTAAGTCTTCGATTTCCAAAAGGCAAAAGTAGGTCCAGGACACAGAAACCACGTATCTGACCAGTGGTGGAAGAGAAATAACCATAGACCAGTGAGCAGGACTTAACACCAAGGATGAGTTATTGGCCAGCTCCAGCACTTGGGGACCTTAAGCAAAGAACAAGTTGATTAACCCTGAGACCCTCTGTTTCCTCAGCTGAAAATCGGGGAGGAGGTCTACTGGTGAGTCAATAGATTCGCACTGTAGACACTTACCCACATTTTCTCCCCCCTCCTAAAGATCCTGACCTGAAGAAGGAGGTCAATTTGGCCATTTCATCATTCTCTGCTTTAAATGTGTCCCCCAGATTTGTATGTTGAAACTTCAATGCCCAGTGGGCTAGTGTTAGGAGACGGAGCCTATGGAAGTTCTTAGTGCCCTCGTAAGAGATGTAAGAGGAGCCCAGAGCTTGTGAGCTCTGATTCTCTCTGACATTTTCTGCCATATGGATATATAGTGAGATTCCATCTTTTTAAAAAAAAAGGTTTTAAAAACATATTTTTATTTATTTATTTGCAAGCACAGAGAGATGGAGAGAAGAGAGTCAGACAATAGGCATGCCAGAGCCTCCAGCCACTGCAAACGAACTCCACACACATATTTTTTTATGTATCTGTCTTTATAAAGGTGCTGGAGAATTGAATCCTGGGTTGTTAGGCTTTACAGGAAATGCCTCACTGCTGAGCAGAGATGGCATGTTTTAAACAGACCAAGAATAGAGCTCTCACCAAATGCCACATTTTTCAGTGCCTTGATCTTGGACTTTCCAGCCTTTAAGAACCTCAAAAAAAAAAAAAAAGTATTCGTGGCAGTAGCCAGCTATGGTTGTGCATACCTTTAATCCCAGCACTCAGGAGGCTAGGGTAGGAGGATTTTTATGAGCTCAAGGCAAGCCTAGGCTACAGAGTTAGTTCTGGATCAACCTGGACTACAGTGAGACCTTGCCTTTAAACAAATGTTTGTTGGGCTGGAGAGATGGCTTAGAAGTTAAGCACTTGCCTATGAAGCCTAGGGACCCTGCCTGGTCCAAGGCTCAATTCCTCAAGACCCACGTTAACCAGATGCAGTGGCTGGATGTCCTGGCGCGCCCATTCTCTCACTTTCTATCTGTCTCTTTCTTTCCATCTGTCACTCTCAAATAAATAAATAATTTTTTAAAAATATTTGTTAGGCTTGAGAGATGGCTTAGCAGTTAAGGTGCTTGCCTGCAAACCCGAAAGACCGAGGTTTGATTCCCCAGGACCCACATAAGCCAGATGTACAAGGTGGCGCATGCAGCTGGAGTTCATTTGCAATGGCTGGAGGTCCTGGTGTGCCCATTCCCTCTCTCTTTCCCTCTCTCTCTCTCGGTCTCTCTCTCTCTCTCAGATAAATCATTTCTCTTTTAAAATTTGTTACTCAAGCCACCTCATTGATAGTATTTCTTTTGTAGCAGGCCAAATAGACGAAGACATCTTTCATAAAAACATAGGCTACAGACAAAGACATTCTCTCTGAAATAGCAGAACTGTTGGGTATTACACAGGTCACAAGCTCAGCCAAAGGCTAAGCAGACCCTAAAGCATAGGGCTGGCATGGGGTGGTGAAGGCTGGAGTGAGACTGGGCACAGGCAGGGGAACCATCCTGATTTACTGCTCTGAACAGCTTCTGGTGGCATGTGTGAGCTGATGGCTCAAAGCACCACTCAGAAAGCTGCAAGAGGAATCAATTCCAATTTGCAAGGGCCTTCTGGGTGTGTTAAAGTCAACGTGTCATCCCTTCTGTCTTCCTGCTTCCCCTTGACTGAGAAGTGAAAGCGCCATTCAATTAAGGTGATTACATCCTCCCAAAGACCTCAGGCTTGGAAACCACACCACAGGCAAGTGGTCAAAACCCAGCAGCAGAGCAAACCCCAGTGGCTTCCTGTGGAAAGCGGCAGAGCCCTGCGCGGAAGACAGTGACATGGGGGCATCTCAGGAGCAGCAGCCCAGGCCCAGCTGTGCGGAGTCCAGTCCTGCCCCTCCCCACAGGGCATTAGGTGTGACCCCTCTCCAGACAGAGAGACCTGTGCAATTCCCCGGCAAGTCAACATTTCCACTCCATGGCTGCTACGAAAACCTGAGCTGAGACCCTCCCTAGGACATGATATGCGCAAGAAAGAAACATCCGCCTTTTCTCTACCTGGGCTTTCCGTCCGTGCCCATGAGCCACAAGAGGCACAGTGAAGTCTCCGGGGACACAGCCAGTGGAACCTGAGCCCAGGCAGGGGCTGGAAGTTCTACAGTTCATCCTGGAGAAAGTGTGGGGAGTGGTCAGGAGTAACCAGAGCTTCATGAATCCCAACCCCAGTTTTTCCCATTCTTCTCACACTGTGTGACACGGAGTGACAGCCCGACCTCTCTGTAGCTTCACTCCTTCACCTGGAAAATGGTGACAAGGCCCACTCAAGCCTCCTCAAAGCAGTCACGAGACTCACCTAAGATACTGGGTAGCAAAGACGGCCAAGAGCGGCAAGGTGACATGGAAATGTGAGCTGCTATTGTCTCTGTCATCCTAGGACTGCCCGTGCTGGCTTCTTCTGGCTGTCATCCACTCGGAGTGCTAAGAGCTCTGGGGTTCTTGGGTTGCCATAATAAAGCCAGGAAGTCAGTAGAATTTGAATTTCAACAGAGTAATTTTAGCTAAGCATATTTCCCATATATTGCACAGATTTGTCCTAAAAAGGTATTTATCATCTATCTGAAATTGTCTCGCCTGGCCTACATTTTTTGACTGGCTTGGTCTGGCAACCTAGCCATGCCACAGTTCTTGCTGTTTCCTCTCTTGCTGTGGGCTGATTCCAGGGTCACAGAGACCTACATGTCTAGCCCAAGTCAGTCACTCAGGAGCTGGGAGACATGGAATGTCCACACCGCCTCTCAGAGGTTCTGTTGTCCCATCTCAGAAATGGCATTCATAATGCATAGCACGTTGGTAGCAGTGGCCTGAACTAGGTCCCAGGTTCACACCGGTCAGGGACCTGGTTGGTGGAACCATTGCACCCCTTATTGTGGGGCTCAAAAGAGTGGAGAAATGTAGAGCTCTGGAACATAGGAGTTGACACATCTAAGTCTCCTCACCTGGCCATCTCCTGCGCCGAGGATGCATGAGGGTGCACCAGCCAAGGCTGGGCCTCACGACACCCAGGCCTGGGTTAGCAGCTGGCCCTGAGCCCTGAAGGAGATGTGGAGAACACGGGGGCGACTGAGTTTTCATCATACCACACAGTGCGGCACGGCTGTCATCACGTCCTTGTGGCCCCAGACGTGCTCCCGTGACAGCAGCTGAAATGCTTTCACAAGGACAAGCAGACGACAGGCTCCAGGTCAGTCAGCTGGGGCAGGCTCAGGACCTCAGAGTCTAAGAACCTCAGAAATGAGCTCACACAGAAAACCTGGGATAAAGCAATACAAGTACCTTAAAAACTAGGATCTAAAAGGAAGAGATCGAAAGGGTCACTAATGGCAGCATATAAAGAAGGCCATTTCATGCAGAGGGATGACCGTGCAGAAGAACCCATCCAAGACCCATGTGGGGACCTCAGGTCCCTCGGTCACTGCGTGGCAGGCCACGGAAGGTGGAGATGCATGGAAGGAGATCATGCTGCCTCTTGTGATGGACCTTGTGACGGGGCATAGGCTGGATAGGAGGAACGGATTTGGTCTGGAGAATGCAGCACACTCTTTCCAATGGTGGTGCAGGAGCATCTCACCACGAGACATGCCAAAAAAAGCATCGCATGCTTAAAATGTACAAGCACTGCCAGAGAGAAACCTAGTTTCATGGGGTGTGCCTCAGAGTTGTCGTGTTTGATATATTCTGGTTCAAAGAGACCAGCCTAAGAAAAGGGAAGGACAAGTCACATCCGTGAGTGTGACTTTCCACCTCGGGGCTACGCACACAGCACCACCATCCACATATTGACAGTGGTAAGCCAGCAATCCACCGTCGTCTGAATCACCCGTGAGCTCTGGAGTTCCGCAGGGTGCCACACAGGGCCGAGGGACTACTGCAATGCTAGCAGCCACTATGACATCTACCGCTCAGTGATCATTAGCAATGGGGCTGTTCGCAGATCTCCACCGAGGGGAGTGGGCCATCCCCAACCTGGAGCACTGAACAGAGATGTGGAAAATGATGTCACAACGCTGCTCCTTATTTCTCCCTGGCATAAATGTGGCAAAACAAGGTGAACTGATATTCACCTTGGAACTCACTCCTGGCCTCTCAGCTCTCAGTTGGGTACTCTGCCTGGTGTGAAGGGCTCACCTATGTCCAGCCAGCTTGTGAATGGCATTGAAGAATAATACACACACACACACACACACACACACACACACACACACAAGTGTATTTGGGCTCTTGGAAACAAAAAGTAACTAAAACCCACTTGGATTCAGATTCATTAACTTGGGATTTGTGATCCATTTGCGATTCTCAGATGATTGCTGAATTAATAAAAGATACCCTGCTAATCCAGTCGGCGGTGTGAAGAGTATCAGGTGTAGGTTCGCTTAGTGGCTGAGCAGAGAGCCCGTGCTATGGACATGAGGAAGACAGGTGGGGAAAACAGACAGATTCAGGCCCTGGCACAGGAAAGCACACAGACTGGCAGGAAAGATACACGCTGAACAACAAAATCACGAAGCCTAACAGCTGTGAGTGTGACAGAAAGGAGATGAGTGTGGGCTGTTTCAGAAGTATATATCAGGGTGCGTATATATATATGTGTATGTATATATATATGTATATATATATATGTATATGGCCCGAGAAAGCTGTCTTGTTGAATGGACACAGAACCCCAGGCTCTGGAGCATGTGTGCGAGTTAACAGGGTGGCAGAGGACAAGAAGGAAGAAAAGATTTCAAGACAGAGCAGACATATGCAAAGCCCTCAAGGTGGAAAGAATGTCACGTGGTGTGTTGAAGAAGCTAGGGAAGGGGCCAGGGTGGCTAGAAAACCCAGCCACGAGAAGGAAACTAGTCCAACATGAGATTTCTTGAAAACTGGGAACTTGTTGAGGGTTCCTAGCAAGAGGTGACCTGACAGACCATTTCCTAGAAGCTGCATCTGGGACTAGAGGAAAAACTACTGTGTCAGCAGTAGCCCAGAGGAGGCCTGAGAGAAGCCAGGGCAAGATGGTGGGCATGGAGAAGGAGAAGGCACAAGGAACAAGAGACCTTGAAGATGACACTCAGGGGCTGGAGAGATGGTTCAGTGGTTAGGTGGGCTTCCTATGCAAGCATGAATACCTGAAGATGCTTGAGCCAGCCAGACTTCACGTCTCCAGATCTTATGTAAACAGCTGAGGGGGGGGGGTGGGTAGCAGCTGTAACCCCAGCCCCACAGGAAAGCAGAACCCCAAGAGAACCACTGGAGCCCCACAAACTCTGTAAAAAGAGACTTCAGCTGAAAACAAGACCAGGTGGAAGAGCCATGGAGCGGGATGCCAAAGGTCTACTCAGACCACGGCGGGAAAGCGACACCCCAGCAGGCAAGCATAGCGAGCACTGTAAACCCCCCCACACACACACACCCCACGTGATGTGCAAACATACCCAAGCCCACAAAATAACATAAATCAGATGAAACTCAGGAGGCTTGGGAAATAGTAGAATTACTACCCGGAGACATCAGTGGCCATCAAAAGTCCCTGGCACTGTGTGACTTTGTAAGGAGTGAGTCATGGGCAGGGCATTGGCCAGCAGATGGCATGAGACATGAGCTGGAGACAGACATCCAAGCCAGGCCCCAGTGCATGGACACACGGGTGTGGGTACAATCACCTGCGTCCGCGATGTGGATGGGGAAGAGAGGCCGTGGCTGGAATAGAGGAAATGCCTTAGCAAAGAGAGGAAGACAATGGGGCAAACCAGCTGGAGGGCCAGGGAGAAGGGAGTGCACTCACAGAACCACTCACCTGGACTGCAGCTAGAAGATCAGTCCCCTTGGAAGAATTATCGGAGGCAGTGGAGAGGCTGGGCATGACGGGTACGTAGGGCAGAGCCAAATGGGTTAAGGAAACCCTGGAGGAATTTAATGGGTACAGGAAGTGTTTACATCACAAAGCCGCCTTGTTTCCCAGCAGACATACATAGGAATTTACTGCTCCCAATAAGATTCCAAGGCCACCTGGGCTCTAATATGGCTGTCAGCTCCTCTGAGCCAGAGGTCTCACCAACTCAGGTGGACGCTTCCTTTGAATGGCTGCCACACTGTCTTCTGAGAACCATCTCAGCAGCCATGACCTTGGGGGGCACCCATGTATGGGGACGGTCCCAGCACAGACCCACAGCTCCTCAATGTCTACAAAATAAAATGCTGTCACCTGGTACCGTGCCTAGAGTGCATCCACAGGTGGTACCAGATGTTTGCTTGTTAGCCAAGGGTGGCCTTGAACTTCTGATCTTCCTGCCTCAACCTCCCAACTGCTGGTGGTACAGTGTGCATCACCACACATGGTCTATGAGGTGCTTGGGACCAAACATGGGGCTTTGCACGTGCCAGGCAGGTGCTTTAGTAATTGAGCTCAGTTCCCAGCCCCACCAGCTGGGTTTTATCCCCCTCTCTGCCAAGTATTAGGGAATCTTCCAGCTATGGAGTACATCTTTATTTTTTTTCCGTATTTGGTGGCACCAACTAGTTGATCAGACTTCTCCAATGGCCTTATGGCCCATGGCCACTGCTCTTTCTCACTAAACTTTCTATCATATTGTTCCTTATTTCCCTGTGCCTCAGTTTGCCTTCTAGAGGGAAAACTATCAGGATCAAGATACCCAATTGAAAGCACATCTCTGCTGACGAGCTCAGCATGCAGACACATAAAACCTTCCTCCAGGGTTCAAGGAACCTTCTAGTTGGGTGAGAAAAAGAATCAATCATCAATCTGCAAAGCGTTCTGATACCTGATCTGTAGCAGCATATTCTGAGAAAGGTGATACCAGGCATGCTGTGGGGACAGACGGAGGCCCATCTAGGCCAGCCCAGGGAGTCGGGATGGGCCTTGCCGTATGGTGGTAAACACAAAACACCTCTGTGATTCTCCGAAGAAATCTACCTCCCAATTTGAGTTATTATGATTATTAATATTACTAATAAACCATCTTAGGCTAGATTAATATCCAGGAGCTACAATCTGGGGAAGGTCTGGAGGAAACCTCAGGGGTCTGCCTTTAAGATTTGCATGGTGGGCTTATTTTAATTAGTTTACATTTCATCCCACACTCCAGAAATTCTCGTGGGCAGCTTTTGGGTTCTTTTAGCTGTCAAAATAGATACTCATGCCTCCTGCCAGCAACACAGGGAACGCACTGCAGCTGTCTGTTGAGTGGACTTCAAATTGGCAGTTCTCCTTGCCTTCACTGAGAAAAGAAAGAAAGAAAGAAAGAAAGAAAGAAAGAAAGAAAGAAAGAAAGAAAGAAAGAAAAAACTATGGTACCTATTTAGTTGGAAAGGTCCTTTTCTCAGATTTTGCTAGAAAAGAAAAAAAAAATTTCTTCTGGCCCAATCATGTTAGAAATCTCACAGGCTTACAACAGGTTCCTAAGGATTTCTTGGACCATGGATAAATTCATGAATGTTAGAAGGGATATAAATTAACCTTATGTTAGTTTGAACCAAAAGTCTACGCTTGGAATTTCATTATGTTTGAGTATCAAATAACAAAAAACTAAGTGCTGGGGAGATGGCTCAGCAGTGAAAGGCACTTACTTACAAAGCCTGCCAGCCAGGCTTCAATCCCCCAATGACACAAAAGCCAGACACAAAAACAGTGACACATGTATCTGGCATTCCTCTGCAGCAGGAAGAGAATTAACACACAAACACCCCACATGTATGGGATTGTTGGCCAACTGTCTTGGAGCTATACTAGTGATATCTCAAGACAGCTTTTCCACTAAATACTGTGGCAGCTAGTTCCACTAAAATTATTTTTCCTCTTCTTTCTAGCTGACATCAAATATCAGCATGCAAAGAAGTCTGAACACCGCAGATCTTAAAAGCCAGCAAAGGAGGCACCCGCTGGTACCCGTGCTATAACAGGTAGGTATGTAACTCAGCTTTCTACTGCCGTTAACAGACACCTGACACAGTTAACTTTATGTGTGTGTGTGTGTGTGTGTGTGTGTGTGTGTTATATATAATTTTTATTTACTTGAAAAAAGAGGCAAGATAAAAAGAGAGAAGCCGGGCATGGTGGGGCACGCCTTCAATCCCAGCCCTAGGGAGGCAGAGGTAGAAAGATCGCTGTGAGTTCGAGGCCACCCTGACATGACACAGTGAATTCCAGGTCAGCCTGGGCTAGAGTGAAACTTTACCTCCAAAAAAAAAAAAAAAAAAAAGGAGAGAGAGAGAGAGAATGGGCATGTCAGGGCCTCCAGCTGCTGGAAACAAACTCCAGACGCATGCTCCACCTTGAGCATCTGGCTTACGTGGGTCCTGGGGAATTGAACCTGGATCCTTTGGCTTTGTAGGCAAGCGCCTTAACCACTAAGTGATCTCTCCAACCCATTAACTTTATATTTTTTAATTAACTTTAAAAGAAGTAAAGTTAGTTTGGGAACAAACATGCTTCGAAACCTCTGGAGAGGAAGCTTCATGGAGGAGAACATGCTGGAGGCAGATACCTGTGAAAAGGAAGAAGAGGACCAGCCCATCAGCCCAATAGCCTCTCACTAGATCCCACCTCTTAAAGTTTCCCACACCTTCCAACAGTGCCAAAGCTGTGATTAAGCCTTTAACGTGAGGGACACTTGGGGTTCGCTCCAGATTCAAACCATAGCCACATGGAGATAACACAGACCTAGTATAAGAACAGGACATATCTTCTGTGGCTGGAGATTGGGCTGAAGATGTTAGAAGTGTCCCATTGACTCCTGGTATCTAAAAGAATTGAAGACGTTATCTGGGTAAAGCTGGTGGGCAGAAGTCATGATTCTTTTCTGACCAGTCACTGAGCTTCCTTCTTCACTGCTTAGAACTACAGTGAACCCAAGATCACAGAACTTGGTCAAACGGATCAACAGTAGAAAAAGAGACTTGTGTCAGGCTCAGTGGTACGCACCTATAATGCCAGCACTTGGGAGGTAGAGACAGGACAACCTCATGTCCAAGGTTATCCTTGGCTACATAGCAAGTTTGAGGCTAGCCTGGGCTACACAAAAACTGTTTCAAGAAGCCAAAGAGAGGACTGGGAAGATGGCTCACTGGGTAAAGTACTAGCCACACAAGAATAAGGACCTGAGTTTGGATCCCTGGAGCTCACATAAAATGCAGAGCATAACCCCAGCACTGGGTAGGCAGGGAGAAGGAATTCCTCAGGCTCCCTAGCTAGCTAGTCCAGCTGAATTGGTGAGGTCTAGGTTCAACAACAGAACCTGTAATTCAGGAAGACACCCTGACCTCTACCTCTGGCCTCCACATGTATGCACACAAACATGCATGCACACATCCAAACACAAATATGAAAATGTGCATGTAGACATATATGCATACCACACACATACACATGCAAAAAAAAAGTAGATTTTTTAAGTTTTTTTTTGTTTGTTTTTGTTTTTGTTTTTGTTTTTTTTTTAATTTGAGAGCGACAGACACAGAGAGAAAGACAGAGAGAGAGAGAGAGAGAAAGAGAGAGAGAGAGAGAGAGAGAGAATGGGCGCTCCAGGGCTTCCAGCCTCTGCAAGCGAACTCCAGACGCGTGCGCCCCCTTGTGCATCTGGCTAACGTGGGACCTGGGGAACCGAGCCTCAAACTGGGGTCCTTAGGCTTCACAGGCAAGCGCTTATCCGCTAAGCCATCTCTCCAGCCCAAAAAAGTAGATTTTTAAAAAGGACACTCGGGCTGGAGAGATGGCTTAGCAGTTAAGGCACTTGCCTGCAGATCCAAAGGACCTAGGTTCAATTCCCTGGGACCCACATAAGCCAGATGCACAAAGGGACACACACATCTGGAGTTCATTTGCAATGGCTAAAGGCCCTAGCGCTCAATCTCTCTCTCTGTCTCTGTATGTGTGTGTGTGTCTTTCTCTCTGTGTCAAATAAATTAATAAATAAAATGTTAAAAAAGGACACTCAAAGTGGAGGCTAAATTAGTTCAGGGGAGGGAAAGTGGGGCACCCCAGAAACCCTGCACATCCTCTCACCGAAAAGAATACCTGAGATTGGACCATGATTAGGCAGCCCAAGCGAAATGACACAACAGATGCCTTTCCTAGATCTCACACCTGCACGCTGTCTGGGAACCTGGACTTTCACATACCTGATACTGAGTATCGTAGTGGCAGGAAGAAATTTCCCAAGATCAAGAGATACCAAGTCTTAAGCCAGGCGTGGTGGTGCACGCCTTTAATCCCAGCACTTGGGAGGCAGAGGTAGGAGGATCGCCGAGAGTTCGAGGCCACCCTGAGAATACATAGTGAATTCCAGGGCAGCCTGAGCTAGAGTGAGACCCTACCTTAGAAAACCAAAACAAAAAAAAAAAAGAGAGAGAGAGAGAGAGAGAGATACCAAGTCTTTTTACTCAGAAGAAAGGGATTGAAGCATTTATATATATCATTTATAGCTGATATATATATGCATACATACATATATGTTTGTGATATATGCACATTCCTGCTAATATAATAAATATAATAGGGGGATGTTTACTTGACTCTAAGATCCTGCATTTATGTCTGCAATTATCATAGTTTTATTTTGACATAGAAGTGTAGGAAGCCCAAAATAAGTAAGTTTATTACTAGTCATTGTTCAGATCAAACTACCAGCATTCCAAACACCAGAAGACTCCCTAAATGCATTGGTAGGACCTCAAGGGGCAAGAAACCTGACTTACAGTAGTCAAGGGCACTAATGTACCCTTGGCTCCTGTTACACGAAACTCAGTGTGGGGTGGAGTGGGGTTGGTCTGTCATAGGCCCACAGCCTCGTAATACCTTAGGATCTTACTCTCCTGGTCACCTAGTATCCTCAGCAAATTGGACTGTATTTGATTATGGCTTGTCCCCAAGGCTGCAAAGTGTATGTCTCCATGTCATTGCTAGGTGATATCCCTAAATTCAGATATTCAAGTCTTAACGCCCAGGACCTTATCTGAAATATGACTGCAACAGGGCAAGCATAGGACAACAGACGCATCGGGGGGAAGTGGCCATAGCAGCCAGAAGTGGTCACTGCACAGGGAAGTGTCATCCAAATGAGACTCTGGGGCTCTAAGCCTTCAGCCTTAGCTCCCTGGTAAGGGGGCCTCACCCTCACCCCGCCCCCCAGTACCAACACAGTCAGTACAAAGACCAGTCATGGAGGGGTGGGCGTGGCCTGGCGCTTCCTGTCACTGCTGGGAATGAGGCTGTTGAGGAGAGCAGAGGAGGGTTAGGGGAGGAGTATTTTAACACTTATTTAAAAGATTCTGAACTTTAGGCCATGTCTTAGACAGGTTTCTCCAGAAGATAAGCAACTGGTTTCCAAGGAAAAGAAACACTTCCCATAAGGTCTACCCTCGTAGTAATGTTCTAAGAACAGCATTGTCAACTATAGACATATCAACTATAGTTCATACACATGGGAGTACAATACCTCTAGAAGATTCCAATTTCATTTCCTTTTGGGTATATATCCAGAAAGGGAATTGCTGGAACATACGGTAGTCCATATTTTTCATGTCATGAGGAACCTCCATAATGGCTAATGGTTATAATAATTATATTCTCACCAAAAGTGTGCAAAATTTTCTTTCCCTACATCATTTTTGTAATAGTCACCCTAACAAGGACAAGGAGACAGCTCATTGTAGTTCTAAGTTGGAAGTCTTTTTTTTTTTTTTTTTGAAGAAAGACTTATTCATTTCCTTTCCAATTATTTGATGATTTTCTTCTAAAAAAATATGGATATATTGATTTGAGAGAGAGAAAGAGGCAGAGAGGATGGGCCTGCCAGGGCCTCCAGCCACTGCAAATAAACTCCAGATGCATGCGCCCCTTTGTGCCTCTGGCTATCATGTGTTCTGGGGAATTGAGCCCCGAACAGGGGTCCTTAGGCTTCACAGGCAAGCGCTCAACCGCTAAGCCATCTCTCTAGCCCCTTCCTAGGTACTTTAGACAGCTCCTAGCTATGCAGTCTGCATGGACGGCCTCCCTGTCCACGGGTTGTCTTTTCGTTTTGCAGATTGATTCCTTTAGTGACCAGAGTTTCAGCTGGACGTCTTGAGCACTTGGGCTTTTGTTGTCTGTCACCTCACTTTTCTCCTAAGGTTGTTTGGACGAGGCTCTTCGGCTTTATGTACTTCATACGCTTTACCCAAAGACGACTGATTTTAATGTTAATCACATCCAAAAATTACTGTCGGAGCAACATATCACAGGCTGCTGTCTGAGCAGAAACTACATTTGGCTGGCAAAATTGACACCTAAAATAAGTCACCCACCGGCACGGTTTAGTCACCTAGACCAGAAAGTAGCTCTTGCCCAAAGTGATTAAATTAGATGTTCTATCCGCATGATGCACTTTCTTTTTTCCTTTGCAGAGAAAATATCCCCCACTTCGCTATTGCAACTGGTCAACAGAACGCTCTCCTTTGTGACAGGTGGGCTGCTCTGAACCCTTGCACCAGAATCTCACCCAGAGGCACCCAACCAGCTGACAGGGACCGTCTTTCTAAGGCAAACAGACAATGCAGGGGAACAAGAAGTGTGCAGACGGGTTCAGCGACACCTCCAGCATCGGCAGTGTGCTGGACGATGCAGACAGGGAGGTGAGCAACCTCACAGACCGGGCATTCCGGAGCCTGTGCATCTCAGAGGACACAGCCTTCCACGATTCTGATCTGTCCCTGTCCCCGGACGCCACCCGCCACACCAATAGGAAAAGCGGCATCTGGAGTCAGCTCCCGTCACAAGGCACAGAGCACACGGGCTGGGCAGCCACCTTCCAACAGCTCCCTAAGTATGTCCAAGGGGAGGAGAAATACCCCAAGGGCAGCCCCCCACTGACGCCAGCCCAGAGGAGACTGGAAGTGCCAGTCTCTGGCCTGCGGAGCAGCAGCAAGCCCATTTCCAAGGTATCGTCACTCATTAAGTCCTTCGACAGGACTGAGAGCCAACCTTGCGACAGCCGGCCTCCTCCCAGCAAGCCACCAGCTCTCAAAAATCCCCCCAAGTTTGCCCCTCTTCCGGAAAGTGGTGTCAACTTCTGCTTCGATTCGGCCTTCTTGACGGTCAGGAGGGTGCCCGCTGAGGTCTCCAGCAGCCACCAACCCGGCAGGAATCAGGGAGAACAAGAGACCCCCAAGAACCCAGAAATGACCTGTCATAGCTCCAGCAGCTTCCTGCCCACACATGACTACGTGGCTGGCTCATTCGAGTCGAGGTTCCCTTCTCCGCCCCATAAGGCGGCAAAGGCTGAGCCTGACAGAGGCAGGGAGTGGGTTCCCAAAGGGACTTTTCTGCACAGTGAAAACAGTGCCTTCGAGTCATGGAACAGCCACCAGCCCAAACTGCTGGAGAGGAAGGACGTCACCGAAACCATCCCAGAAAGCAAAGCTCCCAAGCGTTATGAGGACGCACCCTTGTTAAGAGAGCCCTACCCCGCTGAGTGCAATGTCTCCCCCTGCCTGAGCCGGGCCAGCTGTGCTCAGGAAGAGGACAGAGCAGCACCGGGGCCTCGGTCTGCATCTAGACCTTGGGGGACCAGGGATCCAGGGACCCAAGTATTTCCTGCAGAGGGCAAAGTTTCTGGCTCACACCTTGACCCTGAAGAGAAGCGGAGCCAGCCACCGTGGAGGAAGCCCAAGGCCAGCAAAGGAGGGAAGGATGGGCCACAGGTTACTCCGGAAGACAAGAAACAGGCCAGTAGCAGAGACCCTCTGTATTCAAAACACAACCCCCAGGGACAACTTCCAGAAAATGATGCTCTGGACATACATGGGGACCTCAGTCCCTGTTACAGTCCTCCTTTTAATATCAGCAAGCTCCTCACCCCCGTGATCCCCACCAAACAGGCCCTAGACCCTTCAGATACCCAGCCAGCACAGATCAGTGTTTCCCCCCCAGGACAGCTAAATGGATACCAGGAGAAGGAAGCCAGAGAGGGCGAATCCCGGGACAGCTACAAATCCAAAGTTCACAGCCTGCTATTCAACCTCAAGGATGTGAGGAAGCGCGTTAAGAGTACATACAGCCCCTCGCCTCTCTTGAAAGGCTTCGAGGAGAAAGCCAGAGGTAAGGTCGATGGCAAGCAAGAGGCCTTGAGCAATGGTGTGCTCCTTCCCAACGGGCTTGAAGAAAGCCCTCCGACCAAGCCTTCGAAGGAGAGGCCAGCTGATGACCACAGAGGTACCCAGAGGAATCTTGCCACTCATCCTAGTGAGTCATATTCAGACAGACGCCTAGAGCTTGGCTCACCTCCAGCAAGCTCTAAAGCCCCTTTCTGTGTCAATGGGGAGGCTGCAGAAAGGAACGGTGGTGACAAGGAAGGTGCTGATCACGTCTCGGAGCTGGATCCCTCCGGGCGTGGCTGGCGTCCAGACTCCAGGGACCGCCTCTCCCGTAAGCACCTCTCCCTGAAACTCTGCCACAGGGAGCCTGAGTCTGAACAGGCTGTGGAGAAGATGGAGCCCCGCCGGATGGAGAATGGGCTCTCGAGATCTGTCTCTCAAGAGACAGAGCCTGAGCAAGAGGCGGGACAGCAGGACCTACCCTCGAACCAGAAATTGTCCCCAGTGCCCCTGTCCCCGGAAGAAGAGGATGTGTTTTACAGTGACGGCCAGTCTGATATCATGCCAGCCCTGCAAAGGAAGGCCAAATACAGCACCAGCTCTTCAGATCGATCATTTGCCTCATTTGATGATCAGCAAAAGACATGGTTTACAGAGAGCCAACAGGAAGACAAGCAGAAGGAGGTGAGAGCGGGTGAGAGTCAGAGAGACGAGAAGGAGGAGGTGACGGGCGAAGATGAGCTCGGGGAGGGTAACGGTCACGTGTGCGTGGACGAGGACAGACCAGAGGAAGCACTGAAAAGAGAAGAGGAAGGCCCATCCGGAGGGAGACTCAGGAAGGCCTCGGCGGAGGAAGCGAACTTCAGGCGTTCTTGGATGGAAGGGGAAAGGAGCAGGGCCCTATCGCGTGTTAAAGACCCCACCTCCTCTCCAGCTTCTACAAGCAAGCCCGTACTGTTTGCCATCAAAGACAACACCCTCAGGGCCACCCCCGTGATCAAACCTATCATTCTGCCCCTCCTGAGGACGGTGTCCACGGAGGACTCACTTGGTAGTGACCACAGAGAGGAGGAATTGCCAAGACGAGGGTGGAATGAGGGTGCTGGTAGCATCTGTGCCCCGGAGACCCAGGAAACACCCAGTGCCCCACCATCAGCTCACGTGCGGGGCACACACTTAAAGTGCATGTCCTCTGAGGGCCTGGTGGACCCTGGGCAGGTGCCCCATGCTACCCAGGCTGAGACCTCCCAGCAAGTCTGGAAGGGGAGTTTCCTCCCATCTACACCCCTGATGGGAGACGGGGTCAAGAAGAAGTCACCCTCGGATACTGTCTGTGAAGTCTTGGCAAGCGATAGGAAGAACAAGCCCATGGACTCAGGGAAGGTGGCCGCCACGCAGCACATCCCCGTGATTACTTTAGCCCCGGATGACTTAGAAGATCAGCCACCCTCCCTGCCGCTCTGCACCTCCTGGGAAGAGCAAAGTGTCCAGAGCCACTTGCTGTCTGCACCCAGAGCAGGGCCTCCGGGGAGAAGACTGGTTCCCGGTGAGGTAGCCACGTCCCCCAACCCCAGCTCCCCAGGAGAGAGTAGCACGTGCTCGCCTGCAGCCAGCAGCATTTGGGACGATGCTTCCCAGGCCCAGGGGGACCTGGGGCCGCCACCCCAGGAGCTTCTGGGCTCCAGCCCCCGGGCCAGCTCAGGCTCTGCCAGGCTCACCAGGAGGGAGGACTTGACACACGGCCTCCCGTGGGAGGCTGAGGGCTCCGACCCTCCGTTCGAACCGGGGGCAGAAGAGTTCAGGACCCTCTCTCCGAGAAGTGTGTTGCCGGACGCGGCCATTGGTTCAGCAAACACCCCTGAGAAGCCTGGGCCACCTGCCCTGCTAGAGAGGGCGGCGGCCAAGCCCCCTGCTGTCCCACCCAAGACAGAGAAGGCCCTGCGGCGGGCAAAGAAGCTGGCAAGCAAGAGGAGGAAGAGTGACCAGGTGCTGGAGAAGCACCCTGAGTCCTGGGTGGGCAAGCCCCACCCAGAGGACTGGCAGCAAGCAGAACCCAGGCCAGCGTCCCCCAGAGAGAGACCCCAGCCCAGGTTCCCCGCTGTGCGCTCCCTGCCCCCTCCCGTGCACCGTCACTCGGTGTCCTGTGGCCCCGAGCACACTGGGAGGCGACCCTGGGGGCCCCAGCCCCACGTGCCCCTCCCCCCTTACCCCGCCACCCAGAAGGTGCTCCAGGATCCCCAGTCTGGACAATACTTTGTCTTTGACATGCCTCTCCAGGTGAAAATCAAGACCTTCTACGACCCCGAGACGGGCAAGTACGTCAAGGTCTCTGTGCCATCCTCGGAGGGGATGTCCCCGGAGGAGCCACCCCTGCAGGATGCCCTAGCTGCTCCCTACCTCCTGTACCCTGGCTTCAGGCCAGTGCCCGTGACCGCGCTGATGCCCCTGCGATGCTCCTCCCAGCTGGCAGCCCCCACTTTCCTCAGGCAGGGCCCCCGCAGCAGGCCCCAGAGCGCCCAGGATGCAGAACTGCAGCCAGCCTCTAGGCCTCCGGGCCAGTCCACCCCTCATGCCTCCGCCCACCACCCCGGTGGGCCCCCCAAGAGTCCCGAGGGGGAGGGTGCAGAGGCGCCAGGCCTGAGCATCATCTCCACAGAAGACCTGGAAGACTTTGCCACCGAAGGTGTTTCTTGAGGATTGCGGCAGATCTGTCCCCCATCCCCAAAAGGCAGGGAAGCTTGCATCCCCTCCCCATCCTCCACGAGCAATCTGTCTCTCTCCACCCCCTCTACATGAGTTCTGGAGTGTGCATGTGCACATACCTGCAATTCAATTCGTACTTAGCCATCTGACATCCCTATGGCCCCAAAGGAAGTAGGGATCTCTAATATGGCCCAGACCTCTCTACATCGGTTCTCAGGTCTTGCCCCTCTCCCCACTTCCCCGGATTTTGCTTGCCTTTTTCCAGCTGGCTTAAGGGTTGCCGGACTCCATCACCCCACACCCTTCTTCTCAAAGGTGGACTTCCTCAGTGAGGTCCCCCCAAAAAATATGCTGAGCCCTACAGTGAGTGAGCAGCATCTCACCAGGCAGACCCCACCACATCCAACCTGGAGTCAGCCACGGTGCACAACAGCTGAGTTTCAGGTCACCTCAGGTGGCACTGGCTAAGGACAGACTCAGGCAATGTTGCAGAAATCTCTGCATAGAGAGTGGGTTTTCCTCGCAGGGGGACAATTGCCTCTGAAGGCTTTTTTTTTTTTCTGATACAGAAAAGGCTACTGTTTAAGAAGTGAAACAAGTTTGCCAACATGGTCCTGTCCCCCCGGACTCCCGTGTTTCTTCTGTGGGGCAGTGTGCCTTCTCGCCTAGTGAGCAGAGGGTCACGTGCCCTGCAGACAGCTGCCTCTGGTGTCCACTACGGCCACAGGATGGGTCGTCCTCTTGCAGTGCCTGTCCTGTGACTTCCCAGGCCTGGCCCTCTGCTAGAGCAGGGGAGGCACCTGAGGATGGCCTAAGCCCACAGACAAGGTGGCCTGGGGAAACTGAGTCAGCACCAGTTTAGTGACTAGATCCTATGTCTTGCTTCCAAAGAGAAAAATGTATAGTTCCTGTGTCCCTAGCCTCTGGGGATTTGGAGGAAAATATCTGAGTCTACCGAGGGAACCAAGGGTCTCCGTGAAGTACCCACTGCGGGCAGCCATGCAAGGGAGACGAGCCAGCGCCACGTCCTGGGCTTCCACCTCCCAGGCTTCCACTGTGGCCCAAATACTGAAGCCTTCCAGTCCCCATTCTGACAATAGGCAGTTTGAAAACCACCTTGTACTGGCACGTGCCTTTAATCCCCACACTCTGGAGGCTAAGGTGGGATTGCCAGGAGTTTGAGGCCAGCCTGGGGTATAGTAAGAACTTACCTCAGACAGAAACAAAATCAAACAAGCAAACAAACAACAACAACAAAAAAAAGTCCTTATGAGCTGAAGAGATGGCTCAGTGGGTAAAATCGTTGCTACTCAAACCAGCATACCTTTCTGTAAGAACTCGCTGACAGTAAGAACTGACAGTAAGATGGGGGAGGGAGAATTTCTGGGAAGCCCACAACAGTCAACAACAGCATCAAAAAGGACAGAGACCCTGCCTCAAAGGAGGTGGATGGCCAGGACTGACCAGAAAAGGTGCCCTTTGACCTCCACACATGTCCTGTACTCATATGAACACACACACAAAAGTTCTGAAAACTCAGTGCTCACTCAGGAGACAGAGGTAGGAAAAGCACTGTGAGTTCGAGGCCAGCCTGGAACTACAGAATGAGTTCCAGGTGAGCCTGGGCTAGAATGAGACCCTATATCTCAATGAATAAATAAATTAACAAATTAAAAAAAAAACTCAGGAGGCAGAGGTAAGAGGATCACCGTGAGTTCGATGCCACTTTGAGACTACATAGTGAATCCTAGGTCAGCCTGAGCTAGAGTGAGACCCTTCCTCGGGGGAGAAAAGAAAAAAATCAAAAAACTCCTTATTTTAGAAACCTTAGCAGCTGTCAGGAGTGTACTCCCAAGCCCCACCAAGCGGAATGCACCACCCTTATTCTCGGGGTGCCACTCCCACACTGCAGGCAGAGGGGCTCCTGGCACCCCACATCCCACAGTCCTTCCACACAGGCTTTGAGCCATATTCCGGGTGGTCAGTTGGATGAAGGATTTTGTTATCTTTATGGTTTTTTCCTAGAAAGTGTGACCACGCCTAAATTCCACATGGAAAAGGGCCCCCACACCTCCCCCAGGCTGATGTTTGGTGACACTTGTAAAGCCAGGGTGTGGGTCACTGCTCCATGAAGCTCATTCCCACAAATCTCTGAGATGCAAGCAACAAGTGGGGGTTGTGTTTGGAGGATGGGGGCCATATCACCTCCAGGGTCTTTCCCACCATGTTTTCTTTCTGTCTTATTTTTATGAGAGAGAGAGAGAGTTGGCACACCAGGGCCTCCAGCCACTGCAATCAAACTCCAGACACATGCACGGTGCTCATGTGTGACCTTGAGCACTTGCATCACGTTGTGCGTCTGGCTTACGTGGGATCTGGAGAGTTGAACATGGGTCCTTTAAAAAAAAAAGTGTGGTGTGTGTGTGTGTGTGTGTGTGTGTGTACACCAGGTTCTCTTGCTATGGAAAATGAACACCACACATGTGTATGGCTTTTTGCACCTGGCTTTATGGGGTTGCTGAGGAATTGAACCCAAGCCAGTAGGCTTTGCAAGCAAGCACCTTTAACCACTGGGTCAACTCCCAGCCATGCCTCTGAACTATGTTTTCATTTGACCAAAATACCAAAAAACAAAAAGTATATAAATATATATAGTCCTGATATTCTCAGGGACCCAGGAAGAGACCTGCCTAACCCAAGGAGAGCCCCTCAGCTCGGCAGTCACCACATTTATACACACTGTGCCCTGGAGGAAAGAATTCTTGCAGGAATTTGTTTGGGGGAAGCGTTCATCTTCAGTCTTGGAGGCAGTGTTGACAGGACAAGGAAGAGAGGGAAGAACATATGGAAGATGTTTCGAGATCAAGAGCAGGGCCCTGCCGATGGCAGTGTCCCCCCAGCCCCCACAGCAAGCTGGTTCTCACTGGCTCTCAGTAAATCATCCTTTGTCTTAGATTCAGATTACGCCCCCTCCGGGACAAAGTAAGTCACTATCCAGGGAAGACCAACTCACTCTCCAATGATCACTTCCTCTTTCCATTTCTCCCTGGGAAACCAGGGATATCTATGTTTCCTTCCTCCCTCCATCCTTTATTCCACTTTTTATTGCCTTTCCTCCATTTCTTCCTTCCTTTCTGCCTCCTTTCCTTCCTTCTTTCTTCCTTCCCTCCTTCTCTCTCTTCCTTCCGTCCATCCTTCTTCCCTTCCCACTTCCTGTACCTTCCTTCCCTCTTAACCTTTTTCCACTCTCTTCTCCATTCCCTTCCCTTTCTTTTCTTTCCTCTATTTTCCTTCCCTTTCTTTCTCTTTCCCTCTCTGCTTCCCTTTATTCTCTTTTGCTTTCTTCTTTCCTTTAATTTACCTTTCCTTTCATCCCTTCCTACCTTTCTCCCTTCTACCTTTTCCCTTTTCTCCCTCTTCCTCTCCCTCACTTTTTTCTTTTTCTCTTTCCTCATTCTTCCTCTGCTCCTTCCTCTCTCCATCCCTTTTACAAAGCTTTCCCTGTGCCAGACAGTCTACTGGACAATGAAAATACCATAATCATCTGTACTCAAGCAGTTCCAATGTAACAGAAAACAGGAACAATTGCCATCCTTCATAGTCAGTCATTTAACATCGCGCTAAGAAGTACTTGACTTGGCTGCGAAAAGAGGTTTCTGGCTTGTTGTGGGGGGAGGAAAGGAGGCCTCAAAGTCAAGAAACCCAGGACAGTGTATCAGCCCAGGAGGGCAATAAGCCTTCCCCACCTTCTCTGCCAATGAGTTCACCAATCAAATACTAAGAGAATTGGCATACCATATGAAAATATATTGCCATAGCTAATTACCCATTAACATTTCTAATCATCACAAGGACTGAAAATGTGGCCTCATAACATAGAATTTTTTAATTATTTATTTATTTATTTGAGAGCGACAGACACAGAGAGAAAGACAGATAGAGGGAGAGAGAGAGAGAATGGGCACACCAGGGCTTCCAGCCTCTGCAAACGAACTCCAGACGCATGCGCCCCCTTGTGCATCTGGCACGTGGGACCTGGGGAACCGAGCCTGGAACCGGAGTCCTTAGGCTTCACAGGCAAGCGCTTAGCCACTAAGCCATCTCTCCAGCCCAACATAGACTTTTACTGATGTGTTTTTCAACTCTTAACCTGTTATTTCATTCATCTGCTTGCCAAGAGATACCGCTATTTCTACCAGTCTGTCTAATAAGTCAGTGATGAGAAATATGAACAGAGGTAGTTTATGGAAACCCTAGGTCTTACCCATAATCTTCTGTTTAGTAAGCTAGGGCTCCTCTATGTTTTCTCCCTGGGAAGGTACATAAATGCAGAGAACTTTGAGGGCAGCACTAAAGGCTCTGAGACTGTATAGCTAGAAATGACAAAGATCTTTTCCATCATTAGAAGGTGTTCCTGGCCTTAAGCCGGGACTCAGTCCAGTAAGAACTGTCATCGCTAGCCTTACTTTACCATAACGGAATCAAAGATGCTGACATGGGAGATAACATCCCACCATCACACAGCTGCGAAGGAATGGCTTTGCCAGAGGCTGGAGTCTCTCTCGTGTCTAAGCGGTGGTCCTGTCCCCTAATTGGTGTTTCTGTAAGTGCTGTCCCCCAGACCAGTCGCCTCTGCTTCACTGGGGAGCTGGCTAGAACCTAGAATCCCAATCTCATGTTGCCAGGATTGCCTAAGGGATGGTTCACCTGTGCTTTGAACACTGCTGATCCTGGATAGACCCAGAGAAGGCAACAGACTTCTTCTGGTCTCCATAGCATCATCATGTGCCCAGGAAGGACTCACCAGCTTGCTTGGAGAGTGGCAGGGAGGTGATTTGAGCCACCTCCGTGTGACTTAAAACAGCTGGGAGCATTGGCTCCTTGTGGACAGAGAAAGACAGTAGAAGACAAGGACGCTTTACGAGGACAGGTATGGACTTGAAGATCACAGGGAACCTGGCCACAGTTCTCTATAAGCCAGGCTGTGTGTAAGAAATGGCAGGAAGTGCCTTTGCACATATAGTAAGAGACCATCTGCATATAAACTAGGTCTAGGGCAAAATCTGAATTGTATGTGCATATAAAATATTTCAGCCCATGGGTCAGAGAGATGGCTTAGTGGTTAAGGTGCTTGCCTGTGAAGCCTAAGGACTCATGTTTGACTCTTTCAATCCCACGTAAGCCAGACACACAAGGTGATGCAAGTGTGCAAGGTCACACATGCGCGCAGGGTGGCACAGGCATCTGGAGTTCAGTTACAGTAACTGCAGGCTCCAGCATGCCAATTCCCTCTCTCTCTCTCTCTCTTTCTCTCTCTCTCTCTCTGTTTCTCTCTCCACTCTTTCTCTCTTGCATCAAAAAAAGTTGCCAGTCTGTTGAGCTTGCCCCAAAAAAAAAAAAAGAAAAAGAAAAAATTCAGCTGAGAAAACTCCATGAAGGTGGACACAGCTGTCTGCGCAGGTCTTCCACATTGTGTAAGTTCAAAGCAAGCTGAGCAGACAGAACTCTGGCCACGTAACTGGAGCTTGTCACCACCAAGTCCCACTTATGGTTTCCTCAGGGTCACCTTTGCAGGGCCCTGTGAGTGGAGAGTGCCCCTTCATTCCTCCAGATGCCTGCTGGCATTGTTAATGAAGGAGGGCTTCGCGTCCTGGCGTTCTGACCAACACGAGCAGATGCTTAAAGATTCGGGAGTTATGTTGCCCTCCACCCCCAAATGCAAGGCAACTTCAGTCTATTTTGTGTGGCTATTAGAAAATGCGGAGTGGGAGGCCTGGAGAGATGGCTTAGCAGTTAAACGCTTGCCTGTAAAGCCTAAGGACCCCGGTTCAAGGCTCGATTCCCAGGACCCACGTTAGCCAGATGCACAAGGGGGTGCACGCATCTGGAATTCGTTTGCAGTGGCTGGATGCCCTGGCGCGCCCATTCTCTCTCTCTCTCTCTCTCTCTAACTGCCTTTCTCTCTGTGTCTGTCACTCTCAAATAAATAAATAAAAATAAACAAAAATATTTTTTTTAAAAAGCTCTAATTAAAAAAAAAAAGAGAGAGAGAAAGGTAAAGAAAAGAAAATGCAGGGGCCTGCATGCTTGACAAAGGAAAGAGGTTTATTTGGATCATGATTGGTGACAGGAAGGTCCAGAGAGAATGCTGCCAGCATTCTGGAAATGTCCCTTGGCTGACTAACGGCATGGTGGAAAAACAGAAAGAAAATAAGCTATGTGCAGAAGCGTTCCGCGCAGGAGGCTAGCAGACAAAGAGGGACCAGGACCACCTTTCTGTAGCAACTGATCCATTCTGCAAGACCCAACTCACTACTGAGACCAGCACTCACCGCTTTGCCAGCATTCATCCCTTCACGAAGGTGCTGTCCTGGTGGACCAATGCCCTCCCACCAGACCCACCTCGTGAGGCCCCAGCACTTCATACCACAATGAGGAACGAGGCTCCAGTACAGGAGCCTTGGGGAGACAAAGAATGTCTAGACCATAATAATGCGTGTTCTCTTCTGTTAACTCGGAGACCACTTTATAATTCTATCATCCAGCACTTTTTTGAACTTGACTGAGCTCTGCCACCCTCATCCTGTTTCTCCAGGTCCTTCCATGTCACTGGCCCTCCTAGATCTAAGCTCTGGGTCCCATGTCATGTATTCATCCCTCTAGGGTGTCACAGTCCTTTCTGTCCTCTTCATGACAATGTCTCTCGAATGGCACTGTTGGCCACTGCCATCTATGCCCAGCGATGTTTTTCCTCTGAATCTGGAAACTTTCAGCCTATGCCCTTCCCTCCTGATAAACTCCAGTATCCCTGTATTTTTTTAAAAAAATTGTTTTTATTTATTTATTTATTTGTCAGAGAAAGAAGGAGAGAGAAAATGGGCACGCCAGGGCCTCCAGCCACTGCAAACGAACTCCAGACACGTGCACCCCCTTGTGCATCTGGCTTATGTGGGTCCTGGGGAGTCAAACCTGGGTCCTTTGGCTTTGCAGGCAAACACCTTAACTGCAAAGCCATCCCTCCAGACCTATTCCTGTATTTTTAACAGCCCATTCTTACCTTGATGACCAAAACTGAAAGTATCAGCGAACTCAGTCAAGAGTTAACCACAGAAGCTCCAATAGAGCTTGCCCAAGTGGAAGCCATGGCTGCTCTCCCTTACCTCAGTAGCCCACTGGGTAGCTGCACTGGGAGAGACACACTGCATGGGGCCGTGCAATCTCAGTAAAGCTCCCACCTGTCCCATCCTACCCATTGGCAGCACCCTGGCACAGCCCAGCATGCTGGTTTTCCAGAAGACAGAGTCTTTTACTGGAAATCCTTTTGACCAATGCACGACATCACTGATAGGGAAATGCAAATCAAACCATGGAGAGGTACTGCCTCACACCCAGTAGAAGAGATGCTATCATGACAACCACAAAAATACAATAACAATGCCTGGGTGTGGTGGTGCATGCCTTTAATCCCAGCACTCATAAGACAGTGGTAGGAGGATCGCCATGACTTCGAGGCCACCCTAAGATTAATTCCAGGTCAGCCTGGGCTAGAATGAGACTCTGCCTCAAAAAAAAAAGAAAAGAAATGACAAGGCATGGGGGACTTTGAATCCTTGTGTACTATTGATGGGAGTATAAAATGACAGTATGCTCTGGATTATCTAGATGCAAAGTGACACACACGTCTGTAATCCCAATGCATCTACAGCAAAGGGAGACTAAGCCAGGAGAATCCAGAAGCTCATGGGCCAGTTAGACTGGCTCCAACACAGCAGCAAGGTTGATAAGGGAGACCCTGTCTCAAGCAAGGTGTAAAGAAAGAACAAACATGCTACGGTTGTCCTCAGACCTCTGCATGAGCACTATGGAATGCATGTGCCCGTATACACACATATCACACACGTACATACGTACACATACACACACCTAAAAAGCAAGGATTGTCTCCCAAAAGCCAGGTATTAAAGGCTTGTTGCTAGATTGTGGTGCTATTGGGAAGTCATTCAGTCTTAGGATGTAAGACCTAGTTGGAGGAAATTGGCCATTGTGGCTATGGCCTTAAATTTAGAAAGGGGGCACTAGAACACTTTCTCTCTCTTCTCTTTTCTCTCTTCTCTTCATTTCTCCTCCTCCTCCTCCTCCTTTTCTTCTCTCTCTCTTTCTCTCATCTCTCTTTCTCTGTCTTTCGCTTTTTCTCTCTCTCTCCTTCTCCTCCTTGACCACACACTCCCAACACCATGACCTGCCTCACCACAGTCTTGAAATCAGAGAAGCAGCTGACTGTGGACAGAGACTTCTGCAACCATCAGTCACAATAAACTTTTCCTCATTACAAATCGTTTCTCTCATATATTTTGTCACAATAAAAAGCTGACTAAAACAAAACAAAACGAAAAAGAAGCTGACTACCACAATGGTAAGGCTGCTATAGAAAAGAGTTTGACAGTTCCTCCAAAACATGAACCGAATCACACCATAGGATGCAGCAGCTCCTCTCCCACTTTGTGTGCATGACAAAGTGATGGGTGCTCAGCCGGCTTCTCATCCATGCACACTCACAGTAACGTTATTCACAGCAGCCAAAAGACGGTAACAGCCCCAGTGGTCCTCAACCGACGAACAGACACAAATGAGGAATATTGTTCAGTCGGGTTTCTCCTGCTCAGCTCTGGAAACAGCGGACCTCCACAGACAAGGATGAAAGGTCACCTTGGACCAAGACCTCTCTCTCATGGAGTCATCACCCACTGATCCCTGACACATCCTGAGCCCCGAGCTGTGCTGAGCTTCCTTGGGCTAACCACAGTCTTCACATTCTCCTCTTCTTGTTGCAGAGTTAGAACATGTTTGGGTGTCTCTATCAGGACAGAGACAACGCCATGTCACTCCCATGATCCCCAGGAACACAGACTTCTGAGTTCTCGGCTGTGGCACAGGAGCCCAGGGTCCTAGATCACTCAACCTGTAAGGAAGATCCACCAGTCCCTGTGGAGAGAAAACCTTGAGAGGTCCTGAAAGCAGATGGAGAGACTGTAAGAAAAGTATAAGAGAAAAGCAAAAGAGAACACCAGACTTTGATCAGACAGACTGGTTTTTGTTGTGGTTGGTGGTGGTTTTTTTTTTGAGGTAGGGTCTCACTCTAGCCCAGGCTGACCTGGAATTCACTATGTACTCCCAGGGTGGCCTCGAACTCACGGTGATCCTCCTACCTCTGCCTCCCAAGTGCTGGGATTAAAGGCGTGTGCCACCACACCCGGCTTCAGACTGTTTATTTTAGAGAAACAGCGAGGGGCAGCAACCTTTCTGTGGGATGGAGGCTGAAGCACCACTGAGCCAGGCTATGGTTCAAACTTATAAGGAGGATCCAAAGAAAAACCGACCTTATGAGGTACAGCTGATAAGAAAATTGTAGCTGTGTGTGTCCTTGTTCCAAATAGGCTTCTTCAGCCAGGAATGTCTAAGGGAAGATACTCAGATGGCCTCTGGTCCTTCAAGGCCATCTAGGCTAAGAGGAATACATCAATCATGGAAGATGCCAAACTTAATGCGGCCAAATGCCTCTTTGCCTCCTTCATTGCCCACAAGCTTTAGGGATAGTTATTAACTCTTTAGTTCCCTTTAGTTTTCAAGGAAGGCTATTAACCCTTCAGAGAGGAGGACAGACAGTCAGCCTCTTGCCCAGCCCGTCGTAGGCTGGCAGAACCCTTCCTTCCCAGACTTCTTGCCCACAAAACCATGAGAGATAATCAAGTGATTATTGTCATTTTGTGCTCCTCCAAGCAACCTTCCCTTCCCACCTTCGCCCCTTCCCTGCAAGTCTCCCACCAACTCCCTGTGTGTTCGAACCCCACATTCTCGGCCTGTCTACTTTACATGAGCCTCAGCCTGCATCTTCCTCCTGTCTACTTCCTGGGAATCTCGGGCTCAAAACCGCATCTCATCTATCCTGACCTCGTATCTTCCTCTGATCTATTTCCAATGTGTCCTAACCTACAACCGCCTCCTGTCTGCCTCCTGTGGGCCTTGGTCTCACAGTGTTCTCCTGTCTACATCCTGTGAGTTCTAACCTCCTATCTCCTTTCTATGGGGCCTGACCTCATACCTCCCCCTATCTGCCTCCTATGACCCTGACCTGACAATCTCTTCTTATCTACTTCCTATGAAGCTTAGCTTTGTAGTTTTCTCTTACCTGATTCCTACAGGACCTAAGTTTATGTCCTCTTTCTGTAGGTCGGGGTTCACCGACTCCTCCAGTCTACTCTATTCTCATATTCTCCTCCTGTCTACTTCCTATGGGTCCTAAGTGCATAGCTCCTCTTGCCTACTTCCTGTGTATTTTAAAGTGCCCTACTTTAAACTGGCATGCTGTCCTAATTCCTGGGCATACCCAGCTTCTCGAGTCTTCCAACACTGTCTTGTGTATACTCCCTCCGTCATTACATGTATGGCAAGCTCTCAAATTTACTGTGCATTTCCCTTGCCCACTCAACGGTCACTTTTGAAAGGAAGAAGGCTTGTCCACATTACTGTTGCATCCTTCAGAGACTGACGCAGGACCAGGTACATGGTACCACTGGCAAATACCACTGAATTCTGTAGGATTCTTTTAAATTGTGGGGCTGATGCCAGTAAAACGTCTTTCGGGAAAGCAACCATTGGCATTGTGAGTGTTTCTTCACTTTTCCCGACTATGAGCTGTTGTGTAGATAAACCCCAGTCCTGTGGTAGCATTCTGCTGCCCTGACCCCTGTGTGATGGGCATCCAAGCGGCTGTCACCCCAAAACTGTGGTGCCAGGGACCTGCAGCCCAAGAACAGATGTCCTGCCATGTGAACCCCAGATGCTCATCTTTCTCTAATGTTCTTTGATGAGAAATTCCACACCTGCCAACAAAAGAAAGCCAAAATGCCTGCCCGCCACCCACCACGACATCCAAGACCCAGATCAGAACCAAATGATCGCTTGGCTTTGTGATGATGGACTGATGAGGACATTAGGCAAATCATATTACGTGAAAGCGTTGAATGCACCTGAGTTCTGTGTCGATAGCCACGGGAGACCGCCGCGTCAGACCCCGCACCCCTGAAGAATTTCAGCTGTTTGGTTTTAAGCACGAAAGCCAGGCTAAAGCAGATGGCTTTTAACTTTTATGTCACCCAAGAAAAATCGAGGGTGCTATCCCTCAGGACCAGGAAGGTAAGTTGAAGTCATTATTCTTCTCATTTTCTCTCAGTCTCATCCAGGAATCTGTCGAGTTTTGGTTCCGTAGATGGGAAGAAATAAATGTTAACACAGAAACAAATGTCTCTAAAAGATGAATAGCGCGGGCACATCCAGATTTGAATTTGAAGTCAAACTTGAGCATTAACAAAGAGCTGGGGGGGGGGGGGCTTTAGAAAGCCCCAAACACATCAGGGATGTGACATCTTCACAGCCCAGTCCATCTTCCTATTTTTTGAAACAGGTTACTAGGAAGTCTATTCAAATGCCCTCAAAGGCTCAACAACTTCCCTTGGGCCTGTTTGCTTGCTCTTGTTAGTTGTATTTGTTTATTTTTCTGTGCATTTTCTGTGTATATAATGCAGTGCTGGCTGGCTATGTACCTGCATTCTTCCGGCCTCAGCTTTCGAAGCACCAGATTACAGGTGTGTAACACAAAACCCACCTAGAGTCTGCTCTTGAGATTCCAACAGCTCGAAGCCTAGAATTCTTTGCCCAGGAAAAAATATATATATATATGAATAATATATATACACACACACATATATATATACACATATATATATGTATATGTATATATGTCTTTCAAAATAGAGGTGGAATAAAGACTTTCTGACAAAAATCTGAATGAGCTTGTCATTGAGAGAATTTTATTTGCAAAATATAAAAAACCTGTGCTTCAAGCAGAATTACAATGATACAAGATGGCAATTTGACAGTCTGTGAATACGCTAACAAATTAACAAGCCCTAAGGATTGCTTCTAGGCGTGGTGGTATATACCTATTATCTCAGTACTGGGCAGACTGAGGGAGGATTGCAAGTTCAAGGCCAGCCTGAGCTGTCTCAAATAGGAAGAGGAGGAGGTGCGTAAATCCCATAAAAAGGAGTTGATTCAACAGGGAAGGAACATACAAGTGGAATCCTCCATGTTGGCCTCTGATACTTGGCAGGTAAACTGGATTTAAAAAAAAAAAAATTGATCCTAGGGGTTTGAAATCACTCCCCTGAAGAGTATACTGTGTGTATTTCTCCTATGCAATAAAACACACCGGGGCCAGGGGTGCTGCAGAGACACATAGCACCATTGGGGGAGGATCAGCTGAGGACGTGAGCTGGGTAAGTAGTCAGGCCTGGATGGGTGAATGGGACCCTGTAAAAGTAGAGATTATTCAGCCAGTCCAAAACTCTTTCAACAGCCACTAAAGGAGCAAGACGGCTTATACAGAATGGCTGTGGGGGGTTGGAGAGATGGCTTAGCGGTTAAGGCACTTGCTTGCCAAGCCTAAGGACCCATGTTCAACTCCCTAGGTCCCACATAAGTCAGACACACAAGGTGATGCATTCACATGGTCACACATGTGCAAAAGGTGGCACATGCGTCTGGAATTCGATTGCAGTGGCTGGGGGCCCTGGCATGCCAATTCTTTCTCTCACTCTCTTGCTCTCCCTCTCTCTGACACTCATAGAAAAAGAATGGCCATGGAATATAGACAGCTGAATAGAGTAGTGTCCCCAATTCACCCTGTTCTACCCAACTATTTTTACAGAACAATGGATATGAGTGACAAGATCTTTTTGTATTATATGGGACCCTACTAATGTTTTTATTGTTAGTGGTGGTGATGGTGGTGGTGGTGGTGGTTGGTTAGTTGGTTTGGTGGGTTGGTTGCTTGGTTTTGGTTTGGGGAACATTTTGTTTTGTTTTTAGTATTCCCTTAGCTTTTGAGTTCCAAGACCAATCTAAAATTTTCTTAGAACTTATTGTAGTGGGACTTGCAGACATCCTGCCCACACTCCATGGAAAAAAAAAATAAAAGCTCCATTATACATTGTCAACCTCTGACTGTCATATATTTGGCAAAACATTTGGAAGAAGAGGAATAACATCAGTTGCAGAGTTTAAACACAGAAGGCGTTCTTCTTTTGATAGGAAGAGGCACACCCAAGCACACCCAGACACTGTGAGATTGTTGAATAAAAGTTCCTGTGTCAGAGATTAGATATCTTCCTATAAGTTCTTGGTCCCTGAGGCCCCACTTGCTATGCAGGCTATTGCCACTGCTGTTGGCTGCATGTCAGAAGCAGATGATAAGTCCCTATTATTGAAAACAACTGGCTTCGACTCCACAATTTAAGAGACTCTTACATTTTAAGATACCACATTTTCTGTATTAGTTAACTGTTAAAGTGTTTACACTAATGACTAATGACAAACACTGTCCTAGAGTTCTTATTATTCTCCAGTCTTGTCAGCACTTTGGATTGTCAGAATTTATATTGTTTTTCCTTAACTGATGAGTGGCTGACACTTTTTTTTCTTTACAAATTTATTTGTTCAGTTATTATTTATTATTTGGCATGTGTATGTGTGTGTGCATCTTTGGGTGCATGTGCACTTGCAGGTACTCACCTACCATGCACATGTGCAAGGACCTTTCTTTCATAATATAAGTCAGAAATTCAGGCATGGTAGCATGAGAGAACCCAGCTCCGTCACATCTTCCAGGGCTCAGGAGACATTACAAAGGAAGCGGAGATCTAAACATGAGTGCTTCTCTCACTGCTGGCCTGACAGCCAGCTCCAGGAAGATGGCGATAGACACTGAGGACATTCAAAATGCCTCAGAGCAGAAATACAGAGATTGCAGAGAACTTACCACTAAAATAGTCTCATAACACAGCTGCCAAGGCTCAGAGGCCATTGTGGAAGAGGGGCCAGAAAGATCGTCAGAGTCACAGAGTGGAAAGGAGTATCGGGAGGCATTGCCCCTCCCTGTCCGCCCAGAGACACTGGCTGATGCATTCATGACCCCAAAGGTAACACCAAAAACCCCACTGAGGAAGGCCCTCAGTGGATTGGGGATGTGGGGAGAGAGAGGATATAAAAGACAAAGCTGATGGGAATATGATCAGCATCTGATAGGGCCATTCAATAAAATTCATAATTTAGCATCAATTAAAAACAGTAGGGAGACAAGGTAGAGGGAGTAAGGAAAGGAAGGAATAGAGGGTAAAAACAAGGGGAGACCAGGTGACTCTGATTAATCTTTTTTACATACATAAAAATTGTCAATAAAAGCCAGGCATGACAGCGCACGCCTTTAATCCCAACACTCAGGAGGCAGAGATAGGAGGATCACCATGAGTTCAAGGCCTCCTTGCAACTATATAGTGAATTCCAGGTCAACCTGGGCTAGAGCAGGACCCTACCTCGAAAAATAAAAAAATAAAAATAAAAAATTATCAGCAGGAAAAAAAAAAGAGAGAGAAGAAATTCAGGCATGGCTTACAAATTCTGACTTAGTCAAGATGTTACCCGAGGCTACATTCATCTGCTCTTCCTCAGTCAGGGATCTGAGGGAAGATAGAGACTCCCAGCTCTGAAGGTCTATGACCTAAGCAGACCAGAGCAGCAACCCACTAACCCCCCCACCCCTCTGACACATGCTCCAAGCACTCCTGAACAGAGGAGAGGCTTCACCTGAGGGGAGCTAAGGTCCCGGGCCTAGAACCAGGTTGCCTGGGCTTATATGCGCCCCGGATCACTGCTTACTCAGTGACTAAGTGGGTCACCCTGACCCTCAGTACCTCCACCTGTGACGGTGGTGATGTCGATGAGGCTCGAGTGAGTGCGCATGCCCTGGCCCCGCGCTCCTAAGTGTTAAGCAGTCGCTGTCCCCCTCCGGCTTTCTCACCACATCGCCTTGGTGCTGCGTGGTGTAGACACAGCCTGTTGAAGATTCCGAACACTCAGCACTGGAGGGCCCCAGTACTCTGAGCTGCTGTGCGGGGCCAGGGCCGTGATCCAGCCCATCACGCAGAGCTCCCATCCACAGAGTCTGAGGAGGTCGCTGCTGGCTGCACACGCTCCGTCCGAGCAGGCAGAGAGCACTGCCAGAAGGAGCTCCAGGAGCCCGGGCGGCGCGGCACCTGCAAGGGCTCGGCACGCCTCAGCTGTGGCTGGCGTGCACAGGGAAGGTCCACGTTTACTACAAGACGATTCCTATTCTGAGGGCTGGGCCGGGAGTTAGGTTCCGATGACAAGGCAAATGTGGCTTAATTGGAAAAACAAGTGTGGGGGGGGGGTCTCCCTCTGTCCTTGTGCCAGATCCATGTGACCACAGAAGCGAGTGTGACAGGGTGGGCAGGCTACTGAGAGGAGCTCAGCTGGGTGGCCTTTGTGGCCCTGGCTAGGGAAGGTCCAGCTCAGGGCTCGATCCAGGGCTCAGGGTTCCAAGGTTGTATACAAAGATTCTCCCCACACTTGCTGAGATGCAGGGACCTCCGGAAACAGCTCCCAATGTGAAGAAGTCCGTGCCAAGTAGAGATTTTTGGGTGGGAAATGCAGAGCAGGCCTGTGGTAGCCCACCAGCACCTCCCCCCACTCAGGCCTCCCCACCCCCTAGCTGCCACCTTGACTTGGTCTCCCACCACCAAAGCTGCTTACCTGGCCCCACCATGCTTCCCCACTTCCTTATTCCTCATTCTTTCTTTTCCTCAGTGCTTGTCACCAATGCACCATATAACTTACTATCATGTTGAGCTGGGGAGATGGCTTAGCGATTAAGGCACTTGCCTGCACAGCCTAAGGACCCATGTTTGACTCTCCAGATCCCACATGAGCCAGATGCACAAAGGTGAGGCAAGCGCAAGGTCACACATGCCCACTAGGTGGCGCAAGCGTCTGGAGTTTGATTGCAGGGACTGGGGCTCTGGGGCTCACGACAAGAATCAAAATGGTGTCACTAAGTCAAGCCTAGCAAAATAAAGCCAGGAGGTCGTAAAGGCATGACGGTCGTAACTGATTTGCCTGGTGACAAGAATTACCCCAACCTTGCACAAATTATACTTCTGCCAAAGCGTCCCCCCCACGGCTGCCTGTTGTTTAACCTTGGCCTAATGCCACGCATCTTATCAACCCTCGCAGCCAAGACAGTCATTTCAAAACAACTCGTGTAACCTTTATCTTTAAAAACCCTTGTCGTCCTTCACCCCCTCAAATATGCCTGTGATCCATCGCAGCGCCCTCTCTGGACTACAGTCTTCTGCTCAGGGACGTATGACGTCATTTTGGTTTTGAGAGTCATTCTCTCTGTTCTTAACTGACAGAGGGAAGGAGACAGAGAGGAGAGGGAGGGAGGCAGAGCCGGGTGCATGTATTAGCATCCGATGGTAGGGCTCCTGCCTCCAAGCAAGCCTGAAGACCAGGGCATAGCTCAGCAGGCCAGGGGGGAGCCTTACCTGCGAGTCCTGAGCTCAGTGAAGGTCAAGGTCAGAGACAGGTGGAAGAAGGCACTCAGTGGGGAAGCTGTCAGCAGCGGGGGGTGGAGGAGGAGATCATTGCTTTCCTCCCTGTCCACTGGTGGCCCATGGACTCAGCTGACGAGAGGGTCAGCGTTTGCTGTGCCCAGATGGTGCCAAAAGCAAATTAAAAGGACATCTTCCGAGCTCAGAGCCTCCTAAGAATTTGGTGTCAGGAGAGGCGGGGAGGAAATCTCAGGGTGTCAGGATGCTAAGACCCTAAGTGAAAGCAGAGGGAAGAAAGTGTGAAACAGCTCACACTCCCTCTGCCTGGTGAGGCCTCCCAGTGGCCACGAGGCAGAACCCAGCCCGAGGGGCACCAGGGCCCAGTCAGAAGGTGGGAGCTGGGGCTTGTCTTGGTGTGGGAAGTCCCCAGGTCTGAAGGCACTGGAGAGCCTGGTGCTGCTGGATCAGGGAGGCAGTGAGGGGTCAGGCTCTATTCCCCTCAAGCCCCCTTACTCCAAATCCATGCCACTGAGTGAAAAGAGATGAATCTTCCCCATAAAGAGGGACTCCGACTGATGTCATTACTAATTGCTTGCAATAAAACTGCTAAATAAAGAACAGAGATGGAATGATGCATCAGTAGGAGGCACGCCCAACAGAACAATTAGACTTGAGAGATGAAGCAGAGCTCACAGACTGCACTGCCAGGCGTGTGTTATTAACAAAACAGACATTGAACTCCATGCAGAATGAAGGAAAGAGGACCCTCAGCCTTCCTCACCCCAATAAAACTGCCCACCATCTCTCCACCTTGGCTCAGAGCTGATTGAAAGGTGGCTGCTGGGTGACAACCACCCCTACACGAAGGTGCTGTCTCCGCACCCGATGCCTGGAGTCATTGTAAGACCCTGATAATACCAGCTGCCAATGCTCCCCCAGCTCCAACTTCTCCTGTTTGTCTAGATTGGCAGCGGCTATGACTGCCGGCCCAGGACAATGAACCCAAAACATAGCGGCTGCAAACAACAAGCAGGGGCCCTTTCAAAGTTTCTATGAGGCAGGAGCTAGAGGGCAGGGTTTGGTGGGTGCCTCGGACTTATGGGGTCCCACAGAACTATGGTGGAGCTTTTGGGGCCACATCTCAGTCTCCCCTGAAGACCACTGGGGAAGAAGCTATTTTCTGGCTCACCCAGGTGGTCTTCCATTCTCCTGGGTCCCCTCACTTCTCTCCCTCACTGTCCCTAAGGAACTATCCAAGAAGGGACAAGCCATCTTCTTAGAGCCCAGACTGGAAGCGATATCCCATGACGGCGAGTTCATCCAGCCTGTGCTCAAGAGGAGGGAGGCTTATGCAGGAGGCAGGGATCACTGGGGCCACCTTAGAAGTTGTCCTCCACACCTGCAGAGACACCATGCAAACCATAGCATCCTGGTACCCCGCCGGGCTCCTACGTACAGCATGACCATGCAGCCTCCAAGGTACACAGAGGGAGGAACCTGGACTGCTCTATCAGGTGAGTTCACTAGCTCAGTCTGCCCACTGCTCACCGTGGGTTTTGTCCACATTCTCTCAGTACCACAGTCTACTCAGTACATTTTTTTTTATTTAAACCAACTCAATTTTTCATTCAAACAAAATATTCTAAGAGGTAACTACCTTAAAACTGTGTTGTACTGTTACTTGTTTCTCTTTTTTAAATATTTTATTTTTATTTGTTTATTTGAGAGAGAGAAAGATGAATAGAGAGAGAGAGAGAGAAGGTGTGCTCCAGGGCCTCCAGCCACTGCAAATGAACTCCAGACTCATGCGCCCCCTTGTGCATCTGGCTTATGTGGGTCCTGGGGAATCGAACCGGGATCCTTTGGCTTTGCAGGCAAGTGCCTTAACCACTAAGTCATCTCTCCAGCCCCAGTTGCTCATTTCTTAATACATGCTGTGATGAATGCACATCTACAGGACAGCAACACACAGGGCCACTGCCACAATGAGGGCCATGCTCTGGGAAGACCTGGTCCAGCTCCATGCTGGGGGACAGTCGCTGCCACAGTCCTGGAGAAGTGGGGAAAAAAAGAGTCCCTAGATTCCTGTGTGGACATCCAGGGAGTCAGCACCTGCTTCAGAGAGGGCAGGAATGGGGGATGCCCCGTGCGTGGAAGTCCTGGGGAAAGTGCAGCACCCACTCCAGCCTGCCCTGCAGATGGGAGCTGCTCTCCAGCCACCAAGACAGGAGAAGCCCGAGTGCCATGTCACTAAAGATAGCCCCTTCCCTAGGGGCCGGCAGTACCAGGAAGGCAGGAGCTAGAGCATGGTTACCACATGCCCCAAGTAGACATGCTGGACTCTGGGTAAGTCACCTCAACACTGGGAGTACATTTGCCCAGATGTGAAGTGGAAAAAATGATAATAGTATCAGATCCTGTGACTTGAATGTCTCTCCCAGCACAGGAAACTTAATCCCCAGTTGCAGCAGCATTGGGAAGCCACCTTTATGAGGTGACGAGGCTCTGGCCTTGTGGCTGGATTAATGTCCTTATCCCAAGAGTGGGTTTGTTATCGTGTGTGAGCTTATTATAAAAGCAACTCTGGCTCATTCTCATGCACACCCCCAAGCCTTTCTCACACACACCATGTGATGTTCACCACCAGAGTGCAGAGTTCCTAGATCCTGGACTTGTATCCCATTCTGAGTAGTGACACACCAATCAACTGCTGTTCTTTATAAGTCATGCAGTCTCAGGTATTTCATTATAGCAACACAAAGCAGACTAAGACACCAGGCTTATAAAATACACAGGCACTGGAATTGATAGGTGAGAAAGACCTGGCAGAATGCAGGTGGAACCCACAAATAATTCCCAGTCCATAATCACAGTCAACCCAGTAAGCCTGGGCACCCCAGCACTTCTTGTTTGTCCTCCAGACAGTGCAAAGACCTAGACCCTGATCAAAAGGCCCCTTGCTAACTGCCTGTGTTTCCCACCCCTCCCTTCCACCCTTTCCTCCAACTGCCCACACCTTTGTTCTGCTCGCATACACTAACTCTCACTGTTTTTCTATTTTAAAATTGGGATTTGAATGTTAAACTTGAAATGACACGTAATGATTATACATATTTACGGGGTCCATTGTGTTATTTCCAAACTTGATACGATGTATGATGACAAGATCATGGTAACTGGCACATCCATCACCTCAGAAAACTGTCTCCTCTTTGTGCCAGGATACGGTGGCTCTTAGATCAAGCCTGTCACTCTTCCACCATTGATGGAGGAAGGGCCCATAAGACCTCACACCTCCAAAAGTAATTGATGGCAACTAAAGGTGGCTGGAAGAGGAGGAGTCAGTTAAGTTGCCCATTCCACAGTAAGCAACCATCTACCCATGATCATGCAAGCAATCCTTATTTAACACAATGGTTACCTTTTTTAAGAGAAAGACAGAGAGAATTGATGAGCCAGGGCCTCAGCCACTAGAATCAAACTCCAGATGCTTGTACCACCTAGTGGGCATGTGAGACCTTGTGCTTCCCTCACCTTTGTGTGTTTGGCTTATATGGGATCTGGAGAGTTGAACATGGGTCCTTAGGCTTTGTAGGCAAGCACCTTAACTGCTAAGCCATCTCCCCAGCCCTCAATGGGTTTTTCTAAAGCATGAAAGTTAGATGAGGATGCATGAAGAAGAAGGGTGTTGGTGAGGAGGGAAGGGAAAAGGATAAGAGAGAGTAATAATGCCAAAAAAAACCCAAAAACTACATTATTTCTTATAAACATTTATTTATTTAAGAAAGAGAAGGAGTGAGAAAGAGGCAGAGAGAGAGAATGGACATGCTAGGGTCTCTAGCCACTGCAAACAAACTCCAGACACATGTGCCACCTTGTACATCTGGCTTTACGTGTGTGCTAGAGAATCAAACATGGTCCCTGAACTTTGCAGGGAAGTGCCTTAACCACTGAGCCCTCTCTCCAGCCCAAAATTATTATTTTTTTAAGTAGAAAGAGGGATGTTAACTTGCTAACCCAATCTAAAGCAGGGAAAAAATAAAATAAAAATCATTCAGCACACTGATGCTACAAACCTCTTCCTTTACTCCCAGGCTCACCAGAAAGGCAGGACACAGGAAGTTCATCTGGGAGGAATGAGCCAGTGGAGAGCATGAACCAGACACTGAGGGGAATCAAGAAGGAAGTTTTTAAAGGCAACACAGGCAAGTGGAAGCAGTGGAGTCACATAACTTGAAGATGAGCTGCAAAAGAGCCACTTGCCCTGATAGGGAACTGTCTCAAAAATATGTTTTTAAGAGAAAAAAAATAATCAAGACCACTGTGAATGGCAGGTTGCCATTTGTTTGGAAAAGGGATGTGTATGTAGGTATCCCTCTGATCTAATACAGAGGCTGGTAGTTCTCTAAGAGAGACAGACTGGGGGAGAGAAGGGCTGTGTTTTCTCTTACCATGTGAGTAGCTCAAGGATCCAATGCAGAGAAAGTTTATGAGTCCATATGTTATGTGATGGCTTGCCACGGGATCCTTTGCCAAGACAAGCAGGCTGACGTCCCATCTCTTCTTGATAAATTGTTCCAAAAACTTAATAAGACATCACCACAGTCAATTTCATATTCTTCTGCTTAATCTTTCACAGGATTCCCATTAGCAAAACCTTTTCCACACTGAAAATAATTTCCTCAAATAATTACGTGGAAAGATGTTCAACATCAGTAATCATTGGGGAAGAACAAATCAAAGCCACGATGAGATGTCACCTCACAGGCATTAGCGGGGCCACATAAAGAATTTCAAATACTGGGGGTGGATTAGTCTAAGTAGGGTCAAGGGAGGGAACGGAGGAGAGAAGGGGGTGGGAGGAGGATTAATCAAAATTAAAGATGTAGCCAGGTATGGTGGCACATGCCTTTAATCCCAGCACTCAGGAGGCAAAGATAGTAGAATCGCCATGAGTTCAAGGCCACCCTGAGACTACATAGTGAATACCAGGCTGGCCTGGACTAGGCTGAGAACCTACTACAAAAAGCTAAACTAAAAAAAAACAAAAATGTAATGAATAAGCCCTAAAGAAACACAGTTATTTGGTAGCTAAAACATACACACACACACACACACACACACGTGTATGTGTGTGTATCTAGGCAGAAGTACCAGTACCCTGTGAGGTTGGATCTGCACCCAGAAGCCATCGATTATTACAAGAAAATTTCAGTACCAGGGGTGGTATATCTTCCAACCAGTTGTTAGAAAGGGAAGTCCCTGCTGCCTCCAAAATACAAGCTATTGGCAAGACTCTTGGTTTCCCACCAGAGCTAAATGGTAAGACCATATTGCAGAAGATTGCACATGCTTGGGCTGCAGGTCACTGAGAAATCAAGCTGGAGCTGAGCTGGAAGCTTCCTCCCTATTGACTAGCTGTCAGGATGCTGGAAAGACCTATGCAGACTGTTATGGGGTGAAGATCAACAGTCTTAAGGCTACACAGCTGGCCAGCCAGGTCAAATGTACCAACTGATGCAATGGTGGTATATCCATTACGGAGGAAATCAACACCTCTTTTGATTGGGCTTGAAACCCACTCCATGGGAGGGAATTCATTCAGGTACTGTAAACTTAATCAAAAGTCTATGGCTGGGGAGATCATAAGCCCTATGAGGAAAACTACTACTAGATGTTTGGCTAGATGGATATATTATGCCCATAATATTGCCCTGTAAATATTTATGTTTATGCCCATATATTAATGTTACTCTAACTTTTGGCTAGAAAAGCTTCTCTTTTCAGATGATGGTGACCACTGTGTGAGACACAAAATTCATCAAAATGCCGAGAAGTGACAATGGAATATCCAGCACTGAGACGTCGCTATCACACCCTCTAAAGCACAGGGACCATGGTAGAAGAGGTGGAAGAAAGAACGTAAGTGCCAAAGGACGGGTTGAAGTGCTTTGGAATGTCTTCCAGACATAACGTGGCTATTACATTCATGACTTCACACTATCTACACAAGAACTGCATATAAGGAGGCAAAAAAAAAATAATGATGTCAAAATAGAAGGACTAGTTGTAAAGAAGAAAGGCTTCCATGGAGGGGAGAGGGGAGGCAGACAAAGGAGGCTCTGGAGAGGGGTAATATTCATGGTACATTGTAAATAGCCAAAGAGGTTGTCAGTAAAGTTAAAAAGAACTATGACAAAAATTCAAATAGCAATTGTGTTAAGGGTGCATAGCAATTGGAACCCTTGTGCATTCTTAGTAGGAATAGAAAATGGTGACACCAATAAGGAACATGGTATGGTGGTTCCTCAAAAACTAAAAATAGAGCTACCTACCATGTGACTGGCTGAGCAGCTTCTGCATATGTATGTATTCAAAAGAATTGAAGCCAAGGACTTGAACGGATATCTGCACACCCATGCTCCAAGCAGTGTTAGGTATTTACATATCCATATTCCAAACAGTGTTTCACACAATAGCCAGGGAAGTAGAAGTAAACCATTGTCCAACAATAAATTATGGATGCAGCACATACATATTTCTGAACGTCAGTGTACCCCCACTCAAAAATTCATCCATTGAAACTGTAATCCCTAGTCCAGCTGCATTTAGAGATGAGGATTCTAAGGAAATAATTAACCTCCCATGGGATTCTAAAAGTGGGGCAATGATCTGATGGGATGTGTCTCCGTAAAAGGCATAGGAGATATTTCTTTCTCCCTCCCTCTCTCTGCTCTCACCTCACCCAGTACCATGCACACACAAGGAGAAAAGGCCACGTGGGGACCCAGGAAGAAGAAAAGCTGCAAAGGAGCCAACTGCTGGTTCCTGATCTTGATCTTCAAGACTTAAGACTATGGGAAAATTAATTTCTGTTGCTTAAGCCACCCAGCCTGTGGTGTTTGTGATGCAGCCTGGGCTGTCTCATACATGGACTTAGTGAATGCTAACATTCTGTGTTTAATGTTTTAAATCATCATGAATAGCAAGTCATGCTAAACGTTCTGTTAAAAAAAATACTCTATAGGGCTAGAGAGATGGCCTGAGAAGCCTAAGTACCCACGTTCAACTCTCCAGGTCCCATGTAAGCCAGACGCACAAAAGTGATGCAATTATGTAAGGTTGCACATGTGTACAAGGTGAAGCACATGTCTGGAGTTTGATTGCAGTGGCTGGAGGCCCTGGTGAGCCAATTCTCCTCTCTCTCTCTCTCTCTCTCATTAAAAAAAAAAAAAGCCTAGAGCTACTATCTAGTCCTATGTATATATAAGATAGTCTTGGGGCTGGAGAGATGGCTTAGCACTTAAGGTACTTGTCTGTGCAGCCTAAGGACCCAGGGTCGATTCTCCAGGTCCTACGTAAGGCAGATGCACATAATGGCACATGCGTCTGGAGTTCATGTGCAGTGGCTAGAGGTCCTGGCGTGCCCACTCTCTCTATCTCTCCTGCTCTCTCTCTCTCTCTCTTTCTCTCATAAATAAATAAAAATAAATCAGAAAAAAATTTAAAAGACAGTCTGGTTTTAAATCAATTTAAAACCACTGACAGAGGACAGACTAGTGGCTGCTAGGGTATGGAAGAGTCCAGCATTCTAACTCAGGGATGGTCATGTGGACCTGTGCATGCGATAATGCGGACACAACCACAAACTTGCACACGCAAACACTGTTGGCATCCAAAAGCGGCCTGTAAATTGGCTAAGATGATTACACAGGTGCTAGCTTCCTACTCTGATCACTGGACTCAGGGTGCATCAGTGTTCTCCCTGGGGAAAGCTAATGCGAAAAGTATGCAGAAACACTCTTTCACAAGTATATGAGAGTCTAAATTATTTAAAAATAAAAAGGATGTTCTATTAAAGTTCTTTTCACAAAGTTTTTTTAAAAAAAATATTTTACTTATTTGACAGAGAGAGAATGGACGCTTGCACCCCCCGGCTAACGTGGGTCCAGGGGAATCGAACCTGGGTCCTTTGGCTTTGCAGGTAAATGCCTTAATTGCAAAGCCATCCCTCCAGCCCACACAAAGTTTTTTTTTTTTTCCTCTCTAGAAGTTTCACAGTCTTAGATCTTACATTAAGGTCTTTGTTCTATTGTGAATTGTTATTTTGTGTAGGGTAAAAGATATGATCTAATTTTATTCTTCTACATATGGATATGCAAGTCTCCCAGCAGCATTTGTTGCAGAGACCGCTTTTGCTCCAATGTTTGTTTTTGACACCTTTGTCAAAAATTCTGTGTCTAGGGCTGGAGAGATGGCTTAGCGGTTAAGGCGTTTGCCTGCAAAGCCAAAGGGCCTCAGTTCAATTCCCCAGGACCCATGTAAGCCAGATGTACAAGGTGGCGCATGCGTCTGGAGTTCTTTTGCAATGGCTGGTGGCCCTGGCATGCCCATTCTCTCTCTCTCTCTCCAACCCCCCCCCCCATGTGTGTCTGCCTCTTTCCCTCTCTCAAATAAATAAAATTTTAAAAATTCTGTGTCTATAGTTGTGTGAGTTACTTTTGGGTAATCTATTTTATTGCATTATGCCAGTACCATGCTATATTTTGTACTAGAACCCTATACTATAATAGCACAGCAAATAATCACAAGAATTGACAAAAGGTAATACATGAAATTATCAAAAAATTCTAAACAACAAAGGAAACATCACATGAATGAAGAGACAGCCAACTGTACATCAGAATGGGTATTTGTATCTAAGATATTTAAAGAACTACAAAAAAAAAAAAAACACTCAATAAGACCAAAACATCCAATCAATAAGTGGGCTCATGGGGCTGAGGGGATGGGTTACCGGTTAAGGTGTTTGCCTGCAAAGCCAAAGGACCCTGGTTTGATTCCCCGGGCCCCACGTTAGCCAGATGCACAAGGGGGCTCACACATCAGTGGCTGGAGGCCCTGCCGCACCCATTCTCCCTCTCTTTCTCTTTCTCTCCCTCTTTCTCAGTCAAATAAATAAATAAGTAAATAAAATATTTTTAAAAAATAAATGGGCTAATGAATAGATGATTCTCAAAGGAAGAAATACAAATGGCCACTAAATACTTGAAACTGTTCAGCATCCTTAGCCGTAGGGTAAAAGCAAAGTAAAACTGGTTTAATATTACATTTCACCTCCATCAGAAGTGCAATCACAAAGAAAACAAATGCAGGTAAGTAAAAAGGAATCCTTATTTCACTGCTGGTGGGAGTAAAACACTGCAGCCACCATGGAATGCAGTGTGGAGGTTTCAGCATGAGCCAGAGAGGTGGCCCGACAGTTAAGACGCTTTTTAATAAAGCCTGGCAATCTGAGTTCCAATTCCCAGTACCCAAGTAAAGCCAAATATACAAAAGGGGAACGTGCATCTGGAGTCCATTTGCAGTGACGACAGGCCCTGTGCGTCCATTCTCTCTCCCTCTCTTTCCTTGCAAATAAGTAAATTTTAAAAATTTAGGCTAAAAGTGGGGCTGGGGAGATGGCTTGGCAGTTAAGGCACTTGCCTGTAAAGCCTAAGGACCCATGCCCGATGTCTCAGATCCCACATAAGCCAGACGCATACAGATGGGGCAAGGTCTCATGAGCGCAAGGTTGCATACTAGGTGGTGCAAACATCTGGAGTTCGATTGCAGTGGCTCTCTCTCTCTCTCTCTCTCTCTCTCTCTCAAATAAAAATAAATAAATAAATTTTAAAGCTAAAACTGGGACTAGAGAAATGGCTCAGCAGTTTAGGGACTTGCCTGCAAAGCCTAACAACCTGAGTTTAATTCCCCAGCACCTATGTAAAATCTAGATGCACAACATGGTGCATGCATGTGGAGTTTGCAGTGGCTAGGAGCCCTGGTGCACCCATTATCACTCTCTCAATGTCTCTCTGCCTGTCTATCTGTCTGCCTGTCTATCTATCTATCTATCTATCTATCTATCTAATCTGTCTTGCTCTGCTTGCAAATATATAAAAAATGATTTTTTTTGTTTGTTTTTCGAGGTAAAGTCTCACTTTAGCTCAGGCTGACCTGGTATTCACTATGTAGTCTCAGGGTAGCCTCTAATTCTCCACGATCCTCCTACCTCTGCCTCCCAAGTGCTGGGATTAAAGGCGTGTGCCACCACACCCTGCAAAAATAATAATAATTTTTAAAGGCAAAAGTAGAACTACTATATCACTCCTGACAAAGGGCTCTAAGCCAACATATCACAGACATGCTTGCCCACTCATGTTTGCTGCACTAGTCACAATAACCCAGAAATAGAACCATGCACAAATGAACGGATAAAGAAAATGTGATGCATATACTCAGTAGAATTTCATGCAAGCATAAAAAATAAAATCACGACACTTGCAGGACAATTGATGCAAGTGGAAATTATGACAAGAAATGAACCAGATTATGAAAGACAAATATCACATTTTACATGCAGAACCTAGATTTAAAATTATATATATGTATGTATACATATATATAGAGAGAGTTTGTAGATCATGTAACTAGAAAAAGGATTGTGAGAGAGAAAGAGATCTTAAAGGATCAGACTGGGTCGAGAAAAGGGAAGGTAAAAAAAAATGCAAGTGATAAAAAAGTGAAGGAGCGGGCTGGAGGGATGGCTTGGCGGTTAAGGCGTTTGCCTGCAAGGCCAAAGGACCCAGGTTCGATTCCCCAGGACCCACATTAGCCAGATGCACAAGGGGGCACACGCATCTGGAGTTCATTTGCAGTGGCTGGAGGCCCTGGCACGCCCATTCTCTCCCTCTCTCCATCTTTCTCTGTCAAATAAATAAATATTTTAAAAAAATTTTAAAAAAGGAAACTGAAGGAGGGGGAGCAATGTGGGGAAAGGACATGAGCCAGCCAGAGGGGGGCCAAGGAGCATGAAGGACATACAGATGTGAAGAACAGTGGGGACTATTGAGAACAACAATTAATGACATATATGCATGAAAATACCATAATGAAACCATCACTTAGTATCCTAAAACACAAAAGTTAAATAAATAGTTTTTTTTTTTAAAAAAAAAAAAAAAAAAAGTACATTCAACTCTTGGCAAGGTGGCGATCTTCCCAAAGTCCTTGAGGACAGGGGTCACTATGTGATATACATGGAGTTGTTTCGGTGCACAAGGTCTTCACAGTCTTCCATGTGCACCCGGGTGAAGACACGGTGCGGTTGGACAGCATATTCAGTGCCCAGAGCTCACTGAGATCTTTCGCACCCTCGCCTATGGGAATGCGCCCTCAGAAGAGATTGCTCTGGCCGCCTGAGTCTGAGGTTAGCAGCCCTGCCCTGCTCAGCCTGCACCCTGATCCTGCCATGCATCGCACCATCCCCTGACGGCGCTCCTCACTCTCACTACCTCCATCTCACAGCCGGGGAGGCTGAGGCTGTGGCAGGACAAGGGGCCGGACAAGGTCCCCCAGAGCTGGTGACATCTCATCTGGGCTCCTGATCTCCCCCACTGTTGGCCACCTTGCCTGCCACCTACATGCTGGCATCTGGCAGCAGGTGTGAGGAGAGCCAGTGGGGATATGGCTAATTCAAGACTGTGGGCCGAGCAGCTGTTCCCAAGTCCTGGCGGCCTGGGGCCACGCTGCTCTTACGTTCCACATAAAGTGCCCCACTTAGGAGACACACTCGCCTGCTCCCCCGCTGCAGGGCCATTAGCTCGCTGACTCCTGGAAAAACCATTTGGCCAGCCCTGACAGCTGTTGGCCATTACGCAATCACTTAGCCTCTTTCCCTGCCCCTCCCGACCTTGGGAAGTAGCGGGCCCTCAAGGCAGGCGAAGCCCAGGGGACGGTCCATGCCATTCACTTCCTGGCGCTGCCCCCTCTCCAACCCTGCTCTGTGTTTCGCCAGGCCACACAGAAGCAGCAGGAGGCAGCTTCCAACAGAGCAGCTCCACACGCGACCTTGTCCTCCTGAGAGCTGCTCCTGAACTGCCTTCGCGGGCATCACGTCCTTGGCTCCTCACAACAACCTTATGCACTGGCAATGAGAATTCTCATCATCCCTATACAGACAAGGGAGAGAGAGGTTCAGTGGCTTGCCCAAGGCCACACAGCTAATAATGTCAAACCTCTGATTCCCAGGTCTGTACTGTTCCCGTAGTCCTGCCCAAATTCTGCTGGGCTCCTATCACCTATGAGGAATTCAGTGGGGTCTCCAGGGATGAGGCAAGGACGGCTTCTCTCTGCTAAGAGGACGGCATGAGCAGGTGGGCCTGGATCCGCAGAAAGAACTCACGCTGGGACAGGGAAGGCAAGTGAGGCCACTGCTCAGGACGCAGAGGCTACAGACCCAGAGTGTCGCCCCCTGTCTCCCTCGAACAGTAGTCAGGGGAGCTGGGAGAGCCACACTCAGAAGCTGCCAGGGGAGGACCAGAAGAGGGCTGAATTGCCATTTGTTTGTTTTTGTTTTGTTTTTCTAGGTAGGGTCTCACTCTATCCCAGGCTGACCTGGAATTCACTATGTAGTCTCAGGGTGGCCTCAACTCATGACGATCCTCCTACCTCTGCCTCCCAAGTGCTGGGATTAAAGGTGTACACCACCACACTGCGCTGAACTGCTATTTGTTTTGTTTTGTTTTGCTTTGCTTTGCTCCCCCCCCCTTTCTGAACTGAAAATTTTAAATATATCTTCCACGTGCTTCCCTAATAGTCTCCATCATAAAGGAACATCCTTGAAGTGGCTGGCCCTTCCACAGTTGTGCCCTTCCCTTCCTTCCATGGTGGGCACACTTCCGTGCCTGTTTAGATCCTCGGGAGCTGGGAGGACGTAGGGTGGAGCCTGGGAAGCCATGATAACCATACTCCATTGCCCCATAGGCGTCTGCCAGGCTGGGGTAGAGCTCCAAATCCACATTGGTTAATCAATGCCTAGGCTGAAACCCCAGAAGGCTGCTGATGGGGGGAGGAGCAGAAGCTTAAGCAGAAAGGAGGGGGTGTCCCCAACCTCCCTGGTTCTTGGTGCCTGTCACACTAGGATCCTAGTCTTCTGGAGGTCATCTGGTGTCCTTCCGACCCTCACAACTTTTAACTGTACTCACAACTAAAAGATCTTGCACTTGGTTCCACCTCTTTGTTCCCTACACCCTTGTTCCCACCTCATATCTTCTGAGGATGGAGTATTGGAATTGAGGGGGTACAAGCTTGAACACATGCCTTCTCCTACAGCCCACGAGACTTGCCAAGAAAGGGGTGTCAGTTTCCTTCATGCCAGTACCCACCCCCTCCCAATTCAGTCTTATTAAGAACTGAGGTTTGGGGCTGGAAAGATGGCTTATCAGTTAAGGAGCGTGCCTGCGAAGCCTAAGGACCCAGGTTCCATTCTCCAGGTCCCACATAAGCCAAACACATAGTGGCACACATGTCTGGAGTTTGTTTGCAATGACTGGAAGGCCTGGCGTGCCCATTCTCAGTCTCTCTCCCTCTCTCTCTCTCTCTCTCTCTCTCTCTCTCTCTCTCTCTCTCTCTCTCTCTCTCCCTCTCTCTCTCTCCCTCTCTGACTGTAATAAATAAATAAAAGTAAAATCTTCAAAAAGATAAAAAGGAGCTGGGCGTGGTGACGCACACTTTTAATCCCAACACTTGGGAGGCAGAGGTAGGAGGATTGCTGTGAGTTCAAGGCCACCCTGAGACTAGACAGTGAATTCTAGCTCAGCCTGGGCTAGAGTGAGTAGAGTGAGACCCTACCTTGGAAAAAACAACAACAACAAAAAAAAAAAAAGAACTGAGATTTGACCTCCGAGGGGTCTTAGAACCTTTAATATACGCCAGGGTTGGTGGGGAGGGAGCTTTTACAGTGCCGCTCGGCATTCAGTGACTGACCCTTGTCTTCAAGGAACCCCACGAGCCTGAGCCCACAGTTATTTCAGAGAGCCAGGGTGCAAAGGGGTTAAATGACTTACTGGGAGCCATACAGACCAGGGCTGGGAATTCAAACAGACAAATTCTATCCAACAGTCCTTCAGCCAGGCGCTGCATCTGCAAAAGTTTCTCTCTCTCTCTTTTTTTTTCTTTTCCTGGAAAAGTCAGAAAGTGAAAAGGAGAAAGTTCCCATTGTGTGATTGGTTGAGTCTTGTGATGAGTCACCTTCATGGTGGACCCTCCAGAAACACCAGAAGCTCTGAGAACCATAGTGCTGGGTCCCTGCTGGTCCTGACCCAGGAGAGACGGACATACACTAGAAGGCTGACGTGTGTCTAGAGTCAGACCAAGCTGACCTCTGCCACAGCTAGACTGCACACAGGACCTCCCCATGAACATCCCAGCCAGGTCCCACGGACAACAAGCAAAGAAAACAGCTGCTCACTTCTGTCAAACCGCCACCACCCACAGCTCCCTCAAGCTTTCTGTGACTTCCAGGACCTTAAAGACAGGACCTCGGGCTGTTAAGCACTTAATGCACAACCAACAATAAGGCTGCAGCCTTGCTCCTCTCACTGGTCACCAGCCCTGTACCTATGGAGAAGATGCCTAGCCTTCCTGCCCTAAGTTTCAATATCTACAAAATGAGAAAAAGGAAGTCTCTTTCAAACACTGGGATCCAGAAGTGTTTCAGATTTTAGGTTGTTTTTTTTTTTTTCAGATACTGGGAATATTTTTTTTTCATTTGCACATGTATGCATAATGAAATATCTTGGAGAGGAGACACAAGTATAACTGTTGCATTTATATGTTTCATGTGCACTGTATGTAGCCTGAAGGGAATTTCAGACCATAGGTTGAATGGTCTTGCTCATAAAGTATGGGGTGGGGTTTTTCCACTTGAGTCATGTCAGCACTCAAAAAGTTTTCAGTTTCGGAACATCTTGGACTTTGGATTTTTGCATAGATATACTCAAAATCAGTACTTACCTTCTGGGTTGGTTGTTGAGATGGAAAGAATTTACCCCTACCAAAGTTCCAGGCAATTCAACAGTGTTATCTAAGGAGCTCTTTTTTTCTACCTGCCCTGGATGTTCCTAAATAAAATGACCATGGAGGGATGAGTCAGGTGCCTATGAGTCCTCCAGTGTCTGGAGCCAAGGCCACCCACCGAGACGCCTACTGCCTCAGCTATTCTTTCACCGTATGCACATGGCCCTGTCAGGGCTGCAGTGGTCTTCCCATAAAACTGCAGTGCATTAAAACGTGCTCTTCAGAGTGCTTCAACTAATAAATGAATAATAATTACTAATCAATCAATCCCTGGGGCCTGAACCTCCTTCGCAGACTGAAGCAGCTGCGTTTTCATAGTCACATTACGAACTTCTGCAGACAGGGCAGCCCACAGAGATTATGCACCTTGTCTGGTCATGCCAGACAGAAAGCTCAACCTCCCCGCCTCCCAGAGCTGTGGGCGCCCCAGGTCAGCTCTGGCTACACAGGAGCCTCCATCTTATCCCAGCCTCTGCTAAAAGTTCCTGAGCCAGGGCCTAAAAGTCCTTCTGGAAGTTTCCTGGAGATTTCCATCTGCTGGCCAAAATGGAGTATTAGAGAATACAGACTCCACCCAGCCCAGAAAATCAGGACCAGGAAGAAGAAAGAGAGGAGCCCCAGAGTTCTTTAAACTCTTCTAAATTTATTTGGGTATTTAAACAAACAAAACGACATCATGCACTGGTTGCTTTTCGCCTTTGTACAACAAAACTAAGCACTCGATATCTCTGCAGAGGCCCGGCGCTTGCCTTTTGCATTCTTTCCATAACGTCAGGCAGACTTTTCAATGTTACCCAGTTTTGCACAGTCACTGGAGTGTTGCGTCATGAATTATTAAATCAGTGCTTCGTGGTAATACATAATTTCTTATCAATTATTCATGCTAATGTGTGTGTAGTTTACTTAATTGTGTTATTGACGATCAAAAGTAATTTCCTGAAAGTCCTCAAGGACACAAAATTTAATCAGCATAACTACTTTTCGGATGCAATGCTGTTAAGTATTCTTAATTTGCCCAACAGTTCACTTATTTATGTACCTTTCTGGAGGAAATACGAGTTTAATCAAACAATTAGATTGAAGAGTTAGTGTGCACAGGGCTGGAGCTCACATCCCTCAACCAAACATTCGTAATTACAGGGAAACGGAAGCGACTCTGCCGCTTTTTGGCAAATCATTTCATCTTTGTACTCAACAAGCAAAATGCAGCAGGAACGGGGGTCTGATCTTTTTTTTTTTTTAAGGAGTCTGTTTTTTATCAAACGCTTTGCAGTAATCGTAAGTGAGGCACCATACACTTAGAAGGAGTATTGAGGAGGGTCTCCTGGGGGACTGAAGGGAAGGCAGAGGATTGATAAGTAGAACGGAAATAAAAAACAACCACCAGAAATGCGGCAACTGCACAGAAACGTCATTATAGCAAAAGCCACCCAAAGATAGCAACCTTTCCAGTCCCAGGAAGGGGCGGGGCTCATGCCATTGCACATTTCCTCTTGGATCTCTATGAGGTCACCATCCATGTGAAAGATCACAGCCACAGTAGGCTGAGACAGAAATCTCTGTGAAAATTGGCCCTTTGGAGTCATCTTCCACAGGGAAGCCATCTTCCCAAGCTTCCTTATTTATGTATTTGCCAGTCTATCTCACCATGTTCCTAGTTTAACAAAAAGAAAGAAAGAAAGAAAAATCACCACTAGAGAGCCCCTCCATGTGCCAGGGATTTGAAGAAAGGAGGTGCATCAGATGCAAAAGTACTTGAAAGGCGTTTGCAGGAGACTTTCTTCCCCTTTCAAGGGCTCTTTCCTTTCCCAGGCCAGAGAGCTGCTTTCCAGCTGGTCAACTCCTATCAATCTCCAGGTCTCTTCAGAAGAGAGGCAGGGCCTCAAGGTGGACAGTCCAGTTGTAGGGCATCCTCACTTGCCCTATGCCCACAGTGTCAAGATGGCAGCCCCACCCCCACCCCGGGCTCAGGGAGCTGACAGCTCCTCTGACTGACCCAGACAGATGTGCCCAGGCAGATCCACTGTGTGGCCCTGTCCCACCCCACAGTTTGCCACCTCTTAACCAAGCCCACAGGCCCTGGTGCCACCGGTCTTGGCTGAGGAGAACGAGATCTAGTTGACATTCCACCAGTCCCGTGGTTCTTAAACAGTGCGACAGGCTCGGTATCAAGGATGACCCACGCCACAGACAAGACCTTCGGGACAGGAAGGTGATGGGGTGAGCAAATCTGCCTTCTTCCAGTGCTTCTGGGGCTGGATGGAAAGCTCTGGAGCCTCACCAAAAAGCGTGCTCCAGGGCCACAAGTAATATCGGAACAAAAGAAAAAGAGAAAGAAAGAAGGAAGGAAGGAAGGAAGGAAGGAAGGAAGGAAGGAAGGAAGGAAGAAGGAAGGAAGGAGGGAAGAAGGAAGGAAGGAGGGAAGAAGGAAGGAAGGAGGGAAGAAGGAAGGAAGGAGGGAAGAAGGAAGGAAGGAAAGAAGGAAGAAGGAAGGAAGGAAGGAGGGAAGAAAGAAGGAAGGAGAGAAGAAGGAAGGAAGAAAGGAAGGAAGGAAGGAAGGAGGGAAGAAGAAAGGAAGGAAGGAAGGAAGGAGGGAAGAAGGAAGGAAGGAAGGAAGGAAGGAAGGAAGAAAGAAAGAAAGGAAGGAGGGAAGAAGGAAGGAAGGAAGGAAGGAAGAAAGGAAGGAGGGAAGGGAAGGAGGGAAGAAAGGGAGGGAGAGAGAAAGAAAGAAAGAAGAAAAGGAAGGGCCAAGGCAGCACATCCCAGCAGCAGAATCCAGAGGGCCTCTCCTGGTGCCAAAGGGGCTGCAGGCCTCATGTTCCTTGCCTGCACCCACGAGGAGGCAGCTTCTCCTTGCCATGCAGAAAGTTGCAGGGCTAAGGCCAAGGAGAAGTGGGGGTGGGGAGCGGGCGCGCCACGCCTCATACACTCTTCTCTCCCTCATTCTGTTCCTTGGCTGGAGGGGTCTTGTCCTGGCTGCCGTCCGGGGGCGCCTGCTTGGCGGAGGGCCCCGGGCTGCTGCTGGTGGACGGCAGGAGGTTAGCGGACTGCAGGACGGCTTCCGAGTGCTCGCGGGCCTTCATGCGCAAGGCAGCCACGCTGGCCGTGCGGTTACTCTGGCAGCCGTAAGTGGGAAGGAAGGAGAGCCCCATGGGGTCTGGGACACAGCAAGAGCACAGCGGGCCCCCTGGAAGCAGAAAAACAACAGGCTCCATCAGTATCCACATCCATCTCTTAGGGCCGAGGGAGGGGCTGGACCCAGAAAAAAGAGAGATAGACTCCCTTTGGTTCCAGGCACCAGACCCCAAAGGATTCAGGATCCCAAGGAACGCGCAACGCAAGCAATCCAGTTGACGGTCCAGATGATTATTATAGAGTGGCAGGAAGACCTGGATACACCTGGCTCCTCCAGCTAACTGTGTAGCGCTAGGCATCTTTTGCTTCCAATTTCATGACATGGGGTGATGCCTGTATCACGGGATCGTTATGAGGATCAGGTGAAGTCATTGCACACTCCCACATTGTGTGGGCACCCCTGTAAGCAATGACTACGGGGCCTTGCAGTGATGTCTGAAAATGTTCATGAGAAGCAGAGCCACAGCTGCAGGATGTCAGGCAAGCTGTCAGCCGGAAGCAACTCACAGCTTCCACAGGAGACCAGGCTGTGTTTCTCTCAAGAATGTCATGTCTTTGAGAAGGGTGATTTTGCGAGCACCACACAAAATTACACACGTTCTATCAAATGAGAGTGGTGATGTCACATTTAATCCCAAAGTCAGAGAAGCTGGGCAAAGCCCACCACGTATACACATACCCATTTCAAGAAGGGTGGTAGTTGGGGCTGGAGAGATGGCTTAGCGGTTAAGCGCTTGCCTGTGAAGCCTAAGGACCCCAGTTCAAGGCCCGATTCCCCAGGACCCACGTTAGCCAGATGCACAAGGGGGCGCATGCATCTGGAGTTCATTTGCAGTAGCTGGAAGCCCTGGCATGCATCCCCTCTCCCAATCTCTCTCTCTCTCTCTCTCTCTCTCTCTCTCTCTCTCTGCCTCTTCATTCTCGATCTCTCTCATATAAATAAATAAACAAAAAAAATTTAAAAAAAATTAAAAAAAAAAAGAAGGGTGGTAGCAATTTAAAATGGAGAGCAGGGCTGGAGAGATGGCTTAGCGGTTAAGCGCTTGCCTGTGAAGCCTAAGGACCCCGGTTCAAGGCTCGGTTCTCCAGGTCCCACGTTAGCCAGATGCACAAGGGGGCGCACGCGTCTGGAGTTCGTTTGCAGAGGCTGGAAGCCCTGGTGCGCCCATTCTCTCTCTCTCCTTCTATCTGTCTTTCTCTCTGTGTCTGTCGCTCTCAAATAAATAAATAAATAAATAAATAATAAAATAAAATGGAGAGCAAATGGGATTTTTCTTTCTGGCTGTAAGAATGATTGTTCAAATGGCTGTGGCATTTGTTGGGACATAAATGCTTAAAAAGTCATTTGGAGGTGACCAGCTCATGAAAAGAACTGCACCGGGGCAGAAAGGAGGTCTGAGGGTGTGTGTAAGCAATTATTTGGAACATACTTAGCACATGTCCAAGCCCAGGTTTATTTTCTTACCCATGAGAGATCTTGGTTGGCAAAAAAATGACAGATGAGGCTTTTAGCACTGGAACTTCTGAGGGAGCCCTAGCCAGAGCTGAGGGCCAGAGAAAGAACATATTCCCTTGAATATCCAACTCTATTCTTGGGACATTCTCATGAGACAGGCTTTCCAGTGTCAGTGCCAAGCTTGCTCCTCTCCAGCACATTTATAGGAATGGCCTGCCCTTGCCTATCTTATTCAACAGGAACTTCCCCTTGACCTCCATCCACGCTCATCTCTCATCCCCCGTGGCTCCAGGAGGGGTGGGCATTCCTCCTTCCCATCTAGGAAGCCTATGGTTGTTTGAATGTGAAACACACCCCTCCCATAGCCTCATATGTTTAAGTTTCATACTTTGTTCCCAGCTGGGTGGTGCCTTGCTAGAGGAAGTGTGTCGCTGGGGGTGGGGGGGGTGCAGGTTTTAGGGTATTCTAGCACAGCCCTGTCTGCCACCATCGAAGAAATCACCTTCTCTCCTTCCTCCCTGCTGTTGTAAAGATATGACTCCTAGTTGTCTGCTCCTGCCATGCTCTTCCTGCTATGTTGAAAGTTCCCCTTGAAACTGTTCACTGGGAATAAACCCTTCCTTCCACAAGCTGCTTCTTGACAAGGTGCTTTGTTCTAGCAATGAGAGAGTAACTCTCACAGAGCGGAGACTCCAAAGCTAAATGGTTCCTTACAAAGGGAGGACAAGTCTCTTCCGGTGCTTTAGAATAATGAGAGGTTCAAACACGGCTGCTAGGTGTGACACAGGGCTGGAGAGATGGTTTAGCAGCTAAGGCCCTTGCCTGCAAAGCCAAAGGACCCTGGTTCAATTTCCCCAGGATCCACGTAAGCCAGATGCACAAGGGGGCACACACATCTGGAGTTCGTTTGCAGTGGCTGGAGGACCTGGGATGCCCATTCTCTCCCTCTCTCTCTGCCTCTTTCTCTCTCACACACACAAATAAATAAATAAAAGTAAAGTTTTGTTGTTTTTTTTTAATAAAGGTGTGACACACAAATGGCAGATAACAAGATGAGAACAGCATGTCACCAAGGCCAAATGCACAAGGGAATTCTGAGATGGGTTTCTCTACCCTGCACGTGGGCTGGCTTCTTGTCTGGTGGGTCCTCAGTTTCCTCTGCTTTTCATGGCTTCACAGACACATCTGTGCACTAACACAAGCCCCTGAGAGATGCTGGGAAGAATGCCATCACCAGTGCCATGAGCTGGGAGCCTTCTCTCGGGTAAGGCCTATGGGACCCATCCCACGGGAGGCCGTCTCTCTTCTCCCTCTTCTCCTCCCAATGAGGATTCGCTGTTGACAACGCCAAAGCTATGAAAGACCAAATTATATATATACATGTTTGGTTTTTTGAGGTAGGGGCTCACTCTGGCTCAGGCTGACCTGGAATTCACTCTGTAGTCTCAGGGTGGCCTCGAACTCATGGAGATCCTACCACCTCTGCCTCCTGAGTGCTGGGATTAAAGGCATGTGCCACCACACCTGGCTTGAAAGACCAAAATATTATAAACAGCAGTTCTTTTCAAGAAAGGGACACTAGATTCGTTTCCCTGTCTATCAGAATTCTTTTTCACTTTCCTATGAACATGAATTTCTTGGACACTCAGAAACATAACTGAAACTTTCAAGAAATGCTTGAAAAGGAAGAGATGGGAGATGACTCCCCAGCACATCTGAGGATGGAGGGGAGCTGTTGGAAGTTGGGGAGCACAGAGCCACATAGAACCTAAAGGTACCAGGAAACGTGGCTGAGGACATGGGTAGCCAGGGACCTGGAAGGGGCCATGGCCTCAGGCTCAGCCTTTATAGCGGCCTCAGTGTGGCAGGCTTCCTGAGAAAGACTGGCTCTTGCCCCAGCCTAGGGTTGCCCCAGTGTGAGGATGAAGTGGTGAGTAAAATGCTCTGTGACTCAGGGAGACAATGGCCTTCCATTGGCAGGATATCGGAGTAGGAGAGCTCCTCCTAAAGACTCTGTCCACACCTGCTAGGTCACAGTGCAATGTCCCCCAGAAAGCCGCCAATAACTACAATCTAAAGCCCGGGTTTGAAGATGAAGAGAAATAAAATAACTCACAACTCCATCCCCAATACTAGACAGATGGGGGAAGTGAGGAGCTGACAGACCCAAGAGCTCTGTGGCCATATCCACAGTAGAGAGACAGCTTTGAAAAGAAGGAAATGGCCAGTACTCGGGAGGCAGAGGTAGGAGGATTGCCATGAGTTCATGGCCACCCTGAGACTACATGGTGAACTCTAGGTCAGTCTGAGCTAGATAGAGACCCTACCTCAGAAAACCAAAAAGAAAGAAAAAAAGAAAGAAGGAAGGAAGGAAGGAAGGAAGGAAGGAAGGAAGGAAGGAAGGAAGGAAGGAAGGAAAGGAAGGAAGGAAGGAAGGAAGGAAGGAAGGAAGGAAGGAAGGAAGGAAGGAAGGAAGGAAGAAAGAAAGAAAGAAAAAAAGAAAGAAAGAAAGAAAGGGGGCTGAGATGGCTCAGCAGTTACGGTGCTTGCCTACAAAGACTAAGGATTCAATTCCCCAATGCCCACAAGGAGGAACCTGCATCTGGAGTCCATTTGCAGTGGTTAGAGACCTTGGCACACCCATCCTCCATATATATTCCCCTTTCTCTCTCATATAAAATACAATTAAAAAATAAAGAAGGAAATGCTGACCGATGTCACGACACAGACAAGTGTCAAGGACTTGCTAAGTGAAACAAACCCATCAGAAAGAGCAGCCAGCGGGGCTGGGGAGATGGCTCACTGCATGAAGCGCTTGCTGTACAAGTGTGAGTTCAGACCCCCGGATCCAGTGGGAAAGCCAGACCCTGTAGCACAAGTGTCTGTAATTCTAGCACACCTAGCATGAGAAGGGAAGCAGAGATTGGAGAATCCCCGGGAAGCGTGTGGGCTAGCTAGCCTGGCAAACACAGCATCGAGCTATGAGAACAATGAGAGGCCTTCCCTCAGACAAGGTGGACAGCGCGGACTGATACCAGGGGCTGTCCTCTGACCACACACGCCATGGAATGCACACACCCTCACACGCATGAACACATGTGCACACATGTGGAAAAAATAAGACAGATACTACCACGATTCATCTTACATGAAGAACCCAGGATGAACAAATACGAAGAAACACAGAGTGTGACGGTAGCTCTCAGGAGCTGGGTTGAATGGGGAGCAGGGAGTTATTGTTTCATAGACAGAGTTTCAGGGGTTTGGGGGGTTGTTTATTTTTATTTATTTATTTGAGAGTGACAGAGAGAGAAAGAGGCAGAGGGAAAGAGAGAGAGAGAGAATGGGCCTCCAGCCACTGCAAACGAACTCCAGACACATGTGCCCCCTTGTGCATCTGGCTAATGTGGTTCCTGAGGAATCAAGCCTCAAACCAGGGTCCTTAGGCTTCACAGGCAAGCGCTTAACTGCTAAGCCATCTCTCCAGCCCCAGAGTTTCAGTTTTATAGGAGGAAACGTATTGGAAACATGGGAAGACAATTGTCCCTCACTAGCCACGAGGAACTGGCTACAGGGCTCCACTGTATTACTAAAACCCAAGGGTGCTCAAGTCCCTTATAATAAAATGGCATAAGCTGTGTGCATCTTCCCAAATCCTTTCCATCATGTGGACGATGCAGTGCAGTGCTAGGTGAGCAGTCGTTGTCCGTATTGTTTAAGGACTAATGATGAGGAAATACTGTCAGCATAAATGCACTTTTCTTTTCCAAACAATTTCTACGTTCAGTTGGTTGAATGGAGGACTGTGGAAGCCATGCCTATGCAGAGCCAACCGTATATGTAACAATATTGCAATGTACACTTGAAACTGATTAGAATGATAAAATGTGTTAAGTGCACTTGACCCTAATTAAAAATTTTTAAAGGGCTGGAGAGATGGCTTAGTGGTTAAGCGCTTGCCTGTGAAGCCTAAGGACCCCAGTTCGAGGCTCGGTTCCCCAGGTCCCACATTAGCCAGATGCACAAGGGGGCGCACGCATCTGGAGTTCGTTTGCAGAGGCTGGAAGCCCTGGCGCGCCCATTCTCTCTCTCCCTCTACCTGTCTTTCTCTCTGTATCTGTCGCTCTCAAATAAATAAAAAAATTAAAAAAAAAAGAAAAAAAATTTTTTTTAATTCAAAGTAAAAAAAAAAAAACTGTAAGAATCAAAAGAGATGGTTCAAAAATGGCCAATGAAGATGAGGCCCACATGAGGATTCTGAGGCTACATTCTGGCTGTCCTAGTGATTAAAGACCTCCAAAGTACCAAGGACCCATGCTTCACTAACAAAGCCACATGCAGCCTGACACCCACCAGCTGATGCTCTCAATTGGTCCACTGGGTCTTCAATTGAGGCAACACTGCAAGGTTTCACCCCATTGAGCTGGTGCCTGCCAGTGGGTGGGACCTCACAGCAGGACACAGACCCTGAGATGCCCACTGACCACAAGATCCTGAGACACATAGCTCTTATCTGCCTCCCCTACCTCATCTGGAAGGATGTATAGTAACTAATGCATCCGTCAAGGGAGGCCGAGGCTTCTAAGTTGACTTAACACTGCCTGAACTTCCCCAACCAGGAACACTGATGAGTGAAGACTCAGAAGATTGAGAGGAAGGGCTGAAGAGATGGCTTAGCAGTTAAGCGCTTGCCTGTGAAGCCTAAGGACCCCAGTTCAAGGCTCAATTCCCCAGGACCCACGTTAGCCAGATGCACAAGGGGGCGCACGCGTCTGGAGTTCATTTGCAGTGGCTGGAAGCCCTGGCGCACCCATTCTCTCTCTCTCTCTCTCTCTCTGCCTCTTTCTCTGTCTGTAGCTCTCAAATAAATAAATAAAATGAACAAAATAAAATTTTTTAAAAAGAAGATTGAGAGGAAGCCGTACAGTATATCACAGGGGATCGCCCCCTTGCACTGCCCGGCCCTGCCAGAGACGAGGGTAAGGACAGCGTCTACCCAGGATGGAGACGTACATGAGGCTGAGAGAAGAGGGGCTGTCTGATAGACAATGGCAAAAGCAAGGAGGAGACAACGCTAATGAAATGATATTTAACAGGGAGAAATGTCGAGTCTGTGATCTGCGCCCAAGGATCCAGCTGTGCAAAGTGAGATGCCATTTGGCAGCTAGCATGTTGTCAAAGTGACTTCATAGGAAGCTCGCTGCGACCCCATACAGTCATAGGTCGCCTTAACAGAGGCGAAACCCATGGGAAAGACGAAGGTCAAGTCTTCCTCCTTGCTGTAACAACCACGCCATGTCTTACGTCTCTCATCAGCAAATGGCTCTGCCACTACCCCTAAGGGAAAGTGGGGGGTGTGGCCTTCAAAGAGCCGGGCACAGGCACGTAATAACTTAAATTGTCAATGGCACCTCTCTTAAATCCCATAGCAAGTTCTTTGACAAAGAAAACGACGACTTCTACAAATAGGCTCCCTATAAAACTAACTCTTGATGCCTCAGAAGTTTCGAGGGGCCCATAGGGGCACCAGATGTCTCCATAGGCCACTGGCCCAAACAGCCTCCTAGGTGCAAAACTCTCCTGAGAATCTTCGGGCAGCAAAAGGGAGTTCTGCTCTCTGGTTCCCAGGATGGCTAATTAACAAATCATTACTAAAGAGAAATTCCAGGCCCAAGCACCGCATGCTTTATCATGGCAAGTCTGCTCAAAGCCTTCACCATGAACTCCAGCATGTATCTCAGACTTAAGTTGTCTGATTTACAAGACGTCTACAAACAAGAAATAGGGGTGACTACAGATGGCAAAGACACTTATGGCTAATATTGAGAGACAAAATTGTACAAACAGCCAAAAACATGTGTGTGTTGGGGGGGGCGGTTAAGCACATAGTAACTTGGAGCCATTTAGTCTCAGGTAAGCAGTGCAAAAGATGGCCTGAAGCCCCCCAATCCTACCTGTATGTCCCTCCAGGTATCTAGTATTGCCATACCACTGCTGATAGTGGCAACTGTTAGGGACTCATGAAGGTGAAGTGACATCTGAGTGCTCAGCATCAGACAAGACATCTCTATCACAGTGGCCGCGGCTCAGGGAACATCGTGGAGGAGGTGGTAGAAAGAACATGTATTAGTGCTGCTCTCACTGCTGGCCAGAGAAGCTTCTTTCTGCAAAAGATGGCACATACTGGGGTGGGGGAGACTCAAAATTCATCAACGTGCTGAGAATAAGAGTTCAGTGCTAAACAGAGACATCTCCATCACTCCTTCCAAGGCTTAAAGAGTATCTCAGAGGAGGGAGTGGAAAGAATGTAAGAGCCAGAGGGTGGGACACTGTCTCCCAGAGGTGAAGTGACCGGTACAATCATAACCTCACAGAGACTGTAGGCTGTTGGTACCACCACAACACCTGCACCACATTGAGCTCATCAAGATTTTGACATAGATCATAGAGAAGAATGAAGAGGAGACATCAAAATAGGAGGACTGCTTGAAAAGAGGAGGAAGTCCAGTGGAATGGGGTTAGGAAGACGGTACAAAAGAAGGTAATGAAAGGAAATTATGATCAAATTATAGTATGTTCGTGTATTCAAGTTCTCAATAAGAAAGAGTGCCTAAAGCCATCGTGCCTGGGACTAGAGGGCCCCACAAATAGAGGCTGGAGGAGGCCTTGAAATCCATACCAAAATCTGCACCTGTTAGTGACAGGGACACAGAGTCAGACATGAGAGCAGCTCAGCATTCTCTGTTACATCACCAAGGTGACAAAGAGACTTGGAAAATGTGTGTACCAAAATCAAGCCATCATTCTGTCAACTCATAATGCAAGGGAAAGTCTCTAGACCAGCCTGATGAGGCAGACGAAGGTGGTTTGTACGTATGAGGTCCCGGCATGATGACCCTGCTGGAGGACAGATGCTACACCCTGATAAGCCCACTGAGAAGTTCAAAACAAAGTCAAGTCATCATAAATGTGGGACCTTCCATTGTCCCCAGCTTTCGCTCTCTGAACTTCACAGACTTACGACTGATGAAGGTTATGAAGGATCTGGCACCAAATTCTCAAACAATTGTTATTTCCATAATCCCACAGCCATCAAAGTGCAATTTAACGTGACAACTCACAGCTTGCACTAGTTTCCAGGCCTGATTGACCCGACTTGTTCTGGGTGTCCCAGATGATATGCCCCAGAGGAACAGGAGATCTGCAACAAGATGCCATCTCACGGTGACATCCTCATTGACACCGCCTTGTCTCCTGCTATAGAGACAATTCCTAAACCTTTATATAGCTTTATTTGTTCCTCTGTGAAGCCTTCTATCTGAGCAAATGTAGAGTAGCTTATTCTGCCAACAGAACTGTAAGGAGTAAGCCAAACACACACTCAAAGTGCCATCTTTTAGTTGACAGCTCTTAGACCCAGGGCTCTGGGAGAGATTAGCTGGAGAGAGGCTGTTGTTTATTTGTTCTTTCCATTTTTTTATTTTTATTTATTTATTTGAGAGAGAGAATGAGAGAAAGAGAGGCAGGAAGATAGAGAGAGAGAGAATGGACACACCAGGGCCTCTAGCCAGTGCAAATGAACTCTAGACGCATGCACCACCTTGTGCATCTGGTTTTATGTGGGCACTGGGGAGTCGAACCTGGGTCTTTTGGCTTTGCAGGCAAGTGCCTTAACTGCTAAACCATCTCTCCAGCACCATTTTTGTCTGTAGTCTATCAAACTATAATCATAAATGGACCAAAAATTAAATGGGCTACAAAAGAAGTTATCCCACTGTGGCATATGGCAATGAAAAGCTTCAAGTAGCCTTTTGGCCCAGTAAGTGGGAACTTGGCTGAAGAAGTTGTAGTCACTAATATAGAGCACACTGCAGCTGTATGGAAATTATATTACAGGATGATGCGTAGAGCCATGAAAAAGACACTAAATATAAGTTAGAAAGCAGGTTAGTGATAGATCGGTAGATAGATAGATAGATAGATAGATAGATAGATAGATAGATAGATAGGCAGACAGACAGACAGATATATGATAGGTAGATAGACAGATATATGATAGATAGATAGATAGATAGATAGATAGATAGATAGATAGATAGACAGACAGACAGATATATGATAGGTAGATAGACAGATATATGCTAGATAGATAGATAGATAGATAGATAGATAGATAGATAGATAGATAGGACATAGATGACATACATATACAGTCATCCATCAGTATCCATGAGGAATTGGTTTCAAAATTCTCTAAGGACACCAAATCCATGGATGCCCAAGCTCTTTATATAAAACGGTGTAGTATTTGCCACTTTATACAGCCCTCCCATATTTAAATCACTGATAACTTATACTGCATAATGATATAGTAGAACACTATTATAAAAATAATATCACACAATACATATAGTGCTATTTGATGCTAGTTGCGAAGTATTGTTTAAGATGCAATGGCAAGAAAAGTCAGTTCATGATCAGATCAGCAGGGATACAATTGTCTTGTCAATTTCTTCCATTTGTGGTTGATTAAATTTGTGCATGCAGAAGCTGGCTAAGAGGGCCAACTGCACGTACTCAGTATATGTGTTCATATATATACATCCATATGCCATATTAAGTGGCTATCGCAGGTATATATAAAGTTATTATAGGTATGTATCATTTATCATATTATTATTTTTTAATTTATGAAGACATTAAGAGTAAAAGGAAAACAAAGTTGCACCACGGCCAAAATAGAATGGTTGGTTTGGGGTGTTAAGATAATGAATTGGGCTGGAGAGATGGCTTAGTGGTTAAGCGCTTGCCTGTGAAGCCTAAGGACCCTGGTTCAAGGCTCGATTCCCCAGGAGCCACATTAGCCAGATGCACAAGGGGGCGATCTGGAGTTCATCTGCAGTGGCTGGAAGCCCTGGCGTACCCATATTCATTCTCTCTCTCTCTCTCTCTCTCTCTCTCTCTGCCTCTTTCTCTGTCCATTGCTCTCAAATAAATAAATAAAAATAAACCAAAAGAAAAAGATTACAAATTATCTTTCAATTTGCCTTGTATTATAACTCCTACTTTTTCTAAACTGGCCATGGGTCACTTTCATCAAAAGAGTATCTGTGCTTGTGGGGATCTGTCATTTCCTGCCTACCATCATGCAGACAATGGGACAGATGTTGCTCAGATCCACCAAAGCTGACAAGGAATAAAGATTGTGTCCCCTGCTTCCAGAGAAGACTCTGAGTGCCCAGTAGCCTCTGGCTGCACCTGGACTACTAACATAGACATAGAGCTGAGGATAGACCATGAGATTCACCCAGGAACACCCCGTCCATCTCTCACTCCATGAATAGCGACATCAGAGAGTCTTCCCCAGCCTGCAACCCCCTGAAAGGCCACAACCCTATCCCTCAAGCCCCCCAACTTGTCCCATCACCAAAGTCTATGCAAAAAGCCATCTGGCCCTTAAATGCAGTCTGAAAATTGTTTTGTTGGGAGAACATACTACCTCCAGGACGCTAAATTAAAACATACAATTAGATTTCCATTAAGTTACAGCAAATTCTGCTGAACTGATCTAATCGGCTTCCATCCCTATATGACATCATGCTGTAAAGGTTTGGCCTGAACATAAATACTTAATGTAATAAATACAGTCTGAAATATTTGATCTCCTTGGCAGCTTAATTGATCTACTACAGAGACTGACAGGAAAAATTAAGTTAGTTCTGTCTCATCTCTGCCAATAGCACATTTTCCCCCACGAAGGTCTGTGCGGTGTGATGTGGGTGGCAGGCAGCTCTCTGGCACGCTGCTTTCTTATTGAGCATTCTGGTTCGACACAGAGTTGAACAAACAAGAAACATGGAATGATGAGACATTTCACATCACCATAGTTCGTTTTGCTTTGTGATACAATAGACAAATGAATATGCTTATTTCTGAGTCTTTGTTTACAAGGAGAATGTAAGTGAGGCTGTGGGCAGATTCCCACAATACCCAAAGCCTGTTTTCAGCTGCGGTTCTCATGAGGTTGTGATAAGCAGCTGTACCGCCAGGGCCGATTCAGACCCAGGGGCACTGTGATCTAGCATGGACCCTCGGGAGGTTGTTCCTGGCCATGTCCCGTGGTATTCCAGCCTTTTCGCCATGAGCTCTTTGCTTCTGTGCCCAACACCACTCTGAGTGTGCCCTTCTGCAAACCCACTCCCATACCCCTCTGCTTCCACAGCCAAACTGTCCTATTCTGGATCAAACCATTCGGAGTAATACGCAGTGAATATCTGGGGGATGAAGCAAGGAAAGATATTTCCTTCCTGGTCAAGTTCACACATGTTAGTCCCTCACAATTTCTCTCTCTCAGGTTCCAAGCCTCTTCAGCACAGGAAATACTGTGGATATAACAAAGTTACCTCACCTGATTAACACAGAGATCACCAGGCTAACTCAGCAGGTTCCTTTAGTACTAGTGACCCTGGATCCCATGCATGCCCTAACTCCACCAGCATCACCTACTCACATAGCTAGTGCTCATGGACAGAGTGGAACTAATGTCACAGGGCTTTGATGCGGTCTCGGGGCTGATGAAGATATTCTGTTTCTGCTTGGTTTTCTTTTCAGGGTCAAATAAGCATAATATTAGCATCCCCTTGACCCGAAGACCCCTAGAATAGGCAGGACTGATGCTGTTTTTCTCCCTCCATCTCCTGCTGCCTTCTGCGCTGGCTGGAAGACTTCCTCTGAGCTTTTGCACTCCAGGACCCATTGATTAACAGGAAGGACAAACCCATCTGCACCCATAAGAAATGACTTCCAGAAAATGATCTGCAGGTTTTCAAGTCAAAGGACGACAGCAGGTGCCTGTCGACGGAACAGAATCAATACTAGGAGAGGGACACCTGTATTGCTGATACCTTCCTGCCCCCGACAGATGTACTGTGTGACCTTGTGCAATCTGGCCACTTCTCTGAGCCTCACTTTCCCTCACTGCAACCTGGAGAGATGTTCATCAAGGATATACCTTACAAATCATGAATGCCAGATGTTCCACCTCTATGTCATTTGTGTTTTGAATGTCTCCAAAGGCACAAGTGCTGAAAGCTGGTGCCCAGCTTGTGGCACTGTGGGGAGATGATAGGAGGTGGGATCTAGTAAAAGGAAATTTGATCACAGACATATCTTTGAAAGGGGGCTTGAGACCCTGCTTCTCCTCATCCTCACCCTTTACTTTTCAATTATGAAGTGAACAGGCCTCCTCGCCCACATGTTCCTGCCATGATGTGCTATGTGACCAAAAGCCCAAAACAATGGAGCCAAGCAGCTGTGGGCTGAAACTTTAGACACCACAATCCAGAATAAACCTTTGTTCTTTTTTAACTTGAGTATCTCAGTTATTCTGTCACAGTAAGGAAAGCAGACTAACACAGCTCCTGTCTTCCTGCCAGCAGTTAGGCATGGACAGGCTAGGACTGGCCCAGTCATTTTCTCCATGAGGAATGATCTCAGTTTCCCCTCTCCTCCAAATGCTTGCATGCTAAACAAGCACAGGGATGAACAGAAGGGCATCTCAGCTGCCCAGGCTCCCTGCCAAGGTACCAGACACATCAGTAATATCTTCTTAAATATGGCAGGTACAGTGTCCCTCTTGCTACGATCTCCTGGAAGATACCAAACAAAGCTAGCAGAAGAACTACCTGGCAGAGCTCAGCCGAGCTTCAGGCCTATGAGCGAATAAAACCATTTGTTGTACAATAGACACTGTGTACTCCTTCCTCCATCCAACTGACCTCAAAAGAAGCATATTATCGACCGAGCATGTGTAAACTTTTTTTTTTCTTGCCATTATTATCTACACAATACAGCATAACAACTCTTTACTTAGTACTGAGATGGTCTTAAGTATTTTAAGTACCGTGGAGATGATTTAAAGTTCACAGGAGAACCTGAGAGATGGCTCAGTGGGTAAATACCTGTTGCGCAAGCATGAAGACCTGAGTCCAGATCTCCAGAGCCCACGTTTAAAAAAGCAAGAGCTGGGTGTGATGGCATGCTCCTGTAATCCCAACTCCAGGAGGCAGAAATAAGAGAATTCATAGAACTTGCCGACTCCCTTGACTAGCTGAGCTCTGAGTTCAGTGAGAGGTCTTGTCACAAGAAAATAAGATGCAGAGTAATACAGGAAGACACCCAAGACCAATCTCACCTACATATTCATGTGCACCCACATACACATGAACACATGCTTGTTACACATACAGGCACTCCCTCCCCACACATACACACAAAAAATGTGTACAGGAGATGTGTTTAGGTTCTATCCTGACACTAATGTCATTTTATTTAAGACACTTGAGTACGTGAAGACTTTGGTTTCACAGGGACATTGGAACTAACCATGCCCATGGGTAAGTAAACCCTTATCAAAACCTGGATTGAAGGGTGGGAAAATGGCTCAGCAGTTAAAGGTACTTGAAGGCAAAGCATACCGGCCTGTCTGGCCTGAGTTCAATTCCCCAGTATCCATGTAAATCCAGATGCAAAGTGATATATGTGTATGGAGTTTGTTTGCAGCAACAGGAGGCCCTGACATGCCCATAATCTCTCTCTCTCTCTCTCTCTCCCCTCTGCTTTCAAATAAATAAATAAATATTTTACAAATTTGGATCTGAGATTACAAGAAACGAAAATCAGAGACCTCATGACCATAAATAAAGAAACCCTAAAGAAAATATCAGCAAAACAAATCCAGCAATCTATAAAATAAAAAGAATAATATGTCATATCTAACTTGATTTCATGTCAGGAGTGTTGATTTAACATTTCAAATTTTGATCAATATAATTCATCATATTAATATGTTAAGAAAGAAAAATCATGTGGTCATTTTAGCAGCTGCAGGAAACATGTTTGATAAAATTCAGTATCCATTCATGTTCATGAATTTTTTGGTTTTTCAAGGTAGAGCCCCACTCTAGCCCAGGCTGATCTGAGATTCACTACATAGTCTCAGGTTGGCCTTGAATTCATAGCAATCCTCCTACCTCTGGCTCCTGAGTGCTGGGACTAAAGGCATGTGCCACCATGCCCGGCTCATGTTCATAATTTTTAAAATAATAAAACCCGAAAGAAGGAAGTAGCACTACTTCACAAAAGGCATTTTAAAAAATAAAGACATCTAGGCATGATGGCACACATCTGCAATTCCAACACTAGGGACACTGAGGCGGGAGAATTGTGTGCCCGAGGCCGGCCTAAGCCACATAGTGCAATGCTCTCTCGAAAGCCAAGAGCTAAGGATATCGCTCAGTGGTAAAGCATCTGGTTATCATGTGCAAGATTTGCTCCTCAACCACCATAAAAAGTTCAATAAAAGCCGGACATGGTGGTGCACGCTTTTGATCCCAGCACTCGAGAGGCAGAGGTAGGAGGATTGCTGTGAGTTCAAGGCCACCCTGAGACTACAGAGTGAATGCCACGTCAGCCTGGTGCAGCGTGAGACTCTACCTCAAAAAAACAAAAATAATAATAATAATATAGTAAGCATGAGTATGAAACCCTGGGAGCTTTTCCAAAAGCAATATGACCTGTCTTCATGCAGGTCACATTGCACAAGAACAGAAGATGGTATGGTGTATAATTGCATGCGTTTGCAAAGTCCACAAAAGTAATAGCAACATGCCCACCATTTCAGGAGGCAGAGAAAAAACTCTCATTCCTCAGAGCTGAGGAACTTGAGGGACACAGGAAGTGACTGCCAATGAGTATGGGGTGAGGGAAATGTTTTAAAACTGCTCGAGACAACAGCTATGAGACACGATGAATATGCTGCACTGACAACATCGAGGCATGGGCTTTCATGCATCAACTGTGTAATATACTTATTACATCTCAATAAAACTTGGTTTGGAAAATAGAGTAAGACAAGGATGCCCATGCTCATCACGAGTTTACTCAAGAGGCAGAGGCTGGCTTGGGCCCAGATAGTCAAGGCCAGTCTGGGAAGCACAGAAAGACCCCCATCCAAAAATAAAATAAATAAATAAATAATGTAAGTGATATAAATGCCTATACCAGGAGTTCTAACCAGCAAAGCCAAAGAATAAAAGCACACAATTATGAGAGAGAGACAAGTTATATTTACAGACGATGTTGCCAAATATATGGGTTATCTATGATCTACATGCATAAACCTCACAAACATAACGCTGAGCCAAAGACCACCTCCAGAATATGCACTATATAAATAGATATAGGAATTGTCGTGTAACAATGAGAGGATGTTCTGAGAAACAAGAAGTTAGGCATTTCTATCATGACTCAATTATACGAACCATCAATATGATAGTATAGGCGATATACTCTTATGAGACCAATGACATATGGTCTGTAACCAAAATGTCATTATGTGATTGTTGGTACACAGAAAATTCAAAAGGTCAAGGCTATAGTGTTCCAGATTCCCTATTTCCGTGGCTCCATTGGGGGTGGGTGTAATATGACAAGAGGAACAAAGCTATGGATAGTCAGGGTTTCTACGGAACAAGCAAGGGTCCCAAGTCACTCATAAAGCCCAACGTACATGCTTCATGGATTTTGCTAATAATATTTTTCTAATAATAATAAATATTCTTCTCATAACAATTTTTTTTATTTTTTGAGGTAGGGTCTCACTCTAAGCTCAGGCTGACCTGGAATTCACTATGTAGTCTCAGGATGGCCTCGAACTCACGGCGATCCTCCTACCTCTGCCTCCCGAGTGCTGGGATTAAAGGCGTGCGCCACCACGCCTGGCTAAAAACTATTACTTTTAAATGTGTTTTTGTTTGTCTCTTGTGTCAAGATCTGCCTATGTAGTCCAGGCTGCCCTCAAACTTGAGGTGCTCTTTCCCCCATCTCTCAAGTGCTAGAATTACAGGCATGCACCATCACTTTCGGCTTTAAAAATTATATTTAAACTTTGTCTTTTTTTTTTTTAATTCGTGGCACAAAGACAAAGGCGATGTCATAAGAATGGAGGGAACGCTTTTAGATGGCTCAGAGGAGGAGGAGACCCCCTCCCGCCCCATTGATGCTAAGTTTGGCCTTCATGGTAAAGAAACGCCAAATGATCAACAGAACCCTTTTCCCTTTCCATCTCAGAAGCTGAGCCCCATGGCCAGGCCTGGAAGCTGCACTTCCCAACTCTCTGACGAGACAGGGTCCTCTCCCAGCCCTGCCCACTGCCCCCCACCTCATCCTCACGCGTGCAGTGCTGGACCAGAACTGCTACCGCACTGGCTAACACCGGCCGAGCAGCCACTGTGCATCAGTGCAGACGGAAAGGCACATCTACACCGCGTCCTTCAGTCCTCACAGCCCCCAAGGCCTCAGCCGGGCGAGTGCAAGTTAGGATTCCTCCTGAAGCTGGCCCGGGGCCTGTCTCCTGACTCCTTCCAGCTCAACCTCAGTGGAGCTGTGTCAGTTAGGCCCAGGAGAGGCTGGGGAGAAGGAAAAAAAGAGGGGAGACCTCGCTGGGTTGCTCTTCTGCCACCTCCTCCCCAGAGACTAAGGGTCCCCATTATGTAGCCTTGCCCAAGGGGGGGGCTGCTGACCCCCTTCAGGAAGGTCAGCTATGATGCTTCATTCTGGCCAGACTTCCCAGCCTGGGCCCCAAGCGTAGGGTTGCTGTGGCTCCCACCGCATGAATGCACCCATGGGACAGCTCTCACCAGCCAGCTACGATGACTTCCCTCCCCACACCCCACTCTGCAAATCACAGGCTAAAGGCAGTGGGTTAAGGGCACCAGGGATCATGCCCCCTCTGCTGAGATGCCCATAGGTCACTAGCCTCCAGTAGTCTCTGTCCAGCATATGGTCGTCACTTCCCCAGAACAAACCCAAGTGCCTCCCTGGCCAGCAATAACCTCCTCTGTATTAATGAATCGCCATCACAATGTTGGCCATTAATTCAGCACAGGGCCGGGCGTGGCGATGCACGCCTTTAATCCCAGCACTCGGGAGGTGGAGATAGGAGGATCATCGTGAGTTCAAAGCCACCCTGAGACTATGTAGTGAATTCCAAGTCATGCTGGATTAGAGTGAGGCTCTACCTCAGGGGGGGAAAAAAAAAAAAAAAAAGACAGTACAGGAAAATTCTTGGTGTTGCTTCTCTGGGCATCTCTTACCATTGTGCAAACCCTCCCTGCCCAGACAGAGTTCTGCTGCTTTCTCAGCTGACAGTTTGCATGAACGCTCAGTCACAAATCCCACTGCCTTCACTCCTGGCCAGCACATTTCACGAGAGTGAGTCCTCTCTCAGTGTCTCACAGGCAAGGCCCAGGCACCGCCCTTGACCCAATTCCACTTCCCTTTTCTTCCCTCTGCCACGTATACTGGGAGCTGACAGCCAGCGCAGCCCACCCTCTTAGACCCGTGAGTTCTACACCCACAGTCACCGAGAGACAAGTTAAAAGCATGGGCAAAAGAAAACTGCATGTTCCGCAGAAATTGCATGCTCTGAACATGCACTGATTTTTTTTTTCTTGTTACTTGTCCCTTAAGTAATACAGAGTAACAACCCTTCACATACATTTACATTGTACTGGATATCGTATGTAAGTGACCTAGAGGTGATTAAAGTATACTAGAAGGTACCGAAACACCACACCACATTATGTAAAGGCCTTGGACATCTGTGAATTTTGATATCTGATGAGGTTTTTTTTTTTTTTTTAATTTATTTATTTGAGAGCGACAGACACAGAGAGAAAGACAGATAGAGGGAGAGAGAGAGAGAATGGGTGCGCCAGGGCTTCCAGCCTCTGCAAACGAACTCCAGACGCGTGCGCCCCCTTGTGCATCTGGCTAATGTGGGACCTGGGGAACCGAGCCTCGAACCGGGGTCCTTAGGCTTCACAGGCAAGCGCTTAACCGCTAAGCCATCTCTCCAGCCCTGAATTTTGATATCTGTAGTCAACCTGGAGCCCAGTCTCCGTACATAACAAGGAACATCTATATTCACTCCAAGAGCATTCTGGTTTTCTGGATTTCTAAGCATGTGACCCTAAAACAAACTTACAGAACCACAAGACTTCAAGGACCTCTACAAGAACTCAACAAACTCATCAAGTCCCAGGCTTGAGCCCACAAACACTGCTGGAGACGCCCTCGATGTTTACAAGCCGGGGATTTCACACCCATCAGGACAGTGCTTAGAACCAAAGACCAGGGACACCCAACCTTGCCCGTGGCTATATAACTGTGCGCATGCCCTTTTGGCCAGTTAGCACTTGTTTAGGGTAGGTAACACTTCTAGTTAGGGTGATTTGTACGCTCAGTGGGAGGACAGAGCCTGGCATCTGGCCCCATGTGTCAGGGGCTTTTTGCAACATAAACACCCTCAGCTTGGATTCTCAGTCATAGGAGAGCAAGACCCAGAGTTACGCTAGATGTAGGGCAGAACTTGGCAGCCTACCCTAGAGTATTTGTCGTCTCCAAGCCAGGGCTACCCAATCCCAGGAAGACTGCCAGGCATGGGGGCGAGCACAAAGCCTTTGTTTTGTCAGCTTATACTAGCCCGGGCTGACCTGGAATTCACTATGTAGTCTCAGGGTGGCCCTCCTACCTCTGCCTCCTGACTGCTTGGCCACAGTCAGCAAGTCTGAGTGACCACTGGCCTTTGGTAGGCTGGGCAAAGCCTCCAAGTCCTCCACTGTCCAAGCCCCACCTCTGCCCAACCCAAATCCGAGTCCCTCCAGATCATGTCTTCACAGCACTGTTTCTGATAAGTAGAGAACTATGCCTTCTAGTCATGCTTCTCTCAAAATCAGGAAAGTGACTGATAAGTCTAACTTCCCTGTGTTTCCAGAAATGTAAGCAAGAGCTCACTTGTACCTGCGTAGTCAGACCGTACCTATACAGCCCACAGACACAGGCCTTGTCTCCCAATCTCTTTGCCACCCCACCACCACCAACACACACAGACACATGTATGTCAGGAAGAGTGCATCACGAGGCTACTACAGGCTGTCCAAGCACAGCCCCAGCCACACACAAAGATATGCCAGAGTCTTGTGAACATGCCATGATTCCTGCCATCTCCGCAGGGCCGTGCACCTTCTGGAAAGCACAGCAAAGTAGCATCGAAGGGAAGGTCGATTCCCAACACAGCAGGGACAAGTCAGCCTCTGTGGGTGTACAGCCCAGCCAGGAGGGGTTTAGGGAAGGAGAAGAAGGGAGAACAGAGGAAGAGGAGAAGAGAGGAACAGATGTGTGTAACCAGCTGGCCCAATTCAGTAGCAGCCCCTCCACCAGGCCTGCCTTGTACCCTAGTACAAAATTCCACACAAAGGGCTGGAGAGATGGGCTTAGCGGTTGAGGCACTTGCCCGCGAAGCCTAAGGACCCACGGTTGACTCTCCAGATCCCATGTAAGCCAGACTTACAAAGGTGAGGCAAGCGCAAGGTCGCACGTGCCTCCCACTAAGTGGCACAAGTGCCTGGAGTTCGATTGCAGTGGCTGAGGCTCTGACATGCCATTCTCGCTCTCTCTCAAAAAAATATAAATAAATAAATAAAATTTTTTTTGAATTCCACACAATTCCTCAGCTTGGATTCCTGCTCACTGGCTGCCCTTGGCCTCTCTCACCCTGCCTGCCATGAAGCTCGGCTTGTCTGCCTTCTCAGCTAGTGCAGGATCTTCCTCTCTCTCTCTCCAGAGATACCCCAAGAGCTGCTAGAGACAAGGGACATGCAAGTCACTTCCTGCTTCCTTAAAGGGCTGACGTGGGACAAGTTTATCAGTGGTGTCTACTCTGCTGAACTGGCCAGCACAAGACTAACAATGGATACACAGATACGGACTGTTCCTTTGACAGGACCAGCCCCTTAGATAACACCAGAGACTTGTGAATTGGCCACCCCTACCTCCATGCAGGACACACAGCCCCTGTCTTGAAAAGCCTAAGGCCAAAAATGCTTTTGGTTTTGGATCCTTTCAGATATGAGGAATTCCTGCAGCTACGTTAACGAGATGTCACTGGCTTACAGTCCAAGTCTAAACACAAAGTTTATTTAGATTTCCTATGCATACACTCGGATGGAAGGTAACGTGCCACAATATTTCTAGCGTATCTGCATTTTGGCTACAACCTGTCGTGTGAAGTCAGGTGGGAAATTTTCCACTTGGATCATGCCTGCATTCATACAGTTTCAGATTTTGTATCTGAGTTTTGAATTAGGGATGCTGACCCTGCAGTGTGACTTGTGAATATGCCTGAGCTTAGTAGAGGCTGAAAGGAAGCATCAGCCAGCTGAGCAAGAGGATTAGCCCTGCGGTCCGGCCGCTCAGAAGCCCCTGGTATGCCTGGCACATGCCAATTCCTAAGTCTAACGTGCCCTCTCCTCCTTCCAGGGAACTCTCCAGGGAGACCCTCACATCTTCCTTCACTTCCACATTTGTAACACAGTTTGCCACACCCTGTGATGCACCTTCATGTGTGCGTATGCTTCTGACCCGTGTGCTGCAGAGGGAACCCCTGGGGACCAAGGTTACCCAGACCTTAGCACAGGACAAGCAGAGGACTCCTTCTGGACCTGTCCTATTACCTGTTATCAGGGGGGAAAAAAACCCTCCATTTCCACATCGCAGACTACTTGTGAGAGACCGGCCTCACATGCACCTCTCTCATACCCACTCTGCCGCCCAGCCCTGGTCCTGACCAGCACTTCTGTCCAGACTGACCGCTGCATAAGCGTGCTCGTGACCTGGAACTGAGAGACACTGGCGGACCCTTATATCCAGAGAAGGTGCCTTAGAAAGCCCCAAGGAGCAGCCCTACGGGGTTCCTCTCACTGGAACAAGAGTCCTGTTGCTTTTCACCCTTCCTGTAAAACAAGCCCCTGAAACCAGCAGTCTCTGGAGAAGACCAGTAAACAAGCTGCACGGACAGACACAAGTCCTCAGGCCTCCCCATGAGCCCCAAGTTAGCACCTTAAACCATGACCTGGGGATGGGGGTGGGGGAGAGGCCCCTCTTGAAGCCGTGCCTCTAGGAAAAGCACTCTGTTGGGTGGGATGGTATTTAACCACACCATGCCCCTACATTCTCAGACCACCGTTAGAAATCAAACAGGACAGCAAGAGCAGAAATGGTGACGGTGAGGGACAAGAAGAACAGAGGTACCCCGGCGGAGACAGCAGGCCAATCCGACAGTCTCCACTTTCCCTACCCTCTGGGCCTTCCAGCTGAGTGAAACTCACCTTTCAGAGAGGCCACATGTGACAGGGCCTGGGCGTATGTGGCTGTGTTCAGGAGTGTCCCCGGCAAGCAGGAGGGGAAGAAAGGTCCCGCGGGGCCCACCGTTCGTCCCAGGCTGCAGAGACAGAATATTCCATTGAGCTCTTGCCTGTGCCTACAGAGAGTTTCCTGAGACGTCCCCAGGCCCAGGTTCACCTGGCCTTACCTCTGCTGAGCCTCCAGCACCTCCTTCTTGCCGCGGGCCTGGTCCCCTGGGGATGGAGAATTGATGTTCCTCACCGGCGGTGGTGTCGCCTCTGCTATAGGTTCCTTGGCCCCTGGCTCCTGGTCAGAGGCTCCTCTCTCTGTTTTCCTCCATTTGGCTCTTCGGTTCTGGAACCAAACCTAAGTCCCATCACACACACACACACACACACACACACACACACACACACACACACAGGAGGCAGAAACTCAGATAGGAGAAGCAAGCCAGGCACCCATCATGAGTACCATAGCTGACCAGAAGTTTAGGCCCACAGACAACCTGATCAGTGTAGCCACCAACGACAGGCACGTTTCAACGAAAGGTACAGAATTAGGAGAACGCAGCGCATCGCCCTTAGGAGGGGAAAGTGTGCCTCGCTGATGTTCTCGGTGCTGAGTTCCCCGTGAGTACATTCATTTAATGTGAAAGGTTTCATCATCAAAGCAGCTTGTGAAACACTGCCCCAGGGCTGCTCATCAGAAAGACGCTCCATCTTCCAACAGGCTCACACCTGGGCTCCATCCTAAATCAGCTCTATACATAGCACAGGTTCATGACTAGCTGCCCAGCGCATCTATGAGAAACTTGACCCCAGAGTCAGCCATGATTTAGAACTCTGGACCTTGAACAAGCGTGGCTGAGAATCCAGGCAACCTTAAGAGATGTGCAGTCACACTACTGCTAGATCCCAGACAGAGTGGGTCACCAGCATGCCCAAAGTCAACCGGGTGGCAAATGACAGACCCATATAGGAAGGGCATTGGCTTGGCTCAGGACAGGATCATGATCCATAGTTTCGGGGGTAAGAGGGCAATGTCACCACCCCCAAAGCATTGTTAGGAAGACCGGCATACATTGGGCACAGTGTCTGGCATGGTCAGTTGGTGAGCACTGGCTTCTGTCCCCATCTCTAGCATCCTCGGGTCAAGAGAAGGCTTGTATCTAATCTTAATCTCATTAGAAGCTGTTGCCTTTTTTTTTTTTTTTTAAGTCTTAGAAACCAAAACTGTGTTTGCCTGATAGATGCTCAGAAATCCCTACTCAAAGTGCTTCCAGAGGTTGTAAAAAAAAAAAAAAAAAAAAACACTGCTCTGTACTCCATCCAGAAAAACTGCGTCTCCTCTGCTCTGTTCTCTTCTTCCCTCCTTTCCTATCTTTTCTCCTGCGAGATAACTCCTGACTAAAACCAGACTTGGCTAGGCCTCCCTCCCTTCCTCCATTTCCCAGAGGCGACCTGCCCGCCTCCCCCGGCCCCGGCATACTGGCCCCAGAGAAAGCCTGGGTCTGCGAGGCTAAGCCCTCTGCCTGCCCACCCCATCTCTTAATTTTCATTCTCTTTTAACTAGGTTTTTTTCTCTCTTTTTTTTTTAATCGGGTTGGCTTTTAATTGCACATATCAGCAACCATTGAATAATGATTTTATCTATATTCTAAATTTAGGGTGGTTAAACGCAAAGCAAAATGCAGACACTTTCTTGTGTCTTAATTGAATGAAGGTCACAGCTATAACAACATTTAATTGAGCTATTTTTCATTATCATATTTTAATGACTTTGCACTGACAGTTCGCCTGCTTCTGAGGAAAGATCATGATGGAGTCGTTTATTTCCCTATTTAGTTATTGTTTGACAACATCAGCTTCGATTAAGACCCTGCTTTATAGAACATTAATCATATTTGAATGAGCAAGGGGTATAAATGTAAACACATCTCCCTTCCCGCCACCGAAGCTCCTGTCCCCACATGGAAGCTGGCTAAACAAACGCACCAACAGCCATTGTCTGCCTACAGAATAGCCAACAACAGCCTGGACAACAATTCTCGGCTTTAATTGTCACCACCCCTATCTTACCCTTGCACCTTTCAGGGAGAAGTTATGATCTTCACTTCTGAATGCTCGGTAATTGTGTCATTTATCTCAATTTGCAGTTCAGTCTTTAGGCAGCTATTGGCAAGCTGGCATTAAAAAAAGAAACCATAGACGGTATCCGGGCCAAAGAAGATTTTCATTTCCAAATAATAATCAGTTTAATTTGCCCGCATATGACCAATGATTCATGTTCAGATTTAATAATCAGGATCACATAATCTGATTATAGGGGAAATAATTTGTTTACAACCCCCAATTTACTGCTCAGAATTCCATTATCTCTCTTCAGCCATTGGTTTTTAAGAGATACTAACATGACCCAGGGGAACCAAAAGCAAACTATTATATTTCCTACAATTAGATCTTTGCATAGTCTTAACCCCAAGCCCCTCCATAAAAAAGGAACAGAAACAGCATGGAGGAAACCCCATAAATAAAATGAATATATAATTGTGCTCGAAGAATAGCTCGCCCGGAGAGGCGGCGCTGTGAATCTGCTCCTCACGCGTCCGGGCACATCTGCTGGGCTCTGCAGGTCTGAGCACTTAAACATAGTCACTGAATAGCTTTGAGAAAGAACTCCTGCTTAGGGACAGCCATGCGGGCAGTGCCCACCTCTTCTGCCATTTAAAGATTTTTAAATTGCACGTGTTCTTCAGGTCCACTTTGCTGAAAGAGTCCATGTGCAAGGGAAAAGTTGGACATGATGCAATTTCTGGAAAGCACGTCCAACCCTGCTTCCCATCTGAAAAGGCGGTTCTCTGCAATTGACCGGCCTCACCCCAGAGTGGTCAGATCAGCTTGGAGAACAGCAGCTCAGCTTTTTTTTTTTTTTTTTTCCAAAGCAAGGAAATGGATGTGCATTGATGTAATTTAGTACCTTAGAGACGCGGACAAATTAGTGTAGAACATTATCACTAGTTAATTATGAATGACCGATTAATCAACCTAATCTAATATTCCACATTATGTTGATGTTATTAAAGTGCATCATGAAAATGACAGATAGTCTTCATTTGCTTTCTTTGGCCAAATGTGCACTCTGCAGTCATGATGTCAAAAAAAAAAAAAGTTTTCCAGTTTTAATATGAGAGAGTTAAATAATTAAAAAGGTTTACCTGCACTCTGGCTTCGGTAAGGTTTATTTTCATGGCTAGCTCTTCTCTGGTGAAGACATCCGGGTAGTGTGTTTGGGCAAAGACTGCCTCAAGAGCTTCCAGCTAGTAAAAGGGGAAAGAAAAAAATACTGGTGAGACAGAGGCTGTGACTAGGCGAGGGGAAGCATGCATACTTCAGAGCTGCCAGGAGTATCTAGGAAGCTGATTCCTGGAGCAAACTGAGGAAGGAGATGGAGAAGTGTTTGAAAGGATCCCACTGAATGACAACTGAATCCCAGCTGACTTCCTACTAACCTCAGTGCTCCTCCCCCAAGAAACAGAAATAAGAGAGGTTTAAATGTTTTTGATACATTCACATTTAAGTTTTGTTATAGGAATATAAGAAAAGAATCAAAGAGTGGCCTGTGAACAGAAGAGTGATTTATGCAGCTTCTCCCACAAAGAGCTTATAGGGGTCTGTGGGTCACCTTCCCAACTGTTCCAGTTTGCTCACAAGTAGGACAGGAACTGATGTTAGGGACACTGAGCTCCAGGAAATGTGGTGCATAATTCTGGTTGTAACCTTTCCAGTCACAGGTCACCAACACTATCTATGATGAGTCAGCCTCATGGGTCCCAGATTTCCCACTATCTATTTAGGGGATCAAAATGCATACTCATGGTAACCTGCATACTAATGGTGTGGATGGGTGTCCTAGACCCTCACACTAAGGAAAATGGGAAAGTTCATAGCTACCTCTTTATTTAGGATTACAAGACCAAAGCCAAGTGTACTCTCCCTAGACAGACTCAGAAATAAAATAAAATAAAATAAAATGAAATAAAATAAAATAAAATAAAATCAGAAAAGCCTAGCATGGCGGCTCATGCCTTTAATGACCAGGCAGAGATGGGAGGATTGCCATGAGTTCAAGGCTAGCCTGGGACTAAATAGTGAGTTCCAGGTCCGCCTGGACTAGAATGAGACCCTACTTCAAAAAAGTTGTTTTTTTTTTAATTAAAAACTAACATGAAGAAAGTTAATATGATTAGTTGGCTTCATTTTGAAAGACAAAGAGGACTTGGTCATCTCTCACTTTAGAGGAAGCAGGAAGTCTCTGACTCTTAGAAGGGGACCGTTGTTACCTGCTGAAGAGTGAAGGTCGTCCGGTTCCGACGCTGTTTTCTGCGCAGAAACCCATCATCGAAATCCCCCGTAGAGTGGTTGCCAAAGGGGGCAGTGCCTACTGGGAGCGAACTGTGTCAGTGTGAGCAGGAGAGCCTCCTCAGACCCACCCCATCACAGCGGTCCCCTTGGCACACTCACTCACAGGACACAGAACCACGCTCCACAGTAAGTCTATCTGTCCCAGTGCTTCTCTCTGCTTCTCTTAATTAGACCCTTCATCTCCACTGTCTCTTACTCTGTCTCTCTGGAGAGACCTTTGACTTTATGAGCAGCCGTCCCTGCTGCAGAGAGCAATGGAGACCTTAATCCCCAAGACAAGCATCAACTTCCTTGTGAAAGTCTGAGCCTGGAGGGGTCAGTAGTTGGGGTACAGTCCTATTCTGCCCTCTGGCTCCTGGCTGCTCCTCTGTACCCTGCACCCTCACTTCCTACCTCAGAGCCTCCAAAGAAGTCTGAAGTCTCCCTTGGCTCACCTGTCAGTTTACCTCCCCTGATTCTATAACTAGCAAGGGTTAAAGGCTGTGAAAGTTGGGAAGGGGGAAAAAAAACCTGCTCTTCATACCACTTTCCTCCTAGAAGTGCAGAACTCAAAGAGGTAAGAAGTTTATAAATGGATATTAATTCCCGTTGGTCACAGCTCATCGGCACCATAGTGGGTCTGTTCTATAGACATGAATTAACAAAAGGCCTGCACAAATAGTAACTGCCTTGAATGCCAAGCAGACCTGTCAGGGCCACTCTCAAAGGGCACCCCCACTAGCTGGCCAGACCTACAACAACAGTCGCTGTTCCCATTTCCCTAGGAGAGAAAGACATTGTCCTTGCTAACAGCCGGTAATGCTTCCAATAAAGCCAGAACGGTATCTGGCCCCAAACGTGCATTTGGATCATTTTCCAAATGTGCACTATTTACTTGATAGTCCGCAATGGCTTCTTAGGAAAACAAATGAGCGAGTTTCCATTAACCATTGAACACTGTACCTGCCATGAACGAAGTCCGAATGGCCACAGGTTCAGCGTCAGTTGCCAGCTGGCCACAGTGTCCAGACAACAGCACTCAGGAGGACCCAGCCTTAGGAGGCCAAGTCCTTTTGAGCTTTTGCAAACTCTCTCGCCTACAAGGATCCCCTCTGAGTTCTAATTTATCCTCTAAGGCCCCATGTCTTGTCAAAATACTGCCCCCACTGCTAAAACTTTCTCCGTCTTCCTGTTCAAATCCCATTCTACTCCAAAATCCTAGTTACCAATATTATCTCCAGCCCAAGGTCTCAAAACAACCTTATTTCAATCACTTTGTCAAAAGCCAAACTGTCTCACGTGACTGGTCAGGGTGGAATGTGGTCTCTGGAGGTCTCCAGTCACAACCTTCCCCAGTCTTCAGACTTAACACTTTGTGTGTGTGTGTGTGTGTGTGTGTGTGTGTTATCATTAAGTAAAATGCTGCATATGAAATTGAATCTTGAAAAGGTAACTTCATCATATTATTAAGAATAAAAGATTGCCAATCCAATAGGGGAAAATAAAAGACGAGAACAGGCGTTTTACTTAAAAATAAATAGAACGGTAGTAATGGTAGGCAAATGCTAAGCCTTGTAACTACTTAAACAGAATACAACAGAACAATGAAATATTATTTTCACTCTGTTGGCAAAAAAAGGTGTATAATAATACCCAGTACAGATAAGTAGTAATAAATTGCACATACTCATTTATCATTTATACGTGTATCAATTGGTGCAGACTTATTAGAAGGCAATTTAACAGTAACCATCAAAAATGTAAGTGCACTTACAGGTTTTTAATCTATGAGTATGCTTATAAAGTGTGCCAAAATAGAGGGGGAAGACTGTTCCTGGAAACCCTGTAGTTGAAAAAAATGAAACAACAAGCAGACAAAGCAGCCATCTGTAGACATTTTCTGAAAAAAAAAATTATGGAATACTACACAGCTGTCTAAAAGAAAATAAGCAGACATGCATACATGGATATGGACAAATCTCCAAGATACCTTTATGAAGTAAGAGGATACTGGATAACGTGACAGTGAAAACCTCAATGTAAGGACAGTGTAATCAGTGTAGAGGGAAAGACAGAATGAAGGGAAACGTGTGTGTTCTTGAAGGACTCATGAGAAACCCACAGCAGTAGATGCCTTTAGGGAGAGATGTGGAGGAGAACCGCACTTGTCAAAGTCAAGTTTCCTGTTCTAACCAACTTCTACATCCACGTGCTACTTCTTCATTTAATACAAACCCCCACAAAAAAAAAACAGAGAAGTGAGGTTATGACTCCTGCTTTGCTTTCTCTCCATAGACCTCTTTAGGTTAATTTTTTAAAATTACAAATCTGGAAGGTCATAATAAAATGTTATGTTCCAAGTTTGTTTCCAGCTTCTCCAGTTGCAGTGGACCTCCTCCACCCTGACTAACCTAAACATTAACTCCTCTTCCTGAAAAGCTGGCACACAAGCACATTTACAAAGGGAAGGAAGGTTCGTGAAGCCCCCTCTCCTTTACTCCACCTATCAGTCAGAGTCAGTGTCAAGGTGGGACATGGCCAGGTTGCAGGCAGCAAGCGTGAGGCTTCTGAGACAGAGAACAGAAACCAACACAGAGAGCTGGGGCCACAAAGTCCCTTCTGTGCCCCTGCACCCGGCCCTGCAAAAAAAAATAGGGTTTTCCAGAATGTTCACTAGCTGACTAAATGCCCAAACCTCCTACCAAAAGCCAAGGCTGGCAACTGCCCATCATCCAGATGCCAGAACTCAGCAGCACAGGGACCTGCACCCATCACTCAGGTGGAGGGTCCCCTCCAGTCCTAGGATAGGGTCAGGACCTTGGCTGACCTTCCATAAAGCCTGCCCTGCCTGGGTCTTGGGGTGTTAGGTACTGAAAGCAGGCATGTGAGTGGCCTTCCCCGTTTTTAGAAACTCCAATAGCACCAGTGGGAATCAAGGCTCCTCAAGAATATCCTTCTGGACTCTCAAGAGCTTTCAAGGAAAAATGAAAGCAAACATCCCTAAATTCTGCCTAAGACAGAGCTACTGCTCAAGGCAATCTGGAGCGACATGGACAAGCATCCTCTGCTGTCTGTCCTGCCCCATGCCTCTGTAGTCTCTTGGCCTCCAAAATTGTCTCAGGGCAAGAATTAACCAAAGGAGTAAAGGCCAGTCCCGGTGTCTCTTCCAAGGCTACAAAAAGTCCTAATATCCCAGGACCTCTGGTCAAGTCAGAGTGTGGGGCTACATGTCTACCAGAAAGATATTACTAACCCCAGGGAGTTCACACCCTTGGGTCCCTAGGCTCTGGCTGGGGACACCCAAAGATACTAGCTCCACTGAACAAGTGGGAGCAGAGACCCAACTCAGAGATCCAGGGAACCCGAAGGGAAATGTCTGAGATTGGAGATCTTCAAAGATTTGGAGAGATCTTCGAAAAGCAGCCCCTGGCCCCATGGATGTGGGGTATTTGGGGTAGGCAACTTAGCCAGTCACTGAGGAGCGGCTAGCTACTATGCCATTGCACTGGAGGCAGATGGTGGGCAGGCTACTAGCCAGGGAGCCTGGCTCTAGGCACAACACTGGGAGTCAGAAGGTGACATTTAGTTGCCCAGATCTGCAGGCCCGGAGCAGTCTTGCTAACACCCCAGTGAGAGCAACCCAGCGAACAGTCCTGCCTGGCTTCTGGTGGGGCCCAGGGCACAGCGGGCCAACTATCGCTTTGGCTTTCTGGGATGTTAGCAAAACACCGTGAAAGATTGATGCTGGCCCCCTGGGCGGAGGAGCCCAGATTAGTGGCGTGACACCAGCATCTGTGCTGGGAAGACCCGCAGCCTCCCAGGCACGCGTAGCCCCGGGGCGGCCCCGACCGAGGCAGGGAAGGAGGTGGGGAGGCAGGTGGCACGAGGCCCAGGGATGGAGCTGGGTGTGGGGAGGGGGGTTGTTAAGGGCTCCCCTATTCACCGCCAGGCGGCTGCCCCCTCGCGGGACAGGACACCCCAACACCGGTCAGCCCCGCTGCCACCCGGGTCCTGTCTCCTCTCCTCTCTCTGGCTGGCTCCGGCTTCGCCAGGCTGCCCAAGGGGGGTGGGGACGCGGCGCTTACTCACCCTCTAGCTGTGGCGGACAGTGGAAATAAAACATCGCCGACGGTTGGATGGGCCTGGACGGCTGAACCGGGGCGGGTGGCCGCAGGGTGTGCGGAGCTCCGGGCCTGGCTGCAAAGCAAAACAGTGGAGTCTTAAGTCTGCAGCCTGCGCTCCGGGGCTGGCCCTGGGGGTGTTCGGGGAGCTCCCCTCCTAGAGAGCCCTTCCCAAAGCCCTCGGCCCACTGGGGGCACCTCTGCTCGCCAGCCGGAACCTTGCGGGCAGACCTTTGGGTAGGTCCTGCTCCTGGACCACAGCACCCTTCCCTGGACCCCAACAGCAAGCCAGTACGGTCCTCGTCCCGGTTCTCATGGGGTTGGGGTTGGGGGCTCCCCGCCGTCAGCCTTGCAGCAGGGTCCGGCAAGCGCGCAAGACCATCTGCGCGCGCCGCGGCTCCGGCCAGGGAAGAGCCCCGAGGCCCAGTGCAGGGAACCCGGGGTGGGGGAGCAGGTCGGGAACCCTGCCTACCTCCGCCGGCAGTGACCGCCTCTGGTCCGCACGCGGGGCTCGGCTGGCGGCGGGCGGGGCTCCGCGCTGCTGGCGCCCGCAGGACCAGAGAAGTGACTCGGGGAAGTGGCCAGATGTCTTGCTGTCTGTCTACAGCGCGCGCCGCCGCTCAGCACTCGCCTTTATAATCTCACGCATAATTGGCCTTAATCTGATTATTTCCAGCGCTGTCTACAGCGAGTAACTTGGATAGGTCTATTGGGCCTTACAAATGGCCCACGTGGTGTAAAAAAAAAAAAAAAAATCCGTCATTTCTCAGCAAACATCAGGAATCTTTTTCTATGTTTCTTTTAAGAAGAAAAACAAAAACAAAAACGACTGGCACCAACATCCCGCCCACCCCCCTCCAAAAAAAATAGGTTATGTTCCAAACGCTCGACCCAACAACCCCAACCCCGGTCCCCTAAGACTCAAACCTTCTTTTCTCCGGGAGAGACTGGGTTTGGGCTCGCCCTTGTCAGAGGCCTAGTAACTCCCCGGCTGCAAACTGACAAAGCGCTGCTAATTGTCGCCACCGCCCCGGATGGGTTTTGGTGGGGGGACGCTTTGCGCACGGCTTCCCCTTCCAAGCGGGTCGTACAAAAGGAAAGTTTGATTTTGTTCTCAGCAAGGGGTCCCTGAATTTATGGTCGCTTCTCCGTGCAAATGATATGCGGTGGGACCCTTCGCAATCACTTTTAAAATGCATCCGAGGCAGACACTCAGCGGAGAGAGACCGCCCTTCTCTCTGCCTGGGTGAAAATTAAACTCTAAAGTACCGGGCTGAAATTTTCAAGTCAGGGGCGCGGGATTGGATCAAATCACATAAACTGCAAAAAAAAGCAAGTCTAATGGCGCATAATTGGTTCTGTAATAGCATTACACCAGGATAATAGCCCGTTACGGCCCCCTGCACTATTAAGTGCTTCCCTGGCGGAAAGCCTTTATGATATTAAAGGGGGAATATAATGATATTTTGGTTATTAAATGCGTGTAATTAATTTATGCACCACTGAAAATAAAGTTGGTATTATGACCCACTCACGATACATCAGAAGATGCAAGTCAGACAACTGTTGCTAAGTTCTGGTGTCTGTGTTCCGTCTAGACTGCCGATTTTATTTTGGGACGATGGCTTCTTGGACAGACTGCATAAATTGAATATTTTATAAACATTCTAATACTGCGTTTAGGAGCCTTGGCGAAGCGGTGGGTCGGGTCCTAGCCGGGGGTGGGGGGGAGGCCGGGGGGACTCAGCCTCGATCTTAAAGACACAGCGCTTTGGAGACAAAAGGCCTGTCTGGCCCACTCGTGGACACCCGGTCCAAGCGAGTAGCGTGGAACTAGAGGACTGAGTGCCGGGGCCAGGGACAGCCCCGTGGACAGCCCTGGAAAGCAGCCTGGAAGGAGACCCGCTCCGCTCTGGTGGAGGCCAGTTGGGGCCTGATTCACTGCTTCCTGGGCTCAGAGGCCAGCCCGGGGCCAGGGACCGACCTTGCCACCAGCAGAGAAGCGCTTGGGAACTGCTGCTCTGCTGGGAGCCTGCAGACTCCGCGGCGCCAGTTCTCTTCCAGGGCCGGTGGGTCCGCGGGTCCAGGCTGCCCGCCGGGGAGGAGAACGCCCGCAGGCCGGCGGGCGCGGCGGAAGACGGAGGCCCGCTGGACAGCCAGGCGCGCGCGGCTCTTCCACTGCGTCCCGGGGACAGGACCGCGGGAGCTGTCTCTGTCCCCTTGCCCTTCAGCGGAACCCTGCCCTCGGTAGCCCTTCCGGGGATCCTCTGGAGTCTGCCTAGGGGTCCCCTCGGAGTCCCTGCTGCCCTCGGCTGCAGTCCCCCCCCCACCCCGCTTCTCCCCGGTTGCACGCCCAGTGCGCCGGGCGAGCCGAGCGCAGGGTCGGGGCGGCGAGGTGAGTGCGGAGTAGCCTCCAGCTCTGCTCCAGGCGCACTTGGTATCTCCGCCCAAGCATCCTTGCCAGCAACCTGCCGTGGGCCCCACAAACCGAGGAGATCCAAGCCTGGGGTCAGCTCCCCATCTTTGACATCGAGCGACGACGGGGATTCCTGGGAACGTGCAGAGATGGGTGCCAGGGTATGGGGCAGGCTGGTCCCAGAGTAAGCGAGCTGCACTCCCTGAGCATCCGACCGGTCAGAACCCTGGACAGCGACGCTAGCTTCCAGCAACTCAGCCCCGGCCTTGGGCCGGTCAAAAACCCGGTCCCCAGGGTACCCTGTGAGGTCCGGCCCTGCGCTGCTGAGGACGTGCTCATTTGGATCCTCCAGGACAGGCGTTTGGGGACCGACCCCAATCCTCTCCGGGTCCAAATCTGAAAGTTATTTTGGATACGCGCACTGCAATTTCGGCAGGAACCGAACTCCGATTTCTCTAACCTCTTTACACTTGATGCTGGCTCACGCGCGGCTCCTACCTGGGGCTTAGGGGTTGGGTGGGGAGGACAAGGGGATACAGCCCGGGGACACGTCCCCCGACCCCTTTGCCTCCTGGCCCCGGCTCACCCAGCATCCTTCGATGCAACCTTACCGCCTGCCTGGCTGGATAACCAGCAGAGCTCCTGGCAAAAGACCCACCTCGCGCGGGACTCCGAGCCAGCCCCGGGGACCCTTGGCCTTGCTTCGCCCGAAGTCCCGCTCCTAGAGTCACTAGGCTGGGCTGGTTCCTGTTGGCAAACAGCGACGAAATAACCAAGCAAACAAACGCAGAACGGAAAAGCTACTGCAAACTTTGATGACGCGAACCCCCTTCTCCCTGGATTGTCTCCAATCCTCGGGGCCCTGGAGGAAGGTGGAGAAGAGATTCTCCGTTATGGTGCCCTTCCCCTAAAAAAGAAGGGATCTAAGCGAGGAAACGATTATTTTCCCTTAATTCTCGTGCAGCAAAATGTATTTTCCAATTAACCAAATTTGCCGATCTGTCCCGCTTGGACACTCTGATAATTTACAACCTAAAAGTGTACTTTCTTTATCTAAAGACCAAGGTGACTGCTTTTAATTTTCTCTAACCTCTTTACACTTGATGTTCACCACACTCATAATGTTAATTGGCTTCATATACGGATCATCAGTTTAATGAAGAAATAAATCCTGTGTTGCTTTATGTTTTAACAGTGATTGCCTTAATGAGGAATGTGACGTGTTCCAAAATCAAAGCTGCAGGAGACATTAGAAGGGGCTTCTATTAGGACAGCGATGCTCATTTAAAGTTGAAAACACAGGGTCATCCTTCAGTGCATTCTCCCATTGCGGGTCCTTCCCCACCCCCACCTGGGCTGCTCCCAACCTCTACCAAGAGTCTCTTTCTCTCCCTCCATACTTCAGCTCATCAGCCCCAGGAGCTGCATTCCCCAGAAGATTCATTTTCTGGTTATTAAATAGGGCGAGCTACCTTACCTCCTGTGCAGCAGGGCAGAGAGAATCCAGGACAGAGTGGGAGTTCAACTTTCAAGGTTGTTCACATTTTAAAAAATAATAATAATAGAGGAGGAAGAGAGTGATACACGCCCCAAGACCTGTATGCAGATGAGCTGTAGAGACAGCAGCTCCCCCGATGCACACATCTCTGAGACTAACTTCCAAAAGGCAGACAGCTTAGGGGGAGTGGGCTTGCCTGTGACCCCCCAGCTCTGGCCATGGAAAGGCCTGCCTTCCAAGTGCCTGGCTCCCACCCAGGGATGGGAGTTTTACATCTCTCCTATCAAGTAATAGCAGAGTAAGTCTGCTTTCTCTAATGTGTGTCTGATTTTGCTAATTTTAAGCTGGTTCTATGACAGGAAAAATGGACATCACAAAAACACCGAGAGCAGAAAAGAAAATCCTGGAAATGAGAACGTCCATATATGCAAGCCCTCGATTGTTTGCAGTTAAATGAGGAGTCAGTTTAAATTGATTCCTGAAAAGATCTTAAATCCCTAGAAAAATGTAGGGGGTGTAGATTTTTCTGGGTTGAGAGCTCCAAAACCATACACAGTGAAAGCTCTTACCATTTGCCCTGTTTAAGGGGAGTTGGGAAAACATCTGGAGACACTCCCTGTGCACACCTTTTGAGCCCAAAATTCATGAGCATATGTTGAACTTGACATCTCAGTTGTGCTCAGAAGGAATTTTCTTAACCTCCCATTTGAAACTTTGCCTAGTAAAACCAATTCCAGCAAACATGCTCTAAATCCCTAACAGTGAGAGCAAAGCAAAGCAAACACTTCAAGTAACAGAGGGGAAGAACACATTAAGTTCCCAACTGCATGTCTTAGAAGGGTCCAAATGATATGTAATGTTGTTTGGAGATAGATAGATAGATAGATAGATAGATAGATAGATAGATAGATAGATACATACATACATACATACATACATACATACATACACACACACACACACACACACACACACACATATATATATATATATATATAGAACTGGATTTTCAGAATCACTTCCAGGGAGCCTGCAGCTTTCCTTGGAAGGAAAGTGCCAGGTTCAAGCTCAGGGTGAACAGGACATGCTCTCTACTGACAAGCAAAGCTAACTGTCACTTTGTCATCTTGGAACTTGTCGATAAAGCTTAGGTTAGCTCAACAGGATAGAATATGATGCGAAAGATAGCAAAATGAACAGGGAACTTATGAAAAGAAATCCTTATGGAACACGAAGAAGGGATATGCATTTTGTTATCTTGGAAATTCCCTGTAATTGGCAAAACTTACTATCCTTTAAAAGTAATAGCAGCTGCTCACATGTAAGCCAAATTCCAATGACTTTACTTATTGTCTAAGGCCACAGGATAACATAGATGCCCTGTGGTTCCCAGGGATCGAAGAGCTCTACGTCAGCTTTCCACCCTGTTCTTGCTGCTCAGCAGCCCAACCCCCCCCCCCCGGAGGAAGGGAAGTAGGTCCTGGGCTACAGACTCTGGGCATACCTCCCTCCATCCCAAAGAGCTCTGCTTTGCAGCACTGGGATGAACTTGAGCAAATCACTCATTATCTCTGGACCTTCATGATGCATTCTGCCAGCGGGACAGAAATCGAGTGCCGGCGGGAGATCAAAAGATCATGCTAGGGCTGTAGAGATGGCTCAGCAGTTAAGGCGCTTGCCTGCAAAGCCTAAGGGCCTAGGTTCAATTCCCCAGTAACCATGTCAGCCAGATGCACAAGGTGGAGCATGGGTTGGATTAAAAGTATCATATGTGGGGCTAAGGAGATGGCTTAGTAGTTAAGGTGCTTGCTTGCAAAGTCTGCTGGCCCAGGTTCAATTCCCCCAGAACCCAGGTAACACCACACACAAAAGCCGGAGCAAGCATTTGGCATTCATTTGCAATGGAAAGAGACCCTGGCATGCATGCACTGGCACACATGCACACACATCCAAATAAATAAAACAATGTCTCAAAAAAGTATTGTGCCAGGTGTGTTGGCACATGCCTTGCTTGGGAGGTAGAGGTAGGAGGATCACCATGAGTTCGAGGCTAGTCTGGGACTACAAAGTCAGTCTGGGATAAAGCAAGACCCTACCCCCCCCCAAAAAAAAAATCAATAAATAAGTAAATAAAAAGTATTGTATGTCGCCAACAAAAATGTCTTGGTAGTAAAAACCAAATTGTCTGACTGGCATGGCATCCACACTACTTCCCTCCAGCATGGCACCATGTCACAAACTCTATGGGATTCTATCAGATTTCCACACTGATAATGACTTTCTAATCAAGTGTAAGGATGGGAAGGGAGTGTGTAAGGAAGGCCAAGCCCATAGCCTCTGAAGTTTCAGGGTCCAGTCCAATCCATTTCAACAAAGTCTGACTTGACACACTGCTGGAACAGAGGGCATAGACCTGAGCTCATGATGTCCTCAGGATCCAGGCTTTGGGGGTTATACCAGAGGCACTCCTCTAAGCTTTCTCTCCACTGGTGCCAGTCTGTCCATCTGAAAGAGTAACCCACCCTTGCTAGGAGAGGAATCCAAACTCATGTGTGTTCCTGCAGCTTCCGGTGGAGAAGAGCCCCAGCCAGTCTCCCTGGGAAGTCAAGAAGTCTTGGCAAAGCTTAGAACCTGCCATCAGTCTCCTCCCTCCTGGATCTAGCCACACAGAGCCTTTCAGAGTTGGGCCTGTGTCCACCTGGGGTACACTGTGCACCTCACTGCAAGCATCTGTGTGGGCATCCAGGGCCATTCTCATTGATCAACTAGAGTCACTGGCTTGGAGCAAAACCTTTCGGCATGCCGTTAGTTGACCAAACTCGACTGTGAGTAAGACATAATAATAAATTACTAGTAAGGAAACCAAATCAATCCAAGGAAATCTCAAATCCAATTCAGCCAAAGATAGCAGACAGATTCAACACTGGAATCTAAATTATTTCACCAATAAACTTCCAGAAACCAATAACTTTCAAGGTCAGCTCTTAGATACAAAGTAGTTCTCTGTAAGACTTGAAGAATGGGGCTGGAGAGATTGCTCAGTGGTTACAGGTGCTTCCTTGCAAAGGCTGATGGCCTGCGTTTGAAAGCCAAGTGCAGAAAGAAACACGTGTGTCTAGAGTTCTTTTGCAGTGGCAAGAGGCTCTGGTATGCCCCTTCTTCTTCTTCTTCTTCTTCTTCTGCTGCTGCTGCTGCTGCTTCTCCTTCTCCTTCTCCTTCTCCTTCTCCTTCTCCTTCTCCTTCTTCTTCTTCTTCTTCTTCTTCTCCTCCTCCTCCTCTTCTTCCTCCTCCTCCTCCTCCCCCCTCCTCTTTCTCTTCCTCCTCCTCCTCCTTCTCTCTCTTGCTCACTCTCACTCTCTTTTTCTCTCTAAAATAAGTTTAAAAAGTAAAGACTTGAATGGGATGGTGGTTTGATTCACGTGTCCCCCATAAGCTTAGGTGCTCTGAATGCTAGGTGCCCAGCTGATGGCGATTTGGGAATTAAAGCCTCCTGAGGGCTTTAATTGTTGGGGGGCAGGCTTATGGGTGCTATAACCAACATCTCCTTGCCTGTGTTTGGTACACTTTCCTCCAGTTGCTATTGTCCATCTGATGTTGGCCAGGAGGTGATATCTAACCTCTGCTCTTGCCATCATTTTCCCTTGACATCATAGAGCTTCCCCTTGAGTCTGTAAGCCAAAATAAACCTTTTTTTTTTCCCACAAGCTGCTCTTGGTTGGGTGTTTTCTGCCAGCAATGCGAACCTGGTTGCAACAAATGGCCTTGTGCATGTGAAAAGGGAAGTGACTCTCAGTCTGGTGAGCTGGTGCTTGGCCTCCCGAGCCAAGGCCCACACTCCTCACTGCACTTTTTAAAAAATAATATTCATTTATTGTTCTTTTTCTCAAGGTAGAGTCTTAGCCCAGGCTGACCTGGCACTCACTCTGTAGTCCCAGGCTGGCCTTGAACTCGCAGTGATCCTTTTTAACCTCCGCCTCTCGAGTGCTGCCATCAAAGGCATGCACCCTTCCTTCTCACTGCATTTCTTAAATAAGACACATTTCCCCTCAAACACAAGCATAGTCAATTGTGCGTGCTAAGTGCTCAATGAGTGTGCAGACTTTAATTGAAATGACTACGGAACAAATGAAGTAAGTTTACTACATGAATGATTAGTAAACACAGCAAAGCCTTCCCATTTCCGACACACAAGTTATGAAAACAGAGCTGGTGGGTGGGGTAGGTTTCCTGTCAGGCAGACTTGGGGTCAAATCTGGCTTCTTAATCGTCCTCTGCTGGCAAGGCCTGAGTATTTGACCCAGCCACCATCACCAGCTACACCACCAAACAGAAACATATTACGCCTTTCCTCTCTGACACTCTCCCACACACGTACCTTTCTTTCATACACAGATGCACACACACCCCATTCTTCTCTCTTACACACCTCCAGACACACCTTTCTCATACACGCACATGCACATCTCCCACACACGTCTACTTTCTCTCATTCACAACCTTCCTTCCCACACCTCCCCCACTCTCTCACACACACCTGCATTCCGCACACACGCCGTGGTCTTCTTTTCTCCCACACAGGTGTCTTTCTCTCACCGATGCCAACATGGCACATGCCTCCCTCTCTGCGCTCTCTCACGCACGCTCTTTTCCCTCACAAGCACACCTCTTTCTCTCCCCTGCATACACCATACCCTCTTCTCTTGTTCTGTCTTTCACAGGTACCTTTCTCTCATATGTGAACTTTCTCACACACAAACACCTTTGTGTCTGTCTCACACACACACCGACGCCTCTCTTTAATACACACGTACACACACACAGCTTTCTCACAAGCATATACAGCTCTCACACCCCATTGTCTCTTCTCTTTCATACACACCCATGCCACCACACACACAGCCAGCAGGTGACTTTTGTGATAGTCTTGCAAACTTCAACTCATTGACCTGACTTCGTCCCACCCGACCTGTGGGCCACTCTGCTCCCAAGTCTAATCAGGACCAGGGCGCTGCCTGCAGCCCATGCTCCATTGTTCTGTTCCTCCTGTCTGCTTTCTTGGTGACAGAGTTCACATTCCCTTGTCTATCACGACCAGGCCATGACAGGACCTTCTAATGCGCTCCCTTCCCTCAGTGACCTCAGCCTCAGCCAACAGTACATTTGGAGTCCAAAAGAAAGGCTGAATGAGGGGCTGGAGAGATGGCTTAGTGGTTAAGGCACTTGCCTGCAAAGCCAAAGGACCCAGGTTCAACTCCCCAGGACCCACGTTAGCCAGATACACAAGGGGGCACTTGCATCTGGAGTTCGCTTACAGTGGCTGGAGGCCCTGGCATGCCCATTCTCTATCTGCCTCTTTCTCTCTCTCTCTCTCTGTCTCTCTCTCAAATAAATAAATGAATATATATATATATATAAAATACCGAATAAGACTGATTAGTGTCTGGGCCAGGCTAGGTCAGGCAGTTCCCACTCTTACCCTGCCATGACAGACCAGCCTGGAAAGAGGTTAGGCTCAGTGAGAGCCACAGGGCACATCTCTCTGCATTCCTATCTCTGATTTCAATGGCGGAGCACCAGCGTGGGGAGCTGCATAGAGTCCAGGAGATGGATGTCCTGATCAAACCTGAGGATCCAGCCAGGCTGAAGTACAGGGAGGCCGTCATACCAGAGCCAGTCCTCCAGCCATGGCTGTGGGTCCTGTGTTGTGCCCCTGGGGACAGTGGCCCTGGCATCATTTCTCAGCCTCCCTGAGTGAGGAAGATGAGGCCCACCCTAGGACCTATACCTTCTTCTTCCATGAGCTGATGTTTGCTGAGAGCCATGCTGTGCCAGGCCTTAGGCTGTGTACAAAAGAGCTGTCTTGGGCTGGAGAGATGGCTTAGCAGTTAAGGCACATGCCTGCGAAGTCTAAGGACTCAGATTTGATTCTCCAGGTCCCACATAAGCCAGATGCACATGCCTGCGCATGTGTCTGGAGTTCGTTTGCAGTGGCTGGAGGCCCTGGTGCTCCCATTCTCTCTGTCTCTAATAAATAAATAAATAAATCTTTAAAAAATAAATTAATTAATTAAAAATTTTAAAAAGGGGCTGGAGAGATGGCTTAGTGGTTAAGGCATTTGCCTGCAAAGCCAAAAGACCCAGGTTCAGTTCCCCAGGATGCATGTAAGCCAGATGCACAAGGGGGCACATGCATCTGGAGTTCATTTGCAGTGGCTAGAGGCCCTGGTTTGCCCATTCTCTCACTGTCTGTCTCTCATCTATCTCTCCCTGCTTGCAAATAAATAAATAAATAATTTTTCTTAAATTAAAAAGAGCTGTCTTTTCTTTCATAGTACTTAAAACCTTGTATATACGCTTTCTAATATTAGCCCTTCAGTTAGACTGCCAATGTTGTGCAGGTAGAGAGCAGGCCAGCCTGGGCTACTCAGGGCTCGCGCTTAGCTGGCACAGAACAAAGATCTGTGGGATACGTCAATGAATAAGAGAAGATCTGGGGTCTCGAATCCCGAGTATGGAGACATGAACAGAGCGTGTTGCCATTAGTTCCTCAGACCCAAGACACAGCAGGTACCTTCCTGCAATGCTGCCTGTGTCCTTCTCTGATCTCCAGGACCTGTCAGGACTTAAATAAGCTGGTGTATTAAAGAGGGGCCATCAATCGTCTTCCCCTTGCCTCTGTCTATTGCTAAGTGCTGCTTGAAAGCTTTGGGAGAGTCACAACGAGACACCTTGGAGGCGGCAGAACAGTCAGCCTGTCAAGCCCTACAGGAAAGGCTGAGCAGATGAGTGCCTCCCCCAACCTGCTTCTCCAGTCTAAACCCAACTGCGCCCCCTCCCGCGTATTCACCCCGCAACCTGATGTGGAAGAACAGATCCCCGTGCGTCATGGACACAGTCCTGGTGGCTACTTCACAGCTCTGGATGCATCTTCCCTTGCTAAGCATCACTTTCCCATATGCAAATGAGAAAGGATTCCCATCTGGGAAGAAAAAAGTACTTCTTGAGATAAAAAAATATATATTCCCTAGATACCTCAATACTTTCTTTCTCCCTGTCTCTTTCACTCTCTCCCTCCCTCCCTCCCTTTCTCTTCTTCAAAACTTTGTGTCTTTTGAAGACATCTTTCTCACATATATACCTCTCTCTCATTAAATGTATATTTGAAAGACAGAAAGAAGGACTGGAGGAATGGCTTAGTAGTTAAATCATTTGTCTACAAAGCCAAAGGACACAGGTTAGATTCCCCAGTGCCCACGTTAGCCAGATGCACAAGGGGCACATGCGTCTGGAGTTTGTTTGCAGTGGCTGGAGACCCTGGTGCACCCATTCTCTCTCTCTCTCTCTCACTCCCTCTCTCTCTTTCTCTCCCTCCTTATGTCTCTGTCAAATAAATTATTTAATTAAATTAAATATTAAAAATATATTTTTCCAAAAGAAAGACAGAAAGAAAAGGTTGAGTGTGTGTGTGTGTGTGTGACAGAGAGAGAGAAAAAAATACTCCCACTTTCTTCCCTCTCTCTTCCTCTCCTTATCACCCTTCCATCCCATCCTACACCTGGCAATGCCTGTGCTAAGCTGAGCTGTGTCCGAGGGACACCATTTGCTTTGCTTTCTGGGGTCTCAGGAGCACCCGCCCCAGCCCCCTCTCACAGCCTTCCGGCCCTTAGTGTGAACTTGTTGGCAGAGAGGAGGGGCAGTGGAGGGCAGGTGGAAGAGAGGCTGCTGTCCCCCAACCCCCGCTCCAGTGAAAAGGTTTTCCTTGGCCAGCATCAGCGTGGGCTCTGTCTCACATATGTGCTTGGGTCAGGTCTGCCTACCACAACCAGCACACCCCATACACCGCCCCTTGGCAGGGCCTCAGCGCCTCAGCAACGCTGCTTTCTGTCTGAAGGCACGCGAACTTATACTCCTTGACTATTTAAGTGCTGGGCTCATGGTTGACTTTCACTACACACTTTTCTAGAAATTTTTTCTTAAGTAAAATAACCAATACATTAAATATTGAGAATTTTTTTTAAAGCACATAAGGTTAAAAATTAAACCCATTCATAACCTTACCACACAAAGATAACCATCACTAACATTTTACCATGTAGCTTGTCAATATTTTATGTGAACTTATTATATGTATAATTTTAAAGAAAAATGAGATCATAGCGCTATCTGGTTTTGTAGGGTGTTTCACTTAATATCATATCACATATTTTGTTCATGTTATTAGATGTCCTTGTACAGTCTTCATAGCTGCTCTGTGAGTAGGTGGGATACCATCCCGTTGCTGTAACGGGGACTCATGGCAATGACTTAAAAGTAACAGCTTGGGGCTGCAGAGATGGGTTAGTGGTTAGGGCGCTTGCCAGCGAAGCTTAGGACCCAGGTTCGATTCTCCAGATCCCACATAAGCCTGATGCATAAAGTGGCACATGCATCTGGAGTTTGTTTGCAGTGGCTAGAAGGCCCTGGCATGCCCATTCATTCTTTGTCTCTAATAAAATAAATAACTAAAAATAAAATATTTTTAAAGGAACAGTTTATGTCCCTCTGATGAGGATGGCAGGGCCCTCACGGCTCTGCTGTGCCCTGAGAGAACACCAGAATCTTTTACTGCAGCCCCTGGCGTTGGCGGGGGTGGGGGAACAGAGGATCATGCCCCTCCTTATAAAGGGCACAGGCTTCCTAGGCCCTGGAGCTGCCTGTTTCCTCTGTGTTCATCCCATTAGCCACAACCATTGCCACATCCCACCGTCAGTATCTCAGAAACCAGCTGTGTCTCGATATGCATAAGCCCAGACAAAGACAAGCAGGCATCAGGGACTGCTATTATGGAAGAACATAGTATAGATCCTGGAGATGGCTGACAGCATGAGCCATAATTGCATGTTATCTTGTGAATTTGGGGGAACATTCATATATCCATTGTTGTTCTCTTCAGATAAATCTTCAGTGGAGAAGTCATTTGGTCAAAGAATCAACATGTTTAAGACTTCTGAGAATCATGACATTCCTCCATTCCCACTTCTGGGGAAAGCCCAGGGGTGACCAGTCCTCTGGTAGATATTGTTTCCTTTGGCTTCTCTTCCACCCTGAGCCCTTGAAGTTCTTCATTCTTCAGGAAGAGGGCCAGTCATCCGTAGTTAGACCTCACAGAGACAGCCCCATGCTGAAAGAGATATTTGAGGTGCAGATCCCATAGCCTCCAAGTCAGGCCCCTCTAGGGAAGAGAGGCAAAGATGGGACTACACAGGTCTTGGAAACAGCAAGGTGTTAGGTTCCCCTTCTAACCAGGTGCCAGGGGGCAGCAGTCCAGACTTAAGCCACCCAGACCCTGCGATCAAGAGACTCACAAAGAGCAGAAGTCAGAAGCCAGAGCCCAAGGGCAAAGGACTCTTGGCAGAGGGCTATCTGTGGAGACAGGCATGAGGGTTAAAGAGGGAGATAGATGTTCATGACGCCAAATGTCAGGGGGTCACAGAGGGACCGGGGCCACTTCTCCCTCGGACAGGATCACTTAGCATGGAGTCCAGAGTCCAGTACATGGCATGTCTTAGAACCCGGCCTCCGAGCCCCCCAGCACCTTCCTCAGATCTAAGGGGGCCTGTCACCAGCAGATGGGGCTCTGTCTACACAGAGCTGCTGAAGGCTTGCTCAGCGACTCTACTTCCTGGGTCATGAGGCTTGTCTGGAAACTGTCAATTCTGAACAGCACGCAAGGTAGTGCTGTTTCCCTCAAAAGGACACCAGAAGTGGATGGAAGGCAGTAACCTAGGCAACCCTATCTTGGGAAGCAGGGGGCTTAGGGAGGGGTCGCTGCATCCCCAGTATTTATCTGGTCCCAAGTCCTCTGAAGATGAGAAAGACTAACCATTCGTCTGGAGCCACGAATTACCACCAGGTGGCGCCACACTGCAAGGAGGAGACTCTCCTTGTTCACCATTCTCCGCGCCCCTTCCATTTCTTCTGGCGTTTACACAGCCCCCCTAAATCTCACCATCTATTTAAGGGATCTAGGTAAGGGACACACATTTAAGGGATGGCAGAGGTGGAGCTTCCGAGAAGGCCTGCCGGTGAAGGCAAGCTGTCATGAGACATGCTAGCTGGGACAGTCTTGGGTGGTTCTTGCGCATGGAGTCACCCCTCGATTCCCTCAAGTGCCAAAATCCAAGGACACACAAGGCCCTGCACAGCGATGTAGTTAGTGCTTAGAGGGGCTCTGAGAAACGAAACCTCGGATGGGAAAATAGGATGAGGAGAAAACTCCCAGCCTGCTCAGAAAAAGAAATATAGTCAATATTGATTATAGATATGATAAACCATTCAAACCCCTAAAATGAGAAAAGGAAAAAAGAAGGTGAGATGCCTTCTGTGTGGCTTGTTGGTTTTCCAATTTTCCTTTAGTTTGCCTATGAATGAATACAGCCAACAGATCTAGGCACCTAGGAAAACTTCCATTGTCCCCAGTCCCTGGACCCCCTGATGGCTCTCCAGGAGGACAGCTATCCTGCTGAAGTGGCAACCTCAGAACCAAAGGCTCTCTCTTTCTCAGCTCCAAGTCATCTCTTTCTCTTTTTTTTTTTTTTTTTTTTTTTTTTTTTTTTTTTTTTTTGGTTTTTCGAGGTAGGGTCTCACTCTGGCCCAGACTGACCTGGAATTCACTATGGAGTCTCAGGGTGGCCTTGAACTCATGGCAATCCTCCTACCTCTGCCTCCTGAGTGCTGGGATTAAAGGCGTGCACCACCACGCCCGGCTCCAAGTCATCTCTTTAAGACTTCTTGGACTCTTTCTCTCCACCTCAGTATGGTCCTTCTCCTGCTTTGGTTACCTTCTCAGATTTCACCTTTTTGCACATTTTCTTGGGACATGTTGAGAGTCTCCCTGCTGGCCTGTCTGCCCCATGGTGCAACCCAGCATCTAAGACCTGGCGTATGGCAATGTTACCTGAATGGGCACCAGCCCTTGGCCAGCCCGAGACAGCCACTAGTGCCCTCAGACATCCTCAAGCAGATCTCCCCAGCACCAGGACAGTTTGTAATCCCTGAGAAGCCAACAGCTTCTCCCATAGAGAGCCTGTCCCTTTCTGTGAGGGCAGAGGAAGGATCAGTCTTTCTGTGTAGCGTTTTCGGGCTCCACATGGAGCTGGTCTTGGGTTCATGGAAACTTTGAGGGGGCTCAGGCAAACGGAAATCTTCCAGGGCACCTCTGCAATGAGTGGACAGGGCGCTATGCTGAGCTACTAAAGAATCTGTCCGCTTTGTGCGGTTGGACGCTCAGTGTAGGATAAAGAAGTTTCTATTGGAGGGGGGATCCAGGGACACTGGTGGTTGGGTGCCGTGGGACCTGCCGTCCTCAGCCTCTTGACTGGAACTCAGGAGGCAGGCGAGGCAGGAAAGTCAATGAGTTAGGGAGGGATAGTGCTGGACAAGGAGCTGGCCGGCCAGCCCTCCCCCAACCCACTTAATAGATTGACCAAGCTGGGACTCTGAGCTGAAGAGTTATGCCCTCACTGGGGGACCCCATAGGACACTGCTGGGCAAAGTGACAGAGGGGGTATGGACATCTGAGGCCAGGGAGAGTTGGAAAGGGCCCTAAGCCTAGTTCTTTCTCCATCAGGGCCAATAGACAGCACTACAGTACCATGGTCCTGCACATGGGACCTCAGAACCCACAGCCCACCCCTGGCCCCACCTGTGAGAATTCCGACTCATCCTTCTAGATCAATGACTCCCAACTGGGCAATCTGAGTCCCCACGGGATGTCTGGAGGTGGTTTGCATGTCCCATCTAGAGTTGAGGGTAGCGCGCATGGAACAAGCTTTCTGAGGACCATTCCCCACGGAACCAGGAGCCAGGTTGCTACCATTAGATATGTTTGAAAATATTTCAAAATTAACAGTTTTCTTTTTCTTTTTTTTCTTCCATTTTTGAGGTAAGGTCTTGCTGTATCTAACCCAGGCTGACCTGAAATTCTGGAATTCTCTATGTAGTCTCAGGGTGGCCTTGAACTCTCGGCGATCCTCCTACCTCTGCCTTCAGAGTGCTGGGATTAAAGATGTGCACCACCATGCCCAGCTGTCAGAAAAAACAGGTTTAAAGGAGGAAGAGGAAGGGAGAGAAGATGGGATAAACCTCCCTAGAGAAATGGCTGGTGGCTGATTGCAGGGAGGGCAGAAAAGGGGGTCTATGTCTGGAGAAAAGAATGTGGCCCAAACCATGGGGACATGTTAAAGGGCCAGAGGCCAGCTCTGGCCACAGTTGGGACTATCTGGACATCAAAATAAAGGAGGATACTAATGGATTATAATTTACCAAATAAAATAGAATTTGATGAGTCTATTCTGATGTAAGTAAATAAATAATAGGGACAGCTCTTCCTTCCAGTAAATGCCAATAATAAGTGAGTGATGGAGTCAGAAGATTCTTTGGCAGCCACCACAGTCATAATGGATTCAGGCAAAAATCATCAATGAAGGTTAAGACAGGGATGAAAGTCAGATGAACAAAATACTCACTTATTCTCGAAACAACGCTGTACTAAGTTCAGTGGGGATCAGAACATATGGTAAAGGAGTCCTGGAAGAAAAAAGCATGGCACAGACCCATCCTGGGAAAAGAGGTTCTGCACACTGTGACCTGTGAAGGCTATGAAGTCACAAGCAACTGTAGAAAGGTAACCAAGCACAGCGTGTGGTTCTGGACAGACAGACAGCAGCTTCAGAGAACAAAATCTGGAGAGCTGGAAAACTCTGAATATGACTGACATCTCAGATGACAGCACCACCTTAGGGCTCAACATCCCGTTTTGGTTACTATTATGGCTGTCTGAGAGATCGGCCTTGTTCTTAGGGGAAACATGCAGTGTGCTGAACTAGTGAGTGATAAGGAGAATGGCGCCTGTGACTTATTCTCCAAGACTCGGGAAAGTGAACGAGAGAGAGAGAGCAGCAGGGAGAAAGAGGAGAGGACAGTGAGGGGAGGGGAGGGGAGAAGAAGGCAGGGCAGGGGAGAGAGGAGGACAGGGAGGACAGAGAAGGAAAGGGGAGGAAAGGAGAGCTCCAACGAAGAGTACAGCTGATGCACCAAAAAAAAAGCACCCAAGCTGAGCGTGGTGCGCACACCTTTAATCCCAGCACTCAGGAGGCAGAGGTAGGAGGGTCGCCATGAGTTCAAGGCCACCCTGAGATTATGTAGTGAATTCCAGGTCAGCCTGGGCTAGAGTGAGACCCTACCCTGAAAAAAAAGCATGTACCCAACTGGTCCATCTTGATCAAGAACACATAAGTTGTTTTCTGCCATTCCCATAACTTTTGTATGTCTGAAGTTTTTTTATGAAGATAAAAAACCTTTTTATTGCCGGGTATGATGGCACACGACTTTAATCCCAGCACTCAGGGGACAGAGGTAGGAGGATCATTTGTGAGTTCAAGACCAGCCTGAGACTACACAGTAAGTTCCAGGTCAGCCTGGACTAGAGCAAGATCTTACCTTGAAAAACAAACAACTTTTTATACCTTTTCAGTTGGCTTACAAAACAAAAAAATTTTTTTTTAATTTTGGGTTTTAGTTTTATTTATTTATTTGAGAGCGACAGACAGAGAGAGAGAGAGAGAGAGAAAGAGAGAGAGAGAGAATGGGCACGCCAGGGCTTCCAGCCACTGCATACGAATTCCAGATGCTTGCACCCCCTTGTGCATCTGGCTAATGTGGGTCCTGGGGAATGGAGCCTTGAACTGGGGTCCTTATGCCTCAGAGGTAAGCGCTTAACCACTAAGCCATCTCTCCAGCCCTTACAAAACATTTTTTGACGTGAACTGCATTTGTCTCTTTTGAGCCAGATACTTGCTTTGGACACTGAGGAAGTTGTGCTCCCCTCCCCCACTCGTGTGAGGCATCTTTTTCACCTGCACCTGACCTCTTCACCCAGAAGTTAGATCAGAGAGGAGGCACATGTGGGGAGCAGTGCCTGGCACCAGGGGCCCCCACAGCAGCTGCTTACCTGGAGGCCTCGGGCTGGAGAGGGGACACCCAACAGCCATCAGCCTTGCAAGGTCAGTGGCAGGTCCTGGCCCAGAGTAGCTCTTTGGTCTGGATCCATTATAAACCCCAGGGTCTCATGGTCCTCCACCCAGCTGCTCATGAGCTCAGCCCATACTCTAGGAAGTGGAGAAGAAGAGCTATACAATGCCCCTGGGTGGCCAGGCGTGGTGGCTCACACCTTTAATCCCGGCACTCAGGAGGCAGAGGTAGGAGGTTCGCTGTGAGTTCGAGGCCAGCCTGACACTACATAGCAAATTCCAGCTCAGCCTGGGCTAGAGAGAGACCCTACCTCAACAAAACAAACAAGCAAGCAAACAAAATGCCCCTGGGAAACAGGCCCAGGCCCAGCAATGATGCAGCCCTTGAAGCCATACCAGAAGGAGGCCTCAGACTCAGGAAGCCTTCTAAGAAACTGACCCCAAATGAAAGGGGAGGGCGAGGCTTCCTGAATGCAAAACATCCACCAGCATCATTCATAACAAGAGAGCTCAGGAACCTGAGGTTTTGTGAGTTATGGTCTTTCTGCATGGCCCGAGATTGTGTGGTCATTGGATTCACCCAAATGATAAATAAATAACATAACCTGTTAAAAAAACATTCACAGGAGAGGAGAAAAGACATGCAGGTAACACATCCACATCCAGAAGGCACAGGGCCGGATCAAGTGGTTTGAGTATGGGTGCTGTTAGCTCGTTAGTCCTTGTCTAATTGCCTTGCAGAATTTCTCCTATTGACTATGGAATGGATTCCAGCTCCCTGCTTATTACTCCAAGCCTTCTGCGGTTAGCCCCAACCCAAGAGTCAACCCAGGGCCTTCCTCATTCACGCTGTTCCCTTTTTACTAGTACCCTGGGGGATGGAGAGATGGCTTAGCAGTTAAGGCACTTGCCTGCGAAACCTTAAGACCCAGGTTTAATTCCTGCATCTCGAGTGTGTTTGCAGTGGCTCTCTCTCTATCTGCTCCCCCCACCTCAAATAAATAAATGAAATGAAAATATTTTTAATAGAGAGAGTATCTTAGGCCAGGCGTGGTGGCGCGCCTCAGTACTTATGAAGGATGGTCGTGAATTTGAGGTCAGCCTGGGACTACAGAGTGAGTTCCAGGTCAGCCTGGGCTAGAGTGAGACCTTGCCTGGAGGAAAAAGAGAGAGAGACAGAAAAGAGAGAGAATGAATGGAATGAATCTTCCCTTTGTGTTTAGGCCGGACCAGACTGTGGGACCTTTCTAGGGGTGATGCACAGCTGTCGGTGGTACTCAACAGATGCTGGGGAGAAGGTGTACTGTCACCCTGGACCCCGGGTGTCCTGCAATCTTGTCAGAACTGCCCTTCTGTCTTCTTTCCAGAGCTAAGTTCTTCCTGCCATCTTGCTACCACTGTGAGCATCTCTGAGAACAAGGTCACATGGGCAATGCGTACTCCTGGCACTTACAAACATGATCAGATGAAAGTAGAAGGAGAGGCCCCAAGGGGAGAAAGGAAGAGCTTGGGCCTTGCTAGACCACCCATTCAGATTCATTCAGACCCAGTGTAAAGGATGGGGGCAAGAAGGATCATACTAAGGGACACTGGGCAGCAGGTGAGAAGGAATCAGGCCATGGGTGTCATGCTTCCCCATCAGGGAGGGGTGTGGCACCACTCCTCACTCCCCTTCAAGAGGGTCTGGCTTCTCCTTGCTCCCACAGACTCAAGCCAATCCCCGGCTTCCCTGCGTGTAGTCCTTGCAGTTCTGTGTAACCTGCATTACTTGGTGCCGGCAATCATTTGGAAGTCCTCCTTGTGGGGCTGGGGAGATGGCTTAGTGGTTAAAGTGCTTGCCTGCAAAGCTAGAGGACCTAGGTTTGATTCCACAGGACCCACGTAAGCCAGATGCACAAGGTGGCACATGCATCTGGAGTTCACTTGCAGTGGCTGCAGACCCTGGTGTGCCCATTCTCTTTCTCCACCCCTCTCTGCTTCTCTCTCATAGTAAATAAACAAATAAATAAATAAATAGTATTAAAACAAAAAGAAGTCTTCCCTGTTGGACAGTTAGTGACACCATATACTGACGACCCCTTCACAGGCAAGAGCCAATAGTGGGACAACACTAAACCCCTCACGGACTCCAAGGACACCACTGGGCAGCACCCCCTAAATCATTTGAAAGATAGTTGCAGGTTTGGGGCATGATCTTTGACCCTTTGATGTTTCTGTGGATTTTTCCTAAGAACAAGGATATTCTCTCACAAAACCAAAGTCTGGAAGTTCACAGTGACACCATGTTCTTGAGGTCTAGGCTTGTTTAGAATGTTTAAAAACTTTTTATTGACAACTTCCATATATATAGGCAATATGCCATAATCATAGTTCCTTCCCCCTATTCCTCTTTTCACCTTTCCAGGGACCCCCCTCCACTGAATCCTTCCTTTCCAACTAATATCTCTTCTATTTTTATTTTATTTTTACTTATTTTTGTTTACTTATTTGCAAGGTGAGAGAGAGAAGAGAGACAGAGAGAATGGGTGCACCAGGGCCTCCAGCCACTGCAAACAAACTCCAGGTGCATAAACCTCTTTGTGCATCTGGATTTACTTTCATACTGGGGAGCTGAGCATGCATTGTTAGGCTTTGTAGGCAAGCGCCTTAACCACTAAGCCATTTCTCCAGTCCTCTCTTCTATTTTGATTAATCATTTTTTATTTAAAAATATTATATGCGAAAACAATCAGCATTGTGATGCTCCTAGCACAAAGACATGCCAAAAGTGTTTGCAGTAATAGAAATGCTAATTATTGTGATTAGATTTTCATACGCTGTAGACATATAAGGGGGTAGCCCTGTGCCCATAAATATGTATGTATGTCAACTAAAAATATAAAATTACACAGCCTACATACAAATATCAGGTTTCTCCATAATGATGGGGGCCTTCCATTGCTTTTAATTCTTCTGTCATTTGTGTCTGGCTTTTATCACTGAGCGTAATGTTTACAAAGTTCATTCACGTTGTAGCAAGGATCGGTGCTCTGGGCTTCTTATGGCCCAGTAACACTCTACAACACAGAGTGAGACACACACCAAGTTTGTCTATCCATCTGTCTGTTGATGGACCCTGAGTCATGTCCACATTACACATGATAGTCATAGCAGCATTTGTTTGAATGTCAATTTTTGATTCTTTTGGGAATATACCACCAAGGAGTATAATCGTTGAGGAAGATGGTAATTCTGTGTTTAATTCTTTGGCGAATCATCAAACTGTTTTTCACAGAAAAGGTGTACACCACCATACCTGGAATATGACATATATATGTATGAATTTGGTTTTTCAAGGTAGGGTTTTGCGCTAGCCCAGGCTGACCTGGAATTCACTATGTAGTCTCAGAGTGGCCTTGAACTCATGGCGATCCTCCTACCTCTGCCTCCCAAGGCCTGGAATTAAAGGTGTGTGCCACCATGCCTGGCTCATACAACATTTAAGAACCCACACAGTTCATAGACTAGCAGAATAATTCCCCTATTAACCATGAGCATAGGATCTGAATAGTTTCCCAAAGAACATACAAAATAGCCAATAAACCAAGCAAACCAACTCTAGATGCATGTACCACTTAGTGCATCTGGCATTACATGGGTACTGGGGAATCAAACTCAGGTCCTTAGGTTTTACAGGCAAGCATCTTAACCACTGAGCCATCTCTCCAGCCTTCTTTTCATTTTTCTTTTTTTTTTAAACTATTTATTTATTTATTTATTTGACAGAGAGAGGAGACAATGAATGGGTTTGTTCATCTGCAAATGAACTCCAGATGTATGCACCACATTGTGTGTCTGGCTTTTATGGGGGTACTGAGGAGGAGAACCTGGGCCAGCAGGCTTCCCTAGCAAGAGCCTTTAACCACTGAGCCATCTCCCCAGCCCCTTTTCATTTTCTTAATGGTGTGGGTAGCAGTTATCTTCTCACTGCTGAAACAAACAAACAACAAAGACCAGAAGCAGCTTATACAGAAAAGGGGTTTATTTCAGCTTACAGTTTTAAGAAGTTTCATTGTCACGGGGCAAGCATGGCAAAAACAGATAGGGTGCCACATCTTGTCACATCCGCTTGGAGGAAGCAGCTGGAGTGAGCTAGCTATGAATGCCCACTGGGGCTGAACTAACAACGGATCTCCTACGAGGCTCCTCCTCCCAAAGGCTCCACCATCTGGGGATCAAGCATGAGGCTTAATTTCAAGCACATGAGGCTACGAGGGGACATTTTACATCCAAACCACTCTAGTATCATTTGAAAACTAACACTTTAGGACTCAAGGGATGGCTCAGTGGTTAAAGGCACTTGGTTGCAAAGCTTGACTGCTCAGTTCCCCAGTGCTCACGTAAGGCCAGATGCACAAAGTGGCCATGTATGCGGAGTGTGTTTGCAGAGGGATGAGGCTGTGGTGCGTCACTCTCTCCCTCTTATCTCTCTTTCACTCTCTCTCTGCCTGCAAACATATATCTATATCTATATCTATATCTATCTATCTGTATATATATATATATATATATATATATAATTGCTTTGAATTTTAATGAAATCCAATTTTGTTGCTTCTGTTCCTTCTGGTGCCATATCTACAAATGCTCACCAAATTCAAGGTCATAAAGATTTACCACCCTTTCCCCCTAAGTTTTCTAGTTCTGCTCTTATATGTGTACCTTTCATCTGTTTTAACTATTTTATATGATACCAGGTAAAGATCTGACTCCATTCTTTTACATGTGGTGACTATCCAGTTTTCCAGCACCAAACTTTGAAAAGATCATTCTTCTTGAATGGAGTTGTTAACTTTGCTGAAAATTTCTGGACTCTTAATTTTATTTATTTATGGAGAAAATAAATATATATATATATAGAGAGAGAGAGAGTGAGAAGGAGAATGAATGGATGTACTGGGGGGCCTCTGACCACTGCAAACAAAGTCCAGACACATGCACCACTTTGTACAACTGGTTTTATGTGGGTACTAGGGAATTGAACCCAGACTGTTAGACTTTGCAAGCAAGTGCCTTTAACTGCTAAGCTATCTCTCCAGTCCTGGAGTCTCAATTTTATTACATTGATCTAGGTGCCTATCTTTGTGCTAGTCTTGTGTTTATTGGTTACTGTTATTTTATACAAATTTGAAACCAGAAAGTATACTACTGCCAACAAAAATTCACTGAAACTCCAGCATAGAGGAGGGGGCTTTGTTTAAGAAGAACTCAGAGAGTTACAGCCTTTGGTACAAAATGGAAATGTGCTCAGCAGGAAGAAATGGAGGCGTGTGCAGTACAAGTTTCTGCCCAGGTTCTCAGCCCAGTCTGCAGAGATTATGGGAGGAGACCAGTGCAGGAAGCACTCCGTTCTCATGGGCTGATTGCAGCCAGCAGCTCGCATAGTATAGTGAGAGCAGCAGTTGCTAGTTGAAACAGGAACATGCCTGAGTCGGGGCTGCCCTGGTTCTCTAAGCACAGTAGTGAGCCCCCAGTCAGCAAATGGTCAACAGGACCTACTCAGAATCCAGGACTAGTCAGTCACTTGGAACCCTTCTTAGTAACTTAGCTTTATTTAAAGTCCATAATATATTATTCTTTGTCAGGATACTTTCGGCTATTCTGGGTCCCTTGGTATTCCACGAGTATTAACATCCATTTGTCAATTTCTCCCGTCCAAGTAAGAACCAGGCCCGACCCTGCTTAGCTTCCAAGATCAGATGGATTCAGGGCGGTGTGGCCCTAGACCCATTTGTCAATTTCTACAAAGAAGCCAGTCGGGAATCAAAGAGAACTACGCTGGAGCCGTAGACCAGTTTGGGGATTATGTCACAGTAACAGTATTAAGTTTCGAACATGAGATATTTTCCCATTTATTTAGATATTCTTCAATTACTTTCAGCAATGTTTTGTACTTTTCGGTATACAAATTCCACACTTCTGGTTAAACTTCTTTTTTTTAAATTTTTTATTTTTTTAATTACTTATTTATTTATTTGAGAGCGACAGACACAGAGAGAAAGACAGATAGAGGGAGAGAGAGAGAATGGGCGCGCCAGGGCTTCCAGCCTCTGCAAACGAACTCCAGACGTGTGCACCCCCTTGTGCATCTGGCTAACGTGGGACCTGGGGAACCGAGCCTCGAACCAGGGTCCTTAGGCTTCACAGGCAAGCGCTTAACCGCTAAGCTATCTCTCCAGCCCTAAACTTCTTTCTAACCACCTTATTCTTGTCTTTTGTGTGTGGAGTATATGTGGTGGTGGTAGGAGGGGGTGGTGTATGCACATGTATGTTCAGATGTGCTCCCAAGCACACAGAGGCCAGACACCATCAAGTGTCCCTCCTTCATCTACTGCTCATCCACATATTTCCTTCAGACAGAGTCTGAAGGCACAGGTGAGCTTTTGGGAATGGGCCAGCCATTCTCTCATCTCTGCTCCCCCAGGACTGGGGTTACAAATATGTATGGCCACACCCAGCTGTTTAGTTGAGTCCTGAGCAGTCTATTTGTGGTTTTTAATGTAAAGTGTGTCTCCTGTAGAAAATATAGAGTCAGATCATATTTTAATACAATCTGATAATTTCTCCCTTTGAATTGGATTGTTTTGCCCATTAACATTTATTATTGATATAGTTATATTATCTTCTTTTTTTAAAAATTTATTTATTTGCCAGCAGAGAAAGAGGCAGATAGACAGAATGGGCACACCAGGGCCTCTAGCCGTTGCAAACAAATCCTAGATACTGGCTTTACATGAGTACTGGGGAATCAAGCCTGGGTCCATAGGTTTGCAGGTAAGTGCCTTAACTGCTAAGCCATCAATCCAGCCCTCTCCTCTTATTCTTATAAAACCACTATGTAAATGTTTAACTATCTTAAAACTATCCCAGTTTTCTAAGGCTATGCCCATTTTTTATTTCAAAAGTATTTAACTAGGGCTGGAGAGATGGCTTAGCGGTTAAGCGCTTGCCTGTGAAGCCTAAGGATCCAGGTTCGAGACTCGTTTCCTAGGACCCACGTAAGCCAGATGCACAAGGGGGCGCACGCATCTGGAGTTCATTTGCAGTGGCTGGAGGCCCTGGCGCACCCATTCTCTCTCCCTCTTTCTCTCTCTCTCTCTTTCTCTGTCTCTGCCTTTCTCTCTGTGTCTGTTGCTCTCAAATAAATAAATAAATAATGAACAATAAAAGTATTTAACTAAGCCTTTTAATTTTTAAAAATTTTTAATTTTTTTTACAAAGGTTATATAGTCTTATAACCCTTCTTTCCTGGTCCCGCTTTCCCTGAGGGTTCTCTTCAGTGGGGTTATTGGTATTCACTGTGAGGTAAAATACCTCAATCTTTGTGGGTGGAGTGCTTCAGGTTCTTTTTGAAAATATATATATTTAACTTATTTATTTGAGAGAGAGAAAGAGGCAGAGAAGAGAGAGAATGGACATGCCAGGGCCTCCAGCCACTGCAAATGAACTCCAGGTGTATGCACTCCCCCCAGGTGCATCTGGCTCATGTGGGTCCTGGAGAACTGAACCGGGATCCTTGGGTTTTGCAGGCAAATGCCTTAACCGCTAAGCCATTTCTCCAGCCCCCAGGCTATTTCTTTTTTTTTTAATTTTTTTAAAATTTATTTATTTGAGAGCAACTGACACAGAGAGAAAGACAGATAGAGGGAGAGAGAGAGAATGGGCGCGCCAGGGCCTCCAGCCTCTGCAAACGAACTCCAGACGTGTGCGCCCCTTGTGCATCTGGCTAACATGGGACCTGGGGAACCGAGCCTCGAACCGGGGTCCTTAGGCTTCACAGGCAAGCGCTTAACCGCTAAGCCATCTCTCCAGCCCCCCAGGCTATTTCTTAACCACCTCCCACCCAGATCTTAGTCTTCTCTTCCCTCTCTCCCATGTTGTTCCCCAAGCCTTGGCTGGTCTGTGAGCAGTCTTTTGCTTCTCTAGTGTTTGGACAGCATAATCTTTATCTGTAAGCAGTGCAGTATTCTTTCTTCTAATACAAAAGCTGTTGAGGCCTCTACTGCACTTTTAATTTTTTTTTAATTATTATTTTTGAGAGAGACAGAATGGACACACCAGGGCCTTCAGCCACTGCCAATGAACTCCAGACATGTGCGCCCCCTTGTGGCACATATGCAACATTGTGCACATTGCATCACTGTGTGTCTGGCTAAGTGGGACGTGGAGATCCAAACATGAGTTCTTAGGCTTCGCAGGCAAGTGCCTTAGCCACTAAGCCATATCTCCAGCCCTCTAAATGCACTTTTAATGTTGGTTAACTTTATTTTCTCCTTACACTCTGAAGTTAGAGGGGATGAGAAATGCTGGTAACCTACCCCTCCCATTGATTTAACCCCTGATGGGAGCTGAGGGAAGGGCCTATTTTCGTATGATATCCACCCAGATTACATTCCCAAGGCAAAAACCTAAACAATACTTCCAGTTTCACTAGCTCTGAATTGACTTAGGGATCCATAATCTTGGAGGTCACACATTTGGAGGGCAATGATGATCAATCCCCCACTAGTTTTACAATACCCAGCACTTCTGCTGGATGGGGAACGATAATGGTTGCCACAGTTACTTTCTAGGCCCTTGAAGGCTGCATTTGCCTTTGAAACCTTGACCCGTCCCTTGGATCCGCAGTCAGATGGAGGGGCAGAACAGGATGAAAGCATCTGACATTTGTCTTCACGTTGTGTCTGTCTTCTTTGTTAACTTTAACCTTTGGTGCACATTTTACTCAGCACAGCACGTAGACATGTTGATCATGGAGAAATGTTTTAACCAAAGACTAGACTAGACCTAAACTTGCTTTGTCTTTTTCCTCTCCCCTGAAGGCTAAAGACACCCCGCCCTGTCCTGACTGGCAACCCCACACCCTTAAAAAAAAAAAAAAAAAAAAAAAAGGTGGTGGGGTGAAAAGAGGTAGTACCAGAACTTGTCACCACACTGAGGTGGGAGAGAGATGGAGGGGTTGTGGCCTGAGTGTCACAGACTTGCTACTCTTCACTTACTAAGATTTAGTAGATTTGCTTGGAGTTTTGATTAGTTCATCTGCCATATGCATGAGGAACATTACTGATAATATGAAATGTGTCTCGGGAGACGGTCTTTCAGTTTTCACCAGTTATAGTTGTTTTTGGCTCATGTACCTACAAGGCTCCTCACACTCATTGCTAAAGTAGAAGTCCAAGAAAAGTTTAGATGTTAAAATTAACAGATATAATAAAAGGAGAGGTCGGATGGTGCATGCCTTTAATCCCAGCACTTGGGAGGCTGAGGTAGGAGGATCGCCAAGAGTTCAAGGTCACCCTGACACTACATAGTGAATTCTGGATCAGCCTGGGTCAGTTAGGCCCTACCTTGAAAAACCAAAGACAAAAAATAAATAAATAAGAAAAAAAGGTTAAAAAAGAGCTGTCAAAGGAGAAAACTGTAAGAAAGGCAGGGAAAAAAAATTCAGGACAGGATTCAGTTCCTTAGCCTCATTTAAACTATACTGCTGGAAAGCAAGAACGACTACGTATTTTATCACTCTAGCATTTGTAAAAATCAATGAGAAATGGTTAAAGGTGGTTGACTGGCAAAGCAAAATAAATGGACTAAGGAAAAAGAATGGCCAACAAGGATGTCAACTGAAGCTAATTCCATTTATCATCACTTTAGCAATGCATGATGTAGAAAGACTGGAAGAGATGAACCACAACTGCTGTGCTTACAGCTGGTGATAATGTTACTATAGAACAATTTGTAGACTGGAAGAATAAGAGTTGAGCAAAATTAGAAGATATTAAATTAATAAATAGGAAACGGGTTTTTATTCAGTTTGTGAATAATCTTCTTTTCCCATTTTTTTATTAGTTATGTACATACCCAGTGTGCATACAGCCATATCGATACCATGGTAAGCCTCCTCCCTGTCCTCCCCGCTCCGCAGAGACCCTCCTCATTGAGGAAGGTGGGTCGTGCAGTTTGGGGTTAGCCATCAGTTATTGGGAAAAGGCAATGTCTCTGTGCATAGTGTCCCAACCTGTGGCTCTAAACTATCTTTCTGCTCCCCTCTTCCGCGAATTTCCCTGAGCCACGCTGGGTTCGTTTTAGGTCTACTTCAGTGATGAGGTCTTGGGAAGCCTGTCTCTGGATATCTGGTTTAGTAGGAGTTAAGTGTTCTCTGTGTCTATCTCCTTCACCCTTGTGCTGGTACCAGATTCACCAAGAAAGCAGAACTCTTGCTCATTTCCCCAAAACATGGAATTTCAAAGTCGTGAAGAAGAGTGAAACTACATACTAATAGTTGAGATACTTGCCTTTTTGTTTGGGGGAAAGGAGCCTTAAAACATAAAACTAGACAAGTATGACACAAACCAGCAATGTGTAGCAAAGATTGCCAAAAAGCGTGGAAATGTTTTTGAAATAATTTTAAAACTTTAGCTAAAATAAGATTATTTTCAGGCACAATATGGTTTTGGAAACAATCTACTCCCAGAAGAATACTATCTGATGTTGGAAAGTATGGAGAAATAGGTCTGTTAACAGAATATGACTTGGAGAAAACAATTTTACTACACTTAGTTAAAAATGGTTTCATGGGATTGGAGAGATAGCTTAGTGGTTAAGGAGTTTGCTTGTGAAGCCTAAAGACCCACGTTCGATTCCCCAATATCCACCTAAGCCAGATGCACAAGGTGGCGCATGCATCTGGATTTTGTTGCGCCCATTCTCTGTCTCTCTCTGCTTTTTCTCCCAAATAATAATTGAGAAAAAAAAGATTTCACTTCTAACCCAATGGAAGTAGAGCTCTATTATAGGAATGGAAATCTGTACTGCACATAATGTTAAAGTTAGAGGCAACAGGACAGTATTACCTCATTAGTGTACATTAGATATATTAAACAAACTAGCGGTTATAAAAATGTCTCCAATACACTGTGATTTAATATTTTATTTTTATATATTTATTTATGAGAGAAAAGAGAGAGAATGGTTATGCCAGGGCCTCTAGCCACTGCAAATGAACTCCAGACATATATACTACTATGTACTGTCTTACGTGGGTACTGGGGAGTCAAATACGGGTCCTTAGGCTTTACAAGCAAGCGTCTTGACCTGTAAGCTCTCTCTCCAGTAATTCTCCAGTAAATGAGCCAGTAGCTTATTCCACTGTTGCGTCCCAGGTCAAAGTCAGCAGTTCAAGACTGGCAGGCCAACCACAGCAGTCATACAGGACACACTGAGCCTCTCACAGGCATCTGGGCCAACAAGCATGGGGACAGTCTGTGTGACCAACTCCTTTGTTTATCGTTTAAGGCCCAGTCTAGAGGTCTTACTCACATCTCGTCACCCAAAACTTTATCACATGGCCACAGTGACCAGCCAGGGAGACCGAGAAGCACAGCTGTCAGCTGGGCAGCTGTGTGTGCAGGTAAAATTCAAGAATTTCATTAAAGGAAGGGGAGACAGACATGAAGACAGCTGTCTGATTACCTGTGGTGCGAATACCTGGGAAACACCCTTGAAGAAGTCATTCCAAACACAGCACTTGGCCCACAGGCATGGGGCAGAGGGGAAGAGTACTGATTCAGAGTTTTTGATGGGCAATAGCACATTTATAAAGTAACCAAGGAACTTTTAAAAACTAGTCACTTAAAATATTTTATTTATAATAATATGTTAAATACATTAAGTCTATTTACATTGTACAAAATGTTTAATGTCCCCCAAATTAGACTGCATCAAAATGAATGAACTTCCTGTACATTACTGACAACTGCCCCAACTTTGGGGAAGCTGAATGACTGTGTCTGCACACCTTCACCTGGGACACAAGCTACCCAGGGCGGGCATGACAGTGGGACAGCTGGAACAAGGTCCGCCTTGTATTTACTACATCCTAACATTCAACAGTAACTTTTTTTTTCTTCCTACTTTTCTTTTTTGGTTTTCCAAGGTAGGGTCTCCCTCGAGCTCAGGCTGACCTGCAATTCACTCTGTAGTCTTAGGCTGGCCTCAAACTCAGCGATCCTCCTACCTCTGCCTCCCAAGTACTGGAATTACAGGCGTGTGCCACCACACCCAGCTTTGACAGTAATTTTTAACTAGAGATGTCTATACCTTATCTAGCTTAATATAACTTAGATTTCAGATGCTGTAAGAGAGATGCCCCAATGCCCCTCACTAACAAACCAGGCCAGTACTTTACTTTGAGATCAAGTGAGGCACTGTTTTCTTACAGGCTAATAATTACAAAAGTAAAACTAAAGACTTCCCAGAAACAAAGTAATCAGCAGTTTTGGCTTCCTTCTAAGTCAAGTACTCATGTTTAGGACTTAACTAGCCTGTTTTAAAAATCTCTCCTATGGCCTTTAGTTAATGATGGTCAAGTGAAGAAAATAATAAAATCTTCCTCCTTCAAAATCTATGACCCAAACTACAAAGAAAGGAGGGAGGGAGGGCAGGGCGGGGGGTGGGAGGGCAGGGGCCAGACTTCCCAAAAGGAAGCAGGAGACGGGACTGGGATGGGAATCCTGACAGCCAGGCTACCACTGCCTACAGGAGGGAGTCACTGGCCTGATCGATCATCTGACGAAAGCTCAGAAAGGAGACAGCCAGGCTACACCATCCTGTAGCCAAAGCCGCATGCAGCCCAGCAGAGCTGCTCCTGCCCAGACGTGTCCTGTGTGGGCCACAGGGATGAACAAGCAGCACCTCGGACACAGCTGTCCCAGGAAGCCACTGCAGGAGCAAACACACAGGGGCCTGGAATGGGAGCGAGGCTCATGGACCCAGAGAATGCCGAGGAGCAGCAGCAAGCCACGGCAACTCATCCAAGAAGCGCATCTCACCATGATGGCGACAGAAGAAACTTAAGCAGCACAATGAACTGGAGAAAACAGGGACTTCCAAGACAAGGTGATAAAACGACCATGAGAACAGACAAGAAAAACAGAGGTAGGGAAAGTAACGGGATGGAGGCCATCCCATGCAGAATCCTAACACACTCACAGCTGAGTCAAAGCTCAGAACCACCCACTACACCAGGACAGGGTCAAGGAAATAGAGGAGGGCAGCCGGGAAGGAGATAACAGTACTCACTTGAAATGACCGGCGCCAGCACCCACGGCTCAGTAAGGCCATCAAACGCTTGGAGACCACCCCGTGTTGAGGACACAATGAGTGGACTGTGGGGCTGGCCATAACAAGGTCATAACTGGCTGCTGTCTACAGCACTGTTTTACACACTTATGTTTCTGCTTGACCTTAGGGTTTTTGTCTTCTTGCTTGTTTTACGATAGCACATTTCATTTTCCTAAAGCCAACAGTGTGTGGGGTAGAATACTGCTTAAAGTATACCCAGAGTAAAGTGAAAAGTCTATGACTTTACAGAAATATTCCCCTTTATTTTTAATTACCCACACATTTCATGCCTTACAAATGGAGCTCTCAGTGCAAGGCACTGGGTTCCACTCCAGTGGAACCCTCCCCCCCTCCACCAACACACACAAAAGGATTTGATAGTACTCTAAAGGCTGTTTAAAACCAGTATGAATTGATAGATAAGTCTTAAGTCATCATTTTTTTTGTGACAACTGGGACTGAAACATTTAAAAGTCATGCATAAAAATATTGCTGTTATCAGATACCAATGAACTAATTCATCAAACAGGCTAGACTAAATATAAGACATAGTTCTAGCAACAATAAAATAATTAAGACTTCTGTTCTTTAAAAAATGAGTACTTCTGTTCTTAAAAAAAATGAATAGAAATGTGCTCCTGGACAGTATTTTTTGGGTTAAGAAACAAAATACTCCAAGAAGCAACTATTTTGTCCCTGATTTTAAAATGTAATTCAGTGCCCCTAAAATAAAAAAAAAAAAAATCAAAAACCCCAAATATTTTCTTCTTAAAATTTTTGAGGTAGATGCCATTTAAAGTAAACATCAAGTATAACCAATCTCCTTCCATAAACACATGATCACTAATCACAGGATTAATGACCCAAAATTCCATTAGAAAAGTGAATTAAGAGTCTAAAGAGAAACACTGTTCAGCAGTATTCTGGCTTGAGTTTCCAAATCCCTTCACCACCAGTTCTATGAAAGGTACACAGATTTCTCAGCAGTTCTCGAAAGACACAAGACTGTGAAACAGAGAGCTTGGACTCAAATTCCTGTAGGATCTCCTGAGTGCTGGCCTGGCCGTCCACCTGTGCCTGGAAAGCAATGAAGTTCCTCATTTCTACCAGTAGGTCGTCATGTTCTGTGGAGGAGGGAGGCGCGGAGGAGGGCACAGGAAGGTGCCCACGGTCACTTTCCAGGCGTTCGGGCAGAATCAGGTGGTTTCGCGCCCTCATGCGGGCCAGGAGCGAGGAGGAAGTGGGGGCCCCGGAGGAAGACTCTGCGCCTTCTGCTTTGCCACTGAAGTGCTCGGAGTCTTGGTCCTTTTCTTTCTTTTTCACAGCATCCTGGAGAGAGAAGACAGACCACATACTGACAGGCTGAATTCCTAGCACATGCCCCCACAAAATGACCCAGATACCAGGCTGTGAAGTCACGGAAAAAGACGAAAACCCAATCTAATGCCAAGGAGAGATGGACATCCAAATCTACCCAATACTGGCAAGAACATTTCTGAAACAAACACGCAGGACAGCAGGGAAATGAGGCCAACCCCTGGAGACCACTGAGTAAACGCTGAGGAAGACAGAGGGAGGTGCTGCCCTCTAGGCGTGGCACTGGAGCTGAGCAGTGTCTCCAGCCACCGAAAGCTGCTGTGGCTCCTGCAACCTGATTCACACTATGGAAGGAGCCATAACCATCGCTGTATTCCCTTTTCTTCACTTTTAAGCCTTCTTTCTCTTCCTGACCTCACGTGAGTTTCCTTAAAACAACACTGGGGCTGGGGAGATAGCTAAGTCAGCAGTGTTCATGGTGTAAACATGGGGCCTGAGTTTGGATTCCTGGAACCCATGCAAAAATCCAGATGTGTGGCATGCACCTGTAACCCTAGCACCGGGAAGGAGAAACGGAGGACAGCTAGTTTATCCAAACTGGCAAGTTCTAGGTTCAGTAAGAGACCCTGTCTCAAAAAGTATGGTAGAGCAGCACTCAGGAGGCAGAGGCAGGAGGATCACCGTGACTTCAAGGCCACCCTGAGACTACATAGTGAATTCCAGGTCAGCCTGGGCTACAGCGAAACCCTGCCTTATAAAACAAAAACAAACAAACAAACAAAAAACAACAACAAAAAAGTATGGTGGGGCTGGAGAGACAGCTTAGTAGTTAAGGAACTTGTCTGCAAAACCTAAGGACCCATGTTCTACTCTCCAATTCCCACGTAAGCCAGATGCACAAGGTGATGCAAGTTTGCACATGCACACAAGATGGCGCACATGTCTGGAGTTTGACTGCAGTGGCTGAGGCCCTAACATGCTGATTCTGTCTCACTCTCTCATAAAAATTCAAAAAAAAAAAGGAGTATGGTAGAGGCAACTAAGGAAGACATCTAACGTCAATCTCTGGCCTCCATACACACACGTGTGCACATACTTGCACAACACACCCACACACGCTCTATACACAAAATAACAACACGTATTTAACCTGGAAAGGGCCTCAAACACCTGCTGCTAAAAGCACAGAACACTGGAAATCAAAAAAGTTCTCCACACTTAAATGCATTCAGAGTGACCTAAAACTGGGGTCTTGACCCAGGAGTCTTAAGTTGGAGCGTTAGCACACCCTTAGTCTGAAAGACACACAGTTGTGCTGTCCCAGTGTCACCACGACGGCAGCACCGGGGAAGATGGGCATCTACCTGCCCGCTACTCAAGGCAGCTCCCTGGACCCTTGGGCCAGAGAACTGGTCTCGAGCTGGCTTGTTCACTCCAGACAGGTGAGCTGCACTGTATTAATTTCCTAAGGGCAAGCCAGAGCTTGTGTTTAGGAAGTTAGCAACCCTTTTAGATTATAACTCAGCCTACACCACCAGCAGCAGGTATTACTAACACCAGTTGTAACAGTTTCTTCACATCCAAATCCAGTGACATTTTCCTGGCCATTCAATCAAGCAAGTCTCACACATGGAACACAGCCATGCTATCCTGTTACCTGACATTTTTCTGTTGGAGATGAAGAAGACAGACGTTGTGTGGGAAGGCTGGAGTTCCTTTTCTGACCAAATCTACTCCTAAATAAGGAAAAGAAGTGCAGTAGGTGAGATGTGAGCTGCTGTGACAGCAACTAAACTCTTCCCAGGAAAACTGTGACCTCCAGAACCCTGAGCTGTTCTACACCCATCCACTGCTCCAATCAGCTGCTGTTGTGGGATGTGAGCGCCACCTCTCAGAGCAGCAATACCCTTCCTGGGTACATATGTGGGTGAGTCTTCTCAAAGAGTATCATAAACAGCACACTAGTTATTGGCTGCTATATGCTGCCTTATTAATAGCTAGTCACTACTTGCAGTTCTTATTTTTAATATCATTTCTCAAATACCTCATCACTTCTTCCCCTGAAAAGTACTCTCTGGAAAGCAGATGAAAGGAAGAGGTATTTTTCCAAGTCAGTGAGATCTAGCTGACCCAAGGCCATCCTGAGAGAATTTCTGCCTAGAGAAGCAAGTCTCTGCCCTGATTGCACCCCAACTCTCAGAGCACCCTGCAAGCATGGCGGGGACAGGTCTCTTACTTTAGTCCTGCTGGTGCACCAGAAATGCCCCTTTGGCCAGTCCAGGTGGGAACACCAGATGCTGCCCCCAGACACTGCTGACGAGAGAGCCTCAGGGCTTTCAAGGCGTCCTGAGCCACGCGGCTGGCCTCTGCCTCCACCAGCACATAATCGGGGCTGGCCCCGTCCACGATGGCATCGTGCTTCACGACACTGTGCACGCCCACTAAGAACAAGACAAGAGCAGCAGTAGTGATAGCTCAGAGTGTGCAGGGCGACAGCTTAGCATCCAGCACAGAAAACACTGAACCTGTTCAGCTACTATTTTCAGAGTGGCAAGTGTGACTACACAAATGCTGTTTCTATTCACATTCACCGTTACCCTGAAGGGAAGAGTTTATTAATTATTTTTGCTTTGAAGTAATTGAAGCAAAATGCTTTAATCACAACTTTAACATTTACTTTCTTCCTGACTTCCCATAAGAGTAAAAATCTAATAAACTCACAGTGGAAGGAAAAAGACAAGGCAGAATTATTGAATTTCTAAAAAGAGATGAGTAAGAAAATGCTACATATTAGAATTACTGAGATCCACTTAATAAAGTAATCAGTGAGAAATGCCTAATCCTAAACACTTACACCAATAAAAATGAGACAGCTAGGCAAGGTAGCGTATGTCTGTAATCAAAGACTCAGGAGGATCAGAAAGTTTTAGGCCATCCTGGGCTATATAATAATTGTATCAAAAAAATAATAAATGAGCCAGGCGTGGTGGCACATGCCTTTAATCCCAGCACTCGGGAGGCAGGGTAGGAGGATTGATCACCATGAGTTCAAGGCCGCCCTGAGACTACATAGTGAATTCCAGGTCAGCCTGAGCCAGAGTGAGACCCAACCTCAACAAACCAAAAATAATAATAATAAATGAATTAAATTTCCATGTACGAGTTAGAAAATTTAAGACCCCAGAACTCACAAAAAATACAACAAAAGCATTAGAATGAAAATAATAAAACTAAAAACAAGTTAATGGGATAGAGATCAACTATGAATTCGGTTTAATAAATAAAAATCCTAGCTTACTGAAAAAAAGTCATAAGACATTAATTCAGTAACTTAGTTTAATTAAGAGAAAGAAAATAAAAGTAAGTTCATGTAATATAAATGTCAAAAAGTTATATTGGGAAAAAGGCAAATTTAAAAAATCATTTCAAGAATTTTTTGTATGTATCTATGTTAAAAACTAGACAAAAGTGATACTCTTGTAGTAAAACAGACCAGTAAATACACATAGAAGAAATAAAGTAACTGATAAACATTGTACAAAGAAAACTACAGACCAGTATCACTTACAAATGCCAATGAGAAAATACTAAAATCCATTAGCAAGCAGAACCTAACACCAAAATGAGAAAATAACATGCATATCCCAGGAAAGAATGATTCTAGGAATTCACGGTTGGTTGAATATTAGGAAACCCATTATCTAATAAACCTACTATGATCTTTTCAGTATCATCCATGGACATTTTCAGAGATACTGAGAGGTATCTTTAAAAAATTCATCATCCATGTCTAATGAAGACACTCCAAACAATGGAAATTGATCAGTGTTTCCTTATTAAACACATACATTAGCATTAGCACAGATTCTTAATGGGAAAACACCACAGGTTATTTTCACTGAGGGAAAAAATACAATGCCTGCTTACTTTACAGTTTCCTAGAACATATAAAGAAACTGAATATTAACATTCAGGAAGTACACATCTATTTAAAACATCTCCTGTAAGTGAACATGTTAAAAATTATTGCTTCCCAAAGTTTCAAATTCTTCCAACTCTTCAGAAAAGTAGGCAAATATAATTTCCAAAATGTCACCACCATCAGTAAAGGCTGTCACATATAAATAACCTCCTTATTCCCTAACCCTAGCACCCCGTGACTGTGCAGACGCAATCAAAAAGTATTACCTGATTTTTTGAAAAGCTTTTCCAAAACATAATCATCACTGCTCCGCTGCTTGGCCTCCCCCTCCTGCTCAGCTTCCTGCTTGCGGTACCGTCTTTTCTTCACCAGGTGTGGGACTCGAGTTCCCTCAAACCTGGCATCTTTGCAATGCCTGGAGGTCCTAGGCGTCTGCTTTGGCCAAAGATGTTTCTCTGGGGTCTCTTCTTTTGGTACACCATGTTTTGTTTTTGACTTGTGCTTGTAGGAATGACCTTCCATTTGTCCACTTGCCCAAAGAGGCTGTGTTTGAACCTGACAGCACTCCCCTTTATAGGAAGGGCCTTGCTTCTCTGGGACACTTGTCTTACCAGAGAGCTTGGGTGTTATGCTGACTCCTAGAGAATCTGAACACTTTCCATTTTCGTTTATCACTGGCAGCTGCTCTGGCTCAGACGTGGCATTTGTCTTATTTCCAAGGCCAACAATGCCAGTTTCATTACCACTCATGTGGTCATCTTTCAAAGGGCTACTTTCTTTAGAAGGTCCCCTATCTCCTTCAGCCCCTGTTGTCTCAGGTTTCTCCTCAGTCAACATGGTGTCACGTGCAGATGTGTCTGAATCAGACAGCTTCTTGCATTTTGGAAGGTCACAGTCTACTCCAGGAGCTGGTTGAGTTTTTCTTTTTGAATGGCGTTTGGGTGTCTGAACATCTGAACCAGTTCCTATAAAGGGGAAAACACAACCAATGTGACACTGCAGGATTCTTACACAGGTGATCATTTAGGTTCAATGACTGTGTGTGATACCTGCAAAAATAGCACTTGTTTCAGTGCTCTGGGATGCATCAGGGCTGGTCAGAGTGAACAGCTCATAAAGATCATTAGATTTGAAAAATCGCCTTTGTTTTGGGTCTTTCAGCACTCTGTTTGTCAGAAACTGCTTGAAGATTTGCCTAAAAAGATAAAAATTATGCCAATATGAAATGTTTACTTATATCTCAAAATTCCAGTTATAAAACAAGATGAGAAGAGTGACAACAACAGATCTACGAATAATTAAAGAATCCAAACTTTCAGGAAAATTACAATTCAATACATACATAAAACATCAGGTGGTATCCCCAGTTTTACAGAATTTAAACTAGAAATGATAGCTTGTTACCTACATCTAGTGAGCTTTTCAACTTTCAAGATTTTATCCCATTTTGGAAAATATCTGTTCATATGTTCATATACATTCATGTGACTCTCAGCCTCTCTGAGTCAGATTCCCAGCTCGTGTCTTGCCTTGCACTGCCTGGTGCCTTCCTGTGATAGATTCAGGACTTTATATGGAACTCATTCTGACCTGTCCCCCAGCTTCCACCTGTTGGCCCACACTTTTTGCTTGAGGCCCCATACTACTGTCCTTCTCCAGCAGGTGTCACCACTATGCAACACTGTCTTTCCTGGTCACTTGTTCTCCAGGCCACAGCTCTCTACTCACAGGATTCAACTCATGAGTGCAAGAGCTGAAGTGCAGGACAGAATGAAGCCTAATGAGGAAGAGGAAGAGGTCGGTAAAGGTCTGGACTCTTTCGAAGCTACAACTGCCTCAAGTCCCCTAGTCATGACCCAGAAAGTCAGAGGAAGAAAGTAATATCCTACCAACCTCTTGACAAGGGTCATGTAAGTCAAGTGGTATAGGGAAATGCCAATAAGCCAGCTCCAACGCTGGTACTTCTCAATTTTTCTAAAAGCAAATGGCACACTACAGTAGATGGGAACTTTGCCTTCAGATAACAACTGTCATCAAACTTACACATAGCAGTCTTTCAATTAGAATTATCAGGGTTCAAAGATATTTTTGCTAACTGATAACCCATTGAGGTGTATTTTTCAACACATCCCTTAAGTTGCAGCAATGATTCTTCTCAAATGAAGAGACATTTAGAACCCTCCTTGCTGAAAGCCTGGGTGCGGGGCATCAAGGTTCAGCTGCCACATACTGACCGGTGGTATATCTTCTCCTCGATAGTTCCAGCCGTCAGAAGCCTGTACACAGTCACCTGCTTCTTCTGACCTATCCTCCATGCTCGCTCCCGGGCCTGCGGCAGAGAGACACCTCAACAAGGGCCCTTCTCTATGCAAGAGGCAGAGATCACTGCCTTTCGTCCTCCAGGAAGGATTCTGACTAATGAGGCCATGTATGCCCTAAGGCCTATAAAGACAGTGAACAGCCAGATAACAAAAAGAGGGCCAAACAATCTTGATCTAAAATAAAAGAGTTCCTAACTTTGCCCATGCTTTTGTCACCACACAGCTAGCAATGGATGTGGTAGATAAACAGCTCAAGACTCTCCCGGCCTGTGACTAATGCTTGGTCAGTTCCAGTTCTTTCACAAGAAGGAATACACTATCATCTAGCGGTCTTCAAAGGTGTGAACCGCCAAACATCCATTTACTACAATACCTGTCTTGAAGGAAAGCCAGACCTGTGTGTCAGTGCTTGGGTTCCAATCAGGGTCGTAGATGATGACTCTGTTGGCCCCGGTCAAGTTGACTCCAATGCCACCTACTCGCGTGGTCAGAAGAAACACGAAGATGGATGCATCCTACAAGGAAGATCCAAAACATAGTGGGCACATCTGAGAGCTGTTACAGCTCTCCACCTCTACCTGCGTGAACACCTGGTGGTTCCCCACAGCCCAAGCTGTGCCCTAGAAACCATTAGTGAACCAAAATCTCACCTCATAGTTCCTAATTTTTACTAATTACATTAGCAATGTTTAAAAATTAGGCTGCCAAGTAGAAAGACACATTTTTCAAGTACACATGGGTGCGCGCGCGCGCGCGCACACACACACACACACACACACACACACACACACACTTGCACTGGCCATTCTTTAACAGTTTCATAAATTTCTTCTCCAGTCTTAGCCTCCAATCCCTAATATCTTGCATGCCCACTCTCTAACAATCCGAAAGAGTACAGTTCAAAGCAAAACGCCTCAGAAGACATGAACATTGCTCAGCTGGCAGTGGCCATGGGCATGCTCAGTTCCTTCCCTGCACAGACAGCAGCTCCAGCTGTCCCTCATTACCTCATTGTACTTTGCAATCAGCGGCTGTCTTGATGCTATGGTGGTAGTCCCGTCCATCTTGAGGTAGGAATACTTCTGGGCTCGCAGGAACACTTCCAGTATATGTAGCATCTGTTGGGGTTGATGGAGAAACAGTCTGCAAACTGAATATGCTCCCAGCAAGAACTTCTCAACCTGTGTCAATGCTATGCGCTCCCCATTGGGCCCGGGTTGAGAGGAGTTTCTTGCTTGAAAGCAGAGAAATAAAACAGCTACAAAAGTAGTTTTGATAATACCTTATGCTTTAAGGAGCCTAAACTCACTTGGATACCAGAATCACATTGTGAGCTTTCTACAGATAAGTTCTGAATACAAACTCTGAAAGAAAGGCTAGAGGCCCATGGGCTGCCATGTCAGCAACAGTGGCACAGCTCTGAGGCAGCCCTGCAGGCGACATTCTATCTGTTGTACAGCTGGTCCTAAGTCCTAAGAACAGCTTGTTTCCTGGACACAATTTGTGCACTCACCTGCCTGGACTGAGAAAACAGCAGCACTCGCTGGCCCTGTTTGTGCCATATTTTCAATAAAGACTCAACAACGATCATCTTCCCAGAACGTTTCCAGTATCCAAACTGGTCTTCTTCTTGTTCATCATCTGGAAGACCACTGAGGTTCTTGGGTCCACCAGAAAAGAGATCGGGGTGGTTGCAGATTTTTCTTAGGGCTACAAGTCCAGAGAATATCTGTGGTAGAAAAGAACATACATGAACTCAGCTCACCCCTCCAAAATAAGAAGGGAGAGAGGAAGGCTGTTCTATGTGACACGACTGCAGAGCTATTCTTCACCATTTCTTAAGTTTCTTCTCCAGCATTATTAGAAGCTGTGCTGCAGTCTGGATCATCAATGTCCCCTACCAGGCCCTGTGTGCAAGGCCCGACCCCACAGAGCAGTGTTCAGAAGTGGGAGTGACTGGATGGCGAGGGTTCTGACCCCATCCAAGGATCACCTATTGATGAGTTCTTAAAAGTGATGGAAACATAGGAGGTGGGACCTAACTGAAGGGCGTTAAGTGTGAGAGTGTGCCCTTGGGGGCCATTTCCTGTCTCCAGCTCTGACTTTCACATCCCAGCTGCCACGAGGACAACAGCTTTACTCAACCGTGTGCTCCCTGCCCTGCTGTCATCTCACCACAGACCCAGAGACAGCAGAGAGCCAAGTGACCTCTGAGATGATGAGCTCAGATAACTCTTTCCCCCATACTGACAGAGAGCTGACTACCACAAGCCAAAACCAACTTCCACTCATGTTCTTTCCATAACAGTCTTTCTTTGGAAACAAAATACATTCTATAGAACTGAACATGTCCAGAGGTTATAGTCAATCACTGATACCCCTTATTTTTTTATGGTGTGTGTGTTCACATACGTATGTAATTGTATAATGTGTGTGTATATGGACATGCACATGCCACAGTCCCACATGTGGCGGTCCGAGGTCAAACTCAGAGGCTCTGTCCTTTCCTCCCGTTTTGCTTGAGGCAGGGCCTCCCTTGCTATTGTTTCGTATGTGCCACTGTGTGCCAGTCTAGCTGGCCCTAGATCTTCAGAATCCCCCCAACTTTACCTCCCACTGCCATCAATGCACTGGGATCACAGATGCACGTGCCACTCTGCATATGGCTTTACAAGGGTGCTGGGGAATCAAACTCAGGTGGCAAGCTTATAAGCAAGTATATTTAGTTGCTGAGCCATCTCCCCAGCTACCAATTACTGATGATTTATTTTCCCTCTCTATAAAAGAAGGTCTTGAGATTTAATGCTTCTCTGAGCACTAGCCCCAATGCCTCAGGCACTAACAAAACTATGAGAATAAGGTTTTCTACTGCTTTCATAGTGTAACTCAAATCAAACTCACTGGTGTAAAAGTACAAGTAGAAAAAGAGGAACCAGAAATTAAAGCCAATCATCAAAGGGTATGGTCAATTTAGCTAGTAAAGAATAGTTACACAAAAAAATAAAAAGATCTGAGTTAATTTAGGAACACTGTCAAAACTCCCCAAAGATTAAAATAAAATAAAATAAAATAAAGTACCTTGGAATAAACCTAACCAAGGGAGTAAAGAATCTCTACAATGAGAACTTTAAAACACTCAAGCAAGAAATTGCAGAAGACACTAGAAAGTGGAGAAACATCCCTTGTTCCTGGATTGGAAGAATCAACATTGTGAAAATGGCAATCTTACCTAAAGCAATCTACACATTTAATACAATCCCTATCAAAATTCCAAAGGCTTTCTTCATGGAAACAGAAAAAACAATCCAAAAATTCATTTGGAATCACAAAAACCCTCGAATATCTAAAATAATACTGAGCAACAAAAATAAGGTTGGTGGTATCACCATACCTGATTTTAACCTATACTACAGAGCCATAGTAACAAAAACAGCATGGTACTGGCACAAAAACAGACATGTAGATCAGTGGAACAGAATAGAGGACCCAGATGTAAGCCCAAGTAGCTATAGCCACCTGATATTCGATAAAAATGCCAAAAATACTCATTGGAGAAGAGACAGCCTCTTCAGCAAATGGTGTTTTGAAAACTGGATAAATATCTGCAGAAGGATGAAAATAGATTCTTCTCTCTCTCCATGCATAAGAATTAAGTCCAAATGGATTAAAGATCTTAACATCAGACCTGAAACTCTGAAACTGCTAGAGGAAAAAGTAGGGGAAACCCTTCAACATATTGGTCTTGGCAAAGACTTTCTGAATACAACCCCAATTACTCAGGCAATAAAACTACAGATTAATCACTGGGACCTCATGAAATGACAAAGATTTTGCACTGCAAATGACAGTGAAAAAAGCAAAGAGGCAACCTACAGAATGGGAAAAAATCTTCGCCAGCTACATATCTGATATAGGATTGATATCTAAGATATACAAAGAACTCAAAAAGTTAAATAATAAGGAATCAAACAAGCCAATCAAAAAATGGGCTATAGAGCTAAATAGAGCATCCTCAAAGGAAGAAACACGAATGGCATATAAGCATCTAAAAAAATGTTCTACGTCACTAGTCATCAGGGAAATGCAGATTAAAACTACATTGAGATTCCATCTCACTCCTGTCAGATTGGCTACCATCATGAAAACAAATGATCATAAATGTTGGCGGAGATGTGGAAAAAGAAGAACCCTTCTACTCTGCTGGTGGGAATGCAATCTGGTCCAGCCATTGTGGAAATCAGTGTGAAGGTTCCTAAAACAGCTAAAGATTCATCTACCATATGACCCAGCTACAGCACTCCTAGGCATATATCCTAAGGACTCATCTCATTTCCTTAGAAGTATATGCTCAACCATGTTTATTGCTGCTCAATTTATAATAGCTGGGAAATGGAACCAGCCTAGATGTCCCTCAACTGATGAGTGGATAATGAAGATGTGGCACATTTATACAATGGAGTTCTACTCAGTGGTAAAGAAAAATGAAGTTATGAAATTTGCAGAAAAATGGATAAATCGGGAAAGGATTATACTAAGTGAGGTAACCCAGGCCCAGAAAGCCAAGTGCCACATGTTCTCCCTCATATGTGGATCCTAGCTACAGATGATTGGGCTTCTGCGTGAGAAGGAAAATACTTAGTAGCAGAGGCCAGTAAGTTTAAAAGGAGATATAAAGGGAAGAGAAAGGAAAGGAGGAGGGTACTTAATAGGTTGGTATTGTATATATGTAAGTACAATGATTGAGATGGGGAGGTAATATGATGGAGAATGGAATTTCAAAGGGGAAAGTGTGGGTGGGGAGAGGGAGTATATTACCATGGGATATTTTTTATAATCATGGAAAATGTTAATAAAAATTGTGAAAAGAAAAGTAAATAATTTTTTAAAAAATCTTGTAAAAAGAAATAATAAAAAAAACTGCCCAAAGGGCCATCTTTAATTCATTTTAACTCCTCTCTACTTCTACTGTACAAGACAGTAGCCACTAGCCACATATGACCACTGAGCATAATAAGATGAGTAGGCACTCCCAATTAAGATATACTGCAGATGTAAGATACACAATCTTACAATACAATCCCAAAAGAGAAGGCAAGATATATCAAGCATTAAAAAATTTTGACTACGTAATATTTCGAACACATTAGGTTAAATAAAAGCATATCATCAACATTCATTTCACTTGCTTTTCTTTTTACCTTTTTAACATGGCTACTAGAAAATTCAAGCTTTCAAGTATAGCTTACATTCTTTATACACTGGAAAATGACTTAGACCATCAGCTTGGAGGCATATGAGAAGTATATGGAAAGATGGGTGGGTATGAATGGTTTAGAAACACCCGCCACTGCTAGAGCAAGAACCTGCGGAGAAATGTTCAATGAGACAAATAACAAAACCTGAATGTGCCAACACCTGGGTGTAAGGATGTGTTAGGTCGTGTGGGCTTCTGAAAGGACTCAGTGTACCTCCAATGTGACAAGGTGAGGCTGTAGAACTCAGCTTGGGTTAAAGGACACACAAGCATGTCCTTGCTGTGGGGAAGGCCAATGCCCAACGGACTGGATTGCTAAGGCTTATTCCAAAAACACCTTAAAGAAACAGCTTCACCAGGATGACAGCAAGAACAAATCTCTTGTGTCCCTAGGAACTTGCATGTCAAATCAGTGAAACAAGGCACAGGGGAGGTACTGTGTATAAAGAAGGGCCATGCGGATCTGATGCCTCAGACTTGTGCCTATGAGGAACTTACCACATGCACTTACTAACCAGTCACATGCCCCTGCTGAATGCTGAGTACTTGCCAATGGCAATAATACCAAGACAGAAAAGAATGTGAAAAGTGCATCTTCCTCAGGGTGCCCACTCAACCCAGTAGTGTGTGCTTTCCTTACATTCGACATGGGTCCCCAGTCCCTCAGGCCTCCTCTCAAGCCCCATCACTCAGGGCTTTTCTTCCACTAGACCACAGCGCTGGAGTCAAGAGCAACAGTCCTATAGTTCCCCATAGTGGACAAAAGGGAGTGTATCTGAATTGAAGGCATGCTCTCTCACTTCTGAAAGGGCTTTATACTGAAAAGCTCTCACCACAGTGTTTTCAGGAGCATCACAGCAATGCTTGACCCAGTGTCAGCATGAACCAAGTAAAATTCACAGGCTTCTGGCACATGCCTCAGCTGGGCCATGATATTGCCACCAGATAAGCAGTCCCAGAAACACATTCTCACTTAAATGCTTAGGGACACTCTGTAATGAGAAGGTGTTTCAGAAAGACAAATTATATCATATTTGTATGCTTTATATGATGGGATTTCCTGAGAAGATCCTGTTGAGTAACTCCCATATTCTTGACTACAATAAAAGGAGTTGTCATAGCGTTAGAAGGAACAGAATGACCATAGATAAATTCCTTCTACACACTGGAGACAATAAGAATTAGAACCTGAGGCATGTGAACCAGAGTTACATTGCATTTCTAACGTGGCAGTTATTTCCCTGGCTGCTGGGGGCGGGAGTGGGAACCCTGAGAAACAGGCATGGCAGTAGTCTACTGGGGAATGGGACTCACTTAAGAAGCTGCTGAAACTTACAAAAACCTCATAATCACTTCCCTAGACTGTTCATAATTTCTGAGAAAACTCAACAATGTGATTATTCCTCCAGCAAAGAGACTTAGGATTCAGTTCCACAGCTGGAAGATCCAACCTCCCACAGGTGCCATGTGTTCATGCTGTAGCTATGATCAGTATCCAGCCACAGGTGGCATGTGGCTAACAAAGGTGGCATGATGGGAGGAGCTGGGTACACTCTAGATACCAGTTTCCTTTCTTGCCCCCCCACCCCTGGTTCACAGCTCATTTCTCCAGCTTCTGCTCTTGACTGACCTGATTCTCTCCATTGAGAATCCCATAAACTTCTTTGGAATCAATGAAATTCTGGTAGACTTTATGCTGCTCATCAGTGAGACGGCAAAACAAGACCTGAAAGGAAAAAGTAAAATCAGAATTCAAGTAACACACCAGAATAAAGTAAAATATCAGCAAGGCTTCCTGGTCAACAAAGCACAGTGAGTGAGTTGAATAGCCGTTGCTTATTAAAAGAACAAATGATGGCACATCTCAAGACTGGACAAAGCATTTCCCCCCTCCATATCTACCCCTCCTAGCCCCTTGCCCCACTGCCCAGCAGTCCCTCCATACCAGCTTCCTGCCCATAGGCAAGCTCAGGGACTCAGATGCACAGTCCACCTTGCATTCCAGACTCAATGTGCTCAAAACCCTCCTCCCATGCCTCTCACCTGCCTCTGCTTGGCACACGTGCTAGAATCCTCATCTCATCTAGAACATACCCTCTCTTGGGGTTCACAAGTATACCAGTCTCAATCAGCAAGCCCAACCCCAGCTCACTGCGACCAATTACTCCATTCCTTCACATTGACCAACTTCCACCCCAGCAACAGCCTTCTTCCCTCTGCAAGTTCACCACTACCACCTGCTTGCTTGACCTTGTTCACGGCCCATCACGTCCCTATGGGATGTTCTTGTATCTATTCTCGTGCCACCCCTGCAGGCACTTTCACTCTACTGCGCCTGCCCCATGAGCTTCTGAAGACAGATCCACTCATCCAACTTCTCTAGGACTTTACAGTAGCGCCCGGCACCTGCCTCCACCCTGCAGTGCCTTCCACAGCCTGCTCAGAGAACGCCTCCATGCGTATCCTGCCAGCACCTTCTGGAAACCCAAATGCTGTGCTAACACTCCTCGGACTTCCCACGCCACTCACCTATGAGCCACCTTTGTCTAAATGTTTATACACACATGATTCAATGAAACAAGCAACACCCCAAAGTTCCCCAAATCAGTGGGGCTCCCACCCTAGAATGCCTATACGTCTGCATCTACCTCAGCCTTAGTGATCAAGGCAGTCCAGCACAGGATCTCGGGCAATCCTTCAACCTCTACTCCAGATGTGAGCACAAACTTGCTTTCCTCAGGACAGCCCCTTGCCCAATAGACTCTCAAGAGGAAGCGAAGTCACTTCCTGAGAGAACAGGTACAGCCTACCCCTTCAATTCTTCACCTGAAACACCTGGCGCAAGTCTGCACCTGGCACAAGTCTGGTGGGTACCCCATTAAAGCCACTGAAACTACTCCCAAAGCATCACTACTGACTTCAGAGATGCGAAACACACTGTGTTCTGTCCAGCTCAGCCACTCATCCCTCACTCTGCTGACCCCAGCCTCCCCTCCTCCGAGCCCACCTCCACCTGTCTGCCTGGGCCTTTCCCATCGTCCCAGCTAGCTCTTCTTCTTCCACCCTCTCTCTGGAAGCTGCTGAAGAGAGCATCTGCTTGGGCTATCACCTCTTGTTCTCCAAACAGTCCTCGGGCAAGCTGATCCCTCTCAGAACTATTATTGGTCTTAGCTACAGCCAGTCCAGAGCCTCCTTTGGGCTTAACTGCTCATGCAATGGATGCTGCGCAGACGCTTCATGTTCATCCTAAACTAACCAGCCAGCTCTGCGCTAGAAGCAGGCTGTCTTTGAAAGCCTCTATCACAGCAGACCCACCCTACCACTGAAGGGAGAAACCTGGTATCACTGGGCCCTTCAGTGCCCTCCTAACAGCCCCAACCAAGCCTCAGTCTAGGCCACATCTTCTCTTTGAGAACTTCTGATGGCGTGGCTAGCTTATCATTCTGCTTCTACTTTGATTCCCTCCATAACACTTTCATTTTCTGCTTCTACTTTGATTTCCTCCATAACACGTTCATTTATAGCTTAAATAGTATTTTGTGGTGGTGGTGTTTTCTGAGGTAGGGTCTCACTCTAGCTCAGGCGGACCTGGAATTCACTATGTAGACTCCGTGTGGCCTTGAATTCATGGTGATCCTCCTACCTGTGACTCCCGAGTGCTGGGATGAAAGGTGTGCGCCACTACACCTGGCATAAATAGTCTTTCTATATAAAGCTGGGGGTTTCCAATTCCTAATTTCTTACATTCTTATTTTCAACCCTTTAATCACAATGGCAAAAGAGAAAAAGCCTTTTTTCCTCAAACACTAAGTAAATTACTAACTAGGTACCTAGCACACGCCAATCATGACGACAGCTATCACAGGAGACAGAAAGCCTTGCCCTCCAGGAAGGGGGGAGACTTCTCCACATGTTTGCTGGGGTGGGGTGAGCTTGGCAGAGCCTCCAGGTGGAAGGGGTCACATGCAATGCAAAGAGGATATAAGCTTGGAAAATGAATCAATTTGCTTTGGCTGCTGCAGGGAAGAGGCAGTTTTGGACGCCACAGTGCAAATGAATTGGTAGAAATAAACAAAGATGGCATTGCTAAATAGGTGGTAGGGTAAGGGAAGCCTTTGGAAAAAAATAATCCAGCAGTAATGGGCAACACTGAAAGCAGTGAGGAGTCTTGGGGGGTGGGGCATGTCAGGCATCAACTGCACCAGCTCATGAGCAAAGCTGTAGGATGTGAAACTGGCAAGAATGAGAATGAGAAGGGACAAACAAGATGCCATAGCGACTGACTGACTAACTGACTGGGGTGAGCTCAGAAGGCTACAGCTGGGAAACTGCTGGCAGGAAGGGGACAGCTTCAGAGGAACAGAGATACAAACGTGGCAATGGGAATTTGAGAGAAGAGGCAGGGAGGAAGATGGCCTCAACTCGACAACAGTGTCCAAAATCCTTTACAGTCCACGTTCAAACTTCACAATAGCATTACTTGAAGGCACTGAGTAGAAGGGACAATCATCTATTAAGAGCACAGAATGCCAGGATGTAACCAGCATCACCCTTTTAACAGCCAGATAACCTCTTCCCTTTGAGTATATTCCCACAAATACAAGAAATCATACCAGTTTTCCTCATGACAAGTGGATCCCCATGACCTGGCCTCTAGCTGTCCATTTGGCTTCTTCCCTTGCCACTTTTGTTCTTGATCTTGGCCTCCTTGTTGGTCCCCAGGCTACCCTAATTCATCACCTGGGAATCCTGTTCCAAAACTCAAGCAACTTGTGCACCTTCTCAGGTGTCAGTGCAAATGCCAGTGGACCAGGTTTCCCTAAGCATTCCTCACAGAAAGCCCACACCCCCATCCATATCCGGGCTCTCAGCACTTTACCCCACAACATAGTAGGAACAACTGCCTGCGTAACCACCAGTCATCTTTCCATGTTTGTCTGTGATTCTCCTCAAGACTTAATGTTCATGACAACAATATTTGCTCTGCTCTTTGCTGTGTCCCAGAGTCTAGAGACACACTGCGTACATATCTGGCACCCAGTATAATGTGCAGCATGAATGAACTGGGGGCTGAGGGACCTGGAGCAATTTAAGAAGAGGAGCTGTGGGGATTGCCACGTCAGCAGAGGAAAACCGAAGCCCTGGACTAGACGAGGCATCTGACCAAGGGCAGATGCCACAACAGGTGCTCCTGCCACACGCAGGTGTGGACAGACCAACATGTCCTCAGCGCCAGGACCAAGTCTTCAGGCCTGCTCAGTTATTAACAGGAAAATCAAGAGTGAAAGGGGCAGGTACATATATGTACTTGAAGAGTGTTTGGCTAACGCCTGAATTTACAGACCTGTTCATTTTTATCTGGCAAGGAAAGGCTCATCTTGACATCTGACTTCATCCTCCGTAGTAGGTATGGGTTAATGGTGTCTCTTAAGACACATGCACACTTATAAGCCGTTTTAACCTTTAATAAAAGAAAAGAGAAATCAGTTTAAGGAACACATTTGTTCTTACCTTTTGCTTGATTTCATCTCTTCAAAATAAAATAATGGTAACTGGTATACACATCTGACTTGGAAAATGTCAAATAAGTTCTCTGTGTTCCACAGGACAAGAGCTTTCATAAGACCACTGGGGAAGTCTCCCTCACTAACCAACAGATACAACAAAGAAGACGGGTGAGTCGGTGCTTTGATTCCTCTTCTGTACCTGCTTTTTACTCATTACTGTCTAGCTGGACCCTAAAGGAAAGATATATCTGCTTACTGACCACCCTCTAGAGGAAAAACTGGTTTCTCCAAAAGCTACAAAGGAATTGTGACTCTTCGAGATTGGAGATCAAAAGCTAACCGTGGGGGAAGCTATAGCAGTGGGAGCCACCAGCTAATAAGTAGAGATTACAGCTCACTGGAGACTTAGAGTAAGTTCAAGAGGAGCCCTGTGATCCCAGAAATGAAAGGTCACTCTGGCCTGAAATGGAGCATCTGGCTCCATTATGGACATGGCCACCAGAGAGAGTATTAACTGTACACAGAAAAACAAAGACTCATAGCTCAGGAAACCACACCCTCTATAATTCACTTAAGGGCAGGCAAAGACTACAATAAATTATTGATACTTTAAAAATTCTAAATAGGCTTAACAACTTAGTAAATTACTATGTCAAAGAACATTAAAAAGTCAAACCAAAGTTTAAATAAAAGAAACTTAGCTATGAAATGAACTATAATTTTAAAAAAGGCTTGAACACGATATACACAGAAAAGTTCAAGCTAAACAAATTAACATGTTCAAAAAAGAGAACATGTTAAAGATCCTCACCTCGCCTCACTCCAGTCTGTATCTGTGCACACAGGTGTGGTGGAATGGCATGCACAATTATAAAACACGGGTGGCACTAGGAATAGCAGGCAGTAACAACTCATCTGACCAATGCCTTCAAGTACATGAAACTACTTAAGTGTATCATCTGGACACTGGTTTAGGGGGGAAAAAACAAAAAACAAAAAAACAACTTCACCAAGTGAGCAGTCTTCAATACCAGGACTAACCAGCTACTATGCTCTGAGGAAGGCAATCACTGCAGTGATACTCCCACCAAAAATGCACAGCCCAAAAGCAATACTGAAGGAATGTAAGGCAAACCCAAACTGATACCTAGTCCAAAAAGTAATGGGCCTCTGGTTCCCAAAACCACCAAGGTCATAAAAGGCAAAAGAAGATTAGAGGAACTGTTCTACACTAAAAGACACCGAAACTACTGGAGAAATTGGCAGAGTGTGGATGACTACAGACGAGGAACATTAAATTAGCTCCTGACTTTGGTGTCAATGAGTGACTGTCCTTGTTTTTAGGAAACACATTGTAAGATTGGGAAAGGAGCATTGCGCCTGAACTTACTCTCAGATGATTTTCAAAAATAAACTCAGCACTCTTTTACACACCACTGAGGGACAAGGAGGGGCACTAAGGCAGATGCATCAAAATGGTGGTAATGCAAATGATCAAAACTTCAAAGTATTTTAGAATTCTCCCACTGTTTTCTTCAGTTTGAAATGATTCCAAAATGTAAACTTAAAATAATACAACCAAAGGACAGCATGGATACAGAGAAAGAGAGCACTTATAAGTTAATTAATAACCACTTATTGTCAAGAACAATCCACTCATTTTGAAGGCATAAATTTTTTTTCTAATTAATTCAACATTCTAGATCATATATATGAGCAACTCTTTTTGGCAGAAGGCTTTATGCCTGGTCCAGCCAGGACCCAATAGGTTTATCCCCATCTAAACGGGCTGCACAGAAAACTGGCCTCACTCTAAAAGTACAGCCTGCCCCCACAGATCACAAACTACCCTCAGGACAGTGCCCTTCTCCTGTCCCCAGTCAGGGCTGAGGACAATCCAAGTCTACCTGTGTGCTAAGCTTAAAGCTGCTGAGGTCAGCCACAGAAAGCCCCTCCCACCAACCCCACTCCACTTCTTTTATTCTATCATCATCCAAGTCTTGCTTGTCCCTGGCCCCCACTGGCTATTCAGACTTCCGCCCAAGTCCAGGTTCAGTTCCTCATTACCCACAAGTCCCCCTCCTTTCACCAGCTTCCTTTTCATGACCACTGGCAACCCAGGCAACCTGTAGGAACTGCCTACTCCTGTCAGCCTGCTCAAACTCCTTTCAACTGCTCCTGAGCACCACTGCCTCCCCTTTAAAGGCCCCTCGTTTCAGCATCCACCAATGTCCTGAACTCTGAACCAGAAACCTGCAGTATCATCCAACAAGCCTCTCCACCACTGCAGCCAAACAGCACAGCATGCCTATCCTCTCGCTGCTGTTTTCCCAGGGCCAGATTAAAGAATACAGCTTCCCTAATTCCCAGTCCTCCCTGGTTTTCCTTGTCTAGCCTTTTCACTGTAAGACGTAGCACCATTTTACACTAATTACATGTTTTACGGAACCAATTCACTATTTTTTTCATGATTTCTGACTGTTCTCATGATCAGCTGTGACATTCTTTTTTCAGGAACAACCAATACCATAACTTTCTGTTATCCAAAGATACGTTGTCTTTTAGGGCTTTCCTCTCAGTAAATAGTTCACTTGCTTTTTTTTTTTTTTTCCCTAAAAATATATCTGGAAAAATATATTGAGCAGAAGTAATTTTCTGGTTTTTATCAGGTGCCAATGTATAAGCCTAGACATTTACCTTACAATGTCTTGACTACAAAAGATAATTTTAGGAAACATTTAAATACAAACACATGCCAGGCTGGTGAAATGGCTTAGTGGTTAAGGCATTTGCCTGCAAAGCCTAAGGACCCTGGTTCAATTCCCCAGGACCCACGTAAGCCAGATGAACATGGGGGCTCACATGTCTGGATTTCTTTTGCAGTGGTCAAAGGCCCTGGCCCATCCATTATCTCTTTCTCTCTATCTGCCTCTCTCTCAAATAAATAAATAAATAAATAAATAAAATATAAATACAAACATGCCAACGGTTTCACTGCTCTCTTATTACCTGTACTGGGGAAGCACTTGAGTATCCCCCCCATGGTGATGGGGACACAGAAGTGCTCTATACATGTGGGCAGTGTGCCTCACTTCCACATTACCTGTACTGGAGAGGCATTGGAATAGCCCCCCATGGTGATGGGGACAGAAAACTGCTCCATAAACACAGGCAACGTGCCTAATTTTCCCGGGAAGATAAAGTCAAAGAGTGACCACAGCTCCCGGAGATTGTTCTGCATTGGTGAGCCAGACAGGATGATCCGATGAGGTGTACGGAACTGTTGGGAAATAATACACCGTATGAGGTGAACTATTTAACAGGTGACTGTCAGCCCCGGTACCCCCGCAAAAGAAAGCACTCCCATGTAATACTGCTATTCTCCACATGTACTCACCTTTCACTCTGGTCCTCTTCAAAATGCAAACATTTTATGCAATTCTTTAATTGCATATGGATGGAAATAGTGGGAAGTTTTTATTACCATTCAAGCTAACTACTACCTATAGAGTTGGGTTTAGTTAGACTCTAACAACTTACCCTTCCAAAAGACTTCAACTGACATAACCAAAATTAAAAAGGATCATTTGGACACATATGGAGTTTTTCTTGCATAAGGCAAGATTCAATGAATAGGTTACCAAAAGCAGACAGCCTTTCTCGAACTTAAACATCGCGCCCTACTTGGAAACCTCCCTTGTAAGAAGCAATACCTGTTTGCAAGCAAGGGTGACAGCAGCATTCGGATTTCGGATTTTGTGTCCTTCATCTAAGATCACATAGTGCCAGTCATGCTTACTCATGTCGTCTTGCATCAGTCGAATGTAGGAGTAAGAAGTGATCAAAATCCCACAGCAATGAACAATATCTCGAATTAGCTTCTCCTGAAACCATAATAAAATTGTAAGGCCAGTTTTAAGAAAGAAGTGAAATAAAACAAGCATGACTTAAAATGGTGTTCTTTTTATCCTAAGACTCTCTAAAGCACACTATGAAAACATACAAACAAATGTAACACGCACAGTCCTAACACATATTACCAGCACTTTGTATTTGGTTAATTTGTAAAATAACAAACACTAATTAAATGTCCACCATCGGGAGGAGGACTCTCAAATAAAGGCTGAGTATGTCATCTTTTAACTAATTTTTACTTTTCTAAAACATCTGTATGAAGCTTAAAAACCAACAACAGCAAAAAAAAAAAAAAACATGGAAACAAGAAAGGCACACTTGAATTTCAGGAGGCGCAAATGAAGAAGCTATAAATACAATGACTTTAAAAAAGGACAGAAAAAAAAAACCTCCATATAATGACATAAGGATCAGATGAGACCCAAGTCTACAGAGAAAAACATTGCAGAAAGTCAGGCAAAAACACCAAAAAGGCCTTATCCCTAAGCATATCATGCTGGAGGACTAAACTCTGGCAATAAAGGACAGTAAAGAAAGAAAAATGTCTAGTCAAATAAGAGAAAGAAAGTAAAGGTTCCCTTCTGAGGAAACAGATTCTGCTTGTCCTGAGCACCTTGTCTGTAACAATAAAAATGCCAGAAAGCCAAGAGAAAAAGCTTGGCATAATTCATAGTGAAGAGGGGCGACAACTCTGGGATTTTGCAGCAGTCCTGCTTGATCCAGGCTTCAAAGAGGCCAGGATTCAGGGAGCAGCCACCAAAAGGCTGGCTGGCACGGCGCTGACTGAGGTTGGAGTGATGCTCAGGAAAGCCATGGCCATGCCCCAGAGAGAGAGACAGCGTGCTCACGACCGAGGGAGCAGGTGTGGAGTGGCCACCATGAGTCTCTCTCACAGATGGAAACATGCTCTGCACTTGATAACACATGTTCACATCATACAGGGAATGGTAGAGTCAGGATCCAAGGCAGAAGGGCAGCCTACTCCAAAGCCACAACTATTAAGTATCAGGTTGGCCTGTTGCTTAATATATTACAAAAGAAAAGTATAAAATTGAAGCAAATATGTATAACTGTAATAGTCACCAAAACATGGGAGTCTAAATATTAATATTAAAAATAGATATGTCTTTAAATATTACCATAATTTCTGTGATAAAACCCAGAATGAAGGTAGGGAAAAAAATTTTTGAGACAGGGTCTCACTGTACTCTAGGCTAGCCTTAAACTCATGATGATCCTCCCGCCTCAGCCTTCCAAGTGCTGGGATTGACAGCCATGAGTCACCACACTAATAATGTTTAATTCTTAGCTATGTGAGAAACATACAATAATTTTTTTTTTTAAATTTCAGCCTATTACTGGCTACTTCCACATAAACACTGAAAAAAGAAGGAATTATCAAAACACTACAAGGGAAAAGTAAAAAATAACAAAAGTTGGAAAAACAGAGAACAAAAACTGTAAGAAATAGAAAATACAGTGGTAGATTTCCAACTAAGTGTAATCCACAGCTACCACAGGACAGCAAGTCACTAGCAGTGGAACTTTACTTTCAGCAAGACTTACAGAGGAAGTAAAGCAAAAATCAACCCTGGAGTTTAAGAGACCCAAGTGAAAATGACACAGGAGAATTATCAGATACACCAAAGAAATGCACATAAAAGAGGACAAGATTTGCAATGTCAGTGTCAGGCAGCTATGGACAGAAAGAGGAATGTGTTATACCGCACCCTGGGACAGAAGACCGTAACTTTTACCTACATAACCATGGTAACACCCAGGTAAAGGCCTGAGAACAGCCTGGACAGAATATGCGCCATAGCTCGTGGACACCTGGCCAGAAGCTCTCTCGCAGACAAGGCAAGATCAAAGAGAAGTGTTGAAGCTTAAAGACGCAAGAATCTGATGTGAGTACCACCACCAGACAGCTCCTTTGCAGTAAAGCTTTAGACTGAGTAGCGTTTGCTTAATTCTTCACAAGCAAAAAGGCTGAAATTCAAATGCAGAGTTGACTCAACTGCAAGGGAAACAACTGAAGTTGTAAGAGAAAAAGAAATCCGTGAATATTAAAGGAAAACCTGGTAGATGATGAAATACTAACAGTCCTCTCTTGTGTTTACTTGACCACAGAGTAAGACTCACATTTGATAGAGGGTAGGAGGATATGGATAAGATGAAAACCACTTGCCAACTCGTTTACATCAGTGAATTGATAAAAATCGCTTCTTTTTGATGTTGTTTAGGAAAAAAAAAACTACTGGACAATCTATAACTGTAGTATGTTTCTGAATAGGAGGAAAGGACAAGGATGTTATGAACCTGAAGTGTGGCCCAAGCTTTGCCCCTAAGCCTGTGTGTCCTTAGGTAATTCACATTATCTTTCTGGTCCTCAGCTCCTCATTAATCTTGAGCCCATGAGTTTGTTTGTAGACAAAATAAAAAAAAATGTTTGCAAGAAGGAGGAAGAAGGGGGAGGGGGAAGCAGAAGAGGGGGAGAAGAGAGGGAGGAAGAAGAGGAAAAAGCAGCGGATCAGAAAAACAGAGTAAATACATAAATAACTCTATTGTCCAAAAGGCAATAGACCCAAGAAAAAGTACACCAAGCAAGTACAGCTTCAGTAAGGAACTTGAAAGGGATGCTATGTTGTTCCCACCACCAATCTGCCAGACACCAACAGGTTTCCTGAGGACCACAGGCCAACAGAGCTATTCTGTCCTTAAACACAGAAAAAGACAGAATGCATCCCAAATTGTTGGGCTAAAGCTAGCAAAACATGACTCTCAAAACTAACAGAATTACACACAGTCTCTAAGCTAGAGTCATTACAGTATATATGAAACTTAGCAATATAACCTAACAGAAATATAAAAACAGCTAAATATTAGAAACCTTAGTGACATGTAGTCATAATCATCTCATATAAGATACATATGGTTGAAAACCTTAGGAAATTATAATCTTATTAATATCATCCTAAGGAAGTAAGATTAAAACATTTTTAAAACCAAGCATGGTAGCACATGCCTGTAATCCCAGTATAGGGAAGTCCCATACAGGAGAACTACAAGTTCAAGTCTAGCATGCACTATACAATAAAACTTTGTTTAAAAGAAAGTGTATGTATATAGTAGGGCATGGTGGCACACGCCTTTAATCCCTATAACCTATAACTGTAGTATGCAGCACTCAGGAGGCAGAGGTAGGAGGACCACCATGAGTTCAAGGCCATGCTGAGACTACATAGTGAATTCCAGGTCAGCCTGAGCTAGAATGAAACCCTACCTTGAAAAACCAAAAGAAAAGAAAATGTATGTGTGTGTGTGTGTGTGTATATATATATATGCATGTATGTATATCAGTTGAACAGAGTATCAAAAAGTGCAAAAAAAGCTGAGAAAATTTCAAGAGGAAAACTGTTTGTGCATGTATGTGATGCACCCAACATTCAAGGAGCTTATAAGATTTCTGTACAGACTATGACACCTGAGAGTCACTCAAGATTCCACAGATGCAAACTGTATGGTGGTGATGATTATTACTCTTTGGCCACAGTCCCTTCAGAATGTTCAGTGTCTGCACAGCACTGCACTGCACTGAAGGCCATGTCTTCTGTACTGAACCACTTCCTACTACCTTCCAACAAAGAGCAACTAATTCCTTGCAGTAGGTAGAATCACTTCCATCCTGTTCCCTAATTAGACTGCTACTACACAGAGCTCCTCCTTCACTCCTGGTGGGCAGTGCTCTCCACAGGAGAAGCTCCACCCTAACACTTCCTAGGCTAAATCCCCAACTTCCCAAGCCAAAGCCAATTTCCAGTTACCCATATTCAAATTCCTAGAGGCGAGGCAGGCAGCACCCCCATTGCTGAAACTCCCTCCAGGAGGGCAGGAGCTCTCAGAAGCCAGGAAGGCACATGGAGCATGAGGTGGCAGCAAACTAAGAGAGGGGCATGCCCCACAACTGACTGCACTCCAGGCACAGCCATGTGTGCATACAAAGACAGCAACCGGAAAACAACTACAGCCGCCTGGGCGTGCAGAAAGTCCCACCCCGCATTTGATCAAGCCCTGCACATCTTCACCTGCTCACGGTCCCTGGAACTCCTGACTGTTAGAAGCACAGACTCCCCTTGTCATCCCACTCATCTCCAAGGGGCCTAGTCCCACAGTGAGGGCCCAGGGAGCTTTACCAGTTAAGCTAATGAGACATCAAGCCTCCTAAATATATGCCACTGGGCAATGTGTAGTTTCTTTTGACTACTTCAGAATTGAAGTTGACCTTGGATATTCTATAATGCTAACTACAGAAATACAGAATTCCTACTGTGCTCAGAAAGATGTGTAATGATGAACAAGAATTAAGAAGAAACTAGAAGTTGTTTAAAATGTCCCTGTTGAAAACATAATCTCCACTCAGCCACTTGGTACAAGGCCATGTATGGCTATTTGCTTTCATCTGATTTAATCTCGGAATTCTGTAACTGCCTGGACTGGAGTTCCAATAATGGTGAATTGTTGAATATTATGGACGTCTCTATTCAAACACTTAAGACAAATCATCTCGGGCGGTTTCAAATTAAAAGCTTGTAAAATATGTAACCTCTCCTAGATTTTGCAATTAATAGGGTACATCTGCAATTAGCCTGACTTACTGAATGTAGTGCTGCTGTCATTAAAAGATGTCTGTGGAAGTGCTGCTGTTATTATGGAGACTCAGGAGACCAATCCCTCCTAGAGGGCAAACAGTGGACTGGTAGAAAACAACAGCCATAAATCACACTGTCAGGCAGCGCAAGCGAGAGAAGCACAGGCACATGAAGGCCATTCACGGCAAACACGCGCGGCAGCCTCCCAAGCAGGATTTGCTGCACCTGTAATTAATTAAAATTTCCTTCAAGCTAAATCTTTAATAAACAAGGATTTGTGCTGACAATGAAGAAAAAGGGGATCCAGCAACATAATTTTACAACATACCTCACAGGACAAGTACAGCATCTACCATTTCTTATATCGAGTATGCACACCAACCCTGAGGTTAGTAAGGGTCTGAAACAGTCACAGTACTTGAGGGAGCAGATGGCCCCTTTCCATTCCTACTTGCTATGTTTCTATCTGACTTTCTCACTTTCTACTTTTAAAACATCAAATCTTGGGCTGGAGAAATGGCTTTGTGGTTAAGGCACTTGCCTGCAAAGCCTAAGGACCCAAGTTCGACTCCCCAGGACCCACATAAGTCAGATGCACATGGTGGTACATGTGTTTAGAGTTCATTTGCAGTGGTTAGGGGCCCTGGTATGCAAATTTTTTTCTCTCTCTCAAATAAAGAAATAAAAATATTTTAAAAAAATCAAATCATGGGCTAGGGAGGTAGTGGTTAAGACACTCGTCCATGAAGCCTAAGGACCCAGGTTTGATTCCTCAGGACCCACATAAGCCAGATGCACAAGGTGGTGCACATGTGTCTGGGGTTCATTTGCAGTGGCTGGAAGGCCTGGCACGTCCATTCTTTCCTCCTCCTCCTCCTCCTCTTCCTCCTCCTCCTCCCCCTCCCCCTCCTCCTTCCTCTATCTGTCTCTCTCTCTCTCTCTCTCTCTCTCTCTCTCTCTCTCTGCCCCTCCCTCCCTGCCTCCTCTCTCTCTTTCAAATAAATAAAATCTTTCATTTTCATCAGTGGTGCAGACACTGTTAGGTTACCCATACTCACACGAGAATCTGAATTAACAACCAACCATGAAAGCACAAGGGAAACTAGCTGAGAAAAATAGGTTTGGGGGGAGCAGAAGGGAGCAAGGAGGTAACAAGGGAATGAATATGATCAAATATATACATGTAAGAACTTGTCAGAGAAATAATAAAAATTTTAAAGACTTTATGAAGAATTTGCTCCCACAAAAAAAAACTTTCCAGAATTTTCCAGGATACACAAGGTTTCCTTATCATGTGCTCCAGTATTTCTGCTGCAGACCAGGATTTTCAGACTCAATGAATATTGTTGGGACTGCCTCCTTACCAGAGTGACAGCCTCCATGAAGAACAGTATTATGATCCACTGATCTTTGTATCTTCAGAATCACCCTTGCTTATAACAGGATATGCCCAAATCAATGTTTGGTGAATAAAAAGCAAAAGGTCAAGTCTTTACTTGCAATATTCCAGAAACCAGGCCTTTTAAAAGGTAGTTTTACCAGATGGGCAAGTGTTGGTATGATTCACTTTTTAACCAGATCTTCTATTTAATTTCTTTATTTGAGAGAGATGAGAGATAGAGAGAGAACGGGCGTGCCAGGGCCTCCAGCTACTGTATATGAATTCCAGACGCATGCACCATGTTATGCATCTGGCTTATGTGGGTCCTAGGGAATCGAACCATGGTCCTTTGGCCTTGCAGGCAAGTGCCTTAACCACTAAGCCACTTCTCCAGCCCGACCGTGAACATTTTTGATAAAGGAAATAATCTTTTTATCTAGAATATGTGCTGAATAATCTGCAATGTCTCTTTCACCATCTTTTCTCAAGTTCTGAGATGAGAAGAACTGTGATATGCTCTGTCGCTAACTAAAATCTCTGGGTAACTAAACATCAGGGACCACATTGAACTCTTGGTGCACACACATTCATGTTTAGTTCTTAAGAATTTTAAGGAGACAGGCGTGGTGATGCACGTCTTTAATCCCAGCACTTGGGAAGCAGAGGTAGGAGGATCACCATGAGTTCAAGGCCACCCTGAGACTACAGAGTTAATTCCAGGTCAGCCTGGACCAGAGTGAGACCCTACCTCAAAAAAAAAAAAAAGAATTTTAAGGAAATTGTTTTTAAGGCTCTCTCATTCTACAGGTTAACAAACCAGCTCAGAGAAGCCAAGTGACCTGCCAAGTTCTCCAAGTTATAAAATGACAGGCGTGAGGCTCAAATCCCTCACAACTATCCTCTTCACCCTTTACGAGACAGGCACTCTACCACTCGTATGCTTCTAAATGGCACAAAATTACCAAGCAGAACCGAATTAACTAAAATAGTCTACAGAATTATCAGTTCTGACTTAGCAGAAACAGGGAGGAGCCCAAGTGACAGTCATTTCAGAATATAAGAATTTCTCATTACACATCTCCCAACAAATTGAAAAAGGGCTTCATAGTCATTAAATAAGCTTTGTAATGCTAATTACGCCACCACCCACTGTGCGTTATGGAATAAGTACCACAGACTGTCTTCTTTCATTACCTCATGTATTTTCTTTCCCCGAGAAAACACACTTTGCTTTTCAAGGTTGATTAGAAATATCATATTCATTTTTGGAGCTCTACCAATATCAAGTACCTAAAATATAGTATTCTTATAGTTATTCAACAAACAAGTATCAATAACTTCCCACAAAACTGTTCTATGTTAGAAAAAAGAGACCATAAATCATAATGAAAAAAAGTTTGCTATTGAATGAGATTTCAAGCAAAAAGTAAAGGAGATTCAAAAGTCTGAAAAGATTTTTTATTTTAACATCAGATCTGATCATTTGGTTGAAACTATTAGATACATTTTTTTGAATAGCTATTAGCATGCATATAACAATTCTAAAGCATGCTGCCAATCAGAAATTACTAACAAAGGTAACAGAGAATTTAATAGTGAGAGAAGTGAGAAACTAAAAGGCAATTTGCAGAAAATGAGAGGTATGCAATTTTTTAGAAACTGTTTGATACCTGCTTTCTAAATAATTTTTATTTATTTGTTTATTTATTTATTGCTTTGTTTTTGTTTTTTGAGGTAGGGTTTCACTCTAGTCCAGGCTGACCTGGAATTCACATTGTAGTGTTGCACTCATGATGATCCTCAAACCTCTGCCTCCTGAGTGCTGGGATGAAATGTGAGCGCCACCATGCCTGGCCTAATTTTTAATATTTTTATTGATTTATTTTATAAGAGAGAGAGAGAGAATAGGAACACCAGGGCCTCTAGCCACTGTAAACTCCAAATGCATGTGCCATCTTTTGCATCTGGCATTGCAAGGTATATCAAACATGAGGAATCAAACTGGGGGCCTTCAGCTTTGCAGGCAAGCGCTTTAACAGCCAAACCATCTCTCTAGTCCTCTCTAAATAATTTTTTAATATTAATTTTTAAGATTCATGTCATATGAGGTAAAACATAAAGCACTAGGAAAATAAAGATTGTCCCTGCCAATGATAATGAGGACAATTATCATTTATTCCTTTCAATATCTGAAGAGACACTCTGTCTTCTTCCCTATTTTGTTCAGAACAAATGTCCCTTTGACTGAATGCAAAGCTCACCTATAGGAAAAAGAAACCTGAAAAGGAAAGGAAGGAAGTCAGGCATTAGACACCAGTTCAGAATATAAACCCGCAATGACAGAATATTAGAAATATGAGTAAGAAATGTAGAATCTACTACCATCTGACACACATTTGTGCCTAACAAGTATGTATGAAAAGGTGACAACATCTATTCTGACAGGTAAGAAAGGAAGGACTAGAGTGATCAAGTGTAACTTCATATATCTGGATCTAGGACCTTGGGAATGACACCAAAGTTCTCTATGCAGGAACTTCGTGACATCCTCCACATGCCACCCAAACAGTAAACTGACACTAGCATTAGCAAGAAATAGTAAGTGATTATGTTTCAAGTCAAGAATACAGTTTGAAAAATATTTTAGTACATTTTTTTCACTCTTGGACAACAGACTGTGACTGCATCCGTAGAGATCTTGGTCTTCATAATAGGAAAGGAGAAGTAGAGGATGGAGTTGGAGGGAAAAAACACACAAGGAAATGGTAATGTGCTATTCTAAAATAAGAAATTTGAAACTGAAGTCTTTCATAAACTGAAAAGCACTAAAGGAAAATGAGAAACAACCATTTGTATGTATGTGACCATTGGTGTAAAAACATCTCAGAAGGTAAAACCACAGTACTGAGGAGGCTGGGACAAGTTCAAAGCCAGCTAGGTATATAGAGAAGTCCGCCTCAAAAGAATAAATGAGCTGGGCATGTCTTTAACCCCAGCATTTGGGGGGCAGGTGGGGGATCACTGTGTGTTCGAGGCCAGCCTGGAACTGCAAAGTGAGTTCCAGGTCAACCTGGCTAGAGAGTGACTCTGCCTTGAAAAAAAAAAAATTTAAAGGCTACATGAACAGAAATAAACAGAACAACAACAGAACAGTGAAGCCACTGTAGCCCAAAGTAGAACATCTACTCCTAAAGGTTTTGCCCTCTAAACAAACAGTTTGTAGGTCTCACAGGCAAGTTCATCATCAATCCCACCAGGGAGTCTATGCAAGTGGTCTCTAGAAGTCTGCTTCAGTTCACTCAAGAACTGCAAGGAAGCACAATCCAGGTGAAGGTGTAAAATGAATGCACTTAACTAAGAGGAAGAGGAGATGCAAACTATATCTTTACAAGACAAATATTACTAATGAATCTTGCTACAGGATTTTTATCACTAATATTACAAGATGTCAAGAGATAAGAAAGTGAAAAGTAGAATCAGAAATGTTTGGCATTGGGACATCATGATAGTTATAACAATTTAGAGTTTGCCTAGAAAAACAAACTAAATTGTACTGTCATAATGCTTTTTAAAAATCACTTTCTTTTAAATCATGATATTTACCATATTTATTAATTATTTTAACTCACATTTTCCAAATATCTTTTAAAATCTTAGGCAAAGACAGTGGGTTTTAAAAACAACAACTAGTATATGGAAGATTAATCTCAACCATGTTGGAATTACCAACTCACAGACATTCCTGATCCACTTCTATCAAAAACCCTGCTTACCCATGAACATAAATACATGGGAATTTAGAAGAAAAGAGACAGCATGAGCAAAGCTAGAGGCACTGGAAGTCAGTGGCCCCACTGTCGTTCTCAAGAGAGAAAGACCTTACAAGTGGTGCTGCTTTCCGGGGGCACAGGAGAGCTCACTCAAGAGCTCGGAAGACCCTTAAACCTGGGCTATTTTTATATGGAAAATATTTATTGTGCTTGAAATGCACAGAATCTACTGTATAGTGCTAACAGTCTAGATGATGAACCAGGAAAGAAAGGCCTAATACAATGTACCTACACTGAGATCAGAAATAAGTCACCTTTTTATTTATTTATTTGAGAAAGAGAGAGAGAAACAAAGATGGGAGTATGGGTGAACCAGAGTTTCTTGCCACTGAAAACAAACTGCAGGTGCATGCACAACTTTGTGAGTCTGGCTGGGGAATTAAACCTGAGCTGGGCTGGCAGGCTTTATAAGCAAGCACCATTGAGCCATCTCCCAGCCCCAAACCTACTTTTTAATAATGTAGTTTTTAATAAAACTGCAAATGAGGAAAATATAAATTTTAATGTGAGATGATCCAGGGAACCAAAAAGCAATGTAACTAACTAAAAGGGGATAGAACCTGTAAAATTCTCAAAGTGGCAGGCTGCTCCTTTCCTTCATCAAAACCATGTTTTAATGTGTACTAACAGATGGGTTTGCAGATTAAAGTCAAATGTTTTTATCCAAAATGTTTTAGAGGCTTGAGAGATTGGCTGAGTGGTTAAGGCACTTGGCTGTGAAGTCTAAGGACCCATGTTTGCCTCTCCAGATCCCACATAAGCCAGATGCACAAAATGACATAAGCACACAAGGTGGTGCATGTGTCTGGAGTTTGAGTGCAGTGGCTGCAGGCACTGGCACACCAACTGTCTCCCTCTCACTCTCTCATTAAAAAAAGGGAAAAAAAAGTTTAAAATGTTTTAAGACCAGAAGTGTATTCTGATGATGATGACAATGATGATGATGATGATGTGTGTGTGGGTGTGTATTTGGTTTTTCAAGGTAGGGTCTCGCTCTAGCCCAGGCTGACCTGGACTTCACTATGCAGTCTCAGGGTGGCCTTGAACTCACAGTGATCCTCCTACCTCTGCCTCCCAAGTGCTGCGATTAAAGGTGTGCACCACCGAGCCCGGCATATTTCTGATGTGCCTCTGTTTTGACTATAACCTGTTACATGACATCAGTTATGAAATGTTCCATTTGTATTGCCATATCAGTATGCAAAGTTTCAGAGTATGGAAGATTTCAGACTTCTGATCAGGAATGCTCAGCCTGTGTACTTTTTGCTTGGATTGCTTAAAACTGCTCAGAGTCCCTCCAGTTCACTGCCACATAGGTCACTTAACTTGTAACCTCAGGTGCACAATCAGCTGTGCTTTCCTGGACCATACATCACAGCATCACCAGACTGTTAGAACAGGAAAGCCTGTATTCATAGCAGTTTGGAAAATGCAGGGCTTCAAGTCAATAATTTTAGATACATAAGAGAAACACAGGAATGCTCATATGACAAACACATGGTCCAAAGAAAACACAATATGTATGGTAGAGGTCAAAAAACAGTACTGATGCACTGTAACTTTACCTTTTTGTGAGCATAGGAACCAGTTTCATGTAGAACTGCCACTCTGAATGGAGGCCACCATGTGTGAAATTCTTTCACCCACTGATGCATCACTGTTGTTGGACAGACAATTACAGTGGGGCCCAACCCCAGGAACCTGCACCCAAAGGTCCAAGAAGAAAACACACAACCATGAAAGACAGCAGAGAAAGTGACCAACTGCCAAAAAAACAAACTTTGAATGGTTCAAAACATGCAAACTATGAAAACTGTTGACATATTTTTTAAAGAAAAATCTAGAGGTAATACCCAGCAAGTAAAATCTACAGTTCATTCATCATTGTGGTTGCAGGAATTGTGAGTAAGGGGAAATCAAACCGATACTGTACAAAAAATAGTTTCTCTCCACTTGTATTAACACACTGTATCCAAACTTAGGTGAATGTAACAGCATCTTAAATTTGTCTGAAGCTCTACAGTTTAACAGTTTTCCATCCAGAATCTCAAAACATCTTCACTGCCCTGGCAATCAGGCAGGACAGAGTTCAGGGGCTTCAAAGGCTCTGGGCCTAGGGTGACATGTCACCAGGCAATGGAAGGATGCTTAGAAGTCAGTTTTCTGGTTGCTGTGACCTGCTCTTACTATAAAATGCTACCCACTTCCCTGCACAATGACAATACAGTGCAGGAGCATCCCAGTGGCCATTCTTCCCAGGAAAGCTGCCCCCGAGAAAGCTCACGGGGCTACAGTGAAAGCACTGAACAGCATTAAGTACCAACCAGAGCTTTGCCAGCAGCCACAGACCCAGTCATCCCAACACAACACTTATGTTCCAGGCTGTATATGGCTTGCAGCATTATTTATACTACAGACAGGATGGACATGACCTAAATGTCCAGGGATAAGGGAAGGGAAGAATTACTCATCATTCCACAGCAAAGGCCCTCCAATTAGGGACGCTGTCTGCATGTACAAACTATAGGATCTCAGGCACATTATTTAACCCTCTGAACTATAGTTTCTTGCCTTCAAGTGGAAATCATAATAGCACTGACCTTACAGAGTTGCTATGAAGATGAAACCAGTTAACATCTGTGAACTGCTTAGAATGGTGTCATTTAGTGAATGCTAAAAGGATTTGTTAAAATGAGTATGTGGCTCATGCCTTTAGTCCCAGCACTCAGTAGGCTGAAGTAGGAAGACTGCTTTGAGTTTGAGGCCAGCCTGGAATTTATAATTCCATGTCAGCCTGGGCTAGAATGAGACCTGCCTCAAAAGGGGGCAGGGATTGTTTAAAAAGATAAAATATCATATAAACATTAAAATAGCCTTTGAGGAATCTTTAATAGCTTGAGAAATGCTCATAATATTTTCTTTTTACTTATTTACTTTATTTGAGAAATAGAGTGAGGGGGGATGGGCACATCAGGGCCTTCAGCTGCTGCAAACAAACTCCAGACACATGCACTACCTTGTGTATCTGGCTTATGTGGGTACTGGGGAATTGAACCTGGGCCCTGGACCTTTGACGCTGCAGGCAAGCACCTTAACTGCTAAGCCATCTCTCCAGCTCTCATGAGAAATTTTTTAAAGTAAAATTATTTATGAAATCACCCTAATTCCCTGATACCAGGTAGCCAGGAGGCTAGTGGTAGCCACTGAATCCATGGGCTCCTCCCCTTCCTCCTCCTTCCCTGTCTGCCTTTGCTCCAGGGAGCTGGTTTTACCCTCCCTCCCATAGAGTTCAACCGTATGGGGCCCTGATTGCTGACGTGGCCACTGAAGCAGAGTCTTGCCCATCTGAAGCCTGTCAGTGCTCAGCACACTTTCAAAGCTGGCTGGGTAGAACTAATTGACTTAAGGACTCACACTGCAGGTCAGGTGAGCCATTTCTCTAGCTCTCTGCTGCCGTATATATAGTTCATAAGCAGGGTCTAGGTGCTAGCCAGAGCTTAAGATAAAGTACAAATCAGTTCCAACTGTGATTTCCCCATGGGACCGCATGCCACCTCTTCCGTAGGGTTTCTCAATCCAATGGGTTCAACAGTCACCAATTCTCCAGCGGTCCACACCACAATTCCAGGCTTGCTCCCTGATCAATCCTTTTGTTCCACACAATGTGTCATCAGTACCAACTTACATCAACTTCTACCCCCTCAATCTCTCTCCAAGGTACACTCGACACTGTCACTGTGTCAGTTCCAGCCACTATCATCTCATCTAGGTTATAGTGTCTTCCTGCTCTATTCCTGAAAGCAAAATCTGAATGCCTCACCCCTTGAGTCAAGGCCTTCGGTAGCTGCTACTCACTGCTTTAAACTCCTTGGCCTAGGCTATAAGACCATGAGCATCTGGCTTCTTCTAACCCCCACTCACCTCGCCTATCTTAACTGCGATGACTCCTAACACCTGTCCCTATGGCCAGTAACCCACCAGCCTTAACTGTGCTCAGGCCCTATCAAGTACATACTGTCTTCTTGCTCCTTCTTTTACTCTTCTCCTTCCCATCAGCACCTTCTCATCCTTTAGACCTCAGCTTCCTTGACTGCACTTTCCCTGTCCCCTTGTCTCCACACCATGTGTCAACACTTCCTTGGTGTACCCATGCAAGCCAGGACTCTGCTCTGATGTATGTCACTCTTCCCCAGCGCTGCAAAGAAAGGACAGTTTCCTGAAATGATCTCAGTTCCTGCTTATAGCAAGTAAGAGAATGAATATGAAAACATTTTTTTTAATAATTGAAAGAAAACCTATCAAAATTGAAAGAGATTATTTCTGGGGAATCCTGTGTGGATTTTATTTGCTTGCTACATCTTAATAAATGATTACTGAACTTAAAAACAGTTGTGAATGACTTGACATAAGCCACACATGTTTAAAATACTGAAACTCATTATAAAACTAAAATATAACTGGCCTGACTTAAAGACACTTCACTTTTATACTCTATTTATGAATGCCTTTATCCACTTATGATCCCTCCACCTCCCCTGATCTCCAGTGGGACACAGCAAACTCATCTCTCTCAACAGAATTTCTAAGCCATGCTGTCACCACAGACAGGTCTCAGACAGGTGCCCTCAAGGTCCCTAGGGAGAGTGAGACTCTGCCCTGGCCCCTGGCTCCTTCCATGACAGCATTCCTTTTTAAAAGGATTAAATGTGCCAGCTTCTTTATATTCTCCAAGGGGAATAAAAGTTATCATCAATGTGCACTTAGCAGGGATTAGCAAACAACCAATCAGCAGCTGTCTAAAATACTTTCAAACAAGCTCACATTCAAAGAAGCTTGTTATGCACATATATGCCTCTGCAGGTTGTACATCATGTTCTGTCTTTGATAATAAACCTTCTTCAAACTTCTATGTCAAAGACACACTTTGTCACTGAAGACTACTATTTCCTTCTGGTTCAACAGCTATCTGGCATTATTATGCCTTTATTTTGTCATTCTCCCTCTATTAAAAAATAGGGAGGTTTTCATGCTGAGCTGAAATCCCACAGCCAAAGCAAAAACTGTCCCTGAACCACAGAAGGGGCAATCAAGCCCATTAACAGTCAAGTGAACCACCCTCTCCCAACCTCAGTAGCAGTGAGATGAGCACAAGAAATGACTAGATGTACTAGAGTGATTAGCATCAATTATCAAACAGACGGTGGTTCCTTTCATCTTTGATTACCATTGATTACCTAATGAATTTAGAAGTCAATAGTCCCATGGTCAAATATTTCAACCTGCAGGGTGTAAACCCACTAGTTACAGCTTACAACTTACTAGCCATTAAAAGGCTAATATTTACCCTTAAAAGTTACTTTTTATAATAGTAATCTTGTTTCTCCATTTGAACTTAATTAAATGATAACTAAAGCACCAAAGTATTAACTGAAATTTGAAAGGCAAAGAAGTTATGAATTCTCCATCATAAATTCAGAGGGACCAACATTATCACATGAATAGCAAAATGAAAAGGGAATACACAGGCCAATATATGTCTTTATTAACTACATGCAACATGCTTCTCCCTATTCTAAATATGAACAGGTATACAGCGCACATTGAAAAAAAAGGATAAACAAGCAAACCAAACTTTTTTTAGCATGAAGTTTCTTGATATTAGACATGGCATAGTTCCAGTGTTTAGCCCTTAACATAAGCCCATAGAGCTCAGAGAAAACATACAGAGTCAACAAAGCAGTGCTAACTCACGCAGATTTTTATTTCACCTAATGGTCACCTAGCTTAGGAGGACATGTCCTACAACTGTCCTTTAAGTTGCTTAGCACATTACATGAAGAACAACCAAACTCCTCACTACACCTCTGTTCATGAAGAGCCCAGGGTGTGACTACGCCACTTCTCCACTTTTGGAAGCCACTGCTACTAACACTGTTAGCTAGTCCAATATGCCACACTATCTTATTATGGAAAAGAGGACATGATAATTGATATTCAATTGATTCTAGCTGGTGGTTATTATTAGGCCTGATTTTATTCCTAATTTATCATCACTGGAAAGAACATGTTTTAATTTTTAGATCAAAACTACACTATAGAAATAATTTCCATAGTGTTAAGATGCGACAGTAGGTCCATGATGATAGGAAAGGAAGAAAAAGAAAAAACAGAAGTAAGAAAGTTCTAGAAATAGTTTAGGGAGACAGCCCCTAGAAGCCATCTGCAACAACTTGGGACATTCAAGTTATTAAAAAAAAAAAAAAAAAAAAGTCACTCAGATCAAGCCAAAAAGGTTATTTGGAACAGAAAAAGTATTTTTTAATTTTTATTTATTTATGAGAGAGAGGCAGATAGAGATGAGAGAATGGGCAGGCCAGGGCCTCCAGCCACTACAAAGAAACTTCAGATGCATGCGCCACCTTCTACATATAGCTTATGTGGGTCCTGGGGAGTCAAACCTGGGTCCTTTGACTTTGCAGGCAAGCACCTTAACTGCTAAGCCATCTCTCCAGCCTAGAAAAAGTATTTTTTAATGCTAAGCTAATAATAGTCCAATAAGAAAACCTTCCATGCTCGTTTTCCACCCTGACTTTCCCCTGGGCTAGATAGAATGTTTTCACACTTCCAGGCAATGTGAAAGAGATATCTGAAGAAGTATTCTGGTCAATGAAGAAAATTTCTGATTCGGTACAACTTCCTTGTAACAAGAAAATATTTACATTTAAATTTTTTCTGCTTTTTCCCTCCTAGTTATTTAAGTGTATTCGAAAGTCAAGTACTCTTCAAACAAGTGTTAGCTTGCTAAATGAACAAGAGTACTAAATAAAGCAGTGTGTATACTCAGGAGACTAAAAATGATGATTTTTACTCAGTTCATGCTTGGTTCTCTAACAAATATTTCTGGGGTATGGATGGAGCAGTGACTTTGACACTGTTCCAAAGGCACCTTCAAATTACATGCAGTGAATGTCTGAGTTCTTAGGACACAGCCACCTGGTAACTCCATTGCGGGCTACTCATTTAAATAAGCCATCTGAAATATGAGAAACTCTTGGGTTATCTGGGTTCAAAATTAAACTTTCTACATAATTTGCCTAGCACCATTTTTGCCAATATATCTTCCCACGAAGCCAATTTACAGTTTAAATATGAAAATACTCGCATTTCTTGATTTTAAGATCAAGCATTTTAGTGCTTCTCTACTGAACAGATTAAATACTTATTCCTTTAGGATATGAAAGCTTTAATAGTTTACTTAAATTTCTAAGAAGTAAAAAGACAAAGATCTACACATAGTTTTCTATCATTTTAGACAGTTATGTAGTTATGTCCAAAACATAGCAAGTAGATAAGTAACTTCATTCAAAAAGACAGTGTGCACCATCTCCACAAGCTGTCAAGTATACAGACTGTGAAGGAAATCATGGAGAATGGCTTCTTCAAAGCTTCAACTTTCCTCATGAATAGACTTTGCACTTACTGTAATGCTCACCTGGTCTCCTGCCAGAACAAACATTTTAATGTAAAATTTAATAAATGGGACTAAAGGTATTATGTCTAATTTAAAATTCCATATTGTGTAAACTATTGATATTAACATAATTGAGTTTGTAAACAATCCATTTGCAAGAGCTAACCTTAGACATCATATTGACCCAAAATATCTAGTGGGGCTCATCTGCAAAATGAAGCATCGATGCCTGGAATTCATTAAAAGTGTTACATGTTTAATTTCTCCTGCCCTACAGCTCCATTGTCTCGTAAAATTTTTCCTTTGATGTCCCCCACTAAAAGAATTAAAGGAATATTGTAATTGAAATGTCATCAATAATTCACAAGACCCTCCTCCACAGCAATACATCTGATGAAATATTAATTGAGCTCCACAGACTGACAGTCTGCAGAGGAGCACTTGCCTGTAATTTGAACCACGAGTCCTGATCTTGCTGTAGCTCAGACCTGCCAAGAAGGCAATTATCTGGATGGTCTTGCCCAATCCCATTTCGTCTCCCAGAATTCCTCCTGCCTGCTGGCAGTGCAATTCCCACAGCCACCTAACACCTGTCTGCTGATACCTACAACAACAAATACCAACAAGAAAAGAGAAAATGGCAAATGGTGGGTAATATAGACTGTAACAGAAAGTACTCATGAATTAATCATTTAGCTAGGTTCTAGTACCCGTCAGAGAAACATGCCGGATGTGTGTTTTACATAAGTGTTATATTTATGAGGTCATACATTTTTGATCACATAGGCATAAAATCACTAATTTTTCTTTACAGAATGTTAACACATTTCTAATTAAACTGATATATGGGGTAATTAGGGACTATTTCATTTCTTTTTCAACATTACAAATAGCTTGGTAAACAAGCATAAACTTACTATCTTTTATTCACTTTCTGGGAAGTAAGAATCCCAAATATTCTTAGAATATAAAGTTGCATATATTTTTATAAAAGGAGAAAATGCATTTATTTTTCCATCTGAGGAACACCAATAAAGCAGGATAGAGAATACCACAATTTATAGTTACACTGTCATAAAGTCACTTTGTAATCACATTATCTTTTTATAGGAAAAATCAAATTAAATTTTAAGGCCATAAACAAGTATGAATAATAGGGCTGGTCTCAAAATTAGTACACAACAGATGATCCAGTCATATTATTAGCAAATATAAAAAAAAACAGTTTATATACAGTAAATAGTATAAAGGACTTTTAATATTTTAAAGCAGAAATTAATTCATGGATTTTATCATAGTTATAAGATCAGATCTATTAAATTTTTAAATAAGACAAACAGATCAAAAAGAAATAATATTTCCTTATCAACTCTTAAAAGAAATGTTGTTGGTATTTCTTTTCTCCAGCAATGGTAACCTATTTTTAAAAAGTAGTTTTTTTAAAAAAGGAGAGTAAGGCAAAAACATTTTCAAGAGTAAAAGACCATGGAATGCTATGAGATTATATGCTAAGTTAACAATCTAAATTGAAACCCACTTAAGATAAAAGTGAAAGGATTTGTTCTCCACAGGAAACACCAAGGCTACTAAACTACCCACAGTAAAAGAAGGTAGGGTTACTGTTGATGCTTCACTGTCCTGGTAGTTCCTATTGGGTATCTGGTCAGCCTACTTAAAATCTCATTTTGAACCAAGTGTTGCGGCTCACGTCTGAAACCTTAGCCTTCAAGAAGACCACCAGGAGACCCAAGACAACCTGGGCTATGGTGTGAGACCCTGTTTCAAAATAGGAGGGAAAGGCAGAATGGGAAGAAGAATGGGAAATCAATGTCATTTTGAACCTCAGGTCTCGTTGAGTTGGGCTTAACACTGTCTCAGTAGATTTGCCACAACGTCACAATTATGAATTTTGAAGATCAAATCTAAAAGCTTGACTCTAGCTGTTATCATTAATGTTACCTACAAAAGAAGGAGAATCTGAGAAGTTACTGCTTGTAACTTTACTAATTATAGCAAACATACTGACTATGGACTTTGGAAAAAGGGCGAAAGATCAAACCCAATGAAGTCTAGTATAAAAATAAGGTCAATTAATTTGGGAAGAAAGACAAATCCATAAACATGTGGTATGTCACCGAGAATAACAGCTACCACTTAAGGAGCCCATTGCTGGAGGCACAAAGCCAGGTGGTTTGGACACAGCCTCACAACCAGCCGGCATAGAGGCAACTCTCAGCAGATCTTAGGGTCAGGAAGTAAAGGCTCAGAATGGCTGTGTAACTGGCCAAAGCCACACTACTATAGATTAAAAAGAGAGAGAGAGAGAGACAGAGAGAGAGAGGGAGAGAGAAAATCAAAATTGAAATCCAGAATTGTATGATTACACTTTGAAGATAATCTAGACCGATAGTTTACAACTGAGGATAATTGGCTCCTGTGGGGACATTTGGCAATGTCTACAGACATTTTTATTACCAGTGAGAAAGTATAATTGAGATCTAGGGGCAGAGGCCAAAGGAAGTGTACATTCTAGGATGCCGTTGACAGTCCCTACAAGAAGTTGCTGGGCCCCAAACGTCAAATGTGATAAGATGAGGAATCTGAAGAAAAACAGGTTCATAAGCTGGCTCTACTTTCACTTTCTAAAAATAAATATTCCAAAGCCTCTCTCTCAAAAACTAAAAGAATAAAAATAACTGGTATGTCATCTAGGCATGGTAATATATACCTTTAATACCAGCACTAAGGAGGCTGAGGCATGAGGTTTGCCTGGGCTATGCAGTGAGACCCTGTCTCAAGTGAAAAAAAAAAAAGAGTGTGTACTCATTTTCACTTAATCCTAGCCCAACTGACCTTCGCTTGCTAGATCTCAGAGCAACTATGGGAGAAGCTCTTCCAGGCAGGGGCCTGTACACCCCAGGATCATCACTGGGTGTTCTAATGCCACCCAACACTGGGCCAAGAAGTTTCTCACCTGTGGCCCACACATAAGCACAGTGGGAAGAACCTGGAAAGCAGCCTTTGAGAGACATGGAAGGAATGGCGAACAGTTTGGTATCCAGAGGGAGTATAAGAGCAAACCAAAATGCTGGATCGTGTGTGACCCTGGAGGGGCAGCAACAGAGTGATGAGTGCTTCAGCATCTCCAAACCTAAACTGCAAAAGCTTTCAAAGGGCACCTGATGGTATGCTTATAAGAAAATGAGTAGTACTAAAGCCAAGACTTAAGGAAAAACATTCTCCAGGCAGCCTTGTGACTGTGTCTCTAACAGCTGAGATGACTGAACAAAGACGGTGTGGAGTGGCTGGCTCTTTCACCCAGCACACATGCCAGGCCTCAGACTGCAGTGAAGGAAACTCACACACACATAAAAGCACTCTCCACCCTGGTCACAGGGATATGCACTGGGCGAGGAGTGAGGGGCCTGGGCTGTGGCTCCATCAGAGCCACTAACAGACTTTGGGCTGATTCCTTACATTTTTTTAAAATATTTTATTTTTATTTATTTGACAGAGAAAGAGGGGGAGAGAGAGAGAATGGGCACACCAGGGCCTATAGCCACTGCAAACAAACTTCAGACGTGTGTGCCCCCTTGTGCACCTGGCTAACATGGGTCCTGGGGAATCGAACCTGGGTCTTCTGGCTTTGCAGGCAAATGCCTTAACCATTATGCCATCCCTCCAGCCCCTGATTTCTTAAATTTTGAATACTAAACAATAAAATAACTACATGGTTAAAATGAAAGCAGAGTATGGGATCTAGTTTCCAAAACCTTGGAGAAGCATTTAAAATTTACACTTTAGAAAAGTTAACAACTCCCACAGATGATGGTACAACAGAAAGGAAATTGCTCTGCTGTCCCCATGGACAAAGCAGCACAAATAACCACAGACAATTGTTGGAACTTGGCACTGTCGTACTAACTAACCCAAGACTGCATTTACTAGTCTGCTAAAAAACAAGGTCAAAAGATTGAAGTATGTCATATTACTGCTAAATTATACAGATGAATGCATTTTCTGGGCAGACTTTCAAAACAGAAATTTAAAGTTAAACATTATCTTGCAGAAAATAGCACTTAAATGGAAAACTGTACCTTCTGACTCCCTATGTGTAACTGTACACCCTGTTAATTCAATTCCACAGAGTGCAGTAAATAGTAAAAATGTATCTGCAGTTTATAATTAAATCGGCTTGGCTAAACTTAATCATAAAAGAGAAAATAGAGATTCTATTCATCCTATATTTTTTTCCTACAGTAAAAGAAAATATACATAAGTTGTGTAAAATTTATAAAATGTTCAAAATACTGTATAGATATAAAAGAAAAAATACTTTTCACAAATGTGTAATTAAGACTAATTAAAGACACAAACATGTACTTATATTAACTATAACAAGGTTAACAGCCAACATAATGACTCCTACATATATTTAATAAAGTGAAATTGGTTCTACTAACTGTAAAATTTCTTTTCTAGAAAAGGTGACTCATACAAGACTGTTCATTCAACTTGACTCATGAGGACATTTAGCCCATCACCTGCTGCCCATGCAGAGGTATCCTGTCCTTCTAAAATCAATGCTGCCTACCATTTGAGCATTCCTTTTTGCCAGGATAAATGGATAATAGCTTACTTATCCTTTAATAAACAATACTTTAGAGAAAATAAAGAGTTGCCAATAAGTATAGTCTTTATTTACCTTTCTATAGTTACTTTTTAATATTTTTATTTAGAGAGAGAAAAAAACAGAAGACAAGAGAGAATGCCAAAGCCTTCAGCTACTGCAAACAAACTCCAGACGCATGCACCACTTTGTGCATCTGGCTCTACGTGGGTACTAGGGAATCAAACCCAGGACATTAGGCTTTGCAGACAAGTACCTTAACTGCTAAGCCATCTCTCCAGCCCCATAATTATTTTTCACTGAGCACAGGCAATAAACAAAGAGGCACTTCTCTAGGCAAAGAATAAATCTCTCTGCAGGAATCACTAGAAATTTAGACTTTGCCTTTGACACTGTTCTTCCTCTATCCAGCCATGGCTGCTTAACCAAGTTGATATACAGTTAGGACTCAGCTCTGCTGTGTGTTTAATGGGATAAAATAACTACTATTTCTCTCCCCCATATCTCCCAACATAGGAAAAATAAAACTATAACACATATAACACAAGACTAGAGAGAGGTACACAGCTGAGTGGTAGAGCAATTTCATAGCATGAACAAAGCCCTAGGTTCCATTCCTAGCATAAGGAGGAAGTGAGGGAAGAAGGGAGAGAAAGAGAGAGAGAAGGGAGGGAGGGAGAGAGGGAAGGAGGATCTCTGCTTGAGCAGAATACAGCAGTAGAATACTTGCATGGCGTGAGTGAGATTCCCAGAACTACAAAAGAAAAAAAGTCTACATATGTGTACACACTGACACAGAGAGAGAGGGGGGTGGGGGGAGCGTTCACTGAGAGGAAATCACAAAGAGTATGCTATTTTTAAGAAGCCATCTTCCACAAGTTTAAGACACACATATCTGATGCCTGAATCTATGAAGGACATTAAACTTAATCCACTCACCAAAAAAAGTCTGTACTCTGCTCTGGTCTATGAATTGATATGAAAAGAAAGAAAGCAGCTGTTTAATGGCTTAACTTCCTATACATAGCTAAGAAACCTTCCTAAAGCATCTTAAGTAAATCCCAGAGGTGAAAATGTCCCTCATTATTTACATTCATCACAGGAGACCTGCCCAGCTGTATAGTTCATAGCATGCATCTATCAGGCAGCATCCGGTCATCATCATCAGCAACTGACCACTTATAGAACTTAAGTCAGCTTCCAATAGCAACTTAATCCTCAAGATGCTGCCTCTGTCTTCTCTTTTCACATTAGAATGACATCTACATAAAATATTTGGATGCACATTTGATCAGCTGAAAAAATTGCACTCTTAGGTAAGACTCTCAAAACTCAACAACACTTTTTATTTCCATATTGACATTTTTATATGGAAATAAAAAGTGAAACAGAAAAAAACTTAACCATGATTTGATTTTAATATATAACACCTGATAATGATTTTAATATACAAGTATTATTAACTTCATCTAATTTAAGAAATTAGAGGTTTGGTCCCTTAAAATTACTAAGAACAAAAATGTAATGCAATGCAGAAGCTTTTAAATGATTGCTTTTAGTTTTCTTTTTTTTTAATTTATTTCTGTTTATTTTTATTTATTTATTTGAGAGCAACAGACAGAGAGTGAAAGAGACAAAGAGAGAAAGAATGGGCACACCAGGTCCTCCAGCAACTGTAGACGAACTCCAGATGCATGCACCACCTGTGCATCTGGCTAATATGGGTCCTGGGGAATCGAGCCTTGAACTGGGGTCCTTAGATTTCACAGGCAAGTGTTTAACTGTTAAGCCATCTCACCAGCTCTGCTTTTAGTTTTCTGAGGCAGGTCCACACAGATTCATCAGTTTACAAACAAACCCAATGCGCACGTTAGTCAATTTATTATCATCTAATTTTAATGAACAGCATGTGGCTAAAATTTCATTTGACAGTGCCTGTATTTGCAATAAATTGTTGCAAGTACCTTAAGGGCCCACAGGTAACTACTGTGTAATTTCTGAAATATTAATTTGTACACAATGGCTCAATGACAAATACAAAGGACAGAACAAACAGCACATACTTGAAGAGCTTTTTGAACAGAAAACCTGGTACTTTAAAACCTTCATCAAATTCAGCATCACTTTCCTCAGACTCATCTTCAAGCTTCAGAGAGTTCTCTCGGTCCTGCAGCCTCTGTTTATTCCACCTCCTACAGTGAAAGTAAAACCATGTTTCCATTATTTTGATGACAAGACAGATTAAAATAGATAGCTCTACAACATGTACTGAAAAACCAGGCAAATCAGAAGTCTTCCAGGGTTTTGCAGCCATCATTACCCAAACACTAACGTTCAACAAAGGAAACTAATTTTCTCACCCTGCCTGCTCAAATCAATTCTTACCTGAATTACTACAATGCTCTAGGAATATTCCTGCAAGCTATCATTCATTATTACCCACTCTTCTTCAACATGTTTGATTTAGAATTAGTATTTCTGTGCTGAAAATGACAGTCATGAGAATAAAATAATTTTGAACGTACAGTAGGTTTTGGGTTAAGACTGCTGAGTGGGATTTCTAATTACACAACTATGGAGGATCAACAGTATCAAGGTCCTGATAATTGCACCCCTCAGGAAGTATGCTCAGTGGATAAAGTCTGAGCTATGACATGATAACACAGTGGCCATCTCTACTTCAGAAGCATGATGTGTGGCTGAAGCTGTGCCGAGGATACAGCCATCTTACCAGACTGCTCCTCTACTCACATAACTCTAATGGACTCTGATGTGAGCACAAGGAAAACGCCAAAATAAATAACCTTGGGTTCTACTGTTTTCAAAATAGAGGGATGACTTTTTCCAACATGCACACAAATGACGCTCTGTAAGTTACACAACGGCAGACATGGAGTCAAGTGGTAGTGGTAATAAATGCCTCAAGCTGATGGCCTGTGAGAGGAGAGCAGCTGCATGCAGAGGGCAGCCATCTGCTCAAGACAGCAGAGAAGGCCAAGGAAAAAAAGGAGAAAAGAAAAGAAAGGAGCGCACACTGCTGGTTGTAGCGATGGCATACTACCCAGGACCCATCACAGAAGCAGCAATGAGGCCACAGAACAGACACAGAGTGACAGGCAAGGAGGCCACCCAGGAAGCTACTGGCAGACTAGAACACATCTGAGAAACACTTGCTTGGAAGAAAAGTTCAACTTCTTTATGTAAAAAAACCTAATGTCATTTGTGTTTAACTTCAAAAACAATCTCTTCCTCTCTTTTATTCATATTTTTATTCCTTAAAATTATTTCCACAGGGCTGGGGAGATGGCTTAGTGGTTAAACGCTTGCCTGTGAAGCCTAAGGACCTCGGTTCGAGGCTCAGTTCCCCAGGACCCACGTAAGCCAGATGCACAAGGGGGCGCACGCGTCTGGAGTTCATTTGCAGTGGCTGAAGGCCCTGGCACACCCATTCTCTCTCTCTATCTGCCTCTCCCCCCCCGTTGTTCTGAAATAAATAAAAATAAACAAAAAATTTAAAAGAAAGCATTCCAAAAAAAATTATTTCCACACAAATGACAAAGTGAGTATCTCTGGGTGGCTATACCACTCTGCTATTCTCCCAAGTGTCATGTTATTTAAAGTTTAGTTCAGTGTAATGGTATACAACAGTGATTCTCCTTTTCTTTCGGGGGGTGGGGGGAGGAGGTTTCAAGGAAGGGTCTCCCAGGCTGGCCTTGAACTTACAGTGATCCTATTTCTGCCTCCTAAGTGCTAGGATTAAAGGCATGTGCCACCATGCCCCACTATAACAGTGACTCTCAACAGGGACAAATGTGCTCCTCACTCCCACTCAAGGACATCTGACAATGCCTAGAGACTCACTTGGTTGTTACAGATGTAGTTATTGCTAGGGTAGCAAGAGACCTACGGCTAGAATCCTCAAGGCCAAGTCCAGGGATGCTGCTAAGCATCTTACCACACACGTCATCCTGATTAGAACAGTGGTATTCCTGTCTCACCCAGCTGACCAGGACTCAATTCTCTAATGGGGTGACTACAGAAAAGTTTGGGTGAGACACAGTGATGCATATAAGACAGCTTATTCCCCCCTACAAAAAAAAAAAAAAAGTTACCTGTGGGGCTGGAGAGATCACTTAGTGGTTAAGGCATTTGCCTGTGAAACTTCAGGATTCAGGTTCAATTCTCCAGGACCCACATAAGCCAGATGCACAAGGTACATACACATGCTTCTGGAGTTTATTTGCAGTGGCTAGAGGCCCTACCATGCCTATTCTCTCTATCTGTCTCTTTCTCTGTGTGTTTGTCTGTCTGTTTCCTTTCTCTCTCCCTCCCACTTCCCTCCCTCCCTCCCTCTCGCTCTCAACAATAAATAAATAGAATGTTTTTTAAGTTACCTAAACTCACACATCACTGTCAAAGCTGAGAAACTCTGATACTCCATATCATATCTGATGGACATATCTGAATCTGTGCTACTCACTATCAGAAATTTAGCAACCAGTTCAGATAATAAGCTATTCCTTGGTGCCCAAATATCAGAACCCAGCACCAAATATCTATGTATTAAAGGTCATCTATACTGAGTAAGTTTGTAGACAATGTAAAACCGCAAGAATCTCAAAAGCTACCAGGAACATATAAAAAGATTTCATTGGGGAGCTGGAGAGATGGCTTAACAGTTGAGCACTTGCCTGTTAAGCCTGAGGACCCTGGTTTGAGGCCCAATTCCCCAGGAGCCACATAAGCCAGATGCACAAGGTGGCGTATGCATCTGGAGTTTATTTGCAGTGGCTGGAGGCCCTGGTGTGTCCATTCCCTATCTGCCTCTTTCTCTCTCTGTCACTCTCAAATAAATAAATAATACGTTTGCATATTTAAAGAAAAGACTTCATTTAGTATTTCTCAAAGGTAATTTTTACAGGAAGAGAAATGAAACAGCAGGAGATACTACTGGCCTTGGCAGTTTTGCACAATAAGATCATTAAATATTATCACACACTAAGTATTACTTATAGATGATATCTATTTCCTTGGACTTTGCCAGTAAATTTCTGTGGCTGTTGAATTTCTCACCACAACAATTTGCATTGACAAGGTTTCACCTTCTCCTGTCTTCTTCCTCTCTCTCTCCTAAAACAGACAGGCTTCATGTTGCCATAGAACTCAGCACCTAGCCAACCACAGCAGCTACCACAGAAATGATTACATCCCAGTGCCTTCCGCTTCATAAAGAACAAGAAAAGCACTGAACAGTTTTCAGTTTGGCCAAAGGGTAAGTAAAGGTGGTAGGGATAAATCATTATGGTGGCAAGCACCTGTACTGTTCTGAAGACAAATCGCCCCAGTAGAATCATATACACATTTTAAAGACAGAAAATACAACCACATGCATAGAGGACTAAGACTAAAAGATTCTGCTGTAGATACATAAAGTTGTGCATACTTCTGCAGTTTGTTTGCAGGGGCTAGAGGCCCTGTCACGCCCATTCTCATTTTCTTCCCCCCGCAACCTTTGCAAATAAATAAAAAATAGCATAAAATATAAAGATTCTGGGGCTGGAAAGATGCTCTGTGGTTAAGGCACTTGGCCTGCAAAGCCTAATGACCCAGGTACACAAATAAAGACAGATGCACAAAGTGGAACATGCAACTGGAGTTTGTTTGCAGGAGCTAGAGACCCTGGTACACCCATTCTCTGTCTGTCTGTCTGTCTCTCTCTCTCTCTCTTCTTTTTCTGCGTGCAAATGGATTAAAAAAATAGACTCTGCTATATGGCAAACTTCCTCATGTGACTTAGGGCTCACCATCTAAGGAGTGCCCAGGCCAGCAAGAAAGACAACTCGGCACAGCAGGGAGAGAGAGGAGAAATTAAGTATTTCAAACACAGAAGAAAGAAACTAGATGTAGCTCAGTGCTTGCTTAGCATGGGTGGGGGCCTGAGTTCAATCCTCAGAACCATAAAAGCAGGGGGCAAAGAAACAGTGGCATTTTCCATCCTAGGTGCTGTCAAGTCTTCTTAAAGTGTCCTCTGTGCTTAGGAGGCAGAGGTAGGAGGAGTGTCATGAATTCAAGGCCACCCTGAGACTACACAGTGAATTCCAGATTAGCCTGAGCTACAGCGAGACCCTACCTCGATAGAAAATAAATAAATAAATAAAAAGTGTCCTCTGAGACATGACATACAGATCTAGTATGTCCCACAGCCTGGCAAGCTGAGCAAGCTGTCTGGCCAGCAGCTGTGAAGAGGAAAATGGTGCTGTAAATAAACTAAGTAAAATAAGGTAGCAGTGTGGCCCACACACAGTCCAAGTGCAGACTGGTGGAATGAAATCGTGCTGCATTTATTAGCCATGTTAGCCAGCTCTCTGCCACTGTCAAATGTTTAAGAAAATCAATTTTGAAGATTTTAATTTTAAAGATTTACTTGGGTTTATGGTTTCATTAAGTTCACTTCCCAGCACTGGGTTCCAGAGTTTCTGGGCTTTGTTACTGCAGAGCATCACGGCAAGAGCACGTGGTGGAGCAAAGGCAGAGGAGGAGGCGGCTCCAAGAACAAGGTGAATCACACAAGGGCACATCCCCAAAGACACACTCCCTTCAACCAGGTCTTAACTTCTAGGTTTTCCATCACTTCTCCATAACCCTCCAAATTATGAGCCCATCAATGCACTAGTGGGGTCATGGCCTTTGAGATCCAATCACTTCCCCATAGCCCCACTGCTACATTCAGGATCAAAGCTTATAAGACGTTGGAGGACATTTCAGATACAAACCAGCACAAGCTCCTTAACCATCAGCAGCGTAACCCTGTAGCACCTAAGTGTCCACCAGTGACAGCAGTAGACCTACCTCACAGGGCTGGGGTAGGACTGAAGGAGGTGCTGTGGGCAAAGCATCAGTACGGTTACAGTGTTCATGCTTAACTAACTGAAGTGAGCGCATACACATTCAAATATACGTGTACAACTCTGAACAAGCACTAATGCTTGTTTGTCCACAAGGGGAGAAAGCTGGCTGTACACATTTCCGTATGATCTGGGTGTGTCACAGAATGTGTACCTGAATGACAACCACACTGACTAAGTGGCCACCATGCAGATACCTCCCCTTTAGGAGACACCTGCTGGGACATTCAATTTAAAGGTTTTGCCATGACTGGAAACTATTTCACTGGCAGAACACACATTTCACATACACAAAGCTCTGGATTCTCTGGATTTAGTCCCCAATAGTAAAAATAGTCAATAAAACTTTGGACAAAAAGATTGTAAACAGCAAACTGTCATGACTTACGGCAGATACAAGATGACTTAAAATTGGCGAGTGGCAGTAAGTTGTCCACTATTTGCCTTTGTAGAAAAGGAGTGACATTTTCATGTTCTCTATCCTCTCATTTTGAAAACTCCACACATGTAATAGTCACAGCTGCAGTCACATAAAACGAAGCGGGCCTGGTGTTCCCTGGCAGGGCTTCTAACTCCTCACACAACTGCCACGTTCATCCCGCTGTCGACTCCATTGGCAGCCACTTCGAAGAGAAGCCAGCAATAAACATAAACCTAAAATTCCAATCCAATGCAGGCACAGAAAATACTCCCTGGCTTCTCCACATGGGAGCAGGAGTAAGACCACGGGCATGCGCTGGGACCTGGAGCTAATACTGCAATAATGTTCAGAAAAAAGAAACCAGACCCGGCACAGTAGGGTGAACTGCACCAAGGCCAGTGTGAGCTACCGGAGTGCCTTGTCAATGGAACCACAAGAATATACCAAGGAGCTAGATGTCACCATTTAAAAATAATGTTTTAGAATGTCCAGCATTCCAAGGACATTTAAATTGTACCAGTAGAAAAATATGGCTAGCTATTATTATGCTATTCCTTTTATGTGGCCTCAATTCTGTCGACTAGCCTCTGTCCTCCAACACCTCCTACATCCGTCAGCTACCTTCTACCTGAGCAGTGCCCTCACTCAGAGGAAGCCTCCCCTGACCAGAGTCAGGCATCCTGAGTGCATGTGGGGTCTCTTCTACAGTGCCCTGCAAGTGTTACCATATAGAAAAAAATCTCATCTGCCTCCCCCATTAGACTAGGAGACTACCACAATGCCCTTAAACAGCAGGTACCTGATAAATGCTGAATGAATGAAGTTCAGAATAGGGCCTGGGGTAAGGGAAAGAGGGGCAGAGAAATATGGTATGAAAATGAGCCAAGTGGGTCATCTAAAAATGATTCCAGAAACTTCTTGTTCTGCCTCATTTAGAGCCTACTTCCTGCTTTCTACTCACTCCTATCCATGTGACTCCAAGACCCTACACTCTGCTCTGTCCACTAATCAACATGACTAAGGTTTGCAACAAAGAATTACCCATAGAAAAGAGAAGGCTAAAAGTTAAGGTTAAGGTGTTTGTCTGCAAAGACTAACAAGCCAAGTTCGATTCCCCAGTACCCACGTAAAGCCAGATGCACAAAGTGGTGCATGCATCTGGAGTTTGTTTGCAGCGGCTGGAGGCCCTGGTGTGCTCGTTCTCTGCATCTCCTCTCTATGTCTCTGCTTGCAAATAAATAGATAAAAACATTTTTAAAAGTTTTCATTTAAAATCAGATAACCAAACACACACACACATGCCCCACAAACTCTCTCTCTCATTATCTTGAACAATGAAAATAAATTAACTAAAACTTGTTATTTTTCAAACCTGAGTTCTTTTTTTTATTTTTTTTGTTCATTTTAATTTATTTATTTGAGTGTGACAGACAGAAAGAGATGCAGAGAGAGAATGGGCACGCCAGGGCCTCCAGCCACTGCAAACGAACTCCAAACACGTGAGCCCCCTTGTGCATCTGGTTAACATGGGTCCTGGGGAATTGAGCCTCGAACCAAGGTCCTTAGGCATCACAGGCAAGCATTTAACCACTAAGCCATCTCTCCAGCCCCTGAGCTCTACTTTTCAGATTTCCCAGTGGGTCCACTTGATATGGAACTGGTTCTACACCCAAGCCTATGAGTTCCAAGCTTGCCAGGACCTACAGAAAAGGCTGAGCAAAATATTCCAGTGCTTCTGAAAGACTTCCTCATGTAAGGAAAGAAGTCTTACTAACCCTGAACTGTTTTTCTCTCACTAAGAAGGAAGGAATGTTTTTGATGCTGCCATCCTTGTAACAGTCACAGCTGCAGAAACAATGTGAGCATGTTGTTCAATGGACGGGCACAGAGTACCAGGGACTCTACCTCCTAAGACCCCTGCACTGGAGCAGATGCCAGTGAGAGAACTGCTGAACAGTGAAAAGCAGATGTACACAGAGAGCTGCATAATAGGGCTTCAACTGGGAAGGGGTGGGCTGAACTTCAGAAAATGTCATTCGCCACCACTGCAATGACATACTTGACCACAAAATAAGCCAAATAATGGGTTCTTACAACAGCTAAGTGAGAAAGTATATGTACAATATACTAAGGAAACTACTTCAGATGATCTCATATAACTATCAGCATATTATATAACCTTTACAAAAAAAATAAAAATTAGTCTGAAGAGATGCTTAGTAGCTAAAGGTACTTACTTGCTTGTAAAGCTTGACAGGCTGGGTTTGATTCCCCAATATTCATGTAAAGGCCCTGGTGTGCCCATATTCACTGTTTCTCTCTCAAATAAATAAATAAAGCTTTTTAAAGTAAAATTCAAGAAAAAAAATTCAACTGTAGTTAACTAGTTTACATGTGGATAAAAAATAACAAATGTCAAAACTTCTATTTTAGTCTGGTGTGGGAGCACAAAACTGTTATCCCAGCACTCGGACAGTGGAGGCAGGAGGACCAAGAATTTAAAGGTTATCCTTGTCCACACAGCTAGTTTAAGGGCAGCCCAGACTACATGAAACCTTATCTCAAAAGAAAAGAAAAAAATGCTGGGTGTGGTGGCGCACGCCTTTAATCCCAGCACTCAGGAGGCAGAGGTAGGAGGATCGCTGTTAGTTCAAGGCCACCCTGAGACTATAGAGTTAATTTCAGGTCGGCCTGGACCAGAGTGAGACCCTACCTCAAAAAACCAAAAGAGCCGGGCGTGGTGGCACACGCCTTTAATACCAGCACTTGGGAGGCAGAGGTAGGAGGATCACTGTGAGTTCGAGGCCACCCTGAGACTACATAGTTAATTCCAGGTCAGCCTGAGCTAGAGTGAAACCCTACCTCAAATAACCAAAAAAAAAAAAAAAAAAAGAAAAAAGAAAGAAAGAAAGAAAGAAAGGAAAAGAAAAGAAAAAGCAAAGAAAAAAATTATGACCAACACAACAGAAGCAGTGAATTGTGCACTGCAACCTTGGACAAACAGGACTTAAACTTGGCCTCAGCATGGAACACGTCTCTGTCCTCCTCCCCCCCATACTGGATGGGACACTGTGGACAAGACACCCTGAGCACCCAGGACTGACAGCATCTGGACATCAAGCCACAGAAGAAGAGTCTTGAAGGAGGACCTGGCACATCTCCTTGAGAGCAGAAGGGTAAGGACTCAGCCTAAGGCAGACCCACCAGCTCTCAAAACTCAGAGCAGGCTAAGATGCCTCACTGCCCCTGGACAGATGTCTAGCGCCCTCTAGTGTGTGCCAAGTAGAAATAAATTTTATACCCAACCAGTATACTGATCCTATCCTTCTGTATTTTATCTATGTAAATGTTTTATCACTAAGTAGGCATCAATCATATTAGTAAAAATATGTACTAAAGGTACAAAAAGCTAGGATCAATAAAAGTAACAGCTACTAATTTATCTTTGCATGCTGTAATCAACTGTTACTTGGGAAAGGTCACCGTTTCATATTCACCAGTAACTGTAAGCACAGTTCTCACAGAACTTCTTTTCAGGTATCTTCCTAGCCTGATGGCATTTTCATCCACACTATTTCAGCTCCTGGTGTGAGAACCCAAGAGTAGCCAACAGTTACAGAACATTTGCTGCATCTCCTAGTAGTCCTGTCACCTGTGGAAAGGGGACTCTCCAATCCTCATTTTACAGACGACATACACAAGATCAAATCTAGTTGAGTGTGTCACACTGACTCTGTGGCCTGTGATTTCTTGCCCTGTTGTGACACCCTGTCTCCTCAAATACAAATTTTTGTTTTGAGATTATACATGTATATGTATGTTTTTAAATTTAGAGTCAGAAAATGGGAAAAAATGACTGGTGGCTACTGGTGTTTGCTGTGCACCAGTGAGGTACTGGGCATTTCCCATGTACTGACTCTAATGCCATGGAGTTGATACTAGAGTTTTCTCTTTTTCTCCAGCAAGAGAAGCTGGGAGAAATAAAGGGACTGACCAAGTGTATGCAGAAGCTGGTGGGGAAGAGCAGCCCAGGTCAAGCTCCAGAGTGTACCCCCTCGTGGCTACATCACAGAACATCCAGCCGAAGGGACAAGGAACACCACTGTAACTGCCACATCATGAAAACAACAGGAAAGGGCAAAACAAGTCCCCCATCTTCAAACTGTGTCTTTTAAAACCATTGATGTGGGCTGGAGAAGTGGCTTAGCAGTTAAACACTTGCCTGTGAAGCAGAAGGACCCCAGTTCAAGGCTTGATTCCCCAGGACCCACGTTAGCCAGATGCACAAGGAGGTGCACGCGTCTGGAGTTCATTTGCAGTGGCTGGAGGCCGTGGCGCACCCATTCTCTTCTCTCTCTCTCTCCCTCTAGCTCCCAAATAAATAAATAAATAATATTTTAAAAAATTCATTAAAAAATAAACATTGATGCTTCTTCCATGGGCAAGTACACCCTCACACACACACACACACAATCTTATCACTGCACAGGGCAAGTTACAGCCCACTTGTCACCAGACACCTGCAGATTTGTCCAAGTAACAGGAAAGCAATTTGGCAGTTGTGACTACAGATGCTCTGACTCGAACCATCCCATGAGACACACTTAACACCAGACAAATCGATGTACACAACTGCCTATACCAACCCACTGACGGGACAAAGTACCTGGATTTACGGGAAGTGCCTAACATGAGCATGGCCCTCCAGAGTTCACTGTCCTCCCTGTCCTACTTACACACTGTGCTGACATCACAAGGGCCACTGAGCCTAGGACGGCTTAAATCTGCACTAATTGGAAGAGAAAACACACACATACATACATACTCACACACACACACTCACTCATATAGTTACATCATCCTTAATACAGTGAATTTCAATCTCAGGATCACTCTTCTTATCATACTCTCCATGAAAGAAAGTCTACAAAGCAGCACAATGAGTACAATTTGATTTTTTTTTTAAATATATTCAGGCACCAAGCTGGGTATTTAATATAGTTTGCATTTTTGCAGTGCAATAGGTTTTCTATTTCAGACAGCTAAGAATCCCTTGCAGATTAGTCTAATTTGCTAAATTGAGATACTCAGTGTTTTACTTTTCTTATCTGCCTTTTTATGGTCTATCTGGGTGGACTTAATTGGCACATCCGAGCAGATGAAATACCCTCGGTTAGGAGCCCAGATCTCACAGAGTAAATTAAGACTGATGCTGACAATTACGGCAGAGCCGAGAATGAAAGGTGTGCCTGGAACAGGAAGTAGAATTAGTCTTCATATGTGCATTAGCGTTGTCATTTCACAGCAGCCCAACATGCTCTGTAAGAAAATGCCCTCAGGGAAGTCTCTTTAAAATACACATTCCTAAAGAAAGAAAGTAAAAAAGAATAGCTGATTTCTGGAGAAAGAAATGAACTCCTGGAAACTGATGAGTATAGCAATCTTCAAATTTATTATCTTTAAGTTTTGAGATAAAATCTAAGTTAAACTTTTTTTAAAAATATTTATTTATTTATGAAAGAGAAAGAGGCAGAAGAGAAAGAAACAGAGAATGGGTACGTCAGGGCCTCTAGCCACTGCATAAGAACTCCAGACACATGTGCTCCCTTGTCCATCTGGCTTACATGTGTCCTGGGGAACTGAACCCAGGTCCTTAGGCTTCTCAGGCAAATGCCATAACCGCTAAGCCAGCCCTCTAAGGTTGAACTTTTATTAAACTTAGATTTTTTTAGAGATCAAATTATTTGGAGACTGGAGAATGGTTCAGCAGTTAAAGGCACTTGTTTGCAAAGCCTGATGACCTAGGTTCAAGTCCCCAGTACCCATGTAAATCAGTACCCATGAAAAGTGGCACATGTGTCTGGAGTTCATCTGCAATGGCTAGAGACCCTGGCACACCCACTCATATTCTCATTCATTTTCTTTCTCTCTCTTGCCCTCCCTCTTTCCCTTGCAAATAAATACATAAATTTTGTTTTAATTATTTGGGAGCTAGAAAGATGGCTTAGTGGTTAAGGCACTTGCCTACAAAAGCCAAAGGACCCAGGTTCCAGTTATCCAGTACTCATGTAAAGCCAGATGTACAAGGTGGCGCAAGTGTCCAGAGTTCATCTGCAGTGGCTAGAGGTCCTGACATGCCCATTCATTCTCTATCTCCCTATCTGCCTCTTTTTCACTTAAATAAATAAATATATACATAAAATATTTTTTAAAAATTACTTGGACTTTAAAAACATAATTTTTTTTTTCTTTTTTTGGCTTAAGTGTGGTAGTTTGAATCAGATGTTCCCCATAAACTCATGTGTTCTGAATGTTTGCTCCCCAACTGATGGCAATTTGGGAGGTGCAGCCCTGCTGGAGGAGGTGTGTTACTGGGGGTGGGCTTAGTAGTGTTACAGCTAACTTCTCCTTGATAGACTGTGGCTCACTCTCCTGCTGTCTTCCACCTGCCATGGCACAGGTGATGGCCAGCCTATGCTCATGCCAGTCTGTCCTCTGCCATTATGAAGCTTCCCCTCAAGACCACAATCCAAAATGAAAACATTCCTCTCATCAGCTGCTTTTGGGTTAAGTGCTTCTGTCCCAGCAAGGAGAAACTAACTACATCAAGTATGGCCTAACATTGCTGAATGCCTACCTGGTGTTGCACTGCTGGCAGAAATCATCCGACCAACAGCAGCTTGTGGGGAAGAAGAAAGGTTTGTTTTGGCTTGTAGACTCAAGGGGAAGCTCCATGATGGCACAGGAACACAATGGCATGAGCAGAGAGTGGACTTCACCCTCTGGCCAACATAAGGTGGACAATAGGAACAGTGGAGTGTGCCAAACACTGGCAAAGGAAAACTGGCTATAACACCCATAAGCCTGCCCCCAATACACTTAATCCAGTAGCGTAATTCCCAAATCTCCATCAGCTGGGAACCTAGCATTCAGAACACCTAAGTTTACAGGGGGGCACGTGAATCACACCACCACAAAGGGGGTCAAGTGAAGGACAGACAGTAGTTTCAGTACAAACAGGCTAGATAAAGAGGCTCCATAGGTGGAGCTGGGAGAGCAAGGGTTTTAAGAGCACACTGCTGTGGACAAGGACCCGCTGTGAGGAAAGAGCCAGTCTCCAAGGCACTGCTGTGAACCTTCACAGCCCTACTCCTTCTCAGGGCTCCTCCCCACTGACAGCTATACAATGCCAGCACTAGGAGCCAGGTTCCTGTCTGCCAGAGGACTGTGAGGACTAGACCAAATGCCTACATGACATGAAGCACCATCAAGAGGGTAAGCATTCAAATATTCAAACTGAAGGGTTAATGGCCTTCCCTGAAAACTAAGGGAACTGAAGATTAAAAAATACCCCTAAAGCTTGCGGGCAATAAAATAGAGGCATTTGGCTTGCACCCTTCCCTGCCTGATGCACTCCTCTTATCCTAGATGGCCTTGAAGGACCAGAGACCATCTGAGTGTCCTCCCTTAGACATTCCTGGCTGAAGAAGCCTATTCTGAACAAGGACACAAACAGCGACAATTTTCTTATCAACTGCACCTGGTACAGTCTGTTTTTCTTAGGATCCTCCTTATAAACTTACACCCCAGCCTGGCCCAGTGCTTCAGCCTTCATCCCATGGGAAATCTGAGCCTCTCGCTATTTCTCTCCAGAAACAGTCTTGTCTGTAGAGATCAAATCTGATATTCTCTTTTGCTTTTCTCTTGCACAAATAAACACAGAAGCTACTGTTCCTATGCTGCTCTTTGCCCCAGATGCTACCCTTGCTCATTAAGCCCTGAAGATGATTAGAACACACTTTGTAACATTAACACCACGAACAGAGCAGTATCACACCTTTGATCACCAAGTTTATTCATGTAAAATAAAGCAAATATTCAAGGAACAAGAAAAATCTTGTATAAAAAAAATTATTAAAGTGTTGAAGAGACTCACAAACATAAGGACCCAAGTTTGATTCCCAGAACCCACATAAATGCTGGATGTGTTGACACACACCTGTTACACCAGCACTGGGGAGAAGAGACAGAAGATTCCTGGAGCTCACTGGCCAGCCAGTCAGCACTGGGAAGAGCTCCTATCTCAAAAATCCATGCCACCATGAATGCATTTGGTCTTCTCTAAAAGAGGTAGACAACGTATTTGAGGATAATGCACAAGGACGTCCTCTGGCCTTACACACACATGCCCATACACGTACATGCATGTACCCATATACATATAAACATGTATACATACATGGACAACATTCACATACACATCCAAATTTTTAAAAGATACTAAAATCAAGTTAGAATGACAGGCATATACAGAGTCAGACTGTACCACACATGAGGCAAATTCTATCCCAAGTTATACCATACCTATCAATCAGGTCTTCTAGACTCCAATTTCCAAACTATGACTAGCAATCCCATATGGGGTCATATAACTGAGTGTGGAGGTGTGAAAATTTGGCAACAACTAAAAAATCAGCTCAAGAACAAATGCATGTAAGGAAAGGTGGAGGGAGGGCTAATCAAAATCTAACGGGATATAAATAAATCATACGGAAAACTACTTTTTGGACATTGGAACACTCAGGAGCCGTAGGTTGTTGCTAGAAAAGTTTCAGTGCCAGGGATGGAATACCTTCCAGTGAATTGTTGGCCAGAGAGGTCCCTGATGCCCCCAAAACATTACAGGCCACTGCTGAGGCCCTTGGTTTCCCACTAGGAACAGATGGTAAGACCCTACTGCTGAAGACTCCACATACTTGGATTGCAAGGCCACTGAGAAATCCTGCTGGAACTGAGCTAATAACCTCCTCCATGTAGACCAACTGACAGAAAGCTGGAAGAAGCCATTCTGCATGCAGTTCCATGGGAGAGAAAGAAATCACCAGTGAAGATAATCAACAGTGGACACTACAAGCCTTATATTTTGCCAGCCAGGCCAAATGAGGCAATGGGTACAATAGTGGCCCATCTGTTAAGGTGGAAAACAACTGCCCTCTAATTGGACTAGAGGCCCGCCCCATGGGAGGGAATACATCCATGATACTGAAAACCTAAAACAAGAGTAGTCATGAGCCCTAGGGGTGTTAACATCTGCTGCTGTCTGGCAAAATGTATATACTATGTTCATCAAACTGCCCAGAAAGCACTTCTCTTAATGTTCATACCCATATATTAATGCTACTCTCACTTGTGGTAGAGAACCTTCTCTTTTCAGATGGCAGGGACCTTGGGATGACTCAGAATGCATCATGATACTGGAAAGAAGTGACAGGAGTGCTCAGCACTACAATATCTCTATCACACCTTCCAAGGCTCAGGGTCCATTGTGGAAGAGGTGATAGAAAGAATGTAAGAGCCAAAGGAAGGGTAGGACTCCTTACAATGTGCTCCCCCTAGACACAAAATGGCCTGGATATCCATGACCTCACAGTGTCTGACACTACCTACACAAGACCATCATAATAGGAGGAAAAGATCATGACATGAAAACAAAAGAGAGACTGAGAGGGAGGGGATACGATGGAGAATGGAATTTCAAAGAGGAAAGTGGGGGAAAGGAGGGCATTACCATGGGATATTGTTTACAATCATGGAAGTTGTTAATAAAAAATTAAAAAATAAAAATTTTTGCCCCCCCAATAAAGAACAAATCCATGGTGAATAAGAAGTGTTTCTGGTAGCAGTTATCCACATTGCAACTTCTAAACACACAACACTTGCACTTTCACCGTATGTGCCCTTACTCCAGGCAAGAAACACCCTGACTCACAGTCAGACTACTGGATGCTATAAGGTGCACTGTTTTTTGGTTTTGGTTTTTCAAAGTAGGGTCTCACTCTAGCCTAGGCTGACCTGGCATTCACTCTGTATTCTCAGGGTAGCCTCAAACTCATGGTGATCCTCCTACCTCTGCCTCCTGAGTGCTGGGATTAAAGGCATGTGCCACCACACCCAGCTCAAGGTACAGTGTTTTAACTATACACACAAAACTTTCTGCCCTTGTAGAAACTTAATGGTTTAATTAAGACAACACAGACATTTAACATTTTCTTACCACCATTCCTCAGCATGTATCAAATTAGCATATCTTTAGTTTGTACTATGTTAGAAAGCTTGATTTTAAACACTGCCATTTAGATTTTATAAAATAAAATTATTGAATGAATTTTTGGCTTGGGATTAGGATAAGATTTCTAGCACTTTCTGAAATGGTGTTAAACATACTTGTACCACACTGCACTCTACATTTTGTACCAATATATAGCTTCATGGGAAACAGTGGTCTCAGCACTGATAACTGTAAGATCAAAACACTAATCAATTCTGAACAATGAACAACGTTCTACATCCTATAGTATCAAAATTATGGGTTGGAGTGATGGCTTAGCAGTTAAGGGACTTGCCTGCAAAGCTTAAGGACCTAGGTTCGGCTCCCTGGAACCCACATAAGCCAGATGCACAAGGTGACACAAGATCACACATGTACACAAGATGGCACACGCATCTGGAGTTCAATTGCAGTGGCTAGGGGCCCTAGTGTGCCAATTCTCCAAACCCCTCTTGTTCTCTTATTAAAAAATTATGTAAAAATAAACAATATTTATATCCATCATTAGTATGTAAATTTTATTTCATCTTTAATAAACGGTAAAACTATACGCAAACCAAAGAACTGGTTAGGTTTGGGTTGGGTTTCTCCACCCTGGAGACAGCTATGCACTGCTTCTTGGCACCACCTTGTGGTCAAAACTGGACACTGCACTTACCACGGATCCACAATGGAAGTTAACATATTTCCACCCTAACTTTTCAGCACTTCTGATGAATGGGTTTTTATTGTGAAAATATAACAAGATTAAGATGTAAAAACACTAGCTACATTTTCCACATTATTCCTGTCTAAGTCTCTACACACCTACCTTTATCTTGTTATGATTATAGTGAGCCCCAAATACTTGCCCACAGTCTCATTACTAAGATGTAGAGCTAATTAAAGCCAGGCAGTGCTATTCCTGGTGTTTGGGGACAAATCTAAAAAGCTTCTAACTTGTATCACAAGAGCCACACAATATATGAACTATCCAGAAGACAAGGCCTTGTGTTAGAATGAACTTTCTCCACAAACTCCCACCACAACTTAGTAGTCTGAGGTCCTTCATAACAGCCTGTAAATTCCTTGCAGACATGGGCTCAGGTACTGGAAGCAAAGATACAGCAATAGAAGCTGGCCTCATCACTACTGGGAGGGAAGTATTCAACACTAAGGAAACAAGGGTTGGGGCCAGGTACCACTGGCTTGATTACCCTACAAGGGGAATGGCTGCTACGCTGGCCTTCCCAGCCTAAACTACACAAATAGATCTAAGTCTTCCTAGAATGCAGATCACTCAATACCCTGAATGTGTGTCAGTTCCAGAACATCTATTTAGTGTGGAGCTCCCGTGCCTAGGAGTTGTAAAGTAGCAGTATTATTTTAAGTAGCAATATTACTTAAGAAAGCTAATCCTCGGAGCTGGAAAGATTTACAGCAGTTAAAGCACTTGCCTGTAAACCCTATCGACCTGAGTTTGATTCACCAATATTCAAATAAAGCCAGATGCACAAAGTGGCCCATGCATTAGCTAGAGGCCCTGGTACACCCACATTCATATTCATTCATTCATTCATTCATTCATTCATTCATATTCTTTCTTTCTTTCTCCCTTCCTCCTCCCCCCCACCCCCGCCAGACATGGTAGCATGTGCCTTTAATGCCAAGGTAGGAGGGTTGCTGTGAATTTGAAGCCAGCCTAAGACTACATAGTGATTTCCAAATCAACCTGGGCAAGAAGAGTGAAACTCTACCTCAAAATATGGGTGTGGGGGGGGCTGGAGATGTGGCTTAATGGTTAAAGTGTTTACCTGAGAAGCCTAAGGACCCAGGTTCAATTTCCCAGTACCCACATAAGCCAGATGCACATGGTGGCACACACATCTGGAGTTCATTTGCAATGGCTAGAGGTTCTGCCGCACCCATTCTTTCTCCCTCCCTCCATCTCTCTAAATAAATTAATTTAATTTTTAAAAAAGAAAGCTAATCCCAATGGAAGTGATAGAACCTGCACAATAATCCAGTAACATTTACTTCTATGTGGTGGTGCCTTCAGAACCCTTGAAGAAATCTGAAAAAACAGCTGAGGCCACTGGGAGCGAGTCCCCCAGGGTAAATGAGCAGACAGAAGAAGAAACACATGGGCAGGGACATTAAACAGGCAGTCAAGTGTACAACTGGTCAGAACCCCAGGACTGAGCTGACTCTGGCCACATCAGAGAAAGCACACTTGTGATCACCACCACCCAGTTCTGGCGTCACCCCGAGAAAAAGGCCTAAAGGAAATTCCCACAGAGCATCTGGTGAGGCAGTGACGCCTTTTAAACATGGATCCAGAGCTAATGAGAGGCCTAGGATTCTCAAGCTGAGAACTGTAAGGGGGTGAGATGTCTAAAGTCACCTTTTCTCACGCCTAAGTTTAAAAGAGCATGATAATTAACAGGTTATAACCAAATTTGTTAAATTCTGTATAACGTTGTCAGCCTGTGTACATATGCCTAAATTTTACCCACTAAAAACTCTTTTTATCATAAACAATGACTTTATTCTGATCATCTACTATCAAACCACTGCTAAGATAAGCAATCCTAAAGTTCTTCACTGCAAGGAACACCACTATGACTTCAACCCATCTACAAAAATCAGCAACAAGAAGTAACAAATACAGTGACTGGCAGTTCTCAAACGTTAATGTGTTCTCAATCCTGAGCATTTTATTTTCTTTTAACATCACCCAAAGCAAAGAGCACCAAAGGAGATGTAATAGAAACATATCAATGTGGGTATCTGCAGCTTAACAGCCTTAATAACTAGCTATAAAATTTTAAGAGCTATCATATTTTGGTGGCAATTAGAGTTATTGATATTTCTGAAATTCATTTGAGATTTTACTGTAACTTTAGCAAAAAAAAGGCTTATGATATGGCTTTGGAAATAATAAATTGTTTTACAATCTTAACATTATTAAGAAAAATGTATTGCCATGAAATTAAACTATACTCATATTTAAAATCCAATCAAAATAAATTGCTCTTGATCAAAATCTTGCTATGTTTAAAATATATTTAACATCGACCCAGTTTAATGAGAAGAATATATATTACTCTATTTATAATCAATATGTGGAGATTTAATTCTTTTATTAATTTTCTACAGTGGTTTGAGGCTGACGGTGCTCACTGTTCAAGAATACTTCTTGAGTTCTTCACACAACATGACAGATACTAGGTGTGCACACATCCACAGCAGCGCTGGGAAAGGGCAAACAGACGCCACCCTCCAGCTATGTAGCACTACATGCGGCACTACTGAAAGGGCAGCCCAACAGTTCTGGAGAACTGCACTGATGTCATGCATCCTCAAATTATTTTTAAACAACTTCTTTGACAAAGCTATGCAATGTATGCAGAAGTTTGGACTTGGATTTTGAGCAGTTCTAAACAACAGAAGGAAAACAGGACAACCCTTATTGACAAAGGCCAGTGGGAAGATACTAGAAATACAGTAGGCTGGGTTGAGGGTACAGCTCATGGGTAAAGGACTTGCTTGCTTAGCAAGCATGCGTTTGACCTTAGTTTGACACTCGGTACCCACATAAAATGTCAGGTGTGGTAGTGTGCACTTGAAATCCCAACCTGGGGCAGGTGGAGACAAGAGGGCTCCTGGAGCTCACAGGCCAGCCAGTCTAACCTAACTGATGAACTCCAGGCCAGTGAAAAACAATACCTCAGACAGGAGTAGATGACGTCCCTAAGAATACCTCCTGAGGCTGTTCTCTGACCTCCACATACACACGTACAAACATATACCATACACACACCACACACACATAAATTTTAAATAAATAAACTATATACTATAGATCCCTGAAATTTAAAAAAAGCAATTGAAGACTGGGAAAAAGCTATCCCAATATTAAATGCTCTAAAAGTATTATGGGGCTGGAAAGATGGTTTAGTGGTTAAGGCATTTGCCTATGAAGCCTAAGGACCCAGGTTCGATCCCCCAGGACCCACATAAGCCAGATGTACAAGGTGGCACATGCATCTGGAGTTTATTTGCAGTGGCTGGAGGCCCTGGTGTGCCCATTCTCAGTCTCTCTCCCCTGCCCCTTTCCTTCCTTTCTGTCTTTCAAATAAATAAATATTAAATTTTTAAAAAAAGTACTGTGGCTTTTGCCTTCTGACATCCTCCAGAGTAATTGGAGGTATGCTCAAAGGAACACAGTGGAGGGGCCTGCATGGAGGGAATGGAGTGCTTTTCCTGACTCACAGAAACCAGGTGGTAATGGCAATCCTAACTACATTACAGACACTCTCCACCCTCTTCTCTGACACATGGAGGTAAAGCCAGGTTCTGACATACCAGACGGCAGTGAGAAGGAAGGTAGCATATACAGGTTCATCTTTGGTATGACAATGGTTTGTAAATCTGTAGGTAATTATTTTTTAAAGACAAGGAAGGAGAGGTTTAGGAAAGCAAGCTGGGGGCTGGAGAGATGGTGCAGTGGTTAAAGGCCTTTGCACGCAAAACCTGTCAGCATGGGTCCAATTCCCCAGCTACCATAAAGGGCATTTGTGTGCAGTGGCAAAAGACCTTGGGATACACACACACACACACACACACACACACACACACACACACACACACAAATAAATAAGTAGAAAGTTTATTGTTTCATATACCAAAGCTTCATTGCCAGTTCTTTTTTTTTGGTTTTTCGAGGTAGGGTCTCACTTTGGTGCAGGCTGACCTGGAATTAACTCTGTAGTCTCAGGGTGGCCTCGAACTCACAGTGATCCTCCTACCTCTGCCTCCCGAGTGCTGGGATTAAAGGCATGCGCCACCACAACCAGTGCCAGTTCTTTTTAAAAGAAAATTCTTCTAAAACTACCACTCTACTTCAAAGGAAAACAAAAACACAATATAACCTTTTCCTCTCCCTGACTAACGACAGGGGTCAGTACTACTCTACGTAAAGCCACGCAGCTCCCACCAGTCCTATTCTTGCCCAGCCTTTCCCTGAAGCTTCTCACCCTAGGCTTGCCTCTGAAAACTGGAATAAAGACTCCAAAGCATCAGCCTTGATGCCAGCTCCATGCAGGACCCAGGTCCCTGGTTCTAGGAGGGTATGCCTGCAGGAAGTGCAACCTCTGCCCATACAGGCACCAGCACAAGAAGACGGATCTGGAGTGTTTACGTACAACCGCACACTGACCTTAGCCGCTGCCTGTAGTACTCTTCATCTCCATCATCTCGGCACCTCGCGCCCTTCCGACCGCCGCCTCCTCCTGCAGCTTCAGCTTCTTCCCCAGAACTTGGGAGGAAGTCATCATCAACCTCCTGTGCTGGAGCTTTCTGCTGGCGTCTCCGGCCCTTGCGCAGAGGCTTCAGGTCATAGTCAGTACCTTCCGACGACAGGTCAGCCTCTTCATCCTCCTCCTCTTGCTCCTCCTCCTCCCCCTCAGTGGGGAAGGAGCCAGACTCCTCACCCTCAGAGTCGCCTTCTGCCTCTGACCTGGCCTGTGGCTCCGGGGGCCTCCTCCCCCTTGGCAGTCCCACCTTGCCCTGAAACTGCAGGGCCCTCCTCTGCAGCCTCCTGATGTGCTTCTTCAAGCGCTGGTCGGTCTGCGACAGGCCACAGTGCCTCTGGCTTGCTTTGGATGCACTGGGGGCCAGGGCTTTTCGGGCCGCTCTTTTACTAGCAGCTTGCTTCTTCTTTTCAAAAGACAGCTGGGCTTGTTCTGCCAGGTATTTTTCAAAGCCTGATTCCTCATTGAGCATGATTCTTCTAGGCTTTTTCTCCTGTTTCTGAGGAATCTGAGTACCAAAGGGTGTCATCTGGCCAGTGCGGATGAGCTCTTCCCAGGCGCTCTCCTGGGCAGGCATGAGCATACTGCCGAGACATGAAGGCCCTGGCTCTGAAAGAGGAACAACCATGCGGACTGAGTCATGCTCCCGGAGAATACACAGGACATGCTCACCTCCTCAACCAACAGTAGGCACCTACCAATAACTGATAAGAAAATGAATATACTAAAACAAGAGCGAATTTTATTACAGCATTGTCATGCCATACTTAATATATTCCCATTTGAAAAGGTGACTTCTTGATAACTTTTCTCTAACATAAATTTATATAAATTTATGTTATATAAATTTAGTACATATATACCATAGAACACTATGCAGGGTGAATGGATGTCACTTGCAACAACACGGATGGAACTGGAGATGGCTGGTACATTAAACATGGCATGCCCAGAAAGACTAGTTATCATTCACAATGTGAGCTTTCTCACATGTGGAATCGCAAACAGCGGATCTCACAGGAACTGAGAGTAGACCAGCACTACTAAGGGCTCAGGGCATCGGGGGAAATGGGGGAAGGTTGATCAGGTTCTGGTTGGTTAAAAGCAGAAGTCCTGGCTGGGCGTGGTGGCACACACCTTTAATCCCAGCACTTGAGAGGTAGAAGTAGGAGGACGGCTATGAGTTCAAGCCACCCTGAGACTACATAGTGGATTTCAGATCAGCCTGGGCTAGAGCGAGAACCTACCTTGAAAAAAATCCTCAAGCTACAGTTCTGGACTAGGGAAATGGCAGTTAAGGCACTTGCTTGCAAAGCCTAACCAACAGGGTTCGATTCCCCAGTACCCATGTAAAGCACATGCATCTGGAGTTCGTTTGCAGTGGCTAGAGGACCTGGTGCGCCCATATTCATTCTCTCTCTCTCTCCTTGAAAATAAATAAAAAGTAGGAGGTACTGGTTGGTATGGTGTTACAAGGAGGGTGACTATAGATAACAATAATATACTGTGGTTACAAGTACCTGGAAGAAAGAATTTTGTATGTTCTCACCACAGAGAAATGATAAATGTTTGAGGAGATGGTATGTTTTACTTGGTTTATCCATTACACAATATATGTATGTATTGAAATATCACATGACATCCCAAAAATATAAATTTTTATTTATTCACATTATAGTCATACTCTGAGATAACAGTGCTCATACCAACATTCATATGGACCTACTTTCTTTTCCATGTTATAAAGAATGTTTTGTTGAAGGACTAACAGATGCCAGGCACATGGACATTGGATATTGTCTCATCCTAACAAGAACAACTGTCAGCTATCAACATCCTCCTATTAGATGCAAGGTTACTCAGCTCAGGGAGGTACTATTCCTAAAGTCCTCAGACTAACACAGATTGTGCACTCAACATCTATCCCATGGTAGCACATTGTAGATTCATAACCCATGCATCAGAACTACCTAAGAAAATATGTGGAGCCTTGGGTCCTGCCCCAGATGCAAAATCAGAATTTCCTGGTGTAGCTCACAGCTGTTTAAGGCACCCAGTCTCCTCCATGCAAATCCACAGCTGAGGACCACTGTCTGAGCTCCATACCCACACCACTTCCAAAGTGATGGTTCCTGCTTTTTAAACTTTCCTGCCTTGGAATTTCTTAGTGTGCTTTGTGCTTCTGTAAGCTGAAGTTCTCAGAACAAAGCCATGTCATGCCTATGTTAAAGGTCCTACAAGGCTGACTGGATGATTAACTTTATGGTTGTGTAGACATAAGATGTTGTAGCTCCAGAGCCAAGTAACTTTAGCCCCTTTACTATCTGTTCACTGGTCACCTCAGTGTCTGACTTAACATCCTTATGATCACAAGGTAAAAAACGTTGGGAATTTATTAACCTAACAGACAACTAGCTTCCAATAAACCAGAAGCAAAGAGTCATTAGGCAGCCTGTAAGACCTAGAACACAGGTATCTCTATTTTGCTATATTACCTGCCTGTCTGATGTTTCCATGACTATATTTGATAAATGTCTTACTTGATGATGGACCTACTTTTAAGAGAAGTAAAAGTGAAAAGAGACCACCTAAACAGGAAAAACAATAAAGGCCAGCTCTGCACTGCCCAGCATGGCCACTACCAATTGCCTGTGTCTGTTTAAACATTAAGTGAAAACTGAATTTCACAGGTGACACATGGCCAGGGCTCAACAGGTGCAGGTGTCCAGTGGCTACAGCACTTAACAACAGAAGGAACCTCCCCTCACTCAAAAGGCCAGATGGATGGCAGCATGCTAGACGCGTAATGTGAATGATATGAAACAGAATACGAAAAGCCACCCAGAAACCCTCCCTCTCTCATTAACTGAAATCAACCTCCAACAAAACAGCTACCTTAACATGAAACTACCAAACAAAAGACCTATGGCTGGCCAAGAAGGAATCTATACCCTAAAACTTGTGACTTTGCAGGCCAATGATACCACAGCTAGTTTTTCATTAAGTCTGCAGTAAAGCAAACCATGTATCAGAAAGCACACAGATCATAAGCTCAATGAATAGTCACACACGTCACTGTATTTACAAACCACTACCAAGATCAAATATCAGAAACGACGAAGATTCCTGGAGCACCCTTTGCGCCATCTTCTCACCTCTAGCCTACCACTGAATCCTGAGAGGCCTGGCTGTGGGGATGAGTTGTGATACAGTGTTCTTCTGTTTGACTGCTGTGTCTAGCACAATGCATGAGAGGTCCACAGTGAAATGTTAGATGAAGCTGCACTTTATTAACTCAAGACTACTGCTAGTATTCTGTATGACTATGCTACAATTTTCTCTTTCTACTATTAATGTATTTTGGGTGGTTTCCAGGTTTTGGCTACTAGGTTTTAGAATAATGGAATTTTCTGGCACATTCTTTAGTAGTAGTGGATGTTATTCCTTGGGTATATTAAGCATTAATGGACACTGTCAAATGGATTTGCAAAGTAGTACTATTCCAAGTTTCACCAACAGTGTTTGGGAGTTCCAAATGCCATTCCACTTCCTCTACAGGGTACACTTTCACTTTGCACCCTACTCATGGAAATCCTCCACCTGCATCTCTCAAATGTGAACTTATAGGCAAAAGCCATGTCTGGATCACATTTTATTCTTTAAGACTGTGTTAGCCTGATGCATTTTTATTTTTCTTTTGCACAGGGCTTCAGGTCCCACAGACTACACTCAAACTTGTTATGTAACCAAGGATGACTTTGAACTTCTTTTATCTTCCTGCTTCTACCTCCTTATTGCTGAGATTTCAGTACTGGGGATGGAACCCAGGGCTTCCTGCATGCTAGACAAGCATTCTCCTAACTCATTCTCCTAAGTCAACTCCCCATTTAAGCTTCATACAGACTTTAAATCAGTGTTAACAACCTTTAACCTACACAGCTTACCCATGACATTTGCCACAAAAAAAAAGAAAGAAAAAAAAAAAAAAAACCTCAGAAAATGACATTGAGGCTGCATTAAAACTCTAGCTGGTTAGAACTGATAGGTTACAGCATTTTACCTTCCAACACAGTGTATCTCCCCATTTACCTACGTTTTCTTTTCTTTTTTTTAGCTTCCAAGACATCTGCATCTTTATTTTTTTAACATTACACAACAATTTATTTATCTTTCATTTTCTTTTTTTTTTTATTACTTAAGTGCATACTCAGTGTGTAAACAGTCATGTTGGTACCATCATTAGCCTCCTCCCTGTCCTAAGTTTTCCTTAATTTATCACTTACTGATGACATTTTGCAGGGTTTTATTTGTTTGTTTTACTTTTCGAGGTAGGGTCTCTTCGTAGTCTCAGGGTGGCGTTGAACTCACGGCGATCCTCCTACCTCTGCCTCTCCAGTGCTGGGATTAAAGGCATGCACCACCACACCTGGCTTATTTTGCAGTTTTTAATGTAGAAAACACTGGAGAAAACTGTGTTTCTTGTTAAGATTTATGTATTTAGGTTCTAACTAGCAGCTTTATTGAATTTTAATTTTTGTTTCTCCATGTATACAAAAACATGACTAATTCTTATGTAGTATGTATTCAAAAATATTAACTAAAGTGGCTCAGTAATTCCAACAGAATATTCATCAATACTCTTGAATTTCTATGTAAACCATCATACAGTCTATGAATAATGATGGCTGTATTTCCTTTCCACCCTTACAGCTTGTATTCCCTTTCTTTTATTTCTGTACCATCCAGTTCAGTGCCAAAGACAGAAGGTGAGTAAGCATGCTAATTGCCCTCCAGATCACAGGGCAAAGCCAAGTTTTGTCATGTTTGTTATCTGTTGTCATTCCACCTATTGCTAGGCAGGGACTATCAGGCAATCACCACCTCCGAGAAAAGGGAGCCATGGGGAAGGCACAGGCTGCAGTGGGGTCTACTGCACTTACTCCTATGCACAGGTTAGGCAGGCCCGAGGGAGGGAAAGAAGGCAGCAAGGTCCTCACTCAGGAGTGCCCCAGGGCCTGGGCCCTATGGCTCTGCAGACAGGGCAAGGAGAGAAGGCAGTGAGAGAGACCAGAGTGTCAAATGATGGCTGGTACCAAACGGACAGGTATTGTGTAGGAACCAAGGGCTCAGGAAAAACAAGCAACAGATCTGTAAGAAACAAGATCCAAGGAGAATGCAGGAACAGATGTCCTTCACCATGAGAGACCTGGTACTTCAGTAGCAGAAAGCACTGGTGGGAGGTCTAATGAATCTCATGAGACTAAACTTTAGAAGCACATTTAAATGTGGGCGTGGTGGCACATATTTGAAATCCCAGCAGGAGGATCAGGAGCTTGAGGCAGGCTTGGGCTTACAGTGAGACCTGCTTTCAAGAAGTAGACAGAAAGGAGAAAGAGTGGAAAGCAGGGAGGGAAGGAAAGCACGTTTGATATTTTTCCTATTGCCTACTGTTATGCTCTTCACAATTACCTTGTCTTAGCTTCTGGAGTTAGGAGAAAATATTTGCTTGAACACCTAAACACTAAGAAGCTTTAATCTATATTTCAAGCAACAAATGACCAGTAGCCAAAAATGTCTAAACACACAGACACACACACACACACACACACACAGTTCCAGTGCTGTACTTTATACATTTTCCCACAGGATTTTCTCAAACACAACCACTCTGAGGAGTAACATATATGAAACCATGGCCCTGGAAAAACCTGAGTGTCGTTTCTTGACAGAATGAATGCTTGGAAAGCCTGCCAGATATACTCTTTAAAGAGAGGTGAAGCAGTTTATAGACAGATTGATGATGTGGGGCGCATAAAATGGAATTCAATCAAGACGTTCATTCTCTTCATCAAATTAACATGTAAAGGTGTTTCAGATTTCCAATTTATTAAGCATATACTAAATGTGCACCAGCAGCCTCCAATGAACTGAGTTAAAAATTAACTGTCATTCTCTAAAAACCTCAAATGACCTAAGAGATTTGGGCCTGTAAGAGGATAAGATTTTCCTTGTAGGTAAAGAAATGTGTTGTTCTCACAGCTCAGAAAAAGGCTCAGGAGACACCTCCCCTGAATAGCCACGAGACGTTTCCTCAAGAATCAGGAGAGCAGCCCAGCATCCTCACCTGCATCCACCTCCTGCAGGCCAGCATGATCCAGTTCCACTAGGACCTCTGCTCCTCCAAGGACAGCCTGGAGACGCTTCTGCTTTGCAGTGATCTTCTTTAGCTGTTGTTCCTTGAATGGCAGGTCCCAAGCACAGAACACAGCAATGCAATGACTTATTAATAAACACCAAATGCAGTAATACAAAATCTAAAACTTTCATCTTGAGTATAATAAAAATAAAACAGGAATCCTATGTTACTACTATTGTAGAGATACTTATTTGAGCAATTGCCCCTTTGCTACAGAACGTTGACCTTGAAGCATATTTTTCAAATAACCAGTCAATGCCCTCAGGCTGACCTCACTGTGTGGCACACAGCTTCCCATGGGCCTGAGCACTGACATCACATCCTGACTCAGGAGGTGCAAACGCCCTCTTGGCTTTCCCCATTACACACTAGATATATATGTCACTAAAGTCTGTGTTTCTGACCTAACCAGCCAATGCGCTATGGAGAGCAGTGGGTCACAGAGGTTAAGAAATAAAAACACAAAAATTAGTATTTAGCTGCTCAAGAATATATTCTACCCCAGTCACAAACTTTCAAAGACATTTTGCTATTCCTCTTTACCCTAAACTCCAGATTCCTCTTTGTCTTGTTACCCCTGACATTAGCAGAATTCAGGTGTGTGACCTTCCTAAAGCTTCCCAACTAACTGGGTCTGGGTGCTGAGATACCCTAACAAGGAGGAGTGTGCTTCAGCTCCACCAGTGGTAAAAGCACTTATCCAGCACATACAAAGCCCTGGGTTTGATCCCTAGCAGGGATAGAAGCAGAGAGGGCTTTCTTTCAACTAGAAATGTGAGGGGTAGGGCAAGGGAAAATAGTGAACATAAGCACTACTGTAAGTTGCGATTTTTTTTTCTCAGTCTCTCTCAGCAAATCCCACTAAACAGTCTATCTCTAAACTTCAAGGACCTGCTAGAGAATGATAAGGAAATAAAAGGTTTGATTCTCTATACCTTTCAAATCCCAGCCTACCAGAGGCCCAAGAAGGACAAGGTGTCTGATTATCAATTCACAAGATGCCAGCTGTCCCCAGATCTGTGAACATCCTGTCTACACTGAGCTACTCACTGCTCTGAGTGTGGGCTACTGCTGCAGAGATAAAAGAGCTGCGTGAAAGCAAAGCACTAACACGTGAGAAGAGCAAGGCTAGTGAAGTAAGCCTGAAGACCTTCCCACTCGTGACACTTCCAGACCAAGGCCTCCACGGGCTACAATGAATCAACTGTAAGCAAGAGGGCATGTGCTAGTCTTTCTGAATAGCAGACTGGAAACCATCAATACTAGTCACTCCTTTCCACCGCAGTGTATTTTCACAGCAGAGTTTATCAACCCTAGAAAATGTTTCAAGCCTCACAAAGCCAAATCCTAAAGAGAAAGAAGGGAGGGAGGGAGGGAGGGAGGGAGGGAGGGAGGGAGGGAGGGAGGGAGGGAGCAAGCACCTTATAAAAGCAGGATCCTTCCTACCTTTGGGTTCTCTGCCCCTAAGTGCAGCCCCAGTGTGGACATGTTGACTGTAACACTTGAAGAAAAGGGGAAGGGCCAGCCTCAAAAGGAGTGGAAGAGGAAGAGATGGCGGCTGTATGAGCAGGAAACAAAGAGAAGACAGGGCAAGCAAGAGCTAAACAGAAACAAAGTCCACACAAAACAAGCAGACTGAGGGAGAGGTGGTGGCAGAAAATGGTGACAAAGGGAAGACCATGGAAGAGCACAGGCATGAAGAGCACGCAAGGCCACACAAAAAACTACCCTCAAATACATTTGTATGGATGCACAAATGCATGTTGACAAATGTGCACACGTCTGCACGTATGGGTCTTTTTATTTATTTATTAGACAGAGAGAATGGGCACGATAGGGCCTCCAGCCACTGCAAACGAACTCCAGATGCATGCACCCCCTTGCGCATCTGGCTTGCGTGGGTCCTAGAGAGTCGAACCGGGATCCTTTGGCTTTGCAGCCAAACGCCTTAACCACTAAGCCATCTCTCCAGCCCATGTACGGGTTTTTAAAAATACAGCTGATGCATCACACACATAAAAGCAACTCAAAATTTTCCTATTATAATTACAAAGACATATTTTATATCACACAAATACTTTCCCAAATATTTCCCAGATTGTTAATGGACTTTTCAATGTGCTACTTAATGAATTATTTGGAATCACCTTATTGTACTTCTGTCGCTTTACAGAATCTAGTTTCCTGTTGATGTCTCTGTTGGTGGCAGCTTGAGGGCTAAGTTGTTCAATAATTTTATTGATTTGCCTTAGGGATGTCGTACATGACCTGAAAAATAAGAAAAATTGTCTGTTTTCCTCTAGGGTAACATTTCTAAAGCATAAGCCAAAAATTAAAATGCTAAAAGTATGTCTTATTTCTTGTCAGTTAAAAGATAAACAAAGCCAGAATGTATACTCATGGCCACAGATGGACTGAAGGCTCCTCAGAGCAGCTGCTAGTGGTTTTCTTTCCTCTGGTGACTTAAACCAGCTCATGCCTACTGGATCCAATCCTTCTACAAGCATTTCTTAGTGTCTACTTTATTCAAGACAGTGGGGCTAGGACAGAGCACAGTAAGTTGTCCTTTTATATATAAATTCGTAGGTTTTTTTTCTTTAAAAAAAATGTTTATTTATTTATTTGAGAAAAAGAGGGAGAGAGACAGAAACAGGCAGAGAAAGAGAATGGGTATGTCAAGACCTCCAACCACTGCAAATAAACTCCAGACACATGTACCACCTTGTGCATCTGGTTTAGGTGGGTCCTGGGGAGTTGAACCTGGCTCCTCTGGCTTTGCAGGCAAGCACCTTATCTGCTAAGCCACCTCTCCAGCACAAATTCACAGATTTTTAAAGCCTGTAATGAGAAGTCTCTCAAGGACAGCAAGATAGAAAGAAACCACAGAACAAAGGAAAAGATAAAATCCTAAAAGAGCTTGAACATTTGCTTATATAATTTACCTATCTAGGACACTGTTTTTCTGGAAGATTCCTCTGCTGCAGCTTAAACTCCATGATGTAAAGAGGGAGAAAAAATAATTAAAGAAATTACTTCTAAAATACTACAGAAATGTAGCTTCAAACTTTCAAAACAGAAAGTCAATATTCTGCACATTTGTGTAACTTGCTACTTATATTTTATAAATATTTTAATATAAACAACTCAAGTTACTGGCCATCCAAGGCACCAGCCACATAGTCACCCTGCTTGGACTCCACAGTGTTCTTCTCAGCCACCTCTGCAGGAAGTGGACACAGCTCCAAGACCAAGTGTAAAAGGTGTGCCATTACGAGGAATGGAGGTCCTCAACGTTCAAGGTAACACAAACAAACATGAATAACCTGCCATTCAAGGCGTCAAACAAAAATTAACTTAAACCAAAAAGTAGGCAAAAGACCTCACCAGAGACCTAGCTACCAGCTCCACCCCTCTCACCGCCCCTCCCAGTCATGCACTAAGGCTGTCCCCTTCCCCCAGCTGGTCCAATCCTGAGCTGCTCTTGTTCCCTTGCCTGACACTACCCAGACACCACACAGGACAATGGAGAGAATGGGCTCCGCCCTGGACCACCTCCTCACTCCTAGCCTCACCCTCTGTTCCCCACCAGCACACTACCCTCAACAGAGCCCATGTTTCTCTCTTCCACGACACAAATGACAAATGAAATCTTCATGAAAATGCATCTTTCTTCAGAGTCAAAAATAGGACAAAAGAAAGGCAGGAAGCACATTCTCATTGTTTTCAAAAATGCAAATCTGAAAAATTACCAGAATACTGACCACACAACTTGGGGACAGCAAGATAGAAAGAAACCACAGAACAAAGGAAAAGATAAAGAGGAACAAAAGAGGGGACAGTACATGTTCCTGGTATCTGAAGTAGGAAACCAAAACCCAGGCATACATCTCTTTGCAACACCCTGCACGTATTTTCAGAGCAGCCCTTCTCTTCAGGACACTAGGTAGGAGACAGACCTTCCATATACAACACTACTCCATAGAGATGAGAGCTCAAGACAGATGTTCTTACTGCTTCCCAAATACGTGTTCTGTAAATTTCCTCAATCTCTGGCATTTTGTAGCCTTCTATTACCTGCATGTCACTGTCATGTTTCAAACTGTGAGCAAAGAAGGACCACACTCACGTGAGGTCATCCAGGACTGACAGATACTCCTTTTCAGCATCGGCAAGCTGGGCTGCGCGGCTGGCCTCATGCATCGCACCGTCCACCTGCTGAAGCACACCTTGTTCCAACACGGCCTGGTCATACACATCCACACCCAGACCCTGCAGCTCCAGGGCCTGCGCACAGGGCTCCACTGACGGGATCTGATGTCTGTCAATGTGCAGCAGTGCTGACCCCCGCCTTGTGGGGGCTGATAAACAGGCCTCGGCAGTGGATGGCCCACAGTCAGAGGAAGGAGAGGGGAGACGCTTCTCCACTTCTGGGTCCCCACTGTTCTCCTGCTCAATGGACACGTCTCCATTAGTGCCGACATGCTCACTCTGTACACGGTCGTGTTCCTGAATTTGACTTGAGTTGGGGATTCCCTCATGGGACATCCTCTACAAACTATCTGAAAGGAAAAGATAAAGCTGATTAAGCCTCAGAGCCAGGAGAATCCAAAGCTTGCCAGCCAGCGAATCTGACATTTGTCTGCAGTCTAGCAGTTCGTTTGCAGCAGCAAGAGACCCTGTATCAAGGTGAAGCACAGACCCCTCAGAGCTGTCCTGATCTCCACATGGGCACGGTGGTATGCCTATATACTAACACACATGAGAAATGAAACTTTTTAATTGTTTACAAAATTTATCCAATTATTTTACGTTGAATTTAATCTTTACTCCTTTCATATAATTTTAGATCTCTTATCATCAAACATAATTACTGTATCTGTTTGATAGTCAGTTTCTGGTACATCTGTATCTACAATAAAAACTGTATACTATTATGTAATTAGAGTAATCTTAAATTTTCTTAAATTTGCATTATAAAGTTAAAAAAATGATTAGGCCTCTTGGTTATATATAATTTGTCATTATATAACTACTTAAATATGTTATAATTAATGCAAGTATTTTTCAATGTACCAACTAATAACCTTCCAATAACATAATCTCAAGTTTCTAAGTACTAACTTTTTAAAAAATACAAATTATGGGCTAGAGGGATGGCTTATTGGTTAAGGGATTTTCCTGCAAAGCCAAAGGACTCAGGTTCGATTCCCCAGGACTCATGTTAGCCAGATGCACAATGGGGCGCACACAGCTGGAGTTTGTTTGCAGTGGCTGGAAGCCCTGGCACACCCATTCATTCTTTCTATCTTTCTCTGTCACATAAATATTTTTTTAAAAAAATACAAATTATGTCTTCTGGTAAAGAAGTACAGTCACATCAGTAAAGGACATTTGGGCAGCCAAAGAAGAAAGCCAGCAACCTAATCCTGACGTCCATGGAATGTCCCAAAACAGCTACAATGATCTGGCTGCTGTCACCAGCCAGCATTTTCACTGGGCCTTGGTGCAAATGACTTAAAGGACATGGACTACATAGAAGCAGTGACATACAGAGAGAAATGCTGTAGGAACTGGACAGCACAAACTTCTAGGGTGAGCATCCATCCAGTGAACAGAAGCTCTAAACAAATAAAAATTAACCCCAGGGCTGGAGAGATGGCTTATTGGTTACGACACTTACCTGCAAAGCCTAAGGACTCAGGTTCAATGCCCAATGGCCCAATTAAGCCGGGTACACAAGATGGATATGTGTCTGGAGTTTGCAGCAGCTGGAGGCCCTGTTGTGCCATTTAAAAAGCCATTTCAATACACAAATAATTCCTCACCCATTAGCTTAACAGGCACAATATTCAATACAGACAAGGAGAATCTACCTCACATGCCATAAATCAGACAATTTAGCAATAGCCATTAAATGTTTTGTTTTGTTTTTCGAGGTAGGGTCTCATTCTAGCACAGGCTGACCTGGAATTCACTATGTAGTCTTAGGGTGGCCTCGAACTCACGGCGATCTCCTCCTACCTCTGCTTCCCGAGTGCTGGGATTAAAGATATGCACCACCAAGCCAGGTCCATTAAAATTTTAAATGTGCATAAACTTTGCCCAGTTCTAGTGGTAGATATTTAATCCAAAGAAATACAGTCTACTGTGTCTCCATTGTTTCCTGCCATAATCATGTGGCTGACTGAAAGCTGTGACTTACTGCTAGTGCCAACCTGTGGTGGTTTGATTTGGGGGTCCCTCATAAACTTAGGTGTTCTGAATGTTAGATCCCCAGCTGATAGAGATTTGGAAACTAATGCCTCCTAGAGGCAGTGTTATTGTTGGGGGCAGGCTTATGAGTGTTATAGCTAGCTCCCCTTTGCCAATCTGTGGGCACATTCTTTTGTTCCTGTTGTCCACTTTATGTGGGCCAGGGGGTGATGACCACCCTCTGCTCATGCCATCACTTTCCCTGCCATCATGGAGCTTCCCCTCAAGCCCCTAAGCCAAAATAAATCTCTTTTTCCCACAAGCTGCTCTTGGTTGGATGATTTCTGCCAGCAATGTGAACCTGACTGCAACACAGCCATAAGAAAGGATTGGGCTGCATGCTACTGGCACAGGAAAAGAGTAAAATTCAAAATTCCAAGTGCAGTTTCTACTGAACATGCACCACTTTTACAGCACTGCAAAGTCAGGAAAGTGGAAGTTGTAAGACACAGACTGTCTCTATTCACAAATGGATGTACGAATGCCTATCATAGCATATATTAATAGTTTAATACAGCCATGAAATAGTTGTTATGGTATTAATATAAGCCATGTTAAGTGAAAAGTCATGGATAGATAGATGATGAATGCAGTTATATTGAAAGAAATGTGTGAATGTGTGCATGTATGAGTATGTCATGTGCATAAAACAATCTGAAAAGATGCATCCTACAACTGCAAACACTGAAGAGGAATCTTCAGAAGCAGGGAGGAATACATTTCATCTACATACTCAGGAACTGCTTGAAAGAGAACATATTCACTATATTACCAGTGCAACAGCTAATAAATACACTAAAAAGCAACTGAAAGGGCTGGAGAGATGGCATAGCAGTTAAGGTGCTTGCCTGCAAAGCCTAAGGACTCAGGATCGATTCCCCAGTACCACGTAAGCCAGATGCACAAGATGGCTGGAGGCCCTAGCACACAATTCTCTATTATCTACCTCTTTCTCTCTCTAATAAATAAATATTTTTTTTAATTTTTAAAAAGCAACCAAGAGACAATCCTACCTTTTTATTTAACTGCAAACACATTAAAGTTCCTTTAAGCACTTTAATTTTATTTCTATGAAATAACCACAAATTTCCTGACACAATCTGCTCATTGTTTATCCAAAAAAAAAAAAACAACACCCCAGCAACCAAGCACTGGAACACAAAGATTCCAAGAATTTAGCACCACCTGTCTCCACTTTCTAGTGGAGAAGAAGCAATGCAGCTGGTCAGCTAAGGGGTGCAGGCAGACAAGAGCACAGGAACTCCATAGATGAGCTGAGATCTGAGCCTCTGGCCATGGCTAACATACATGGATGCTCAATACCTACTGGAAGGAAGTACAGTTCAGAGTGAAGTTCAAAGAGTAAACTGAGTCACAAGTGAATTCAGTCATACAAATGGGACTCTCAGAAAGGAAGCAGACTATAAGCAGAAAGGGGGTGGGGCAGCTGAGGTTCTTACATGTCATGATACTGGTATATCATATGATCAGAATGCAAATCTGAACTCAAGTGGGAAGCATAAGCAAGCAGCCCAAAGGGTCCCATGGCCAGCTGTCAGGGCCCACCATTTTACAGGACAGGAAGCGGCTAACACTGAACGTAAAAGACACCATGAGAAAGATAATGTTCCTCCCAGGCGGGGGGGGGGGGGGGGGTCCTAATTATATGCAGGACAAAGGTCTCCCTTATAGCAGAAGGGTTGAACTCTGGTTCAGAGCCCTTTTTATATAATTTTTAATTTTTATCATTTATTTATTTGAGAGAGAGAATGGGTGCACCAGGGCCTGCAGCTACTGCAAACAAATTCCAGACACATGCGCCCCCTTGTGCATCTGGCTTACAGGGGTCCTAGAGAATCAAACCAGAATCCTTTGACTTTGCAGGCAAACGCCTTAATCACTAAGCCATCTCTCCAACCCTCAGAGCCCTTTTAAGAGCTGGAATTCAACATTAACATACTAAGTGCTTAAAGAAAAGAGTGAATTAAACAAAAAATATTCTGATTCTCACCACTGTAGTACAAAGACAATGTTAAAAATAATGAAGTTTAGGGGGAATGTCTGATAACAGAAAAGGATGAAGAAGGGATTAAAGAGAGAAATGGGAGCTGGAGGGATTGGTCAGTGGTTAAGGTACTTGTTTGCAAAGCCAGATGGCCAGGCTTCCATTCACACCCACTGAAAGAAAGTGAGATGCATGAAATGACACATGCCTCTGGAGTTCATTTGTAGTGTCTGTCTCTCTCTTTCTCTCACTGCTTGCAAATAAATAAGCATATTTTTTAAATTAAGAAATGATTGGGCATGTTTACATCAGGAAGTCTGAAAGGGTTCAGTGGACTGGACATAGGCAGGTCACTGGTTATCTTGCTTCAAGCTGGGAGTGGTGAATAACTGTAATCTCAGTCCTGGGGAGAGGGGCAGAGGCAAGACAAAGTTCAAGGCCAGCCTGAGCTACACAGCAAAACTCTGTTTTAAAACAAAGAATGAGTGGGGGGGGGGGGCGGGGGCAGGAGGTGCTGATGGAGGGGTATCACCATGAGTTCCAGGTCAGCCAGGGATAGAGCAAGACCCTACCTTCAGAACAGACAACAACCAAAGGGGGAGTGAAGAGAGGGCCAACACAAAGAATGACAAAAAAGTACCCAAGAAATAACAGAGATTTAAAAAAAAATCCAAATGTAAACCAGGCATGGTGGCACATGTCTTTTAATCCCAGCACTCAGGAGGCAGAGATAGGAGGATCCCTCTGAGTCCGAAGCCAGCCTAGGACTACAGAGTGAGTGCCAGGTCAGCCTGGGCTAGAGTGAGACTCTACCTGGAAAAAACAAGCAAACAAATCCAACTGCAGTGGGCTGTGAAGTCAGTGAGAGACAAGGCAATGAAAGTCACAAGGTGATGTACCATCCCTGGAAGGACCTTAGCTACATAAGAAAGGAGTGATAAATTAATAATGGTTTTGTTGGGAGGAAGGGAGAAGAAAATGAGGGCAAGAAAACCATAACTTGATCACCGAAGGGGACACAGGGCAATGTCTTACGCAAAAAGTTGGACAGTCAGAGGGGAAGGTCCAGATGGAAGTGCTCAGAAGACACGGACTATCTTTCTCTGATTCTGACCAGAGAATGGCTCCTGACATACCTAAATCAACGGATGCAGAGGGAAGCTAAAGTGGGCCACATGAAAAATATTCCCTAGAATTATTTTGGGTTGAGATAAGAGCTGTAGGTTGGGTCCTGGGAGGATTGAATCCAGGTCTGTCAGGCTTTGCAAGAAAGTGCCTTTAACTGCTGAGCCATCTTTCCAGCCCCCTAGACCACTTATAATACCTAATAACCGTAACTTTGGTATCTAAATAGCTATTACTGCATATTGTCTAGCGAATGGCAATAAAATGTCTGCCAGGGTTATTGCGCACGACTTTCATCCTCGCACTGGGGAGGCAGAGGTAGGTGGATCGCCGTGAGTTCGAGGCCAGCCTGAGACTACAGAGTGAATTCCAGGTCAGCCTGAGCTACAGTGAGACCCTATTCAAAAAGAGAGAGAGAGAGAGAGAGACTGGAGAAGGGATGACAGCTTGCAAGAGGGCGACGGCAGTGAGGAAGGACGGGGCGGCGGCAGGAAGCGTGCTGCAGCGCGGTCGTGCGCCGGGGTGCCGGCGGCTCCATCACCCTCCACGTACTCCACCCACTCGCATCACCTCCACGCTGCTCCCCGGGAGCTCGGGCGTTCGAGCCCAGGGCAGGCCCGACGCCGCGGCTCGGCTCCGGCGCGCCCCCAGCCCCAGCGCCTCCTCAGGTGAGGGCGCGCGCCGCCGCGACGTCACTTCCGGCCGCAGGTGCGCCGGACCGGAAACGGCCGCAGAGCGGCTCCGCAGGACAGCCGGCTCCGGCGGGGGCGCCACCACCGAGACGCGCGGGGGCCGGAGCCGACCGGGGAGCCCGAGCCCCAGCACCACCACCACCCCCTCCAAACCTGACTTCAGTCGGGCCACTGAACACTCACCCGAGGGAGCGCCCCGCGGCTGCCCTGACAACAACACCGAAGCAGCCACCGAAGAACGCGGCTTGCCTGGCCCGGGGCGCATGCGTCCTGAATCCGCCATAAGCACCGCCCCCAACGGGGGGGGCGGGAAGGTCAACGGCGCATGCGCCTGGCGACTGCCTGTGTTTGCAAACAAGAGCATGCTCCGTGTGGGTTGAGAGCTTTGTGGGTCCACATCGCTGGGCTGGAGAGATAGCCTAGCGGTCTGCAATGCCAAAGCACCCAGGTTCGATTCCCCAAGACCCACGTAAAGCCAGATGCTCAAAGTGGCGCATGCATCTGGAGTTTGTTTGCAGTGGCTAGAGGCCCTGGCACGCCTATTCTCTCTCTCTGCCTCTTTCTTTCTCTCGCTCTGTCAAATAAAATATTTTAAAGATTACATCGCTAATGAGGCAGTTCGAAGAATTAAAAGATGCTTCCAACGTGACACAGTGTGGTATGTGTGTGGGTAATGAACATCGTTTGCCGTGTGCAGTAGTCGTGGTTACCTGTCTAGTCTTCTGTCCCTCTGTAAACAGGTGAGAGAGAACTTTTCTCGCTCCCCCCACCCCACCGCTACTGGGCCGGGCAATCGATGACTGACTGTGTGTGCACAGTAAATCTATATAAATTATTTGATTGCATTAAGTTGTTTGACATTTGTCTCATACCTCAGTAGTAGGATGATTGGACCAAGCAACACTTTTACCCTGGAGCATTTGCTGAATTTAAATGTCCACACAGGTTAAAAACAAAAGAACTGAAACAAAGAATAATTGGGGAATCATGAAAGAATGCTGTTTTCTTGACGAACCTGGAACCGGCACATTGGCGATGGAGATAGACACAGAGAACAATCAACCCCTACCAAACCAGATATCCAGAGACACAGAGGCTCCCAAGACCTCAACACTGAAGCAGACCTAAAATGAATCCCATATGGCTCAGAGAAATTTTTAGAAGAGGGGGCAAAAAATGTCAGAGTTACTCGTTGGGTCATGACAGGCAGAAACATTTCCTCCTACCCGAAACTAAAGGCTAACCCCACAATGCTACCCCAACAAGGAGGGTCGCTGTGGAGGGGGGAGGTCAGGGAGGGGGCTAACAATGGTACCAACGTGACTGTATTCACTGACTAAAAAATAAAAATAAACCAAATAAAAATTTTTTTAAAAGAACAAAAGAAGGCCTACCTCAGTAGGGTAGGGGTGGGGAAGCTATGAAAGAAAGTGGTTTCTAACTGCACCAGACTAGGAACTTCTCATCCCAGGAATGTCAGCACTGTGAGAACGTGGAACTGTCAAGGGCTATGGGAACTGGGCAACAGAGTGCATCTTCCTCACTTTGGATTCTGAAATCCTACAATAGGAAAAAAAAAAAAAAAAAGTTGGGAAGAGGACTTAACCAATGCTCAGTCTATGTCAAGAGAATGCAAAGTGGTGACCCAGTGGCCTAATGGATAAGGCATCAGCCTCCGGAGCTGGGGGTTGTGGGTTCAAGTCCCATCTGGGTCATACAAGGGTTAATTTTGCTGGGCATGGTGGCACACACCTTTAATCCCAGCACTGGGGAGGCAGAGGTAGGAGGATCACTGTGAGTTTGAGGCCACCCTGAGACTACAGAGTGAATTCCAGGCCAGCCTGGGCTAAGAAGAGACACAAAGAGCCTATGTAGAAGAGTTTATTGCAGGGTGGTGAACAGCACATTCTCAAGAGATGAGAGTGGACAATGGGCAAGGGAACCATTGGGCCAATCTACCTTTTAGGAAGGTTTTCTACTATCTCTAAAGTATCTAGAACAAACACATTGAGGCCTGTTTGGTTTGACACTACAACAGGGGCAGTGGGATGGCACCTCTATGAGAAAGCCGCCTCCTGAAGAGTATTCCAGATGGTTTAGGGCAAGGATGTCCAAACCACCATCCACATGTGGCCCAGGATAGCTAAACACGCAGTCCCACACAGAATCACACACGTGAATCATAAACCTAAAAAACTATAAGATTTCTTGGGAATTTTTTTTTTTAGAATGATTGTTGCAATTCTTGAGCCTGGGCTTTGTTGATGACAACGTTGTGTCACAATATCACACAGAACAAAAGTATGTATGCGCCTACTGTCTGCACACAACGTATGCGTTTCAGTGTTTCAGGACATTTGGCTTCCGTGTCACCTGCTAAGCTCGGACAATCAAAATTGGCACCATCAGACATTACATACGCCTGGGATGACGTGGTGGTGATTATGAGTAATGTTTAAACTTTCCATAGCAAACAATAGGCGCTTAATGTTATTTTTAAGACAGGTAAGTATCTTATTTGATTACTAAGGGGACTGCCATTCCTCAGCCATGCCTCATGCATTGCCCACCATGCTGGACAATTGTCCCTCTGCTTCATGCTGCATCAAGTGCTGAGATGTGGAAAGGACCAAACCTTGCTTTCTATTTTCCTGTCCATTAATTTTCATACCAAAAGTAAATATAATCCCTTATCTATTATTATGTTTAAAGCCCAGCATGACTTCTACAACATCTCAAAAGAAAATTCCCAAATTTCCCAAAAGGAAATATTACAAATAAAATATTTGGTTCAACAAAAAGTGAATAAATGACAACTTTTTGCCAAAGCAAATAGTAAGGCATTCTGCTTAGTTTGCACAAAATCTATGTAAGTTTTCAAATACTATAATATAAAAGGCATTATATGCAAAAGTATATTGCCAAATTCAGTGCATATCAAGGATTGTAAAGCCAGAAAAGCAAAAGTGGAAAAATATCTGTCTTCTCAACACCAAAAAAAAATTTAAGTTACAACTCAAGTCCTATTATAAAATATATAAGCAAATAAAAATAAGATGTATAAAATATAAAAATGAGGTATATCTAATAGCAAAAAATAAAAATAAAAGCAAAAATTCAAAACAACTGATGGTAAGTTTATTAAGGAATATGTGGAGGGCTGGAGAGATGGGTTAGCCACTGAGGTGCTTGCCTGTGAAGCCTAAGGACTCATGTTCGACTCTCCAGACCCCACGTAAGCCAGATGCACAGTGACACAAGTGCACAATGTCTCATGCACACAAAGGGGCACATGCATCTGCAGTTCGATTGCAATGAGTGGAGACCCTGGCATGCCAATTCTTTCTCTCTCTCTCTCTCTCTCTCTCTTTTGCTTGCTCTCTCTTAAAAAAAATAAGTTAAAAAATATATATATACGGAGAGTGTGGCAAATAGAATATGCCCTGAAAAAAAAGGCAGAGATGTTTCTAAAGTCAGTTTATCTCACCATACCATAGTCAGGCAAACTGAAGATATTGGAAAATCTGTCGTTAAAATTTTGAAGAGGACTGGAGAGATGACTCAGTTGTAAGGTATTTGCCTGCAAAGCCTAATAATCCTGGTTTGATTCCCCACTACCTACATAAAGTCAGATGCACAAAGTGTGTCATACATCTGGAGTTCCTTTGCAGCAGCTAGAGGCCCTAGTGCATTCCCTCTCTCTCCCCCCCTCGCTCTCTTTCTCTCTCTCTCTCTCTCTCTCCCTGTCTCTGATTGCAAATAATATATATATATATTTTTTTTTTTTTTTGATTTTCCAAGGTAAGGTCTCACTCTAGCCCAGGATAACCTGGACTTCACTATGTAGTCTCAGGGTGGCCTCAAACTCACAGCAATCCTCCTACCCCTGCCTCCCAAGTTCTGGGATTAAAGGTGTGTGCCACCACACCTGGATCCCAATTTTTTTTTAAAAAAATTTTATTTATTTATTTGAGAGCGACAGACACAGAGAGAAGGACAGAGAGAGGGAGAGAGAGAGAATGGGCGCGCCAGGGCTTCCAGCCTCTGCAAACGAACTCCAGACGCGTGCGCCCCCTTGTGCATCTGGCTAACATGGGACCTGGGGAACCGAGCCTCGAACCGGGGTCCTTAGGCTTCACAGGCAGGCGCTTAACCGCTAAGCCATCTCTCCAGCCCCCAATTTTTTTTTAAGTTTAAAGAGTATAGTTGATTTTATGCTTTGGTGTTGGACAACAGCACTGACGTTAAAGTGATTTCCTTGGTCCATTGTCAACATATCTGGCATACTTACTGAGGGTGGCCTAGCAATTCATGCAAAAAAATCATTAAAAGCCAGGCGTGGTGGCACACGCCTTTAATCCCAGCACTCGGAAGGCAGAGGTAGGAGGATCACCATAAACTCGAGGCCAGGTCAGCCTGAGCTAGAGTGAGACCCTACCTCAAAAAACAAAACAAAAAAATCATTAAATATAAACAGGATGCTAATTTCCATCACGACTGTGAATTTCATAAGGGTCAGGGGATGAAATCCTTGCCAATTGTAGGAATTCCTTAGTAGTGGTGCTGACCATAGGTATATCATTTCCTTTATAGAATTAACTTAACTAAGTGAAAGTCAAATGTTGAAAAGATATGATTTGTAACATGTTATCAAGTTGTCTATAGTATCAAATACAAAATTTGTGCCAGATTTTGACAATGAAAATTGGCTTACAGATTTAGCATTTTTTGTTTTGAAGTAGGATCTGACCTGGAATTCACTGTGCAGTCTCAGGGTGGTCTTGAACTCACAGCAATCCTCCTACCTCTGCCTCCCGAGTGCCGGGATTAAAGGCATGTGCCACCACGCCCAGCTGATTTAGCTTTTTCTTTTCTTTTTTTTTTTTTTTTTGTTTTTGTTTTTGGTTTTGGTTTTGTTTTTCGAGGTAGGGTCTCACTCTAGCCCAGGCTGACCTGGAATTCACTATGGAGTCTCAGGATGGCCTTGAACTCACAGCGCTCCTCCTACCTCTGCCTCCCGAGTGCTGGGATTAAAGGTGTGCGCCACTACACCCGGCTAGATTTAGCATTTTTAATGGATTTAACCATTCACTTAAATGAATTAAATAGGGTCTGGAGAGCTGTTAAGCAGGTAAAGGTGCTTGCTTGCAAAGCCTGGCAGCTGGGATTCGATTCCTCAGTACCCATTTAAAGCCAGATGTGCAAAGTGGTACATGTGTCTGGAGTTTGTTTACAGTGGCAGGATGCCCTGACCCATACTCATGCTCTTTGTCTGCCTCTTTCTCTCTCTCTCAAATAAATAAAAATGCTTAAAAATAAATAAATAAATGAGTGAAACATGTGTGTTCAAGGTGAATCACATTTGTACATGGCTAGATTAAAACTCCCCAGTTTAGCCTGTTACATTGTCTCTTTCATTTGTCTCTCCCTAATATTTGTAACCAGCAATGTGCCTGGCCCACAAGAGGGTAACAGAATAAATTTCTGAGTCTTAACTGGTCAAATACTGAAAATAAGTGACTGGTGAGTGCTTGGCACTACACAATCCGTATACGTGACCCTCTCCAGGGCTCAGGAACACTGTGAAAGATGAGATAGAAAGAATATCGGTGCTGGAGGATGGGGGTGCACTGTGGAACTCCAAACATTGCAAGGGCATTGCACTCATGAACTCACAACAATCATGGCTACCTGTACAAGACCTGCGTTTGATGGTCCTAGTCAACATTCGGTTGTGGATAGAGGAAGGGCTGGTGAGGCCATGGCCCTCTCTGGCAGTTAATGGTTGCTAGGAAAAGGGAGTCATCGTCACATGTGACATAGCTGCTGGAATGTGATAAGGAGTACAGTGAAACTGACGGTGATAAGGGAAGGTAATGCAGGGTATATATGATCAAAATGCAACGTGTATGAAAATGTGCAAAAAAATAATAACTTAGGAGCTCAGGAGGTTGCTCGGGGATTAAAGGTGCTTGCTTACAAAGCCTGACAGCTCAGGTTCAATTCCCCAGTACCCATGTAAAACCAGATGCACAAAATGATGTCTGTATCTAGAGTGCATTTGTACTAGCAGGAGGCCCTGGTGCCCCCCCCCCCACTTTATCTATCTCTCTTCCTTCCTCTTTTTCTCTGTCTCTCTCAAATAAATAAAATATGCTTAAAAAAAAAAAAAACAATGTTAAAAGCTTGAGTCTTTGCTTGTGTTATTCCCCTCAGATTGCTAGTCTGGGACTCTCCATGGATGCTGCTTAAATACTAGCCCTTTTAGGAAGCTTTCTCAGCATCTTCAGTTTATCTGAAGTCTTCCTTATTTTCTGGCTGGAATTCTAGCCCAGCACTCCACGAACTGTCTTGGAGACCCTTCACAGCTCCCCTCATTTCTGTAAGGTCTGTGGTTAGAGACCCACCGATCCCTCTAGGTACTTTTTAAGACTTCCTGCTCTGTGCTGGCAAATTGTTAATCAGTTTGTGGCAGCATAAATAAAATTAGAAGGTTTAATTAAAACTAATGAATGAGTGAACAGAGACCAGCCTGGCCGCTTTGCTCCCCACGCCTCAGAGCGGTAAATAATGAAAGTGTCACACATCAAGTGATGTGTTTTAGCAGAAGTGTAAAGGCAGCAGAAACGAGGCCACCGGCCTCTCCTCCTCCTCCTGGGGGCAATTTGCGAGTTGGTGAAAGCTCCGTTTTGGTGTTTCTTAGTAATAAATTCTGCAGGAAGTACTCTAGTTTCCTTGCTGGGCTTTGTTTTGTGCGGCTATGATAGGATATCACAGACTGTAAATTATAACGAACAGACATTTGTTTCTTACAGTTCTGGAAGCTGGCAAGTCCAAAATCAGGGGCTGGCATCTGGGAATGGCTTTCTGCCATTATAACCCACTTTGGCTGTAACGAACTCACTCCCACAATGGCAGCGTAATCCTTGCCCAAGGCTGGAGCACTCGTGACCTTAAGGTTCCACCTCTCAGCACTGTTGCATTGGAGACTGGGTTTCTAGCATAAACTTTTGGGGTCATACCATGGCCCTCCACTCTCCAAAAGGAGGTCACACACAGGTTGTCGATTCTGTCCTCATAAAGAGGGGTGGTAGACACAGTGATGGTGGAGGGTGTCACAGCATAGACACTTACCGGTCAGGAATTCTACTATTCCCAATGTTCAGGATGTCATAAGATTTGTCCTATATCCCACATGACTTTCAAAAGTGTTCCCAGACATTCATGTAGGTAAGAGACCTGTTTATACTTACCTGAGCTTCGACTTGAAGTCCATGGAAACACAGAATCCTTTGTGCTGTTTTGGCATGTGAGGCATTTTCCAGAAATCTGACTACTCCATGAAGTGAGGTAAGCTGGTATCCTAGGCAGCATGGTTTTGTTGTTGTTGTTGCTTTTGTTTTTGTTTTTGTTTTTTTTTTTTTTTTTTTTTTTTGAGGCAGCGTCTTGGATCGTCCAGGCTGGCCTGGAATTTGCAATGCTCCTGCCTCAGCTTACTGAGTGATAGGATTACAGGCGTGTGCCACCATGCTTGCTTTTGGGCATCATTTTTACTTTTTTTTTTTTTTTTTTTTTTTTTGGTTTTTTTGAGGTAGGGTTTCACTTTAGCCCAGGCTGACCTGGAATTCGCTATGTAGTTTCAGGGTGGCCTTGAACTCACAGCGATCCTCCTGCCTCTGCCTCCCAAGTGCTGGGATTAAAGGCGGGCACCACCACGCCCAGCATGGCATCATTTTTAAAACCACATTCCTAATGGCAGCTCCTTTCCAAGAGCCTAGAGCCCTGGCACAGCACATCTGTATCAGTCGACATTATACCTTATCATACCCTTGATGAGTCTGTTCACAGATCTAAGCATCTTGCTGTGCATTTTGCCGTTGGGCATGATCCTTCCCAAACATTTATTGGTGAAATGAATACTCTCTTGTTATGTTTTACTTTATTCAGCTAGGCATTGTACTGAGTTCAGAAATTGTGTATTTGCTATATAAGTGGGTGCATGGGGCATATATGTTTGAGAACTGCTGCTCATGCTAAAGGTGGCCATAGACATTGCATATGTACGGTGAGTCACCAAACAAACCTTTTGGCTTACGACCACCAAATCTAGTCAGAGTGATTTTCTCAATGAAGCAGATGCAGGATTGACATAGCCTTGAGAGGAAAGAAAGGATGGGCATTTGAAATAGCTTAGCAGTTAAGGTACTTATTTGCAAAGCCTAAAGACCCAGGTTTGATTCCCTAGTACTCATGTAAAGCCAGATGCACAAATTGGTACATGTATCTGGAGTTTGTTTCCATGTTTCTTATACACCAGTAAAATATTGGAATTTCTTTGGCGTTTCAGCTATTTGAGGATGTAGTAGTTACTTTCTCATTGCTGGGAAAACCAACTGTGTGACCTAAGCAGGAACAGATTGTTTAAGGAAAAGGTTTATTTCCAGGTTAGTTTTGTTGTGTTTGTTTGTTTGTTTGTTTGTTTTTGAGGTAGGGTTTTCACTCTGGCCCAGGCTGATCTGGAATTCACTCTGTTGTCTCAGGGTAGCCTCAAACTCACAATGATCCTCCTACCTCTGCCTCCCAAGTACTGGAATTAAAGGTTTGTGCCACCATACCCAGCTTCCAGCTTCGTTTTGAGGGCAAGTTTCATCATGGCTGAGAAGGCATGGTAGGAATAGACAGCCAGGTATCACATCTTTACTTCAGCAGGAAGGAAGTAGGAAGAGTGAGCTGAGTGTGGCAAGGCGAGCTGGGTGACAACACCCTAATCCTTATCCCCAGTGACACACTTCCTCCAACAAGGTTCTACCTCTCAAAGGCTCTACAACTTTCCCAAACAGTGCCCCAATATATGAGTGAGTATATGGGAGAGGGCATATTTTACATTAAACCACCACAGTGGTGAGGGTCTGTCACGGTTTGAATGTGAAATGTCCCCCCTCAGGCTTATGTCTTTAAATACTTGGTTCCCAGCTGATTAGTATTAGGGAGGTTTATGGAACCTTTGGGGCATAGGGTAAGCTGGTGGAGATAGGCCCCCTAGGGGCGGGGGAGGACTGGTCTTTGAGGATGAAAGCCCCCACCTCACTTCCAGTCCCACCTCTGACTGACAACACGTGAAAAGCAGCAGCCACAGCTACTGCCACCACAAATCAAGCAGTTCTGACATGGCTTCCCTGCCATGATGGCTGTATTCGCTGAATTCAGGAGCTGAAATAAATTCTTCCTCCCTTGTGTTGCTCTGCAAGATTTTTTTTTTTCACGATAATGTGGAAAGTTGCTAACACAGGGAGAGTGTGCATACTTGGAGCATGATGAGATTCGGTACTAGTTATGGGTTCAGTAGCAATAGGAGGTGGTTTGGCTGGCTGAGTCCTAAGAAGAGTGGCCATCTACCTTCCTGGCATCTGCCTTCATTGAGGCTACCACTAAACTTCAGACAAAGGAAAGCCAGTATTTTCCAACCCCACAAGAAGGATCGTTTCTATGAACAAAAGCATTTCAGAGCAATTTGGAGGTTCATGATGTCCTTTTTTTTTTCCTCAAGTCTAGCTAGATATCCCCATTCTAGTTTCCAGAATCACATTCTTTAACAACCAGTGTTCTAAGTGTCAAGGGTAATTCAGAGAATTAAATTCTGAGTTTGATTTTCTATATCATCAGTCCAGTCACTAGGGCAAATTCTTTTTGGGCTCTCCATTTTCCAGTCTGTGATGTGAGTTGAGAGAAAATGAAACTGGTCACCCATTTTTTCTTGTGTAAGTGCTCATGTGCTTAAAAAGAAACCTCATCTTGTATCCATAAACAGAGGAATGGATAAAGAAAATGCAGTTTACTTTACACAATGGGATCTTTTTCTCAGTCATAAATAAGAACAAAGTCGTGTTATTTGCAGGAAAATGGATTCAACTAGAAGTGATTACATTATGTGAATTAAATCAGTCTTGGAAAGATAAATACCATGGGCTCCTTTCCTTTGCAGATTATGAATTGCGTATAAACACATAAAATTCTCTTTGCGTATTTGACATGACAAATCAGCTAACCTGTCTAGGTGAACAAAGGGGACTAGCAGGAGGGGGAGGAAGGGCGGAAGGGGTAGAGAGTAACATTTTCAAAATTTTTCAAATTTTCAAAGTATATTATATGCTTGCTTGAAAATGTCTTTATAGGACTAAAGAGATGGCATGGAGGTTAAAGGTGCTTGTTTGCAACACCTGACAGCCCAGGTTTGGTTCCCCAGCACCCTCATAAAGCCAGACGCACAAAGTGGTACATGTGTCTGGAGCCCATTTGCAGTGGCTGGAGGCCCTGGCATGCCTATAATCCCTCTCTCTCTGTGTCTACCTCTTTCTATCTGCCTCTCTCATAAATAAATAAATACATCATATTTTTTGCTTAGTCTAGAATGATTATGGGGAAGCTTAAAAAAATAAACAACTGTGTCCAGGTACCATAAAAGTAACAGAACTTGGCTGTTTTCTGAGGTTTTGTTTTTTACATTTTTTTCTTTAATAAGCATGCTGGATGACTTTACAATTTTGTTCAGACAACTGCACAACCTGGAAAAGCTGTTGCTGCTATTGATGTATAACATACTGCCATTGTTAGTCTTTTTTATATAAATATATACATATATATATGATTTGAATTTTTGGAAACTTTAGCTGTGCTGTCAACTTTGGGGGAAAAATTCCCTGTTTACCCTGTTGAGTTGGCATTGTACAGAAATTAATATCCATATTGGTCAAGAAATGTTAAACTTAATTTTTTTCCATTTGTACAGGGGTAACGCACTGTATTAAATATATAAGGTCTTATCTATGTGGGTTTGATTACAGAAACTAATGAAGTATTCTCTAAATAAAAAATAAACCATATTTTTTAAAAGTCCTTATAAAATCCAATATCATACATAGTGAATATATGCCAATTAAAACATTATTTTAAAAATGAATAATAATAGGGATGGAGAGATGGCTTAGTGGTTAAGCACTTGCCTGTGAAGCCTAAGGACCCCGGTTCGAGGCTCGATTCCCCAGGACCCACATTAGTCAGATGCACAAGGGGACACATGCATCTGGAGTTCGTTTACAGTGGCTGGAGGCCCTGGCATGCCTATTCTCTCTCTCTCTCTCTCTCTCTCTCTCTCTCTCTCTCTCTCAATCTCTCTCTCTCTCTCTCTGCCTCTTTCTCTGTCTGTCACTTTCAAATAAATAAATAAACATAAAACAAAAAATTAAAAATGAATAATGAATATTCAGAAAAATGATACCCTAAACAACAACCAAATTTTTTTTTCTGTGTATCTTCTTTATTAATTGGAAAAGCTAAAGACATGGTCAAGGGAATGCTGCGTTCTGAATAGCCTTTGATGGCATTATCATGACTTACATGCTCAGGAGTGATCTCTTAGCATCCTGCCACAGAACAGCCTCTTGAACACTTCTCCAATATTTTCTAAATTCACTTGATTGCAAAGCCATCTCTTCAACTAACATGTACTAATTTCACAGGGGGACTCATATTGTGCACAGTATTTTTAAAAAAGTTCTTTAGGATAAAGATTTGGGCAACTATAAAAATTTGAGTGCTGTAGTGGAGATTTTAGTGTTGTAACATGGGGCTATAAACTTCCTGATGGAAGAGGGCACAGGATGGCTCATTTCTATTCTTTCTCTTTAAAAGCAGTATGGAACAATGCTATTGCCTAATGTAGGCAGGAATAGAAAGAATATGCATAAGTTCTTTAGAAATAGAAAATAAGCCTGGCATGGTGGTGCATGCCTTTAATCCCTGCACTGGGAGGCAGAGAGAGGAAGATCACCATGAGTTTGAGGCCACCCTAAGACTACATAGTGAATTCCAGGTCAGCCTGGGCTAGAGCAAGACTCTACCTCAAAAAAAGAAAAGAAACGGAAAGTTGTGGGGTTAAAAGAAAGTTTATTTATTTATTTGAGAGAGAAAGAGGGAGACACGCATACACACACACAGAGAATGGGTGCTCCAAGGCCTCCAGCCACAGCAAACAAACACCAGATTCATGCACCATCTTGTGTCTCTGGCTTTACTTGGGTACTGGGGAGCTGAACCCAGGTCCGTAGGCTTTGCAGGCAGGCACTTTAACCACTGAGCCGTCTCTCCAGCCCCATGTTAAAACCTCATACAGCACAGTCCTTAGAGTCATCACCATTGCCATAACAGGTCAGCGCAGCAGGCACTTGGTTGCCAAGAGCTTTCTTTGGCAGGCACTTCCCTACCATCCACCACAGGCAGCAGCGTGGGTGGTAAATGTGGAGCTACATGTGTTGCGGGGTCCCGACATCCCATTTCCCATGGGCAGGGAGCTCGGAACTGTGCTCAGTCCCAAAGCTCTGTCAAGCCAGTCTCAATTTCTTCCGTTCTCCCCCCTGGGATGTCTTTTGATATCAGTTGTATTAGTCCGGGTTCTCTGGAGGAACAGAACCGATAGAATGAATTATATTAAAAGGGAACTTATTGGATTAGCGTATGGCAGTCCAATAGCAGTTGCAGCCCCGAGAATCAAGGAACCCAGTAGCTGCTCAGCCCATAAGGCCAGATGCCTCAGCAGTCCCAATCCGGCACTGAAGGCCTGGAGGCTTCCTGAGGAGCCACTGGTCTTCAGTCCACGTGGGTCTTCAGTCCACACTGGAAGGCAGCAAGCAGCTCCGGCTGCCAAGTGGAAGGCAGGAAGGGCTCTTTTCACCCAGAGCCTCCTTCTATGAAGTCCCCCTCTGAGAGGGCTGCCTGCTGTGGTGGAAAGGCTCACTCTCAGGCAAAGGACTTCTTCCTTCAGTGAATCCTTTCTGGAAGCAACCTCAGAGACCCACCCAAAAGGGATGTCTGTGGATTACCAAACAGATCAAGTTGACAACACCTTAACCATCACATCAGCTCAGTGACAGGCTCTAATCAGAACATGAAAACAAATCATAATTTTATTAGAAAAAACTTAGCATGGAGAATTATTATTAATACAAAGATATTGAAGTAATGAGAGGTTAGCTGGTTAAAAAAGGTAGGGCTAGAGAGATGGCTTAGTGGTTAAGGAGCTTGCCTGCAAAGCCAAAGGACCCAGGTTCAATTCCCCAGGACCCACATAATCTAAATGCACAAGGTAGCACATACATCTAGAGCTCGTTTGCAGTGGCTACAGATTCTGGCATGTCCATTCTTTCTCTCTCTCTCTCTCTCTCTCTCTCTCTCTCTCTCTCTCTCTCTCTCTCTCTCAGATAATAAGTTTTTAAAAGTAGAAAGAAGCCTAAAGAATATCAGACTAGGACTGGAGAGATGGCTTAGTGATTAAGGCGCTTCCCTGCAAAGCCAAAGGACCCAGGTTCAATATATTTACCCAGGTTAGAGTCCCCAGGATCCACGTAAGCCAGATGCACAAGGTGGTGCATGCGTCTGGGGTTTGTTTGCAGTGACTAGAGGCCCTGGTGCACCTATTTTCTCTCTCTTTCTGTGTGTGTGTGTGTCTTTCTCTCAAAAGAAAAAAAAAATATTTTTTAAAAACCTGCAACTAAAAATAAAGACAATCTCAAGGCTGGGGATATAGCTCAGTGGTGGAGTTCTTGCCTACATGCGTAAGGCCCTACATTCAATCCCCAGTACCACAAGAAAGCGGGAGGGGGGGGGGTAGAAAAAGAAAGAAGAAGAAAAGTTCAGTCTCTTTTAAGCACTCACCTGGTTAAGTTCAGCCCACCCAAAATAATCTCCTTAGTTTAGGGTTGATTTATTTGGGAGGCTAATTCTCTACAAAGTCCCTTTAGCCATGTAACTTAACATAATTGTAGTAGTAATGTAATATTCACATATTCTGCCCATATTCAAGAGCAGGAGGGGGGCTCACACAAAGGCAAGGGTCACCGGGGAATGACCTTGGACTCTACCCTTGCACAAGTTCCTCCCTCATAGAATTGCAATGCACACTAATACATAATTAATATAAACGGGCTCCTTGACTTATGCTGGGACTGCATCCCATCAAATCCATTGTAAGTTGAAAGTATCTTCAGTTGACTATGCACTTAATGTGCCTAACCCACTGGACGTCCATGCTAAGCAACACAGTGCACGGTAGGGTATCTGCTGTTTACTCTCATGATCGCATGGCTGACTGGGAGCTACATGCAGAAAGTACAGAACTGGCCAGGCGTGGTGGCACACGCCTTTAATCCCAGCCCTCGGGAGGCAGAGGTAGGAGGATTGCCAAGAGTTCGAGGCCACCCTGAGACTACATAGTTAATTATAGGTCAACCGGGACCAGAGTGAAACCCTACCTTGAAAAACCAAAAAATAAAAATAAAAAATGTACAGTACTGAATATCATTAGATCCAGGAAAGGTCAAAATGCAAAATCTGAAGTGCCTATTCGACCAAGTGCCTATTGCTTGTGCACTATTGTAAAGTCCAAAATCATAAGCCAGAGACCACTTGCATATATGAAATTCTTGGGACAATGGCTGGTACATAACTGCAGTTAAATACTAGCTAATTTTTTAAAATTTATTTGAGAGAAAGAGACAGAGAGATAGTGAGAATGGGCACAGCAGGGCCTTCAACCACTACAAACAAACTCCGGACACATGTACCACCTTGTGTATCTGGCTTCCTGGGGAATCGAACCTGGGTCCTTTGGCTTTGCAGGCAAGTGCCTTAACCACCAAGCCATCTCTCCAGCCCAAATACCAGCTATTTTTATTGTTGTCGCTGTTATTAAATACTAATTCCTAGACCTCCTCAGGCATTGGAACCCAAAGCAAGAAAGGCTGGAGGAGAATGGACTTTGGACCCCAGGTCTGGTGGTCTCCAGGATCCAAATCAGGTGACACATTTCCAAGTGGCTTCCCTGGGTTTGACTCATAACTTCCCTCCATTCCCCTTCCCCTCTCGACTATTTCCTACTGTTGTCCTGGCCTGCTTTACCAGAACAGCCAGTACAGGGGTGTATTAATCAGGGTTCTCTAGAGGAACAGATTTGTATTAAATAAAAGGGAATTTGTTGGATTAGTTTACGGCAGTCCAACAATAGCAGATTACAGGCCTGAGAGTCAAGGAACCCGGATACCTCAGCAGTCCCAATCTGGCACAGAAGGACTGGAGGTGTCCTGGAGAGAAGCTGTTCTTCAGTCCACACCAGACAGCAGCCTGGTGGGAGGGGAGGATACTTTCCTTCCCAGAACTTGTTTAGATAAAGCCCTCCCCACCCCCATGGGGGCCACCCACTCTGGGGGAAGGGCTCACTCTGGAGGAAGGATTCCTCCTTTAGTTAATCCTTCCTGGAAACAACCTCAGAGACCCACTTATGAGGAATGTCTGTGAATTCCTAAACAGATCAAGTTGACACAAACTGATCCATCACAAGGGGCATGATAATATACATCTTTCTTTTCCAAATGCTACAGTTGAACATTTCCACTAGAGAAACATGATACTTTGTAGCCTATTAAGTCACCAACATGGAAGTGACACCAGGAAGAAACAGGAATCAGGGTGGTGAGATCAGCAAATGTCCCGGGAAAATTCCCAACCACGCCAGACAATATAGGAGAAAAGGTTACAAATCCCTCTCAAACAATTAACACCTGGGGCCACAGCTTTAATTAACAATTTAAAAGGGTTATTGGGGATGGTGGGGGCCTGAGAATCATAGCCTATGTAGCATATCTTGTTTTCTGACTGAAAAAAGGGCAGCGTTTGGTCCAGTGGAGAAAAAAATCCCAGACTAAGCATGTTTCCAAAATGAGGGCAATTTGGAAGTGGTTTGGAAAGAGTTCAATTCCCTGCCTAAAAGGTCTAAACAAACCTAAAACCAGAGCTTTCTACACAAATGATTAGAAATGAAAGCAAAAATGTCATCAAAGCAAAAAGGTGTATGGGGCAACATATTGGCCCCTTGGTGTCATTTGAAGCAAATTAATGTGGAGGGCCAAAGAGATGGAGTCTGCAGTATACAATGCTCCGGGGATCTGCCTGTGATTTTTTTTGTTCCTAGTGTAGCAGAAATGAATGCTCCCAGCAAACCTGCGGGGAGGAATCAGACATGTGCATAAGTAAGATTAATCAGTATAGCTGGCATCGGCCTAGCGAGTCATCGTTGACACCATGAAACTAGAAAAGTACAGGTTTGTGGCTTGGCGGGTCTGCATTCTCCCAGAAGAACCACCACGCATGGGCAGCTCCTAAGCACCCTGGGGTCACCTAAGAGGAAGTGATGGAGCAGTGACTGGAACTTGGGTCTTATTGAACCACTGTGGGGGGAGACCTGGGGTGAGGACTCAGGTGCGCGTGTCTCCTGGGGGAGAACTCTTTCACTCCAGGGGAGCAGGCGAGGGACTCGATGGACCACAGTGTTGACCTCCTGGAGGTTGACGGGGGAGGGGCAGAGTGTTTCCCGGATGTGCTTGCAACAAATCCACCTTGGCTGTCATCAGAGAGCCGGGGTGGATCAGGACACTCTGGGACTAGGCTCTGCCCGGCATCCTTTTGTAGCGTGTGTCTTCCTGTCTTCTGACAGATTTTCACTGTTTTGACTCTCACGTTTCAGCTGAACAAGCTGTGGTCTCAAATCACACAAGAAGGACCAAGTTAAGTCAAGATCTAAGCACCCTCCCCTGAGATGTCACGTTCACGTTTCGGCTCTGGGCAGGGTGTCTAAAGGCTGAGACCTTCCGAATATTCTGGTTCCTTGAACAAGATTGGTTGGGTTGGAGGAGCTTCAATGCGCCAGTGCTGCCAAGTCTATGCCCCATTTGCCTGCAGGTCTGGCACACCAGCCTCACCCTGGCATCGCCCTGCCTCTCTGTCTTGTGTCCATATTTGCTCTTTTACTTGCCTTTGGGCCTGAAGATCTCTCCATGTTCCTCCTCTCTACTTCTCCCACTGTCCCCCAGACTCAGTGAAGTTTAGTTTTGAGGATGATGGTGCAGCCTGCATAATTCATTATTCTTTCTACAAGGTGGTCTGGGAGCTGGCAAGATGGCTTTGTGGTTAAAGACGCTTGCACAGCCTGCCAATCCGGGTTCAATTCCCAAACCACCCACATAAGCCTTGACACCATAAAATAAAAGAGGCACAACCATCAGGTGCTCATTTGCAAGAGGCCCTGGCATGCCCACCCTCACATACACATGTGCAAATAAATGAAAAATATCAAGGTGGTCTGTTTTGTTCAGTTCCTCAGATTTCCCCCACCTCCTGCTATACTTAGCTATCAAAATGCAAATCTCAGGCTGGAGAGATGGCTTAATGGCTAAGGTGTTTGCCTGTGAAGCCAAAGGACCCAGGTTTGATTTCCCAGGACCCACATATACCAGATGTACAAGGTAGTGCATATGTCTGGAGTTTGGCTAGAGGCCCTGGCACACCCATTCTGTCCTCTCTCTCTCTCTCTCTCTCTATTTCTCTCTCAAATAAAAATAAAATTTAAAATGTATGGAAAAGCTCTAAACCAAGCATGGTGTTGCACACCTATAATCCCAGCACTTGGGAGGATGAGACAGGAAGATTTATGAGTCCACAGCATGTCCCTACAGCCCTAGGTCATTCCTCTACAGTTAGAGGCTTCTGAAAGAATAGTCAGGCCTACCCAGGCCCCTGCGCTAATAGATTCTATGCAGCAGAATCCCCTTGCAGAGATCACACTGCCTGACACATGGCCTTAACACTCCTGTCCACAGCCCTGCTGGTTCCTCAGCTTAACCCCACAGTCAACCGGGTTCTGCCCACTGCGGCATCCGGTGTGCTGGTGTGCAGGTCCTGACTAACCTCAACAGCCCTTATCAAAAATGTTCAGATGGGCTCTTCTTCTCCATCAACCTGTCCATCAGTGGAACCAGAGGAGAGCTTTCTGGGACTCTTTTATTTACTTATTTGACAGAAAGAGAGAGAGAGAATAGGTGCTCCAGGGCTCCAGCCACTGCAAACAAACTCCAAACGTATACGCCCCCTTGTGCATATGGCTTACATGGGTCCTGAGGAATTGAACCTGGATCCTTGGGCTTTGCACACAGACACCTTAACTGCTAAGCCATCTCTCCAGCCCTGGGACTCTTTTTTTTATGACAGCCATTGGTTGGATCTACAGAAGGACCGGAGGTTTGGAGCCAGTGTAGCCATACACTCCGGCTGTGTTCCTGACTTGGGCACTGACATGCGTCCTGGCTTGTGAGTTACCACCTCCAAACCTCCATGTCCTAATCTTTCACTCTCATCCAGCGCACAGTCTCTGTGTCTCCTAGGTACCCACACCATTGTGGGCTCCGAGCATGCAACAGCTTTTCACATCAGCTGCCTCACTTCGTTGCTTCCCTCTGTTTATTATATTCAGTAGTCCTGCCTTGCCTCCACTGTCAACCATGTTCTGAAAATATTAGGTAGAAAACTCTAGAAATGAACAGTTCACAATTGTGTGTGTGTGTGTGTGTGCCTTTCTGGTATCCCATGTGCTTGCCTATGGCAGAAGGTCTCAGCCCTTAGACATCCTCCCACACATTTTTTTTTTTTTTTAAGGTCTCACTCTAGCCCAGGCTGACTTGGAATTCACTATGCAGTCTCAGGGTGACCTCAAACTCACAGCGATCCTCCTACCTTTGCCTCCCCAGGGCTGGGATTAAGGTGTGCGCCACCATGCCTGGTGCCCTTCCCCCCATTCTTATTTGAGCCCAAATCTCCTTCATGATCCCAGAGCTTACTGTCTTTGGCAAGCTCCAACGATTCCAGGGTCTCTGCTCCAGCACAGGACAGTGGAGAAGAACTGGTAGAAGAAAAGTGGGTGGCTACATAAGTGGGCTCTGACATTTCCAGGAAAAAGACTAGGGTGGGTGATGAAAGGCATCTGGAAGGAGGTTTGGGATACTCCTGTGATAAACAGAAAAGGAGGGACTAGGGTGAGGCTACAAATTTTGTTAGCCAGTGAGCGGAGTGGTGACACTTACTGAAATGAGAAAGCCTGGATAAAGAGTAAATAGGTGCTAATGGGGTGGAAAGGGGAATATGTTGACCAGGTTGCATTTGAGAGACCTCTTAAACATCCAAGTGGAAATCCAAGTCTATGGTTGCACATCAGAGCCTGGAGTTGGGGAGTAAGACCCCAGTGGTCTTCAGTAGGTGGGTAGGATGTGAAGTCACAAGGCCAAGTGAGGGTACCTTGAGAAGATGGGCCAAGCCCTTGCACCTCTCATACACTGAGGTGAAGAACAAGAAAGAGCAAAGCACCCTGAAAAACAACAGGTCACCGGGTTAGAAGAAAGTATGGAAAAGATGATGTTGTGACTGCAAGAGAGGAAAGTGTTTCATAAACGGGATGGCTGGTTGCATTTCTGCCATTCCTTTTGTATGACCACTCCAAGGATGGAACAAAATACTATACTTAAAAACACTGAAAAGAAGACCACATCTTTGTTTTCGAGACCAGATCTTGCTAAGTTAGCCAGGCTGACCTCAAATTGGTGCAGTCAACCGATTTTCCTCTCAGACTCTTTGTGTAGAGGCATTTGCCACCTGACCCAGCTCACAATCATGTATGGAAAAGCTCCTATGGGGACATGCCCTGAATATACACCACGGTTATTACTGTGACAAGTTCTATTATTGTCTGCCTCCAGGGCCAGCTGCTCTCAAGAGGCTATCTCTGATGCACCGTGAGCCACAAATAATAGCCAGTGACTCTTATAAAGAAAAAGTACCCCTCCCTTACAAATCCCAATGGGAATTGGAATGGTCACTGGACAATAGGAAACATCAAGTGGAATGGACCCAGATGGACCAAATAGGAGAGCAGAATGGAAAGCTTATAAACATCCTGCCTTCAAACCAGAAGTTTCACCAAAGATGCAGTGAGCAACTTTTGCTAAAAAGCGGAGAGTTGTTCCAAATCTTATCAGGATGCCAGAATTAATGCTACGTAGTTTGTCCCTGGCTGGGCATTGGTTGATATGTAGGTAGGCTAGCTCAGAGTTCTGAGCAATGCTTCAGCAGTCTATAAAAGAAGGTTCATGGTGGAGCCATTATTTGTAAAGATAAAACAGCTCAGTTAAGGGGAATCTGATGATCTTTACTGTTTCTTATGTCTTGAACAAGCCAAAAATAAACAAACAAACACCTCGTATCTATGAAATCAAGTGCTTAACTCTCTCTCTCTATCTCTCTCTCTCTGTGTGTGTGTGTGAGAGAGAGAGAGAGTGAGAGAGAGACAGAGAGAGAGAGAGAGAGACAGAGAGAGAGAGAGGAGAAACAAGGACTGCATAGAGAAATTGAGATGTATCTGGAGTTCGTTTGCAGTGGCTAGAGGCCTTGGCACACCCATTTTCTCTCTCTCTCTCTCTTCCTCTCTCTCTCTCTCTCTCTCCCATTCTCTGTCTCAAATAAATAAATTAACAAAAATAAATTTTTAAAATGCCTTGTAAAAAACCTAACCAAGGAAGTGAAAGGCCTCTATAATGAAAAATGTAAAACACTAAAGAAAGAAATTGAGGAAGACACAGAAGGTAGAAAGACCTCCCGTGCTCATGGTTTGAAAGAGCTAACATTTTTTTTAAATTAATTTATTTATTTGAGAGCGACAGACACAGAGAGAAAGACAGATAGAGGGAGAGAGAGAGAATGGGCGCGCCAGGGCTTCCAGCCTCTGCAAACGAACTCCAGACGCGTGCGCCCCCTTGTGCATCTGGCTAACGTGGGACCTGGGGAACCGAGCCTCGAACCGGGGTCCTTAGGCTTCACAGGCAAGCGCTTAACTGCTAAGCCATCTCTCCAGCCCAAGAGCTAACATTTTGAAAATGGCTATCCCACCAAAAGCTATCTAGATTCCATGCAATCATAAGCAACATTCCACCTACATTCTTCATAGATACAGGGGGAAATAAACAATTATAAAATTCATATGGAAGCTGTGTGTGTTGGTACATGCCTCTAATCCCAGCACTCAGGAGGCTGAGGTAGGAGAATTGCTATGACCTTGAGGCTAACCTGAGCTAACAAAGTGAGCTCAAGATCAGCCTGGGCCAGAGTAAGACCCTGCTTCACAATAAAATCATCTGGAAGCCACAAAAAACCCTAGATAGACAAAGCAATCCTGAGCCACAAGCATAGTGATGGACGCACCTTCATACCTGATTCTAAGTCATTCTACAGAGCCACAGTAAAAACAGCATGGTATGGTCACAAAAACAGACATGTAGGTCAATGGAGTAGAACCGAGGTATAAGTCCACACATCTACAGATACCTGATTTTTGACAAAGATGATATAAAATACAACTGGGAATGGCACTAGAAAAACTGGATATCTACATGTGGAAGAATGAAACTAGATCCATACCACTTTTCTCTGCACAAATATCAACTCCAAATGGATCAAAGGCCTCATCATAAGACCTGAAACTCTGAAAGTGCTAAAGGAAAAAGGAAATGCACTTCAATATACAGATGCAGTGACGGTGTTCTGAGTAGGACTAAAGTTACTTGGGGGTCAAGGCAGGAACCAAACAAGAACAAAGGCAATCCTGCCCCACATGCACTTCTGTTCCCATCTGCCCCCTCTACCCTTGACTTACCCTCCTGGCCAAAGGTTCTGCCTTAAATTCTTCTGTACTGTTCTGTTTTGCCAGCAACTACTATGTAACAGGTTTCCAGAACACTCTGCTAGGATTTCCAAAATATCCTGCCATTTAGTTCAGCAATATGTCAAGAGTCAAGGCCAATTCTTCATTTATTCTTTATGTTCCTAGGTAACATTCATTATATATTTAGACATAGAATGTGTGCTTGTATGTATGTGTGTGTGTGTGTGTAAAAAACTGGGTATCAAACCCAAGGCTTTGCATATGCTAAACAAATATACTACCACTAAGCTACAGCTCCAACCCCTGGCCATAGCTCATGATATGTTGAATATATATCTTGAATGCTCACAAACATTGAATGAAACCAATGGCTTCCATTTTCCTAAAGAGAAAGTTGGTAAGACAGGCAATTCACTCAAGATAACACAGATAAGAAGGGGCAAACATTTTAGTGAAAACCAAAGTCACCAACTTTTGCACTAAAGGACCAAATACCAAATATGTGATTGTGGGCCATATCATTCTGTTGCAGCTACCTACCTCAGCTACTGGCACACAAAAGCAGGCATTCAGACTAGGTTAGTGAACGGGTGCATCTGTGTTCCAATAACCTTTCCTCAAAAAGAGAAAAAAAAGCAGGCAGTAGGCTATAAGCAAACTATTCTGCCAATTTTGATTAGAGACTAGAACCAATTTATTACATTTAAAATGATTATTGATTGAAAGAAATTACATCTGCTGCTTTGCAGATGTAATTCTTTCTATGTGTCATATTTTGTTCTTAATTTTTCACTTTATTGTCTTATCTAATTGATTTCCTTTTATAGTGTACCTCTTTGATTCCATTCTCATTTCCTATTCAGTATATTTTTTATTTATTTTTAAACAACAATTGTTACTAACATTCTAAGATAACAATCTAATTAGAATTGATACCAATTAGTTTCGACAGCTTACAAAACTTTGACCCACTATAGCTATATGTGACATCTTTATACATTCACACTCCTTAGTAGAGGTTTACATATATTATTTTATATACTTGTTCATATGATAATACAAAGAGAAGCGTTATAGAACAAAACACAATATACTAACTTTTTTGGGGGGGTGGGGTTCTGAGATAGGGTCTCACTCTAGCCCAGGCTGACCTGAAGTTCACTATGTAGTCTCAGGCTGGCCTCAAACTCACAGCACCTTGGCCTCCCAAGGCTGGGATTAAAGGCATGCGCCATCATGCCCAGCTTAGATTTCTCTAATTCTTTAGTACACTAACAATCCTCTTTTTATTTATTTATTTTGGTTTTTCTAGGTAGGGTCTCACTCTAGCCCAGGCTGACCTGGAATTCACTATGGAGTCTCAGGCTGGCCTCGAACTCACAGCGATCCTCCCACCTTGGTGTTGCAGACAGGTTCGCATTGCTGGTAGAAATCACCCAACCAAGAGCAGCTTGTGGGAAAAATAGGTTTATTTTGGCTTGCAGGCTTGAGGGGAAGCTCCACAATGGCAGGGGGAAATGATGGCATGAGCAGAGGGTGGAAATCACCCTCTGGCCCACATAAGGTAGACAACAGGAACAAGAGAGTGTGCCCAAACACTGGCAAAGGGGAGCTGGCTATAACACCCATAAGCCCGCCCCCAACAATACACTTCCTCCAGGAGGCATTAATTCCCATATCTCCATCAGCTGGGAACCTAGCATTCAGAACACCTCAATTTATGGGGGACATCTGAATCAAACTACCACATTCCGCCCCTGGCCACCATAAACTGATAACCATCCATTCTGTAAAATGCAATACATTGATCCAACTTTAAAAGTCCCCATAATTTTTATCAATTCCAATGATGTTCATACATTCCCATACTCCATGGTTTTTTAATTGAGTCATAACACCAAAAAATAACCTCAAAAAACACATAATGGCACAGAATAAACATTCACACTGCAAAAGATGGCATTGAGCATAGCAAAGAAATATTCAACCAACACAAGATTTAAAACATCCAGGGCAGGGCTGGAGAGATGGCTTAGCAGTTAAAGCACTTGCCTGTGAAGCCTTAGGACCCTGGTTCGAGGCTCGATTCCCCAGGACTTACGTTACTCAGATGCACAAGGGGGTGGACACATCTGGAGTTCGTTTGCAGTGGCTGGAAACCCTGGCGCGCCCATTCTCTCTCTGTCCCTATCTGCCTCTTTATCTCTCTATCACTTTCGAATAGATAAATAAAAATAATAATAATAAAAAAACATCCAGGGCAAACATCAAACTCTGTAGCTTCAAGTCCAACAATTCTAGTCAGTGACAAATCTCCTAGTCCAATAATTCTCACCAGCAACAAGTCTCTGGAGTTCCAATTCCTGCCCTCCAGCTAGGCTACTCACAGACCTGGAAAACTTTATTAGGGTCAACATCTTTCCTTAGCAGCCATCTCATAGCCCGATATCTTCACTTGGTCTCCACTGCAATCCACAGTTCATTCTCATGGCCCCATGGGGTCTCCATGCAGGTATCCAACAAACCTGCTTCACACTGCCCATGGCCATTTCTAAACCACAAGACTGAGCTGCAAACTAAATGACCCTCTCTTTCCTGCATTTCTTATACTCCGCAATACCAGATAGCATGCCAATTTGTTAATCCAGGGGGGAATAAAGTAGACTTTGAAGAACAGTACACTCCTTGAGCACTCAGCCCCCTTCAAAAGAGTGTATATTCTTCCTGTTGCCCCAGTGCAGTTCTCAATGATTGTAATCTTTCAAACAATTTGCAGGTGAATGGGCAGCAGTTTAGGCCCATTTCATTTTTTCTGTGCCATATCCCTCTGCTCACACCAGTCAATTTCTACGCAAAGCAACCCTTCACAGCTTCTCAGGTCACAGGCATAACAGCAAGCTTCTCATAAACTGCTTCTATCCCAGTCCAAGCAAAGCTCCTTCTCACCCTCATAAGCCAAAGCTCACAGTCCATAATTCTGATTGCATTCAGGTCTCTCACCTCTGACCAGAATAGTTCATCAAGCTGTACTTACAGCACTTCCAGGCGTTGCTTAGGCCAAGGTTTCAAATCCATATTCTTCTTGAAAATCAGCTCCAAAAGGTCAAAGCCACACAGTCAGGTGTCTAGCAGCAAACCCACTCCTTGGTACCACTTTACTGTTGCAGTCAGGTTCACATTGCTGGTAGAAATCACCCAACCAAGAAGAGCTTGTGGGAAAAAGAGGCTTAGTTTGGCTTACAGGCTCCAAGGGAAGCTCCATGATGGTAGGGAAAATAATGGCATGAGCAGAAGGTGGACATCATCCCCTGGCCCACATAAAGTAGACAACAGGAACAAGAGAATGTGCCCAAACACTGGCAAAGGGGAGCTAGCTATAACACCCATAAGCCTGCCCCCAGCAATAACACTGCCTCCATGAGGCATTAATTCCCAAATCTCTATCAGCTGGGAACCTAGCATTCAGAACACCTGAATTTATGGGGGACACCCGAATCAAACCACCACACTTGGCGTTCCAAGTGCTGGGATTAAAGGCATGTGCCACCACGCCCAGCCTAATATATTAACTTTTATATTTACCCATGTAGTTACTTTGGCTAGTGTTTTTTATTCTCTATATGGCTTTGAATCACTGTGTAGTGTTGTTTTATTTCTTTCATTTCAGTCTGATGTATTTCAGCATTTCTAGTATAGCAGGTCTACTGGTAACAAACTCCATTAACTTTGGTTTATCTAGAAATATCTTGATTTCTACTTTGTTTCTTTTTCTAAAAAAAATTTTTTAAAAACATTTTAATTACTTATTTATTTGAGCGGGGGAATGGGCACACCAGGACCTCTAGCCACTGCAAATGAACTTCAGATGCATGCACCACGTTGTGCATCTGCCTTTATGTGCGTACTGGTGAATGGAACTCTGGTCCTTGGTCTTTACGGGAAAGCACTTTAACTGCTGGGCCATCTCTCCAGCCCCCCTTTTGTTTTATTTCTAAGTGATTGTTCTGATGAATGCAGAAGTCTTAGTTGGTCCCTCTTCATCCTCCTCCGACCAGCACTTTAAATCCAGTATCCTCTGCCTGTGGCATCCCTGGTCTGAGTTGCGTCTCACTGCGGTTTCCTGTAGACAGCAGGTCTCTCCTCTCTCATTTGTCCCAGAATGTTTAGCAGCTTACTCAGGGGCAGCAAACATTCATTTCTTTTGTGAACAGACCGTACATTTTTCTTTCTCTGAGAACTTTTTAAATTTTGGGTTGAAAAGAGGATACTATGAGGAATAGTGGGATGTGAGGGGGGAGAGGAATAAAAAATATTGTAAGGGCTAGAAAGATGGCTTAAGGGTTAATGCTCTTGCCTGCAAAGCCTAAGGACCCAGATTCGATTCCCCAGTACCCACGTAAGCCAGATGCACAAAGTGGTGCATGCATCTGAAGTTCATCTGCAGTAGCTAGAGGGCATGCATTCTATCTATCTATCTGTGGTTTTTTTCTCTCTCAAATAAATAAATAAATAAAACATTTTTACAAATATTGTATTTGAAAATTCCAGAATGAATGATATCTAAAACTCCGTACCCCAACTAAAAATAAATCTTGAAAAACATCTGATGACTAGAAGCGTTAAGATGAGATAAACTTTGTGCAGTAAGTGTGAGTTTAACTGAGAAATCCAGTGTCACTATTCAAGATTCAGTCTATACGCAGTGCTTTGCAAATGAAAACTCTTCACAATAAAACCTCACTCTGAAAAAAGTGGGTGTTTCGAACATTACCTTGGGACAGTGCGGGCGTCACATTGCTCCCTGTGCTCCGTGTTTGCTTCCACTGCTCACTGAGGGCTGCGACCGATGGCCTCTGCGGCAACTCCCAAGGGATCTCTTTTTAGTTTGTCTTAGCTGGTCTTGGAAGTCTCCCTTCAATTTGTTTTCAGATGGTGTTTTCATAACGAATTCCTTGCCGGGCGTGGTGGCGCACACCTTTAATCCCAGCACTTGGGAGGCAGAGGTAGGTGGATCATCATGAGTTTGAGGCCACCCTGAGACTATGTAGTGAGTTCCAGGTCAGCCTGGACTAGAGTGAGATCCCACCTCGAAAAACCAACAACAAAAATAAAGAAACAAACAAGCAAAAAAAAATTTCCTTGTACATCAAGGGAGAGGGAGGAGGAGAGGAGCCAGCAAAGGAGGAGAGAGGTGTGGAGGAGAGGAGAGGAGAGGAGAGGAAAGAGAGGGAGGAAAGAAGAAGAGGAAACTATTTGGACCTTCTTTCGTGGTTGGCTGTGAGGAAGGCACACAACCCTGAGATGGCCTGTCCACAATTCAACTCAAGCCTTCACTTTCTGCTATGCTGGTCCCTAAACACCAACCAGAGATAAATGCGGAGGCTTCCTTAGGATATTGGGGTGCTTTTCAACATCTAAAGAATATCCTAAAGATATTCTTGGCCCTTGCTCCCAGACTCAGGTTACCATTGTTTGCCTGGGTTGAAAGCTTCCCCCCCGCACCACTGCTGACCAGCCTCATGTTGTTACCAAGGGATGCCCACAGCGCTCCAAGCCGAGCGACTTCCCACCTGGGCAAAACGAAGTAAGCGCTTACTGACCATCTCTCTCAGACTGCTCAGAACAGAACATCACAATTCTTTCCAAAAAAAGGATCAGTCCCTCATTAGGAGCTCAGCTGCCATGGTCAAGACCCCAGTGGCAGAACAAGCGAGGACACCTCAAATCTTCCCCTCTACTTCTAAGCTAGTCTTCTTGAGTTAGTGTCTTCTTGGCTGCAAACCTTTGACTGTTTTTTTGTCAGTCCTCCAAAGGTTGATTCTGACCATTTTTGCATGCTTTTCCAGGACTCCTGTGGAGAGATGGGTCTTCTCTGCATTTTCACTCGCATCACCTAGCTGTTTGTTTTAATAGAGTCGCAGAATGTTAGCAAAAAACACAACTTTATGTCTTTTCCTTCCTGCTTTTCAAACTATTCTGTAGGCTGTTTTTTTGTAACCATTAGTGAAAATTGAAAGAAATTCATTTAAATTAGTTATATATATATATATATTTAAATTTTTTGTTTATTTTTATTTATTTATTTGATAGTGACAGAGAGAGAAAGCGGCAGATAGGGAGAGAAGAGAGAGAATGGGCGCCCCAGGGCCTGCAGCCACTGCAAACGAACTCCAGACGCGTCCCCTTGTGTATTTGGCTAATGTGGGTGTTGGGGAACTGAGCCTCGAACCAGGGTCCTTAGGATTCACAGGTAAGCGCTTAACCGCTAAGCCATCTCTCCAGCCCTAAATATATATATATATCCTTTAGAAATCTAGCAGTTTAGCAAATATATTCTTGGTATGTGTGTAGCATTATAACAACATTCTACTTCACTTTAGTGCAATAATTATTTTTTAACTTTTTTAGAGAGAGTGAGAGCAAGAGAGAGAGAGAGAGGATTAGCACGCCAGGGCTTCAGTCACTGCAATTGAACACCAGACACTTGCGCCACCTAGTGGGCATGTGCTTGCCTCACCTTTGTGTTTATGTGGAATCTGGAGAATCCAACATGGGTCCCTAGGCTTCACAGGCAAACGCCTTAATTGCTAAGCCATCTCTCCAGCCTGTGTATTAACGATTTTATAAACTTATCCATTTTTAAACTACTCCCTGATTTAGTCCCTCCCTGTTCCAGACAGGATGTCTATAAGATTAGGAAGCATATTTGAGGAAAATCATGACCATCATTTTCATAATTTCTACCACCTGTATATTCATGCTGCAGTTTGGGGGTGTTCCCCAGAATTCACATGTTGGAAACCTGGTCCCCAGGGCAGCAGTAATAGAGTGAATAGAGTACACCAACCATGGGGATTCATGGATTGATGGGTTGTCCAGGAGTGGCTTTGTTGTAAAAGTCAACTCCTTTGCTGTGGCTCACCGGGTGACAGATAGCCTCGGCTGTGTTATGATGCAGAAAGAAGGCCCTCACCAGATGTGGCACTGTGCTCTGAGACTTGCCAGCCCAGAACTGTGAGCAAAACTGGCCAGTATTCTTCATAGATAGGTGTAGAGATAGGTAGATAGATAGATAGGCAGTAGATAGATAGATAATACATAGATAGAATGATAGAGGGCTGGAGAGATGGCTTAGCGGTTAAGCGCTTGCCTGTGAAGCCTAAGGACCCCGGTTCGAGGCTCGGTTCCCCAGGACTCATGTTAGCCAGATGCACAAGGGGGCGCACGCGTCTGGAGTTCGTTTGCAGAGGCTGGAAGCCCTGGCGCGCCCATTCTCTCTCTCTCCCTCTATCTGTCTTTCTCTCTGTGTCTGTCGCTCTCAAATAAATAAATAAAAATTAAAAACAAATATTTAAAAAAAAAAGAATGATAGATAGACAGATATGGACATAGTTACAGATACAGATTGTCCAGTTTAAACAACTGTACGTTGGCAATTAAAAATAGACTCAGACATGCCACCACTGGTGACTAGACCAGGTTGAACCTAGAGGGAGAGAGAATTAGCAGGAAGGCAATAAAGTCCTTGGTCATCAGATAAACCCTGGATCCTGGATATAGAATTGTCACTCTCTTTTCTGCTGGGTGACAATGAGCGCATTGGAGTCCCCTCCTGGGACCCATCTGGAGGACAGCAGCCTTGGAATCTGGGCAGGTGCCTCCCTTTTCCACTGCCACAAGCTGCAGTCCCCGCAGGACAAGGACCCTGCTTTAACCTTGAAACCGGGGAAGTGGTTCTCAAGCAGTGGGCCCAGAACAGCGGCAACACCACCGCCGAGAAGTTTGTTAGATTAAATATCGGGGTACGTGCTGGGCCGAAGTAGACACTCTTAGAGCGAGCCCCACCGTTTGGTGAGCTCTGCAGGTCATTCTGATGCATCCTCAAGTTCAAGAACCACTGACCCAAGGTAATCCCTCAAGCAGTTTCTCAGTCACATCACCAGAGCCTCCTTACAAACACTGAGTTCTCACTGCCGGAACTCAAGCTTACCTGGCTTAAGATGAGACCTGAGTGACTGGATTATCAAATTGTCCCCTGGTGATGGTAGGGATGTAGCTCAGTGGTAGAGTACTTTGCTAAGTATGTTAAAGGCCATGTGTTTGATCCCCAGCACAAATCTGCCCTGATGCAGCTAAAGTTGATACCCTAAACTTCCTGGCTTTGGGTCCCTTTCATCATTTCTGCTGAACTGGGCGGCTGGTCACTTGCAAGACTGAGGCAGGAGGATCACAGGTTTGAGGCCATCCAGGAACAACATAATGAGACTCTGTCTCATAAACAAACACTGTCGGGCATGGTGACATACACCTTTAATCCCAGCACTCAGGAGGCAGAGGTAAGAGGATTCCCATAAGTTTGAGACCACCCTGAGACTATGTAGTGAATTCCAGGTCAGCCTGGGCTAGAGCAAGATCCTACCTCAAAAACAAACAAACAACAACAACAAAAAAAAACAAATTAATAAATAACACATGGTTCCCTAAATGCCCTCTGGTCCCTAATCTTTGCTCACCGTGGTTATAGGTCTTCCTATAGGCCTTGTATGTGACAGGGCAGCATCATCAGCTGTTGTTAGACCTCAGCCAAAGCCAAGGAGCGGGCCAAGTTTGAGGTGGCTTTTGCATGGCCTTGTGTATGCTAAAGACCCCACAGGTGTCTAAGGAAAGCTCAGGGAGTAATATCAGGGACAGAGGTTTGGCTTAACTGTTATGGCCCTTGCCTGCAAAGCCCAAGGACCCAGGTTTGATTCCCCAGTACCCATGGAAGCCAGATGCACAAGGTGGCATATGCATCTGGAATTTTTTCTCCTCATCTGCCTCTCTCTTTCTTTCTCTCTCTCTCTTTCTCTTTCTCTGTCTCAAATATATAAAGAAATAAAATATTTTAAAAATCATTAAAAATATTTATAAGTATATCAGCCAAGCACAGAGATGGGACAATAGGACAAGCCTAGCAAGCTCTGAAATAGCTCCATGCAGGTCTATAAACAAGGATGAGCCCCTATGCACAGGGCAATCCATCCTAAGATGTCCCAGAAATAAGGCCAAGGCCAAGGCAGCTGTCACTGTGGATTTTCAAAGGAAAAATGGAAGCCTCTGTGTGTGTGCGCATGTGTGTATATGTGTACACATAATGAATATGAACAATGACTCATGTGTACACATATCCAGAAAGAGCTTGATGCATAGCTCTGGACTATAACAATAGTTCTGGAATCAGCTTAGATGTTATTCCACTGAACACTCCCACACTGGAGTGGCTGTCGCCAACCTAGGGGCTCTAGGAACGGCCCCCCCCCATTCTCCCCTGGAGCGTCTCCTCCACTGTATCTGCATCACCTCGCTTCCGAGTGGCATGGCTAGAGTCTGCACTGAAGTGAAGCCAGGTGAGAGCGCAGACATTTGGTGAAGGACACTGACTTCTCCCTGCCATGTCTCCAAGAGCAAGCAGAGAGCTCGGGTTTGCCCGCTACAGGGGCTAAGCAGCGAGCACTCTTCTGCCTGTGGGCACAAGCTGGCTGTGGGCTTCTGGGCTCAGCTAGAATTGTCTGGAAGTGGATCCATCCATTATTGGCATGACCTCCTCAAGGCAGGACCTCATGAATGGAATCAGCAACTTTATGACCAGACTGGATAGAACTAGGTCCTTCCTTTTCAGCCCTTCTTCCTTCCAGCACGTGAAGATGTCTATTAAGCATCATTTTTGGGGGACAGGCTGGTCCTCACCAGACTCCAAGCGTGCGGGAGACTTACTTCTAGACCTGAGGCAGTGATAGAACCCATCACTTTCTGCCCTGCTCTTCCACAAGGGACCACACGACCTGTGTGTGTGCCTTCTGAAAGGTAATTGCAACCCTGTGTGAAGGAGGAGGTTGTATATCTTCTGCCTCTGGCGCTGTTGAAAACTCACTTGTAAACACATCCCGTTCTCTCTGTTCATGGACCAGTGAGCATGAGTTGTATGAAGAGGGGGAAAATAAAAAATCTAACTTTAAGCCTTATGTGCTTACTCTGTTGATGGATATCTCCATACAGTGAGAGGTTGTCATTTTTGCATGTACATAGTATGACTTGGGCGGTGTGTGGTCTGTGCACACGCATGTGCTGACAGAGTGCTCCTTGAGCTCCCCAGTGGTGGCCAGAGGAGAACATCAGGTGGCCCCACCTGTCATTCACCTACCTGCTTTTCCTTAAGATGAAGTCTCTTACTGGTCGCAGAGCTTGCTGTTCCTAAGCCCCAGAAGTTCTCCAGTCTCCACTCACCCACATGATTGGGATTAGAGACATGTATCGCCATAATACCCAAGTGGGTTCTGGACATTTGAACTCCAGGAGTCTCTGGTCCCTTGGACCCTCATGCTTATGCAGGAAGCACACTTAACTGCTGGGCCATCTCCCTAGCCCTGGGAGATCGTCTTAATGCTCCACATAAGGCTAAGGAAATGCTCTATGGCTATTGCTAAAGACCCCACAATGCTGTCCCAAGGAAAATAAGAGATCAGAACACGTCTCACCTTTCCCAGTTGTCCTCACCAAGGCTGCAGGAGAGACCCCCCTCCTTCCCCCTACCCACTGACAAGCAAGCCCCACAGCCTATGGACCAGGGCCACCTGGATCACCTGCACCCCACCCCTGCGCACAGTGCCTGGATGTTGGAGGCTTAGGCCCAGCATAATGCAAGGGCTGAGACCTTCCAGTGGTATCCAATGTATGTAGCTTCCACTGTAGTGAGAACAGGACACCAGAGCACACTGTAGTGAAGAAAGGGGACACAGCTCAGGGCTCTGCAGGTCCTCTGCAGGAAAGGCTGACAGAAACTTTAGCCTTTAGGAAACAGAAAAGCAGAAAGTCACCCAAAGTCATCCTAGCGGGCTGTAGCAATTCCTGCATTCAGATACAAGTCTTCCAACTCCAAGCTTCTGGTTTCGACCAAATTTATGAAGGTGTGTGCAGGACGGAGAGATATATTAGAAATAAAAAAATACAAGCCAGGCGTGGTGGCGCACGCCTTTAATCCCAGCATTCAGGAGGCAGAGGTAGGAGGATCGCTGTGAGTTCGAGGCCACCCTGAGACTACAGAGTGAATTCCAGGTCAGCCTGGGCTGGAGGAAGACACTACCTTGAAAAACCAAAAAAAAAGGTATGAGCACGGGTAAGGAGGAAGAGAGGACAAGAGAAGGTGATGAGGGGGCTGGATATGAGCAAAGTATGTGATATGCCTATATGAAGATGTCATGATAAAACTCATCATATTGTAAGCTAATCTTACTTAACTTTTTAATATTTTATTTATCTATTCATTTATTTGAAAGAGAGGAAGAGGGAGAGGGGGAAAGAGAGAGAGAATGTGTGTACCAGTGCCTCCAGCCACTGCAAATGAACTCCAGACACCTGCACCCCCTTGTTCATCTGGCTTATGCGGGTCCTGGAGAGTTGAACCTGGGTGCTTAGGCTTTGCAGGCAAGCACCTTAACCGCTAAGCCATCCCTCCAGCCCCTTATATGCCCTAATTTTAAAAAAGAATAGATAAAGGCTGGAGGGATGGCTTAGCTGTTAAGCGCTTGTCTGTGAAGCCTAAGGAGCCCGGTTCGAGGCTCGGTTCCCCAGGAGCCACAGAAGCCAGATGCACAAGGGGGCGCACACGTCTGGAGTTCGTTTGCAGTGGCTGGAGGCCCTGATGTGCCCATTCTCTCACCCTCTCTCTGCCTCTTTCTCTCTCTGTCGCTCTCAAATAAATAAAGAAAGAATAGATAAAACTTTAATTGCCTGATTTTGATAAATTGATTGCCCTTAAAGAAAAAAACGGAGATTAAAATAACATGGATACATGAAATCTTCACTAGAAAATTCACAAAGAAAAGAACTTATCCCAGTGAAGTTACTTTTGGTCAATACAAATTGAAGTGAACATCCAGAATGACGCGCATGTGATTTGATACCAGCCGGGGAAGAAGCATGTCGTTCTCAACGGTGACCACACGGTGGCAGTAAAGGCCTGCACTGTTGTCATCCCCGCTGGCGCCATGCGGAGGACTGTTCAGCACTGGCGAGGCCCAACGCTCACTTCTGGGCAAGGCTGAACAAATGCCCGCTGAGAGCTTAGAAATGGAAATCTCAAACCCGCGGACTCTGAAAATTGAGGGGGCTCAGCCTTCTCCCCTTAGCAAGGTGAACCTGATACACCAGTTTAACTACCTCTGGCAAACCCTGTAGCCAGCTGCTGCCAATATAGTCCAAAATTAGCAAGCATCACTCTGTAAGTGGATTATGGACTTTTTTATTTTGCCAAATAACTTACGCCTGGGCCACTAAACTGCTTAGTTTTTGTTTTGTTTTGCTTTGCTTTGTTTTGATCTGAAAGAGAGAAAGAGGCAAAGAGAACGAGGAGTATGGGAATGCCAGGGCCTCCTGCTACTGCAAATTACTCAATATACATGCACCACTTTGTGCATTTGGCTATGTAGGTACTGGAGAATTGAATCCAGGACATCGGGGTTTACAAGCAACTTTTAACTACTGAGCCATCCCTCCAGCCCCTAAACTGTAACAAGCTCAATATGAGCCTCAGATGCCCCTCCAAACCTCATCTGCAGTAGAGGCCAGGGAAAAGAGATGTTGAAGTCTTGATGCTGCGGGAAAAAAAAAATATATCCCAGACTGTCCCAGCCTGGGCACTGTGGCCACTCCCCTTCAGCCCAACCACCTTTCTGCCTTAATACATGTGGTGGATTGAATATGAAATGGCCCTGGTAGGCTCATGTGTTCTCAGTACTTGGTCCCAAGATGGTGGCAATTTGGGGAAGCTGTAGTGCTTTTGGGAAGTGGAGCCCTGTTGAGGTGTGTTACTGGGGGCAGACCTTGAGGTTTATTCGCCCAGCCCACGAGGTGCTCAGAGCTAGCTCAGTTTTGCTCCTGCCTTCCCGCCTGCCACTGGTATGTGGCAATGTGAACCAGCTTTTCCTGCCACACAAAACTTCCCCTGGAGCCCGTAAACTGACATAGACCCTGCCCTTCCCTATGCTGTTTCTGGTCCCGGCAACAAGAAGGGAGCTGTGGGCTGGAGGGATGGCTTAGGGGTTAAGGCATCTGCCTGCAAAGCCAAAGGACCCAGGTTCGATTCCCCAGCACCATGTTAGACAGATGCACAAGGGGGTGCACACATCTGGAGTTCATTTGCACTGCTAGAGGCCCTGGTGTGCACATTCTCTCTCTCTCTCTCCCTCACTCTCTCTCTTTCTCTGTCAAATAAATAAATAAAATATTTTTTAAAAAAAGAAGGGAGCTGTAACAACATCTCTTACACTGATTATCTAAGGATGGACTTTTCTCTTTGTCTTTGGAAGGAACTTGGGTCTGTCTTGCCTCCTTTTCAGAAATGGCCCTGGAGTTCAGAGGTTACTTCTTTCCCTAACCCCTCAAGTGACAACTCAGAGAGGAAGTGACAACATGGCCCTTGTACATGACCAGCTCCGACCGGGCTCCTCCTTCAAGTGCCACTGGTGGTGGCTGGGGAAAATGGTTAATGACAAAGCGGCTTCACAGCCCGGGAACCAACAGCTGGGTGCTGTAGTGGAACAGTATTGTTCTAGAAAGGAAGACCTGTTCCAGTCTCCGCCCTGACATGTTTGACAGGGTTTGCACGGGTCACTAAGCCTCAACTGTAAAATGGAGCCAAAACTACAGTTTCTTACAGTGAACTAGGTGGTGTCCCACACACGCTCACCCAGCAGGTATGTCCTACCTCGGAGGCCCGGAGACAGTCCCCCTTCTCCTGGGAAGAAGTGAGTTTCCTATGCCTAGCAGGTTAGGAAAGGGCCATTTTTTTTATTAAATATTTTTTAATTAATTAATTTATTTATTTGAGAGCGACAGACGCAGAGAGAAAGACAGATAGAGGGAGAGAGAGAGAATGGGCGCGCCAGGGCTTCCAGCCTCTGCAAGCGAACTCCAGACGCGTGCGCCCCCTTGTGCATCTGGCTAACGTGGGACCTGGGGAACCGAGCCTCGAACCGGGGTCTTTAGGCTTCACAGGCAAGCGCTTAACCGCTAAGCCATCTCTCCAGCCCGGAAAGGACCATTTTGTCATACTCAACGGAGCAAAGATTACAAACCCAGGGGTCTTTCGGGTGGAAGACACTCGCAGAAACAACGCAAGGAAACGGAGCAGGACCAATGGGACACTGGAAGCCACCGACCTCTCTAAGTAGAGTATTCCTGGAGTTTTAGGGCAAAACCCTCAGTTCCAAGAGTCTTACACCCAATACACTGATGAAGATGAGTGGTGGTGAAAGGGAAGGAGATATCAAGGTGGGTGGTGCAGTCAGGTTCGCACTGCTGGAAGAAAACACCCAGCCAAGAGCAGCTTGCGGGGAGAAGAAAGGTTTGTTTTGGCTTACAAGCTCGAGGGGAAGCTCCGTGATGGCAGGGGAACACGATGGCATGCGCAGAGGGTGGACATCACCTCCTGGCCACTATCAGATAGACATCAGCAACAGGAGAGTGTGCCAAACACTGGCAAGGCGAAGCTGGTTATAACCCCCATAAGCCCCCCCCCCAACAATGCATGGCCTCCAGGAGGTGTTAATTCCCAAATTGCCATCAGCTGGGGACCTAGCATTCAGAACACCTGAGTTTATGGGGGACACCTGAATCAAACCATCATGGTGGTCCAGGTGGGAAATATAGGTATGGGGGTTTGTTGACCCCCCCAACTCCATCTTTGGGGCCCTGGCATGAACTTTCTGTATAGAAAAGGAATCGCTGAGGCAGGAGACTTACACATAGGCTGTTTCTGTCAAGATGTGGTCTTGTGGTCAAGTGGGGTTTGATCCCCACTACCTTAGCTGTGGGTGTGCAGGTGGCTCACGGGAGTCCTTAGTGCTTCAGGGGCCAAACCTGTTCCTGCGAGATGAGCGGTCCTGCTTGAGGCTCAACTCATGAGGGCTGATCTGTCACTGAGGCTCTGCCGTTTCTGGAATCTAAGGTGACTGCAAGTTTAGGACAATAACCTTTCAAAGTCTTGGGGACAAGTTTTGAGGGCTTGGAACAGCACACTGCAAAAGCTGACAAGAAGATGCCTCGGCTGCTTTGATCTTTGTGCCTTTAGCCTTGAGAAGGAATGACAGCCAAGGTGTCACCAGGCTTTAGACAGATACTCCTTGAGTGACTGACATGTCTGCGGACCCAGCTAAGCTAGACTCTGAGCCAAAGTAAAGGAGACAAACATGAAATGAAGAAGAGGTGACAGGGTGGCAACCTGATCTTTGCTGCTTTGTGGGCTTGAATGAAGAGTAGCTCTTTGCAGCAAAGCAGCATAATAGTCATTTATTTTTATTTTATTTATTTTATGAGAGACATAGAGAGAGAGGTAGATAGAAAGAGAGAATGGGCACACCGAGGTCTCTAGCCACTGCAAACGAGCTGCAGAGGTATGTGCCACCTTGTGCATCTGGTTTTGTATGGGTACCAGGGACTCAAACCTAGGTCCTTCAACTTCGCAGGCAAGAGCCTTAACTGCTGAGCCATCTCTTCAACCCATGATGCCCATTTTAGGGGAAGTGCTAGTGGCTCAGTGGACGATGGCCAGGTAGACATAGAGGCCAGAGCCAGAAGACTGTCTTGTTAATGAGGGGAAGCTGTGACCTGCTATTGAGGACTCTGGCAGAGGGCATCCACGTCCAGCAGCACAGCTGGGTTCCACTGACACCAGCGCATGTGAGGAGACCAGAGCCTGGGTCCTCTGATTCCCTGTCTGCTTCGTGGAGATTGCCAGCCACCCACCATCGGTGGGCACTTTGAGACTCCAGTGTGAGGTGGTCCTGCTGGCCAGTGTTAATCAAGAAGAAGCTGACTTAATAAAATAAAATAAGCTGATTTAAAAATAAAATAGGGCTGGAGAGACGGCTTAGCAGTTAAGGCACTCGCCCACAAAGTCTAAGGACCCGTGTTCCACTCTCCAGGTCCCACGTAAGCCAGACACACAAGGTGACAAAAACACACAAGGTCTCGCAAGGTGGCACACACGTCTGGAGTTTGATTGCAGTGGCGGAGGCCCTGGCACCCCAGTTCTCTCTCTCTCTCTCTCTCTTTTTCTCATTCTCTTTCTCATAAAGGTGTGTGCCACCACTCCCAGCAAAAATAAAATAAAATAAAAACTACCAGAGGGGTGAGGCAGTGGGGCTGGAGGAATGGCTCAGCTGTTAAGTGCTCTTCCTAGGCAAGCATGAGGACCTGAGTCTCCAGAGCCCACTTAAACAGCTGGGTATGGCCATGCACACCTGTAGGCCCGCTCCTGTCAGCAGCAGAGACCAGAGAATTGCTGGGGCCCTCGTATGGCATGCTCCAGATTCAGCAAGGCTCCGTTGAAAGGAAATAAACAGGCCAGAGACTGATGGGCGGTGGGGGGGGGGAGGACAAGCCATTGCTCTTTCTGGCTGCCAAAGGGCATGGCAGGAGACCTGGGACATTGCATCAGTATATACATGTGTGCATACATGACCACACACACACACACACACACACACACTCACACACACACACCAGGGATGTGTCCTTAGATTTCAACAAAGTCAGCCTTGTTTCTTACTGCAGCAGGGAGCCAGGCTGCGTATCTGAGACCGAACAGACAGAGGTAAAGGGCGAGCACTGAGCAGGCGTAGGAGAGCCAGGCTGTGGGAAAGGAGCACTCCTGATGGGTGCACTGGGCCTCGGGTCCCCAAAACTGTGAGGTTAAGATCCGTGTAGCTGGCTGTGGATCTGAGACCCTCACCTAGGGCTCTACACCCAGGCTGAAAATGGGCTGTTTCTCTGAGCCTCAGTGATCTGTGGATTAAGCTCCCGAGGGATCTCCCCTCGTCGATCACAATTCCTAACTTCCCACTGTGGTTTCAGAAAACCATCTATGGCTTTGCAGAATAAAGCTTCTCAGCTCTGCATCCTCTGAGCTCCTGCAGATGCATTCCGGTCACGGTAGGCAATTCTTCAGCACTGCAAGGGTTAACAGGCCCACGCTAGAGCTGGTTCCATCGAGTTCCAACTGCACCCCCTTGGCTCATTCATTCTTCATTCCATCCCATTCCCGGATCCTCAGCTCGAGGACAGTACAGGCCAGCTATCTTTCCGATGCAATGTCAAATTCTAAAAGCCAGAAGAGTCCTTGTGACTCATGTGGCTCCTAACCCTGTCTGGACTTACGTCATTGGGTGGCAAAACTTGACCTGAAGTGACATGAATCTATTTATGGTCTTTTGGATCCCGCAAAAAGTAATGAAAATTTGTTTTCTTTTCTCTGCAGTAAATATTAATGCATTTGATGATGAAGAAAGTATGCCCCATGTTTCTCTAAAATAGTTACAGTGCTTGATTCCAAGAACCATGAAGGCCCGGGGTCTCTGAGATGCTCACCCACTGGGTGGTCGGGATCCCTCGTGAGGCTGTGTCATGCTGTTCCAGGCAGAGGGACGAGACTCGGTGATGCCAACACGTGTGGTCCTGGCTGTATATAACTTAGGACCGCACCCATCTCCCTTGGGTTTCTAGGCACTTTTTCTCCTCATCCTTCAAAAGCCTTCTCTGGGGGCTGGAGAGATGGCTTCACACTTGCCTGTGAAGCTTAAGGACCTGGGTTTGAGGCTCGATTCCTCTGGACCCACGTAAACCAGATGCACAAGGGGGTGCATGCGTCTGGAGTTCATTTGCAGTGGCTGGAGGCCCTGGCATACCCATCCTCTCTCTCTCTCTATCTTCCCCTCTCTCTCTCTCTCTCTCTCTCTCTCTCTCTGTTACTGTCAAATAAATAAATAAAGATAAACAAAAGCTTCCTCTGAACATCACCATCTTACACTGTCCTCATGGGATGGCCCTTTCCAATGCCCTAGCATGTCTCCGAGCGGGGTCTTTCATCTCACATCCGTCCAGAGCTGGCCTAGACCACCCTGCCCGCCTCCTGCTTCTCCTTCTGCACACAGGAGCGAGGCAGGCTGCCCTGTGTCAGCAGCAGCAGTTTACATGCCACATAGGAAGGAAAGGGACTTCCTCATCCTGCTTTTAGGGGAGGACCTGATGCCTAGTTACTGGAGCAGATGGAATACAAGAGGGCTTTGGGGAGCTTCCAACTGCCTTATTTTCCCAAGAAGTCCTGAATGGGTCCTTTGGAAGCCCTACGTGCCCCTGTCCCTTCCACACAGGGCTGGTAAGAGGGGAGGACGCATCTGCTGAGGGAAGCTAGGCACCATGTCTTCTTCCAAGAGAGCTGGGCCCGGGAGCCTGGGTTGTGCTCTGCATCAGAGGTAAGGCCTGTCCCTTTCACTCACACGGAAGGCTCAGCCAATCAGGTTCCACTGCCCCCTGGCCAGACCCCATTCAAGACAGCTGTGGCTAGTTCTCTTTCAACTGGACCCTAGGCCCACAGGAGCCGTGGGAACAGTCTCAACGTCCAGTTCTATGGAGAGCCATAAACAAGGTAAAGGTGGGGACTGGAGGGCCAGTGACTGTGGGTCAGAGGTCAGGCTCTCTAGGCCGAGGTCAAGGCTAGGGTTGAGGACACTTTCATACACCTAGTAGAGGCTAGGTGCCATGGTCTGCCACAGTCCCTCGTGATCCTCTCGGCCTCCCCTTCCGGTCTGACTTGCTTTTAGAGCATAGGCTCCTCCTCGGGGCCCATGTTCCTCAAGAATGCCCACCTCAGCCCTTTCCTGATGCCAGCGTTCTCTGGGGGAACTCGGGCTCTCTCCCACATGCCCTCTGTATAAGTCAGCTATCCCCGAGGTTCAGTGCGTCAGCGCCTGTCCTACCCAGGGATCCCATGGGGGATCTGTGGTCACTCTGGGCGATATGCCATAGGCTGAACTGTCACCTACACTCAGACACCAGGAGGTTCCCTGCTCTTCCCCAGTTCTCAGTCCCAGCTGGTTAGATCTTCCCTCTTTCTGAGATTGGCTTGCGCTCCCCACCTCACCGCCCGCACCACCTGGCCCTCATGGATCGTTCCTTCCGGAGAGAGAAAGACAGCGTGCGTAATCCATGAACTCCTTCATGTCAGACGAGCAAACCCAGGCGGGAGAGGTGAGTGCCGGGGGAGGGCTGGTGGTTAATAAGGGAGCCTGGGAAGCCTCCCTGGCGAGTGCAGACAGCAGGGAGATGAAGGGAAGAGACTGGCTGGTGGACTCCTTTCTAGATTTGGAGGCGGGTGGAAAAGACCCAAGGTATGAGTATACTGAGTCAGGAGAAGGGTGGAGGGCTAGACATGGGATAGTGTGACACAACACTAATCATCCAAAGACTGTAATGAACAAGATGGCATTGCTGAGTAGCCCTGCCCCTCGTTGAAGACGGCTAAAAAGAGCCAGTCAGGACAAGGCATGGCCTCGCTGTTCTCTCTGTCCAGTCATTCAGCTGATCAACCACCATGCAGACTAAACACTCCCCAAGGGAGTCTGAGAATTGACTCAGTATCTGGGGTCAGATGAGAATGTTCCAGGTCTGCTACCAGATGCCATTCAAGGGATTCGAGTGAGGAAATGGCAGCTGTCATTTAAATGACCAGTCCACGGAGGGTCCACTCTGAGCCAGCCTGGCAGAGCATGGAGCCCACCAGTGGTTGAATATACCCAGCTGGGCTACACACCCAGGATGGAGGAGACAGGCTCTCTCCATTGTGATGGATTCATGCATATGCTGTCAAGAATGAGAGAGACACGAGCTTTCAATGCAGCTTAATGAACTGCATGGTAATTACCCAGTTCTGTTGCCACATTTTCAATTGAACGTGAGTGCCAAGGGTGACCCACCTACAGCCACCAACCTGGACTGCCTTCCCTGTACCACACACCTGTGTAAGGATGGAGGTCACACCTGCATTCTTGCCTCCAGCTACCAAGTCTCAGAGTCACTGTCCACATCACCACCCAGAACTCTAGCCCCCCTCTCCTTCCCAGACACAATGGTCAGACCTAGCAACAGAACTTGACCCACATGCCAATCTGGACCGACAGGGTCCACCAGGGGTGTGCAGTGCCATATTCCCATGCCTACGTAGATACAGGCATTTTCGTAGCCCCACTCCCAATGAATGTCATCAAGAGCTTGGGAGATAGATGCCATAGGTTTTCAGTCCATCAGCCCGGAACTTTTCTTTTGTGGCTACCTCTTCTCGGGCCCCACTCTTGCCATGCACGTACAATGTTTACCAAAGAGGCTTCACAAAAGTTTTAGCATCTTTGATCCTCAGCAAGAGGGAACCGGAATGCTGGGCACTCCCTCCCTGGGAGGGTCTCCAGAATGAACCACACATTTTATTTGCTCATTCCACGTGTGCCAGACATGGTGCCAGGTGCTGGGGGCACCCTGATGACAGATCCTGTCCCTGAAACACTGGCTGTCACTGGTGTGCAGTGCTGGGCAGTTTGCAGTCTGATGTCAAATGCTAGCCCATGTATACCCACCAGCCCTCCAGACGCGGCCCTGGCACTCATCCTGCTCGGCTGCCTCCCATCCTGGTCCTGGCCCTGCCCCTGAGCTCCAACTATGGTCCAGGAGAATGTCAGACGCCCACCACTTCAACACATGGAGACTGTCCCCACACTCTTCCAGAGGTGACAGAGAGCTCTGAACAGAGCCATCTGCAGCTAAGGGGAGGATGTCAACTCCAACTCATTCCTTTCTTCTACTCTCCCAGGTTGGGTAAGAGCTGTAGCCTACAGCAGGCTGTGTGCTCTCCTGTCCTAAAGGTCTCCAAAGCCCTGCCAACCCCAGGGAAGTCATCAAAGCCACAGGGTTTTTTTTTTGTTGTTGTTGTTGTTTTTTTGTTTGTTTTTGTTTTTTTGGAGGTGGCTGGGGGTGGGAGGGCATAGGCTCTGGGGCCACCTGCCTGGATCCCCATTTAGCTACAATGCTTCCTAGTGGTGTGGCCTAGCATCAGTCACTTCCTCTCTGAATCCCAGATAAGACGAAGAGAATGACAGCCTCAGCAGATGAAGTTGTTGTGAGGAGGTCACAGATCAATAATCTTTGAGGCCACATTTGACAAAAACGTACTGGAAAAAAGAGTGTATGTCACTTCAGAGGTTCTGTACACACATCTGTATTTCAGTCTGTGACCCATGGTAGGCCTGGGAAACGGGGTGCCAGATGGGTTAAAGAATCCCTTCCTGGGCTGGAGAGATGGCTTAGTGGTTAAGGCGTTTGCCTGCAAAGCCAAAGGATCCTGGTTCGACTCTCCAGGACCCACGTAAGCCAGATGCACAAGGGGGTGCATGCATCTGGAGTTCACTTGCAGTGGCTGGTGGCCCTGGCATGCCCATTCTCTCTCTCTCTGCCTCTTTCTCTTTCTCAAATAAATAAATAAAATATATATATATAAAAGAATCCCTTCCCCTTCTGCGGATGCATGGGCATCCTGGGGGGGAGTTGCCCTTTCTGCTGGAAAATAGGTAAAGAGAACATAATCAGCTGTGGGGCCAGAACAGCAGGATCCAGGCACTCTGACAGGCAAGCAGGAAGTGGGAGAGGAAGCGCTAACCACATACAGAGGGCTTCAAAGCCTGTGCTGAGCTGGTGAGCTTGACCCCAGGTCATGGGAATTCAAAGCCGAGTCTATCCCTTTGTGCCTAGGGTGAGGACAATCCCTATAACCCCAGGGGGATACAACAACATGGGTCCTGTGCACCAACCAGGTGATGGGGGACGGGACGATCAGGGCTTTGAAGTCCATCAGCCCCCAAGTCACCAAAGCCACAGGGCTAAACAGTTGAGCACCTGAGGGTGAGTCCACCCATGACCTCAACGACACATCCTTCCACCCCCTGCACTGCTGGTCTGCACTTGATCAGACTGGCCCAGAATAGACTTACTTGCCAGGGTGTGAAGAGACCGCAGCCCAATATTGTGAAAGCCTTCCGCTAGGCTGGCACTGGCCGTGGCTGGTGCTGCCACTGCTCCTGGCCTCTCTCTCTCATTGGACTTGCGCGTAGCCTGGGAGAAGCCACTTAGAGGCATTGAAAAGGGTCTGGCTTGTGGGTGCTACCCCCCTCTGGACTCCCATTCACAGCTCCGTGGCTCTGCAGTGAAACCGGTGGGCACAAAGACAAGCAAAACCTTCCCTCTAGAGGGGGTCTCCTCCTCCATCTTCACCATCCTCTCCCATGACGAAGAGCCTGGTTTTAGACACTTTGAGGCAGACAATCTTGAGCTTGTGACCACATTAACCAAGCACATCCAGCCGATGATTGCTACCTACCTGTTCAGAGCAATTGACTTCACAACAAGCCCCTCCCTCAGATTTGCATAGAGCCCCCTCCCTGCACAAGGCACACTCCCATATTCTGTAGTATGCTGGGTGACAGAGACACAGAGTGATGTCGCCCATAGCCCTGCCCTCCCTCAGCACGGGCTTCCAAAGAGTTCCTGCCCCAAGCCCACACTTCTCGAGTCTGAAAATGAAAGTGACGGTGGTGGGGCCGGACTTTGCTTTTCCAATCGCAAGCCTTGGCATCCAGGAGAGATGGTTGGCAGCCTTCCCATTTTTAGTGTTCCCAACAAAGGCAACGTTGACTGTAACCTGCAGCCCCATCAGTATCTTCTCACTTACCCCACTAAACAATTAGGGGAGCTGCTTTCTGGTTCTTCTTCTCTGGCGTGCTTTGTCAGGAATGTGTCAGCTTTCCACTAAGTTCCCCTGGTCTAGTCCAGGCTCCACAGGGCTTTGGTACAAGGAGCCCTAATTGTGTGTGTGTGTGTGTGTGTGTGTGTGCAGAGTACATGTGTGGTATGATGTATGATGTGTGGTGCACGCAATGTGTGCAGATGTGCATCCCACACACATGCATACAGTAGTCAAAAGAGAACATCAAATGTTCTGTTATCAGTCACCCCCGAGTTCCCTTGAGAATCATTAGTGGAGCTCTACAGTCTCTGCCGCCACTCCCCCCCCCCTTGCAGCTAACTGACGTTACGGGTGTGCCCAGCTTTACGTCCATATATATACATATATGTCCATATATATATATATATATATATATATATATATATATATATATATATGTACGTATGTATGTGTGTGTGTGTGTGTATCTGAGACAGAGAGAAAAAGAGGCAGAGGCAGAGACAGAGACAGAGACAGAGGGGGAGAGGGAGAGGGAGAGAGAAGGAGAGAGAGAATGCACACACCAGGGCATCCAGCCATTGCAAACGAACTCCAGATGCATGCACCTCCTTGTGCACCTGGCTTATGTGAATTCTGGGCAATCAAACCAGGGTCCTTTGGCTTTGTAGGCAAACACCTTAACCACTAAACCATTTCTCCAGTGCCATGCCCGGCTTATTTATTTATTTATTTTTATAATTTTGGTATCTTTTTAAAAAATTTTTTGTTTATTTTTATTTATTTATTTGAAAGCAACAGAGAGAGAGAGAGAGACGGGGGGGTGGGGGGGAGGGAGAGAATGGGCGCGCCAGGGCCTCCAGCCACTGCAAACAAACTCCAGATGCGTGCGCCCCCTTGTGCATCTGGCTAACGTGGGTCCTGGGGAATCGAGCCTCGAACTGGGGTCCTTAGGCTTCACAGGCAAGCGCTTAACCACCAAGCCATCGCTCCAGCCCCATGCCCAGCTTTTTAAATGGGTTCTAGGGAGTTGAATTCAGTGGTCTCCGACCTCTTGCTTAACTAGTGGGCCATTTCCCCAGCTGAAAAAGCACTAATTCTTTTCAATACTGGCAAGTTCTTCCACTCCACAGTCATCTGTCTAGGGTGCTATAAACCAGCCAGGGAGCAAGGCCCAGGCCCCTCAGAGCCCACCCTGAAGGGTGCATGCCCTATTAGAGGAAACAGGATGATCCCCATAATGTAGGGTGACCCACACAGTGGTAGGCACACGGTCATTACGCAGAGGAGGGGAGACGTCGTACTTGGGAGGTTGGCTTGGTTGAGTCATGTATGTAGACAAGAGTGGTACCACGAGCTGCAGCCTGGCTTACTCAACGGGCAAACTCCTTCCATGTGCACTGAGCTGTGAGTCTGTGCCCCACTGTGTACGTGTTAAGTAAGGGTTGCACACGGTTGGAGGATCAGACCCAAAGACAGGATGGACAAGCCTGTATAAGGTTTTAAATGAGACTGTAGACCCAGAGCATTTGAGTAAATTTCCCCCCAGAGAAGTAGAAAACAACGGAACCAGGACTAAACTCTGGGTGTTACATTAGATCACCGGTGACGGGCGAGATTCAGACAGGAGCTTTTTGTGTCAAGATAATAAAACTTCACTTCTTGCCTGTTGGAGAGGCTTTCAAGGGTCTTAAATGAATGCATCTTAGGCCGTTCAGGGCAACAGCCTCTACCCTCCACAAAAGTAAAAACAGTCAATGTCCTTGAGTTTGCCTTTGCAGTCTCCACTTGGCTACAGGTTAGAGAAGGATGCAGCTCCTCCTTATCTCTTGCTGCTTTAAGGAGTTTGCTAGACCTGTGTTTCCATAAACTCAACCTGAGTCCTTCCCTACCCCTTTTCTAGAATTAAGATTCCTGAAAGGATTAGACCTGAATCTAGCTTTGTGGCTGGTTAGCTCAGCCCCTATTCTGAACCCACAGATGACCCAAATTTGGGTCTCTAGGTGGGCTTTACCCAGCTCCTCCCTTCTCATGGGCAGGAGCTCTTTATCCTCTCTCCTCTTTCCTTCTCTTAATCTAATAAATTCTCTCTAAACTTTACATTCTTTAATTCATAAGACAAGGATCTGGGGACACCCCCCAACAATCTCACATCATACTAATACCTTGTCATATATTGGTGCACGGGCGAGGAATCCCAAAATTCCTGTATGGCAGCAACTTCCATTCGCTGTAATTTATCCTGCCCACCAAGTAGAAATGATCATATCTAGTTGCAAAGCCTTCGCAGTAATTTTCATCTACAATGGACACATCCAGGGCAAATATCTCCCACTCTGAAATGTTGAGAATGCTTACAACTCAGGAAGAAAAAAAGACAAACAACCTAACAGAAAAACAGGCAGTTCACACTCACAAAAAAAGATGAAAAAGAAAAAAAAAAAAAACAACAACAAATGGCCAATAAACATATGAAAAGGTTCTCGACAATTAGGCATGGAATGATTGAAATGCTAGTGAGCACGATCTCTCTCCCATCTGACTAACAAAGGGGGAAAAAAGCCTGAGAAGAGCTAGCTTTGACAGGGGCCCAGGGCTACATTTATGCCAACACTGTGGAGGGCAACTTGGAAAGTTCTTTCAAAATGGAAAATGTGCCTGGTAAGAGCCAGCCCTCAGAAGGTCGAGGCAGGAAGATCTCTACATGTGTTCAAGGCCAGCCTGGACTACAGAAAAAATAAAACAGACAGAGGAAGAAGAAGAAAGGGAAAGAGGAGAGAGGGAGGGAGGAAGCAAGATGGAGCATAAATGGACACCGATCTCTGGGACTAGCTGGAGGTGGGTTTTGGTGGGTCACCGAAAGAAGCAATCTCTCAGGATGAGGTTCAAAGAGGAGGAGACCCAAGGCAGCATTGGAACACCTGCAAACCAGACAACAACAGCAACGAAGTAAATGCTAATCATTAGGGAGGCAGAGAGAAACAAATACCATCCATTGCAGCTGGGGAGATGGCTCAGTGATTAAAGACGTGCTTGCAATGTCCTTCAGCCCAGGTTTGATTCCCAGCACCCACGGAAAGCTAGATGCAAAGTGGGATATATGTGGCATGTTGTACCCCCCCCCCGCCGGGCCACAAGACAGACAGACAGACAGATAGATAGATAGACCAACAGATAATAGATAGACAGACAGTCAGGATGGGGATATGGCTAGGCAGTAAAAGGCAATACTTGAAAAGCTTGCCAGCCCAGGTTCAATTTCTCAGTGTCCTTATAAAGCCAAATGCACAAAGTGGCACATGCATCTAGAGCATCTTTGCAGTGGCCAGAGGCCCTGGTGTGCCCACATACTTCTTCTTCTCTCTCTCTCTCTCTCTCTCTCTCTCTCTCTCTCTCTCTCTCTCTCTCATGCATGCACAAAAATTAAAGAACTTTTAAAATATTTTATTTATTTATTTTTGAGAGAGATAGGCTTATAGAGACAGAAAGAGAAAGAGAGAGAATGGGTGTGCCAGGGCCTCCAGACACATGTGCCACCTTGTGCATCTGGTTTACATGGGTACTGGGGAGCTGAACCTGGGTTCTTGGGCTTCACAGGCAAGTGCCTTAACCGCTGAGCCATCTTTCCAACCCAATAAACAATATTTTTAGAAGCCCACTCTCTCTTTTTCTGATTATAAATAAACAAATAAATATATATTTAAAAGCTACTAGAGAGCATCTATGAATTTTTTAATTTATTTTTTAAATTATCTTTAATTTAATTTTGTATAAACTGAGGTGCATATAACGTTGATTGGAAAATGAGAGACTGCAGAATGATCCTTATATAACAACACTTATATTAAAACACACTTGACTAACCATAATGTTGTTTGTTAAATTTTATATGAACTTATATGTATGCATAAGAAGAGTTTAGAAAGGGTTTGGAATATATACATAAAGCAGTAATGGCTACAGGAGAACCAAGCATTTATAATGTTCTGGTTTCCATTAGCAGAATATATTGCTGTGTTCCTTGTGTGGTTACTTTCATTTTAGTAACTGTAGAGGATCTGGGAACCACAAACACACTAGTCCCCATGCTAAGAGCCATGGCTGATGCTATTCTGAAAGCCTAGAAAGCAAACACAGACTGTCTACAGGCTGGTGGGAGGGGGGGGCTCCAAAAATGTGTGCATGAAGTTGAGACAGAGGCCTGGAAAATTCAATGGGTCTCGGAGTTTATGGTGTTGATCGTCACAATATTTCAGGAATTATGAAAGGGCAAAGCCAGGCAGGAGACAGAAGAATACTGGTTCAAATCCAGGAGTGTCACGCTCATATAATGCCAGCACAATAGAGGTTGAGGCAAGAGATTTATCAACATTTCAAGGCAAAAAAAAAAAAAAAAAAAAAACCCAAATAGTGGGTAGGTAAGAGCTTCTCTGACAATGGGGAAGGTAGGAGGAGGGAAAGGCTGGAGGACCACCATACTGGGAGAGAGGAACCTGGACTCCAGGCAAAGGCAGTAGGGAATGGGTCTTGCCTAGAACAAGACTGAAAAATTTGGTGTTCATGCAGAGGAGGACTGGCCAAGTGAGAAGGCCAAGCTCAGAAGTGATGACCGCCTCGGTCTTGGGGAAGACAGAGTCTAGGTTAGGACAAGTTTCGGAGGAGGGGGGTAAATGAACTCAAGAGACTCACTGGATTGAAATGGAGAGTATGTCTAGAGGCCAAAACCAATGAGATTTTTGAAGCCAGGCTTTCAACCCGTGGTGCATGGGCAGTATCTGAGTCAGAAGGAGAGCGGGTGGGCCAAGTCTCCTCTTTGGGAGCTGTAGAAAGGAGTCCAGAGCTTACTTGCAGTGTAGGAAACACTGTGCTTCCCCCCTGCCATACCTGCTATGTTGTACAGATCTGGACCCTCAGGACGGACCAGCCGAGGACAGCCAGTCAGACACGTAGTCCTCTGGCTTGCAGCCATCAGACTTATAGGTTTCCGGGAAAGGCTGACACAGTCCACTCTGTTCTTTTGAATCTGAGAATATATGGCTGTGGAAGCCTAAATTAATTAAGTGATGTTGAGGCCCTCCCAAGGCAGCACACAGGATGATGTGGCAGGGTGGGGGGGGGGGTGGAATTAGCCAGGCCTAAACAACCTCACTCCAGCCCAACCCCCAGTGCTGGAATCCAGAGAGATCCATAAACGTCATTGGAACCCAGCCTGAACTTAAGTGCTTCCAAGGAGACAAAGAGATAATAAATCAGGAGTGAGCATCCCGTCCACACACGGCCACCACCACACCAACCTGCTTTTTCACTGACACAATGGCATTTTATGTCTCTGGGACAGATGTCTCCAGGAAGCAACAAATGGCAAAGCTCTGGAATTGATGTGACCCCATGACCTTCTCGGGAATAAAGCCAAGACAGACTGGCTCCTCCTTCCACGACATCACCGACAACCCCACAACCTCTGCAAGACCCCGCCATACATGCACACCAGTCCTAAACCAGGCCCCGACGCAGGATGTCACTCCTTCCATCCTCTCCCCAGACACCCACACACCGGGCCACCCCAGCCTCCACTCAGCTTCCCTTGGCACTGGCCCATTGTGAAACAGACTTTATTCCATCATACTGAGGCCACAGCTGTGTCCACTGAGTAAAATGAGAAGGAAGGTTCTCGTCCAAAAAAAAAAAAAAAAATCACCATGCTGCTTCCAGCCGTACAATGTAATGATGATAACATTTCTACTAGGTATTAAGCGTTGGCCAGGGACTTCCTGGGGAGTTTCTCACCCTGCCCCCCTCTCTGCTGCAGCAGAACAGAATGGTGGCTGGGACACTGGAGCTAGATGTGACGGTGGGTGAACTGCTTTTCCTCAGGGTCCTGGACTATACAAGGGTAATATGGAGAATGGTGAGAGGATTGAAATAAGTGTTTCGGGCTGGAGAGATGGCTTAGCGGTTAAGCGCTTGCCTGTGAAGCCTAAGGACCCCGGTTCGAGGCTCGGTTCCCCAGGTCCCACGTTAGCCAGATGCACAAGGGGGCGCACGCGTCTGGAGTTCGTTTGCAGAGGCTGGAAGCCCTGGCGCGCCCATTCTCTCTCTTTCCCTCTATCTGTCTTTCTCTCTATGTCTGTCGCTCTCAAATAAATAAATAAAAAATGAACAAAAAAAATTTTTAAAAATAAATAAATAAATAAATAAAAAATAAGTGTTTCTCCTTTAAATTTTTTTTAATTTTTATTTATTTATTTGAGAGAGACAGACAGAGGGATAAAGAGGCAGAGAGAGAAAGGCAGAGGGAGAATGGGTGTGCCAGGGCCTCCAGCCACTGCAAAGGAACTCCAGACGCGTGCGCCCCCTTGTGCATCTGGCTAACGTGGGTCCTGGGGAATCGAGCCTCGAACCAAGGTCCTTAGGCTTCACAGGCAAGCGCTTAACCACTAAGCCATCTCTGCAGCCCTAAAATAAGTGTTTCTTAACTGCTTAGCACAGTGCCTGGTAAAGTATGAATAGTTACACGTGTTGAATCAGTGAACTGTTGCCTCTACTCAACATCCGACTTAATTTGAACACCACACATAGACCTTGTAATGCCAGGTACTGTAACTTTTCTCCTTCAGGAAGTTTCTTTTTTTTTTTTCCCTTGCCTATAGTTGATGCTCAGATAGGGAAGTCTCAGGAAAGGAGTCTGCCAAACATTTACCCGAGAAAGAAGGCGTGGGTGTAAGAACAGAGTGGAGATGGGGTTTGGGGAGCCGCGACTCCGGCCAGCACCTTGGACAGCTCCATCAGCCTTGGAAAGCTTGTCCCCAGGGCCTGTCACAACTGGTGGGGCTGCAGGGAACCCTCCCCTACCTGTCACCCCTTCACCCTGCAACCAAATCCTCAGTGTGAAGGACGGAAGATGCGTTGTCTCCTCAGTTAGAAATGGAGGAATGAAGTTTAGAATCCTTTGGGAATGCCAGGGGGAGCCAGTCCCTTCTTCCTCCCATGTCCCTGGTTCCCACACTGCCAGAGTGTGCCATCCGGTGGCCGGTGGAACACGAGGGGTGTAATGGAGCCCAGAGAGTAGGGGAGGCAGCATGGGGACCCACGAAGGGTCACATGGCCTGGAATCTTTGGCAAGTGATTCAGCTTCTTCTCTCTGCCCAGCTTCCTCACCAGTGATTGTGTGTGTGTGTGCGCATGTGTGTGCGTGTGTGCGCGTGTGTGTGTGTTTACATCCACACCGCACCATGATGGGGGGGGAGGGTGGGATAGCACACGCACCGTGTACCTTGTACACACGTACCCTCTCCCTGGTACAGAACAAGTACGTAAGAAATGAATCTGCTTCCTGCCATACAGGATGGAGGATGGGAGAATCGGGTGTTAGTCCAAAGATGACCAGGCTTCCTGCTTGGGGACACTGTGGATTATGTGGGCCAGAGAGCTGGGGGAGGGGTCTGCCCCTTGGTGGCACTGGGAAGCTTTCTCTTCTTGAAGATTCCACTACTCTTCAGCCACGAGGCAGAGAACTTTTGCCTCCTGATTTTACTCAGACAGGGCAATCGCATTATCCACAACTAATCACTTCTATGCAGGCTGGAGGAATGACAGAAGAGTCAGGAGAGACCCAAGGTCTGAACCTCAAATGGCTGGAAAACCAAGCAGGTAATCAGAAATGTGTGAAGCTAGCTGAGGGGTGGGTGTTGGGGGGCAGGGGTGGGGATGGGAGCTGGCAAGTGTGCACTGAATAAAGTCTGGGGAATCAATTTTAAAAGAATCTGTCTGCAGAATGCATTCCTGTAACTTCTTACTAAACAGAGGCCAGAGCAGGCCAGAGAGGGGCTGTGACTTGCCCAAGGCCTGGTTTGTTCCCCCCCCCATCCAGGCTCTCTCAGAAGGCAGCTGGACTGTGTCACCTGGAATAGAGGAGTTTCTCTGCACCCTGCTTGGGTGCCCGTGTAGGTGGAGAGGCTGTGAGGTAGAGACCTCCGGCTGCTGCTGCCTCTCATTCTCACACTCCGGTCTCCACCACTCCACGCCACAGCCCACTCAAGAACAGAAGCCAACTTTCCAGTTTGTTTTGCACTCTCCACCAGCCCAGACAGAGCCTGGGCTCACAATGCCTACCTAATCCCAGGGGCCAGCCAGGTAAAAGGGTGCTGCCGGCTTCAGTCTGAGCCCCATTAGATCCTTCACTGGGGTGCCTGCACAAGACAGTTCACGTTGTCACAATGACAATCACAAACACCAGTGTTGCTCTTGCTATATAAGGACCAGATACCCTGAGCAGTCCATATTCCCATTCCATCTCACAAATAAGTAAACGAGCCAGAGGGACAGGGCAGAAAGTAATTCCCCCCCCCAATCCGGACACCTTTATCTAGCGAGCGGCAGAGCTGGCAGCCATCTGGGCTGCGAAGTGGCTATCAGGAAACCTCTTGCAAGGTAGGGGGGGGGCACCGTGGGATAAACTGGGTGTCACAGCTAGTTTGCCCTTAGAGTCAGAAGGACCTAAGACCCTTCTGTCTCCGGAAGAGAAGTATTGTAATCGCAACAGCACCGATCTCCCCAACCTCAGCTGAGTTCTCTCTCTCTTCTGCCAACCCACTGACTGAAACGCAGACGTCCCCGAGGGGGGGGGTGTGGGGGGCGATCAAAGCTTTTCTGGGGACACTTCAGGTCCAGCGCAGAGCCTGAGCGGTTCAGCCTGTTGGCTGTGAAACCCCCCCCCCGTGCCTCCAGCCTACAGGCAGGTAGGTGAACCTCCCCAAATGTAAGGGTCCTGCGGGGGCTTCTTACAGCTCCAAGAAAGGAAGAAGCGGACCACACCACTTAGGTGCCCACCCCGGTTTTGGAGGAGGTTGTGGAGGCGGGCGAATGGGGGTTTGCAGAAAAGTGGGCGGAGGCTCTCTTAGGAGCCAAGGGAGGGCTCTGGGTAGAAAGAACGAGGGTCTGGGAGGAGTTAGAGTGGGGGAGCTGGAGGAGGAGGAGCTGGGGGGACCCGCACCGCACCGGGAAAGCCGAAGAGCCCAGTCAGGGGGCAGCGTGCCCAGGCGGTGCGAGAGGTTGGGAAAGAGTCGCGCTGACATCAGAACTGTGGGTGGAGAACTCAGAGTGGGGAAATTGCTGCCCTGGCATAGGGCGGAAGGACCGGCGCGTTGGAACCAGACCCTGATGAAGTCTCTGAGCCTCCGGGCAATCTTCCCAGGAGGAGGGATGGGCGGGGCTAGGGGCGGGGCCAAGGCCGCAGGGTCAGGGGGGTCCGTGCCCAGCGTCCCTAGGGTCCCCGGCTCCACCTTCCAGCTGCTAGAGCAGCTGGATGCAGCGCGGCTCACCTCGGGGGGCTCCGGGTCTGCGGTGGGCCGAGGTCCAGGCGGACACGGAGGTCTGGAACCCCTGGCCGCCCCCCATCTCCGACTGGCGGGTGCGGAACTGGCTGCCGCGCGCCCCTATTTCCCCTGGGGAGAAAAGTGAGGTCCCAGAATTGGGTGGGGGGGTTCCCGAGGGCTCACTCTTCCTACGGCGCCCCCCCCCCCTCGGGGAGGGGGCTCGTCGAGTATTCTCGGGCACCAGGAACCTCTTGCCGGGGGCTTCCAGCCCCGGCGCGCATCTGAGATGCGGACCCCTGCCCGGCCGCGCCCCGCCCCCGGCCGCCGCCCCGCCGACGTCGTCGCATTAGCATGAGCGACGCAAGTGGCCCGGGCACCACTCGGGGGCCGAGACTCGCCGCGTCACAGCCCCAAGTGGAAGGGAGAAAAAAGAGAGAGAGAGAGAGAGAGAGAGATCGGAGGCGGAGGAGGAGGTGGAGGCCAGAGCCGACGCGAAGGGAGGGGAGCGAGGCGGCGGGGCTCGAGGCGGCGGCAGCATGCCCCTCGGCCCGCGCGCGCAGCCGGGCAGCGCCACTCGGGCACCGCGCGCCCAGTCTGCCGTCCCGGTCCCGCGGCGCGTCCACCTCCGCGGCCGCATCTGAGCCGGGCGGATCGGCTGAGAGCAGCTAACGGTACCTCGCGGGACAGAGTCCTCCAGGCTGGGCGTGGGGGGGTGGGGTGGGGACATGAACCCCACGGCCACCTGAGGCACAGGGTAGGGGTGCTGCGCGGTTAGGACCGCGTCCGCCGCCTCCCTCCCTCCTTCCCACCCCGAAATTACCCTCTGCAAGGCGGGACGTCCTCACCGGACTCTAAGAGGAGGCGTCCTAGGAAGAGCAGCGGCTTGGGGGCATGGAATCCACAGCGCCAACCGGTCAGGCCCGGGCTGCGGCCACCAAACTCTCCGAAGCGGTGGGCACGGCGCTGCAAGAGCCCCAGAGACAGCGGCGCCTGGTGCTGGTCATCGTGTGCGTGGCCCTGTTACTGGACAACATGTTGTACATGGTCATCGTACCTATCGTGCCCGACTACATCGCCCACATGCGCGGGGGCAGCGAGAGCCCCACCTTGGTCTCGGAGGTGTGGGAACCCACCTTGCCGCCGCCCCCCGCTACGGCTAATGCCAGCTCCGACTTCGCCAACACCTCGGCGTCCCCGACGACGGCGGCGGGGCCAGCCCGGTCCATCCTACGACCCCGCTACCCGACGGAGAGTGAAGACGTAAAGATAGGGGTGCTCTTTGCCTCCAAAGCCATCCTGCAGCTGTTGGTGAACCCCTTGAGCGGGCCCTTCATCGACCGCATGAGCTACGACGTGCCCCTGCTTATTGGCCTGGGCGTCATGTTCGCCTCCACAGTCATGTTCGCCTTCGCGGAGGACTATGCCACCCTCTTCGCCGCCCGCAGCCTGCAGGGCCTGGGCTCGGCCTTCGCCGACACGTCTGGCATCGCCATGATAGCGGACAAGTATCCGGAGGAGCCCGAGCGCAGTCGCGCCCTGGGCGTGGCGCTGGCCTTCATCAGTTTCGGAAGCCTCGTGGCACCTCCCTTCGGGGGCATCCTCTACGAGTTCGCGGGCAAGCGCGTGCCCTTCCTCGTGCTGGCCGCCGTGTCGCTCTTCGACGCGCTGTTGCTGCTGGCCGTGGCCAAACCCTTCTCGGCCGCGGCCCGGGCGCGGGCCAACCTGCCCGTGGGCACGCCTATCCATCGTCTGATGCTGGACCCTTACATCGCGGTGGTGGCCGGCGCGCTCACCACCTGTAACATTCCCCTCGCCTTCCTCGAACCCACCATCGCCACGTGGATGAAGCACACGATGGCCGCCTCCGAGTGGGAGATGGGCATGGCCTGGCTGCCGGCTTTCGTGCCGCACGTGCTGGGCGTCTATCTCACCGTGCGCCTGGCGGCGCGCTACCCGCACCTGCAGTGGCTGTACGGAGCCATCGGGCTGGCGGTGATCGGGGCCAGCTCGTGCATCGTGCCCGCCTGCCGCTCCTTCGCGCCACTGGTGGTCTCGCTCTGCGGCCTGTGCTTTGGCATCGCCCTGGTGGACACCGCGCTGCTGCCCACGCTCGCCTTCCTGGTGGACGTGCGCCACGTCTCGGTGTACGGCAGCGTCTACGCCATCGCTGACATCTCCTATTCCGTGGCCTACGCGCTCGGGCCCATCGTGGCTGGCCACATCGTGCACTCTCTGGGCTTTGAGCAGCTCAGCCTTGGCATGGGCCTGGCCAATCTGCTCTATGCGCCGGTCCTGCTGCTCCTGCGGAACGTGGGTCTCCTGACGCGCTCCCGTTCGGAGCGGGACGTGCTGCTGGACGAGCCCCCGCAGGGGCTGTACGATGCGGTGCGCCTGCGCGAGCGCTCCGTGCCTGCCACCCACGACGGCGAGCCTTGCAGCCCGCCTGGCCCTTTTGATGGGTGTGAGGACGACTGTAACTACTATTATACCCGCAGCTAACAGCCTCACTCCTCCTCTTCCTCCACGCCACCCATCCTCCTCACTTGGTTCACGGTGGCTGCTCCGGGGCGAGCGCACTGGCCAACTCAGGTTCAGGGCCCGCCTCCTCCAGCGAGTACCCTAGCCCCTCCTCATTCTTGATGGGAGAATCCCCTCTCTCCGTGATCCTCCTCTCTCTTATCCAGCGGGGAAGGGCGGGGTTGGGGGCACCGAGGCATGAGTCAAGATTGCGCTTCTGGCCGAGGTGAAGACTGTGGAGCCATCACCTCGGAGCTCCCCAGTGCCGGTGCATCTGTTTTGTCCTTTCTTCTGTTCCTCTCCCAGTGCCAAACGTGGCCTGCTGGCACAGCGGTGCCTCAGGCCCGAGTTAATAAACCATGTCTGTCTGAGGAAACCCAGTCTCTTTACTGGGGGTGGGGGGGAGGCATAGTACAGAGCTTGAGTCGTGGGGAGACCGAGCTGGTTCTCCAAAGGCCCCCCACCCCCACCCTTGTCCAGTCCTGGGACTGGCAGACAAGCTACAGCCCACAAACTCTTTTTGCAAACAAAGGGGACCCCAAGGAAGCAAACTCATGGAGGGCTTTCAGCCACGAACACCCGAGAGAGATCGTGTCCCCTTCAACCCAAGAATGTCCCTCCTTTCCAAGCCCAGCGCAGCGCCCCAAGGTGCCACCCGGGGGAGCCTGAGGATCCGCTAAGGCTGCACCAGGCGCCCCACCCTTGGAAGACACGCCCAGAATCATAAAGCTCTGTGGAACCTGGGTTGGCTTTCCCTAGCCACCCGCATCCCCACCCCACCGGGCCCCTCGGTCCATTCAGGCAGAGAAGGGAACAGATGAGCCCCGTTTCTCTGGGCGCAGCCTGGGAACTATGTGTGTTCCGTAAGGTCTTTTACTTTTGAGGAGTAGGGGAAGGGAGTTTGAGGTGGGCTTGCCTTGCCTTAGCCGTGCACGTGTGAGTGGGGAAGGGAAGTATGCTAGGGAATGCGAAGAAGGAAGCTGGTGCCAACCACCCAGCCTACCCCATCCTGAGTGGAAGTTGGCACCTGGGGCTGTCAGGGAAGTTTCTGGCTCTTGAGTTTCTTTGTGGGAGCCCCCAGGGTGCCTGGGCAGAACACTCAGTCCCGGGAAGCTGCTGCCTGACCACAGACTCGTCCTATTCCAGCAGCAAGGGGTAGGCTGGTGACGGTCCCCTTATGTAGGGGAGGGAGTAGAAGGGCTGATGTGTGTGCGTGTTTTTGTCTACGTGCCGGGCCTGTGTGCCTGTCCCTGTGCACTCGAGAAGGGGTATTTCGATGGGCGGTGGTACTTTGGATGGGAGGAGTGTGTGGATTTCTGGGTTGTGAGTTTGCGAAGCAGACCCTGCCTGTCCTCAGAATGGGACCGTGGCTGCAGTCCCTCCCCACCTCCTCCTGTCTCTCCAAAGTGCATTCTTCAGGAATGGGATGGCAACGGGAAGAGAGCGAGAGGGAGGTCCTACAGCGACCATCAAGCTCATTCAATAGGACTCTTTTTCAAAGGGGTGCAGTAAGGTTTGAGCCTGGTCTAGCTGGTGGGGAGGGGCAGTAAGACCCAGAACTCCCGGGGTTCTGCATATGCAGTGACCAGGGGGATAGTGGAGTTGTGCGTTCGTTGGGACCCGGGGGTGTGGGGGGAGTCTGGGCTGAGGTGGGGGGATGGAGGATGAGCAAGCCAAAGTCCAGCGCCCTTCCAAGCCTAAATTCAGCTGCCAGTGCACGAACTCGTTCGGGAAGCCCGTCCTGGCAGGTTCCGGGAGGATCGGGAGGTGGGAATCGCAGGGCGGGGCGGAGGAAGGAGTGGGCAGCCGAGGACAGAGAAAGAGAGGCTGGGGAGGGACCCGGGGAGGTAGAAAAGGGGAGACGAGGAGGGAGGGGGAAGGGGGGGCGGAGAGGAGGGGAGAGGTGCGGCTGTCTTGCTCATAGCCAGTCAGTCGAGGGCGGCCGCTGGGACCCGGCGACGTCGTCGGAGGCTCCACTAGGGACCCAGGCTGCGGAGTGCCCGATCCTTTCGTGGCTAACGCCCCTCCCTTGGTCCCTTCGGGCTCACGTCGTCGTCGTCCCCAGTCCTGCTTGGCGCGGAGCGGAGCGGCCGAGGCAGAAGCACCCAGGAGAGCAGGTGAGAAGGGCCGGGCGGGCGGCGCGCAAGGCAGAGGAGAGCAGGGGCGGAGAGCCGCGAACCCAGGAGCTGTCCCTCCAGAGGAGCTGTCCACGGATGGACAGTGCCCAGTATGAGAGGGCCCCAAGACTTTCGGAGCGCACAGCCTCCCAGACAGCAACAGTGGTCGGAGTGGGGGGGGGTCATTTAGGAGACTGCGGAATTCCACTGTTGGGGGTGCCTGGGCTGGGAAGAGATGGACGACCAGGGCTCCCCACTCCTCAAGTCCTTCTCATGTCCCCTAAAACGCATCTGCCAAGCCAAGCCTCGAAGTCCCTGCTTTCTGTGCTCAGCCTTAGGGTCTGGGAGCATCATCCCTGGCACAGAGACAAACCTAGCTCTCTCCAGACCTTCACTGGGAAGGTGAGGGAAGCCGGCTTCAGGTGGCTCAGGGAGGCTGTGATGCCAAGCTGCCAGGCCAGCCTGCTGTCGGGTCTTCAGGGTAGAGCCTTCCACAGCCAGGGTAATGGGAGCAGATGTGGTTGGGCACCAAAGCACAGAAGGGCAAACATACCTAGACCCTCTAGGCCTGGCCCCAAGAGCTGAGGAAGGAGCTGGGCAGGGGAACCACCAAGACGTCAGCTGCCTAAGGCCTGTGCTCCCCTCCACAATGCCGCACTGGGCCAGTGCTTCCCCCTTCCCACCACCGAGACAGGGCATCTGTGGGGCCTTTACCATCTTGACCTTGTTTTGATGGGCCTCTGAAAGGAATCACCCTAAACACTACCACCGTCACACCAGTGTCTAAGCACAGCCAGCCCCAAGGACCACCACACCTTTGGGAGTGCACAGGATCCTGCCTGCGGAAGGTCTGCATTCCCTACCCAGTCAGGCCAGGCTGTCCCTGGCTCCTCCATCCTTGGGCCTGATTCATCCATCTTTCTGGATGCTCTGTGCCCAGGGTGAGCTGATGCCAGGGCCTGGGCTGTGCTTGCCTCTGAGTAGAGCTGCTGCTGCTACTGACAGTGGCTCAAGCTAGATATCAGCTTTAGGCACTTGGGACAGAACAGAGAGTGGGTTGATGGGAAACCAGACTGTGTACCTATGCCAACTTAGGTCTAGGGAGCTCTGCAGGTAGAAAATATATACCCTGCAGCCTTAATAACCGGTCTGTGCCCATGGCTAGCTCACATCTATGTATCTTCCAGATTAGTCTGCCTTTTCCTTGACTGTCAGGAGGCGCTGAGGGGACCTGACCCACCTTCCTATATCATCACCTTCTCATGGCACCTTCCCTGGATGCCTGCTGCCCAGACACTACCCAAGTGACAACATGTCTAGGAAATTCTAAGGTCCCCTTTGCTCTAGACACAGCCCAGGCACCCAAGCAAACCAGAGTGTCAGTAGAGCACAGGACCTTGAAGGGCTTGAGGGCATTCATGCACACACTCACGCATATCCCTTTTCTCAGTTAACTAGCGTGCCTTCTAGTCCATTCTCAGCCCAGGCCAGGTACCCTAGAGGACACTGACCCCAGCAGGTAGGGTCTTGCCCTTGAGAGTTTTGCTGTCTAGTGGGAGAAAGAGATTTTAATGAGTCCTAGGTGGAAAGAAAATGCATGCTCTGGCCCTGGAGGATTGGGTGTGGCCAGGTCCTCCCGCACTGCCCTAGGGCTGAGAGTTAACCTTGGGTTATAGAGCAGACTCAGGAGAGCAGGTCCAAGCTGGAGGCTCACTGCGGGACTTGGAACTCAGAGAGGTCACTGTGGACAGGGTCCTGCAGTGACGCCCCTCTACAGATGCTGACCTCCTCACGGGGCGGGAGCAAGGCTGTGGGAGGTGAGGGGTTCATGGTAGGCATGGATGGCTCTCGTGCAATACTGCCCTTTCTCGGTTCCCAGGTCTACGCTTGTGCTACACCAGAGCAGAAATCATTAAGATGCCTGTTCTGGAAAAGGGACCCTGTAAGAAGTCTGTAAAAACTCCCGGCAGTGAGGATGAGCCTGTGAGTAACTTTTGGAGCCATCTTTCTCATTCCTGCTTTCTCCAGTCACATGCCCTGAGCTCCCACAACAGTCCTGAGTGGGACTGGTCCCCACATTTGCCTATTCTGAGCCCTGCAGCCTCCTAGACAAGCGACAGGTTTGAGGGAGTAGCCTTGTTACTGGCGTCTGGCTCCAGACGTTCTAACAGGCTAGGCTCAGTCACTCACCACCAATATGCCAAAGAGACATAGACAGTAAAATAAGCAATCAAGGCAGAGAAAGGAGATTCAATCGGTTGGCACATTAGGAAGAGGAGTGGATAAAAGGACCCGGTGGCCCTAAATCCATCTTCAGGGCATCGCCATGAGCTTTAGGCTTGACTAGAGGAGGAATTGGTGTAGGGGATAAGTATGCATAATTAAGCAGTCCTGGTCAAGATGCGATCTAGTTGATCAGTATCTCAGCTGTGGTTCTGCAAGGTGGTCAGAGGAAGTTATTACTGTAATTGCTGGAAGGGAGAAGTCTGGTTTTCCAATGATTCCCCTGCTCCAAGGTGCAACTTCGTCATCATGGATGTCTACTCTCACTGGGGGGGGAGGGGGGAGAGGGGAGGGTTCCGCTCTGCATCTGCTGACCCTGGGATGTCAGGTGACTTCCGGTTTGTCACCATGATTGGAGATGTGAAGGAGAGTCCAGAACAGGGCATTGTGAAAGCTCAGTAGCTCTAACTCGTATTGTGCCTACAGCCTTGCAGGGTGGTGAGATGGGTTAGGTACGATGATTTATTTTATTTTATTCATTGATTTGCAAGGAGAGAGAGAGAGAGTGGGAGGGAGAGAACAGGCATGGCAGGACCTCCAGCCACTGCAAACAAACTCCAGATACATGTGACCCTTGTGCATCTGGCTTACATGGGTCCAGGGGAATTGAACCTGGGTCCTTTGATTTCACAGGCAAACACCTTAACCGCTAAGCCATTTTTCCAGCCCTCAATAATTTTTTTTAAAAGACAGTTACTTTTTGAGTTTTTTTCATACTTATACAAGATCAAGCAAGAGTTTGACACAAAGTAAAGGAGACAGACAAAATGAAGGCAGGGATTCCAGGCTTACAGCCTACTATAAGTCATCTTATGGGTTCAAGTGCTTTCTCTCTCTCTTTTTAAAATTATTTTTAAATTATTTATTGATTTACTTGAGAGAGATACAGAGAGAAAGAGGCATAGAGGAGGAGAGAGAATGGCATGCCAGGACCTCCAGCCCCTGCAAATGGACTCCAGATGCATGGGCCAGCTTGTGCATCTGGCTTATGTGGATCCCGGGGAATCAAACCTGGGTCCTTTGGCTGTGTAGGCAAGCACCCTAACTGCTAAGCCATCTCTCCAGCCCCCAAGTGCTTTTTTTTTTTTTTTTTTGAGAGATAAAGCAAGAGGTAGAGGGAATTGGCACACCTGGCCCTTAGCCACTGCAAATGAATTCCAGATGTGTGCGCCACCTTGTGCACCTAGCTTATGTGGGTCTGGGGAGTTGAACCTGGTCCTTAGGCTTCACAGGCAAGCACCTTAACCACTAAGCCATCTCTCCAGGCCCCAAGTGCTTTTTATTCTTTATTTATTTTATTTATTTATTAATTAATTAATTAATTTATTTATTTTAGATAGATTTCCACTCTAGCCCAGGCTGACATGAAATTCACTATGCAGTATCAGTGTGGCCTTGAACTCACATCAATAATCCTACCTCTGCCTCCCAGGGCTAGGATGAAAGGCGTGTACCACCACATTTGGCTCCCAAGTGCTTTTCTTTTTGTTTGTTTGTTTTTTCTGAATGCAGCTTCTAAGTGCCTGCTGTACGCTCAGGGTGCTGAGGTATTCTGACAGCCAAATTTCCTTAACCCAAGGGCAGAAAGAGTTCACTCAGGCACCATCTCCTCCCTCCTCCAACCCCAAGACCTCCCACTGTGCCCAAGTTCTACTTCTGACGTCTTTGAGGCTGGATGCCCTCTCCTAAGCAGCCCTACCACATCCCAGCTGCTGCCCCTGGTTCGGCCCCCAAACATTAGGCATCATCTTTTCCTCTGGGCCGAGGCAGTGCCTCCCTCCCTGGGTAAGCACCCTACTACACTGACCAGCTTTCCAGAGACTCAGCAACACCTGATTTCGGGCTGCTGCACATGCCAGTCCCTCTGCCACACCCCTCTTCCCCTTTCTGGCTTTGTCAGAACCTTCTGGCTTCTGTCCTTGCACTTTCTCACCACACTGCCCAGTCTATGCAGCTGATGCACACCTCTGTGCTATCTCCGTTCTGTGGTATGGTTCCTTCTTTCTTTCCCCTGCACTGGGCCGGGGCTTCCTGGAAAGCATTATCTCCAAGACCAGGCCAACCTGGCTCACATGAACCACCCAGGAAGTAGGTATGGGCTCCAGAATGCCCAAGTCCCTGGTGATAGGGCCAGAGGCCCAGGAGTGTCTTGAGGGGAGCTTCACCTGTCACTGTTTCTTTCACCTGGGCTGAGCCCGAGCACTTGGTGAGGCCCCCATGAAAGCCGGTGGGGGTTCCACTTAGACCTGCATGTACTCTTCGCCAGGTTATCAAGTAGGCTGTGAATGTCACAGGTCCTTGCCTCCCGCTGCTCTGCCTCCACCCACCCATAAACACAAGATGAGGGACCAGAGTGACTGGGGCTGAGGGGAGGGGGAGCTCTGGCTTACTGGGAGTGGGCTGAGCAACCTGGGCTGCTGCTCAGACCTGTCCTTCACCTACAGTTTGGTGCTGACGCCCACCTCTGGCTGGAGGGGTGAACTCTAGAGGCAGGATCAGACAGGTGGGGACTCATTCACCCCTCAGCACTCACTGGGTCATGACCGAGGGGGGAGCCGCAGGAGTAGACAGATGTTTTCAACAACCCACTGAGGGCAGAGCGAACCCATGGCTACCTCATGGAAATTCAACTCATCACCTTACTAAGCAGAAAAACCAACGTCTGACAACTGCACACAATTTCACAATGCTATTGAAAAGTTTGCTCTCCCATTGCAAAGGACTGAGGGAAGAAGAGAAGGAAGTGAGAAGAGTGAGAGAGAGGGTAGCCCAAGAGAAAAGAAGGAAAAGAGGGGATTGGGTACAGCTCACGGGAGTGCTGGCCTAGCATGTGCAAAGCTCTGGATTCCAGAGAGTGAGAAAGGAAAGAGAGAGAAGAAGGATGAGGAGGAGGAAGAAAAGGAAAAGGAAGAGGAAGAAAAAGGAGAGGAGGAGACAGAGAAAGAGACAGACAGAGTTGAGGATAAGAGAAAGTTGGAGGAAGATGTTATATGACCTGGGACTAATCTCTTCACAAGGTGGATCTTAGTTTCCTCAACTGTAAATAAGACCCCCCCAAAAAAAATCCTTGTCCTTGGGTGGGCATCGTGGCACATGCCTTTAATTAAGACCAAAAAAAAAAAAAAATCCTTGGCCTTGGGTGGGCGTGGTGGCACACGCCTTTAATCCCAGCAGGCATCCCAGGAGGCAGAGGTAGGAGTATCATCATGAGTTCAAGGCCACCCTGAGACTATTTAGTGAATTCCAGGTCAGCCTGGGCTAGAGAGAGACACAGAGACACTACCTCAAAAAAAAAAAAAAAAAATCCCTGTCCTAGCTATGTGACAAATTGAAGACTTACCCAGGACTCCTAGGTGATTGTGGCTTGTCCACCTGGAAGGGCAGTACTTCTATGGGAAGACAGGGCTGAGGGAGGGGTTCTTGCTGCCTCTTACCACACTTGGGCCCCAGAGATAATAAACTTCCCTTGGGATTTCCCTTGGAGGGACAAGGCCTGTAATGTCACAACATTTTATGATCTGCCTACCAAGACCAGATAATTTATCTCTCAGGGAAGAGAAAGTTTTATTTTTGTCCTATGGGTGCAGTGCTGAGGCTTAGGGAGATCAGACAGGGAAGACTTCCACTGTCCCTATTCCAACCCTCATAATGAGTAAACATCCTGTCCGGCATTCATACCCGGTAGGAGCATGACAAGAAACTCGGGATAGGACGAGCCACCTGCACTTCTCTAGGAAACATTTGCAGAAGGCCAGTCCCTAGGGCAGCTGAATTGTTTCTACCCAAAGCCATCATATTAAAAAAAATTATTGATTTGAGAGAGAAATAAGCAGAGAGAGAGAGAGAGACAGAGAGAAAGAGAGAGAGGGACAGAGAGAAAGAGAGAGAATGGATGCACCAGGGCTTCTAGCCACTGCAAACAAGCTCCACACACATGCACTGCCTTGTGCATCTGGCTTATATGGGTACTGGGGAATTGAACCTGGCTCCTTAGGCTATGCAGGCAAGCACCTTAACTGCTAAGCCATCTCTCCAGCCCATCCAAAGCCATCTTTGATCTGTTCAGCTCTCTCCACAAGGGTAGCACCTTCTAGTGTAGAGATCATTTAGACCTTGGAGTCCGAGCTGAGAAACAATTTGCACATGAAGAGTGACCAGCAGCTAACAGTATCGTCAATCATCTGTTGTCTCGGACGTCCTTTGTGGATTGAAAGCACATTCAAATCTGTCATCTCTTTGATCCGGTGAGAGGATCGTTTCTCAAGGGAAGAAATGAGCATGGACAGAGGGACAGACCTAACCAGAGTCACACAAGTGAGCAGCAACAGGACCAAGGTGTGAGCCCGGATCTGTCTGGTTTTAACATCAAGGCCTTTTCCCCTGCACTTTGTGTCATCCTAGGACCCTAGTACAGTTAGGGACAGGGACAGCAAACAGGATGGTCCTTAATTCACAATTCTGCTGAGCCAATCCCAGTAAACAGATAGGTCCAAGGATAGGGGAAAAAGGTGAGACAGGGGGCTGGGCAGATGGCACAGCAGTTAATGGCTCTTCATTGCAGGCCTGCTGAACCTAGTTTGATTCCCTAGCACCCACATAAATCCAGATGCCAAGCTGAGTACTTGTCTGTAATCCTAACACACCCCCAGTGTTTGCAGTTTGCAGTGGCAAAACCCAAGGCAATCCTGTCTCAAAGAGGAGGCAGAAAGTGAAGACCCACATCCCAAGGTAACCCTCTGACCTCCACAGATGTGGAATATGTGGCACATGCCCATATACCCACCATACATCATACACATCCACACAAATACAAATAACAATAAATATAGGGCAGAATAAGAAACATCCTGGCATTAACTCAGGAACAGGCATGGGCCACACTAAAGGCAGCCTCTGTGAGTGCCTATGGACTCTCTTTTCTAGGTCTTGCCCAAATTGCCTGTGCCCCCATTGCAGCAAACACTGGCCACTTACCTGCAGTGCATGCAGCACCTGGTACCAGAGGAACAGTTCAACAAGAGTCGGGCCATTGTGCAGAGGTTTGGAGCTCCTGGTGGTCTTGGTGAGATTCTACAGCAGAAACTTCTGGAGCGGCAGGAGAGGACAGCCAACTGGGTAAGGTTGCTGGATGGGAGCCAACAATGGACAAGTGGCAAATGTGGAGATGGGAGGAAGGATGTGAGAGTGTGATAGGTAATGTATATGGGGTAGAGTGATAGGTAACATAGATGGGGTGGAGTAATAGGTAACATAGACGGGGTGGAGTGATAGGTAACATAGACGGGGTGGAGTGATAGGTAACGTAGACGGGGTGGAGTGATAGGTAACATAGACAGGGTGGAGTGATAGGTAACATAGACGGGGTGGAGCGATAGGTAACGTAGACGGGGTGGAGCGATAGGTAACGTAGACGGGGTGGAGCGATAGGTAACGTAGATGGGGTGGAGCGATAGGTAACGTAGATGGGGTGGAGTGATAGGTAACATAGATGGGGTGGAGTGATAGGTAACATAGATGGGGTGGAGTGATAGGTAACGTAGACGGGGTGGAGTGATAGGTAACATAGATGGGGTGGAGCGATAGGTAACGTAGACGGGGTGGAGCGATAGGTAACATAGATGGGGTGGAGTGATAGGTAACGTAGATGGGGTGGAGTGATAGGTAACATAGACGGGGTGGAGTGATAGGTAACGTAGACGGGGTGGAGCGATAGGTATCATAGATGGGATGGAGTGATAGGTAATGTAGATGGGGTGGAGTGATAGGTAACGTAGACGGGGTGGAGTGATAGGTAACATAGATGGGGTGGAGCGATAGGTAACGTAGACGGGGTGGAGCGATAGGTAACATAGATGGGGTGGAGTGATAGGTAACATAGACGGGGTGGAGTGATAGGTAACGTAGATGGGGTGGAGTGATAGGTAACATAGACGGGGTGGAGAGATAGGTAACATAGATGGGGTGGAGTGATAGGTAACGTAGATGGGGTGGAGTGATAGGTAACGTAGATGGGGTGGAGCGATAGGTAACATAGACGGGGTGGAGTGATAGGTAACATAGATGGGGTGGAGTGATAGGTAACGTAGATGGGGTGGAGTGATAGGTAACGTAGACGGGGTGGAGCGATAGGTAACATAGATGGGGTGGAGTGATAGGTAACAGAGACTGGGTGGAGTGATAGGTAACATAGACGGGGTGGAGTGATAGGTAACATAGATGGGGTGGAGTGATAGGTAACAGAGACGGGGTGGAGCGATAGGTAATATAGACGGGGTGGAGTGATAGGTAACATAGACGGGTAGAGGACAGGGCCAGAAGATAGAAATAGACTCGTCAGGGACTGACAGGCAGTGCTCAGACACATAAGGAAAGGCAAGGGACCAAACATCCAGGGTGGAGAAGGAGCAGAGAAAACAGGACATGGTATGGGATAAAGATGGAGGATGTGGGATGTAGTGAATTCTCTGTGGTTAAGGCACTTGTCTGAAAAGCCTATCGGCCCAGGGTTCAATTCGCCAGTACACACATAAAGCCAGATGCACAAAGTGGCACATGCATTTGGAGTTCATTTGCAGTGGCTAGGGGCCTTGGCATGCCCATTCTCACCCATTCTCTTTCTCTCTCTCCTTGTAAATAAATATAAATAAATAAATAAAATGTTTTTAATAATAATAATAATAATAATAAAAGATGGAGGATGTGCCTGGAGCACTGGGAAGGACGCAGGCCAGCACACAGCCAGAGCTGAGTGTATTATGGAATGAATGAATAATTACTGAGGGTCCCAGAGCTCCCTCCAGGTAGGGCGGTATAGGACTGGTGACCTCTGCTGACTGAGGCGCCCTGCCTGGGAGGGGATGTGTGCAGTGTCAGGGGTAACGACGCCCCTTCCCTTCGCTTGCTGGCAGGTGTCTGAGTACTGGCTGAATGATATGTATCTCAATAACCGCCTGGCCCTGCCGGTCAACTCCAGCCCTGCTGTGATCTTTGCTCGGCAGCACTTCCAAGACACCAATGACCAGCTAAGGTGAGGCCACGGTGCCGCCCCTGGGCTTGCGGCTTGGGAACCTGCCCAAGGTAGGAGGCCTAGCCCCAGTGCCAGGAGGGAGAAACCAAAGCTTGTGCATTGGCTGAGCTTGCTGGGGTCAAACACCGTTAAGACAGCAACGACTTGGGCCAATGGGGCAGGAAGGAGGTTAGGTACCTAGGCTTTAAGAAACACACGATCTTCCTCAAAATACACTGATGTGAGGGGCACACTGATGGGGGTCATGGGCCCTGAGAACTTCCACAGCAGTTTGACCTGGCTGCACCCTTTAAGCTGGCACATGTGTCATCTCAGCCGTGGTCCTGGCTGGCAAACACGGCTCCAGGTGCCTGAGTGTGCCTCTGTGCCCTCCGCGAGTCCCGCTCCAAACGGGCTCCAGTGGGGGGAGGGAGCGCCCCTCCCTGCCGGCACCGCTGCCATCTGCTGCAATTTCAGAGCTCACTGAGCCGCTGGAAAGGCCTCTGGGTCCTCCGAGGATGACAGCGGTGCTGGGGCGGAGGGGGCGTGCAGGGGAAGGGTCTCCCTGCTGGAGTCTGTCAGAATTCTGCTCTCAAGACCTGAATACGGATGGGCGCGGTTCACAGGGGGTGGAAGGGCAACATGGCCTGAGGAGAAGAGAGGGGGCCCCCCAGCCTCTGGCATGGCTCAGCAGCGCTAGAAAGACTGGCAGAGTAGACCGGGTGCATAGGCAGCCTGCCCCTGCCCGGCTCGGCCCAGCCCCACCACCAGGAGGAAGACTGTGCATGGATGAATTTCTGAAAAAAAAAAAACTCTTCTTCAAATTGCATGTGAGGGCCGTTTTCCCCCCTATGCAATTAAGCCAGGTCTCGTCATCCACAGACAGTTAAGATGGCACAGTCCCCAGCACTGGTCTCTGGAGATTTCCCTCCCAACGCTCGTTTTTTTACTTTTCATTAGCCACCAAGGGGGAATCAAATGACAGACTTTTTTTTTTTTTTCCCAAGAGGCTGGATTCCTAAGAACTCCAGGTGTCCAGGGCTGGTTCAGCCCCAGACTGGGTCTGGCCCATGGGGAACCCCAACTCCTCACCTCCCAAACCCTTTCCCTGCACTCACTCCATGTAATTTCCCGGCTCCTCTTCCTTCGTGTGTTTCAGGCTTCCTCTCCTGCCAGAGCTGAGCCATCCCCCAAAAGACCATTTGTAATCTAAGGCTCGTGGTAACCTGACAGCGTGGGGGGGGAGGGGCAGTGGGAACCACATCCCATTAGTGCACACGGGGCCTGGCATATGGCAGGAGATAGATGGGTGAGTTTGACATGGAGGGAGGGGCAGGGAGAGCAGAGAAGGAGAAAGGTAGAGAGGAGGAAGTTGGGGAGTGGGGGGTAGGGAAGGAAGAAGGGAGGGGAGCTGCACTGGGGAACCGCTGAGACTCACGTCGCTCTATCACCCCACAGATTTGCAGCCAGCCTCATCTCTGGGGTGCTCAGCTACAAGGCTCTGCTGGACAGGTAGGCCTGGGCCCAGCCTGGGAGGGGCAGGGCTCTGGGTGGGCATGCTGGGTGCACATGTGTCTCCCCACCAGCCTAGACAGGGAGTTTTGGAGGGTAGGGACCTGATCTCTTTCCAAGGGGGTGAAAATCTCCTACTCACTGCCACACATCACAATGGCCTTTAGTTGAGCTAGCCTGGCCATTAAGCTAGAGTAAGCACTGCCTATCTCTAATCTCAAAAATGCCCTTTCATATAGACGTCTCTCCTCCTGTAGTAGTGTGAATTAGATGGCTGGGGGTCTAGAGGTCCCCTGGAAGGTGGAGAGGGGTATGGTGTTAGAGTAAGCCGTGGAGAGCGCAATAGGGCCACTTGGGAGGGTTGGCCTCCCCACTCTGAGCTTCAGTTTACACACTCCTCCTCAGTAGTCATGGGGTGCTCCCACAGATGGTCAGAGCTGTGTAATCACAACTCCCCCACTCCCAACCAACCAACCCCAGGCACTACTTGCTTCTAATCTTCAGCAAGAAGAGTGAAGGGGCCTGGAGGTCCTAGGTCCCCAGTGGAAGACACTATAAGGACATCAAATGTTAGGATAAATGAGGGACCGAAAGCAGGGTTTTTTGTTGTTGTTGTTGTTGTTTGTTTGTTTGTTTGTTTTTGCCCAGATAAGGAAGTTGAAGCTCAGAGAGATTAAGTAACACACCCACGGTAACACAATGGAAAAGCGACAGAGCAAGGAGGCCTACAAGGGCAGCTCGCACTCTTGGATCCCGGTGGATCCAGCAAAATTTTTACTCAGCCTTGGAGCAGAAGCTCCAGGCAGGTCAGACCCACCGTCTCTCTGGAGGGAGAGTCAGAGAGGCTGAGCTTAGGTCCTCGGGTCAGCACACAGGAATCTGAATTCAGATGCTCACAATGACAAGAGCATTGACCCGGGGCCAGTCTGATGGCTGAGAACTACCGCCCCTGTCTGTCAAATGGGAAGACCAGCAGTAGCGTCCCTCTGGGGCTACTGTGACCGACGCTACTGAGAGGATGCCTGCGTGCTTTCAGCGCTGAGCTGGGCACACGGCGGGCCATCCACTACCTGTCCGGACCACACATCCTTCAACACGCTCCTTTCCCATGCCAGGCCAACAGTCCTGTGGACTGTTCTCTCCTGCCAGTCTCCAGAGCTGCCCCCACCCTCTTCAGAGCATGTCAGGTCTCCTAGAACTCACTCCTGTGCTCCCAGAGCATCTGTCTTCAGAGAGCCTGTCCCTTACAGCACCCTGGCTATAGAAAGGAGGAGGAAGGGCATCAGCCCTCTCCATGGAGCCTGGGGACTGTGGAGCATCCACCGCGGGCAGGTTTGACCCCCGGCTCTTGCACAGATGTGCATATGCGTGTGTGTGTGAGCAAACTACACACACACACACACACACACATTCATGCATACCTATATAAAAATTCCCATGTCCCATGCTTGCAAATATAAGTCTGTCAGAATGCCTGTTTGGGTCCTTTCCTTCCCTACTTTTTCTTCATTCCTTTGTTCCTTCTTTGCCCCTCTCCATCCTTCCTTCCTTCTGTTGTTTTCAGCGTATTGATATTGGGAAGATGAAGAGAAATTAGACTTTGTACCTGCTCTCAAAAGGTTCTCAGGCGTTGGGCAAGAGAAACGCAAAATCCAGTTCTAATCCTCCTCGGAGTCCCAGACAACTCCATTGGGTATTACCTTGCAGTTCCCTGCCCAGGCCCATCGGTTCCCTCGCCTGTCCTACCTTCTTACCAGCTAGCACATCCCTAGCTGGTAGGTCTAGGGACTCAGCGGTAGCCTGAGGTCCCTCTCTCTCCTGCACCCTGCCCCTCAGACCACACACGGCGCTCACATGTAGTTACCATCCCCCCTCCAGGGCAAGTTCCGAAGCCTCACATCACTTTCCCAGCCCAGCTACAGAATTCTTCCTTGTATTTCCTGGACTCCACGTTGGTTCTTTCCTTACATAACCAGGGTCATTAAAAAAGCAAAACAGGGCAGGATATGGTGAGGATCCCGTTCGCCAGTTGAGCACCTGCCTAGCACGGGTGACGCCCTGGGTTTGGTTCTTAGTTCCACTTAAAAAAAAGCAAAGCTGGGAGTGCAGCTCCGTGGTAGAGTGTGTGCTTAGCATGGGCGAGGCACGGGGTTCAGCCCCTTTCCCCCCACCCCCTGCCCCCGGGCATCGGAAAGGAAAAAAGCAAACATAATCCAGATCATGCACCTGCATGTTAAAGCCTCCTTCGTAGGGTTTCTACTGCAACAAGAATGAGGTGCCAAGTGCCAACACCACCGCAGCCCAGGGGTCCTGACCTTGCCTGCTTCCCTGGCCTTCTCTTCACGTAGCTGCACCCTCCCCTCCTGCCAGCTTCCTTCCTGCCTTCCATTGCTCACAGGTGCTTCTCAGATGATCTCTGGTGAAAGACCTTTATTTTTTAAACTTGGCCATTTTTTTTTTAAAAAAACACATCACACATTATGACAAAAATATTGCAAAGGCACAAAATACAAGACCACACGTTTTACAGTGCTGTAAGTACAGACATGCAAGTCTCCTCACATTGCTTTAGATGCTTCTGCATTCTAGCCTTCACCTTGTCACAGGTTAGTCCGTAGTTCAATGCCATCACGTGGAGTGACAGTGTCATGGGATATGGCTCCCTGCTCATTGCTGTAGCAGCATCTTAGCCTTTGGGCTCAGCTCAGTCAAGTAGGCCTCCAGGAGATGTCCCCTTTGCCTAGACCTCCTGCCCTGCCAGCCATTTAATCTTATTACCTGAAAACTCTCCAGTTCATAGCTCATAGTCTACTCCTGGGCAACGCATCCCTGGACACACGCTCAAGGACAGTATGAAAATAATGTCTGTTCGCCACTACTCTCCAGGCCCCCGAATGGTGCCTAGCATAGAAGACATGCTCAGCAAACTTTGGTGGCTGAAAGGGTGAAAGGATGCATATGCATCAATGAGTGGGCTGGATAAGTGCACGCTGAATAGATGGAGAGCAAGTGGATAAGTGCATGGACGGTAGGTGTGTGGATGGGTGGTTACATGTTTGTACGTGTGCACGATGGATGGGTGAATGGAAGGATGCGTGAATGTATATACAGCTGGCAGACAGATGAACGGAAAGATAGCAAACAGATATATGGAAGAATGGATGAGTAGGCGTGTCATGGTGATGGATGGATGGAAGGATAGAGTGAATGGACAGGTGGATGGATGAGTAGGTGGTAGATAGATAGATGAATGGGGATGGGAAGATGCATAATGGACAGATGGGTGAGCGGATGATAGATGAATGGTGGTGTAAGTGGGTGGACGCACGATGGTGGTACGTAGATGGTGGGTGGACAGATGGATGGGTTCATGATGCACAGATTGATGGATGCCAAGACGGACGGGATGATAGACACAAATCATTCAGAGACCCGATGATAAAACAACGCCCTACCTCGAACTTAGAGGACGCAAACAGAATATGAGAAAGAGCAGGCTCTTGAAGGAGGGATGTTCTAAATGGAGCATTGGCGTGAACTGGAGGATGGGTATGCCCAGAAAAGATGAACATGAACAAAGGTCTAGAGGAGTAGGTGGTGAGAATTGCATATGCGGTTCCCGAGACTGGGGTGAAGGAGGAACAGTGGGGCTTTTGAGGGAATGTTGAGCATCTTCATGGGCCATGGATGTGAGCTGCCCAGTATATATTGCTTTTTCTTTTTTTTTTACGTATTTTTTAATTGTTTTGTTCATTTTTATTTATTTAGTTGAGAGTGACAGACAGAGAGAGAAAGAGGCAGAGAGAGGAAGAGAAAGAGAATGGGAGTGCCAGGGCCTCCAGCCACTACAAACGAACTGAAGACACATGCGCCCCCTTGTGCATCTGGCTAACGTGGGTCCTGGGGAACCGAGCCTCAAACCGGGATCCTTAGGCTTCATAGGCAAGCACTTAACTGCTAAGCCATCTCTCCAGCCCATATATTGTTTTTTACTAAAAATTAAATTTAATGTAATTAGAAATTAAGTTACATTTAATTGAAAATTAAAAATGGAGACCGACTCTGCCATTGTTTAGTTCTGGATTTGGTGCCCCCATTTAGCCTAGTCAATACAATAGAGGGTTGAGGTGCAGCTCAACCTGCCTTGCATACACAAGGCTCTGGGTGTGACCCCAAGCACCTCAAAAAAAAAAAAAGGTCACCAAAGGACTAAGTCTGACTCCTTCTCTTCTCCATCCTATCTCAATTTCCTGCCTTTCTTATGTTCTCCCCTCCCCCACCGCCTACCCCCACAGCCACTCCATCCCCACTGACTCCGCTAAGGGCCAGCTCTCGGGGCAACCCCTCTGCATGAAGCAGTACTGCAGGCTCTTCTCCTCCTACCGGCTCCCTGGCCACACTCAGGACACACTGGTGGCCCAGAAGGGCAGCATCATGCCGGAGCCTGAGCATGTCATTGTGGTCTGCTGCAACCAGGTAAGTGGCCCCTTGTCGGCTTTGCAACCTCTCAGACCTGGGGAAGGGGAAGGCATGCAGTGGCCAGGTGTGTCCATCTATTCCTGCCTCTTCACAGGTACTCAGGACAGTCCCCTGAGTCATACAGTGAGCTGGGGATGTAGTAGCCGCCAAGGTCTCCCATCAGCAACCCGTCCATTTCTCTCCACTGGCTATCTTTTAAGAGTGGTAGGAATATTCAGTAAGGAATACAGCCACGGGGCTTTTACCTCAACTCCAAGGAGCCAGGCTGCGCTAAAGAATGGACTGATGAACTGAGTGAGGGTCATCAGTGAGGTCCAGGGTGTCCTTGGCTCTGTCACCTGCCCATCTATTTATTTCCTTATAGTCCATGACCTTCCTAGAGACTAGATGAACAGAGTGAAGGGCTGGCAGACAAGCCCTCCCATGTGCCAGACTTTGGGCCCCAAACCTACAGTCATGTCTTTTATTTAATACTCATGATGACCCTGCAGAGGTGGCCTTGAGTCTCCATTTGACAGATGAGGGAGTGAGACTCTGAGAAGTGGTGTGTACAAGAGTGGGAAGGACCCGGGACTTACCAATAGCCCAAGGCCAGGTTCTGAACCCCACAGCTCAGATCTTCAGGGTTCCACAGGACCAGTAAGAAATCCATGGTGAGGGAACAGGCCAAGCATGAAGGCTCCTAACACCTTCCTGCAGAGCACACCACACTATATATTCTCTATTAATGCTTGACAAAAGCACCCTCTTTCTGTTGTTGTTAAGCGTTCGTTTGACGACCATCCAAGCCTCCCTCTGGCCCCTGGGCCTGTGTCGTGTTTACCTCTTGAGCTCTTATCACACTGTCATAAATTGGGACGCTCAGTAAAGTCCGTCATCTGAGGATAGCTGTGACTACTGTTTCCAGGCTTAAAAGCCAGCAGGAGGCTTCTCAGACCATCTGATACCCTGGCCAGCCAGCAACTCAATGAAAGCCTCTATCTCCCTTCAAAGTCCAGCCCGACATTTCCCAGCCCCACACACAGTGCAGTCCCCACTTTGCAGAAGCTGGCTCGATGGCCCTGCTCTGAACCAAGCTGCACAGACGCTGGTGAGGGTGGGGGTGTGGGGGGAGCCAAGTCATGTCATGTCCATCAGCCAAGAAGGATTGTTGCAGCCTGTGCCAAGAGAGAGAGAGAGAGAGAGAGAGAGAGAGAGAGGGGACGAGAGAGAGAGAGAGGGGACGAGAGAGAGAGAGAGAGAGACCCTTTTCCAAGCCCAAGGGTGTAGCTTACAGAACTAGAGAACGACAGCAGCACATGGCTTACATGCAAAGCACACACACGCACGCATACATGTATACGTGTACATGTGGCTTCCCCATTTTAACCCTCCTCTGCAAGTTATTTGTTGGCTTGCAATTTTGACACCTGGCCCCATAGTTCTATCTGGAGCTAGTTTGTCCTAGTTCGTTATACACTGGATTTTTTTTTTCTTTGATGAGTTTTAGAGTAGACTACATTTTACTTACCCAGTCTACTCCTAAAGAACAGTGAGTCTCTTTTTTTGCTGTTGGCTGATTAAAAAGGGCTGATATGCACACAACTCTTTCATGCCTTCCAGGGCACATGGGTGTGTTTCCCTAAGCCCTGGGCTAACTATGCATGTCAATGTGCAGTTGCTGAGTCAGAGACAAGAACAGTCTTGGTTCTGATTGACACTGCCCTCCAACAGAGGCCATACCAGTTTATACTTGATTCCCTGCACACATAATGGTTTTGCATGCGCACAAAAGAGAGCCTGCTTTGGGCTGAATTCAATCTGGCCTTTGCTGTGGAGAACTTGGAGTTAGTTCAGCGCACCCAACAGCATGGTAGCTCCTCAAAATGAAATGATGCAAAACTACCAGACCCCCCCCCACCCTTGGGAACCTTGGACCTGAGCATCCCGCCCCTCCCCCACACCCCGATCCTGAGCTCACTCACGAAGGTTCAGTGAAGGCCCGGCGCCTTGGCTGGCTGCCACAAGTGACGCGTTTGACCTGTTTCCCCCACAGTTCTTTGTCTTGGATGTTGTCATTAATTTCCGCCGTCTCAGTGAGGGTGACCTATTCACTCAGTTGAGAAAGATAGTCAAAATGGCGTCCAACGAGGATGAACGCTTGCCTCCAATCGGCCTGCTGACATCAGACGGGAGGAGCGAGTGGGCCGAGGCCAGGACGGTGCTCATGCAAGGTTAGCTGCAGTACCTGGCATATGTCCATCCCATCTTCACGCCCATCGGATCTTCCTCATCCAGGGTTGGGCATCATGGCCTCATCCCCATGAACCATAGTTTGGGGAGCTCAGGACTCCCTCCGACTCGAGATGGTCTGGTGGGAGGCCCCGGAAGCAGAAAGGTACCAGTTGCACCCTGGTGTGCTGGTGGATGATACTGTAGCTTTCTGGGTGAGATTAGGGGCCATTTGGATTGGGGTTGTTTGGGGATACTGGGGAGGGATGGTTTGCGGTGGGAAGACGGCTGGCTACGTCAGCAGCTGTGTTCTGCTGATGGGCTGTGCTGGGTTCATTTGAAGACCTTAGTGTCTGGGAGGGCAGGCAGGCGAGGCTTTGGCATAGAGCCCACCTCCAGGAGAGTAGCTTGGCCTCCTCCTGGTTTCTCGGTCTTGAGACTTTTCATTTTCTTTCTTTCTTTCTTTCTTTTTTTTTTTTTTCGAGGCAGGGTCTCACTGTAGCTCAGGCTGACCTGGAATTTGCTATGTCTTCTCAGGCTGGCCTCAAATCCATGGTGATCCTCCTACCTCTGCCTCCCAAGTGCTGGGATTAAAGTCATGCGCCACCCTGCCTGGCTTGAGACTTTTCATTTTCAAGATAACCCCCATCTCTCTGGCTGTCTTTATGAAAGTTTCCAAGCATTCACATTAGAAAACTCAGAAATAGTTTTAAAGGTTTGTAATCCTCTGGAAACTGCTTGACCAAAGCCAGTTTTCATTGGAACTGGGTCGAATGCTTTCCTTTCTTGTCCATGTCCTGGGATAAGAAGCTAAACTTCTAAGAGTCTTCCTTCACCACTGGGCATTGCAAGGGGCCAGGATATGCAGTTACTTGCAGTGTGCCTGAGGTGAGGTACCAGTGGGACAATGCCTCTGTCCCCAGTGCAGGCCAGGACAAGAGAGGTCACAGGCAGGAGGTCCAAGTACACGGGAATGGCGTGTTTAGCCTTATGAAACAATGGGGACAGTATGTGCCACACAGACAGAGCCCAGGACTTCAGGGAGGGAATAGAGTCCTTTGGTGAGAAACACAGGTATGGAGCAAAGTCCTGTGCCCTGAGTAAAAGCAGAAAGAGGGATGGAGGAAGGGCATCTACACGGGCAGACAAGTGTGGGCAAAGCTGATCACTGCACAGGGACATGTTCCTCTGCCCTAGGGACTACAAAGAGAGCAGCTGGTGGGCAACAATGGCTGTGTTGATCAGATGTACTGGGTCTGACTCCTTCGTGACAATCATTTGCATTTTCTGCTCTCTCTCTCTCTCCCTCCCTCCCTCTCTCTGTCTCTCTCTCTCCCTCCAGAGCCTTATAGCTTTACCTCATGCAAAGCTCAGCTTTGGTTTTAAGGCCTCAGTCCTTCCCATCACATCAGCACACTGTCCTCTTGACCCTTTTCCTTATTGTGACTTAGGAGTTCTGTGAAGGAGCCCTAGACTTGTTTGGTCAATGCCAGTTCTCACAATCTGCAGAATCTAAAGGGACAGGGGCCTACTGGGTTTAACTTCCAAGTCTGCTGTGTTAACCATGGTATCCCTGCAATCATACTTGTGGAAAGGATACCAAGGATACAGACCTTAATTTTATTTCCCAGTTATCAATTAATTGTTCTTTCGTTCAATGTTTGGGCCCCTCCTGTGCATGCTTGTCCTCAATAGAGGGTTGTATAGGGTGCAGGGAGAATTGCACCAAGTCTATTCTCAGGGACATAACCGCCATGTTGAGGAATTAATAACTTATCATTTGAAAGTAGTTAATTCCCTCAGGAGACTTTGGTGAAATCACATCTACTCTTCTTCCCTACAGGGATGGAGACAGGCATTAGAATAATCACCTCTGCTTCCCAGATGGTTTCCACTTTATTAGCAGGCCAAACCCAAGACAGCTAAATGGGGTTGCCTTAAGGTCTGAGTGCTTGGACTGCACTAATCGGAATTAATTTGTTAATGGCCCTTGATCTGGCTTTGTGAATGGAAGTGCTGTTTCTGAGGGAAGTTGGGCAGAAAGGGAATGCACGCCTCCCCTCGAGAAAAATCAATTAATTCAATTAGCACCACTGACAGTGTCCTGCACACAGCAGGAAACCAATTCCTCCTAGACTGGAGCTGGGGCTGTGGAACATCCACTGCCCATGGAGGGGAAACAGGGAGGCCACTTTGGAAACGATTTCAGTCTCAAAGTGAATCATGCTGAAAAAGGTGAGAGCATAGATGAAAAGATGGGTGTGGGTCTCACTACGTCTCCGATCAGAAGCATCATCAGAAAGGAGAGTGGAAGTGAGGGAGATTATTGGGCTACTGAAGGACGCGGGTGCTATTTGCTAAGATGGAGAGTGGGGTTGAAAATGGAGAGATCCAGTCCCATCTCAGATCCTGTTGACCTGAGGTGCCTTGAGTCATCTAAGTGGAGATGTCACATTAGATCTATGTGTCTGGAGCTGCAGGGAGAGGTCCAACAGATATAAATTTCAGGGCCATCAGGACCTATGTGACAGTTGAAGTCAAGGACCTAGATGAGATCATTTAGTATTAAGAGAGCGAGGTCCCTGGAGTCAAGTAGAGAGAGATGCAAAGGGGAGTGAGGTGCATGCAGCCCATGAAGTGCGGGAAGAGCAGGAGCTGAATCAGATTAAAGATGGGAAGCAGGGAGAGAATCGATGGCTGCATGGAACACCATTGAGAGCTTGAGAAAGAATAGGACAGAGGAAAGATGTTTGGCTTCTCAACTCTGACACTGTCAGTGAGCTTAAAAAGCTTGGGCTGGAGCTGGAGAGATGGCTTAGCGGTTAAGCACTTGCCTGTGAAGCCTAAGAACCCCAGTTCGAGGCTCGATTCCCCAGGACCCACGTTAGCCAGATGCACAAGGGGCACACATGTCTGGAGTTCGTTTGCAGTGGCTGGAAGCCCTGGCATGCCCATTCTCTCTCTTTATCTGCCTCTCTCTCTGTCACTCTCAAATAAATAAATAAAAACGAACAAAAAACAATTTTAAAAAAAAAAGAGGCTTGGGCTGAAGGAGCAGAATTGCCAATGGTTGTATGTGGATAGGAATGGCCAGTAGCAGAATGGGATTGTTGATGATGTGGTCAGTGACTAGAACCAGCAAGTGTGGGTGATTGCTCAGGCCCTCGGGCATTAAAAGGATCAGAAACAAAGAGAAAAAAAGCGGGGGGGGGGGTTTCTAGATGAGGATGATGACGATGATGGGTGTGGATTTGAATTTGGTGGTCTCAAAAACTTGTGTGTTTTGCATGCATGGTCCCCAGCTGGTTGGAAAATTTGGAGGTAGAGGTGGAACCTTGCTGGAGGAGGTGTGTTGTTAGGAGTGGGCTTAGGGGATGTTATAGCCAGCCAACTCCCCTTTGCTAGAACTCATCTCACCCACTCTCTTGCTGCTGTTTTCTTTGTTTTAAAATATTTTAAAAATACTTTATGTATTTGAGAGAGAGAGAAAAAGAGGCAGATACACAGAGAGAGAGAATGGGTGTTCCACGGCCTTCAGCCACAGCAAACGAACTCCAGACATATGCACCACCTTGTGCATCTGGCTTATGTGGGATCGGGGGAATCAAACTTGGGTCCTTTTGCCTCGCAGGCAAGCGCCTTAACTGCTAAGCCATCTCTCCAGCCCTCTTGCTGCTGTTTTCACCTGCTGTGGCAGAGGTGACGTCCAGCCTCTGTTCATGCCATGCTTTCCTTTGCCATCGTGAAGCTTCCCCTCAAGACTGTAAATCAAAATGCACTTTCCTATCATCAGCTGCTTTTGGTTGGGTGCTTTGTCACAGCAATATGAAGGTAACTACCACAATAAGATAGTGACAGGGAGGGAGAAGGTGACCCAAGAGCCCAGATCTTAGTGGAGGAAGATTGGGAAGAGGATGTGCAAGGTAGCATTGAGGGTTTGAGCCCCAGGGGGTCCAAGGACCACTAGGAGGCAGAGCCCACTCAGGGGAGCCAGCTGCCTGTCACAAAGTCTGTGCCTTTCCTCACCCTCATCTCAGAGCTTCCCCCATAGATCTCACTCAGACACTGTGCTGGGGTGTGTGCATTGGGCACTGTTGGCACCCCAGCAACCATGGGCCAATGCCAACGCCCTCCTGGGGGCCGTGGTGCCAGGGCACATGGGCCAAAACTGAAGCAGCATTTCAGAGAGTATCGTGAGGGAATATGGAGCCACACTCCAGGCCCGACATAGCCCAGGAGAAAGTGGGCCCTGAGGCCCATTCCAGGTGGGCTGAGGTCAGTATGACTCAGGCCGGGTTGTCTGAAGAAATGAGAATCATCAGTATTCTCTAAGCAGCAAGACCGATTCCTGGACCCCAGTGATTTTTCCAGTGGGACTGCATGGCCAAGGATTCTAGTTTGTGTGTGTAAGAGACAGAAAGAGAGAGAGAGGGAGAGAAAGCTGGCACACCATGGCCCCAGCCACTGCAGCCAAACTCCAGGTGTATGCACCACCTTGTGTGCATGCACGACCTTACTCATGCATCACCTTGTGCATCTGGCTGACATGGGCTCTGGAGAGCTTCCCAGGCAAGCGCCTTAACCGCTAAGCCATCTCTCTAGCCCAAGGATTCTATTTTTTTAAAAACAGCCTCCTGACTGCCTGCAGCTGAGGTTGGGACCCAGTTACCCACGGAGCAGTGTCTGTCACTCTTTGAATCCCACCTTTGTTCATGGTACTGTCCTGGACATTTACGACCCTTGTCAGAGGCTTTAATTTGCCTATGAGGTAGAGATTTTCCCCCTCCCCCTGAACAGAGGGGCTGCATCTCCCATGAGTTGTACAGTTCCCTAACTTTAGAGGTTGGGGTTGTGGAGCCTTGAGCACGCAGCTCCCCAGCTTGAGGTCTGCATGGCCAGGGGACAGAACGGACGGAGTCCGAAGATGAGCTTGGGAGCCTCAGAAGATGTCGGTACATCCTCTTAGGACTTCCCTCCCCACCAAGCTGTGAAACTATGGCCTCCTGAACCCAGGAGGAGCTAACACCATTATCGTGGACTGGAAATTTAATTAGATATTCGGCTCTGAGTCTGGAAGACTACAGTGCTTGTCAATTTGTAGGAAACGTATAGCCAGCTTGGAGAGGCCCCCTTGAGCCTGCTGGCTTTCCTGGGCTCTGCGTGGAGATCCTGCGAACAGACCTCATAGGCAGCTGCTCTCCGTTTACACAGTCCCGTAAATATTTATCCCCAGCAGCCAATTAGAGCTGAGCCGCTGCTTCCAAGGAGGGTGCCGACAGAAGGTAGCTCAGCTGTAGAGGGCCACGGTCGGTCATGGCTTACAAGAATCCCTCAGGATGGTGGGGGGCAGATTTTGCTATTTCAATATTGTCATCCAGAGCTGGGCAAGTCTGTTGGTTTCAAAACCAATTACACATTAGCAATAACAGTCCCTCTGATCTAATTGGCCCAGAAATACCTCCCGAGCTTTCCCGGTGGAATGTGATTTTCTCTCTCTTGGGAGAGAGGAGCTGGGGCCATGTCTCCCTCTATGGTAGAGCACAGAGACCCTTGTGGACATCCAGATAGGGAAAAGTGAAGGGGTCAGGGCAGGAGACCTGCCCATGACCTTGTTCCTGCTGGTCTGCAGGAGCCTGGGCTTGCTAGTCTATGGATGTAGAAAAAGCTGCCTGCCCGGCGGGTAGAATGGGGGCATAGCCACAAGAAAACAGATGGCCTGATGCCTGATGTACCAAGGGTGTTCGCTAAATGGTGGTTTTTATTAGATTTAGGGAAATTCTCTGGGGACATTTTGCCCAAAGCCCACAGCTTGCCTGAGAAAGTCTCATGAACTTGAAAAATTGGTACTTGCTGAGTGGGTATTGCTCATGTAGTCAGAGTCTGTATATAGCCTCCGTTTCTTGCACGCAGTCCCTAACCCTTGCTAATGTTGGTATACACACTTCCCACCTTCGTCTTTAGATTTTCCTCTGACTCTCTATCTCTGTGGCCTTCATCTCCCATTTTAGTCAGAGCACAATATTCGGGGTATGGGGCAGCTAAGAAGTGAATGTTTGCCTCTCTACCCTTCCCCACTGCCATCGTTCTCCTCAGTACTGGAGCCGTAAAAGCTCCTTACTTTGTCTGCCTTTTGAGGAAAGGTGATTAGAACCAGCAGAAAGAGAGTTTCTTGATTCTTTTAAAAAAATATTTTTATTTTATAGGGGCTAGAGAGATAGCTTAGTGGTTAAGGTGCTTGCCTGCAAAGCCAAAGGACCTCAGTTCAATTCCCTAGGACCCATGTAAGCCAGATGCACAAAGTGGAGCATACATCTGGAGTTCATTTGCAGTGGCTGGAGGCCCTGGCATGCCCATTCTCTCCCTCTCTCTCTCTCTCTGTGTCTTTCCCTCTCTCTCAAGTAAATAAATAAAAAATATATTAAAATTTTTTTAAATATTTTTATTTTATAAATTTTATAATTGTTTATAACAGACAGGGACACAGAGAGAGGAAGAGAGAGAAACATGGACATGCCAGGGCCTCTTGATGCTACAAATGAACTCCAGACACATGTACCATTCACTTTGTGCATGTGGCTTTACATAGGTACTGGGGAATTGAACCCATGCTTGGTGAGTTTTGCAACCAAGTGCCTTTAACTACTGAGCAACCTCCTCAGTCCGACTTCTTGATTCTTGAGTACTTTTTGTTCAATTAAGTTAAACTTGTTTTAGGATCACTGTTCATGCACATGCAGTTGGGAAAAACAATGCGGAGAGCCCACCTGGCCCTGTTTTCCCCTGATGGTGACATCTTGTGAAACTTTAGTGCCACATCAATCTAGGTTGTTGATGCTTGTGGTCAAGATGCCACCTCAAGAATCACCTATTAGCCTTTTAAACCATGCCCACTTTCCTCACACATCAACCCCTCTGTAGCTCCTATAAACCATAGAACTGTTCTTTCTTTCTGTAATCTGAAGACTATGTTTAATTAAATCATATAGTTGGCATGATTGTAGGCATTGGATATTTTCACTTGGCACAATTCTCTGAAGGGTCATTCAAGCAGTTGCATGAGTTAGTAGTTCATTTCATTTTAGCATTCCACGGTGTCACATACCACAGTTTCTTTAATCTTTTACCCATCAAAAGACATCTGGATTGTTTGCAGTTTGGGACTGTTATAAATAAAGCTATTATGAGCATTTGTGTACAGGTTTCTGTGGGAATATGTTACATTCCAGGAAAAAAAATTCCCCAGGAATGAAATTGGTAGGATGCGAGACAGTTCCATGTTTAGTTTTTCTAAATTAAATTAAACTTATTTATTAATTTGAGAGAGAAAGAAAGTGGCAGAGAGAGAAAGAGAGAGAATATGGGTGCACCAGGGCCTCTAGCCACTGCAAACGAACTCCAGACAAACGCACCACCTTGTGCATTGGCTTACTTGGGTCCTGGGGAATCGAACCTGGGTCCTTAGTCTTCTTGGGCAAGTGCCTTAACCTCTAAGCCACCTCTCCAACCCCCATGGTTAGTATTTTTTTTAAAGCAAGTGGTAAAATGTTTTAAGAGTGATTGAACCATCTCACATTCCCATCAGTAGTGTCTGCATGAACTCATTTCTCTTCATCCTCACCAGCATTTAGTACCATCATGATTTCTTATTTAATAATATCTCCATGTGGTTGGAGTTTTCTTAATAGTTAGTTATAAGACTATTCAAGTCGACATTTCATACTCAGTGCATTGGGAAGGTTTATATGTTTCAAGGATTGGCTCATTTCACCTAAGTTGTAAGATGTTTGTATGTCATTGTTCATGGTACTTTTTAAATTGTATTTTGTTTTTTGTTTTTTACATCTGTGAGGTCTGAGTGATATCATCTACCCCACTTGTGATATTGGTGATTCTCTGTCTCTCTCTTTCTCTCTGTCTCTGTCTGCCTATTTCTCTCTTCCCTCCCTCTTTTCCTCTCCCCCTCTCCCTTTGATTTGCTAAGCATTTAGCCCTTTAAATTTCCCTCTCATTGCTTTAGCTGTATCTGATAACATTTTTAAAAATATTTTATTTTGGGCTGGAAAAATGGCTTAGTGGTTAAGGCATTTGCCTGAGAAGCCAACGGGCCCAGGCTTGATTCCTCATTACCCATATAATCCAGATGCACAAGTGGCACATGCATCTGGAGTTTGTTTGTAGTGGCTAGAGGTCCTGGTGTGCCCATTCTCTCTCTCTCTGATTGAAAATAAATAATTAAATTTAAAAAATTATTTGAGAGAAAGAAGAAAGAAGGTAGAGAGGGAGAGAGAGAGAGAGAGAGCATGTTAGGGTCTCTAGCCACTACAAATGAACTCCAGATACATGCGCCACCTTGTGTATCTGGCTTACATGGGTCCTGGGGAATTGAACCTGGGTCCTTTGGCTTTGCAAGCAAGTACCTTAAATGCTAAGCCATCTCTCCAGCTTATGATAACTTTTTTCTTTATTTTTACTTATTTGAGAGTGACCGACAGAGAGAGAGAAAGAGGAAGAGAGAGAATGGGTGCCCAAGGGCCTCCAGCTAGTGCAAAAGAACTCCCGATGCATGCGCCACCTTGTGCATCTGGTTTATGTGGGTCCTGGGGAATCGATACTTGAACCGGGGTCCTTAAGCTTTACAGGCAAGTGCTTAACCTTAAGCCATCTCACCAGCCCTTATGATACTTTTGATATTGGTATGTTTTCATTTGTTGTTGAATATCATTACAATTTTCCTTAAGAGCCACCACTTTTGAGCCATGGAACATTTACAAATGTGGTTTTTAATTTCCAAACATTTGGGATTTTCCTGTCATTTCCTTCTGCTTTGCTTCCATCATAGTCAGAGAACAAACACATCTTAGTATTATTCCAATGCTACTTAGTTTGGTGAGGGTTGTTTCATGGCCCTGAATATAGTCTATCTTGGCAGATGTTTAATGGTTGTTTGAAAAGGATATCTATTCGTCTGTGATTGGGCAAATTTATAATAAATGTCAAATCTATCCAGTTGGTGAGTGGTGCCAGATTCTTCTGTGTCCTCACTGAATTTGTGTCTAGTTGTCCTGTGGGTGTCTGGCAGGGAAGGACTGACGTCTCCAAGTACAACAGTGCATGCATGCATCCCTCCTTGCAGCTCTGTGTTTGCTTCACATATTTTCTGGTGTGTTTGCTGCATATGCATTAGAACTGCTGTGTCAGCTTGGTAACTGTATCCTGTATTTAGTTTCTTTTTTTTTAAAAAAATATTTATTTATTTATTTATTTGAGAGGGAGTGAGAACATAAAGAAAGGGAAAGAGAAAGAGGCAAATAGAATGGGTGCACCAGGGCCTCCAGCTACTGCAAAGGAACTGGAGACGCCTGTGCCACCTTGTGCATCTGTCTTATGTGGGTCATAGGGAATTGAACCTGGGTCCTTAGGCCTTGCAGGAATGTGCCTTAACTGCTCAGTCATCACTCTGCCCCTCCCCCTTTATTTAGTTTTCTTAAGAGTGTTTAATTTTTCTTTCATTTATATATGGATATATATAATATTATATATATATATATATATATTTAATATATATATATCATGGAGAGAGAGAATTGGCTCACTAGGGTCTCCAGTCACTGCAATCAAACTCCAGACACATGTGCCACCATGTGCACATGTGAGACCTTGTACATCTTGTGTCACCTTTTGTGTCTGGCTTACATGGTACCTGGGGAGTTGAACATGGGTCCTTAGGTTTCCTGGGCAAGCACCTTAACCATTAACCCATCTCTCACATTTTATTTACACATTTTTTAATTTATTTGTTTGTACATGAATGGGTGTACCAAGGCATTCAGCTGCTGCAAATGAACTCAAGAAGCATGCGCCACCTTGTGCATCTGGCTTGCATGGGTCCTTGGGAATTGAACCGGGGTCCTTAGGCTTCACAGGCAAATGCCTTAACTGCTAAGCCATTTCCCCAACCTTTCAATACCTATTTTTAATTGGAATATTTAGATTATTTATAATTATAATTATTATTATTATTATGCTTAGGTATAACTTCTACTTTATTTTAGTTTTCATTATTAATTTTTTTTCTGGTTTCCCTATTCTTGTTTCCCTGTGGATTGCATGGTTATGTTTAAGAATTCTATGTTAGGGCTGGAGAGATGGCTGAGCCGTTAAGGCTCTTACCTGAAAAGTCTAAGGACTCATGTTCAACTCTCTAGATCCCACATAAGCCAGACACACAAGGTGATGCAAGTGCTCAAGGTCACACTTGCGCCCAAGGGGATGCATGCACCTGCAGTGGCTAGAGGCCCTGGCATGCCAATTCTCTCTCGCGCTCTCACTCTCTTGCATTAAAAAAAGCCAGTCTGAAGCCGGGCATGGTGGCGGACACCTTTAATCCCAGCATTTGGGATGCAGAGGTAGGAGGATTACAGTTAGTTCAAGGCCACCCTGAGACTACATAGTGAATTCCAGGTTAGCCTGGACTAGCGTGAGACCCTACCTCGAAAAAAAAAAAAAAGCCAGTCTGTGGGGCTTCCCCCCCCCCTCAGAAAATAAGAATTCTACTTTAGGGCTGGAGAAATGGCTTAGTGGTTAAGGTGCTTGCCTGCAAAGACAAAGGACCCAGGTTCAATTCAACAGTACCCACATAAGTCAGATGCACAAGGTGGCACATGTGTTTGGAGGTCACTTGCAAAAGGTAGAGGCCCTGGCATGCCCATTCTCTCTCTCTCTCTCTATCTGCTTCTTTCTCTCCATCTCTCTCAAATAAATAAACACATTTAAAAATATTAAAAAAGAATTCTATTTTAAGTATGTATAGTGTTTTAGTGTTGTCTGTTTGTATAGCTTTTTCCAGCAATTCATGTAAATATTACCTTAAGTATGTGCAACTGATCAGAGCGTATTGGTATTGAATAAGCCAATTCTGGTGTAGATCAGAAGACTTACTACCATTTCTATCATTTTAGTCTCCCCTATTTACAATATAATCATCTTAAGCAATTTCTTCATAAATATTTAGAACCATACCAGTTATTTTTGTTTCAATACCAAAGTATAATTTGAAAACTCAAATGAAAACAAATTTTTGTGCTCATATTTTTACTTGTTTCAATGTTATTTCTTCCCTTATAGCATTCCAATGACTCTTATTTCATAACTTTTTATAAATTTTTATTTATTTATTTGAGAGAGATATGGAGAGAGAAAGAGGCAGATAGAGATGGAGAATGGGTGCACCAGGGCCTCCAGCCACTGCAGACGAACTCCAGGCTCATGCGCCACCTTGTGCATGACACATGCGCCACCTTGTCCATCTGACTTATCTGGGTCTTGGGGAATTGAACCTGGGTCCTTTGGCTTTGCAGGCAAGTGCCTTAACTGTTAAGCCATCTCTCCAGCCCTCATCTCCTTTTATAAGGGAACTTCCTTTATTTATTAATTTTTATTTTATTTACTTACCTGAGAGAGAGACAGAAAAAGAGAGAGAGAGAAAGAATGGGTGTGTCAGGGCCTCTAGCCACTGCAAATGAACTTCAGATGCATGTGCTACCTTGGGCATCTGGCTAACGTGGGTCCTGGGGAATCAAACCTGAGTCCTGGGCTGGAGAGATAGCTTAGCGGTTAAGTGCTTGCCTGTGAAGCCTAAGGACCCCAGTTCGAAGCTCAATTCCCCAGGACCCACATTAGCCAGATGTTCAAGGGGGTACACATGTCTGGAGTTCGTTTGCAGTGGCTGGAGGCCTAGGCGCGCCCATTCTCTCTATTATATCTGCCTCTTTCTGTCTGTCACTCTCAAATAAACAAATAAAAATAAACAAAAACTAAAAAAAAAAAAAACAAAAAAAAAACCTGAGTCCTTAGGCTTCACAGGCAAGTACCTTAACCTCTAAGCCATGTCTCCAGCCCCCTTTAGTCAGTTTTTAGGATAGGCATGCTATATATAATCTCTCTCTTCTGTATCCTCCCTTTTCCTCCCCCAATCTCTCTCTCTCCCAGGGATCAAACAGAGCCTCATACATGCTAGGCAAGTTCTCTAACACACCAGCCCTAGGTTTTTTTTTTGTTGTTGTTGTTGTTTTTAAGTTTTGATTTCTCTTTCATTTCTTAACAACATTTTGTCTGGATACAGAATTCTGTGTTAACAGTTCTTTGATCTGGGAACTTGGAAATGTGTCACTTCCTTCCAGCCTCCATAGTTTTTCATATGGAATCTGCCATCCTTCTAATTGTTTTTCTTCTCCAGATAGTCACTTCTTTCTTACTGCTTTGAAAATGTCTCTTGTCTTTTGTTTTCAAAAATTTAACTATGACATGTATTGATATATATTCCTTTTAACTTATGCCATCTGGGGTTGTTAGCTTCTCAGATCTTTATATTTGTCTTTTGCCAATTTGGGGGGAGATTTTAGCCATTGTTTCTGTATGGACTTTCTGTTCTGCTCTCATTTTCTCTTGCTTCTGGGAATTTGATGGCATGCATGTTACATCTTTTATGTCACGGACGCCTTAGGCTCTGATCACTTTTTTTTTCAGTCTATTTTCTCTCTGTTGTTCAAGTTGGCCAGTTTCTGCTATTCCATCTTCAAGTTCACTGATTCGCCTTTCTACCCCATAAACAAACTCCAGACACACGACCCCCCAACCTTTGTGTCCAACTGTTTATGGCACTAGGGAAGCAAACCCATGTCTATAGTCTTTGCAAGCAAATGCCTTTAATTGCTGAGCCATCTCCTCAGCCCCACTCTGAGCCTTTTATATTGCTATTATATTTTTAACTTCTAAATTTTCTGGATGTTCTTCACATTTTATTCTATTTTTTTCTATACTTTCTACTTTGTTCATCTCTCTCACAGGTAGTCAAAATTTCTTATGGCTGCACTTTTATAATTATTGATCTAAAAATATTTATCCCATAGTTTATTCTTTCATCTCAGTCAAGTGAAAACTTTCCTAGTTCTTGACGCGATGAGTGATTTCCTGGTAAAAGTTGGGTCTTCTGTGTTGTGAGGCTTCTGGATGTTATCTAAACGGAGCGTTTGCGCAGCAGGTGAAGGGGGGGCTGAGGTTCTCTCATTCCACTCAGGTGAAGGTAGAAATCCAGGGCATCCTTATGACTGCGGCATGGGGGTGCAGGCTCTCTGCATGGTCATTGTGGATGCTGCGAGGGAGAGGGTCAGGAGGACTGGTCACCACGAGGTGGAAACGGAAGCCCCGCAGCCCTGTAAGACCAGATGCGCCTCAGCACACACAGTGACAGCAGGCAAGGCTTTCCCAGTTGGCCTGGCTAACAGCCGGCTGCGGATGAGGTCGGGTTATGCATGTGTGTAGGGCCGCTGGTAACTTCTGTCGTATTTGGCTAACTTTTGTAAAATGGCTATTACCTAAGAGTTGTTTTTTTTTTGGCTTGCTAGGATGCTCCTTTTCTGGTCCTTTGGGTAGAGATCACAGGTGTGTAGCGGTTTTATCGTGCATCTTCATTTGTTTTTGTTTTTACATGTTGCAGGATTTTTTGTTTTTGTCTGCTTTAGAGCTTAGATATGGTGGGGAAAATCCCTGTGTGTCAGTTTACTTGGGACGCGATAACACAAACACCACACCCTGGGTGGCTGAAATGACAAAAATATCTCATTTTTGTTTTGTTCTCTGTTTTGTTTTGTTTGTTTGTTTTTTTTCAAGGTAGGGTCTCACTCTGGCCCAGGCTGACCTGGAATTCACTACGTAGTCTCAGGGTGGCCTTGAACTCACAGCGATCCTCCTACCTCTGCCTCCTGAGGGATTAAAGGCATGGGCCACCATGCCCGGCTGACAAAAATATCTTTCTAAGTTACAGTCTGCTAGTCCAAGATCAAGGTGTCAGCAAGGGTGGTTGTGCTTGGAGACCCTCTCTCTGTGGACACCCCCTTGGTGTCTCTTTTTTTGTGTGTTTAGGAGTCCTGTAGAATCAGAGCCCCACCATAGTACTTCACTTAACCTTAATGACCACTTTATTATCATTATTTTTAAAAATTATTTATTTGAGAGAGAAGGAGAAATAGAGAGGGATAAATATATATATTTATATATATTCTATATTCTATATATATTATATATACATATATATAATATATGATATATAATATATATAATATATATATATATATATATATATATATATGGAGAGAGAGAGAGAGAATAGGCCCGTCACGGCCTCAAGCCACTGCAAACGAACTCCAGACATATGTGCCATCTGTGCATCTGGCTTACATGGGAACTGGAGAGTTGAACCTGAGTTCTTAGGCTTCTCTGGCATGCGCCTTAACCCCTAAGCCATATCTCTAGCCCCTTAATTACCACTTTAATAGATGTCTCAAAATATAGTCATCATGGAGGCTAGATTTTGAATGTATGGTTTTGCAGAGGGTGCATTTCAGCCCAGCACACCCAAAAAGGGTCTGTAACTATGTCATCTTTGAGATCCTAGGGCCCCTGTCTGGTCTGCTTTCCTCGTTCCATCTTCTAGAGTCTTCTTATGCTTGTTTCAAATACAGTGTCCAGGGCTTTTGGTAGAAACAAAAGAGAAAAGCCAAGTCCTGAAAGTGCAAACCTCTCCTTGAGATTTGTGTGTGTGTGCACACACGCGTGTGTGCATGCCCCTGTGTGTGTGCGCACGCATGTGTGGTGGGGTGCGGGGTGGCGTGTGTGCATGTACACGCGTGTGTGGTGGGGCGGCGCAGGCTGGTGTGTGGTGTGCACATACATGTACTCATGTGGTGCTCTGTGCACTCTCTGCAGGGTGTGCTCACCTTCACTTTGGGGGGCCGGAGGGGAATGTGGGGCGTCCTGCTCCATCCCTCTTTCACCCATTCTTTCTTGGTCCAGTCTCTTACTGATCCTTCAGCTTGCTGCCCCTCCCCCACCGCTGCGGCCCACACCCTGTGAGCCCTGGTGGTTCTCCGGTGTGTGCCCCCCACAGGACTAGGATAACAGACGTGCGTGGCCATGCCTAGCTGTTTGTGTGGGGGTCCTGATGATCTGACTCCAGTGGTCTCTCAGACCTCCTCAGGACCTCATGCTTGCGCAGGAAGTGCTCTTAATCGTTAAACCATCTCTCCAGTTAGCGCTTGAGATTTTATTTTATTTTTTATTTGTTTGAAAGAGAGAGAAGTTTCAGAGAGAGAGAAAATGGGCACACCAGCTGCTGCAAACAAACTCCAGTCACATGCACCACCTTGTGCATCTGGCTTATGTGGTCACTGGGAATCGAACCTGGGTCTTTTGGCTTTGCAGGCAATCGCCTTAACCACTATGTCATCTCTTCAGTCCCCTTTTGAGATTTTTTTTAAAGGATATTTTGGTAACTCCAGTCAACACATTAAGATCACCTCCTCTGAGCCATGGAATAGGGAAATACATGAGATGCGGTGTGGTGGGAAATTTACCTCCCAAAAGGCGATGAAATCTCTTGACCTAGGGAGGAATGGCATGACAAAGGCTTAAAAGCACTGTGTCTCTAGAAGCTCTGTCTCTTTAGAGTATGTGCTGCCGCGTGGAGCCTACACAGTAGAAATCTGACTTGTACCTAGTCTCTGGTAACAGATCAGAAGAGGGAGGTGTCCCAGAGAGGGCTGGACAAGTGCGTGTACAGGTGTGCAGGTGAGAGAACAGCACCCTTCAAAGGCAGAGGAACTAGGTGTGTTTCTTTGCTCACCTCTGCCAGTCTGTCAGCTTCCAACCTCTAACTGTAGCCTTGGCTCTCTCAAGGCCTCCGGGCCTATGGAGTTTCCACACCACTGAAGCCGTCAGCCTCCAGGTATGGGTGTCAGGCAAGCTCTGCTCATTACCCGACTCCTACTTCTCACTATTAAGCAGGTGCTCCTTGAGGAGGATTGATTCACCACATTACGAGAGCTCCAGTGAGCTCCATGAGGAAGCCACAAGACAAATGGCTTCTGCCGTGAGCCTCCAGCCCTCCACCCCATGTTTCCATTACATTTGGGCCAGAGTCATGGTAGATGAGTTTGGGTGTAGTTCATTTTCTGCCTTGCGTGATAAACTTGTCAGCATCTGACCGATCAGCACTTGCACGCGGGGGACTTCATTTGCAAGGCCACTTGGCTCCCTGGCTCTGCTCTCCTGCTCCCATTTCACCCTGTCTAATGATCCGGGACCTGGTTTTTGTTGGGTGGCACCAGAGCTGCTGGGCCCTGAACCTGATGGTGAGGCCTCCTCAGAAATCCTTCTCTCCTCCCTGGAGGAGGCCAGGCTACTGAGGCTTCTTGCTGCCAGCCTTGTCCTGCCCAGATAGAAGAGGTATACACCAAGCCTTCACTATTACCTCCATCTTCCTGGCTACACCGGCTTGGTCCCAGATTCTTCTGTTGTTTCAGGCTGAAGTCCTCATCCCTGAATCTGGTGTCTTTTGGCCCTTGTATTCTGTTTCCAACATAGGATTGTGTTGTTTTGTCTGTGATCAAACCCAGATTACTCTGGTTACTAAGTGGCTATTACCAACCCCTAGTTTTTGTTGTATGTGTGTAGGATGTGTGTGTGCATGTGTGTTCAGGTGTGTGAGTGCAGGCACACAAGTGTGTGTATGAAGGTCAGAAGGAGACTTTGGGTATTGTTCCATGCTGCCTACCACATTGGAGGCAGGGTCTGTCACTGATTACAGTTCTATTCCCCAGACTAGCCGGCCCACAGGCTTCTGGGAAATCCTCCTATTTTCACCTCCCATCTTGCCATAGGCATGCTGGGATCACAGAAGCCCACCACAGTTTCCACGTTTTTAACATAGGTTTTGGGGATCCAGGCTCAGGGGCAGCAAGTGCTTTATCCACTGAGCCATTTCCCCAGCCCTCGGCCACCATTGTTAAGGGAGACCTTGGAGGTGTCCCATGGTCAGGCCATTTAGTTTCTTTGTTCCTTGCCAGCAAATGAGGCATGATCATAATATTCATCACTATGCTTGCTTAGATGGGTTCCTGGAACAGCAAGAGCTGGCTAATAACCTCACATCATTGTGTTCCTCCAACCTCGCTGAATCCTGTAGCCTTTACCCACAAGCTCCATCTAGAAGGCTGGGGTCTGCTTCCAGCCCTCCTGAGGGTCCCATCTGGTGTCTCCTTCCTACCTGTCTCTATCTTCCTCTCTATCTGAATGTGACCCAAGTCTGGGCAAGCACCCATCCCCATGTCTGGAAGTCCAAGGGAACCTTTCGCCCTCTGCAGGGTACAAGGTTGAGCACCGTGGGGATGCAGCCCAAGGAGAAGAGAGGCAGCGTGGGGAGAACCTTGCAGCGGGGAGGGAATCCCTACTCTATTCTGAGCCTTATCTTATGTCATAGTCAGCTTCGCGTTGCTGGGATGAACTTCCAAGCCAGGCACAGTTTATGAGAGGCAGTGGTTTTACTGAAGCTCATAGACCCAGGGGATGTTCCGTAATGGCAGGAGAAGCTGGCTCCTCCCCTTTCATAGGTCTGCTCAGAGAGAAATACCACCAACAACAATAAGCAAGCGCATTCCAGGAACCCCAGGCAGAGCGGAAGCACTTTGCATATCTTTAGGCTGGAAGTCCTAAACACACCTTATGGCTGGATGCTAGCATCTGCCCACAGTGACCAGGCAGCTGAAAATCCAAAAAGCTTTAATAAAACCAAATCTATTGGAAGACATCCATTCAAACTACCATACCTCATTCACACCCCCCATGTACCTACAAAGCTTGATGCCCAAAAGCTGACAGCTTCCTGTCCTCCCAAGGGTCTGCTGAGCTATTTCAGGTTCCCCTTAAGCTGGGAACACAAACTTTAGCCTCACCCGGGGCCAGACCCAGGGAAGGACCCTGAAGTTCATTACCAGCTGTGGATGCTTTCTTTTGCCAACTTAAAGTAGAACCCTCATGCTCAATGAGCCCATATCAGGGAAAAGAATCAGACCAGAGTCTCTTCGAAGGGCGTTTCACCTGCTAGACAGTGGCACTTTCCTGGGCTGGGGATAGGGGCAGGGTCACACACTGTGAATTGGAGGAAGTGGGAACAGGGAAGAGTGACGCAGCCACAGCCTTAGGAGCTGACTGAGGCCAGCTTGATGGACCAGAGTTGAGCTTCCATGTCTTCATGGAGCAGGCTGCAGATGGTCCAGGGAACTGTTAGATGGCTAGGGAGCCTGGGGAGGGTTTATCAGCAGGGCTCTGATTGGTGGAGTAGGAGCCGGTTGCAGCCCTGGAATAACCTACAGAATGGTGAGGACAGGAGCTATGCATAGGCATCCAGACAGTGGCAGGAGGTAGCCCATTAGGTCTGTGCTAGATTCAGGGAGCAGAGGGGTGAACCATAGAGCCTCGGACGTGGCTTAGGAGTTTGTTTTCTCCCTCATGGGCAGAGTCAGAACTATTGAAAATTGATAAGGGTGATGAGGTGCCTGCACCATGCCCAGGTTGCTTAAAAAAGGGGGGCACCCTTTAGCTGAGCATCATGGCACATGCCTTTAATTCCAGCACTTAGGAGGCAGAGGTAGAAGGATCGCCATGAGTTCGAGGCTACCCTGAGACTACATAGTGAATTCCAGGTCAGCCTGGGCTAGTGAGACCCTACCTTGAAAAGCCAAAAGAAAAAAGAAAAGGGGTACTCTCCCCCATGGCACCATCTAACTCTCACTTACCTTTAGGGTTATGACCTGAAGTCAGACTGAGGCAGGAAAGCCAAGAGCCATACGGAAGGCCGTGAGTCATCATGGCCCCATATGGGTCCTGAGAGTCCTGGAAGTCTGAGCTTCCCTAGAGCTCCTCCTAGGCAGAAGGGAATGGATGGGGGCAGGCTGACTTTCCAGAGCTGGAAGTCCTGCTGTGAGATACAATTACTCCCTCCAGGTTTTTTTAAAAAAAAAAAAAAAAACGGGAATAGCACATCCACAGACATCTCTCATGAACCAGGAGACATCCCACGGGGACCACAGGGAGCAGCATAGGTGGCTGTATTTCCAGAAGATACTAGACCTGGGAAGGAATTAGGGGTTAACCCACCACACTGTACATCTCAAAAGAAGGAAAAAATGGAAGCGAGAGGAACAGCACTTGCTTTGGGTCCCAAGCAGCAGCATGGAAGAAGGTGGGGAAGAGAAGCAACAAGCACGTGCTAGTTCCCTTTAAGGAGGTTTCCCGAAGCTGTCACGAAGCAGGCTCTTAGCTTCCTGCCGGCAGATCACGCTTGCAGCACTGAGCTCTTGCTCCAACCTAGTTGTCAGAGAGGCTAGAATGCATAGCTTTAACTGGTAGTCCGTGGGCCAAGCTAACAGTCCTGGAAGCAGGAAAGCAGTGGCATGAAGCTAAAAACCTCAGTCGCCATGCGTACTGGTGTCTAATGCCATGCTCCCATCTTCTCACACAGGGGGCGCTCTCGCCCCTGCCCAGGGAGCTGGAGCCCCTGCCCCTCGTCCTATCTCTACATCCAACACCAAGCTCAGAATCTCCCTTGGGTCTGGGAGTGAGCAGCTCCTTAGAATTTTAGGCCCAAAATCTTGCTTTAGTTGAAGGTCAGCTTTTTCAATTTTAGTGAACTTTAAAGCTAAAACTGGGTCATCTACACCCAGACCATGGGATGGTAGAGAAATACCATAACCAAGAAGGGGGAATGGAGCAGCCACAACAGCAGGCATGTTCACAAATTTCCCTGTGCCTGGCGGGGGCATCAGTGAGCCCACCCAACTGGCCCAGTTCTACGTGTCAGGAAGAAACACACATCCATTGTCCCCATAGGAAGTCAGATCCTGTGGGTCTGACATTCCCTTCTGAGGAGCCATCCTTGTCTCTAGACAAGGTGTCCCGTGGCACAGGAGGGAGGATTCTCTGGGGACTGAGGACTGCATGACTCCCCCGCATCTAGTAGGAGGTCCTAGAGACTGGGTGTTTTCTCTTTTTTTCAAGGTAGGGTCTCACTCTAGCCCAGGCTGACTTGGAATTCACTATGTAGTTTCAGGATGGCCTCAAACTCACAGCGATCCTCCTATCTCCCAAGTGCTGGGATTAAAGGCATGCACCACCACGCCTGGCTCTGGAAACTGGGTTTTTGTGCAAGCTGAGGCCAGGTCTGAGCTCCAAGATCCGCTTGTCCTGATGAGTGAATGTCATGTGCAAAGGAACCCCCACCAGCTCATCCTGTGGTCAGCGGCAGCCCGGCCCTTCTGCCCACAACTCTGACTCTGAACCAACATCTGGGGGGTACTGGAGGGCAAGCAATATCTTTCCTTCATGTTTTCATGGGAAATAGCCTAGTTTAAATTTTTCAGCAACACATGCTGGGAAGTCATAGCTGATAACATACACAGATACGGCTCAGGGGTCTCAAGGGTGGAGGGCACTGCTGAGCAGGGGAATGGGAGTCTGGCCTCTGGCATAGCTGGTCTGAGGGTCCAAGTGTCTCTCTTCATCCTGGAAGGCAGGGTCAGTGGCCCCACACTGGGGCAGAACTGGCCTCAGCCGGAAGGCAGGACTCCTGCAGGAGACCTGGGGCAGAACAGAGGTTCAGGACAGCTCAGATGACTGTCCTGTCCACTCAGGGCAAGCAAGTTGCCTGCAGGACGTGGGATGCTCCGGGTGCCCTCCAGGCCTGAGGGCATGCTTGCCTGTCCTGTAGATTCCACCAACCGGGACTCGCTGGACATGATTGAGCGCTGCATCTGCCTGGTGTGCCTGGACGCCCCAGGCTCTGGTGACCTCAGTGACACCCACAGGGCACTCCAGCTCCTTCATGGTGGAGGGTGCAGCAAGAACGGGGCAAACCGCTGGTACGACAAGTCCTTGCAGGTAAGGCCCCTCTCCTCCCGTGGCCTGGAACTTAACACGGCCGTGCCACTAGCTGGCCACAAGCATGTGAGCAGGTGCCTTTTCTGTCCTCTGTCACCTAGCCTGTGACGTTGGTGTCACCACGGGACTGGCTAGTGCTATTTCTCCAGAGCAAGTGGCAGAAGCCAATTGAGAGAGTCCTTCGCTGTCCTGCCCTGGTGCAGGACACAAGGTCACCTAGGTATATTCCACATACACAGGCCCAACCAGCAAATCCTCAACACATTCATCATGATTCAGGTCTGGACCAATGATGCCAGTTTTTCTGAACACCCGTCACTCAGTCTGTCCATTTGAACACACCTTCCATAATCCCCGAGAAGCAGGGCAGTCCAGTATCACCCCTGAAGATAAGTCCTGACACAAGAAATCAAATGATTCCTAACTTTGCTTTCACGTGGCCTCAGCCTAGAAACATGACAATCTCTTACACTGGCCTGGAGAAAAATAACCACACACACAAGGGCGAGGTGGCCAATTCATCTCTGACTTCCACCCTTTCTTCCCCTAACATCTTGTTTATTTTCAGCACCACCACCACCCCTCCATATAAAGGACCATATAAAGGAGCCAGCAAACTGCCTCTCCGTTTTGTGTGGCATAGTGCCCCTCTGTGAGCGTGTCCCAGCAGCATCTCATTTTCCCCCCTCCATCCCTGTGTTCCACGGGTTATCCTTTTTATTGGTTTGCATATTGATTCTGTAATTTCTGATGGGTTTTCCTGCAGCTGTGCTGGCTGTTTAGCCTCTGCAGTGGTGCTAATGGCTTTTAATCTTTCACAGAGCAGCTGTGGAAATGAAATAATATAATGAATGTTCAGCACACGGAACATAGTAAGCCTTGGGAGCAGTTTTTTTTTTTTTTTTTTTTAAGACTCATTTTCCTTTCTTCCTTTGAATGATAGGGGCAGAAAGGTGCTAATGTGGAAGTGAGCTTAAGCCTTCTTCCTGTCTGTGCTGGCCTCCACATCCATCTTGTAGACAGGGCAGGCACTAGATAAGCCAGTGATCCTGATGAGGCTCCAAGGACCTGAATTTGACAGGATGGAGAGTGGGTCTCCGTGCAGAAAGGAAGAGATGGCTGGGGGAGAGAGAGAAGAGCCAACAGGGAGTGCATTTTTAGAGACACTGTGAGAAGTGTGTTGGGTGGTTGACTAATATTAACATTCCAGCATTGGACTTGAGAGATGGCTCAGTGGTTAAGGCTCTTGATTACAAAGGCTAAAGGCTGATAGGTTCAATTCCCCAGTAGCCACGTAAAGCCAGATGCACAAAATGGTGCATGCACCTGGAGTTCATTTGCAGTGACAGGAGGCCCTGGTGTGCCCATTCTTTCTCTCTCCTTGCAAATAAATAAAATAAAATAACAATCTCTGCTCCATCTACATGAAAAGTATTTTATAAAAAGTGATTTCAGTTGGGCGTGGTGGTGCACGCCTTAATCCCAGCACTCAGGAGGCAAAGGTAGGAGAATCACCATGAGTTCGAGACCAGCCTGAGACTATGTAGTGAATTCCAGGCTAGCTTGGGCTAGAGTGAGACCCTGCCTAAAAAAGAAAAAAAAAAAAAACTCAGCATCTGGGGCATGGGAGATGGCTTAATGGTTAAAGGTACTTGCTTGCAAAGCCTAATGACCTGGGTTCGATTCCCCAGTACCCACATAAAGCCAGATGCACAAAGTGCCCTGTATGTCTGGAGTTGGTTTGCAGAGGCAGGAGGCCCTGGCATGCCCATACTCATTCTCTTTCTGAGATAAATAAAAATTAACTCATCAGATATAAAAATAGATTCCCATGTCTGAGGTAGAGAGCAGAGCCTGGGGAAGAAACGAGAGGCTGCTCAGATTGTGTGTGCTGTGGTCCCCAAGAAGGGATTTCAGTAAAGAAAACTTAAGAGCCTATTCGTTTGTTTGCTTGTTTGCTCATTTACCACAGATGTGCTGGCATCTCCTGAGTGAGAAGAGCTACCAGGTAGCCTACCTCACATAGGTGACCCTCAAGGAGCCAACCTTTGTCTTCTTCATTATTTCTTCTTTTGTGCCCTGAGTATGTTCCATTCCCAGGTTAGCTCAACGCAGTGTTTGTAAAATCATTTCAAACTGCCTGTGGCTCCTTCACGTACTTTCTCTTCTAATTCTCCCCTCAGTCCTGTGAGCTGCTTTACTGGGCTGGTTTCAGTGAGCGTAACCTCAAGTCCAGGGATTCAGAGGGTCTGATCTAAGTTTTCCCAGCCCCTGCACCCCATCCTCCAGCAACATGACGGCAGCCCTTGGATGACAGCAGCTAACAAAGCATTCTCCATACACCTTTCCCACTAAGGGACTTAGAAATCTGCTTCCCGTCCAAATCAGATTGGTACATTTCACTCACTTGCTTGGTATAATTACCCAGCATCTGCTCTGGGGTGGACACTCGGTTTGGATGCTGGGCATAAAATGGCCAAGACAGTGACAGCCTGTCAGGTACAGTCATGAAAAGTAGTGCGGGATGGGGGTGTGCTGTGTGTGCAGCCGAGGGGCGAACAGTTCTGAGAGCTTGCTCAGATCGGGGACAGAGATCATAGACTTGGTTTGAGTTCACTTGGAACCCGTGGACTGATACAGCTGGTCACTTCCTGGAGCCCCGTGGGAAGGTTGAGAGCAATGGCAGACACCTGCAGCATTCTTTTCAGGAGCTAATAAACCTTGGTGGCCCCGGAGGAGAAGTTCCCCCTGAAAGGCCAGGCAGCCCCTAACCTAGGCCCAGGGCCTGGTTTGAAGCACTGCCTCTAGAGTCGTCTCTTCCCTATTGCAGTTCGTGGTGGGCCGAGATGGCACCTGTGGCGTGGTGTGTGAGCACTCTCCATTCGATGGCATCGTCTTGGTGCAGTGCACGGAGCACCTGCTGAAACACCTGTGAGTGTGGGGCAGAGCGGAGGAAGACCACAGAGCGCCGTCAGGCCGAGCGGGGAGAACGTCAGTGTGTAAAGAGGAACAGGGGTTTGGGGCAGGGTGGGGGAGGGAAGCTTGAATATAGCAAAATGAGCTTTATGGGCCTCAGATGGAAGGAGCAGAATGGGCGAGAGGCATATGGCAGTTGGGAAGAGATGGAGCGAAGAATACCAAGGAACATCCATTTTGATGGGGGTGGGGTGCAGATCAAGCCTGTTATTTTGCTCTGAGTCAGCAGTGGTTGAATGACAGTTCCTCCACACAGGGACCCCTCCGACCTGGCCTGGGTTCTCCCCAACCTGTACTCATGGGGCTACAGGGTTGCTTCTCTGTCCTTAAACACACTGCATTCCTGCCAGCGTTCACAGTTTCCCTCACTCCCTTCTAGTGTCTTCTTGTATGTAGATTCTCAGTCTCTTCCACAAAAGTCTTTGGAGTCACTGAGACCCCCAAGCAAACCTTTGGAGACAGGACAAGCTAGCTTGCTGCTACGTTTCTCTCCAAGTCTTCTATAAGCATTGGTGGACCGTGGCTTGACATCATGACACATGAAACTAAATGATGTACTTTGGAGTCAGGTGGAAGTGGAGAGGATCCAAGTTCTGCCACTCGCTGATTTAGGTGGTCTCTCTAAGCTTTGAAGTACTCATCTATCTCCTCAGTGGTTCAGGGTGTGGATCAGACCCCCTGAAACTCCAAGACCGTACACACCAGCAGCCAAGGTGACTGCACAGGGGGAAAGCGATGTTGTCCTCTAGATCTCAGGGTCTCAGGAGGTCACCCCCCTTTGTGTCTGCAGGATGAAGAGCAGCAAGAAGCTGGTCCGAGCTGACTCAGTCAGTGAGCTGCCCGCCCCCCGGAGGCTGAGGTGGAAATGCTCGCCAGAAATTCAAGGCCACCTAGCTTCCTCGGCAGAAAAACTTCAACGGTGAGAGGGAGCCATAGTTTCATCAGGGTCCATCTATAAGCCCTTCCCTCCCTCCGCAGGCATGCTAGAAGTTTCCGGAAGACTCCTGAGGTCCACCCACCTGCACCTTTCATGGAAATGGAGTCAAACTCCAGAGGAGTTTACAGCTCTCAGGAAATAACCTTGCCAGAAGTATCCATCATTTCCATAAAATGCAAACGCGGGGCTCTTTTCTTTTTTTTTTTTAATCCTGCGGGTTTCACCTGACTGAGCAGAGTCAAGGCTGGGAAATCACCCTCTGCTCAGAGGCAGCAATAAACAACTGCTTTGAATAGGTCATTTGAATCCAAGCTATTTCAATTTGCTTGAGTTTACGCTGCAACTTGACAAGGGGCCTTTTCCCCAAGGGAGGGGCTGGATCAGGCCATAACGGACCTGACCCGAGGCAGGCAGGAGGAACAGGAGAGCCACATGCCTTTCCAGAGCACAAACACAGGCACTCAATCACTCATCAAACGCATCAGTGCCAGGGTGGGCCAGACCCGCGGTGAGGCTCTGCAAACACAGAAGTGAATGTGCCAAGCGGCGTGTGTCCTTCGTACTGCGGTGCAGGACGCAGACCCAAGACTACACCATGCGCGAGGCAAGATGTGCCCAAGCTGGAGAGAGGCATGTGGACATGAACCTAGAGAGACTTGAGGGCAGAACTCTACCTGGACAGTGAGAAAGGGCTTTGAAGAGCCATTAGCTGCTTGCAATGTAGCTAGAGCATCAGTAGAAAGGTAGTTTAAGTCTCTACAGGTTCTTAAAGATCTGGGGTCCAGAATGAGAGGATAGCCAGAATGGGGACACAAAAAAAGTAGGGGCCGGGCTGTAAAGAGGGTCTTCTGCTTGCCCTGCCTTGTGGCAAGGAGTCCCCCGTGGATTTGGTGCATGGGTTCGGAGCCAGTGAGGAGACTGTGGGAACAGCACAGGTGATCAGCACAGAATGTAGTCAGACTGTCCAGGGATGGAGATGACCATTCAATTGGTAACTGCTGCCAAGTTTCAGTGGAGTGTGGAGAGGTTTCAGGGTTGTTTTGTTTTGTTTTGTTTTTGACAAGGCCGTGCTTTGTGCTGTCTCAGGGTGGCCTCGAACTCATGGCAACCCCTCTGCCTCCCAAGTGCTGGGATTAAAAGCATGTGCCACCGCACTTGGAGGGTTTTTTTTTTCTTTGTTTGTTTTTATGGTAATGATACAACATCTCAGCCTTAGAGGCTTCCAGGGTAAGTGGATGGCCAGAGGAAGGAGCCAGAGGGGGCGGGGGTCAGCAAGTCCCAGGGAAGACAGACTCTGAGCCAGCCCCATGTGTCCCCAAGTTGCCCAGCCTTTCAGACCGTAGGGTAAGGAGTAAGTGGGGGATCTCAAGGAGCCATGGAGTCCTGAGCAGCCATGGAGGGCTAGATAAGCAGAACCTGGATGGTGGGAGGGTGGGTGGTTCTAAATTACCATGGCAATAGCCAAAAAGGTGAGAATCTTTTTAGGTCCCTAGCACCTGGCTGGCTTCTAAGAGCTGGACCCAGTGAAGTAGGAGTGATTCAAAAAGGGACAGGCGGGCACACCAAGTCTCAGCAGCGGTGTGAGTGGGGGCAGGTTGACCCCAGGGCTTTGCCCTGACACCTGGCTGGGGGCGGGGAATGGTATGCGCCTTGACAGTGTTGCTGCAGTGACAGTCAGCCCCGGCCCTAGACTTGTAATGAAGGAGGCGGCTGGCCCATAGGACAGTGGCCCAGGAGTTTCCATGTGGAAACAGGCAACTTTCCTATGACAAAACCCCAGGCATGCCATGGGAGGCCCAGCCGCAGTGCTGGATGAAATGGACTTTCAGTCACTGGTAAAGGGTAGGAAGTCCCAGCCCCTACTGGGTGACCATGGCGAGCAGCCGGGCTCCAGGCGCTTGTTCCCCATTGCACCGTAGGATGAGTTTGGGTGATGGCCAACTCAGAAATGAGCTCTGTGAGACCAGCTGAGGGTCCAAAGGGACAGAGAACTCCTGTTCCTCGTCATTCAGCCACATTCAGGCCTGCTTTGAGGGCAGCCGGTGGGTCTGTGGGCAGGGCTCATCCTATGCAATGTCTCTCCTTCCCTTGCCTCCGGTCCTCAGCACTGCAGGCAGGCACGCCTCCCTCAGAAGGGCCCGTGCCCCACGGGGCTCAGAGGTTGTGCTTCGACATGCCTCCTGCCACCTGCGCAGGGGAAGGCTCATCTCTGACGTGCCAGTGCAGTTTTGGAGGACAGACACTGTGTCCTCACCTTCTGGATCCCTGGGACAGGGTTCAGGCTCAAAGAACCTGGCTGGGCTCTGAGATGAGATGCGCACATCCTGTTTCGCATGCAACGTCTCTTTCTTTTTCTTCTGCAGAATAGTAAAAAATCTCGATTTCGTTGTTTATAAGTTTGAGAACTATGGGAAAGCGTTCATTAAGAAGCAGAAATACAGCCCTGATGCCTTCATCCAGGTGGCCCTCCAGCTGGCCTTCTACAGGTGAGCAAAGGCAAACATGCCTGTGCTCTGGTTAGAGAAGTGCTCTGGAGGGGGGCATGGCTTTCTGGGAATCCAGAGGGCTATAGCATGACCGAAGCAAGTCGCATGGACTGGGGCCACCTGAACTGGGTTTAAAATGTGAATCAAACTTCAGAAGATGAAAGATGTCTCAGTCACGGAACTGATCTAAGGTGCGGCTCAGGGATCTGGGGTTCAAAGGAGCTGCAGGGCAGAGCTACTGAGAGCAAGGTAGGTGAGGGAGATTATGAGGTTGCAACTGTTATTCTCCACCTGCTTTTATCCAGCCATGTAAGCCACTGTAGTGTGACTCTGTCCTCACTCCTCTTCCCAGCCTTGATCAGGGCATGTAAGCAGTGCCCCCCCGCCAAGTTGGTCTGTTTAAATATTTGGGACTCATTCTTTTTATTATTATTATTTTAAATAGTTGATTTATTTATATATTTGAGAGAGAGAAGGAGAAAGAGGCAGATAGAGAATGGGTGTTTCGTGGCCTCCAACCACTGCAAAGGAACTCCAGATGCATGCACCCCCTTGTGCATTTGGCTTAGGTGGATCCTGGGGAGTTGAATCTAGGTCCTTTGGCTTCGCAGACAAATGCCTTAATGGCTAAGCCATCTCTGTGGGAGTCATTCTGGATTCATCCATTCTGTCACCCACATACTCCCCAAGTCTGTTTTCCAAATATCTCTCCACCCCACCTTCTGCCTTCTTCCCCCGACCCCCGCCTCCACCAACATCCTCTGCCAACCACCGTCATCTCTGACTGGGCCAACTGCAGCTCAGGATGTAAGGCTGTATTTCCCAATATGCCTCTTAGAATTCTGTCTTCATGAAAGTGAACTTTGAAATATGCAAACCAGGCTCCAGCATTTTACCACCTGGAACTCGGGGGCCTTCTGCAAGCAGATTGTCCTCCTGATGGCCTTTTCTCGGCTGTGCCTCTGCCTTCCGTTTCTCGCCCCCCAACCCGCGTGTCACCCAGTGGAGGTCTGTCTAGAGACACTCCTTGACCTGAAGCAGCCCGTTCAGGCTCCCTTGTCACCTAGTGTGGGGCAGGGGAGTGAGACGTAGGACCTTAGCCTGCTATATGACTCTGAGCTGTCACCGCCCCTTAACTGTCTTTCTTCCCCACCTCAACTCCAGGAATATTACTGGTTGGTGGGAAGAGTGTAGAGGAGTGATGCATACTGGGCTGGGGTGCGAGACTTGGGGTCCCAGCATGAGCTGTGCTAGAATGGCCAGGATTCTAGAACAATCCATAGGGATGTAGGATGCACCTTCCCCCATGGGCCACATGAGTGGCTTCACAAGCATACATTGTGAAGGCAGGAGAGGCCTAGCCATGACTTCCTGGGGCTGGAAGCCCCACAGCCATCACACTTGCCACCACTGAGACCCCCTCGCTGGCTTGTCCAGAGGTCATGGTTGAATCAGTTTATAGAAAGCAGGCTTCATTCTAGGGTGAACATGATGAATTGTACAATTAATCCTACTCCAGGCGATTAATCAACATTCATAGCTCTCACAGAAAATTCCAGGTTTCCCAGTTTATACTAGCAACCCATCACCTCTTCATTTTATATCTGTGCAATAGCCCCTTCATATAAAAATGCACATGGTTCTTTGTATCAAAGACTCCCCCGCCAGTCCCCCACATTCATCTTTGGGAATTCTCTAGGATTCTATTAACATTAAAATGAAATACTATTCCAAGTCAAGTCAGGAGTATAAAAATAAAGCCCTGCTGAGGCTTTTTTTTTTTTTCTCTTCCCGCATTTACGATACCCTGAGAATAAATGTCCGCTTGCCACTCATCCTTTCTCCCCCACAGGCTGTACCAGAGACTGGTACCCACCTACGAGAGCGCATCCATCCGCCGATTCCAGGAAGGCCGCGTGGACAACATCAGATCAGCCACTTCGGCCGCTCTGGCTTTTGTGCAAGCCGTGACTGACCGCAAGGCTACCGTGCTGGTAAGTCCTGCTCTGCCCCGAGGAGCCACAAGGAGACCTATGAGGGCCATTTCTCATCCACTTTGGCTCCATGACACTTGATACTTCGGCTTCATTTCTGCTCGAGCAACCTTGCCAAGGCCTGCATACTGACCCTCTGCTCTGTCTACAGGCTTCTGAGAAGCTGCGGCTCCTGCAGGCCGCCATCCAAGCCCAGACCGAGTTCACAGTCATGGTGAGTGGTGGATGACGCCTCCACAGCCCCCACCAGCCACCCAGCGGCTCAGCAAGGACACCTCCGTCTCAGATTTTGATTTATTTTTAACCTTAATATTTAAAATTTTATTTATTTATTTAAGAAAGAGAGAGAGGCAGACAGAGTAGGTACAACAGGGTCTCTAGCCACTGCAGACAAAATCCAGATACACGTGCCACCCTGTGCATCCAGATTACATGGGCACTAGGGAATCGAACCTGGGTCCTTAGGCTTCTTAGGCAAGCCATCTCTCCTGCCCGAATTTAGTTCTTAAAATTTATTTTTGTGGTGATTGGGGATTGAACCTTGGGGTTGTACACATGTTAGGCAAGTGCCATGGCGCTGAGGTATATATCTCTAGTTTTCTTCTTACCTTTCCTTTTGAGACAGTCTCATTACACTGCCGAGGCTGGCCTTGAGTTTGTGATCCTCTAGCCTTAGTTCCTCAAGTATCTAAGATGACAGGGCTATGCCATCAAGCCTGGTCTTCTTCCGCTCAGAACATAGGTAGCATACCATTCCTGCCTCCTTCACAGATTTCACAAGAGTACAGTGAAATCCTTTGACGTAACTCTCATGATGATGATAATGGCACACAATATGTATAGACTCGATGGTGTACCGCAAAGTCAAACTTGAGGGCCTGGGGCTCCAGCCTGACAAAGGGCAGTGACTTGGCTCCTGGAGCACTGTGGAGGAGTCCATGTTTATTCTTCCTCAGGCTGGTTTTGCCTCTTGTTTTCTGTGCCTTCATTTATGCTACCTGTGAGGAGAAGGTCTTTGCTGAAAATGAAGAGTGGAATCAAAATTGTGAAGGGAGTGTGAATGCTCCTGTGGTGTAAAGGAGTGATTAATTTTCAGGTACTGCCAAGGCAGTAGTTACACACAAACAACAGAGAAGAGGTATATGCTTGAAGTAGTGATCAATATGTTAATAGAAAATCACTCAAATATGAGTTATGGCTTTTAAAGGATCATATCATCTATTAGAAGGGTTGACCAAACTTTATATGCTTGAAAGAAAGTACAACGTAATTCTGGGTTTTAGAGCTAGTGAATGTTGACTTTCCTCTTCCTAGATGCCTAATTCATCATAATGGCTGTGTTTGCTGGCTGTGTTAGCCAGGCACGGTAGTTCATGCTCTTCCTCGTACTCCCAGCACTTTGGAGCCTGAGGCAGGAGATTGTCGTTGAAGGCCAGCCTATGGCATATAGTATCTCCAAATGTACAGCATTCATCAGCTATTCATTACTGAGGTAACCAATACAGGGACAGAAAAGCTGGCTTCCAAGGCTTTAGTTCAACTCCAGCCAGACCCATGGCTGTTTAGACCTGGGGCAAGGCAGCTTGTCGAGGTAAAAGCAAACCATTCCCCTCACTGCGGGGAAGTAAAAAAGAGAGGAAGAAGGAATAGGGTTCCACAACCTTCTCCAGGGGCACAGCCCAAATAACAAACGCCTTGTTCTAGGTTCCACCTCTTCAAGGTTCTACAACCTCCCAATGATGCCAAGTTTTTGAGCCCATGAACCTTTTCGAGACATCTGAGATCCAAACTATAGCAGATACCCCTCCAGCTTCATTCCAGGAAAAGTGCTACATGCTAAGAAACAAAAGATGCCAACATTAAGCACTGCCCTTAAGAAATACAGCATGTACTTGGGGGAGAAGCACTTCAAAGTTGTGCCCAGCCCATGTGAAAGGGGCCCTCGGGAAGCTGCAGAGAACATGGAAGAGCAAGCTCTTCCCTCTGCTTCGAAAAGCGAAGCCAGCAGGAGTCCTCAATATGAGCCTTGCACATGAAGAAAGGAAAGAAGGGGTCCAGAAGGGAGCAGCATTTGCAAAGATAAAGAGTCTCAAGAACAGCTGGGTGTGCGTAGTTTGAGCACAAGATGCTGAATTTCCTGTTACAGAGCTTACCCTGGTGTGGGCTCAGAGAAGGACTGGTGGCATTGGGAGAATGGCTTGCCAAGAAGAAGCTATGCAATACCAAAAAGCTGGTGTAGGGGCAGTGGTTGGGCTGGTTGAGAAAGACATGGGCTTCTGATTCAACGTGGTGTGATGATCACAAGTGCTTGCTGTCCCTCACTGTGAAATTTCTCCAAAGCCACAGTCAAGGTATACTTTTAAGCCAAGATTCACTACAGAGAAGGGGAAAGAAGGAAGTGAAGTGTTAGAGCTGGAAAGTAAAACAGGTGGTCACTGGCTTAGGGGACAGCACAGTGCCAGTGAGCCATACTAAAGCAAGTCAGGAAGGCTCAGGCATTGAGGGACCACCAAAATCTAGGGAATATGCAGCTGGAAGAAAGAGAGTTGGTCAGTGTATTAATACGCTTGGGTTGCTATCACAAAATACTTCAGACTAGGTAATTTATAAAGACCAGAGATTTATGTCTCCCAGTTCTGGACACTGAGAGGCCAACATCAAAGGAGCAGAGATGAGATTACTAGCTTCTGTTTGCAATATAGAACTTGCTCCTGCATCTGCAGGAGAGTGTGTTCTGCTGATATGCAGAAGGTGGAAGGGCAAGATGGCTGCAAGCCGTGTGAAGCTCTTTCATAAAACCTTCAGTGAGGAAGGGACCTCAGAAACCTAATCATTACCTCTTCATACAGCTCCTTGGCTATCAAGTTTCAAGGTGTAAAGTTTATAAACTTATTAGTCTACAGAGATTAGGAGTTGGGCAGGTTGGCACATGCCTTTAATCCCAGCACTCAGGAGGCAGAGGTAGGAGGATCACTGTGAGTTCAAGGCAACCCTGCAGTACATAGTGAATTCCAGGTCAGCCTGGACTAGAGCAAGACCTTACCTCAAAAACAAAACAAAACAAAACAAAAAAAAATGACAACAAGAACAAAAGAATAAGGAATACCAAAGATTTTTTTTAAATTAAGATAAACTCTGGGGAAAATATAGTAGAAAAATTCAATGGAAGTATAAGGAAGTAAGAGAGACCATAAAGACTAACAAGACAGAGATGAAATATAAAAAAGAAAGGTGAGCCGGGCATGGTGGTGCACATCTTTAATCCCAGCACTTGGGAGGCAGAGGTGAGAGAATCGCCGTGAGTTCAAGGCCACCCTGAGACTACATAGTGAATTCCAGGTCAGCCTGGGCTAGAGTGAGACCCTACCTCAAAAAACCAAAATCAAAACAAAACAAAAAAACAGAAAAGAAAGGTGGCTTAATTCAGGAAAACAATGTCCCAAATAATAGCTATTCACTCAGAAAAATATATTGAAGAATAGAGGAATCATCAACAAAATAATTCAAGAAAAATCCCAGCAGCTGAGGAAGTGTCTCCATGATAGACAGTCTGCCTAGAAGACATAAAGCCCTGTGTTCGGTCCCCAACACTGAAAAATGAATTTGCAAAAAACCAAAGAAATTATTTCTATACTGATTGAATTTACCAAGTACTTTGCATGGAAAATACTCATACCAAGGAAATTTCATGATACTAAAGACAAAGAGAACATCCTAAAATCTCTCAGAGGGAAAAGAGCACAGAGATCAGAAATAATGATGAATAATTTCCCCACAGCATCATTGGAAGGTGAAGAACAGGGAAACAGTGCCTGCAGGGTGTAAGAGAAAATGATCTTCAACCCACATTCCATACCCAGCTAAACTACTGCCAAACCTGAAGCTACAATACAGATAATTTAGACAGACAAGGCCTTGAAATCTTTACTCATAAAACAAATCTTTTTTTATAAAACTGCTGAAGGCTGTATGTTTCCAAGATGAAGAAATGTAACAAAACGAGGAAAGTTAAAAAAATAAAATGAAAATAAATAAAAAATTCAACACAAAAAAAGGTGTCCAAAGACTCTGCAGTATGATGTAAAACTCCATAAATCAATAGCTATTCAGCAGCTTTAGGGAGCAGTTAGTCTACAAAGGAGCAAAAAGTAAAGGAGAAATGAAATTCTGGTGCAAATTTAAGAAACAGTTAGAAATGGATATATGCCAGAAACACGGTTTAATGATTTAAAGATTGTCAATTTAAGGGAAAACAAAAATTTAGTAAGAAAGGAAATCCAACACAAGGGATATATAGCTCAGTGGTAAATCACTTGCCTACCATGTGAAAGGCTCCAGGTTCAACCCCAGTTCCACAGGAAGAAAGGAAGGAAGAAGGGAGAAAAGAAAGGAAGGAAGAAGGGAATCTGGACATAGTGTACTGCATGAGCCAGCTGTGTGTGGTACATAAGACATCATGTAGGCACTGTATGTTGCTCAAACAACATAGTTTTCACAGGACAAAGAGTGGCAGTGGATTGGGGAAGTGAAAGGACAGAAAAATCTAAAGTTCATTTCCTACATGAAGATCACAGGCGAAACTGGAAGGTGCAGACTTGACACTCTGCATGTAGGTTCGGAACAGTGACAGTCAATACCAAATGGGATAGCTCTCACGACTTGCCTCTGCCGAGCTGGAATCGGTGCTGGCAAGGTGACAAAAGCCTTATTGGCTTATTGGGTTTTAAACTGTCAACTTAGGGAAAATTCATCACTATAATTTGATAACCAATTTAAACTTATTTATAAAAGAAAATTTTAGAGAAATGTCCTTTTGAGTGCTGTCACGGGGATCTGTTCTGTGTTAATTTGATGACAACACCAGAAAGGGATGAGAAGCAAGACAACCACCAGGGAGCTAGGAAATATATATGGGATAGAGAAAGTAAAGGGGCCAGTCCCGCTCACTACACTTATCACCTGAACTTCTCCTTCCCAGCCCTTATCTCAGTTTGTGAGCACATGTTGCTCAATGGCAGTGGCTGTCTGCCTCAACTACAGCCACGAGCTGCACAGGGCTCAGCCTCTGGCTACTCTGCTTTCCGTGTTGGGCAGCATCAGGCATACAGTAGCTGCCCAAGGCCCGGGTAAGGGACTGAGCCAGGAGCCCTGGTACTCATTTCTACTCACGACTTTAATCTTAACTGCTGCTCACTCAGCCCGTCCAGCTACATTTGGATGAAAGATGGTAAGAACAGGGAGTAGACCGACTGCTGTACCAAGCAGCCACCTCCGTGGACCTCCAGAGGTCTCCAGAGAAGGGAAGGGCATGTCCTACATGGGTGGGTTTCCTCCCTGTCCCAACACGGCACATTGAAAGCAAGCTGTGGTCCTGGGTTGCCATCTTTAGCACCACTGTACACAAATTAATGATGAATAAAGTGAGTGGAAGTTTTGTAACTTGTCTTTTCTCTGACTATAATTAGGTATGTTCAGGGAGACTGGGGCCTCTGCGTCATCTTTATGCATTTGTTCTCGACTGAAAGAGAACAGCTGTCAAATCCGGAAACGTGCCTTGTAAACCCAAGCAAAGTGCATTGGCAAGAGGGTGTCCCTCCTGTGTGCAAGGCTGAAACAGCTAAATGACTATCTTATATAGCAGAAATCTTGAGTTCTGTGATACCAACCTAAAGATTAGTACTGCAGGCTAAGAAGACCCCCACCCAAGTCTCCACCTCCCCCCCCCAACCACATTGAATTTCCCCAAATAAACACAGAATAAAAATACTGTGAAAATACTGTGTCTATGTACACTCAGCCTCAAGTGGGAGAGACGGAGAACAAGCACCCTGGTCCCACTTCCAGCCACACCTCTGCCCACCCGACTCTCACCCACACTCCCATTTGGGGCCCTCCCTCTATGACGCTATCAAAAAGAGAGAAAGCAAACAAAAAAAAATAAAAATAAGGGCTAGAGAGATGGCTTAGTAGTTAAGCGCTTGCCTGTGAAGCCTAAGGACCCCGGTTCGAGGCTCGATTCCCCAGGACCCACGTTAGCCAGATGCACAAGGGGGCGCACGCGTCTGGAGTTTGTTTGCAGTGGCTGGAGGCCCTGGAGCACCCATTCTCTCTCCCTGTCTCTCTCTCTCTCTCTCTCTCTCCCTCTATCTCTCTCTGTATATCGCTCTCAAATAAATAGATAAAAATAAACAAAAGAGAGAGAGAGAGAAAAAAAGCCCTCCACCTTATTTAACTAGCTCTTCCACCTTCAAAACACTAATGCGGGGGTCTCTGCAGATGTCTAATTCCTGACTCAATGTGTCTAGTTTAATTGAACTGACCCTGATTCCACAGTGTGGCCAAGACTCAGGGGCGAACTGCACCCCTGGAACCCTGCTGGAAGGTGAAGAGTTAGTTGTGGAGAAAGTCTGTCCCTGACAGCATTGGCATCCTTGCCCCTACTGGGACAGGGCCTGACAGTTCCTGGACCCAGCACATGAGCAGCCCTTTCCCTGCATTCTTTCCCTGCTTGGAGCAAGTTGGAACTGGGATGGCGAGACCTGCCTGTCTTTCCACTAGAGAACCATGTGGGTTGGAATGTATAGATGATTCTGGAACTCAAGGGCAAGGTAGATCCTAGTCTGCTCGGGACGCATTCTGTGCATGTAGTAATGTGCACGAGTCCAGGAGCAGAGGCTGTCTGGTAAAGAGACAAGTCCTACGCGGGCCACTCACATGCGTTGTCTAGACAGAGCACAGTGGGCGTGGGCTGTGGCCGGTGGAGTCACCACTTGCCCTGGGGAATAGAGAGGAGGGTCAGAGAAGTCCAGGTCTCATTGTCTGCTTGTTGTCCCTGACTCCCAGGCCATCACAGGGATGGCCATCGACAACCACCTGTTAGCACTGCGGGAGCTGGCCCGCGACCTGTGCAAGGAGCTTCCTGAGATGTTCACGGATGAAACGTACCTGATGAGCAACCACTTCATCCTCTCCACCAGCCAGGTACGGCCTCTGTGTGCGTATGTGGCCGAGGCCCAGGAGGCCTCGTAGTATACGTGGGAGCTCAGTGAGAGGCTGAGGTCATGGTCCTCGCTTGATTCCCCAACACCCACCAAACAGTTGGGCATGGCCACATACCCCCGTGACACCAGTCTGCCTTTGCCCTAGCACTGGGACTACAGGTGCATGCCACCATGCTCAGCTTCTTTTTGTGTGGGTGTGGGTGTTAGGAATCCAGATCTATAGGTCTTTATGTTTGTATATCAAGAACTTTACTGACTGACTCAGTTCTCTGGCCCCCTTCTTTCTCTTATTTATTTATTTATATATTTTTTTATTTTCACAATTTTTATTGACATTCTCCATAATTATAAAAAATATCCCATGGTAATACCTCCCCCCCTTTCCCCTTTGAAATTCCATTCTTCATCATATTACCTCCCCATCTTTCTCTTCCTAAAACACACCTATCTTTTCAATTGATACAAAGTAATTGTAAATACTTGTGGGTTCGGGGGGGGGGGTAAGGAAGTACCTGCACGTGGTGGGAAAATGTTCAGATCAGTGTGCTCGACATAGCTCTTTCTCTCAGCCAGGCATCATGTGTTGGGAGCATTCGGAATCCTATTTTGAAACATGCTAGTCACTGCTGTCAACTATAGCTTTCCTACTGTGCCATCGACCTTTGAAGTGACTCTTCTTATCCAACTCCATCTCTCTCTCTCCATCAGCTACCTTCTCTCCACCCCATCACCCGATGGTTCTTAAGAACTTCTTAAGAACTGTGTCCCCTTTGGCAGGATGACCTAAATACGCAGGACACTGATGGTTTCCCAACTTCTAAATGGGAGTGATCGCAGACTCCCATAGCCCAGGTGGACAGGCTGGGAACAAACACATCCCCAGGCTCTATCCACTGTATGGTATAATACTGCCCTGCAATCTGCTGCCTGCAGGATGAAGTTGCACCTTGGGGACTGTAGGCTCTGCATCCCAACAGGCCTGGCTGGGGGCCCATGATGGCCTGGCCCAACCATTTTGGCATCATGGCAGATTAATTGTCAGCTCAGCATCTCCTACCTGCAGCTGTAGGTGGGTGCACTGTGTTAAGAGCCCGCTAGCTACTGGTGAGGAAGGGAATACCTGCCTCATCAACTTACTGGAACACCACCTTGTCTGCGAACGGCCAGACGTGGGCAGTGAAAGGGGACTGCTGCGTTGGAGGATAGACGTCCACTCAGTAGTTTAATTTTGTCATTACAGCCGTGAGCTTGCAGATATGGAAAAATGAGAACAGAACACAACAGCATAAATTCTTCAGGAAACCATCCGCGGGAGAAAGTGCTCTGGAATGGCTTTATGGCCTCCGGCTATTGCACGGCAAATTTATCTGACAATGCAGCGACTCTATTAGCAAGACTAATGGCCTGTTCTGCCCCATTAAAATGGTCACTGTTACTTCAACAGGGCCCGGAACACAGCCTCAGAAACCTGTGCCGTTAAAACCAGCCCCTTCCGTGGCCTGACAACCCTCCCAGTTTACCCCCTAGAACTGGCTAATGAAAGGAGTTTGGGATGTGGGTTAACTGGAAAGCCGCGTTTATCACTGGAACCCTCTTAGAAATATATTTGTTGGTTTGGGGTCTGGTTCACAAAATCTTAGCCCCCTGAACTCAAAACAGCCGAGGTGCCTCTCAGGTCCAGGTGACGGCAGCCTTTGAAATGCCTGGTGCTGGGTAATTGTGCATGGCCGGGCTGTGGGGAGAAAATCTAACCAGCTAGCAGTACTGATGGTAATTAAGGATCTAGGGGGGGGAAAAAAATCAACAGAGAAGATGGGCCAGATTTCCTCAGGTCCATAAATGACTCTCTGTGGGAAGCCATCTAACAGTTGGGTGCCACCAGGGTGCCATTTAGTAAATTATCCTGATTGCCACAGTGCTTCAAATGGCCCCCAGATGAAGGAGAGGCTCAGGCCGAGCCCCCCGGCACCAGGTCACCCTGGGAGAGCAGACTGTGCCCCGGGGGAGCAGGCCAGGGTCCCGCTCCTTGCAGAATCTTCACTTCGAAGCGCCTGTTTCCGTGACTCTGTCCATGTCCATTCATGCTGAAGCAATCAGTTGATCTGGTTAAATTCAGTCAGACTCCCAGGGTGGAAAACAGACAGGAGGACAAATACCCAGAGGGGCACTGGGATGTTGGAACGCCCTACTTTCTGGCAGGTTCGCGGCTTGCGTTTCAGAACGAGCCGCCGCTGACCGGTCCTCTCGTGCAGGTGCCCACAACCATGGAGATGTTCTGCTGTTATGGTCCTGTGGTCCCCAACGGGTACGGCGCCTGCTACAACCCCCAGCCCGAGACCATCCTGTTCTGCATCTCCAGCTTTCACAGCTGCCCGGAGACCTCTTCCGCGGGGTTCGCCGATGCCGTGGCAGCGAGTCTCGTTGACATGAGAGACCTCTGCTCTGTACCGCAACCTACTGAGGGCACGCCGTTGGCAACAGATGCCAAGGCCAGGGGTCCGAGCAGGGCTTCTAATCTTGACTCCTGCCACTAGGTGCCAGCTCTTGAGCCCACCCTGACGCCACGCCCCACCCCAACTATCCGTCACTCCCCCGTCCTCGGGGCTCAAACCACAGGCTGGGCACAGAGGCATCACACACAAAGGCTCCTCTCAAGGTACCCTCTGGCCTTTGCAACTGAAAACTAGACCAGGCCAGTTCTGAGGCATCCTGGGCGAGCAGGGGATCCCCAGTAAGTACTTCCCTTGGAGTCCTCATAGGCTTAACCTTTGTGTCGACTTCCCAGCAGCACCAACAGGTGCAGGTAATGGGTTTTTTTTTTTTTTTTGCCCCTTGAAAGCCCAAGTCACCCCATTACATGTTATGTGCCTAGATAAGTCACAAAGGCAGAGGCCAGCTCCAATCATTGCCCGTTTTTGCTTGGCTAGGATCAGGGACTTTGTTTGCAGAATTAAAACATCTGATCCCAGCATTTCGCGAACCACCGCTGAGCCGTGTGGTCCTGCCAACACTCACTGTCCCTCCATATACTCGTGTACTTGTGAAGTCTAAGTTTGTTTAAATTACGGTGACCTGCACCCCCAAGTGCATTTTTCAGGTCACCTGCCAGAGTAGACTTCCTTGAGGTAAGACAGTCACATCCAGATATTCAGACAGAAAACACAGTAAGCAAAATTGCCTTCATTTGACAGTGGAAGGAACTGAGTGCTTGGGCAATGCAGTGAGGTTGGGGGCCTTTCATGACAGGTGGGCAGTGTTGTGCCTCTGTGGGTAACACCATCCAGCAGGCACTCTTTGTGTGTGTGTGTGTTTTTCTTTTAAACTATTTACCACTGATCTTAGAGAACCAAGCTCATACCTGCCATTCTCTGAGCATCAGAAAAGGGAATTCACTGTGTTTTTTCAGTTGTCAAAATGTGCACTATGAGGGCTTCAAGAACCGTGAGCGACAGATCCTTTGCTGGAGGGAAAGCCTCCTTCCTTCTGGAGGGGGGCTGGGAGCTGGTCTCCCCCCTCTAAGAGCAGATAAGTGCACCCTGTCTTTATGCAAAGGCAACACTGAGCCATGGCCATGGGCTTCTCTATGGGGACCCTGGGAATGTTCCACATGGCCCCAGAGAGATGGGAGATGAGACCGTTGTCTTGAAACAGTGATGCATAAGTGTGGCCACCTTACAATACTGCTAAATTGCCAAAATATATGAAGTTAATATTTGAGTTCTATTTTTATAAAATAGCTCTAGATTTATGGCAATATGTACATTTTAATTTATAGTTCCGTGCTTTAAAGAAATATATGTATGGTTAAAGAACTGTATATGAAAAACATTCTATTCAAGATATTTAAAGACTGTTAAGTCTGTCTTCAATAAAACGTAATGCCAAGAAAGATGATGCTGGCCATTGTTCCTACTGATAAGTGCTATAAAATACAATGTTGTAAATTATGTGAGCCGGGTCAACAATTCAACAGCCTGTGTCTGGGCTCTGCCAGCAGCACTGGTGGGTGTCTAAAATACACAGAAAAATGGACCTGGTGGTACACACCTGTAGTCCCAGCTACTCAGGAGGCTGAGGCTGGAGGAGCTCGTGAAGCCAGGGGTTTGAAGCCAACAGAGGCAACATGGTGAAACCCCATGTCTAAACGTAGGGCAGGAAGAAATTAAGTCCCTACTAGTAAATGGCCAGCCACTGTAGGATTGGAGGGAGGAACAAGTGGTTTTGAGTGATATCTGTGGTTTGGCTGACAGGAACACTGTGCAGAGATGGGCAGCTTCTCCAAAGCCCACCCAAATATGCATAGGCAGCCTGAAGCAAAGGCGAAACCCCAAGAGTCAGGGGTGAGATACCTGATTGTATTCCTAACTTGCCATGGATCCTGGGGATAAGCAGGGAAGAAACAATACCAAGACCTCACATTCCTGTTTTGCAAGCACATGCATGCATAGAAACACAGGTCCTTTAGCTCTGCACAACCCACAGTCTTAGATACAGTCTAAGCCGTGAGACGTTCTCAACAGCGCCACAAGCTGCAGCGCTGGAATCAGGATTCTTGCAAATGGGAGCCCAAAGCCTTTCCAACCAGAGCCCACAAAGAACTCTGAAGTGGGTGGGTTTGCAAGCTGTGATGTGGGAAGGCATGACTCAGAAGTTAATGACTAACAATAATGTGGGGAGGAGAGGAAGATCAAAGGAATGTGGGCTAGCTCTCATACCTGATTAGTCTCTGGTTGTCAACTTGACACAGGATCTAGAATCACCTAGGAAATGAACCTCTGGACGTGTTTGTGAGGGATTATCTAGATTGGGATCGCTGAAGTGGGAAGACTTAACTCAGGTGGCACCATCTCACAGATTGGGGTTCTGGATTGAATAAAAAGGCAAAAGAGCTGAAAGCAAAGTGACTAATACATTTTATCTATCATATTGGTGGACCCCAAATAACCCAATAGGTGGACCACACAGCAAGAAAGGGAACCCAACCCCTGCCTATCAAATTATGCCTCCTTTCCCATGGGGGCCGATATTGATAGTCAGGAAAGAATGCAGGGAAAAATCCTTCCCAAGTGCACAAGAACAGCAAGAACTTTCCACATTACTCCTGAACAGCTCTCCACCAGTGGCTGCTGTTCCCTTTGTATATTCAGCCCATCCTTCTTCCTGATTTTGTATCTCTGGATTTTCCTTTTTTAAAAAAATTATTGGGCTGGAGAGATGGCTTAGCGGTTAAGCACTTGCCTGAGAAGCCTAAGGACCCCGGTTCGAGGCTCAGTTCCCCAGGTCCCACGTTAGCCAGATGCACAAGGGGCGCACGCATCTGGAATTCGTTTGCAGAGGCTGGAAGCCCTGGCACGCCCATTCCCTCTCTCTCCCTCTATCTGTCTTTCTCTCTGTGTCTGTCGCTCTCAAATAAATAAATTTTAAAAAAATTATTAATTATGCACTTTAATGTATAAACAAATTGTGTGTTGGTCCCATTCCCCTCATGTTATCCTCTTACACCCCTCTTCTTCTCCCCTATTGCACTGAAGGCCATGCTCAGTGGGATTACTGGGGTGATAAATGCATCAGTCAGTCACTGTGCAGAGGCTCAGTGCCTCAGGATACTCCTTCCCACCCTGTGGCTCTTACACTCTTTCTGCTCCTTCTTCCACAGTGAAATATTCTTTTAGAAAGGCTTCCTGAGTATGAAGGAGAGGCCAAACACTGGGAATAGCTAGCCTCACATTAGAAGGACCTTTCTAAACCAGCTGTTGCATTCCTCTCATACCACGTACTCCTTGTACTCTTTTAGGAGTTCTCTTCTTACGTCTGTCCCTTGTGTCGATGAGCCCAGAATTCTGTCCAGAGTCTGTGTCTATCTAACGGGCAGTGATACGGCAGGCTAGTTATTGCAGTTGGGTCCCTTCCACCTACAGATACATATAATTGAAATTCTTTAAACTATATAAAGGAGTTCAGAAAACACAAAGCAAATGTTCATGTCCCACATGGCCACAGCACAGCGGCAAGTGCAAGCTGCGGGTGGGTCAGAGCAGACGCAGACCCGGCGGGGCCATCTGGTATACCATCACTACAAGTTGAGAGGACATGAGAGACCGTGGAGGGTTAAAGAGCCACTCAGTTTTTCTGCACAAAACCAGGAGTCTCCAGAGGTACCCTGTTCCTGAGAAAAAGGATAGGAGAGCTCTTCCCATAAGCCCAGAGGAAGGAGAAAGAAAGCTTTTCCACCACCCCCCACCCACAGGACTGAATGAAGGGAAAAGCACACATACGAAATCAGGACCACAAACACATTGTGTGCAGATGAGAAGCCTGGATTTGCACAACTTCTATATACAGTAGTAACTCAAAGCCAGTAATTTTAAAAGGCCAAACTGTCCTGATATATTAAGATGCAAAGAATCACGTACAGTAGCACTTTTCACCTTGAACGCATCAAACACGCTCGGCTGGGTGGGGGAGGGGCGGGCGACCCTCCATTGTGGAGGAGCACCCCACAAGAAACACAAGCAACCGGGGAAATGGTACACATGGGAAAACAGCAAGGAAAGTAAGTAGGAAGACAGCTAATATCAAAAAGGCTTCCAATAAGCCAGGCGTGGTGGCACATGCCTTTAATCCCAGCACTCAGGAGGCAGAGGTAGGAGGATTACTGTGAGTTCAAGGCCACCCTGAGATTACATAGTGAATTCCAGGTCAACCTGGACGAGGGTGAGACCCTACTTCAAAAAAAAAAAAAAAAAAGGCCTCCAATAATAGGTAAACCAGAGAAGCTGCTAAAATGATACGTTTAATGTCATTAAAAACATTACTGAAGGGCTAAAGAGATGGTTTAGCAGTTAAGTGCTTGCCTGTGAAGCCTAAGGACCCCAGTTTGAGGCTCCATTCCCCAGGACCCATGTTAGCCAGATGCACAAGGGGGCGCACGTGTCTGGAGTTCGTCTGCAGTAGCTGGAGGCCCTGGCGTGCCCATTCTCTTTCTCTCTCTAACTACCTCTTTCTCTCTCTGTCACTCTCAAATAAATAAATAAAAATAGACAAAAAAAATTACTGAAGAAATACAAGGAAAATAAAAATAAAATAAGGAGTTCTTATATACATGTAAAAGTGGAAGGAGGGAAGATTACACAGGATGCAGCAAAGAACCAGTTAAACAGAGACTGGATATGAAGACTCTAGGATAGAAGAAACACGTAATTCTAAAACTGATGAACTGGGCTGAGGAGATGGCTCAGTGGGTGATTTCCATGCAAGCATGAGGACCTGAGTTCAAATCTCCAGAACATACACAAAATGCCTGTCACCATGGCACACTCCTAGAATCCCGAGTCTGGGCAAGAGATAGAGAATCGCTAGGGCTCACTGGCTAGCTAGTCTAACCAAATCAGTTCAGTGATAAACCTTGTCTCAAAGAGGCACAAAAGCAGAGAGCAACCGAGGAAGATAGCCAATGTCTAACTGTGGCCTTCACATGCATACACACACACATGTACAAGTATTCATAAACACACAAGTGACCACATACCTATGAGCAAGTACATATACACACCATATATACACATACACATGCAAATAAATAATATGAGCTTTTAAAAGCTCCTGGGTTAAAGAAGAGATCATACAAACTTAAACACTTGGATAATAATTCTTTTTTAATTAAAAAAATTTTAATTATCTTTTTTTAAAATTTTTAATCTTTATTTGTTTGAGAGTGAGAGAGCAAAAGAGGCAGAGAGAGAGAGAGAGAGAGAGAGAGAGAGAGAGAGAGAATGGGCATGTTAGGGCCTCCAGCCACTGCAAATGAACTCCAGATGCATGCACCAACTTGTGCATCTGACTTAAGTGGCTCCTGGGGAATTGAGCTTAGAACTGGGGTCCTTAGGCTTCACGGGTAAGCGCTTAACCTCTAAGCCATCTCTCTGGCCCCTTAAATTATCTTTTATGAGACAGAGAATTGGCATGCCAGGGCCTCCAGCCACTGCAACTGAACTCATGACACATGCACAACCTGTGTGTCTAGCTTACATGGGACCTGGAGAGTCAAACATGGGTCCTTAGGCTTTACAGGCAAGCACCTTAACCACTAAGCAATCTCTCCAGCCCTTAGATAATCTAAAGATGCTTTATGCTTACATACCTATGAGATATATCAAAAGTGATTATGGACAAATAATACCTTCAAATACTTACATCAGAAAAAAAGAGAAAGATGAAAATTTGATTAGCTAAATGGAATTTTGAAGATGAGAAAAGAAGTTGGACATGGTAGCCCACACCTATAATCCCAGAACTCGAGAGTCTGATGCAGCATGATCAGGAGTTCATGAACAACCTGGGAAGCACAGTTAGATTCAGGCCAGCTTTAACAACATAGTGAGACCCAATCTTAAAAGTGAAAAAAAAAAAAAAAACCCTAAATTTAAAGGTAGAAAAAGAACCAAACTGCCCTCAAGGTAGAAAGGAAAACACTGAAGAAAAAAAACAATTATCAATGAAAGAGAACAAAAAACAAGACCTTAACATAGCAAAAACAGGTTGTTTAAAAAGACTAACAAAATATTCAAGTCTGATATTACTAGGTGTTTTGTTTTTGTTGTGTTTTTAAAGAGGATTTTCCTCTTGGTTTGAAGTCTTTCCATATCAGAAAGCACACTGCCCTAGCAGTAAGAAAAATTTTATTCCCACTTGAATTTTATTTTAATGGGCATACATTTCAATGTGTTTGTAAAATTTGGCCTCTTGTGTGAGAGCTGATCTTGATTGTCAACTCGCAAGGATCCAGAATTAACCAAGAGCTGCAGGGAGAGTGAGGGACGGTATTCCAGGAAGGATTAAGGAGGAGAGAAGATGCTTCCAGAGTGGACGGTGCTCCAGATGTAAATAAAAAGTCCCCCGCACACAGCAGGACTTCATGCCTGCCATCTCCTCTTAGTGCGAACAAGGCATCTATCTTCTTGTTGCTGCCTCCGCCTCCTCTCTTCACTGATCCCATCCTCCGGCTTCTTCCAGCTTCCAGTGTGAGCGGAAGCCCAGTGACTCTCCAGGAATCTTCTAGGTAAGGGGTGGAAACCCTTTTGGCTTCTCTGGACCCCAAAGAAGGTATAAACTGGGTCTTGGGCTACACATGAAGTACACACATACTGACAAAAAATGATGAGCAAGGGCTGGAGGGATGGCTTAGCAGTTAAGGCATTTGCCTGCAAAGCCAGATGCACAAGGGGGTGCACGCATCTGGAGTTCGTTTGCAGTGGCTGGAGGCCCTGGCGTGCCTATTCTCTCCCTCTCTCTCTCTCTCTCTCTCTCTCTCTCTCCCTATATCTCTTCCTCTTTCTCTCAAATAAATAATTTTTTTAAAGCCTGCTCTTGTCTGGCTAAATACATATATTATTCTCACCAAACTGCCCTGAAAGCACTATACTTAATGTTCATATTCATATGTCAATGCTACTCTCACTTTTGGTTAGAGATGCTTCTCTTTTCAGATGGCGGTGACCACTGGGATGACCCGAAAGACAACATACTGCTGAGAAGAAGTGATAGAGGAGTGCTCAGCACTGAAACATCTCACAGCCTCCAAGGCTCAGGGTCCATTGTAGAAGAGGTGGCGGAAAGAATGAAAGAGCCAAAGGAAGGGTACCACTCCTTACAATACAACTGTCCAGACAGAAATTGGCCTCAATATTCATGACCTCGCAGTGCCTAGCAATACCTTCACAAGACCCTCATAATAGGAGAAAAAGATGATGACATCAAAATAAAAGAGACTAACGTAGAGAGGGAGGGAATATGACGGAGAGCAGAGTTGTGAAGGGAAAAATGAGGGAGTGGAGGGAGGGGTTTATTGTCTGTAAGTATAGAAGTTTTCAATAAAAAAATTAAAAAGAAAAAAAATATATATGCCAGATTTTGCCCAGATGTCTTTTGCAGGAAGCTTAGTCTGAACAAATCAGTCTATCTTAATCAAAAGCAGAAATTTCCTTGATGAGAGTTTGAGTGGAATTGCATGAATCAAGACGTCTCTTTGGGTAAGCAGACACCTTTTCCGAGTTCTTCCAAGTTTTAAGCTTAGTATACATCTCCTTTTTGTACTTTTTATTTATTTGCAAGGAGAGAGAGGGGGGGGAGAAAGAGAATGGAAGTGCCAGGGCCTCTTGCTGCTGTGAACTTATGTGGCTACTGGGGAATCAAACCCAGGCTGTCAGGCTTTGAAAGCAAGCACCTTAACCACTGAGCCATCTCTTCACCCCTCCTTCTTTATTTAGACCTTGCCAATGTCTTCCAATGCCAGTTACAGTAAACTGTATATGGTGTACCATGTCACTTGTTAGATTTGTTCTCAGCACCATTATAAACCGTGTCTTTTCAATTATGATTTCTTTATTACTGGCATATGAAGTGAAATTGACTTTTATATGTTGATCTTAGATGAGCTAGTTCGCTCTTACTTAGTACTTCTGCTAATTTATAGCTCCTTTTGAGTTTTCTATGTATGTTTGTCAACAATCACAATGTTTACAAACAATGACAGCTTTTTCTCCTGTATTAAACTTTCCTTTTTCTTCTTATGTAACTGTGGCAAAGATGGATAGAAGTGTTGATAATATTCTCTTTATTATTACTTTAAGGAAGGTATCACTGCCACTGTTTTCCCATTTAGGATAGCGTTTGGCAGGTAAGTGGTTCAGTAGTAGGCATGCGTGAGACCTAAAGGTTGGTCCTCAACACCACAGCAAGGGGAGAAGGAAGAACAGAGAAGAAGGTTGCTGTATATGATAGATATTTTTGTAGATGCTTTTTGTCAGTCTGGATTAGTTCTTTTCTAACTCCATTTTATTGTGAGATTTTTCTAAATTAAATTATGAGTGGCTGGTGAGTTTAATAGAACACATTCTAATGATTAGAATGATCCTATTATTTTTATTTTTGAAAGCATTTAATGGGTAAATGACATTTTGCTCTTTCCTTTTTATAAGAGATGACGTTGTTTGTTTGTTTTTTTTCTTTTTGGTTGTATGTATTTATGCATGTGTGTGTGGGGGGGTGCTCCATATCTTCGTCTGTAGCAGGGGACATTCACCTAAAGTGACTGGAGTAAAATGTTGGTGTCTGGTCCCATCTACCTTCCACCCAGTATTTTTTTTTTTAATTATGTATTTATTTGGGCTGGAGAAATGGCTAAAGCACTTGCCTGCGAAGCCTGGGGAGCCATGTTCAACTCTCCAGATCTCAGGCAAGCCAGATGCAGTGTCCCAAGCATGCAAGGTCGCACATGCGCACAAGGGGGCACAGGCGTCTGGAGTTTAATTGTAGTCTCCAATATTCTCTCGCTGTCTCATGAAAAATAAAAGGCCAGTCTGTTAAGCTTACCTCAAAAAAAAAAAAACACATTTATTTGCAAGCAGAGACAAAGATAGACAGATAGAGAAGAGAAGGGAAGGGAAGGGAAGGGAAGGGAAGGGAAGGGAAGGGAAGGGAAGGGAAGGGAAGGGAAGGGAAGGGAAGGGAAGGGAAGGGAAGGGAAGGGAAGGGAAGGGAAGGGAAGGGAAGGGAAGGGAAGGGAAGGGAAGGGAAGGGAAGGGAAGGGAAGGGAAGAGAAGAGAAAAGAAAGAGAGAGAGAGGAAGAATGGGCATGTCAGGGCCTCCAGCCATTGCAAATGAATTCCAGATGTATGTGCCACTTTGTGAAGCCAGCTTTAGGTGGGTGCGGAGAAATCAAACCCGGGTCATTCGGCTTTGCAGGCAAGCATCTTAACCACTGAGTCATCTCTTCAGCCCCCAGTCTTTGTTTAGAGCCTATGTACTAAGTTGAGTCTATATACTAATTCCAGAGCTTGTGCCAGGACTGGGTTACAGGCACACATGGCCACACACAACCAGGTGTTTATGAGGGATCTGGAGATTGCAACTCTGGCTGTCTCAGGTCCTCCTGGGCCTTCATGCTGGCATAGGAAGCACACTTAGCGTCTAAGCCATCTCTGCAAACACATCTTGCTATTTTCTACTAAACTACCTAATTTAGTCAGTGATGCATTGTCTTAAAAAAAAACTCTTAACATTTGTTTGATTATATTTTATTTACTATTTCTGCATAAGCATGCCTAAGCAAAATAGGCCTGTAGTTTTTGTTAATTGTATGACTCAGTCTGGCTTGTGTATTAGAGTTGTACCAGCCCCAGGGAATGAATCAAGGAGACTAGAGTGTTGTTTTCCTTTTAGTTATTTTGGACACAACTGAGATAATCTCTTCTTGAAAGCATGGTAGAACTTGTCTCTAACACTGTCTGTCTCTTCTATCCATTTTTTTTCCTCTGAGTGATAAGATTTAGTACTACTGCTTCAGTTTTATTTAAGATTTCTAAGACTATGCAGAATTTCTATGTTTTTTTTTTTTTGCATTGCATTTTATAATTCAAAGTTCTCTAAGAATGCTTTTATTTGCATCTAAATTTATAAATCTATTAGTATAAGTATTTACTGTATCCTCTTGTTATCTTTTTAATGTTTTGCTTTATTGAAATTATGCCAACTCTTCTATATACTTTACTTATTTATTTGTTTGCACACATAGAGAGAGTCAGAGAGAGGAAGAATGGCACGTTAGAGCCCCTAGCCACTGCAAACAAACTCTAGGGATATGCGCCACCTTGTGCATTTGGTTCTACATGGGTAGTGGGCTATCGAGCCTGGGTCCGTTAGACTTTGCAGACAAGCACCTTAAACGCTGAGCTATCTCTCCAGCCCTATGCCAAATTTTTATTTACCACATTATTTATTTATTTTCAAGGAAACAATGGGTTGTTTATTCTAAACCAAGCATGGATGACTATGGTCCAGGAATGCTCAGGTTGACCCAAATAATATATTCTGATCTGGAAGTCATCACATGACATTTTTATAGCCACAGAAGACAGAAAAGGTATTCACCAAATATACTGGTGGGACTATCAGAGCAGGGAAAGGGCTACTACAAGTTCTAGATGTTACCTGATGACATTCTTAGATCTGGGGCTGGTGTGATGTCAATATATTCTGATGGTTGAAGGACGTTAGGTAAGATTCAGAGGTTGCCAATGAATGGCTTTGAAGGGAACTAAAGATAGCCAAAGGTAATTTGGTTCTGATCTGAAATGTTCCTGCTCCCTATAGTCACAAAGTTCTAGTCAGTCAATCAGCCTTGTAAAATCTTTAACATGGATGTGGCTTTTGCTGGGAACTTTTGTTCACAGTTCCCCCAGTGGCCAAGCATCCCATGTTGTTCATGGGAGGCCAAGTGGTCATCTGACAATGATGAGACTGAGCCAGCAGAAGAGCAGTCTTCAGGTGAAAGAAACAGTTGGTAGGGCTGGAGAGATGGCTTAGCGGTTAAGAGCTTGCCTGTGAAGCCTAAGGACCCCGGTTCGAGGCTCGGTTCCCCAGGTCCCACATTAGCCAGATGCACAAGGGGGCGCACATGACTGGAGTTTGTTTGCAGAGGCTGGAAGCCCGGGCACGCCCATTCTCTCTCCCTCTCTCTATCTGTCTTTCTCTCTGTGTCTGTTGCTCTCAAATAAATAAATAAATAATTTAAAAAAAAAAGAAACAGTTGGTAAAGTCATCAAGGATTTTCCACCTTCTGTATCTGACATTACATTGACATGTGACATGGAGTCATATTACAACTAAAGTTAAATGACCAACACAGCATAACCCAAAGAAGTGATGGCAGCAAATGAAGGAAGCTTCCATCCTGACCAACCAAACCCTATCCAGACTGACTGTGTGTCTCCCCTGTGTCTACAGTTATTTGTACTATATATATTTGTGTATATATATATATGTATATATATATATATATATACATATATATATATACACACACACACAAATATATATAATATAATATAATATAAATATATATAATATTATATAATATATAATATAAATATATATTTATAGTACATATATGTAAATACATATAAAATATAAATATCTTAATATATAATATATACTATTATATTAATAATGCACTAATTATTAATATAATTAATATGATATAACCTAAATAATATAAAATACATATATATGTATATTTTATATATATGTATTTGTTTATAGATATATTTGTAGTATATTTTATTTGATATAATTTATAATCTTCCAATTTCAGTTTTTCTTGTGACCAATTAGATTTCATTGATACAAATTCAGGTGGGATAGCTAGTTCTATTTCTAGGAAAGATTTCTTTTCAATATTTAACTCATTATAATTCTTGTTTTGGGATAGTAATTTGATTTGTCCTATTATCTTGGCAATTTTTCCAGCTTCTAGTGTGGAAAGTAAATGGATAGTCACATAACAGAAGGAATCAGATAGCAATGTCATATCATTTTAAATTTCTTTCTAACAAATTTGTCTCCTCTCCCCTTCCCCAGATACCAAATATTGTTTGTGACAAGTAGAAGCAAGAGACCAGACTTGTGATAAATCGGATTCTAAGGATGTTGCTGTATCCAGTGTTCACTTGCAGCAATAAGAGACCCTAGTGAGCCCCCCCACCCCTCAACACACGTTCAAATAAATATTTTAAAAGCCATGCTTAATGTGAAGACAATATCATTCATCTGTAGTTTCTCTAAAACCAAGGTCAGCATTATTTCTACCATTTAGGAAAATATGCCAAGAAGAGAGTGAGAGTTATTAAAAGAACAGAAGAACTTTAGCTTTGAGCTCCACTGTCCTCAAGTAGGCAGGTACTTAATGACTGATGGTCAAAGGTGTATGTCACTCAGCTTTTCTGAAGTCAGCAGGAATGTGCTCTCAAAATTTGGCACACATTTGAGGCGGGAAATACTAATCAAAGGGTATATCTCCTAAAATGCTGGGACACAGGAGGTGGCAGGCAATACCAAAATGTTCTTCTCACCAAGGCTGGATAGTCTTCAGTATGGCACCTTCTCCACCGATGGAACCATCTGGTTGTCATTCATTTAGTTCTTCATGAGAGCTGAGAGAGAGAGAGAGAGAGAGAGAGAGAGAGAGGGAGGGAGGGAGGGAGGAAGAGGAGGAGGGAGAGAGAGAATAAACAATCCAGGGCCCCTGGCCACTGCAAACAAAGCCGAGATGCATGTGCCACCATGTGCATCTGGCTTACATGGGTACTGGGGAATTGAACCTGGGTCCTCAGGCTTTGAAGGAAAGCACCCTAACCACCAAGCCATCTCTCCAACCCCATGTCAGAATTTTCACATACCATTTAAAAAAGTTTTGTTTATTTTTATTTATTTATTTGAGAACGACAGACAGAGAGAGAAAGAGGCAGATAGAGAGAGGGAGAGAGAGAGAGAGAATGGGTATGCCAGGGTCTTCAGCCACTGCAAATGAACTCCAGACGCGTGCACCCCCTTGTGCATCTGGCTAACATGGGTCCTGGGGAACTGAGCCTCTAACCAGGGTCCTTAGGCTTCACAGGCAAGCACTTAACTGCTAAGCCATCTTTCCAGCCCACATACCATTTTTTTTAAAGTCCATTGTACATAATACCTTTATTTAGGTTCATACAGTCCTCTGTCCCTTTTTTATTTTATTTTATTATTTTATTTTTATTTTATTTATTCATTGTTTTCCATAAACTTCTCAGATTTAGAGGAACTAACAGGAATGTCTTTGACTGAGGAAGCCAAAAACTGTAGTTAACTTTGACATTTAATTCTTTTGGTGTCTTTTGTTTATTTAGCCACCAATCCAGAGGATTGAAGATCATAGGCACAATGAAAATTTTTTACATAAATTAGGCAGGGGTCCTAGAGAAATAGAACTGACAGGATATCTATGATATGCATACATACATGCTTACATGCACACACGCATACATATCATAATTAGGAATCCACTAGAACAGTTTTCATGAGCAGGACTGGGTCATCCAATGATGGCTGTCTGCACACTGGAGAGGCTGAGAACCCAATAGTCCACAGAGCTGGATGCCTCAGCAGCCTGAGTCTGGCACTGAAGGCTGGACTGCTAATAGTTAATAATATCAACTTAGCCGATCCATAATATCCACCAACCCAAAAGGTGAGAATGTCATTAGACGCTACCTGAAACCCAAAGCAGAGTTTTCCCTGCTTTGCTATAACTCATCGACCTGCTGTCTTGGCACAGCATAGACACTCCTGTTTCACAATACAAAAATGAGGGTTGTGGTGGTTTGAATGTAAAATGTCTCCCATAACCTCATGTGTTTTGAATTGTTGGTCCCCAGCTGGTGGCAAAGCAGGAGAGCTGTGGGGCCTTCGGGAGGTGGGGCCTTGCTGGAGGAGGAGCGTCACTGCAGGTGATCTTGAGGTTCATTGTGTTCACTAGCTAGCTTACTCTTGCTGCTCCCTCCCTGCTGCTGATGTGGGATACTGTGAGCCAGCTTCCCACTCATATCAAGCTCTCCCCGCCATGATGAAATGTCCCCTCAAAACTGTAACCTGTAGAGAACCTTCTCTTTTCAGATGGCAGTGACCTGGGGATGACTCAGAAGGCACCATGGTGCTGGAAAGAAGTGACAGGACTGCTCAGCACTGCAATATCTCTATCTCACCTTGCAAAGCTCAGGGTCCATTGCGGAAGAGGTGGCAGAGCCAAAGGAAGGGTAGGACTCCTAACAACGCGCTCTCCCCAGACACAAAATGGCCTGGATATCCATGACCTCACAGTGCCTGACACTACCTACGCAAGACCATCATAATAGGAGGAAAAGACCATGACATCAAAATAAAAGAGAGACTGATTGAGAGGGGGAGGGGATATGATGGAGAGTGGAGTTTCAAAGGGGAAAGTGGGAGGGAGAACGGGAATTACTATGGGATATTGTTTACAATTATGGAAGTTGTCAATAAAAAAACAAACAAAAAAATAAAAATAAAACTGTAACCTGTAATCCACGGTCTAGCTTCTGGTAAGGTGTTTTGTCCCAGGAACAAGAAGGCAACTGAAACATATCTCCACCAATGTCTGTGGTAAATGCTTTGATTTATGACTTTTGTTCTGTGACTAGAAACATTCATATAACCACCTCCATTGGGACATGTTATTTGGAACAACCAGAATGTGTGCTCCTGGGCCATGATCATTCCTATTTGGCTCAGAATAAGCTCTCTCTCTCTTACTCCTTTTGAGGTAAGAGCTATGTTTTAGACTGACAATACAAAGCAAAGTGCTAGAAATTACCTGTAGCACTTCAAAGAGTTGGAATTCCCTTGGCATCGTTCCTTTATTTACCAATCACCTATTAACTAACGTGTCACAGTAAAATAGAGTGTACAAATGGAGAAAATTAAAATACACAACAACAGCATATGTTGAGAAAAGGATTAATGGGGAAAAGATTTTGAATTCCTTGCTCTGTTCAAAGGGAGGCGAAAAGGAGCTGGGAAGATGGCTCAGTGTTTATAGGCCCTTGCTTGCAAAGCCTGCCAGCTTGGGTTCAGCTTCCAATCCACCAACAAAAGCTGGATGCAGAATCTCCACATGTTCTCCCTCACCAGCATCTCCACATGTTCTCCCTCATATGTGGATCCTAGCTACAGATGATTGGGCTTCTGCGTGAGAAGGAAAATACTTAGTAGCAGAGGCCAGTAAGTTAAAAAGGAGATATAAAGGGAAGAGGAAGGAAGGGTGGAGGGTACTTAATAGGTTGGTGCGGGGAAACCCCTGACCAGCAGGAGAAGAAGGACCAGCAAACTGAAGATCCTTCTTGATCACACTTTATTTGAGAGCCTCTTGGTTAACAGGAAAGCTGATGGCAAGGGGCGAGGGGCGCAGGAGTGTAGCTGCTTTTATAGGGCAGAATACTACGGGGCGCGTGCTGATTGGCTGCCATAGGCTCACCCACCCACAGGAGCCACGGGATAGGCCCGGGACAAGGTGCGTCAAGCGCATGCGCAACCTCAAGCGAGGTTGGCGCCAAGGCGTTGCCTAAATAAGGAAATGTTTACCTCAAGACTGGCAGGAAGCCAGCGCCATCTTGTAATGGCCTTTGCATTGGCTCCCTACAGGTTGGTATTATATATATGTAAGTACAATGATTGAGATGGGGAGGTAATATGATGGAGAATGGAATTTCAAAGGGGAAAGTGCGGGGGGCGGGGAGGGTATTACCATGGGATATTTTTTATAATCATGGAAAATGTTAATAAAAATTGTGAAAAGAAAAAAAAAAGAACATAGAAGAGTGGGAAAGGACTAGACAAATAAGGCCCAGTGAATTCAACAGAAAAATAAGACAGCAGAATAATTATAATAGAAGCGTAATATTAATATCTATGAGTAAAAACATTGATAAATAAATACATGAGTTAATAAGGCAAAAAAGAAGAAAGAAATTGGCACCAGCATCTGGTGTTCATTCGCAGCAGCAAGATGTCCCAGTATGCCAATCCGTACCCACACACATGCAAATAAATAATAAAAAGGTTTTAAAGGAGGAGGAAAATATTAACGACCATTGATTTTTAGAAATTGGAGATGAATGTTAATTTGGTGAACTTCTGTAATAAATCATATCAAACTCACAGTGATTGATGAAGAGAGGTTTTCTTCTTGCTCCTGTACCAAAATGATGTTCACCAATGGGGCTGTGTTCAAGGGCCCAGCTTCTGCCTTGCCGTGGGACCCTCATCCATGGGGCCTCCAAGCTCTCCCTGGGTGCTCTGTGTCTGGGGTCTAGTGGTGGGGGTGTGAGGGAGAGAGCATGAGCCAGCATGTGGGCAGGAGACATTTGTGGGGCCCCACCTAGAAACAATGGATGCCTTTTAGTTCTAAACAGAACAAATGGGAGTTTGGAGTTGTGTTTGCCAAGCAGGTTAACTGTAAGAAACAGAAGCCACTTCCAGAAGGGAGGACGTGGATTAATGGAAGGTATATGGAATCAGTTGTGGCAGTTCACGCCTGTAGTCCCAGCAGCATTTCAGAGGTCACAACAAAACAAGCCAGAAGAAACTAGTTTGTGTATGTGTGAACATACACGTATGTGTGTATGGTGTGCACGCCTGTGTTTGCGTTTGTACAATCAAAGCACGGGCCAGCAGGCTTCCGATCTAGTCCCCCTGTATGGTTTGGCAAGGTTCAGGGGCTTTGGGAGCCTGAGTCATGTAAATACAACGCGCCTCACTGGGAAAGAGTGAACTGGTTCCATACCAGAAGTTTGAAAATGCCTTAGCCTGGAGCCTGACACCTGCTTTCTTGTAATAGTTTAGCTGTTGTCAGTTACCATTAACATTTTCCAAGGCAGGTTGATATCTCCTTACTCTACCTGGCCCGGGAGGGGTGGGGGGGCATTTAGAGAGGGAGGAGTCCTGAGAGCCCGGCTCTGGCCCCGCCCAGCGCGTGGACACGCCCACTCCGCGGTTGCCTAGCAGCGGGTGATGTTGGCGTCCCAGACGGTTCTCTGCGCGCCAGCACCATGCCCAAGGAAGCGGTGGTCCACTTGCGCTATGGACCCTACAGCGCTCTGGGCCTGTCCGTGGAGCACCGCACCTTCCGCCTGGAGGGCCTGCAAGGTGGGCAGTCGGTTGTGAGCCCCAGCCAGCCACGCAGCAGGTGTCCCTAGACCTGCTCTCTTTCCCCACACCCCCAACCTAGGGTCTTCCCAGGGTGGCTTAGCACCTTCCTCTGGCTTCCATTTGGATATCAAAAATAAGAACAAGCTGGGCGGCCAGCACCGGGGTGGGGGTGGGGGCAGGTAGGAGGATCCTGTGAGTTCAAGGCTAGCCTGAGATTATATAGTGAATTCCTGATCAGCCTGGGCTAGAGTGAGACCCTACCTACACATATTAATAAAGAGAGAGAGAGAGAAGGAAGGGGGGGAGGGAGAGGAAAAGGAAAAAAGAAACAAGCCGGGGCATCTGGGCACTGATTTGGGAGGCTGAGGTAGGAGGATTGTTGTGAGTTCGAGGCCAGCCTGAGACTAGTTCCAGTCCAGCTTGGGCTAGAGGGAGACCCTACCTCAAAAAAGTAGGAAAGAAGAAAGAAAGAAAGAAAGAGAGAGAGGGAGGGAGGGAGGGAGGGAGGGAGGGTGGGAGGGGAAGGGAAGGGGGAGGGGGAGGGGGAGGGGAAGGGGAAAGGGAAAGGGAAAGGGAAAGGGAAAGGAAAGGGAGAAGGGAAGGGAAGGGAAGGGAAGGGAGGGGGAAGGGGGAAGGGGGAAGGGGGAAGGGGGAAGGGGGAAGGGGGAAGGGGGAAGGGACATTAGGATTTGGAAACAGGGATAGAAATATGAAGTGACTTTCCTCAGTCAAATGGCTAAAAAGTGTAGTGCTGGAAGCCTGTTCCACGGTCATGCCTTCATGCAGCAAGCCTGCTTTGAACATCTAGTGTGCAGCGGACTGCTTCCGCTGAGGAGGGCTCACTGTTGAGGCGCATGTGTGCAGTGAAAGTCGCTGTTGATGACTGACAGACCTGCCTAATCTCTGACCTCACCTCTGAGTGCCACAGGAACCTGCCCCGAGTGCTGTTACAAGAGTTTGAAGGCAAAAGTCCACCTCTGGGAGTCCCATGGGATTAAGCTCTTGGCCACCATCCCAAGGTGCCAGTTAATGAGATAAGCAATATCTTATATTGATATCCATGACCTCGCAGTGCCTGGCACTACCTGCACAGGACCTTCAGAATAGGAGGAAAAGGTGATGACATCAAAATAGAGAGAGACTAATTGAGAGGGGGAGGGGATGTGATGGAGGGTGGATTTGTGAGGGTGGAGAGGGAATTATCATGGCTTATTGTCTATAATTATGGAAGCTGTTAATAAACAGTTTTTTGTTAAAGGCAGGGCTGGAGGGATGTCTTAGCAGCTAAGGTTGCTAGCCTGGAAAGCTAAAGAATCCAGGTTCGATTCCCCAGGACTCACATAAGCCAGATGCAGAAGGTGGCACATGCTTTTGAGTTCATGTTTGCAGCAGCTGAAGGCCATGGCCCACCCATTCTCTCTCTCTCTATCTGCCTTCCCACCCCCCGCACACACACCACACATATAAATAAAAATAAAATATTTTTTAATTTCCTCTATCCCTCTCCCTCCCTCTTTCTCTCTCACATATAAATAAAAATAAAATATATTTTTTTAAAAAGAACGATTTGATGCAGCATACTGAGAGAAAGACTAGATAAACATCCAAGGTCATCTCTGGGGTTCTGCCATGAGCTTCAGGTTTAAGTGCAGGAAGGATTGTGACAGGGGTAAAAAAAAAAAAAAAAAAAAAAAAAAGTACACATCATTAAGCAGTCTCAGGCAAGGTGTGATCTGATTAATCATTATTTCAGTTGGTGTCCTGGGAAGTGATTTAATGAAGGTGGAAGCTGGTCTTGAGAGGTGATTCTTGGAACTGGAGAGATGGCTCAGCCAGTAAGATACCATGTCAGAGAGAGGAGCAGAATTCAGATCCCCAGTACCCACATAAATGCCAGGCAAGGCAGAGTGGATGCTTGTTTAATCTCAGCACTTGAAAGGCAGAGTCTAGGAACTCTGGGGCAAACTGAGCAGCTGGGTGTCGAGTTACCTCCACATGGCTGGGACAAAACACATGACCAAAGCAGCAGCTGGGAGGAAAAGGTTTACTTGGGCTTACAGTCTTGAGAGGAATTTTCAGCATGGCAGGGAAAGGATGGCAGAGCAGAGGCTAGACATCATATCTTGCCCCAGCACCTGGCAGAAAGCAGCAAGAGTAAGCTGATTGAGCTCCAACAAGGGGGAGCTGGCTATAACACCCAAAAGCCAGCCCCCTCACCAACACACCTCCTTCAGCAAGGCTCCACCTCCAAAATTGCCAACAGCTGGAATTGAATATTCAAAATATGAGGAACATTCCACATTCAAACAACTGTAGTAGGCTAGGTAAATACACAAGCTCTGGGCTCAGGTAAGAAACGCTGCCTCAGTAAAATAGAGGGAGCAGCAATCAAGGAAGACACTCGACATCGACCTCAACTTCCACACACACATTCATGTGTGCACACACACATGCTCACATGCATACACACATGCACACCACACTCATGTACCATGCAAAAAAAAAAAAAGATGATCCTCCTGCTCCCAGGTGTGGCCTGGTCATCATGGATAATTGTTCTCATTTGTAGGGTGGTTGATCCTTCAAAGCTCTGCTGTTCCTGAAATCCAAGTTGACCTGTTGTCCCAGTGCAGGTCAGCTGTTCCAACCTCAATGGTTGTAATCTCTCATACAATTGTAGCTAAACAGGCAGCAGTGTCGGCCCAAAGATTTTCTTTCTTTCTGCGTCATATCCCTCTGTTCACAGCAGTCCATTTCTACACAAAGCAACCCTTCATACGTTCTCAGGACACAGGCATAACAGCAATTGTCTCACACAAACTTCTTCTAGCCTAGTACAGGCAAAGTTCTTTCTTCCCTTTATAAGCCAAACCTCATAGTCCTTAGTTCTTACTGCATTCAGGTCTTTCAACTCTGACCAGAATGGTCCATTTGGTTGTTCTCACTGCAAAGCATCTCTTAGGCCAAGGTTTCAAATCCTTCCACATTCCTCCCTCAAATCGGTCCCAAAATGCTGAAAGCCAGCAGCAATGACCCACTTCTCAGTACCAATTTAGTGCCCCTCTGGGATTTAGAGGAAAAGTCCCAGTGGAAATAGAAAGGAATGAGCTTGTAACCAGAAGAAAATTCAGAAGAGAGCTGAGGATCGAACCTGATGGGTTCAAATTCTATGAGCCCAGTTGGGGACATTATGGGCCAAATGTTCTAGGTTTCCAGAGGTCACAAAAGTCAAGTTAGGTACAATAATCAGGGACTATTTATGGAGGAGGTGGCATTTGAATCCAAGTTTAAAGGATAAGCAGGATTTCATTGGCAATATATATATATATATATATATATATGTGTGTGTGTGTGTGTGTGTGTGTGTGTGTGTGTGTGTGTGTGTGTATATATACACATACATACATATATATATATATATATATATATATATATATACTTGATGGAGATTTCTGAAGTATATACATCAGCATTTATGTCAGTCTGCATCAGCTGGCATAACCAAACACCACAGACTAAGGCACCTTAAACAAGTTTTCCTCATGGTCTGGAGGCTGGAAGGCCCTGATTGGGCAGACTTGGTTTCTGGTGGGGTTCTTTTCTGGCTTTCTAGTGATCACTTTCTCTCACAAGGTAGGGGATGGACATGGGCCAGCAAACTAGCATCTCTTTTTATAAAGACACCAATCCTTTCAAACAAGACCCCCATCCTTATAACCTCATTTCAACTTAGTTGCCTCCTAAGAACCCCATCTCCGAATACAGCCAGAAGGAAGTTAGGACCTCAGTGTACAAATTGGGAGAGGGGAGAATGATGCAATCCATAGCAACATCCTATGGTGACATTAATGATTTTCATAATATCATAGAGCCATTATTTCTGTATTTCCAACACTTTCCCCATCCTAAGCCATAGTTCTGTACCCAGCAAGCAATAATTCCCCATTCTCCATCTATAAGCCTGGTATCCTCATATCTACTTTCTGTCCATTTTTTTTTCCCAGTTTAAATATCAAATATGTGTACTTTTATTTTCAAAAAGAAGAATGAGGGCTGGAGAGATCGCTTAGGGGTTAAGTGCTTGCCTGTGAAGCCTAAGGGCCCTGGTTCAAGGCTCAATTCCCCAGGACCCATGTTAGCCAGATGCATAAGGGAGTGCACACGTCTGGAGTTCGTTTGCAGTGGCTGGAGGCCCTGGCATGCCCATTCTCTCTCTCTCTCTCTCTCTCTATCTATCTATCTATCTATCTATCTATCTATCTATCTATCTCTGCCTCATTCTCTTTGTGTCTGTCACTTTCAAATAAATAAATAAAAATTTTAAAAAAAGAAAGAAAGTGCTGTGCTCTGTCCCTTGGGAGAACTGAACAAACTGCTCACTCCACATAGGGCACCAACCAGAGACCAAAGCAACAGTTCTTCTTGTAGCTTGGCCAACCAATGAGTTTATTGGGGCTACTTATAGGATCATGGATGAGTCAAAGACAACTAACTCCATCGTGCGCGCGCGCGCGCACACACACACACACACACACACACACACAAAACCCACCCAGCATGGGTGTTGACTCAAGAAAGCTTTCTTTATACCTGTAGCTCGCAGACAACTCTACTGATGTGTCCCCTCTTATCCCCCCCCCCCCCCCCCCCGCTGCAGCCTCCATGACACTTGCTTAACCTCAGATTGAGGTTGAGGAGCTTCCTCAGTCTTATAAAGTTCACTGCCTTACTGAGTTTCAGGAACCTCCCTGCACACATGGAATGATGTAGCTACACAGTGCAAGGGTGGAAAGTGGAAAGATGTTAGTTCCGTAAGTCAGCCGTGTTGAGCCACATGCTAGAGCAATGTGGAGGAAGCAGGAGAGGCAGAACCAGGCCAATGGCAGGACGTTGGAGGGGCTGCCACCCAGAGCAGTGTGGGGCACGAGGCCAGGTGCAAAAGTGGGAGACAATCAGAAGGCATGTAAGACAGAGCATGGAGAAGAAAGAGGTCCCAAAAGCTGTTGAGCAGGAGTCCTCTCTAGAGAGAGATGAATCCATGGTGGCGAGGAACTCCGTGAATGTATTCTCACACGTTCTTGGTGAGATGACAAATTGGACAGTGATCTTGGAGAAGAACTTGGAAGTGTGTATTAAAATGGAACCCAGACCGTAGACTCCATCTGTTCCATTCCCATGTATCTCCTTTATTTAAAAACAAATCATTCATACACAGAAGCTGTGCCATGAATGCCTTCTGCAGTGCTCTTAGAGAGAGCAGAAGTTGGAACCAACGAGAAACTGCAAAAGGTTCAGTGAATGCCAGCTCATCCTTCATCTGAAACACAACGCATGTCCGTGCCGCCCCAACACTCCTGATCTCGTCTGAAATACACACAGTCTATGGTCATGCCGCCCTCAACACACCTGATCTCGTCTGAAATACACACAGTCTATGGTCATGCCGCCCTCAACACGCCTGATCTCGTCTGAAATACACACAGTCTATGGTCATGCCGCCCTCAACACGCCTGATCTCGTCTGAAATAAATGCAGCAACAGCAGCCTGGGTTGCCACCACATAGGGTTGAAAGACTTAAGCATGTCCCTGAACTCACGTATACCAGGATCCTTCCCCCATGGAACTTCAGATACAGTGCAAAAAGGAAGTGGGGAAGAATCATGGGTAGCTTTTCAAAATTTGTTCATTCTGAATAATTTCTAAGGTTTTTAAAAACTCATGATTCTGCTGGAGAGATGGCTTAGCAGTTAAGCGCTTGCCTGTGAAGCCTAAGGACCCCGGTTCAAGCCTTGATTCCCCAGGACCCACATAAGCCAGACATACAAGGTGGCGCATGCATCTGGAGTTCGTCTGCAGTGGCTGGAGGCCCTGATAAGCCCATTCTCTCCCTCTCTCTCTCTCTCTCTCTCTCTCTCTGTGTGTGTGTGTGTGTGTGTGTGTGTCTTTCTCTCTCAGTCTTTCTGTCACTCTCAAATAAATAAACAAACAAAAATTATTTATAAAAAAAATGATGATTCTGTGTGGTACACTTAAATTCTAATGGAATTTTAGAAGAAAAGTTTTCTTGTTTTCTTCCCAAGGGAAGTGCTTTTGTTTGGCCTATTGAAAAACAACAACAACAATAATAAAAAGAGCCGGAAGGAATGGTCCATGCTTGTAATTCCAGTATTCGGAAGGAGGAGGGAGAGGGATAAGGAGTTCAAGACCAGCCTGGGGCTCCTATCTCAAGATACAGCTGGAAGGAGGAGAAGAGAGAAGAGGAAGGAAGAGAGGGAGGGCGGGGGAGAGAGGGAAGGAAGGAGGGGAAGGGGAGAAGAGGAGACAAATCAGGAGAGGGGTCTGTGATGATGGGTGGGGGAGAACTTGTCGGCCATTAAACGTGTGGGTGGCTTCTGACCTGAGGGGACAGGATGTACAGAGTAAAGGAGCCTGTGTAGCTGAAAGCGGAGCCAAGGCCATAGGCACAGGCTGCTGTCTCCCGCCCCCATGGGGAACAGGAGAGGACAGGACGGAGTGTTTTGAGAAAATCCAGGGGAGCATTTTGATGGCTGAAGGAGACTTGAGGATTGCAAGGTATCAGCGGGTGGCTGATTTGTGAAGGAAGCTCTGAACACCCATGCTTGATAGCTCATCTACTGCCAGCTCTAACACTGACTGAGGACCTTCCACAAAGACCAGGGTGTTTAGAAGCAGCAAAGCAGGAACGTTCACTCCCCCTCCGCCCCCCAACTAAGACCCAATGCTGGCATTACAGCTCGATGTGCAAGTCCTCTGTAAAATCCACGTTTGACTTCTATGTATGGCTTTTAAAAATCATAGCCCTTTATCGTTTCCTGAAGCCCTGCTTTCTTTAAAAGGGTCCCTAATCTTTTCTAATTTAACTACACCTTAAGCCATCTGAAAGCTCTTGTTGTCTCTTGATTATCCATGAATGATAAGCCGGCACCACGAAAAATGTGTCCACAAAACCAGTGCTTAGGGGCTGGAGAGATGGCTCAGCAGTTAAGGTGCTGGCCTGCAAAGCCTGAGGACCAGGTTCAATTCCCCCGTACCCACGTAAGCCAGATACACGTGGTGGTGCATGTGTCTGGAGTTTGTTTGTGGTGGCTGGAGGCCCTAGTGAGCCCATTCTCTCTATATGCCTCTTCATTTCGCTCTCTCTCTCTCCCTCTCTCTCTCTCTCTCCCCTCTCTCAAACAAATCATTTTTTAAAAAAATATTTTTTAAACACACCAGTGCTTAATACCATTCTAAGTAATTGCCCTGACCATGGTTGTCTGTTACTTGCTATCCGTGAGTTTGCCAAAGGAGCCCCTCAAAGGAATTGGAAGGAACTGGAACGGCCTCTTAAAAATAGCATCCATCCTTATTTAGCCAAGGTACTTGAATGCCACCCTCCCATCCCAGAGATGCATTAGTGGTGCTCATTAATGGCCATTGGCATCACGTCTGAGCTTAGAAGAAGCGAGGCAATCTGTCTGGGTACCTGAGTTCCTAGCCAGCAGCACTTAAATCATCCACAGATGGTGCACAATTCCGCCTTTCCCCGTGTCCCTCCATTTCATCCAGATCCCCCATGAGGAATGAGGTGCCACTTCAAAGAGGTGGGCGTTCTGCGGGTGGCCTCACAGCTTCTGGCTGATTTATGCCGGAGGTTAGCCACTGTCTGTGCGCAGACTTTGTTTCAGAGTGTTTATTTATCTGACCTTTCTTTGAATAGACAACCCTGTCTCCGCGCACAGGAAGCCATGGCTCGTCCATGTAGAGCACTGGCATTTGGATGAGCTGCAGGAAATCCCGGGTTCCTTCTCTCATCCCTCTAAGCCTGCCCTGGCCACGTCACAGCCAGTCTCAGGGCGTCCAGGACCCGTGGGAGGGAGATGATGCCCGGAGGCTGACTGAATGATGCAAATTCTGAGGCAGTGGTCACTCTCGTACAGACAGGTCATCAGGACCACAAGGGAAGTTGGTGGTGACCAGCATCATTCTGAGTTAGTGGCTTCAGTGAACTGTTTTGGCCCCAAGCACCTGGCAGAGGAGTTGGAGTGAAGCAGTTGCTCTTAAATTGCTTGAAAGCTTGGGCCTAGAGAAATGGTTAAGCGGTTAAGCACTTGCCTATGAAGCCTAAGGACCCTGGTTTGAGGCTCAATTCCCCAGGACCCACGTTAGCCAGATGCACAAGGGGGGTGCATGCGTCTGGAGTTCATTTGCAATGGCTGGAGGCCCTGGCAAGCCCATTCTCTCTCTCTCTTTCTCTCTCTCTCTCTCTCTCTCTCTCTCTCTCTCTGTCACTCTCAAATAAATAAATAAAAGTAAAAATAAATAGCTTGAAAGCTTGCCTGCAGTCCACAGAGGGAGAGGGAAGATCCCTTCCAGTCACCTTCACTAGCTCACAGAGGAGGGGTACCCTCACTATTCAACATCCCCCAACTCATGGGATGGCTTGTTTCATGGACCAGATTCCTTTCTCTGTTATGCCTTGCGCCATGAAACCGTGTCACTGTCCCCATTAAATAAACTAAACTCGGGCAGCAGTCAGATGGGCCTTACAGCAAATGGCGCACGGGCAGGCAGGCCAAGGGGTGGTTCACCTCTGCAATCTCCTGCAGGTCCACCCCACCCTGCCAATGCTTTGCACCCTCATTCTTTACAGAGCCCCTGGCATCTTAAGGAGCTGGTCTTGGGAGTTAATAAGCAGCAGCCGAGCGGGATGGGGAAAGGAAAACTGCTTCGTTTCTGAGCTGTTCCTGTCAAATTGCAGTCCACTCCCCCGGAGTGTCTTCACATCGTGCAAAGCCAAAGCCCTTCAGGCCAAGCTGCACCTCTCCACCTGTAGCTATTCCCTAGTGGAGAGAAGGGTGCTTCAGGGGGTGGGGTGAACCCCGAACCCTGCCTCTGGTCTGCCTCAAGTTTCTCTAGGTGCACATCTTCCATTGCAAGCCAGCTGGACCTCTGCATTGCAGCACGTCACTGGTCCCAGCTGAGTGCCTTCTTCAACGATGTTTCAGAACAAGACACTTAAACAGGATGCAATAACATAAATATACCCAAAGAAAACCACGCGGGTGATCTTTCAAGAGTGGCATTAGCGAAGGCAGGTCAATTAGGGTCGCCTTAGGGTGCCTCGGGGGAGCGATCTTGTTAATGGAGACCCTCACTGAGTATTTCTCAAGTTTCTTTCCAGAAATGAAATTAAAATCACGCAATTAAAATGCTCACAGTGGGGACGGGATGTTCTTGAGCTGATTGAAAAGCGAAGAAGTGGACACACCAGCATTTTGCAACAGCAATTGTCTCTGTGATTAATTGCAATTAGCTGACATAACCGCCTGCTTCCTCCCCACACACCCCCTACCCCAAGACTGGTAGGAATGTGGAGACTTTTAAAGAATGGGCCACCATCTGATTTCCCTTTCCTTCCTATCCCGAATTCTCACCAGTGCATGCAGACTGCCAGAGATAGTCGGTCAGTATACCAACCCCAAAACAGACACTACAGGGCTGGAGAGGTGGCTCAGTAGTAACATGCTTGATTGCAAAGCCTGACTGCATAGGTTCAACTCCCCAATACTCACGCGGAACCAGATGCTCAGGGTGGCGCAAGCATCCGGAGTTTGTTTCAGCAGCAGAGAGCCCTGGTGTGTCTATTCTCTCTCTTCTTACAAATAAATAAAATAAAATAGACAAATATTTAAAAGAAAAACAGATGCTATCAAGGAAGTTGGGGAAAGCCATGTTGGAGGAAAAAAAAAAGGTGTCTAGGCTGCCAATACATGTCATTTTCCTGAACCACAGACTCTGGCATTCTCTTAATAGACTGAACCTAAGCAGTAGAGAACTTGCCTAGTGTGTTTAAGGCCTGGGTTCAGTCCCCAACATGCAAAGGGAAGAGGGATGAAATCAAACAGATTTTCTGTGGCTGATCTCTGGGAAGGAACCATTGAATGCAAATGATAACCAAACTGTAGACTCCAAGGGTCAGAATAACAAGTACATTTGCTTTTTTAAAAGAAAAAAATTCTGATTATTACGGGCAATCTGGAAAATGCTGAAAGAAAAAAAAGAGAGAGAGAGAAAGACAGAGGTTTCATATAAACTCACTCCAAGGTAACCACTGGGTAAAATTTTTCTTTTTTTCTTTCTTTCTTCTTTTTTTTTTTTGGTTTTTTTGTTTGTTTGTTTTTGAGGTAGGGTCTCACTCTAGCCCAGGCTGAACTGGAACTCAGTATGTAGTCTCAGGGTGGCCTCGAACTCATAGCGGTCCTCCTACCTCTGCCTCCCTAGTGCTGGGATTAAAGGCATACACCACCACACCCGGCTAATATTTTTCTTCATGAGGTGGCCAATTCTCAAGTCCCCTTCAATACTGAGCTCTGTCTCTATGAAATTAAACCTGTGGAAAGCCCAGTAGACCTTTCTAGAGAAAGATCAATGCCTCACAGATCTTCTGAACCTAAAATCAAGACCTGTATCTCTCAGGTGTCTGGCTGTGCTTTTCTGGAAAAATGAAGGGACAAGGGCCAGTGCCAGATAAGTGAAGGCAGAGTGGCATGAGCAATCAGGACTGAGACAAGCTGCCATCATCCCTGAGGGCACAGGCATATCAGACGAATCTGGAGTCTGTCCCCAATGCTACCCGCTACTTTATTTTCCAGCTGTGTTGACCAAAGATGGACATCACATCATCCTAGAGAAGATAGACGACTGGAATGTGGTAGAACTCGTGGTGAATGAAGAAAAGGTCTTCCAGTGTGACATACAGGAATTGGAGTTTGGTAAGATCACACGGAGGTCTTCGCCCAGCTCTCCGCCTCCTCTGAGAAGTGTCTCCATATCCAGTTGAAGCGGTCATGGTCAGTGTGTAACGCCTGGATGCCAGCTGGCTTTCTTGTTGCATTTCAAACTATGCTAAGACCCCAGTACCCCATAGCACTTGAAGGAGAGCGTTCTACTACCCCACAGCTGGCTGCAGCTTCGTTAAGCCCTGGCTTCAAATGCACAGTGGAATTTGAGGATATTGGGCTTTTCTTTTTCACTTTAATAGTGCGTGTTTCATTATTTTTCTTTCAAAGTGATTTTTTTTTTGTTCCTTTTGTTTATGCTAGCTAAACTTGTTAAGACAATTAGCATTGGTATATCTACAGTATATGGTATTATCAGCAGTGTTCTGGGGGATTTCTTGGCCCTGCCAGCTGGCATTGTGCCTGTCTCTCGGTGCTTGGGAGTAAGAGCTTTGGCAATTCACTGGGACTCTGCTAGCTAATATTTTACATGCCAGTAGCCTTTAAAAAGGTATTCACGGGCTGGAGAGATGGCTTAGCGGTTAAGCAATTGCCTGTGAAGCCTAAGGACCCCGGTTCGAGGCTCAGTTCCCCAGGTCCCACGTTAGCCAGATGCACAAGGGGGCGCACGTGTCTGGAGTTCGTTTGCAGAGGCTGGAAGCCCTGGCGCGCCCATTCTCTCTCTCTCCCTCTATCTGTCTTTCTCTCTGTGTCTATCGCTCTCAAATAAATAAATAAATAATTTAAAAAAAAATAAAATAAAATAAAAAGGTATTCACGATGGAAGCAATGTATATTTAATATAATATCAAAATGTATGTACAGCTGACCAAAAGATGCTATCTATTTCTCTAGGAGGTGATGGCAAACTAGACCCACTGTGTGAAGAAGCCAGGATTGCTGTGCTAGAGGCCTTCTGAGCTCATGGGGTACACACAGTTGAATGCCAGCAAAAGGGGTTTTCTGGACACACGGACTGGCACTGCCAGTCAGAACAAGGCAAGGTCACCTGTTCTTCAGCCCACGCAACCTCAAGTCTCCCATCCATCTGCACAGGGCCCCCTCCCAAAATAATAAAACCACACCAGTTGCCATATCTCGCGATCTCAACCCATAGGGAGAGCCCTCCAATATCAGGTGCACATTGAGCTGAAGGAAATAATAAAATGCAATCTAATAAGAAAGCTCCATCCCTTGCTAATAAAACGTAGTTGCCAGAAGCATCCGCGGTTGTATTGTGTAGTAGGTGGGGAACTAGGAACAGGTGAAATTAAAGAGGGACTGGATGGGGGGGTTGGGCAGTTACAAAACTGTGGAAACCTGGCCGCCCCTACAGATTTATTTCTTGTTCCCACTGGAATAAAATTTTAAACTGCTAATACACAATTAGCTCAAATCAAATCTCCAGTTGTCCTCGTTCCAAATAAGAAAAGTGTCTGCTTTCTTATACATTACCCAGGCCGGTGGGTGTTGTGAAATGGACAGGAAATAATCCTGACCAGAAGCTGGAAGTGGCTCTTCTGGCCCTTTGATGGAGAACGTAACCTTATATTAAAGGGGCTTTAGCCACAAGCAGCATTAAAAAAAAAAGAATCCATCATATGGAAACAGCATGCATTTTACTTTTGAGTCCTGTGCTGTGGTATATAATCTTACCTATAGAGGCAAGGAGAGAAGATATAGGAAGATAACCCATATAATGATGTTAAATATGAAGTTATCATAAAGGGCTTCACATCTTTCAGAAGAAAGACTCCAACAGAAGTCTGCAGACTACGCAGAAAGAGGGGAGCTTTCAGAGTCCTGGGGGAGCCCATGCCACCTGGGAAGTGGTCCTTCCTATACACCCCAGAGAGCCTCAAGCTCTCCTGCACCCTAAACTACAAAGCCCAACAGGGAATCTATGAAGCTACCGGTACAAACTTGTCCTCACATGTGATAAATTCAAATTCTGATCCAAATTGCCCTTATTAGAGTTGATCCAGAGATTACGAACCACTTGGAAGTCTTAGGAAATAGTTCATTATCTCCTTACCAAGAAATCCAGGCTCCAAACCTTTTTCCGGTGTTAAGTCTCCACACGTCTTTAGTGACCCTAAACTCAGTTCCTTTTGCCAAAGACCAACTTCAGTTACAATCAATGTAGCCGTCTACCTTTGTTTTGATATAAAATTTTAGGGGAATATATTTTCACTGAAGAAATATGTAAAACTACAAAATAACAATAAAATACAAATTTGGTAACATTTTCTGTATTTCGCTTTTGGGTTTCTTCTATTTGAGTCTGTATATTCCTAGAGATAGACATATGCAGAAATTGATTTTACACATTCAGGATCACATCACCTATGTCTTCTTTTTAAAATATGATGTTTTCTGTTGGGTTTCTTTCAATGAGACGAAACCTCTGCCGACTATCCAAACATTGTGCCTTTCTCCTTGTGCGTGTGCATAGGAAGTTGTCTTAGACAATTTTGCATTGCCAGAACTCAGTGTGTGGCCCTAGGTAATGCACAAAGAAGAGCTGTGTTTGGCTCAGGAGGCTGGTCGTTGGGAAGTCCACACAGCATGGTGCCAGTGACTGGTGGAGGCTTGCTGGTTGTGTCACAATATGGCACATGGTATCACATGTGAGAGGTGAGGCAGGAGGAAAGGGAGTGCCTAGGTGTGCTCTTTTATAATACCAACCCACTCTTACTTATTTATTTTTAAATTTATTTATTAGAGACAGAGGAAGAGAAAGATGGGTGGAGGGAAAGAGAGACGGAAGGAAGGAAGGAAGAAAGGAGGGAGGGAGAGAATGGACGTGCAAATGAACTCCAGAAGCATGCACCACCATGTGCATCTGGCTTATGTGGGACCTGGAGAATCGAACCTGGGTCCTTAGGATTCGCAGGCAAGTGCCTTAACTGCTAAGCCACTTCTCCAGCCCCCAACCCACTGTTTTAAAAAATATTTTATTTAGCCTGGCGAGGTAGTGCACGCCTTTAATCCCAGCACTCAGGAGGCAGAGGTAGGAGGAGTTCGAGGCCACCCTGAGACTACCTAGTGAATTCCAGGTCAGCCTGGGCCAGAGTGAGAGCCTACCTCGAAAAACCAAAAATATATATTTTTTATTTACTTATTTGCAAGGAAAGAGAAAGAATGGACGTTCCAGGGCCTCCTGCTACTTCAAATGAACTTCCAGATGCACACGCCACTTTGTGCATCTGGCTTTACACAGGTACTGGAGAATCTAACGCAGGCTGTCAGGCTTTGCAAGCAAGCACGTTTAACTGCTGAGCCATGTCCCCAGCCCTCAATGCACTCTTGAGGGAACCAATCCATTCCCATGAAACCTGACTGTCTCCTAGACAGCAGTGTTAATTTCTTCAACCAACACAATCACAACCCAGCGGCCTTGGCCTAGGCTCCCTCCTGTCAGAAGACTCGCCACTTTCCCACACCATTACACTGGGACCAAGCTTCCAGCACGTGAATCTCATGCGACAAGTCATTTTCAGACCATAGAAGAAGTACTTTCAAACAAATACTTAAAATGAAATTAAGGCTTTGATGTACAAGTCACCAGACTATGTGCCCCAACCCTGCCCTGTCACAGACGAAGAAGGGTTTCTCTTTGGAACTGTCTGCAGAAATGTGCCATCATCCTTCCTTCTTCTCTCCCTCCTTCTGTCTTCTGTCTCCTGGAACATACCTCCTGTGGAGAACCAGGAAACTTGCTTGCTCCTTGTCAAGGCAAAAGTGCTCTGTGCTGGGCTGGAGAGATGGCTTAGCGGTTAAGCGCTTGCCTGTGAAGCCTAAGGACCCCGGTTCGAGGCTCGGTTCCCCAGGTCCCACGTTAGCCAGATGCACAAGGGGGCGCACGTGTCTGGAGTTCGTTTGCAGAGGCTGGAGGCCCTGGCGTGCCCATTCTCTCTCTCTCCCTCTATCTGTCTTTCCCTCTGTGTCTGTCGCTCTCAAATAAATACATAAAAATGCTTTTTTTTAAAAAAAGAAGTGCTCTGTGCTTCAACAAGCTAGACATCCGGGTGCCTTTTTTTGTTTTCTACTTGTAAGACGCCACTTAATTAAATCACATCGTAAGGTTTTAAGATGCCAGCTCAGTGCCGCCGTTAGTGGAACATAGAAAGAAAGCGTATCTTGGAATAAACTTAGAATCATGGCTCTTTCTCAACAGTTTCTAAATTGAATTTGAAATCTCTACTTATTCCATCTAGTTTTAAATTTCAAAGCAAACATATTTTTCAGAAAGTCTTCCTGGTCTCCTGCCTGGAGTCCCCGCTGTTTACACTAGCTCCCTTTGAGGAGTTTACCCTTGGAAACCTTGACAAACAATCTCGTGCCAAAGTCCCATAGAACCCTCGGTTCCCAAGGTAAGCTGCAGTAAAGGGCTGGACAGAGGGCCCCAAAGGGACACTCGGGCTCTCAGTGGCTACCTCCCTAGACACATCTCCAGATATTGCTAAATGATACTTCGAGCCTCCTCCTTGAGACACTGACCTCCAGCTAGTAACACCGCAGGTGTTAACAGGGAAAGAGCATCTCAGGTAACAACATGCACATGTCCTGTGGCTGTCAAACCAAGTTTCTAGGAAAAAAAAAAATGCACCAGCTGACCTAGTCCAGGTGAAGGAAAAGGAAGGTCAAACGCCAGTATCAGACATATGGCATGGAGAAATGGTCTTCACAAATCGTTTGAACATTTAAATATTATTTGTTTGACAGAGAAAGAGGGAGAGAGTGACAGATCGAGAGAGCAAGTGAGGGGGGGGGGCATATGAGGGCTTCCAGCCACTGCAAATGAACTCCATGCGCCCCCTTGTGCATCTGGCTAACGTGGGTCCTGGGAAATTGAACCTGGGTCCTTCAGCATTTGAACATTTAAAGGGGTCATGGAAAAGGGCACGTGACATAGTGGCGTGGCCAGGTATGCTCAGCTTGGCTGTGGGCCGGTGTCCTGACTCACAGGAGGGAACCTGGGGATCTGCTCCCTGGTTGCTCACAGCGGCAGCAGGCGACAGCAGCCACCAGGGCTCAGCTTGTATGAGAAAACAGGCAAACAGAGCCCTGGCTGCTGAGCAGGGGTCTGAGAGTGGGAGGAGCAGGATGAACTTGGGGAGCAGGTGAGCAATTTTAGGAGGTGACTGTCACCTGCCTCCAGTGCTACTGTTGCTGTGCAAGAGGAGGTGGGAATGGGACTATCAATCTTCTGGAATTTTCCAGAAAAACTAGAAGTCTAGATTTCTTTATTTATTTTGTTTATTTTGTGTGTATGTGTGTGTGTGTGTGTGTGTACACGTGTATGACTGTTGGGCATGCACGGCTCACAACACGCATGTGAAGGCCAGAGGACAACTTGCATGTCTGTCCTCCCTAGACCACCTCATTTCAGGCAGGATTTCTGTCTGTCTGTCTTGCTCTGTTGTTCTTTTAGCTGCACTTGCCAAGAGCTTCCGGGAAATTCTCTTATATCTGCCTAGCATTGTTCTGTCAGAGAGCGGGGATTATAGAAGTTTGCCACAGCTTTCTGCATCCTACCCTCCCCCGCACCCAGGTAGGGTTTCACTCCAATCCAAGATGACCTGGAATGCACAGTGATTCTCCTGCCTCTGCCTCCCAAGTGTTCGGATTAAAGGCGTGTACCACCACACCCAGCTATACTGTTTTTGTTTTTGTTTTTAATGTGGGGTCTGGAAAATAGTGAACTACTTTATGCATTGAGTCATCTTCCCAACCCTGGTTTTCTGTTTTCACTTGTTTTTTATCTGGGGTTAAGGGTTGAACCCAGGCCCTAGCACACATTACCATGGAGCTCTCCCCTCAACCTTTCAAACTTGATTTTAAAATGTTAAATGAGGGCTGGAGAGATGGCTTAGCGGTTAAGTCACTTGCTTGCAAAGCCAAAGGACCCAGGTTCAATTTCCCAGGACCCATGCAAGCCAGATGCACAAGGTGGTGCATGCATCTGGAGTTGGTTTGCAGCAGCCAAAGGCCTTGGCGTCCCCATTCTCCATCTGCCTATTTCCCTCTCTCAAATAAAAATAAATTTTGTTTATTTTTCGAGGTAGGGTTTCACTCTAGCTCAGGCTGGCCTGGATTTCACTATGTGGCCTCAGGGTGGCCTCGAACTCATGATGATCCTCTTACCTCTGCTTCCCAAGTGCTGGGATTAAAGGCGTGCGCCACCACGTCTGGCATAAATAAAGTTTTTAAAACATGTTGAATGAGTCTTTTTAGAACACAATGCCAAGTGAAGCACAAGAGCTCCTGCGGCCAGTTGGTAGGGTGATCCTCTGCTCTGACTGCCCAGGACAGCCGCAGATGTGTCTTTGGTTTGGACATCATTTCCCCCATAAATTCCACCGTAGCCTGTCCCATGAGGCCTGTGGCCTTGCTGTGTGCTGTGGTGCTACGTGTAAACTACTGTGTTCCAGTGAAACACTTAACCCAATCAGTTGTTTCCACAAAGAAGAAAGACTACTTGCAGACCTCAGAAGTAACACATGAGAAACTGAGACCCTAAAAGGTCTTTATGATTTGAGGGGGGGCGAGTTTAGGCAGAGCTGAATGCCCCCATTACACTTCCCAATGGAGAGTGCCTCTAGACAGGTACGAGACCACATCGGCCGACACAGTCACAGACGGTGGTGAAAACGTGTGCTCCTGTCTCGGCAGCCCCGAAGAGAGCAGCAAGAGTCCTGAGAGCCAAAAGCTGAAGGATGGTGAGCTCCAGTCCCCAGTCCCATGGAGTAACAAGTCTGGACTACTGCTATGTTCACCATAGAACCATAAGACCCAAACCATGTCGTGATTCAAGGGTCTAGGACTGGACCCAGCACCTCCATTGTTACGTGTGTTTCAGCTAATTCTGATGCATGAGGGCTATCTGTACTCTGAGAGAGATGGCATCGGATACTAGAAGAAGACCATGGACATAGAGGTGGAGCCACCATGTGTCAATTATCCTGGGACAAGAAGGGAAGTTGAGGAAAGGGTAGAAAGGGAGAAGATCTCTAGACAAGGGTGTTTTTCCCTCTGGGCCTAATATGGCTAGGGTGTTAATCATCTCCCCTTGACTGTGCTCAGCTGCTCTACCAACCAGGATCTTCAGCAGATGTTTGACTGAACATCTCAGATTCCCCGTCCCATTGGTAGCTAGGCTTGGCCATGTCAGTTGAGGGTGATGGGAGAATTCTGAGGGTGCTTCTTAAAAGGGAAGGGATAGGGCTGAGGCTATGACTCAGTAGGTAAAGAACTTGCTGTGCAAGCTTAAGTACCTGAGGAGTCCCAGCACCCAGGTAAATGCCAAGTGGGTGTGGTGGCACACCTGTAATTCCAGCACAAGGAAGATGGAAATATGACATCTTCAAAGCCAGCTGGCTAGCTAGGTAGATTAGAGGAATTGTCCAGTTGTGGGTTCAAGCGAAAGACCCTCTCTCAACAAATAAGGTGGAGCCGACCGAGGAAATGGCTTAGCAGTTAAGGCACTTGCCTGTGAAACATAAGGACCCTGGTTCAATTCCCCAGGACCCACGAAGCCAGATGCACAAAGGGGCGCATGCATCTGGGGTTCATTTACAGTGGCTGGAGGCCCTGACACGTCCATTCTCTTTCTCTATCTGCTACTTCCTCTCTCTCTTTAAATAAATAAATTATAATAATGATGATATTTTAAAATAAATAAATAAATAAGGTGGAGAGCCATGGAGGAAGACTCCCGGCATCATTCTCTGGCCTCCACACATATATGCACATGTGTGTACATGCTCCCTTGCACACATGCACACACACCACACACGTAAAAAAGATGACCTGCCTCAGTGGATAAAGAACTTGCTTCACTGCTCTGAGTACCTGGGTTTGGATTCCCAGAACCCACATAAAATCCACAGTGTGCCTGCAGTGAGGGGACGGGGAGACAGGAGAATCACCCGCAAGATCATGAGTGGAGCTGTGAACAGCAACGAGAGACACTGCCTCAAGCAAGGTGGAAGGCAAAGACGATCTGCAAGCTGTTCGCTGACCTCCACATAGTCACACACTCACATAGGCACATGTCAAATAAATGCAATTTTTAATTTTTTTTTTTTAATTTAAGAGGGAGAGAATGGGTGCACCAGGGCTTCTAGTCACTACAAATGGACTCCACACACACACACCACTTTATGCATCTAGCTTTATGTGGGTGCTGGGGAATGGAACCCAGGTCAACAGGCTTTGCAAGCAAGTGCCTTTAACCTCTGAGCCATCTCTCCAGCCTCCAATTCTTTTCAAGTGAGGTAACAAATCCTTCTTGTCCTTCCTCTTTCCCACTGCCAGCCCAGTAGCGTCATTCTGAATTAAAAGGCCTGAGAGCCGGGGTTGCTTATGGTGTGAAGCCCAGTTCTAGTGCAGAGATCGTGATCCAGCTTGACAGCAGTCTAGCAGAGAAAAAAGCCTCAAGGACCAGTGTCATCCAGAAACACCTCACAGACGCCCCCGGAGCAGTGGGTGACCACGTTCCTTCGTCTTTGTCCAGATCAGGATGACACATCACATCACAACTTGCCACCCTTATCTGGTTGCCGCCATGTTCTCTGGTGAGTTCTGCAACAGACCATGGATCTTGACCACTCTTCCAGAGCCCAGAAGCAGAGACAAGAGACCACTGAGGCATCGGAGGCCAGCAAGCCTGGAAGTATCAGCATGCTATGCCACTCTGCAGGAAGTGGCTGTGAGGTTGGGCCTGGTGTTGTAGGGGTAAGGGAGTGAGGGGTTTGGGCAGGCTCACTAAGGATGCATGTGTGCGTAAGCATTGTGGAAAAACAATTGTTATGTATATGACCCAGATTCAGCAGGGATCTCCTTGGTTCATGGGTGTAAGTGAAAGATTAGCAATGAAACTCCCTGTGCTCAGAAGGGTCCTCTGCGATGGAAAAGCAAGTCTATTGCCTCCAAAGCACCATGTCTCTGGACATGGTGTCAGGAGCTTCATTCGCCAGTGGTCTCCCACATGTGGAAGGTCCCCACACTGCCTGACTCGCCTCCAGTAGATTCCAGGGGCACTGACACTGAGTCCACTGGCGGCGGCGGCAGTGGCCACACTGGGTTGAGAGTAATTCCATCCACACTGGTCCTTAGCGCTACCCCAAGAGCAGATACACCCCATACAGAGGAGTAGACCTGTCCATGTCTTAACTCAAATGTTGCTGGAACTGTTAGCCAGTGCTGAGTGATGTGCAAACCCTGGGGAATCTTGCCAACTTAGCCCCCAACCTGTCTCCCAGCCCTAGAGAGCAGTCTCTTTCACCCATAGAAGCACTTCCAAGTTCTTCTATGCACCCTGGAATCCAGCCACCAGCACCCTGCGTGCTCACAGGATGTCTGCTACACATTTTGGCATGGGGACCTGGCCATCACTTCAGACATACGTCGCCTGGCCTTGTGACAACCTATATGTCAAGTCTGAAACATGGCCACATAGTTGTAAAGCTTCTTTCTGCCTCCATCCTTTGTCCTGCTGAGGGCTGCTAGTAGATGCATCACAAAACATTAACCGTCCCTAGGCAGATCTATGAATTTAATATTATCCCGATAAAAATGCCCATACTGGGCTGGAGAGATGGCTTAGCGGTTAAGCGCTTGCCTGTGAAGCCTAAGGACCCCGGTTCGAGGCTCGGCTCCCCAGGTCCCACGTTAGCCAGATGCACAAGGGGGCGCATGCGTCTGGAGCTCGTTTGCAGAGGCTGGAAGCCCTGGCGTGCCCACTCTCTCTCTCTCTCCCTCTATCTGTCTTTCTCTCTGTGTCTGTCGCTCTCAAATAAATAAATTTAAAAAAAATGCCCATACTGCTGGGTGTGGTGGCGCACTCCTTTAATCCCAGCATTTGGGAGGCAGAGGTAGGAGCATCACCATGAGTTTTAGGCCACCCTGAGACTACACCGTGAATTCCAGGTCAGCCTGGGCTATAGCAAGACCCTACCTCGAAAAACTAAAAAAAAAAAAAAAGCCAATACTGCTATTTAAAAACACGATAAACCTATTCTACTGTTTACATTGAAGTATTCCCAAGCAACACTGGCCAAAAAAATAGAACAGAATCTGAAAACTGACCAACAGAGCAATGTAGCATATGATAAGGGTTTTTCTCAAATCACTTGGGGGGAGAGTGCTTACTCTAAAAATATTCAGAAAATTGGAGAGCTATCTGTAAGAAAATTGGATTCCTACCTATTCATACCTTAGAATAAATTCAAGATGAATCAGATATTTAAATGTAATAAATAAAAACTACAAATTTGCAATTTTATAAACTTGGAATAAAGAAGACCTTTCTAAGCATGACTCAAAACCCAAGGACATAGAAAAATAAATGGATCACTTTGGCTTCATAAGAATATAGTTTCATATCTTTTTTATTTAAAAAAAAAAGCAAACTGCATCAAAAGTTAAGATGCATGTCAAGAAAAGCCTTTCTAATTTATATCTTTAATCAACACAAGACTCCCACCAATCAATAAAAAGACTAACAGCTAGTGGGGGCAGGGAGGACGTGAAGGAATCATAGCCAGAAAAGGATATGGAAGCACTCCTTAAACACGGGAGAAGACGTCTCACCTCACATCATCATAAAATCAATGGAAAGCGAAGCAGATAATAAATAAGAGAAGCAATGGCACTATTTTGTGGTGGGAATGTGGAAAGATGAGGTACTCGCTCATTTATTGATAGAAGCAGCATAAAATTAATAAAATGTTTGTGCAACAATCTGGCATTATTTGTCAAAACATTTAAAGCAAAGATCCTTCAATTCAGTATCTTTCCCTTTAAGGGATTTATCCTAAAGGCATGCACGTACAAACTTATCTAGGAACAAAGAATTTCTTTAGAGCCCAGTTAGGAATAACAAAGGATTAGAAGCTGTCCCTCCCACCCCCCCAACATCCACTCACAAGGGGCTCTTTAGAAAAACTCTGGTTCACAGCATGTCCAGTCAAAATTCTGGAAAGACCTTGGGAGAGCTCTTATGGAAAGCACCCCATGACACATTGCTATAAGTAATTCATTTATATATATATATATATATATATATATATATATATATATAAAATTACACACATACACACACACACACACATATATATGTGTGTGTTGTGAAGAGATGACTCAGAAGGTAAAAGTAGTTTCTCACAAAGCCTGTTGGCCTGAGTTTGATTCCCTAGTACTCAATATAGTCAGATGCACAGAGTGGCACATACATCTGAAGTTAGTTTACATTGGCAAGAGGCCCTAGCATGCCCATTCGTATTCTTTCTCTCTCTGTGTCCTTGCAAATAAGTAAAAATAAACAGTATTATATACACATATATATAATATACACATATATATACATATACATATATATATAATATATATATATAATGATATAATAATATTATATATATATAATATATATAATATATATAATGAGAAAGAACACATGAATATACACTGACTGCATAATAAAATAAAATTTAAAAAAAACCAAAAAGTTGCTAACTCACTTATGGTGAAAACGGTATAGCAATGAGAGGATTCTTTCACTGTATACCTTTTTAATCTGTACACTTTGTGTTTAAATTTGGATATATTATGTTATCTATTCAAAATTAATTGTTCTGAGAAATGAAACAGTGGTGTCTGGCTTGATAGAGAATTTGGTGGGTACATCCAGTCCATTTAGTGAAACAGTAACCGTGAACTTCCCCGCGACAGCTTATGACTTCCCCGGCCATGGGCTTTTGACGGGGTTTATAGCAGAATTCCCTCCTGCGGAGCAGGCCTCAATCTGATCTGAAAGCAGGTGGTTATCTCCATTACTGAGCTCCCACTACTGCGCCAGTGGCCATATCTTGCCTGACCAGTTAGAAGTGTAACAGCACTTCACAACTGAGGAAGACTTGATGACAATTCTCCCCCAGTGGCACACATAGCTCCTTCTAGCACTATGAAAGCTAACCAACAAAGAGGACCTTTTTTTTTTTTTTGAGGTAGGGTCTCACTCTAGCCCAAGCTGACCTGGAATTCACTATGGAGTCTCAGGGTGACCTTGAACTCATGGAGATCCTCCTACTTTTGCCTCCAGAGTGCAGGGATTAAAGGCATGCGGCACCACACCTGGAAAAAGACATTTTCATCCCAGTTTCAGCTTGCTTTCTCTCTGTCTTTCCTGCACCCAAAGCATGTAACAACTTCAGCAATAGAGACTTAGCATCTGGGTCTAGTGGGAAGTCAAGAGCCACGGAAAATGTCTGTGTTGCCCTTCAAAGAATTCTTCTTGAGCCCACCTCCCTGAGTCAGCTCCGCTGCCCATACAGAAATACAACATTGACTGTGACACCTGGATAAGCAGTGTCTGGATAAAGTCCCAACTTGGAAGCCAAGCATTAGGAATACTTTATGCTCTGGGCCTCAGTTATCTCCTCCTAGCCCACTGACCACCTGATATCCCTAAGTGACCAGCTAGCCATTGAACTTGCAGGCCTTTCCCTCCCATCGTCCCTATTCCACCCAGAAAAGTGTTAACCCATTTCAAACACTGCATCACCTTTCTCCCCATTCCCTCTCTCCTAATAGAGCAATGTGCTCCTCCTCTGGCCTGCAGGCCCCACGCTCCACAGCTCTGAGCAACTCCCTGGCCCCTCGGATGTGCATATGTGTCTATTGAAAGGGTCGTGGACCACTTCCAGCAGCAGCCATGTTATCATTTCCATCTTTGTGCCTCCTGCCTCAGAGTGCAGCCCAGCACACATCACTGAATCTACTGCGGCCCACAATCAGAAGGGAACACCCAAAAATGTGACGCTCAATCATCGTCAATGTGACTGGATTTGGAAATGCCTAAGAGACGCACTCCTGAGCGTTTCTGTGAAGGAGTTTTCCAGAGAGGTATAAGTGAGAAGGGAAGATCCATCCTGAATGTGGGTAGCATTATCCCACAGACTGGGTTACCAGGTGGAACAAAAAGGAGAAAGTTGGGGTATGCGTCAGTGTTCATCTCTCTCTGCTTCTGAAGTGCAGATACAATCGTTCCTGTTGCCATGCCATGCTTTATTGTACCCCTCAGACCGTGAGCCAAAATCAGTCCTTAACTTGCTTCCTGTTGGGTATTTAGTCAGAGTGGCAAGAGAAGTAAGCCTTGCCTGGTGGCCTGACCCTTCAATCCCAGCACTCAGGAGGCAGAGGTAGGAAGATCACCATGAGTTCGAAGCCACCCTGAGACTACATAGAGAATTCCGGGTCAGCCTTGGGCTACAGCAGGAGTCTACTTTGGGAAAACCAAAATAAACAAACGAGCAAAAATAAATAAATAAAAATAACTCATGAAGAAGGCAATCAATTGTTCCACCCTGCAAGGGGACTGAGCAGGCGCCATTCAGACCCCAAGACAGCCTGGCATCTTGCTTCAGAAAGCATGTTGGGGAGCGCCTAACGCTTCAGGGGAGAGGGCATGTAGTACAAAATTGTTGCTGACAGTTATTTGTCATTTCCTTTGGGGACGTGACTGTTTTCCTGGGTTGCTGGCCGCTGCCAGAGCTCTGTGGTTGTAGAATAAGGGAGACTTGGTGCTCTCCTTCAGCCACTGCAGTGGGCGAGGCTGTTTTCTCATCAGCCTCTCTTTCTCTTTCTTACAGTAACGGTCCTATGGTTTGAAGGACCCATTTCTTCTTCACTCAGTGTCTGTGGTCTATGGGACGCCACGTCTGAAACTCATGTGTCGCCAGCCAGAATGCAACCTCTCTCAAGCCACCGGTTTTCTTAGGTTAGCATGAACAAGATCTCATCACTCACTCGGAACCAACACGTTTCTCCATAGATCAACCCACCTCCTAGCACAACACTGCACACTCAGCGAGATGAAATCAGCCATTGCCCAGAGCAGCTGGAGGCTCCAGGCCACCTCTCCTGCGGGAACAGGGCAGCTCCCTGCAGCTCCCGACATGTTCACCGTGGCACGCACGCACCGGCGCTCACAGACATGATCACACACACACACCAGAAAGATAGAAGAACAGTAAGAAAAAGTTCTTCCCCAAATTTCCATGCCCCTGGCCCCCACCCCAGGCTCTTCCGTCTTGCCCAGCCCACCTAGGTGTCCCCTCTTCCCTGCTCCCCATGGGCTCTGCTTCCTCTCTCTCCTCGGGCAGCCCAGTCTTCATTCCCCACCACATCGGCCACGATTCTGGAGGCTTCGTCCGGCTCTGGAAACCACGTCCAGTCTCTTCAAAGATGTTCATGAGCTCTCAGCAACCTGTGCGCTAGCAAACCTTGTTGTCTGGATTTTGTTGATTGGCAGAAAATAAGCGGGCCTCTGAGGAACAGTGTGAAGTTGCAGTACATTTTTACATTGAGTATTGATGGAGTCAGGGTATGCATTTGTCATTTCTTTGTGATGACAGCGTTCAAAATCCTCTCTTCTGGAATAAATTATGACACAAACAGCATTTTAGAGAGGGACGCCAACTTCCCGCAGCCCCACAGCTGGCTAGGAGCAGAATCAGGGCTCAGACTCCGATCTGTGCAACCCAAAGGGAGCCAAGAAGATGGCTCAGGTAAACAGCGGGTGGAGGACCAAAGCAGAGAATGGCTGAGCTGTCTGAGAACGTCTGGACCGCCTCCATTAGACACGGAGACGATGTTGGGACATGTTAGGGGTTGAGGCAAAAGGAAGAAAAATATTTGCCGTGGAGATTTTCCCAAGAAAAACAATTGTCAATGTGACAGGCTTGAGAAAGCAGTACCCACTACCATCATGTTGTTCAGTTTGTCACAGCGATGGTTGCTGTTTTCTGGATGGTGTGACTGGCATGTAATGTGGATCCAGGCCCCACTCAGCATGGAGGGAGGCCATGCTGCTCAGAATGCACACTTCAGCGGCCCATATGGCAACACTCTATATCCCCTGACTGAACAAGACATTGTGGTGCACACTTGTGTTTGGAAAATGCTTTCCTGCTTGCTCACATAGAAGCATGCATGTCACTTAGTGGAACAGTGACATGGAGGGAGGAAGCCAAAATTATGGGCTAGAAAGATGGGTTAGCAGTTAAGGTGCTACTTACCTGCAAAACCTAAGGGCGCAGGTTTGATTCCCCAATCCCCACATAAGTCAGATGCACAAGGTGGCGCGCACATCTGGAATTCGTTTGCAGTGGCTGGAGGCCTTGGTGCGCCTGTTCTCTCTCTCTGTATGCCTTTTTCTCACTCTCTCTCTCACACACACTCTCTCTCTCAAATAAATACATAAATAAATTAAGTAAGTAATAAAATAATAAATAAAGACAAAATTAACCATCCCATCTGCACAGTTCTGAGGTAGAGATTTGGAGTCAGGACATGAATGTCAGTACCCCTTCCTCTCTAAATTACTAAATTACTCAGCTTCTCAATTCTCAGTGTCCTCAACCCATAAAATGGGGGGTTACAATATCCCATCCCCCATGGGGTTGAGGGGAGGATTAAATGACAGGGTATACAGAGAGGAGCCCACCGTGACCTGACGTGGACCACCAGGCTGGAGCGGGCAGCTCCGTGGGACAGCCCTTTGCTCAGCACAAGACTCCGTCCTCGGTGCCACCCACAAACTGTGTTCCCAACTGTGGAGCTCAAGCCATGACGAGACAGTATTCTTTCCGATTTTGTACTTTCTCGTGCACACTTTGCTTTTCCCCCCGGGACGGGCATGCAGTCTTTTTTCAGAAGCTCGCCCTCTGTCCTCCGCAGCCATTCTCCCCCCCCCCCCGTGTCTCCCTGTCTGTTGCACTTCATCTGGACAGAGAGGTGACAAGCAGCATGTGGAGGCAGACAATTCGCTACATAAGTTACACTCCAGCCTCCAAATTTTGAGGATCCCCTCCTATTACACTGGCAAGTTGCCTTTTCCGAGAGAAAATAGCTCACTGCATTCCTTCCCACTTGCCTCACATGGGGGAAACCTTACCAGCCCAACGTAGCTTGGCACTGTGCAGCTACCCACCTGAGAGGTTCCCCCCCCCCCCCGTCCTAGCACCCCACAATCACCTCTCTTTGTTGTCATGACCAGCTGTAGCGCTGATATCCAGAGGCAGGGAAGACTCAGTGTCTGGAAGGACTGTAGACACTGGGTGTGACTCCTAGCTGACTTACATACACCATGTATATATATATATGTCTTTAAGGGAGTAACTTAAACTTTCTGAGCCTCAAAATCCTAATCAGCTGCATGAGGTAAAGCATGCTCCTTGGCAGTGATGAGGACGGGAGTGTCACAGGATAGAAAGTCTGGAAAACAGCCCTGACACACAATAAGAAGCTAGAAGAACTGGGCACACAGAAGACAGTCTTCCTCTGTCGTACTACTCCCGGTAGCATAGAAGGGGCTTCCAGATAGACCCCCCGCTTCCCCTGGAAGCCCCCATTCACTGTACACAGTCTTAGAACAACTCTTCATGAAATTGCCTCAAGGAAGACAGTTAGCTCTTCTTCCCTAGAATTAGACACTTAGGGATAGGGAAGGACGGGTGACAGAAAGGGCTCACAAACCTGCGAGTTCATTTAGGGAACAGAGAGCATGGAGGAGACTTTGCTCCCGCTGCTCAAACAGCCAGCTCCGTTCTCTTTCCACTGGGAGCTACTCCCCGGACGTTGAACATGCAAATCATTTCCATGCCTTGCAGTGCTAATATCTAAGATACCCTCCACAAAGCCCTGGTTACTTCAACATACCCCTCTGCTACAATTACACAGCACTGACAAGTGAAATTTTAATATTTTTATTTTTATTTATTTGACAGAGAGAGAGAGAGGCTGAGAATGGGTGCGCCAGGGCCTCCAGCCACTGCAAACGAACTCCAGACGCTTGCTCCCCCTTGTGCATCTGGTTTACGTGAGTTCCCGGGAATCGAACCTGGGTCCTTTGGCTTTGCAGGCAAATGTCTTAACCACTAAGCCATCACTCCAGCCAGACAAGTGAAATTTTTAAAAAATGTCTAAAATATACTCAGCTCAAACAAAGGAGATACATATCTTTGAGGCCAGAAACAAGACAGAGGGTTGAAGAAACACATGTGTATGAAGCCACAAGGCATGTGAGCAGGACCCAGAATATGGGTACAGCCTGGTAATTTGACTTCTCCAAGAAACAAAGCCGAAAGTATTCCATGTCAGCCCGGCACCCAGATCTCTGTTTAAAGCTAGATGTCGAGCGGAGTATCCACTGGTCAGGAAACAGCTGACACAAACACTACCAAGCTGCCTCGAACAGTGGTATCTTTGAGGCTCTGAACCTCAAGGAGGCTGGACAAAGAGCCCAAATTTACCAACGCCCCCCCCCCCACACCCTGCTGGCATGTCTTGGGGACTAGCACCTCTCCAAGCATCACCTCAGAGCAGAATCAATCATCTCCACTTCGTGGTTCCCCCTTATTCCTGGGAGATCCTTTCCTTGACCCTCAGAGGATGCCTGAAACCAGGGTCAATACCAAACCCCGTGAACATTCCGCCACCCTTATTCTTTGTTTCAGTTTCTTAGGGTAAACTGCTATCAGAAACTACTGGCTGGAATATTCCAGAAATAAATATTTTATGAGTTTTTAAAAGTTCTCAGTAGCATGATGAAGTCTCTGTCCAGTCCATCCCCAGTAGAGCACTTGCCTGTAAAGCCTAAGGACCCAGGTTCGATTCCCCAGGACTCATGTAAGCCAGGTGCCCATGGTGGCACATGCATCTGGAGTTTATTTGCAGTGGCTGGAAGCCTTGTCATATCCATTCTCTCTCTCTCTCTCTCTTGTAAATAAATATAAACAAAATACTTCAAAAATATTGGGCTGGAGAGGTAGCTTAGTGGTTAATGCACTTGCTTGCAAAGCCTGAGGATGTAGTGCTGATTCTCCAGTACCAATGACACAAAATGGCGCATGCTTCTGGAGTTTGTTTGCAGTGGCTGGAGACCCTCCCTGGTGCACACATTTTCTCTCTTTATCTCTCTCTCTCCCTTCCCTACCCCTTTTTCAAACAAATAAATAAAAATATATAATTATTTTTTAAAAGAATCTGAAGCTGGGCATAGTAGTACATGCCTTCAGTCCCAGCTCTCAGGAGGCAGAGGTAGGAGGTTCACCATGAGTTTGAGGCCACCCTGCGAATACAGAGTGAATTCCAGGCCAGCCTGGGCTAGAGTGAGACCCTACCTCAAAAAACAAAAAAGAAAAAAAAAAAGAATCTGCCAAAGAAAAGCCACAGAGTTTGTTTCCTTAAGTAATGAGGTACAAGTTCTCAACAAGGAAAGAAAAAAAAAAATCATATGTTGAAGTTACTAAGATCTATGATAAGTTGCAGCTGCCAAGCTGCTAATTTCTTTTTTTGTTGTTTGTTATTTATTTATTTATTTATTTATTTGAGAGCAACAGACAGAGAGAGAGAGAGGCACGTAGAGAGAGAGAGAGAGAGAATGGGCACGCCAGGGCCTCCAGCCACTGCAAACGAACTCCAGACATGTGCACCCCCTTGTGCATCTGGCTAACGTGGGTCCTGGGGAATCGAGCCTCAAACCAGGGTCCTTAGGCTTCACAGGCAAGCGCTTAACCGCTAAGCCATCTCTCCAGCCCTGCTAATTTCTTTATGTGCCTAGTTTATAAATTAACCTTTGCTATAGTCATGTATGGATAGTCATAAATAATATTTAGTACTATCCAAGTTCTCAGGTATCTATCAGGGGTCTTAGAATGCTCCCCCAGGCATAAGAGAGGTACTTTAATACTCAGTCTTCCATGTGTACAGTAAAGACAGCCTAATGGACAAGGCAGGAGAAAAGAGAACAAAACAAACCAAACCAAACTTCTTACTTAAAATAAGGCAGCAAATCAGCATTCTAAAATGCACACAAGAAAGCAAACACAGAAAAAGTCACAGCAGCTGGAACATAAATTCATTTCAGATAAAAATTAATTTCATAGCCGGGCATAGTGGTGCACGCCTTTAATCCCAGCACTCGGGAAGCAGAGATAGGAGGATCGCTGAGGGTTTGAGGCCACCCTGAGACCACAGAGTGAATTCCAGGTCAGCCTGGTGTAGAGTGAGACCCTACCTCAAAAGACCAAAAAAAGGGCTGGAGAGATGGCTTAGCGGTTAAGCGCTTGCCTGGGAAGCCTAAGGACCCGGGTTTGAGGCTCAATTCCCCAGGATCCACGTTAGCCAGATGCACAAATGGGTGCAAGCAACTGGAGTTCGTTTGCAGTGGCTGGAAGCTCTGGCACGTCCATTCTCAATCTCTCTTTTTCTCTTTCTCTGTCTCTTTCTCTCTGTCTCTGTCACTCTCAAATAAATAAAATTTTTAAAAATGAACAAAAAAAGACCAAAAAAAATTAATTTCAGGGCTAAAGAGATGGCCCAGCAGTTAAAGGTGCTTGTTTGTAAGGCTGGCAACCCGAATTCAATGTCCCAGGACCCACATAAGCCAGATGCACAAAGTGGTGCATGCATTTGGGTTTTGTTTGCAGTGGCAAGAGGCCTCTCTCTCTCCTTGCAAATAAATAAATAAATGCAATATTTTTAAAAACAATGCTTCCAGATTATAAACTCTTCAGAGATTTTTTAAGAGTATTCAACAAAAATAAAATAAAATACTTTTAAATAGACAAATTAATAATGCATTTTAAAATAAAAATGTAAGCACTGAAAAATTTAGCAACTAGAAAGAATAAATTCTTGGTAGCACCAGGAGCGGTGGTGCACACCTTTAATTCCAGCATCTGGGAGGCTGTGAGTTCAAGGCCATCCTGGGAGTACAGAGTGAGTTCCAGGTCAGCCTGGGCTGGAATGAGACCCGACCTCAAGAAAAATAAATAAAATAAAAATAAGAAAAAATTCTTGGTAGCAAGTAGTTCTCGAGAACATTGCTGAATTGCAAGATGGTAAGGGATTCACTGATAACACAAAATACAGATATACTTGGACAAGAAATATATAATTGAAGTCTACTTTGAGATGCTCTAACATCTATCCAATAAGAGCTACAGAACAGCCGGGCGTGGTGGCGCACGCCTTTAATCCCAGCACTCGGGAAGCAGAGGTAGGAGGATTGCCATGAGTTCAAGACTACCCTGAGATGACAGAGTTAATTCCAGGTCAGCCTGGACCAGAGTGAGACCCTACCTTGAAAAAACTAAAAAAAAAAAAAAAAAAAAAAAAAAAAAAAAAGAGCAACAGAACAGAGAATGGGGGAAATAGGGGAGAAAGTACACATTTAAAGATAATAAAGGCTAGAGAGATGTGACTCAACAGTTAAAAGTGCTTGCTTGTAAAGCCTGATGATTCCCCAGTATTCACATAAAGCCAAATGCACAGAGTGGCATATGCATCAGAAGTTTGTATGCAGTGACAGGAGGCCCTGGCATGCCCATACTCACCCACTTTCTCTCCCCTTGCAAATAAATAAATAAAAATATAATAATAATAATAATTAATTAATTAATTCCCAGAATTGATGACCCAAAGGTATCATGGTGATGGAAAGAAAATGATCACAGTGCTCAGTACTGCAATATCTTTATCACACCTTCTAAGGCTCAGGGTCTAATGCGAAAGAGGTGGCAGAAAGAATGTAAGAGCCAAAGAAAGGGTAGGACTCCATACAACATGCTCCCTCCAGACACAAAATGACCTGGATATCCATGGCCTCACAGTGCCTGACACTACCTGCATAAGACCATCATAAGAGGAGGAAAAGATCATGACATCAAAAGTAAAAGAGAGACTGAGATGAGGAGAGGGTATGATGGAGAATGGAGTTTCAAAGGGGTAGGTGGCGGGGGGGGGGAGGGAGGGTATTACCATGGGATATATTTTTATAATCATGGAAGTTGTTAATAAAATAAATAATTAAAAAAATAAATTCCCAGAATTGGAAATCATTAAAATATTGGACTTGAACTATGATATCAATGCAACTAAAGGTAAATCTGCACCTAGAGAAAGTTTTCCAAGACTGCAGAACATCCAGGGTAAAAAAAAAAAAAAAAAAAAGAGAGAGAAAAACATGTGTTGGGGATATAGCTCAGTGGCAAAGGACTCACCTAGCACGTACAATGGCTCTGGGTTCAATGCCCAGTACCAAAAAGACAAAAGAAAAAAAAATGTTAAAAGCTGTCCGAGAGGAAAACCAAAGTGCTTAATAGAGCAACAGTAAAACTTATGGGAAACGTTATATCAACAAAAATGAGAGGCAAAGAGAATGGAGCTCTGCGCTCCAAAGGCTGAGCATAAAACACGGCCAGCTCGGGGCTCTCTGTCAGACAATCCTCTACGAGTGGAGGATAAAGGACTTTTATTCCAGCAGGCTAAGAGGGCTTTCTACCAGACACTCTCATGAAAGCAATGGCTTATGTTAAGGGTACATGGGATTTGTTTTAAATCAACTTCTGGAAGATGCACAGACATAGAAATTGATAGGAGACAGAAATTGGCTAGGCAGTCAGAGTAACAGAACACCCCCACACACACCAAAAAAAATAATGTTTCTTTATTCCTTGGCTAAAAGCGGGCAATGTCACTAAGCTTGCAGAAACCTGGCTGTCACACCCTCCAGGAAAGATCTCTAGATTAAGCTTGCCCCCTTCCTAGAGGACAGAAACTCTGATCCCTACCTAAGATCACTGGCAACGCTGTGAAAGCTGGTCTTTTTCCATAGCAACCTGCTGACCCTGTCTCCCTCATGTAGACACACTCCATACAAAACCCACATCTTAGTCTCGGGGTGGGCTTCTCAACCCTCCTGTTGCCTCTCTGGGCTCCACTTTGCTTCCTTCTCTTATGTTCTAGGCTTAAGCCCCCTTTCTCTTCATCCTACTAAAGCTGTAAACTGTAATAAAATTTTACTGAATCTTGGTCTCTGATCTGTGTATTTCATTCTTTGACTTCATAAGACAAGAATCTGAGAACATCCCAAACTATTGGTGCATTGGTTTACAAGGAACTCAAAATTCCTGTATCATTATGACTGTCATTGGGCTGGAGAAATGGCTTAGCAATTAAGGTGCTTGCCTGTGAAGCCTAAGAACCCAGGTTCGATTCTCCAGGTCCCACGTAGGCCAGATGTACATGGAGATGCATGAGTCTGGAGTTCGTTTGCAGTGGCTCAAGGGCCTGGTGTGCCCATCCTATCTCTCTCCCTCTCTCCCTCTCTCTCTCTCTCCCTCCCACCCCTCTGTCTGTCTCTAATAAATAAAAATCTTTTAAATGAGTGTCATTAAGGAAAATATCTGTTTGCTGCTTGTTGTTGGTAGGCAGACATTAGCAGGCTTGGAGGTCTCTAAAGGAGGGACCCTACCTTTCACTTCCCTGGGATGAAAGGAATGAGAGTGGAGGTATGTCAGTCACCAGCCACTCACCTGGTTCAGACATGCTTCACCTACAGACTTGCTAAGGGGGTGGAAGGAACAGTTATCCTCTTAAAGAGATAATGCACCCCTCGCTCCGTGCAAATTCTCAAAAACCCTCACTGCTGAGCCTGCCTACTTCTCCGAGGTCCAACTCAGAAAGCATATTGCCTTTCTTCCTCTTCTTTGGATACTAGCCTAAATCCTAAGCATGCCTGTCCTGGGATTGGGGACTTTTCCTCCCTTTTCTTTTAATTTTTTTTAATATTTTTATTTATTTGCAAGAGAGAGATACAGAAATAGGTAGGTAGAGAGAGAGAGTGAGAGAATGGACAAGTCAGGGCCTCCCGCCACTGCGAACTCCAGATGTGTGTGCCCCCTTGTGCAGCTTGCTTATGTGGGTCCTGGGGAGTCGAACCTGGGTTCTTTGGCTTTGCAGGCAAGTGCCTTAACCACTAAGCCTTCTCTCCAGCCCCATTCCTCCCTTTTCTTAATACAACTCCTTTGCATTACTTATCCCCTGTTGTCCATGTGTCTAAGTTTTTTTTAGAGAAAGAGAATTGGTGTGCCAGGGCCTCAGCCACGCTTGCACTACCTAGAGGGCATGTGCGACCTTGTGCTTGCCTCACTTTTATGCGTCTGGCTTAAGTGGGATCTAGAGAGTTGAACATGGATCTTTAGGCTTCACAGACAAGCGCCTTAACTGCTAAGCCATCTCTCCAGCCCAGGTCTGATTTTTCATTATTGTGAGACAAAGGACTTAACAATACGAAAACCTACCACACTGAGCTCCCTAGAAGCAGGAGGCAGGATGGGCCAACCAGTGGGGTCAGGGGGCTTCAGATGGACCATGTGGGTGAAGGCCAGAGCCACTAAGGGGAGGCTTGGAAAGCCCCTTTCAGATAGTTTCAACAGGCTTCGAGAACTTGGGGGAAATAGAGGCTGTGCTAGTTGGGCAGTGGGAGATGGCTGGGGTACAGGCCCTTGATTTGGCTGATTTACATGTGAACGACTCTCTGGGGAGCTGTTTACTGTCTCTAAGAATGGGCTGGTCCTAGGAGGGGAAATCCCTCCAGGATCATTAAGACCTCAGATGGAACAGTGCATGGTTTTTCAGGGGCTGTTATCATAAGGGCTGATTGCTGAGATGTCCTAAGCCACTCTCTTGGCTCCAAGAGAGCCACTGGAGACACAGTGGGAGAGCTATTCCAGAAAGCAGCACATGCTGGATCCAAAACACATCAAAAGTGGTCGCTTCTACACTTGCTAGACACTAAAATCTTTTTATTGTTGTTGTTGCGCTTTTTTTTTTTTTTTTTTTTTTTTTTTTGAGGTTGGGTTGGTTTCACTCGAGTCCAGGCTGATTTAGAACTCACTCTGTAGTCCCAGGCTGGCCTCAAACTCATGGTGATCCTCCTACCTCTGCCTCCTGAGTGCTGGGATTAAAGGCGTGCGCCAACACGCCCAGCTCAACCATGAAACCTTAAAGGTGTTCTCTCTGTTCTTTCCTACCTGTAACCCAGAGACACCTGCTCCCTGTGAAGCTGACAGCCTTAGGTTAAGAGGATTCTGCCTCTTCCGTCCAATCTGCTTTACAGCCTCAATTAAGGGGAACTCTAACAATCTTTTCCTCAGTACGACGTTGCCAGCTGGCCTTTCTCCTTGTGAGACTCTAATCTCCCATGTTTATTTTGGATCATCACTACAGGATGGGGCTTCCAATAGCTTTCAAAGCCAATATAGGGGGATGAGATTCCATGCATTCTTCTGGAGTTAGAAACAAACAGCTGGGGCTGGAGGGGTGACCTAGTGGTTAAGGCATTTGCCTGCAAAGCCAAAGGACCCAGGTTCAATTCCCCAGGACCCACGTTAGCCAGATGCACAAGGGGGCACACGTGTCTGGAGTTCGGGTGCAGTGGCTGGAGGCCCTGGCACGCCCATTTTCTCTCTCTCTCTCTCTCTCTTTCTCCCCTCTTTCTCTGTCAAATAAATAAACAAATAAAATATTTTTAAAAATAAACAGTGCCATGTGTCGCTATGTCTATCACTGCCAGACGCACACTCAGGGTTCTCCAGGAATGCCTAGAGGACAGTTGGTTGCCACCCAAGTGCTGACCAGAGGCTGGGGTAGATGGCTCTGTAACCTGGAAAGGGAGAGGACAGCGATGCTGTGATGTCTGTCCAATAAATAAGAGTACTGAAGGAGGGTAGTAGAAAGCTAGCTCTTTAAAGGTAGTATTAGTTAGAGATTGAGGCCCAAAGAGAACAAGGAGGTGCCACCCCACATGCCACATTGCCCTGACACAAGAATGGGACTCTTGGCAGGAAGGGAACGAGTGCCTGACTGAGACCGATTACAGCGCCCCCTGCTGTCCACATTCTAGCTCGCTACCTAGACAGCCGGTCAGGTGGGCTGGCCCTGGAGTCCGCCCTCCAAATCCACACGCCACTTGGGACTTCCCCTTGAGCCTAGCAGTGAAGGCTGGCAGCGATCAGCCTTCTCCCCATCCCTCCACGTGACTCTCCTGGATGCCCTCAGACGATGAATGAGTCAGCCAGGGAGAGTGACCGCTCAGAATGTGAAACCCATGATGAGAAAATTGGAAATGGATGTAGTCTCAGGGTGGCCTTGAACTCACAGCGATCCTCCTACCTCTGCTTCCTGAGTGCTGGGATTAAAGGCGTGTGCCACCATGCCCAGCTTTATCTCATTTTTTTTTTTTTTTAGTAGTCCTGGATAACAAAAGATAATTTAAAAAATAAAAAGAAGGGCTGGAGAGATTGCTAGACCTGAGTTTGATCACCGGCACACACATAGGGCCAAATTCAAAGTGGCACACGTACACTTACGGCAATGGGAGGTGGAGGCAGGAGAATCCCAGGATTTGCGAGGGAGTCAGACTGGCCCTTCCCAGTGGTAAAAAGAAAACAAGACAGGCCCTGACTCAAAAACAAGATGGGGATCTGGGGAGACAGTTCAATGATCAAAAGTACTTGTCTGCAAATCCCACTGGCTCAGGCTCAAATTTCCCAGCGAACCACCCACGTAAAGCCAGATAGGCATTTGTTTGCAGCATCCAGAGACGCTGGCAAATAAATGAACAAAAATTAACAAAAGCAATCTGCTGTGAAAAAATGATAGGGCGTTCAGCACTAAGTAAGACGTCTTTATTACACCCTCCAAAGCTCAAGGGATCATTGCAAATCAGATGGCAGAAAGAAGGTGAGAGCCAAGGAGGAGAGCTCACAATGCCATCTTCCAGCCACAAAGGGGCTGTGCTGTCTACACAAGGCTTGCACGATATAAGGGGAACAATTATGATTTCAAAATAGAAGAAAGACTTGTTGGAAAGAAGAAAGGATTCTGTGGACGAGGGATTCTGGAGGGTGAAAAGGGAAGGTTGTGGGAAGAGATTATAAGCATAGTAGATTGTCTATATGTATGGAGATTGTCAATAAAAAATTTTTAATAAAATGGCATTGTTGCTAATTTTTTTAGAAAGGTGGAAAGTAGAGAGCATTTTTCTCATCTCCACAGGCATGCTGTGTCATCTACATATGCAATTTAAGAAATGAAATAAGGGCTGGAGAGATAGCTTAGCGGTTAAGCGCTTGCCTGTGAAGCCTAAGGATCCTGGTTCGAGGCTTGACTCCCCAGGGCCCATGTTAGCCAGATGCACAAGGGGGCACATGCGTCTGGAGTTCGTTTACAGTGGCTGGAGGCCCTGGTGCGCCCATTCTCTCTCTCTCCCTCTATCTGTCTGTCACTCTCAAATAAAGAAAAAAAATTTTTTTTAATGAAATAAATAGAAATACTTTATGTTGATCAGATATTGATAATGTATAATAAAAAAATCTCTTTCAGGGCTGGAGAGATTGCTTAGTGGTTAAGGTGCTTGCCAGTGAAGACTAATGACCCAGTTTCAATTCTCCACATGTACAACATGGTGCATACATATGGAGTTTGTTTGCAGTGGCAAGAGGCCCTGGGGTGCCCTTTCTTTCTCTCACTCCCTTCTTTCTCTCTCCTTCTCTCTGTCTAAAATAAATATAAATTTTAAAACAAAAGTCTCTTTTAAACCAGGCATGGTGGCGCAGCACTTGGGAGGCAGAGGCAGGAGGATCACCATGAGTTCAAGGCCACCCTGAGACTACATAGTGAATTCCAGGTCAGCCTGCGCTAGAGTGAGACCCTACCTCGAAACAAACAAACAAACAAAAGTCTCTTTTCATGGATTAATTACTATAGATTTCTTTTTCAAAAATGTTCTTACTATACAAATATTAAAGGCACGATTTTTATTAAAGTTTTAATATATATATTTGTCAAAGATCTTTATGTTGAATTTTCTTTTCACAAATGTGAATTGTAGAAGACACAATCCTCAAAATAGTTCCATTCATGATCTGAGTCAATTCATTCTGTATGTAATGACAATGACTATGTTAAGTCTTAAAAACTGGTAACTAATATATTTATTTACTTGTTTATTTTGTTTGTCAAGGTAGGGTCTCACTCTAGTCCAGGCAACCTGGAATTCACTATGTAGTCTCAGGCTGGCCTCAAACTCACAGTGATCCTCTTACCTCAGCCTCTCAAGTGCTGGGATTAAAGTTATGCACTACCACACTTGGCTATTTTACATGTTTAAGATCAGTTTTAACTTTCAGTTGTAACATTAAGGTATAATGATTACTGCTGGTTACCCAAGCTCTTTTCTTTCAAAATTTCAAGGTTTTAATCTTGTTCGACCTAAATTAAAGAAAAAATAAAGTGGTCATCTTATTTATTTATTATGTGGATTTTTGAGGTAGAGTCTCACTCTAGCCCAGGCTGACTGGAATTCACTATGTAGTCTCAGGATGGCCTTGAACTCACAGCAATTCTCCTACCTCTGCCTCCTGAGTGATGGGATCAAAGGCATGCACCACCACGCCCAGATAAAGTGGTCATTTTAAAACCAAACCATCAGTGATTTCTAGTCCTGCCTTACGAATGAACACATTAGGTTCTGTGCCTTTGAGATCTAAGGTTTCTATTTTATACTAAGAGTCATGTCTTTGGAGGTACATTTTTTAATTTATTTTTTTTTTTTTTGAGGTAGGGTCTCACTCTTGCTCAGGCTGACCTGGAATTCACTTTGTAGTGTCAGGGTGGCCTTGAACTCTTGGTGATCCTCCTATCTCTGCCTCCTGAGTGCTGGGATTAAAAGCGTGTGCCACCACACCGGGCTCGAGGTACATATTTTTGATTAAGGATTGCTAATGTGTAAAAAGGATCAAATGGTCTAACCAAACTGATAAATGATAGATCTAGATGAAAATTATAAAAGCTTTGATTTTTAAAAAAATGTATGTATTAGTATTTGTAAGCAGGGAGAGAGAGAAAAAAAGAGGGGGAGAGAGAGGGAGAGAAGGAGAATGAGCCCGGCAGGGCCTTTTGCCACTGCGAACAAACTCCAGGTGCATGAGCACTTTGTGTGTGCATTTAGCTTTGCATGGGTACCGGGAATTCAAACAGGGGCCTTCGGGCTTGCAAGCAAATGCCATTACCTCTAAACTATCTCTCCAGCCCCCAACCTCAACTTTTAAAATGTGTCTTTTGGGCTGGAGATGTAGTTAAGGTGCTTGCCTGCAACGCCTAAAGATCAAGGATCAATTCCAGGTACCCATGTAAGCCAGATACACAAGGTGGCACATGCATCTGGAGTTTGTTTGCATTGATTGGAGGCCCCAGCACACCCACTTTCTCTTTCTCTTTCTCCTCCTCTTCCTCTCTTTCTCTCCCTCTCTCTCAAATAAATAAATAAATACCTTTAATCCCAGCACCTGGAAGGCAGAAGTAGGAGGATCGCCATGAGTTCAAGGCCACCCTGAGATGACATAGTGATTTCCAGATCAGCCTGAACTAGAGTGAGACCCTACCTTGAAAAACCAAAAAATAAAAATAAAAATAGATAGATAGATAGATAGATAGATAGATAGATAGATAGATAAAAATGTGTCTTTGTGTGTGACTATGTGTATGTATGCATTGCCTACAGGTCTCTATGTTTTTGTATAGTCTTTTTTGTATCTGTTTTTTTTTTGTTTTGTTTTGTTTTGTTTTTTTGAGGTAGGGTTTCACTCTAGCCCAAGCTGACCTGGAATTCACTATGTAGTTTCAGGGTGGCCTGGAACTCATGTCGATCCTCCTACCTCGGCCTCCCGTAGTGCTGGGATTAAAGGCGTGTGCCACCACACCCAGCTCGTATCAAATCATGAGTGCTCATGTGAATTAAAAGTGTTAAATTAATCCCAAATTTTAGTTATTAATAAAACTAAAATTTTAAAGAAAGATAAAAAGCACCAGATCCTTCAGCCCCAGCAGGCTTGCATACCTGTCCAAATATGCCAACTAAAAAAAACAAAACAAGTGCCGGGGGGGGGGGGGGGGGGGGGGGGCGGGGGGGCGGGGAGGTATCACCATGGGATATTTTTTATAATTATGGAAAATGTTAATAAAAATTGTGAAAATAAAGAAAAACAAAAACAAAAGAATAATGTTGGAAAACTCAATGTTTTCAAATTACTGTGAGACTGTAGTATTTTTTAATTTTGCTTAAAAACACACACTCACACACACACGCACACAAAAAAAAACACACAAAAAACAGAATAGGGGCTGAAGAGCCCATGTAAAGCCATGTGCACAAAGTGACACGTATGTATAGAGTTCATTTGCAGTAAGAGAAAGCTCCAGTGTGCACCCTTTCTCTCTCTCTCTCTCTCAAATAAATAAATGAATAAATATCTTTTAAAGATCGAGTAGGGTCCAAGGAGATGGTTCATGGATAAAGCACTTGCAGCTCAAGATGGCATGCCCAAGGTCTCTCCCCAGACCTCACAGAAAAAGCCAGAAGCTGTGGCTGGCTTCTGTCATCCATCCCAGCACGCTGAAACTGATGGTGAGGGGGAAGGTGGAGACAGAATTTCCCAGAAGCTCCTAGTGAGCTCAGCAAAGAACAGTAGAGTGAGACTCCACAGTAGGAAACCCTGCCTCAAATAAGGTAGACAGGAAAGGACTTGAAAGTTGTCCTCTGATTGCCACACATATAGTGAAGCACGCACACACACACACACACACACACACACGTGCACACACACAATAATAACAATAATGGAAAGAAACAGAGAGACCCTATTTAATCATGTGTCCACGTTGGAGAAGCAAATAGAGGGGCTGTATGATCCCAGATCCATCTTTGGAGTGCTAAAAGCTTTAAATTCAAAAAATTAAAATGAAAGACAAAATGCAGGCCTGGAGAGACGACTCAGCAGTTAAAAGGCCTGATGGCTTGGGTTCGATTCCCCAGTACCTACGAAAGTCAGATGCACAAAGGGGCGCATGTGTCTGGAGTCTATACGCAGCGGCAGGAGGCCCTGGCATGCCCATAATCACTCTCTCTGTCTTTTTCTTTCTTTCCTTCTTTCTTTTTTTCATTTTTTTTTCTCTCTCTCCTCTCTCACAAATAAATAAATACTTTTTAAAACAATGACAAAAAGTTCTAGGCGTGGTGGCACATGCCTTTAATCCCAGCACTTGGGAGGCAGAGGTAGGAGGATTACTGTGAGTTCAAGGCCACCCTGAGAGTACATAGTGAATTCCAGGTCAGCCTGGGCTAGGCTACAGTGAGTCCCTACCTTGAAAAACCAAGAAAAAGGAAGAAAGGAAGGAAGGGAGGGAGGGAAGGAGGGAGGAAGGGAGGAAGGGAGGGAGGGAGGAAAGAAGGAAGGAAGGAAGGAAGGAAGGAAGGAAGGAAGGAAGGAAGGAAGGAAGGAAGGAAGGAAGGAAGAAGGAAAGAAGGAAGGAAGGAAAGAAGGAAGGCAGGCAGGCAGGCAGGCAGACAAAAAGTATGTACAACTAGGCAGTTCTGGTTACGGTATTATCCCATTGACAGTCCTCTCAACTCTGGTCCTACAAGATGGTCCAAGAAGTCCCTATTGCTTGAGGAGACTGACTAATTGTCCACAGTTTTCCCTGCCACAGGGTACAGCCTCATCTGGAGCACAATGCTTGCTGTTAGAATGTCCAGTGTCGGGATACTTTCAGGCCTCCTTACGTTATTAACAAGCTTACCTGCAGGGATACTCAGGTAACCCAAGGGGAAGAAAAATAAACATGAAGACATAAATGGAGGGGAGGAACAATTTTTAGAAACTGCCAAACTTTTATATAAAGCCAGACCACAAAAAAAATGGCACAAGTGTGGATTAGGGGGCACACCAAGCCTCTTGCAACTACAAAAGAACCTCAGATATGCATTTCAAAAAAGAGCTGAAGTCCCATTTGTAAGTCTGTCAACCTTTGTTTTATTTATTTATTTTTAATTATTTTTATTTATTTATTTATTTATTTAGGTTTTTCGAGGTAGGGTCTCACTCTAGCTCAGGCTGACCTGGAATTCACTATGTAGTCTCAGGGTGGCCTTGAACTTTGAAGTCATGGAGATCCTCCTACCTCTGCCTCCCAAGTGCTGGGATCAAAGGCATGCTCCATCATGCCCAGCTTCATTTATTTTTATTTATTATTTATTTACAAGGTGAGAGAGAATGAGAATGGGTGGGCCAGGGCCTCTTGCCACTACAAATGAACTCCAGTCTCATGCATCACTTGGTGCATCTGGCTTTATGTGGGTACTGGGGAATCAAACCCAGACTGTCAGACTTCGCAAGCAAATCTCTCCATCCCCTTATTTTGGTTTTTATTTTTACTTTTATTTATTTTTTTATTGTTTTTTTTTTTTTTTTTTTTGGTTTTTTGAGGTAGGGTCTCACTCTAGCCCAGGCTGACCTGGAATTCACTATGGAGTCTCAGGGTGGCCTTGAACTCACAGTGATCCTCCTACCTCTGCCTCCCAAGTGCTGGGATTAAAGGCATGCACCACCACGCCCAGCTTATTTTGGTTTTTAACATTGCTAGTATTCCACCATTGGATTCTTTTATGACTATCAATATGTAACTACTGTTGGTATACACTTTTTAATATTTTTCCGTTTTAACATTCTGTGGAATCTCACTCCTGAACTCCAAAGGTAAGAGGATGACAAGTTATCTCACAAGGCCTGACGGCTCTTGATATCCAAACCACAACAACACAAGGGGCTCCTTTGTCATTGCTGACGTACAGTGCTCCCTTATCCCCAAGCTCTGAATTCTCATGTCTTCCTGAGCCCAGGCAAGTCAAGATTTCCATCCCTGGGCAGGCAGGGATTAAACCTCTGCTCAGCTCTGAAGAAGCTATCGAAGTTGATTGATGCTCGACTTCTGCAACCTTTAAGATTAAGGGATAAAAGTCTGAGAGGGTGAAAGAGAGCTGGGATAGAATGGAAAAAATATGAGATGAGACCTGAGAAGGGAAATGAGCCTCTGGTCCAGGGGTGTGGTTAAGCCTCTTATCTGCAGAGAAGCAAGAATTCCAACACAACTCACAATCACGTAAGACATTTTACTCCTCCCCAGCTTTGAACTTGCACTTTTCCTGGAATCTCACAAGAAATATCATTTGCAGGGAAAAGACTTGTACTGAACTGTTTGTGCAAGCCTAGCAGTTCCTGTTTTTATGTTATTTATTTATTTAATTGTGAGAGGGACAGAGAGAGAGGTGGAGAGAGGGAGTGAGGGAGGAAAGAAGGGAGGCAGATAGAGAATGGGCATGTCAGGACCTCTAGCCACTGCAAACAAACTCTAGGCACATGTCCTACCTTGTGCATCTGTTTTATGTGGGTCCTGAAGAATTAAACCTGGGTCCTTTGGCTTTGCAGGCAAGTGTCTTAACCACTGTGCCATCTCTCTGGCTCATCCTGGTTTCATCTTATTAGACTGTAACCCCATCCAAAGCATCTCTAGAGCCACCCTACACCTTCACTTACCAAAAAGAGAGGTAAACAAAGTTTTCTTAGCAACCTTTTGAGATGTAACTTGAGAGCCCATTGACGTATCTTTCTCAAAATGATAAGCCCATACAGGACAAGAGATTACTGGTGGCTGGAGGAGGGGCAGTGGGAGGTGAATAGATCCAGTGGTGGTGCACAGGGAGATGGTTGGGGTGATGGATCTTTCTGCCTCTTGGGCAGTGGTTAGTTACTCCAGTCTGTATGTGTGATAAAATGGCATAAAATTGCTATGCATGGGCTGGAGAGATGGCTTAGCGGTAAAGGCACTTGCCTGTGAAACCTGAGGACCCATGTTCGATTCTCCAGATCCCAAGGAAGCCAGACGCACAAAGGTGAGGCAAACGCGAGGTCGCACATGCCCATTAGGTGGCAAAAGCATTTGGAACTCGATTGCAGTGGCTGAGGCTTTGGTGTCCCAATTCTGTCTCTCTTTCTCTCTATCTAAAATAAAAATTAAGCAAATTGCTATGTACACAAATTATACTCTTGTCAATTTCCTGGCTTTGTACACCGAACTAAGTCATGAAATGTAACCTCCAGAGGAAAAGTAGGTAAAAGATCACATGGGTCTGTGATATCGATATTTATTTATTCTGGGTTTGCATGAGTTAAGGTTCCTAGAAGTCTGGTATGGTGGTTTGAAAGTAAAGATGTCCCCCATAGCCTTGTGTGTTTGAATATTTAATCTCCAGCTTGTGGTGCTGTTTGGGGAAGTTGTAGAGCCACTGGGAGGTGGAGCCTTGCTGGAGGAAGTGTGTCCCTGGGGATGCACCTTGGGACGTTATGGCCTACCCTAGCTCCGCTTGCCCCACTCAGCTCACTCTTGCTACTTCTCTCTGACTGATGTGAAGATGTAATGCGCAGTTGTCCGATCCCACTGTGGTTCCCCTCCCACGATGAAACTTCCTCTAGAAAAAGTAAGCTGTAAATTAACTTTTTCATTTCATAAGGTTTCTGGTTGGGTGTGTTGTCTCAGCAATGAGAAAGTAACTGACACATCTGGGGAGACTCCTCAGGCCATTGAGAGTGACAGTGTGGAGCCATGTCTCAGTCCCCTTACTGCTGACAAAGGAAAAGTTTAGAGATATTTAATAACATGATGTCAAACCCTTAAGAGTGAATACCAAAAAATATTTTCATATTTGTTGCTTTCAACACAGCAGAAGAAAATTTTGATTATAAGGAAACTTAAACCCTTTATTCAACAAAAGATAGGATACATGCAGTGGAGAGACAAGCTAAATTGGGAAAAGGAGACTTGCAAAGCACATATAACCGCCAAGGGTCAAAGTCCACAATTCACAAACAATCCTCAAGGCTTCATTAACGAAGAATTTCAACTATATTCATTATGCTTTACTGTCTTGAAAATAAATGTAAATCACAATACCAGGATTGATCAGAGTAAGTTGTTGACCGGTGTTCTAGCAGCACTTTTTTTTTTTTTTTTTTTTTTTACTATTCTGTATATTTAAACTGTGTTATGGGGCTGGAGAGATGACTTAGTGATTAAGGTATTTGCTTGTGAAGCCAAAGGACCCAGGTTTGATTCCCTAGGACCCATGTAAGCCAGATGCACAAAGTGGCACATGCATCTGGAGTTTGCTTACAGTGACGAAGGCACACTCATCCCCTCTCTCTTTCTCTCCCTCTGCCTCTTTCTCTCTCTCTCAAATAAATTAAGCTTAATTTAATTTTTTAAAGATTTAAAATTTTATCATTTAAGAATTAAAAAGAGGGCTGGAGAGGTAGCTTAGAGGTTAAGCACTTGCCTGTGAAGCCTAAGCACCCCGATTCAAGACTCGATTCCCCAGGACCCACATTAGCCAGATGCACAAAGGGGCACACGCATCTGAAGTTCATTTGCAGTGGCTGGAGGCCCTGGTACGCCCATTCTCTCTCTCTCTATCTGCCTCTTTCTCTCTCTCTGTCACTGTCAAATAAATGAATAAAAATAAACAAAAATTTTAAAAAAGAATTAAAAAGACCTTTAATCCCAGCACTGGGGAGGCAGAGGTTGGAGGATTGCCATGAGTTTGAGACCACCCTGAGACTACATAGTGAATTCCAGGTCAGCCTGAACCAGAGTGAGACCCTACCTTGAACCCCCCCCCAAAAAAATACTACCTACACAAGACCATCATAATAGGAGGAAAAGATGGTGATATCAAAATAAAAGAGAGACTAATTGAGAGGGAGAGGGGATATGATAGAGAGTGGAGTTTCAAAGGGGAAAGTGGGGGGAGGGAGAGAATTACCATGGGTGATTGTCTACGATTATGGAAGATGTCAATAAAAATTATTATTATTATTATTATTATTATTATTATTATTTTGGTTTTTTGAGGTAGGGTCTCACTCTGGCTCAGGCTGACCTGGAATTCACTATGTAGTCCCAGGCTGGCCTCAAACTCACAGTGATCCTCCTACCTCTGCCTCCCAAATGCTGGGATTAAAGCTGTGCACCACCACACCCAGCAAAAAAAAAAAAATTTTAAGATTTAAAAAGAGCCATAAATGTAATAGCGGGGTCAAATGTAGACCTACTCAATTCTTGTCTGTACCTAAGCAAATGCTCACGTCCTCCCTCCCCCAGCCCTGGGCTGAGCTGAGACCCAGTGGGCTTAGAAAGTGGAAGAAAGAAGCTCTGGGGACAAGATCTTTGCCTTTCTACCTTGGAGAATCTCTGTCTTGCTATTATTCAGAGGTGCTGACGATTCCCCATGGGTGGCAAGTGTGGCCCTCCAGCTGGCTTCACTCTGGGAGTGCCAGTTCCCTTTGGTGTGCCATATGGTACCTGGCATCAGGAAACCACCGACTGCTGCTTGGACTCACGGGGGGGGAGAAGGTCTCTAGGCTGTCACTCTACAGCTGGAGCCCATTCCCACAGGCCCCTCTCGTCTGCTCTCTCCACAGCATCTCAAAACATTGGCTAATGCTGTCAATACAAGAAAAGCTTGGGCTGCAGAGATGGCTTACTGGTTAAGGCGTTTGCCTGCAAAGCCAAAGGATCTAGGTTTGACTCCTCAGGACCCACGTAAGCCCGATGCACAAGGTGGCACATGCTTCTGGAGTTCATTTGAAGTGGCTGGAGGCATGCCCATCCTCTCTGTCTTTCTCTCTCTCTCTCTCTCTCTCTTATAAATAAATAATATTTTTTTTAAAGAAAAGCTTGGTTAGCACTTAGCCAGAGAACACAGGCCAATGGGAGTAGCATTCAGTGGTGGATGCTTGAAAACCCCCAGCCTGTGTTTTTTGCAAATAACTTGAACCGAAGACAGAAAAACATACAAAAATTGTGGCCCATATGACAGCTTGGGAGTCAGTCCCAGTTAGGTCAGCAAACCCAGTGTAAAGCCAAAAATATATCCACACGATTAGTGTACAATATAGGCCTTAAGTTCACTGAGCAAATTTCAAAAGGTAGTGTGACCAGAACAGCAGTGAAAGGGCACATGGGATGGCTGTCACTTCTTTGTAACTTCTTGTGAATCTCTATTTTCAGATTCAAATTTAAGGAAAAATGACATGTGTGCAGTTAGTTCTATACACGAAGGGTTGGCAAGGCCTGTTTTCCTATGTTCTGTAATCTAGGAATAATTGTACAGTCTTAAGTGGTTAAAAATGCCTTTAATCCCAGCACTCAGGAGATAGAGGTAAGAGGATTTCTGTGAGTTCAAGGCCATCCTGGAATGGCAGAGTGAGCTCCAGGTCAGCCTGGGCTAGAGTGAGACCCTACCTTGAAAAACACAAGCAAAAAAAAAAAAATCAAAACAGATGTTTTATGATCCATGAAAATTATGCCAATGTTCACCAATGGCTCTTTATTGAAACATAGCCATGCATAGTCACAATCATGAATCATTGTCCATAGCAAAGACCACCATGTCACTTGCTAATACATTTTCCATGGCAGGTTTTGCATAACCTCAGTGGAAGTGAATTGTTGCTTATTCTATGGCCTGAGAAACTAAGCTGTGGTCTGCTTATTGTTTTAATGCAATGTTTAGTCTTCCTTGGATCTAAGCTATTCAAAATAATAGCTATAAAATATATTTGGGACAATTGGGTAACAGACTGATTTCATGAATTCTTGTTAAAATTTTAATTGTGGAATATTCATTGTATGTGGTAGTGTGCTATGTGTGGACATGTTCATACAAATATACATTGTACTTTAAGCATATATCACCTCATAACTTCCCATCCTTCTCTTTCTCCTTTCTGCCCCTCCTGTTAGCTCCCTTTGTCCCCCAGGAGACAGTTCTGCATTCATAGCAGGTACACATATATGATTTTATGACCTAGATAAAACCTAAGAACCACAAATTAGAAAAGACACAACATTTATCTTCTGAAACTGGCTGAATTTGGGCTGGAGGGATGGCTTAGCAGTTAAGGTGCTTGCTGGCAAAGCCAAAGGACCCAGGTTCAATTCCCCAGTACCCACGTACAGCCAGATGCACAAGGTGGCGCATGCATCTGGTGTTTGTTTGCAGTGGCTGGAGGCCTTGGTGTACCCATTCTCTCTCTCTCAAATAAATATAATATTTTTTTAAAAAATAAAATTTGCTTATTTTACTTAATATGATAATCTACAGTTACATCCATTTCCTGCAAACAACATGACCTCATTCTTCTGTGTGCTGAAGAACTTCTATTGCATGTGTTAGCCACATTTTCTCTACCCATTTACCTGCTGTTGGGCACTTTGTTGATGAAAGGTCATTGTGACCAGTGCTGCAATATTCATCAGTGTGCAAAAGTATCTCTGTTATATGATGGCTGGCAGTCCTTTGAGGAAACACCCAGGGGTGGTAGACCTGGGTCACATGGAAGGTTTGTCATTTCTTGAGAGACCTCCACACTGTATTCTGTAAGAGATGGAGTACTTTCCATTCCCACCAGCACTGTATAGGGTTCCTCCTAATTCTCACCACAACGCCTGACACTACCTATACAAGACCATCATAATAGGAGGAAAATATCATGACATCAAAATAAAAGAGAGACTGAGAGGGGAAAAAATTTATTGCTAGAAAGTTTTGGGGTTTTTGCCATTGTCTAGGCTTTTTCTTCATTCAATGAACTATTTCCTTTGCTGTGCAGAAACCTGTAAACTTCATGAGGTCCCATTGGTCAATTCTTGGAGTTATTTCCTGAGTGCCTGTGTCCTATGCAAAAGTCCTTCCCTATGCCTACATCTTGAAGTGCTCTCCCGATTTTTAACTCTATCAGTTTCAGGTCTTACATTAAGATCTTTTATCCATATGAAATTGATTTTTGTACATCACTAAAGGATATGCGATTTTTTTTTCATTCATCTGCATTTGGTTGTCCAGTTGCCCCAGCGCCATTTGTTAAAGAGGCTATATTTTCTCCAGTATACATTCTAGCATCTTTGTCAAAAATCCGGTGGCTAAGGCTGGATGTGGTGGCCTTAATCCCAGCTTTCTAGAATCTGAAATTGGAAGATCACCATTAGTTTGAGGTCAGCCTGTGCTACAGAGTGTTCAAGTCAGCCTGGGCTAGAATAAGACCCTTCCTAGAAAATAAATCAGATGTCTACAGCTATGTAGGTTCATATCTTGGTCTTCTGTTTTATTCCATTGATCTATATGGGCTTTTTTTGTTCAGGTACCATATAGCTTTATTATTATGGATCTATTGAATAACTTCAAAGCAGCTAAGATAATACCACCAGCATTATTCTTTTGACTCAGATTTTTTTTTTTTTTGTTACCAAGGTATTTTGTGCTTCCAAATAAATCTTATATTGTTTTATTTTTCTATTTTTGTGACAAATAGCATTGGAATTTTGATGGGGATTGCATTAAATGTAGATTGCTTTTGGTAGTATGTCTGCTTTCACAATATTAATTTTTCCAATCTGTGAGCATGGGAGATGATCTTTCTCCTAGTGTCTTCTTCAATTTCTTTTCATTTATTTATTATTAAATAGAAACTTTGTGTGGACACATCATATGTTAGAACCATCATTTTCCTGTCCTCATACCACTGAGGGCCTCCTTAGTGGGATTGCTGGTGTTGCAGTCCGGTTCACATTGCTGGTAGAAATCACCCAACCAAGAGCAGCTTCTGGGAAAAAGAGTTTTATTTTGGCTTACAGGCTGGAGGGGAAGCTCCACGATGGCAGGGGAAAACGATGGCATGAGCAGAGGGTGGACATCACCCCCTGGCCAACATAAGGTGGACCATAGCAGGAGAGTGTGCCAAACACTGGCATGGGGAAACTGGCTTTAATACCCATAAGCCGGCCCCCAACAATACACTCCCTCCAGGAGGAGTTAATTCCCAAGTCTCCATCAGCTGGGAACCTAGCACTCAGAACACCTAATTTTATGGGGGACACCTGAATCAAACCACCACATTCCGCCCCTGGCCCGCATAAACTGATACCCATGCATGATGTAAAATACAGTGCATTCAGTCTGACTTTAAAAGTCCCCATAGTTTTTTATCAATCCCAATGATGTTCATACATCCCCATAGCTCAAGATCTTTTAACTGAGCCATAATACCAAAATATAACCTCAAAAAACCCATAATGGCACAGAATAAATATTCACACTGCAAAAGATAGCACTGGGCAAAGCAAAGAAACATTCAACCAATACAAGATTTAAAACAACCAGGGCAAACATCAAACTCTGTAGCTACAAGTCCACAACTCTAGCCAGTGACAAATCTTCAAGTCCGATAATTCTAACCAGCAACAAGTCTCTGGCATTCCAATTCCACCCCTCCAGCTAGGCTACTCACAGTCCTGGGAAACTTCATCAGGGCCGGTAGCTCCTTGGCAGCCATCTCATGGTCCGGGCATCTCCACTGGGTCTCCACTGCAAGCCACGGTTCATCCTCATGGCCCCATGGGGTCTCTATGCAGGCAACCAGCAAACCCACTTCACACTGCCCATGGCCATTTCCAAAACACAAGACCATGTTGCAAACTCAATGACCCACTTTCCAGCATTTCTTATACTCCACGATACCAGGTAGGGTGCCAATTTGTTAATCCAGGGGGGAATAAAGCAGACTTTGAAGAACAGGACACTCCTTGAGCACTCAGGCCCCTTCAAAAGAGTCGACATTCTTTCTGTTGTCTCAGCGCAGGTCAGCTAGCCCAGTCTCAAAGGTTGTAATCTCTGAGTTGCAGCTGAACGGGCAGCAGTTCACCCAAAGATTTTTCTTTCTCTGCCATATCCCTCTGCTCACACCAGTTCATTTCTACGCAAAGCAACCCTGCACAACTTCTCAGGACATAGGCACAAGAGCAAGCTTCTCACACAAACTGCTAGCCCAATTCAAGCAAAGCTCTTTCTCACCCTCATAAGCCAAACCTCACAGTCAATAGTTCTTACTGCATTCAGCTCTTGCAGCTCAGACCAGAATAGTCCATCAAGCTGTACTTACAGCACTGCAAGGTATCTCTTAGGCCAAGGTTTCAAATCCTCCCACAGTCCTCTTGAAAATCAGCTCCAAAGGCCAAAGCCACACAGTCAGGTGTCTAGCAGCAATCCCAGTCCTCGGTACCACTTTACTGTTGTAGTCCGGTTCGCATTGCTGGTAGAAATCACCCAACCAAGAGCAGCTTCTGGGAAAAAGAGTTTTATTTTGGCTTACAGGCTGGAGGGGAAGCTCCACGATGGCAGGGGAAAACGATGGCATGAGCAGAGGGTGGACATCACCCCCTGGCCAACATAAGGTGGACCATAGCAGGAGAGTGTGCCAAACACTGGCATGGAGAAACTGGCTTTAATACCCATAAGCCGGCCCCCAACAATACACTCCCTCCAGGAGGCGTTAATTCCCAAATCTCCATCAGCTGGGAACCTAGCATTCAGAACATCTAAGTTTATGGGGAACACCTGAATCAAACCACCACAGCTGGTATACACCACGGAGTTGTGGGTTAGGAGTCATGAGAGCAGAAGTCAGTCATTGGTGGGGGTGGGGGGCAGGTGGCAATGTCTCTGGATATTTCCTCTCACCCTGTGGCTCTTACATTCTTTCTGCTCCCTCTTCCACAAAAGTTCCTGAGCCTTGGTGGGTGTGCTTTAAGTCTACTTTAGTGTTGAGCTCTCAGCAGCTTCTGGACCTCTGTTTTGGTACATTGATTATCCTCAGTGTTTGTCGCCATCACCCTGGTGGAGGTTGTCAGGCTCCCAGTGGAAGCAGCACTCTTGCTCATCTCGCCAGTTCCTCTGTGGTTTCTCCTCTTTCTTCAGAATTTTAAAGATTTCATTGCAGTAGTCCCTCACTTCCTTGGCTAAATTTATTTCAAGGGTTAGGTGTTTGTTTGTTTGTTTGTTTTTTCCTTTTTTGAGGCAATAGGAAATGGGATTATTTCCATGATTTCTTTCTCAACCTGTTTGTTAATAAAATATAGGAAGCCTACTGATTTTTATATGTTAATTTTGTATCCTGTCACTTTGCTGAAAGTTACCAGATCTACAAATTTTTTCTGGTGGAATCTTTAGGGTTTCTTATGCATAGATTCATAATCTGCAAGTAAGGACACTTTGATTTCTCCCTTTTCTATTTATATCCTTTTTTTTGTTTCTATGTCCAGTCTTACTGCTCTAGCTCTGACACCAAGTGCTATATTGAATAAGAATGGAGGGCTGGAGAGATTGCTCAGTGGTTAGAGGCATTTGATTATAGAGCCTGATGGTCTGGGTTTGATTCCCCAGTACCACATAAAGCCAGATACACAACGTAGCACATGCATCTGGAGTTTGTGTGTACAGTGGCAAGAGGTCGTCATGCACTCATATTTTCTTTTCTTTTAAGATTTAGAGAAACTTAGATTAAGAGAAGGAAAGAGGAGCAAATACAGAGAACTCCTACTCCCGAGGAAAAGGGAAAGCCTCCAAAATATTCTCTCTCTCCTCACAAATAAATAAAAATAGTTTTTAAAAAGAATGGAAAAAGTAGACACCTTTTTATTGTTCCTCATTTTAATAGAAATACTTGGAGTTTTTCTCCATTAGTATCATGTTGACTGTAGGTTTGTTGCATATATATAGCCTTTATTATGTTGAGATATGTTCCTTCTATTCCTAGTCTCTTTGGGGCTTTTATCAAGAAGGGATGTTGGAACTTGCCAAAAGCCTGATGATCATGTGAGTTATGTCCTTGAGACCATTTATGTGATGTATTACATTTATTGATTTGCCTGTGTTGGCCTATCCCTGCGCCTCTGGAAGGAAGCCAACCTGATCATGGTGAATGATTTTTGGTGTGTTTTTGCATTTGATTTGTTGACAAACATTTTAATGATAATTTTCACTTCTTTAGAATGCTCATCAGAGATATTGGTCTACAATTTTATTTTTTGTATCTTTTTCTGATTTTAGTATAGGGGTAATACTGACCTCATAAAAAGCTTGGAGCATTCTTTCCCTTTCTGTTCTGTGGAATAATTGAGAAACACTGCTATTAGTTCTTTAAGGTTTGACAGAATTCAGCAGTGAATGCATCTGGGCCAACTTTTTAAACTGGTTGATTTTTAATTTTTTTAGAAATGACTTCCAAAGGGGAAAGTGTCGGGGGGCAGGGAGGGAATTACCATGGGATTTTTTTTTTATAATCATGGAAAATGTTAATAAAAATTTTTAAAAAATGACTTCATCAACCTTGTTGCTTATTATAGATCTATTTAAAATGTTTATCTCACCTAGATTTTATTTGATAGGCCACATGTATCACCAATCCATTTCTTTTACATTTCCAAGTTTAGTGGAAAACATGTTTTTAAGGATGTTATAATAATTTTCTGAATTTCATTGGTATGTGTTGTAATGTCTCCCTTTAATTTTATTAACTTGGTTCTTATTTTTCTCTGGCTAGTTTGGCTAAGGTTTTTTTGATCTTGTTTATCTTTTCAAAGAGCCAGCTCTTTGTTTCCTTTTTCCCTTTTTGCACTTCCATTTCATTAATTTCTGCAGCCTTTTGTTGTTGTTCTTATTCTGTTTTACTTTTCCCAAAGATTAAAAAAATATATATTTATCTGAGATTTTCCTGATTTTTTTTTCACATAGGCTCTTATAAACATGCTTCTTGGAACTGTTTTCATTGCATCCTATAAGTTTTGGTATGCTGTGTTTCCATTTCCATTCAATTCTAGGGATATTTAGATTGCCTTCTTGATTTGTTTGATAACTTCCCACCATTCAGTAGTGTGCTCCTCAACCTGCATGAAGTTGTTCTGCAGTTTCTCTTGCAGTTGATTTTAATTTTATTCCACTGTGGGCAGATAAAACACAAGAAGTTATTTCAGTCTTCCTGCATTTGTTAAGCTTTGTGTTGTATCATTATATGATTTGTTTTAGAAACATTACATGGGCTTCCAAGGAGAATGTGTATTCTCCAATGTTTGAATGGAAAGTTCTAGAAACATATGTTAGGTCCATTTGATCTAATTGCCATTTCATCCAGTTGTTTTGTTATTTTGTTATTGTTGTTGTTGTTGGGATAAACTGTCTATTGTTGGGAGCAGGGTATGGAAGTCATTACTATTGTGCTGGGGTTAACATATGAATTTACATCTAGTAGCATTTATTTTATAAAATTGGGTGCTCCCATGTTTGGTATGTATATGTTTAAAACTATAATGTCTTCTTGGTGATTCACTTCATCAGTATAAAATGATTTTCTTTATATCTTCTGACTAATTTTGGTTTGAAGGCTTTTTTTTTTTTTTTTTTTGTTAGACATTAGATTAGCAAGATCTCCTTCTGAAAAAACTCAGGAGCAGAGGCCAGTAAGTTAAAAAGGAGATATAAAGGGAAGAGAAAGGGAGGAGGGTACTTAATAGGTTGGTATTGTATATATGTAAGTAGAATGATTGAGATGGGGAGGGGATATGATGGAGTATGGAATTTCAAAGGGGAAAGTGGGTGGGGGAGAGTATTGCCATGGGATTTTTTTTTTATAGTCATGTAAAATGTTAATAAAAATTGAGAAAAAAAAAATCTTCTTTCCTAGTTCCGCTTGCTTGAGATGCTTGGTACCATCCTTTCACCCCAAGGTTACATCTGTCATTGATATTGAGGTGTTTTTCTTGGAGGCAACATATAGAACCTACTCTTTACTACAAACAGCTGTGTCTTTCCATTGGAGAACGGAGACCATTGATGTTATTACTGAAAGCTATATATTCATTCTCACTTTACTGACTTTGTCATGTTTGATGTTTTCCTAGTACTATTTTGCTAATCACTGCCCCAGTGTGGTTTTATCTTCCTGTGGCCTAACGTATGTGTTTTTCCTTCTCTTTGCTCCAAAGGATTTCTTCAGGTATCTTCTCTAGAGCTGGCTTAGCGACCGTGCACTTCTTTAGCCCGTTTCTGTCACAAAAAGGTCCTCTTTCTCTCTGCATTATGACAGTGAGCTTAGCTGGGTTACAGTACTCTGGGATGGCAGTTGTTGATTTTCAGAGCTTGAAATATGTCATTCCAGGCTCTCCTGGCTTTTAAAGTTTCTGTTGAGAAATTTGTGATTCTGGAGCACTTGCCTTTAGAAGTGACATGGTGCTTCTCTCTTGTTTTTGATATGCTTTCTTTGCTCTACATATTTACAGTTTAATGACAATATGACAAAGGGAATTATTTTCCTGGTTTATCTTTAGTGCTCTGACCGGCTCCTGTATCTGTGCTAGCATCTTTTTCCTTGACTTTGGGAAATTTTTTTGTATGATTTTGTTGAAATTACTTAATGAGCCTTTAGACTGAAATGATTCTCCAGATTTTATGCCCATAATTCTTAGATATGACCACTTCATAGTGTCCCAAATGTCTTAACAGTCTCACTCATGCTTTATTACCTTTCTCTTTGTTGGAATGTTCCAATTCCACCACCTTGTCTTCAAGCTCAGATATTGTCTTCTCCTTGATCCATTTTATTGGTGAGGCTTGTTACAATGAGCTTTTTCTAATTTGTTTATTTTTGTGGTTGTTTGTTTGGTTGGTTTTGGTTTTGGTTTTTCAAGGTAGGGTTTTGCTTCTAGCTCAGGCTGACCTGGAATTCACTATGAAGTCTCAGGGTGGTCTCGAACTCACAGTGATCCTCCTACTTCTGCCTTCCGGGTGCTAGGATTAGAGTGCGCCACCATGCCCAGCTTTTCTGCTAATTTTTATTTATTTATTTGAGAGTGACAGACAGAGAAAGAGGCAGAGAGAGAGAGAGAGAGAGAGAGAGAGAGAGAGGGAGGGAGGGAGGGAGGGAGAGGATGGGTGTACCAGGACCTCCAGCAACTGCAAAGGTACTCCAGATGCATGTGCCACCTGTGCATCTGGCTTACATAGGTCCTGGGGAAGCAAGCCTCAAACCAGGGTCCTTAGGCTTCACAGGCAAGCGCTCAACTGCTAAGCCATCTCTCCAGCCCTACAATTATTTTTAATTTGACTTACTGTGTTTTTCACTTCTAGTATTCCTACCCACTTACTCATGTCTTATATCAACCTCATAATTTCTTTTCTGTCTTCTTTTCAGATTCATTCAGAAGCATGTTTTCTTCTCTCATTCCTTTGATTTCTTTGAACATAGTTATAATAATTTTTTAACTCTCTCTCTAGCATTCTATCTAATTCACCCTCACTGAAGACCATTACTGTGGGATTCATAATTTTTGGAAGAGTTATGTTGTCTTGAGTTTTCATGTTTCTTATATCACTGCATTAGGGTTTTCAGGCATGTACTTTAGAAGTTGTGTTCCAAGTCCAGGAGCTCAAAGTGCCTGGAGTGGCCTCTGTATTCCTCACAGAGTAGATTACTCAAAGCAGGGGTGACTGAAGCTGCTGGATGTCTGCTATGCACATATCACAGTAGGGTGATAGGCTGAGACAGAAAGTTCAACAGTTCAAATGTAGCCTGAGCTCCACCACAAGACTTTATCTCACATAAAACAAAACAAAAACACAAGAACAACAAAAACTTGTTTTCTCTTAAACAGACAAAGACAAACTTAGAAAACAAAAAACTAACAAGAATATTATTTAAAAAAAAAAAAAAAGATACCAGGGCTGGAGAGGTAGCTTAGCGGTTAAGCCTAAGGACCCTGGATCGAGGCTCAATTCCCCAGGACCCATGTTAGCCAGATGCACAAGGGGGTGCACGCACCTGGAGTTCATTTACAATGGCTGGTGGTCCTGGTGTACTCATTCTCTCTCTTTAACTGCCTCTTTCTCTGTGTTTGTAGCTCTCAAATAAATAAACAAACAAACAAATAAAATTTGTTAAATGAACCAAAAGAAAGCTACCAAAACAATGTCCCTCATAAATAAGATGGTGATTTGAATGTAAAATGTCCTCCATGAATGCATGTGTTTGAATATTGAATCCCCAGTAGGTGGTGCTGTTCAGAAGGCTGTGGGAACCTTTGAGAAGTAGGGCCTTGCTGGAGGAAGTGTGCAGCCAGGGCAGACCTTGAAGTGTTACAGTTTAGCCCTGCTTCTTTCCCCTACTTCCTCCCTGCTAATGTGACAGCATGACACTGTGACACCAGCTTTCTGCACCTGCATGATCTCCCTACCATGATGAAACTTGTTACTGTGTAATCTGAAATAAACCCTCTCTTTCCTTAAGCTGCATTTTGTGGGGTATTTTGTATCAGCAATGAGAAAGTAACTGATGCAATAAGGATTCAAAACTCCTAGTCAAAATTTAGCAAATCAGGGGCTGGAGAGACATCTTAGTGATTAAGGCACTTGCGCGTGAAGCCTAGGGACCCAGGTTTAATTCCTTAGTACCCAAGTAAGAGAGGTACACAATGTGGCATGTCTGGAGTTTGTTTGCAGTGGCAGGAAGCCCTGGTGTGTGCCCATTCTCTCTCTCTCTCCCTCTTTCTCTCTCTCTTTCAAATAAGTAATATTTTTTAAAAATTAGTAAATCAGGCTGGGGAGATGGCTTAGCAGTTAAGTCACTTGCCTGTGAAGCCTGAGGACCCATGTTCAAGTCTCCAGGTCCCATGAAAGCATGATGCATGAGCTGACGCAAGTATGAGAGGTCACATATGCACACAAGGTGGTGCATGCATCTGGAGTTCAAGTACAGTGGCTGGAGGCCCTGGTGCACCAATTCTCTACTTCTCTCTCTCTTGCTCCATCTCATTAAAAAAGAAAAAAGGCAGTCTGTTGGGCTTGCCTCAAAAAAAATTAGCAAGTCAATTCTACCAGTATATAAAATAACTAACACATTATGACTAAATGAATTTATCCCAGAAATGCAAAGTTCACTGAATACTCAAAGGTCAATTGATGTGGTATATCATATTAATAGACTAAAAGAGAAAGGACATATAAAAAGACAATTATCACAATCCTACATCCATTCCTCATCAGGGAAAAAAATAAAGCTTAATCCACAGACAACAACAATTTTGTTCAGCCTGATAATCATCATTTAAGATAAACTTTGGTTAATATAATATTCAGTGATGAAAGACTGAATACATTCTCCCTCAGAAAAGCAACTTACAACTTTTACTCAGTATACTACAGTACTTCTAACCAGTACAATTAAGACAAGAAAAATAAATAAGATACATTGATTACAAGGATGACATAAATCTCTGTAGTTGATGTAATCTTTAGAAAATTCAAGCATAGTTCTAAATGTCTAAATTCAACTATCTATCAATATACTAACAATTAGAATTTGAAATTTTAGAGTACTATTTGTGGTTGGTTAAAATGAAATATTCAGAAGAATCCTTATCAATGTATAACATTCCTGTATGCTAAAAATATGATGAAATTTAAAAAGATACAGATACATGGAAATCTAGAGTGTATCACGGACTAAAAGATATCATTTTTCTCAAAATTATCTATTTGCATACTACCAACACAAATCTCAGTAATTTTTTATTGTAGTTTTACACTAAATCTTGAAGTTACTAACTCTAGTCTTCTGGTTTTTTTTTTATTTTTAAAAATTTTGTTTATTTATGAGAGACAGACAGACAGAATGGGCATGCCAGGGCCTTCAGCCACTTCAAACGAACTTCAGATGTATACGCCACACTGTACATCTGGCTTACATTCCTTTTTTAAAATATTATTTATTTATATGAAAAAGAGATTGCGAGAATGAGCATGCCACGGCCTCCAGCCATTGCAAACAAACTCCAGACACATGCACCACCTTGTGCATCTGGCTTATGTGGGTTCTGGGGAATCGAACCTGGGTCCTTTGGCTTGGCAGCAAACAGCTAACCCGTTAAGCCATCTCTCCAGCCCAAGGCTTCTGTTGTTTTTCTTTACGTTGTTTTGACTAAGTAAGTGTAAAGTTGAGATCAACTTATCAATTTATAGTAAATGGCCTATTATAATTCAGGAGACTGTGTAACCTTTACACAGCAATTTAGAAAGTACTAATTCTTAGTAGTGTTAAGCTTTCTAATCTATAATTTTACATTTTTTTAGACCTTTCCTAATTATCTCAGTAATATTTTATATCTTCAGCATAGAAGACTTATACCTATTTTCTCATTTTTGATGCTCTATAATTGATTACAAATACATTTGAAAAACATATCAAGTTAACTCAGAGTCCAGAGTGCCAACCATCTCACAATGAACACCAGGTTAATTCAAGGAATAAGATATCTTCTTATTGATGGATTTAGAATTAACTAAGTATTGTATAGAAGATAATAAATCTTGACCTTCACCTCATACTATATACAAACTAACCCAAAACATGTTTACATGCCTTGACTTAAGAAGTAAAACTATAGACAAAGAAATAGAAAATTTTTGTGACATTTGATTGATTGGTTGTTTTTAGGCAAAGTCTTTGATTTTTGTCATTTAGGCCAGTCTGGGACTCACAAGTTGGCATCAAAGTCATGATCCTCCTGCTTTAGCTGCCCAAATGCTGGCATCACCGCCACTACAGCTGGTTCATGTAGTTTTAGAGACAAATGGATAGTGAGGATGCCATTTTGCTTTGAATTCTTATGTTCTCCCAAAATTTCCCCTATGGAAGTACCTTCAGGACGATAGTGTTAGCAGATTTGAGGGAGACATAAGTATGATGAATGCCCTTATGAAACAAGCCTGGGGTAGAGGAGATGGTTCAGAGGTTAAAAGCACTTGCTTGCAAAGCCTACTGGCCAGGATTTAATTCCCCAGCACCTACATAAGGCCAGGCAGGTATTTGCTTGCTGCAGCAAGAGATCCTGGCATGTAAGCGTATGTACATGAGCACCACACGCGCGCACACACACACACAAAGTCCCAATAAATATTTAATAGAAATAAGTGGCTTGCTGGGCGTGGTGGTGCATGCCTTTAATCCCAGCATTTGGAAGGCAGACATAGGAGGATCACCTGAGTTCAAGGCCATCCTGAGACTACGTAGAGAATTGCAGGTCAGCCTGAGCTAAAGTGAGACCCTAGCCCCCCACCCCCTCAAGAAGAAAGAAAGAAAGAAAGAAAGAAAGAAAGAAAGAAAGAAAGAAAGAAAGAAAGAAAGAAAGAAAGAAAGAAAGAAAGGAAGGAAGGAGGAGGCCTGCTGGGGCTTGATTGCGCCTTTTACTATATAGGGAATCTGCCAGTGCTTTGATCCTGCCTGCTCCAGTCCGCAGAACTGAGAGACACAGATTGTGGTTTGTAAGCCACTTGTTTTGTGCTACTTTGTTATAGCAGCCTGAATGTGCCAAGTCAGACATTAAAAAACACTATCTACTGAACTTCATGAAAATAAATTTTTTTCTCAGAGAAATTAAAATACAAATCACAGGCTGACAACATTTGCAAAACATATTCAATAAAGGACTTGTGTCTGGATTATAGAAGGAACTCCTACAACTAAATACTAGGAAATGAAAGTTCAGTTGAATTAAACTTTACTTGATGCAATTACAGATTAATATGTAGTTGTAAGAAACCTATCCCGTGCAGCCTCTCCAGTTCCTCAAATGGATACATTCTGCAATTCCATAGCCAAAATATTGACAATGATATAGTCAAGACCCAATAGTCTAGTCATTAGCATCTGTCTTTTCTCTTTGAATTCTGGCTACATGCATAACTGCTCTGTGGAACCTGTATTTCCTCTATGGATTTTCAAAATATTTAATTTTGGGAGAGACAAAGAGAAAGGGGGGGGGGCACTTTAGGGGCTCCTTCCACTGCAGATGAACTCCAGACACACGAGCTATTTTGTGCATCTGGCTTTAGATGGTGTTGCAGTCAGGTTCGCATTGCTGGTAGAAAATAACCAAGAGACAGAGGCCCTGCCTCCTGCCTGGTCGGACCCACCCACACTTGTGGTCCCTGCCCAAGCCTCTCCCCTCATCACCCCTGGCAGAGTGACCCCCCACGGTTCTCACTGCGCTGCACCCCCTGGACCTGAACCCCCCCCCAACAGCCTCCCCCACAGCTCCCAGCGTTGCAAACCCTGGCAAATGAATACTCCCACCCCGCAATCTCGGAACCTAACCCACGTCCTTCCAACCCCATCAACAGCCCCCCACCCAGGACAGACGAACTGACCTCACCCACTCTTCTCCTTAAGTCCCCAAGCACGGAACCTCGCCATTCTGCCCCAAACCACCGCCTCTTACCCTAGGAATTTGCATTAGAAAAAGTGTCAGGGGCTGAAGAGATGGCTTAGCGGTTAAGGTGCTTGCCTGCGAGGTAAAGGACCCAGGTTCTATTCCCTGGAACCCACAGTGGCTAGAAGCCCTGGCGCGCCCATTCTCTATCTCTCTCCCTCCCTCGTAAGAAATATGTAAAATAAAAATAGAAAAAAAGAAAATAACCAAGAGCTGCTTGTGGGTAAAAAAAAAAAAAAAAAAAGTTTATTTTGGCTTACAGACGCAAGGAGAAGCTCCATGATGGCAGGAGAAAACTCTGGCAAGAGCAGAGGGTGGACATCACCTCCTGGCTAACATCAGGTGGACAACAGGAACAGGAGAGTGTGCCAAACACTGGCAAGGGGAAACTGGCTATAACTTCCATAAGCCCTCCCCCAACAATACACTGCTTCCAGGAGGCTTTAATTCCCAAATTGCCATCAGCTGGGGACCTAGCATTCAGAACACCTGAGTTTATGGGGGACACCTGAATCAAACCGCCACAGATGGGTACTAGGGAATCAAATCCAGGCTATCAGGCTTTGCAAATAAGTACCTTGAAGCAGGGAGTCCTTTCTCCAGTACTCCTTTCCAGAGGATGCTTCAAGAGACATAGACTTTATTCTACTTATTTGAGAGAGAATGGGTGCACCAGGGTCTCCAGCCACTGCAAACAAGCTCCAAATACATGCTCTACCTTGAGCATCTGGCTTATGTGGGTCCTGGGGAATTGAGCCTCGAACCGCTAAGCCATCTCCCCAGCCCCTTATTGTACTTTCTTAGAGAATTCCTTGGTCCTAAGCCTCAAACATTTCTGCTGTCCATTCTGCTATTCAGACTATCTATGAACTTTTTTTTTTTTTTTTTTTTTGAGATAGGGTTTCACTGTAGACCATTCCAACCTGGAATTTACTATGTATTCTCATGGTGGCTTTGAACTCATGACAATCCTTCTACATCTGTCTCCCAAGTGCTGGGATTAAAGGCACGTACCACCACACCAGGCTTCTACGAATATTTTTATTTTGGCTATGCTTGATATTTTCTAAACACTTATATTTTAAAAAATTATTAGAGAGACTTGTGGGAGAGAGAATAGGCACACCAGGGCCTCTGGCCATTGCAAACAAACTCCAGATGCATTTGCCACCTTGTGCATCTGGCTTATGTGGATTCTGGGGAATCGAACCTAGGTCCTTAGGCTTCGCAGGCAGTCACTTTAACTACTAAGCCATTTCTTCAACTCCACTTGATTATTTTTAAGCTAGTCTGTTTGACTACAGCTGTTTCATGGTATCAATACTCTTGCCTTTTGAAATTATCAAGCCTTGCTTATCCCATACCTCATTTTATTTCCCAGTTAGTTATTACCACATGGACTTTGGAGCCCTTTTCCCATGCAGCTTTCTGGCAGCAGTCTTAAGGAAGGGGCACTGGATGCCACAAGAAGTCTGTGCCAGTCACAGCCTAAGGGCTGCATCCCTGCCACTGTCGCACCCCACTGCAGGAAGAATGTGAGCATGCCCAACATTGGATGAGCCTCCTTCCCGAGGGAATAAGCCAAACCCCAAGCCACCACGGGAAAGTGAACTATATGAACCCTGATGTCCCCATTTATAAAGTGGACATAAGCCGGGCATGGTGGTACACACCTTTAATCCCAGCACTCGGGCGGCAGAGGTCGGAGGATCGCCATGGGCTCAAGGCCACCCTGAGATTAATTACATAGTGAATTCTGGTCAGTCTGGGCTAGAGGGAGACCCTACCTCACAAAAAAAAAAATAATAATAAAGAAAAATAAAGTGGAAATATTCCCATCATGAAACTACTGTAGTGATCATTAATGCCTTAATGCCAGCACTCAGGAGGTAGACGTAGGAGGGTTTGAGGCCAGCCTGAGACTACATAGTGAATCCAGGTTAGCCTGGTCTAGAGACACTACCTCAAAACACACACACACACACACACACACACACACACACACACACACACACAGTAATGGCAGCTGTAATTATTTTCATTTAGAATACTCTTGAGTGAGGTGGGATTCCATGTGGACCCTAAGGCACTGAATTGGAGACTGATGACACATTCCCCTGCCTGACCTCAGACTTGCTTCTCTAGGATGTCCCTATCCCTACCCCACAGTATTTCTAGGAAACCACATGCACGTCTCCCCAGCTGGACTTCTGAGCTTGAAGAACCTGAAGTTGGGCACCTGGCAGACAGGTACCCTGGCATCTTATTCTGAGGACATGCTCTGAGAAGGGGACAAATGAACAACACAGCTCCCCCAGCATCCTGGCAGATACAAAAATCAGTAAGAGCCGGGCGTGGTGGCACACACCTTTAATCTCAGCACTCAGGAGTTAGTGGTGGGAGGATTGCCATGAGTTCATGGCTACCCTGAGACTACATAGTGAATTCCAGGTCAGCATGGGCCAGAGCGAAACCCTGCCTTGAAAAACAAAACAAAAACAAAACAAAAATCAGTAAGAAACGAAGTGAAATTTAACAAGAGGCTGAAGAGTAGCGAAACCAATGATGGTCAACCCTGTGTGGTGCTCAGAGGAAGACCTGTTCCGTGCAGATTAAAATAACCTCTACAAGTTTGTTTTGCTTTCTCCCCATTTTTCTACCCTGGCTGCCTCACCTGCTCCTCCCCCAACTTGACAAAACAAAAGAAAAACAGCAAGCATCTTTGAAGCATGATTTTTATTTCTCTGCTATTTTGTGTCCTACTTTGTTTTGGTTCATGTGAGATTGCTGAATGTCCCCCAGAAGATGACATGGCTCAGAGGGCCCACCCTCTAAAACTGCGCATGCAAATCACCTGGAGTGGATTTGCTTCACTGGCCTGTTATTACTGAAATCTCCATTTCTAAGCACGCACAAGAGGACATCATTTTGAGTCTATAAATGAACAGGGATGGGGTGAGAAGCAGCTAGGTGTGCTGGAATGGGAGCGATGAGTGACACAGGGCTCCAGTGCCTGTCTAGAGACAAGACCAGCACAGATGGAGAAGCCACACAAAAATTCCCCCCAAAAATGTTATAGCACAGCGGGCAGAACTCTGCAGCCTAAGCCCCTTCCATCAGACTCCTCGGATACTTGGTGCTGACATATTCTGAAACAAGACAAAGGCCAAATTAAGCGGCGTAACAGGCAAGCAGGGCGACTCTGGCCCCCACTGCTACGTGAGTGTGGCTCATCCTGGGCCCTTAGTCACCTCTCTCCTATCCTCCCCGGTCCCCGGTTAACCCTCTCGGCAAGACCTGAGCAGGCCCAAACCCACTCTAAAATGTCTTTCCCTCGAAGGCTTGGAGATTGAAGGCAGTATCCAGGAACTTCCTAAGAGTCACCAGGTGAGTGTTTCTGTTTCCAGTGGCTGGCGCGGCTGCTGGGTCCCGGCCAATATACCTAGAGGAGAAGAAAATGCTAAGGAAAGGGCTGGGCTTGGCCACACTCATCCTAGGACTGTGGGGACGCGAGTCTGAGGAACTCCTGCCTGGGAACCGTCCTTGTGAGCTTCGCGGCCTAGGACAAACTCAGCCACAGGACAGAGAGGAGAAACCACGCCCTCTGTGTCATCGGACTTGCCAACACAGACAACGATAGCTACACCCCGAAGCTTGGGGAGCAAGCTCATTTTTGGCTTCTCAGTTCCTCAAACTCTCCCCCAAATGAGGGCACTGCTGTACACGGAGTGGCTGCCATGTGCCAGGCACCTCAGCAGCCTGGTCTACACAGGACCTATTTTGTCAGCCTCCCCTAGCAGAGCCGACATGCCTCGGGCTCCATGGCTCGGGGCTAAGACCAAAGGAAGGAGACTTGGAACACACAGGAGGGTCTCCAACTTAGTCCTGGCTACAGAACACAAATTACTCCCCATGAAGGTGGCACTGAAAATGCCCCAGCCCTGAGGGCAAAGCTATCCTGCATCAGCCAGGGTCCAACCCTAGAGTTTTCAAATGCCACCTAGAGAACGGCAGAGGCCAGTTCTGGACAGCACAAGCAAGAGGAAAGACAAAGCTAGCGTGGGACTCTGCCAGGCCCGAGAACCACAGGCAGGCCTAGCAGAGGTAAGTGGTAAATTGTGGTCCCCCCAGCCGTGTACCAGATGGGCCGGGTATGGCCAAGGAGGGTCATGAAGCGTGGGCTGATGTAGTCATAGTAGCCCATGTTTTTGTGTTCCTCCTGACACCACACCAGTTCTGCGCCCGGGTACTTCTCTGCTTCCTGCTTGATCAAGTCGAAGGGGAATGGAGAGATCTGGGGAGGAAGGCAGGGACACAGGGATATAGTCGAGGAGGGGCAGAACGGGTAGAGCCTGTCCCAAGTCTCACCAGTACCACTGCCATAGCCAGGGGCTGGCAAGCGGACCTTGCCCATCACCCCAAGTGCTTCGGACTCAGCTCACCTGCTCCAAGCGTGTGATGGCCACCTGCTTCTCCAGGCCCTGGCTGCTGCGCTCCTTCACCAGGTCGTAGTACACCTTTCCCGTGCAGAAGATGAGCCGCTGCACCTGCTCAGGAGACCGCGTCGCAGCCCCGTCTTCTGGAATCACCCGCTGGAAGCTGGTTCCTGAGGGATGGACCAGATACCCCAGAGGGGGCAGTGGGCTCTCTGAGCACTCCCAGGAGCCACGGGCATTTCCTGGCTATTGACTTCCCAGGGTTGCAGTGTGCTTGCACTAGACGCCTCTTGTTCCAAAGATGGAATTAAGGACGGGTGACATCCTAAGTTGTCACAGGGAGAGAAGATGGGGCTGTGGACAAAAGCAGAGCCCTGAGAACCCCAAGATTCAAGGTGTGAGATACCAGAGAGGGAGGAACAAAGAGGACCTCGGAGGGAGACAGGAGGTGACAGGATGGCACCATTGCTTGCCCCAGATCTGCCACATCCTGCACGGCCAGGCGGGAAGGTGTGGCTGCTGGGAGGTCCGTCCATTCCTCTTCCCGCGGCCCTGCAGCTGAGCCATCACCTCCCAGCTCTGTCCGTCGTCCCTTCCTGAGCTCAAGCATGCGGCTAACCTTCTCAGGAAGCTACTGTAGCGTGCCCACATCACCGCTTCCCAGGGGAAGACTCTGAGGCTCTGAGGGCAACTGTTTCTGGGCCCAGGAGAAGAGCTGCTGGGCAGCTCCGGGATCCAGTCCTGAGCTTTGAACTGCCCACTACCGCCATCTTCCCACAGTGGACACACAGGTGCACACCCTCTGAGGCCCCTCCTGCCCAGCACTGTGGCTACTCGGCAGCTTCCTACGACAGCTCTGTTCTGTCGACCTCAGGGCTTCACTCTTGTGCCTCCCTAATTCACGACCAAGTCACGTCTCTGTATCAACACCTGGTCTGCCGTGTGATTTCTCGCCCCTCCCCCCCAACACTCAAGTCGATGACACGCGAAGCTGGAGTGGACACCAGGTCTCCAGTAATGTCTATTTGGCTCACGAGAGAAACCGTGCTTGAGAGAATGAATGGCATTGAGTACCCAGCAAACCAGGTAAAGCTGTGCCAGCCTCCCACCTTTGAGCAGCCCTTACCAGGGCCCTAGATCTCATTCCAAATGACCAGAGGTGGCCATAGCACAAACTACCCAATCCCACGGCCAGGCTAGGAGCCACTGCAGCGTCAGCAAAGGGGAGGACGGAGTCCTGGGGGGAAGAAACCCCACGGAGGCGAACTCCTCAGGGAAAGCTACCCGACATACCCAGGCTAGGCACATACCGGACACCATCTGGTCAAAGCTGGACTTGGCGTCAGGGTGCCGCAGCAGAGATTTGGGTGTGAAGACAATCAGCTGGAAGGGAAACACATGCCCAGCTGCCAGTGGCCCCCACCTGCCCAGGGGCCTCACAAGTGACCCGGCCCAGCCACGGTGCTGACGGGAGGGCGGGCGGGCGGGTGGCTCACCGGCTTGCGGAAGGGCAGCAGGATCTGCCGGCGCAGCACGTGGAAATAGCTGGCTGGGGTGGAGCAGTTCACCACGATCCAGTTGCAGTCATAGAGCTGGCTCACCTCGAAGTCCTCGGTGAAGACCTGATGTGGAGTCAGTGGCAGCTAGGGGTGGTGCTCTGGCCACCAGACCCCGTTTCACATCTGGGGACGGCCAGAACCACTCACTGGGTAGGCGTCTGAGTCATCGTTGCTCATCTGCAGGAACCTCTCGGGCCGTGCTGAGGAGTGCTCTGGACCCTGAAAACACACTCGAGATAGCCCAGGCTGGTCCCACACAACAGCCCTGGCTCTGCAGGGTCCCCAGGCTTGCTTTCTGGAGGCAGTGTCCTCACTCTGGGACCCCAGAGCACAGGAAAGTATCCATGTGCTGCAAATGTGCAGGTCAGAAACAGGCAAAAAGACTACACCGAGGCATTCTTGGCCTGGCACATTCTGGAATCGCAGCAGATGCTATTGACTGAGCACCTGCCGCCGGACTAAATGTACACCCGTTATTCACTGGTGATGAGAGCAGCCCCGAGGGTGGGCCCTCATTTCCTCTCCACAGACTTGGAATGGGAGGGGCTGGCAGAGTAAACAAGCCCAGGTACCTGCCAGAAAGGGGCAGATTAACCCTGCCCGGCCCAGGGCCCACAGAGCGGACTCAAGGCGCAGGGGCCTGGCAGGCACACATCCTCCAAGTCCTCAAAACCACCCTCCTGGGTCCTTACCATGCCTTCCATGCCGTGGGGCAGCAGGAGCACAATGCCGTTGTGCCGCACCCACTTGGCCTGGCCAGTGCTGATGAACTGGTCGATGATGCACTGGGCTGTGTTGTGGAAGTCACCAAACTGAGCCTCCCAGAGAACCAGGGCATTGGGGCTGGCCATGGCATAGCCCAACTCAAAGCCTGAGCAGAGGACATCAAGACTTGCTTCAGTGTCTGTCATGAAGTGCCAGTGGCTGGAGTGAAACCCAATTTTCTCATTGTACATGCCTTGCTCCCACCAACCCTTCTCAATGGCTCAGAAGAGCCAGGGGGCTCCTGGGGCCTCAAAGGTCTGGATGGATCTTCCTAGGAGTGTGCAACATTTCCAAAGATGTCACTTTTAGCACTTATATCACGTGGGCTTATATGGCCTGGAAGCCACATTCAAAGACTTTTGGGAGCTACATGGAACCATCAGCACAGAAGCCCCCCACCCCCAGACACAATGAAAATATGTACAGAGCTGCTGAGCAGGGTCTGTCACAGGCCCAGAGGCAGCTCCCCAGAGGTGGGGCTGAAGCCCAAGAAGAGGAGGCGCACTGGGAATGGTGAGCTGTGAGACGGGCACAGAAGGCAGACTCTGGAGCAGCAAGCTCCACCTCCACCCAGGGCTCCTGAGGCGCCAGGCAGGGGAGGGAAGATGGGCTCAGAAATGTGGAGGCTCAGGGCCCAGGCAGTCAGGTGCTGTCTCACTGTGGGTTCTACTGATGGTTCTCAATCCGGGCCTCCATAGTTAATATCCAGAGAGGGGGCCTCTGGTGATTATAGGAATCCCCCACAAAGCAAGCAAGACCTCTCTTCCCCAAGTGGATCTCCGAAGGGCACACATGGGACAGTCTACTGACCACCACTCAGGGCTATTCCAGTATCCCTGCAACCACCCCCCCCCCCGCACACCCAAATCTCTTCAGCCCTCCAAGGCCCTGACCCTGGCTCCAGATCCCAGACACGTAGGTCGTCACCCAGCGTACCTAAGACTCCATATTCTGAAAGGGAGCTGTTGCACACGGTGTAGGGGGCTTGGTCGGGCCACAGGTGATTCATAGGGACACACGTCCTCCGGTCAACTTCTTGGTCATGGAGAACATGGTGCCGGTGGCTGGGGAGGAAATCAGAGAAGACCAGGGGGGCTGGCTCGGACTCCAGACCCAGGCAGCAGCGGGAAGGCAGGACTCGTTGCTGCTTTCGGACTCCTGTAAGGTCCGTAGGATGGCCACACCAAGAAAGCTGCCGCAGCGACCTGCTCCCCTCCTCCGCAGCTCCCCAGCCCTGCCCGCCTACAGACCACTCACACAGCACACTGGGGCACCAGACCCAGGTGTGCAGGCTAGGGCATCTCTGGCCTTAGCTTCTCAGGAACCAAAGTACCCTGCCCCAGTGGCCTTCCCAAGAACAGGGTTGAGTCTGAACCCCCAGGAGGCCACACCACTGGGCACAGTCTCCTGTCCATACTGCCAGGTCCCTCTACCCCCTCCTGCTGAGAGGAGGCAGACACCACTGTGCCATCCCCGAGGCCGGAGAATGAAAGGACTGCCTGGCTGAGCCCCAAGCCCGCTGAGAACTGGCATGGGGCACGGGGTGCAGCTGCACGGCTGCCCGGGTCCTGGACTGGAGCAAGGCTGGCAGAGATGAACGCTGTAGACAGGCGAACGACCACTGTGACCCGGGAATCCAATGCCTCAACTCAGCCCCGATGGTCAGGACACTGAAAATCTGGGGGCCCAAGAACTGTGATGTGGACCATGGACAAGGCCGAGTCCTCACTGGATGCAAATATTCAACACGCATGCTTGGGAAGAGCTGGCTAAGGGCAGGTCGCCAAATACAGAAATAAAGGATCCTGAGGACCACACAGAACCACCAGCACGGGCCAAGCAGCCAGGGCATATGTATGTGCCAGGGGGTCAGGAAAGGGTCCCGGCAGCTCTCTGGCAGCTTGGCCCTGGCTGCAGAGCTGATGGGGTTAGCAGTGATACCTCAGCAAGACTAGGGGTCTCCTCGGGGTCCCCATCGAAAGATCGGCCAGCTCTATTTCCGGTCTCCCATGCTGACCCCCAGACACCCCGTATACAGCTAAACTCCAAGATCCATGGGCTCAACAGGGACAAGACCAATCTCCAGGGGACTGAGGCCCCAGTCTGCTCTGCTCTCACCTGAAAGTGCCCCTCTCCACATCCTGGCCGCTGAGCCGCACATGGATGCCCTCCTTCAGCAGTGAGCCAAAGGCCATGTATTCAGCCAATGCCCAGTCCACCGTGCGATTCTTAGTCATGTCCGCACGGCCACGCAGGATGCGAGACAGGCCTACAGGAGGGAAGAGCATCTGAAGGTTTCAAGAGCCTGGCCATGGGCCTGGACTGGCTAAAGCCCAGGGTCCTTGAACAAGCGACCAGTGCAAAGCAGGGCCATGGTAGACCTCCTTCCCTGGTCTGCAGCTACTATGACGACTGGCCTGGGCCTGACACTCTCCTAGCCTCCTGCAAAGAAAGACGCGGACATGCGCACTGGGTCAGGATTCCTCCTGGAAACCCTGTGGAGGGGTGGCCCTGCTTTCCAGGGGAGACTGGGGCTAAGATGGGGGAGTCATGTACTTGAGATATCATACCCAACAAGACCCCTATAATGTACACAGAATAGCACTTAGCCCAGATGGCATCAGCAGGTACCAAGGCTACCTGGCTTCTATGCACACTGATACAGGCCACGTGAGCCCTCACACACTAGCTAGAGAGGACACAGGTACTCTAGCCATGGGGCCCCAGACTTTCCAAGCCGTAGCTACAGTGGCCACAGCTGAAGGGTGTCGTCAGTTACCACCCACCAGCCAGGTTCACAGGCTAGTGACATGTGGGGCTGTCCTGTGGTAACTGCCTGGGCCAGTGGCAGAATCCTGCCTGTATCTCAAGTCCACCCACAACCTCCACAGAAGGCCCAGCTTCCCTGTTCTCCTGCCTGGCCCAGGGATGCTGCAGAGCCCTCACTGGACACTCCCTGGTAGCCTGCAGAGTGCTGTCTGCAGTTGCCCAAGCCCCACGCCCACTGAGAGGAGCTGGAAACATGGGAAGCTGAGGGACCCAAATGAGGCTTCAAGACTAAGACACCAAGAGGCCAAACAAGGACATGCCATAAGTCATGTTTTGTTCCCAGCGGGTCACCCTGTAAGGCACTGTGTTGAAGTCTGCATGGTGACCTCACCTGTGTGGATCTTAAAGTCCTCCAGGGGCACAGAACTGGCCACATTGCCAATGTGGGTTAGCATGTCCTCAGAGATGCCGGTGGCAGGGCACGTCATGCTCTTGGGCTCCCCGTCCACAGTGAAGAAGCCTAAAGGGTCACACCTAGTTCACACTCAGGTGACGGTGGGACTCTGCTGCCCACGGTCAACCTGTAGTCTCTGGGCAGAGGGGCCCCAGCTTCTTCACACGCTGGATCTATGCTCAGGGCTTGCCACAGATGAAAAGGCGCTGTTATAACTGCTCCAATCCTCCCCTGGACCCTGAGACTACCGTCACCCAGCCCTGAGCAGACACCCTCAAAGTTGCCCACCAGCCCTTCCCTTCCTGGGAACAACTGGTCACACTTGCTTTGCTGTCACCTCCTCCAGAAATGGCATACACCTGGGTCTCGAGGGCACAGCCTCAGCTTCTGGCTCTACAGTGACTTTTCTCTAGGACCAGCCCAGTCCTGTCCCTCTGCAAATGCTCCAAAGAAGGTTCGGGGATCACTGAGCTGCATGCGCCACACTCACCAGGCCAGGGGGAGTCCAGCCAGTGCTTGATATGCAGGATCTTCTTATCCTTGGACCTGCCATATGCCTCCTCACAGATCCGGTCATATTTGGCAATTTCTTCCTAGAATTGGGAAGGAAGTGGACAGAGGCAGCAATGCCCTGGGCATCCAGGTTGGTCTTCCCAAACTCAAAAGCCCTGCAAGTTCTAGAACTCTCTTGGATTATGGAGATGCCGTGGTCAGAGAATCCGGAGTCCCAGGGCTCAGACTTCAGGGTGATCTTGGATAGTTCAAGGACTGGTAAGCCTACTGTGTACTCAGTAAGGAGCTCCAGCAAGACCCAGGACAGACGCAACCCTGACATCAGAGGTTCCCGAAGGCAGGAGGACCATTATGTCCACAAATACTTTCAGGAAGGAACCCAACACAAAAGCACCTCTTAGAAAGACCTCTAGGAACTTCCTACAACAGACTCTCTTCCTGCCTCAAGCCTGGTTTCCCCACATCATAGTGCTTGCTGAGGCCCACCCTGTGGTAACCATGTCCCCCTTTTTTAAAATATATTTTTAATTTTTTTTTTATTTTAAAGAGAAAGAGAGATAGAGAGAGAGAGAGAGAGAGAGATTGAGAACTGGCACGCCAGAGCCTCAGCCACTTCAAACTCCAGAAGCTTGTGCCACCTAGTGGGCATGCACGACCTTGCACTTGCCTCTTCTTTGTGCATCTGGCTTACTTGGGATCTGGAGAGTGAACATGGGTTCTTAGGCTTCACATGCAAGTGCCTTAACTGCTAAGCCGTCTCCCTCTCCTTCTGTCCCCTTTTATAACTGAGAACTTTGGGGGCCAAGGGCTAGTTCCTAACCCTCCAGAGTCTAACATGTGGCTACTATCATGTGCAGTCGCCCAAGGTCCCTCCCCCACCTCACCCTCATTAGAGGCTGATCCCAGGCTCACGCGTCCTCCCTCCCTACCTCAAACTCCTGAAGGGTGACCGTGCCCTCAGCAATGAGCTTGTCCGCGTACTTCTTCAGCACGGGCACCTGCTTGTGTATCTGCTTGTACATGAGAGGCTGCGTGAACATGGGCTCGTCCATCTCATTGTGGCCACGCCGGCGGTAGCAGACCTACAGGGGCAAGCCAGGGGGCTCAGTCCCTACCCCAGGCCATGTGTTCAGTGCAGTTACCGCAAACCTGGAGCACATCCAGCTAGGGTGCACTCTGCGAGGCATCCCAAAGCACCCACCGTCACCCATCACTGGATGGACTTGCCACGCCCAGGCCTTTGCACGGATGGCTCTGAGCAGCACTAACCCTCCTCTCAAAGCACTCTAAGCCCTCGCTGCTGAAGGTGTGAAAACAGAGACAGCTCAGCACAACAGAGACAGACCACCATCCCTGCTCCAGCCCAGGGAACCCACACACCCCCCCGCTTCCTCCACACAGCAGGGACAGACCAGATTCTTCTTTCAGCCTCAGCTCCAACCCACTTGGCCTGCTTGTCACAACTGGAACAGCCCCCCCCCCCCCGATCCAGCCCTCAGACACCCAAAACTACCTGGCCTGTCCCCCACCAGCAGGGATGCGCCACACTCATCACTTCCTTGGCCCCATCACCCCCAAACCCAGCGGGCCTCCCCTGCATAGCGGAGATGAGCCGGTCGCCCTTGCCTTGGCCTCGATACTCCAGACCTACCAGATCCACAACAACATCTTTGTTGAAGGTATTCCTCCACTCGGCCGCCACGCTGCACACGTAGATCACGGCCTCGGGGTCATCTGCGTTGACGTGGAAGATGGGCGCGTTGACTACACGGGCCACGTCGGTGGGGTAGGGTGAGGAGCGGGCCATCCGGGGGTCTGTGGTGAAGCCAATCTGCAGGAACACAAGGAACCAGTTGTATCTCTGGGTTTTCTTTTTTTCTCTGCTTTTCTTCCTTCCTTTCTCTTTCTTCTTTCTTTCAGAGATAAGGTCTCACTATGTCACCAAAGACGGCTTCAAACTCCTAGGCTCAAGGGATCCTCCTGCCTCAGCCTCTAGGGTAGCTGGGACTATAGGCAAACATCACTGTGCCCAGCATTCCTGTTTACCCTCAGATGGTGTTAGTCAGGTTAAGAAGCTGGGTGGGAGTCCATACATGGGATATGAATACGTCACAGAACAGACACAATAGCAGCTCCCAAGGGACAGCAGCATGGAGGAACTTATGCCCCCCCCCCTTTTTTTTTTCCTGCCAGTCACTTTTCTGCATTGTTAGAGAGAAATTCAGGCCTTGGAAAACCCTGGTCCACCAGAGAGTGACAGTAGTGCCTCAGGCAATGTACTTCAATCCCCAACCTCATCTATAAAGAGGGATCATTAAATTCCTGCCTCCCAGGAATACTCAAGGAAGATTAAATGTCGCTGCAGATAAGGTAGTTAACACAAGATTGCAAGCTGCTATTAACCACGGCTGCCTTAAAGCAAAGGCAGGTGGCATTCCATCTACAACCACTGTGCTCAGGTGGAGCTGAAGGTCATGTCCAGTTACACGCGCAGCCTCTGTGCTGTGTTCCCTGCGTCCTTACCACCTTCTCGTGGTATGCCAGCTATATGGGCGCTTCCTGGCGCCTGCAGGGAATCACTCAAGGATCCCCACCCCCCCTGCCAGATATGGAAATTCACGGATGTTCACATCCCCCACCCACATGCTCTCCTCTGCTTTCAATCACTCCTAGATTACTTACGATACAGATGCAAAGTAAATTCTAGGTAAGTAGTTGTTAGCTTATAATCTTTAGGGTATAATGACAAGGAAATAAAAAAAAAAACCCATACATGTTCTGTACCGGCTTACGATTTTTTTTTTCTGAATGTTTCTTTTTCTTTCTTCCTTTCTCTCCCTTCCTTCCTCTTTTTTTGTATGTGCTGCTCAGTCTCAAACCTAAGACTGCGAACGTTACGGAAAAGCACCCCACCACTGAGCTACACAGCTCCAACCCTTGAGTTTTCTGAGACGAAGCTTGCTATGTTTACAACCCAGGATGTCTTTGCAGTCTCTACGCAGTCCAGTCTAGCGTCAACCAATCACCTTCCTGTCTCAGCCTCCAGGGGGCCGAGATGACAGAAGGTGCCTCCACACCTGGCCTGAAGACCGTGGCTCTACAGTCAGTAGCACCTGTGGGTGGAGGCGCCTCCAGATATACAGGACCAACTGTCAACACATGTGTAGATAGATTGCCAATTTCACAGACCAGTGGACAGAGAATCAGGGTGGCTCGCTCTTTCCCTTAACCCACTGCCTGGATTTCTAGGGGCGGGCATGCTACCTGGCATGAAGTCCACACCCTTACCTGGTTATTGACCACCACATGCACGGTCCCATTGGTGGTGTAAGAGGGCAGGTCACTCAGGTGGAAGGTCTCGTAGACCACACCTTGGCCAGCGAAGGCAGCATCCCCATGGACCAGGATTGACATGACCTGCAGGGAAGGGGATGAGCCAGCAGGTCCCTACGCCCCCACTCTATGCAGGCCGCCTTCCTCCCTCTGAGGTGCTCAGTGTCCCCTCCCCAAAGCCTGGCCTTCAGTGACACCCTCTGGGCCCAGGCAAGCTCACCTTCTTGCCCTGGGCATCCCCACGGTAGAACTGCTCTGCTTTTGTCTTCCCCTGCACCACAGGGTCCACTGCTTCCAGATGGGAGGGGTTAGCCACCAGAGACAGTGTGATGTTCCTGTTGGTGACGCGGTTGATCCTCTCGTGGTACATGCCCAGGTGGTATTTGACATCCCCAGAGCCCTGAAGAGGAAGGAGGAATGTGATGAACCTACTCCTTTCTGGGCTAGGCACGTGAGCAGAGAGCTGGACAGCCATAGCCCATACCAGGCCAGAAGGGTCCCTGATCTGGCCCTCTCCTCGCCACCCCGACCCTCTCAACCTCCAGGCTGGCCTGAGGGGGAAGGCAGGCTCCTCCGGGGCATGGTGTCTGCTCTGCATTGTCAACTCTCGGAATGACTATCCCGTGTCTGATAGAAGCTCAGCAGCAGGCAGAGGGGCGTCCAGGGACAGTGACACGGGGAATGAAGACTGGCTCATAGCAACGCTGGAGCTGGGAGAACACCAGAGGTGAATGGCTGGCTACCTCATTCCTCACACCAAAGACTCACAGTAGTAGTGAAGGAAAACAAGACACACTTTAGGATCCGGAAGTATGGAAGGCTTACTTTCCAAACAATATTCAAAAGCCCAGAAACCATAAGGGATGAAATAGCTACATCAGAATTGGGACAATCAAGCTGAGGAAAATATTTACATGACAAACAGCGGCAAAGAGCCGATGCCTTCAATATGCAAAGTACTTTTCCAGATCTTTACGGTAGGGCTCCAAAGCCCCAGAGAAAAAGGACCAGTGGCACGAAGGGGAATTCACAGAGCAAGAAACACAAATGATTCAAAGACACATGAAAAAAAAAAAAAAAAAAAAGGTCAGTTCGATTTCTAACAAAGAAACATGCTAAAATGAAATCATTGTTGACCTATCCAATTAGCAGGGAGAGAAAATTCAACAGAGCTGGGAGGCTGACTGCAGGGGACACACTACGAATGGGCTTGGGGATAGCTTGCCAAATCGCCTCACTTGCTCACGTGAGAGGACACTCATTACAAGAGCCCAGTGCCCTCGCAGAGGACGCTTGATAGCTGTAAAAAAAAAAAGCCAACAAATCAAACCCCTCACACACTGGCATGAAACAGTGACAACTTGGTAAGTGAAGACAACCAAGTACCCACAGCACCCTTGGATATTCTCGTGGCCCATGATAATCAATATCAACCTGTGTGTGTGTGTGTGCACGCGCGCCTGTGTACGTATGCACACATGGAATACCCCTCAAGACGAATGCAAGGGCATGCGCGTTCACACACACACACACACAGGCTTCACAGAGGAAGCATTCTCATCAAGTATTAAAATCATGCTGAATTTCTTTTCCAATTTACCTTCTGTCCAACAAGGCTCATATTTTAGAGACCTTGGCATGCCAATGCTCTCTCTGCCTGCCTCTTTCTCTCTCTCTCTAAAATAAATAAATAATTAAAATTTTTTTGTTTATTCTTATTTATTTATTTGAGAGTGACAGAGAGAGGCAGATAGAGAGAAAGAGAGAGAGAGAAAATGGGCACGCCAGGGCCTCCAGCCACTGCAAATGAACGAACTCCAGATGCGTGTGCCCCCTTGTGCGTCTGGCTAACGTGGGTCCTGGGGAATCAAGCCTCGAACCGGGGTCCTTAGGCTTCACAGGCAAGCGCTTAACTGCTAAGCCATCTCTCCAGCCCAATAATTTTTTTAAATAGAGAGAGAGAGAGAGAAATGTCAGGGATAGAGAGATGACTTAGGAATTAAGGCGCTTGTCTGCAAAGCCAAAGGACCCAGGTTCAATTCCCCAGGACCCACGTAAGCCAGATGTACAAGGTGACACTTGTGTCTGGAGTTCGTTTACAAAACCTGAAGACCCAGGCATGCCCATTCTCTCTCTACTCACCTACCCACCCCTTAAATAAATAAATAATTTTTTAAAGTCAGCCAATTTAAAAAACTAAGCTTTTCTAATCTCCCTCTGCTCCATGGCCCCTCTTCCTTCCTTGTAGCACCCTGGGGCAGGTGCCTTCATCCATATTCTATGCAGAAGCAAAGAGGCCTGGAGATTGAAGGTGGCTGAGTGACATGAACAGGATGTGCAAAGATCTTGAACTGGTAGCCAGCCTCATGGGTCCTGCACTTGCTCTGGCACCAGGTCAAGTGTCCTTGGAGCAGTCACTCGATGTGACTCACTTTAAGCCTTACCCCAGAGGGGAAAAGAGCTGTGTGGACAGAGCAGTGACATGCACACACACCCAAGCAGGCTACAGAAGACCAGAGAAGACACAGGGCTCAGGGCAAAGGGGCACAGAGGCAGGAGGAACAGGCGCAACAACCAGGGGATCAGGAAAGAGAGGCAGAGCTCTGAATGTAGCAAAGAGGAAGGCCAAGGGCTTGGCATGGCCATCACCACAACAATGGGACGCCACCTGGCTTCCTGCAGCTCTCTGGGGCACAAAGTGAGGGGCCCGTCCTGCAGGCACCAAGGCTCAGCAACGACAGCTGAAGTGACTTCTGCCAAACTGCTCTGGGCTTCGGTTTCCGGATTATCCAAAGTGAGCACTTGCTTCCCAAAGACCTTTGGGACCATCTGCAAACATCTCAGCCTCTCTTGACTCCTCTCTGGGTCAGCCTGGATGCTTGAAGCCCAAACCCACCCAGCTCACCTCCCAAACACCAGGGCCTCGTGCACCAGGACCAAAGTGTGGCACCCACCTCGTCTGCCGCCTCCAGCTTGGGGTCAAACTGGCAGAAGATCTGCTCCAGGTCCTTGCGGATCACATTGGCCAGCACGTTCAACCTGCCCCTGGGACCAGATAGGCCTGGGCTGTCACCTGACAACGAGTCACCTCCCCTAACCAGCCCCACATGACCATTTTCCCACCTGAAATCAATCAAAATCATATTGGGGGGGGTAGGTGGCCAGAACCTTCTGGCTGAGGCCAAGTAAGGCTCAACAGACCTATTGGGCCTGAGTGCACTAGGCACGTGAGGGATCCCCATTCATTCCCCCCAACAAAGCGCTGACCCTACCCAGTGCCTGGGTGCCTCCCTCGTGAGCTCAGTTTGCTAACCCTCACAGCTGCTCACGCACAGCCTTCCAGGCCAGCCCGGGCCATCTACGAGCAGGACGCGCAGGCGTGTGGAGTGAGGGCCTTGGATCGGTCGTTCCCAGAGAAAACACCGAAGGGACAAAACAGCAGACAGGGAAGAGGGATTCCCCCAGCCTGGCTTTAACCTCCCACGGCAGGAAATTACTATAGAGACAGCACCAGACTGTTAACAAACCAAGGTGACTGGAAGCTCACCCCGCAGAGGTCACTGGTACCAGGCCCACAGCGATCCTCACCCGCACAGCCCTGCAGGCCAGGCAGGCCGCGTCCAGGTTAGCCACCCCAGTTCTGTGAGCTGCAGGAGTCCAAGGAGCGTGCCTCGGCTCTTTGGACAAAGCACTCCAGTCTGAGGGTGACCACCCACACTATGGAGGACTGGCCTGGCCCAGAACAGCCCCTCTGTTCCCAGAGCCCCCCCCTCAGGTGAGTGCCTGTCCAGCACCACCACGCAGGTGTCTACACCACTCCAGCCTTCCAAACCCCATCCTCTCCCACTGTTCAGCCCAAGACATGAAGCCTTGGCTAGGCCAGTGCTGCCTGACCTCCTCCACAGACACAGGGCATCTCCAGGCCTCCTCAGAGCACAGAGGCTCTGACAGACAACCCCCAGATTCTTGGCAGGCCAACAAGACAGAGACTTTCCACACCACGCATTTAGAGTTCCTTGAGCCCATGTGACTCTGGGCTTACCCAACCACATGTAGCTTCCTGGGTCCCACCGGGGTCAAGTCCCACAGAACACTGATAAGCAAGCTTTCCATGTCTTCCACAAGATCAAGGAAAATATGGACTCAATGTACAGCTAGGAAAAGACGCCCAGCTCACCTCTACAGACCTCCTTCTAGAGGATGCTAACCCAGGGCCAGCCGTCCTCCCAACCCTGAACATGTCTCTTGAAATCTCCTTGTCCACAGTAACCTCAAGTACTTTCGGAAGCCCTGCACTCCTGGACAGCAGCCGCATGGCCAGAGAAAAGGAGTGTCACCAAACCCAGTGAGTCCCTAGCTCCATGTGGCTGTGGCCAAGTACCTGGCTTTCACTGTGAAGAGCAGAGCAGACCAGGCCAAGGGCTCAGGGAAGAGGCAGACGACCTATAAAAGGTTCTCAAAGGTCCCACCCACACCCCTTGTCCTGACTTCCATGTTTCCCGTCTCCCCCATCCCACACCTCAGTCCCTGGTGCTGGGAAACAGGCGCAGCTGGGGAGGGCAGAAACAGTGGACTCACCTGTGTGGCATCCCCATGATGACATTCTCAATCCCCATCTCACTGGACTTGTCAATGATGGTCTTGAGAGCAGGAATCATGACCTCACAGCCCTCCAGGCCAAACCGTTTCTCTGAAGACCACTTCCGGGCCAGGAAGTCTTCAAACCTGTTTGGTGGGAAGGGAAGAGAGGAGCAGGGTGGTGCTCAGGAGACTGTTCATAGCACTAGGATCTAGATGCTCAAAACACAGGAAGGACAAAGTATTCACCTCTTTCTTGCATAGTACAGGACCCACCCTGGGCACCATGTTATACCCAGCAAGGAAGGGCAGACTGGGGTCCTCCCCAAACCTCTGCTGGCTTTGCTTCCCAGATACTACCCTCTCTGCAATGCAAAATTTCCCTAACATGAGGCCTTCCACTGGTCTTAGCCTACCACCCTCCTGCCTACATCTCAGAGGGCTCCTTTATCAAGTCCCAATGACCTCCATCCTACTGAATTCCCAGTCCATATCGCACAGCACAGGAAGCACCTCGGCACTCAGCAACTGGGCCAGACTCTCTTCCACACCGCTGCAGCCCTGGGAGCCCAGTGCAGTTTCTGAGACATTGGTGAGCAGAGTCCTTGTACCCCCAATGGTAGTACTGAACTCACTCATACCATGGACAGTGTTCTGCCCTGGCCTTCCCAAAGCCATACCCTGGCACTTCCACCCTTACCCATAGCGGCCCCTGCTTGCACATTTGCCTGAAGTCCTAACCCTGCCCACCTGTCTGGCTCCACTGTGGTCAGCTCTTGGCTAAACTGACTGAGCATCTAGTCCCAATGCTGTGCCAGCAGGGGAGGCCACACCAGTCCCACCCTCCCTTTCCAGGCCCAGGGACCTCCGGCCATGGGGTGGTCCACCCAGGGGGGTGCCGACCTCATGGAGCGCACCAGCCGGGCCAGCAAAGTCCGTTTCTCCTCGCTGGAGAACTGCATCACACCAGGTGTCTCAAACTTCTGCCGGATCCACTGGCACTGCTCCACGTCGTTAATGAACATGAACTCCAGGCCAATGTGCTGGCAGTAGGTGTTCTAGTACAACAGGTGGGGGTTCCACATGGAGCCAGGAAGAGGGAAGATGGTTCTGGTCTGGAAGAGAAAAGGAGCCCCCCGCCCCCCGCTCCACCTCCACCCACACTTCAGAGAGCTCCACATGTGTGCTGGACACACCTCCCTGGGCTCACCTCCAGGCGCCGAATGATCTCCCGCAGAGACAGTGTGCTTTCTGAGCCCCCGATGAACGTGGTAGTGGGCAGCTGGAACTCTTTATCCAGGTCAGCCTCCTGCAGGTCATAGAATGCTGGGAAGGAGCCCCATGTGGCAAAAGGAAAGATGGAGGTCAGGCCCAGGGCAGGGGGACATCATCACAGTCCCCAACAGTCTCTTCTGTACCTTTCCTCCAGGCTCGGCCTGAAGATCTAACCCTCCACCAATGGGAAGGGTGGGAAAGAGCTGGCACCCACCTGTAGCCAGGAGGGTGGGCTCGGATAATCGGTACACTCTAATGAAGGTGGGAACACATCCCTCTCAGGGACACTGTACAGTGGCTGGGCACGGGCAGAAGGAGTCATATAGTCCCCAAGGTATGGTGGGCTCGGACTGTGCTCCAGGGCCAGGAAGACCCTCCCTGGGCCACAGACATCAACGCAACAGGGCAGGGTCCCAACTCTCACCCAGCTTATCGATGGTGGTGATCAAGTCCGAGGGCACGAAAGAGTCCAAGTCTGCATCCAGGATGCCCAAGGGGTCCAGCTGGGCCACATGGTGGCCTCGGATCTGGGCAGAGGGAGAGAACAAGGCAGGGCTGGGTGCCAACTGGACAGAGATCTCTTCACCGTCAGTGAGATTCAGAGCCCCACCCCTCCCCTCCAGCTTCAGAGTTCCCTATGAGACGTCAGCGATGGCCAGCAAGGTAATGGGAGACCACCCCGGTTCCGAAGCGCAACCCGAAGCTGAGGACGACAGGAAAAGACCTATGCTGAAGGTGTGCTCTGCGCTGCCATCACAACTGCGAAATTCTGGAAACCTTCCAACGGTCCCACACCAGGAGCCCAGCACATGAATACGGAAAGCAGACAAGGGAGTATGACGGCGCTATTAGAATGGGGAAAATTCCCACCTGCCACTGTGAGCCAGTCTCTACAAGACGCTGGCAAGAAAAAAGATGCAAATTCTAGAACATATTGAGTAGATCACTCGATAGCTGAGAGGAAAGTAAATATATGTATGTATACACACTAAATATAGGCATTAGAAGAAGAAATTATACAAAACAAAAAAAGAAAACTTATCTACAGGGATGGGACAAAACAGAATTGCAAAAGTGAAATTATAAGACTAGGACTCTTAGAGTAAGGTTTTTTAGGATGCATCTCGCTTTCAAGACTTGATTTTGGAACCTTATAAATATCTTACATTTTAAAGCTAAATTAAGCTTAAAACATTCAAAGTAAAATGAAACAAATGATTAAGTAGACCCATTTAGTAGCACAGATCCACAGAGAAGAACGATTCCATTTGGCCAATTAAATATTCCCTAAAGATAAATAAGACTGCAGAGAAAAATTCATACATCCTTTTCTGGCTCAATCAGAAATCAGTAAAAGCATGAGAATTGTTATTCTGAGACGGCTTCATGTGGGCTGTGGGAAAGTCAAACAAGCCACTGCCCTGGCATTCTTGAGAACATCTATTTTTGGCATCTTTGAAAGGAGATGGTGTCATAAGATTGATGAGGTCAAGGACAAACCCTTAGGCCTGCATCTGAAATATGTAACAGTGCATCAATATGAATCCATAATGTATGTTATCTTTCTTTAAAAAAAAAAAAAAAACTACACACTTCATAGCTCTGATCACTGAGATGACTAGACCAACAGCGCCGAGCATGCTCACAGCTCCCTGGAAAACTGGATGGTTCTGGGAGAGGCAAAAAAAAAAAAAAAAAGTACAAGATGGACTTATAGCATCTTGCTATACCAGAGCGCTAGGGTGTACCAAACACTGACAGGGCTCAGAATGAGGACACACTTAAGCAAGTAATAAACGTGTGCACATGTGCACGTGCGTGTGTGTGTGTGTGTGTGTGTGTGTGCGCTGTGCTATCTGCAATGCAGTGAAACTCATCAAATCTGTATGATCATACGAAACTGTACAAAGAAGACAGCCAGACATGGTGGTGCACGCCCACAATCCTAGCACTCAGGAAGCTGAAGCAGGAGAACCATGAACTTGAGGCCTGCCTGGGCTATGGAAAGAGAATCTACTGTGGGCAAAGAAAGGGGGGATTAGTGGAGGAGAGGAAGAATACAACCCTTGCTGGTTACCTTTAAAGAATGTGAGGAAACAGGGCTGGAGAGATGGCTTAGTGGTTAAGCGCTCGCCTATGAAGCCTAAGGACCCCGGTTCGAGGCTCGATTCCCCAGGTCCCACGTTAGCTGGATGCACAAGGGGGCGCACGCGTCTGGAGTTCGTTTGCAGTGGCTGGAGGCCCTGGCGCGCCCATTCTCTCTCTCTCTATCTGCCTCTTTCTCTGTCTGTCACTTTCAAATAAATAAATAAATAAAAATTAAAAAAAAAAAAAGAATGTGAGGAAACAATCTCCCATTTAAAAAAAAAAAAAATCTTAGTAGCAGAGGCCAGTAAGTTAAAAAGGAGATATAAAGGGAAGAGAAAGGAAGGGAGGAGGGTACTTAATAGGTTGGTATTGTATATATGTAAGTACAATGATTGTGATGGGGAAGTAATATGATGGAGAATGGAATTTCAAAAGGGGAAGTGGGAGGGAGGGCATTACCATGGGATTTTTTTATAATCATGGAAAATGCTAATAAAAATTTTAAAAAAACACCTTTTTATTTGCTTTTCTCTGGGGGTTTCATTTATTCATGTGCATGTATGAGCGTATGTAGATTTGTGTCCTCTTATTTCCACCATCTCTGAGACAGGGTCTCTCTTGTTGTTTTGCCACGAGGAAGGCCAGCTCCTCATCTCCCTGCCATAGCTGGGGCTACACTTTGAGTCTGGCTATACGCTGGTGCTGGGGTTCAAATCGGGGTCAGCAGGCTTACAGAACAAGTGCCTGGAACTACTGGGCCACCTCCCCAGTGTCCCTCCCCTGCCTCTCCTGTGCAACACACACCAGGAAAAACAATGAGCAAAGTGAGTTGTCTCCGGACAAGTATCTCAGGTAATACAGAAGGAAAGAGAATGAGAGTGTTTGCCAGCCGTGGCTGCTCCATGCTAATGTGCCCGTCCCTACCAGCGCCAGGAAGCTGGTGGGAGGGGGCAAATCTATTGGCTGAAGGCTCTGGATTACAATATCAATTTACCCGTGACAAAGGGACAGGTAAAATGGCATCACAGGGATAAGGTCAGGAAACCTCTGACTCAGGAAATCTTACGGGGCAAACAACTTCACTTCTCACACAAAACCTGGCGAGAACTACAAGAGAACAATCTGCAGAGGACGTCAGCTATTGCGGCTTGTGAGACTCTTTGGATAGTGCTCCAGTCAGGTGATGCCAGAATCCGGACACTTCGGCAGGATCCCGGGTCTGCTCTTGGCTAATCCGAAAACAATGAGCACCTGAAGAGGTAAGGGCCATGCTGCTTCCTGACAGCCCAGAGGGAGTGTGACCAGCTGCCTCTCTCTTGCCACCATGGCGTCACCGTAACAGACTGTACCCTCAAACTGCGAACTCTTATTTCCTTAAATTTTTGCTCTTGGTAGGTATTCTGTTGTAGCCAAGAGAAAAGTATCTAATAAGTGTTTAGAATTTCACACTCTTTTGTATTTGGGAATTATTTATATAAACATAGAATGGGATATCTTGGGCAAACCCAAATCTAAACAAAACCTTTATGCTCCACAAACACCTTATACCTACACAGCCCAAATATGAGTTTCCACAGTGAATTCAGTGCTCTGGGTGTGCCTGTGTTTTGCCTGCAACCCATCACTAAGGTCAGATGTGGAATTTTCCACTTGTGATGTCATCTGGATGCTCAGTAAGTTTCAGATTTCAGAGCCCTTTGGTCGGATTAGGGATGCTCCACTGGTACTAGATAGTGTAGACTTGCGGGTGGCCCACAGTTGATGGATGGGTCTTCAGAGCAGCGAGAGCCCTGCCCTGCTCACCTTCCCTCTGCCTCCCAGGGTGCATAGGGAACTCAGTCCCATCCCACCCAGTGGGAGCCTGGTGGGAGGTAAGGTACAATTTCCATTTGTTAATTCCCCTTTCTCCTGAGCCCAAGTAGCAGCTTGCTGCTCCTTCCTGTGGAGTCTGTACCAAGGGCCTGAATCCCTAGCACCACCCTGTAGGCCACTTTTCCCCTTAGGAAATGCCTTCTGTCACCAGTTCTCACAGAGATACCCAGTGATTACACTTGCGGCGTCAACGCCACCAGTCAGGCCCTTTCCTTAGTCCTGTTCAGTCAAGAATATGGCAGGTCACCAAGACATGCTAAAGAAGTTGGGGCCCAGCCTGGGGACCCAGTATGGGGGAGAGAGCCCCCACGTCTCCTGAATGAGCAGTTCCTGGGAGAGCACCGTTTGGTGCATTATCCATTCATTTACTCAACATTGACAAAGCACCCGCTCGTATGCACTCCTTGTCCACTTGTGATTCCCAGACTAAAGGGCCATGAGCAGCAACAAGCGTCAATACATTTCTCTTTCCCTGAACACGGACTGCAATTTATCACCCACTAAGTGCTCCGGTAACTACCCAGGGCGTGGTGTGCCTGAGACTGGCAGCATTTCAAGTAACATTCACTTGTGCAGCCAGTTTCCTACTGAAAGTCATTTCGACTGTTTTTATGCCCTCATTTTAATAAACAACCCTGCAGGGGACACCCGGGAATGCACACGTGTATAAGTACATCCGTGATAAATCACCAGCAAATCCTTAAATGACATGTGACAAAGACTGGCCACAGATAAGGAAGACGAGCTCTCTAAGGACAATGGAGCGGAGACCCCTTCTTTACTGCCTACGACCCTTCCCAGCCTCCGTCTTACCTGGTAGGCTCGGATCAAGGACTGCACAGCCAGGTGGTCCTCTACCAGCTTGCTGGTCTTGGTGCCACCTGGGACTGCTGACCTGCTCTCCTGGATGGCAGACAGGGGCTGTGGCTGAGCGAGGCCTACAGAAGCCTCCTTGCTTGCTTTCTGGAAGAAGCTGTCCCAGGACTGGGCAGGACAGAAGGAAGAACACAGACAGGTCAGAGCATGGGAGGAGTTGGGTGGTCCAGGCTGGAGTGCCCAGAGCAGCCAGTCTTCCTGGAAAACTACAGCTCTCACGGCCTACCCGGGGCCTTGCTTCAGGGAATCCTCTCCACCAACCCAGGCCCTTATCCTCCTCTGCACTCAGCTTGGTGCATGCGTGCATGCGTGCATGGTTTGAGTTGTGATGAGGCATCAACTCTGGGGACAGCATGTCCTTACTGCGGGTTCTAGAGGTCTGCATGGAGGTCAAGTTGTCAGGCTCATCCTTTGCAGGATCAATAAATGCATTTGCTGAGCCAGCAATTCTGCTGCTGGCAATTTTTATCAGGGATGCACTTATACATGTGTGCCCAGATCCCCCTGCAGGGTTGTATATAAAAATGATCAGGTATGGTCTGGAGAGATTGCTCGATGGTTAAGGCCCTTGCCTGCAGAGCCTAACAACCTGAGTCTGATTCTCCAGTACCCATATAAAGCCAGATGCATAAGGTGGTTGGTGCATGCATCTGGAGTTCATTTGCAGTGGCTAGAGGCCCTGGCATGCCCATATTCATTCTCTCTCTCCCTCTGTTTGCAAATAAGTAAAAGTTTAAAAAAAGATAAATAAAAATGATGGTGCTAGGCGTGGTAGCACACGCCGTTAATCCCAGTACTCAGGAGGCAGAGGTAGGAGGATCACCATGAGTTCAAGGCCACCCTGAGACTACATAGTGAATTCCAGGTCAGCCTGAGCTAGAGTGAGACCCTACCTTGAAACCCCCCCCCCAAAAAAAAGATGAGGTAAAAACCACCACTCAAATGGCTATCAATATGAATACACATTTAGAATCTGGAAGACTCTGCAGTAGGTTGTGAAAAGATGCCCTCATTACTGTGGACGTGGAATGCTGTCAATGTCTATTGCTATGAGGGTTTGAATCAGATTTCCCTCCCACCCCCAATAAACTCATGTGCTCTAAATGATTGGTCCCTAGCTGATTAGCAATTTGGGAGGTGGAGCCTTCCTGGAAGAGAAGTGTGTTGCTAGGGACTGGCTTAGGGGTGCTATAGCTAGCTCCCCCTTACTAGAGTCTGGCGCGCTCTCCAGCTACTGTTGTGCTGGAGAATGATGTCCAGCTTCTGCTCATGCCATGCTTTCCCCTGTCATCATGAAGCTTCCCCTCAAGACTGTACGCCAAAAAAAAAGCTTGTCCTCCATCAGCTGCTTTTGGCCGGGTGCTTTGTTGCAGCCACAAGAAGGTAACAACAGTTGCCAAGAGAACAAAGCTCAAAAGGACTTTAGCTTGCTACTCTGGGAGGGGCAGCAAACTCAGATGTGCATATACACCAACACTTTTTTTTATTTCTGAGAAAAATAAGTCATAGTGCTTTCCTGGGGCGGGGCTGGTGGCACTGCTCAGTGGGAAAGCACTTGCTTAGCATGAACAAAGCTCTGGGTTCAATCCTCAGCACAGCAAAACAAAACATGCTTTTGGGCTGGAGAAACGACTCAGCAGTTAAGATGCTTAGCTGAAAAACCTAATGATCCAGGTTTGATGTGTCAGCACCCACATAAAACCAGGTGCACAAAGTGGTGCATGTATCTAGAGTTCATTCGCAGTGGCTGGAGACCCTGGCCCGCCCATTCTCTCCCCCCCTCTCTCTGTGTGTCTGTCTCTGCTTGCAAATAAATTAATAATTTTTTTTTTTAAAAGACATGCTCTCTCTGAGCCGGGCGTGGTGGCCCATGCCTTTAATCCCAGCACTCAGGAGGCAGAGGTAGGAGGATCGTCATGAGTTCGAGGCCACCCTGAGACTCCATAGTGAATTCCAGTTCAGCCTGGACTAGAATGGAACCCTATCTTGAAAAAAAAAAAAAAAAAAGAAAAAGAAAAAGCTATCTTCTGCTCACTCCTGCATAGTTGCCAGTGGGAATCAGTTGGACCTTTGTATGGAAAACAAGTTGGCAAAACACAACAAAATTGTGCACACACACACATGCTCTTGGAGTGTGGCAAATGTTTCCTACATGCATCCGTGAACACACCGCAGCACTGCTCATGATGACCAAGACAGGAAGCGCACTGAGGGCACGGAAAGATCTGGAATGCCGACAGCAGCCAAGTGAAAGAGCAAAGAGCAAAGCAGGATTGTTACATGTTACCTTTGTGTAAAAGAGGAAATTCAGTCTTGTTTGCAAAAGGTTTACATAAAGAAGCTTTCAGAAAGGCAGAGGAGGACCTGAGGAACTACAATTGTAGGCTGGACTGGGAAGGAGGCCTCTCGAGTTTTCTTACATTTTGACTTTGTATCATGTGACCATTACTTTCCTCTGACTCACTTATTATTTATTTATTTATTAGTTTTTCGAGGTAGGATCTCACTCTAGCCCAGGCTGACCTGGAATTCACTATGGAGTCTCAGGGTGGCCTCAAACTCACCATGATCCTCCTACCTTTGCCTCCCAAACACTGGGATTAAAGGCGTGCACTGCCACGCCCGGCTGATTTACTTTTTAGCCACCAAGAGGTGTTTTTATCCGAGCACATCTCTATAGACGTTTATTTTCCTAACTCCCCGTGAGGAGACATCTGGAGACAGCTCGGCTAGCAGGAAGCAGGGCAGGCCCCAGGTCCAGTCTGGTCTTGTGAGGTCGTATCTCCCATGCCCTCCTCCCCTATAGAAGGACAGGCCACTTCACACCCAGGGATGATGAAGGGTCAAGAGGCACAGAAGCTGGCCTGAATCACACAAGAGCGGGTTGCTTCTCTTCACAGGCCCCTACATGGCCCCGGCAGTCTCTCACAAAGTGGGGAGAAGGGATGCTGACCTTGTGAACACTTTGTGGGTTTTCCAACCAGGCGAAGTACATCTCTTCCATGTAACTGGCACTGCTTTGGCCTTTACTGCTTGGGAAGGTGGTCAGGGGTCCAGAGGTCCCGCTGCGCCGGCTTAACACCGAGATGTCCTGTGCGGCCAGGAGCCTCATGGCCTGTGCCCCCAGCCTGGATGGCAGCAGCCTGAGCTGACTCATTCTGGACATGGGCAATGAGGGAGAGGCATAAATCACAGGACCCAGACAAAAGGATGCCCTGACAGATGAGCAGACACTTCTGAAACCTGGTATTCCCACTTGGGGAGGCGTGGCCCCAGACTATACCAAGGTAAGACAAGAAGTGATAATCTCTCAGGTCTGAGCTCACTTCCTGGTGGGAGGGCTCACCTCTTTGAAAAAAAACTAAACTGAGCCACACCCTTCCTGGGCCCTTTACCCAGCCCAGGTTCCTCCATCTGGTCCCAGAAGTCTGCTGCCCCCATACCCCTGGCCCTGCCCCAGGGATCATCCAAGCTCGGGCCCTGGAGTTCACTTTGAAGGTTTTTGGACATGCCTGTGTGGACAGTAATCCCAAGACGAGATGGACACACAGTCCACCTCCCCGGAGCTACAGAGCAATCTGCAAGTATGCTGAGCACAGTCACAAAACGGCAGAGTGGGGGTGGGGGAGCAAACACGTAGAGGAACGAGAGGTGATCGTGGTACACTGCCACTGACGTCTTTATCTTTGACCTGAAGCGACCTATGCCTGCAATACTTGTTCAGAGTATCTTGTCTCCCAGGCACAGCCAAGAGCCCGGTGACCCAGACTGCTTTACAGAGGGGAAGACTGGTGCCCAGGCCAGATCTGCTGGAGCTGCCTTCTGCACCTCCTGAATGTTGCCTGGAACTTACTCTGGACCAATGCTACCCAGACCAGCTGATGGCCCAGGGCATATATAAGCTAGTAGCCCACCCAGGCTGGGGGAACCACAACACTGAATTCTACTCACCTGTCAACTTTCCTGTCCTTTTCCCCCGGAGAAAGGCCCGGAATGGTTGGCAGGCTTTCCAGAGTAGGACTTCCTCTGCTATCTCCCTCCCACACAGGAGACAAGAATTCGCCACTACGGAGAATCTGGGCTCCCAAGCCGGGCCCACTAAGGCCCCTCTTTGCCCCTGGGTCCCTGCCACCTTTGTAAAGTAGGACTTCTACGTTCCCACCTCCACCTGATAAGCGAGCAACAACCTCTCCTATGCCCAGTCCAGCCACTGCCAGGACACGACCCACGGACCTCCAGCCTGGGAGCAGCAGGCAGGTCCAGAACACCACCCACCAGGGTCCGTGGGAGAAGCCCGTGGCCTCTCGCACATTTCAGTAACCCGGCAGATGTGCGTTGTGGAGCGTGTAACTGCCTCCCAGGTCCTGCTTAAACATGGTCCGTAATCAATGGTCCTTGGGTGAGCTCTGCCCACTGGGCAACAGTCTTACCCCACCTGTGCCCTAATACCAGCCAAGTCAGGACACTGCTGGCTGGCCTTTTCTTCAAGGGGTCAAGCCCACTACACAGTAGGATATGACTCTCCTGACCTGCTCTCCTCTCCCCCACCCCCGACCATCTTTGCAAACTCACATGAGCTTGAAAGAAGGGGCACTTCCTCAATTATGGAAGGACGGTCTTCTGAGGCATCCTGCAGCCAAGTCTGCACAGAGGAAAGGTAACAACGATATTCCACGGTGTGGGGGGGAGGGGGGGCTAGCAGGACTGTCATGTTCAGCCCCGAGCCAGTATGGTCAGGCCTCACAGTGAGCTACCTAAACACCCCCCCCCCACACACACCCCTACATCCACTGAGAAGCAGCCCTCCAAGGGCCAGACATGGATTCTAGGGCCAGACAGCTGGGCTCACAACCTGAGGCATGAAGAGAAACCCAACAAAACCATCCCACACAGCAAGGGCACTAGACACCAAGACCATCCATGGCATTGTAAAACCAAGATTAGCACACGGGCAGGGAGCAGTAGGTGCCCACTGGATCCCAGCAACAGCCTATGAGTGGACACTTGTGCCCACTTTATCAGCGGAAACATGGAGACAGAAGAGGCCAAGCTGGCAGTGGATGGGCCTGCTCTGCTCACACAGCCGCACAGAGACATTAACTGGATTCCTCTGAGGGGCAATGCTGCTGGTGCTTCCTCTGCCAGCCCCACCTCCATAGGGGAATGGGACAATTCAAGCCAGACAGGGACTATGCTTGGCAGTAGTCAACCTGGCCCAGGGCGAGAACACTGTGTTTTACAAACATTGAACAGTCTGGGTAAGCCAAGGACACTGCTGTGGCCTTCACCCTGCTTGGCAAGTGGGTGGGCAGCCAGCCAGCCACTCCTACCCCCAACCACTACAGCCTGAGGACCCAAAAGCCCTGGTGGGCTAAGGGTCTATAGCCAGAGCCTAGCCAGTCCTGGTAAGTCCTGCCCAATCAGGGTATAAGGCAGCAGCAATGTGCAAACCCCTGATGGGCAATGCTTGCTGGAGGGGGGGCGGTATCCTCTCTGGGGTAATGTCACCCACTAGTCCCCATTCAATCCTAAAACCAAAACTGTGAGCTCCTAGGGGCACTCGGATGAGAGCTGCTTCCTGATGCCCCTGGGTTAACAAGAGGTCTGAGAAGCCCTTAAGATGAGTTAATAAGAGGTCTGAGAAGCCCTTAAGCTGTGAGCAAACTGCACTGTCTGTCTACCCTAGTCCTGCACCGAGAAGTGGACCCGCGCTGCTCAAAACAAAGCCCAGCTTGAAGTTGCAGGACCCAAAAGGCGGCAGATCTTCAAGAAGCGCAATAGGGGGTTAGGTGTGTGTATTTCTTGGCAGAGAGAAAGGGCTGAGCTTTTTCCAAAAGCTCAGAAGTTGGAAAAGTACAAAGGGGGTGGGGCCTGTTTGAAGGCGCTGCCTCATTGGTCGGGAGGGCCCGCACCTGCGGCCACAAGCCATAGGGGTGTTTGGTCACCGAACAGCGCTGCCTGGGGAGCCTCAAGGTTATCCCATCCTCCACCACCACCATCTCCTTGGGGGTACGAGCGCTTCCCATGCTAGCTGCAACCTCAGACAAACCAGGCCTCTTTCCCGGCCTGTTTCCAGAAGCGGGACGGGAGACTACACTTGAAAGCGTCTATAAAGGACCCTGTCCACCGCCAGGCCACCTCAATGTCCTGGGACTTCGAGGCTGCTTGGGTGCCTCGCTAGACCCACAACCCTGGACCCTCCCCAACCTCACTGTGACTCTCGACAGTGACCCCCACCCCAACACACACACTCCTGGGATGGGTTCCAAGGAGGCTTCTCCCCAGGCCAGGGCTTGTGGAGGTTGGGGGGGGGGGATGGCTGGAGCCTGGAACCCCGGTCAGCGCGTCATTCCTTTACCCCCAATACTGCACTCGACTGATGAAATGCACGCAAAAGGCTCGGGAGAAGTTGGTGGGGGGGCTCCTAAGGGACTCTGCAGACAGTCAAGGGCGGAGTCAAGGTCACGTTCCCCGCCCCCGACTCCCCCCCCCCCCAATCCACCCACCCACGGGGCCCAGCTCAGGACAGCGGGCAGCGGCACCCCGGGACCCGGGAGGGAGGGAGAGAGGGAAAGAGGGAGGAGCAGAGGCCAGTCCCCAGACAGCGGAGGAGGACGCGCGGCCGCGCTCACCGGGTGGGCGGGGGTCGGCGGCGCCGCGCGGTCCGGAGGCTGCGGGGCTCGGCGGGCGGCGCGGGAGGGGGCAGCGGCGCGCCGGGCCAAATGCCCCGGGTCACGTGACGAGGCCCAGCGCGCCTCCGAGGCTTCGCGCGTCGTGACGTCACGGGCACGCCCCGCCCCCCCCCCCCGCCGCCGCCGCCAGCGCCCTGCAGCCGGAGCTGTCCGCGGTGCTGACCGCCCAGCCCCAAGGCCACTAGCGAAGACCCTCCAGACTGGACAAAGGAACCCAGGCGTGCAGTGGCCCAGGGACTGAATACACTGCAGAGCCGCCCGTGGACCCCAGTGTCCTCGTCCTGAAACTAAGGAAAATGTCCCAGAAAAAAAAAATTTTTTTTTTTTAAGAAAAGCAGACGTTTGCGTGCTGGGGAAGCGTTTCCATCTCATAGCCTGTAAAATAGGACTGCTGTTATTAAAAGTTCTGTCTGAAGGGTGCTTTGAGTAAAGGATGAGGTAATGCATGAAAAGTGCATTTGTCACGTTTTACTCATCCATTCTCCCACTGACGGTGAGCTGGACTTGCCCTCACCACAGGGCACCACCGCCACAAACAAGGCCGCAATGAATAGCTAACAGTCTCTTAGAATTTGCCTGAATGTTTCCCTGGAAATATATATTCCACTGGCTCCAAGCTTCTCTCTAAACCTGGGAGCTGAGTTGCCGAGAACTGTGGCTGTGTGCATTCTTAGCTGTTAAGTTCTGTACTCCCACTGGCAGAGTATTGTTTTCTTTCTTTCTTTTCTTTTCTTTTTCTTTTTTTTTCTTTTGAGGTAGGGTCTCACTCTAGCTGAGGCTGACCTGGAATTCACTATGCAGTCTCAGGGTGGCCTCGAACTCACTGCGATCCTCCTACCTCTGCCTCCCGAGTGTTGGGATTAAAGGTGTGCACCACCACACCTGGCTGTTTTCTTAGGCAAGCACCTTTTTTAAAAATTTAAATATATTGTATTTATTTATTTATTTATTTGAGAAAAAGGCAGAGACAGAATGGGTATGCCAGGGCTTCCGGCCACTGCAAATGAACCCCAGACACTTGCACCCTGTGGTGCATCTGACTTATGTGGGACCTGGAGAATTGAACAGAGGTCCTTTGGCTTTGCAGGCACAATATGTTTTTGAATCACAATATGTTTAAGTCCTAACATCTCATGTGTTGGCTTTCTAATTTTGCAAAGTCTTCTTGTTGTTTTAATTGGTATTTCTCTGGTTATTAGTGCTTTGAATCTCATACTGTTTGGGGGTTTCCTGTTGTATTTTGTCATTTTTTTTTCTACTGGGTTTTGTCACATTTGTAAGTAGCAGGTCCCAGGATAGGAAGCTAATACAACTGTGGTTCAGAATGCCATATACTCTTCCCTGGGCTGCTGCAATAGCCCACCCACCTTCTTCTGTGTTTGGATCCCTGATTTCTAATCTCAGTATAGCATCCAGAAGTTTCCTCCTGTAACACAAATTCTAATCACATCACTCCTCTTCTCAAAACCGTCAAATGGCTTCACAGTTCATATAACTAAAAACCAAAACCCTTTCATCTGCTTCCAAGGCCCATGCCTTCATCTCGAATATTCCATGCCCCCATGTTTAATGAAAAAAAAAAAGAAATGTTCACTGTAATAATACTTGTATTCATTAAAGGCACGTGCCTATGAAACTACAATAAACATTTTGCATGACTTCACTAAAATACATATCAAATACATTAATGTGGCTGTCAATGTCAAGGGAAGAGGATGAGAGATGGTGATATAAAATAACCAACTTTCTGAACATGGTGGCACATGCTTTTAATCCTAGCACTCGGGAAGCTGAAGTAGGAAGATCACTGTGAGTTTGAGGCCAACTTAGGCAACAGAGTGAGTCCCAGGTCAGCCTGGGCTAGAATGAAACCCTCCTTCAAAAAAAAATAAGTAAATAAATAAACAAAATAATAAGTTATCTATATCAATGCTTACAAAGTGCAACAAACCTAGGAACATAATTAGCTCTGTCTTCTGAGCTATCCCAAAAGTTATCTGGAGATACTTGAGGTTCATGTGGCCAAGAACCACACCTATTTCCTTAATTAGTCTATTGGAAACACTTTGCACAGGCCTGGCATGTAGTATTTTTAAGCAGATATTTGTTGGATAAATGACTGAGTTAGAAGGCACCAGACTTACATCTTGAAGGATGAGCAGGTGTTTGTAATGTGGGCATGCGGTCTGTAGCTCAGATGCAGAGCATATGCGTGGTAGTTACCATCTCATTGTGGGGGAAAAAAACACCTGAACCCAAAGCAACTAATAAAAGGAAAGGGTTGATGTTGGCTTATAGTTTCAAGGGGAAATTTCATCATGCTGAAGAAAACATGGCACAGCTGAGGCTGGGTATCACATCTTTTATGTATTTGGGTGGAAATGGTCTTAGTATTGGGCCGTGAGCTGGGCTGATAAACCTCAAGGTCCACCCCACTGACTGGGAGAAGTCCTCCAGCATGGCTCCACCTCTCAAATTCCCACCAACTGGAGACAGGGTATGAGGCTTCAGCACAAGCATGTGAGGCAATGAGGGACATTACACAATTCACGCAGCCACAGCATTTGTAAGGTCCTAGGTTCAGCCTTCAACACCCTCCAAAAAACGTCTGGTGCAGAAAAGCGGAGTTCCTTCAGAATTGTTTCATTATGAGCCCCCAGGGTAAGCTGAGTTGCTTAAGCTAAAAGAGATACCGCTGTGGGGGTTGTCTAGAAAGTTAATGCATAGAATAAGAATAAAACGACCTAGATTTCAAGGAGCAGAGCTGAACCAGAAAAGAACACTCTTCAAGGCTCTTAGGATGTACAAGTTCAAACTCCAGGAACAGAAAGGCTAAATGATCTGGGTGGACTGGCAATGTCAGACAGAAGGCTGGAGTCACCGACCTCAATGACCCATGAGTTGAAACACCAAGAGATAGGAGTAGGGGCTGGAGAGATGGCTTAACAAAGTGTTTGCCTGCAAAGCCTCAGAACTCATGTTCAAATCTCCAGGTCCCACATAAGCCAGATGCACAGTGATGCAAGCTGCAACGTCACACATACGTACAAAGGGACACACACCTCTGGAGTTCATTCACAGCAGCTGAAGGCCCTGGCATGCCCAGGAGTGGATTCTCAATAGGGAAGCCAGCATGCAACCTGAGGACTCACGGCAGGAGTGATCACAACAGGCGCTGTTGGAGAAAGGAATGGGGGTGGGAACTGCTGCTATGTTTGGAGGGGATCTGCACGGGGGGGGGGGGGGGGGGCTTGGGTACATGCACTGCGTTATGGGTTCAGGAAGCAATACTCCAGAGTGAAAGCCAGAGAAGCAGCTTCTCTCTGGCCTTGCTCCGCCCTCCTGACTCTCACTGTTATCTTCCCCCAAGACAAGCCACAGAAACTCTAATTCCTATTCCTCAAGTCAGGTCAGAGAGACCAGAACATCTCCTCAGAGCTAACCATAAAAACTAAGGGGGGGCGGGGCTGGAGAGATGGCTTAGCAGTTAAGGCACTTGCCTGTGACACCTAAGAATCCAGGTTCAATTCCCCAGCACCCATGTAAGCCAGATGCGCAAGGTAGTGCATGAGTCTGGAGTTTGTTTGCAGTGGCTGGAGGCCCTGATGTGCCCATTCTCCCTCTCTCTCTCTCTCTCTCTCTCTCTCTCTCCCCCTCCCTCCCTCCCTCCCTCCCTCTCCCTCTCTGTCCCTCTCTCTCAAATAAATAAATAAAACATTGGGCTGAAGAAATGGCTTAGTGGTTAAGCGCTTGCCTATGAAGCCTAAGGACCCCAGTTTGAGGCTCAATTCCCCAGGACCAACATTAGCCAGATGCACAAGGGGGCACAAGCGTCTAGAGTTCATTTTCAGTGGCTGGAAGCCCTGGCACACCCATTCCTCCCTCTCTCTTTGCCTCTTTCTCTCTCTATCTGTTGCTCTCAAATAAATAAAAATAAAATATTTTTAATTAAAAAAAAAAACATTTTAAAAAACTAAGGCGAGTTACAGGGAAGGCTTAATGGTCAAGGCATTTGCCTGCAAAGCCAAAGGACCCAGGTTTGATTCCCCAGGGCCCACATTAGCCAGATGCACAAGGAGGCGCAAGCTCTGGAGTTCGTGTGCAGTGGCTGGAGGCCCTGGTGCACCAATTCTTTCTCTCTCTCTCCCTCCCTTGCCCCCTCCCTCATTCTCTGTTAAATAAATAAATAAAAATATTTTTTAAAAAACTAAGGCTTCTGCTTTCTCTTGCCTTTCAGGCTAGGATGTTAACCATACGGAAATGAAGATCCTTAGCCAGGAGTGGCCTGTCCCCCGCCCCCTCCGTATCTGGGAGGAAGAAATGTTACAACTGAGCAACTAGAGAAGAGCTAAGCACACAGGCTTCACTGGGTTTCCCCACTTTCTCTACCTCTATTAGCTCACAGCCTTTCTGTGCATTCATCTCGCTATGCAGCTGCCCAGTTTCCACTGAACCTAAGCAAAAATAAATAAATAAATAAAAAGTGGATAATTCCCCCTGCTTCTTGGGGGTGGGGAGGGAATAATCAGATAATTTTGTTATTTTTTTTTCTTTTGCTAATCTGTCTTTGTTATATTGGCCTTGGCCATGACCCTTTGACAGGGGTAGGAAAGAGATCGCCTACAGGAAGGTACCCACTTGTAATCCCCAGCTCTCAGGATGCTGAGGGAGGGGAGCGTGGAGTTCAAAGCCAGCCTGGGTTACACAGGGAGAACCTGTCTCGAAACATTAACGAACAAACAACAATCAGACTCTGTCCAGGAAGCCTCCCACACCAGCAGTGCTTGAAGCCGGAAATGTTCAGATTTGTTTTCTTGAAAGCTTTCTCTGGCTCCTGGAGGGAAAATGGAGTGGCCAAAGGTGAGAATGGAAATTGTCCAAGTGGGAGGCAATCATGCACTGACTGGTGGGAGTCAGCCTCAGAGGTTGGTGGTCAGCAGGGTCTGAGCATGAGGAAATGGTAACTGAAAGGTTTCTGGCTTCAGTGACTCGGGTTTTGGGCTTTGTGAATGGGAAAACGAGATTATGCACACTGGAAGGAATAGCAAAAAAGTTTACAAGTCAGAACTACTGAGGAAGGACTTACAGCCAAGTTAACCAAGGACAAGCAGAAACCACTGGAGCAAATGAGAAGCCTTCAGAGCTTCCTGGATGCTAACAGACCTCAGCAGAGCCAAAGGAGAGAACAAAGAAAACTCAGAAAGCAGAGAAAGTCCTAGAAGTTAAGACAAGTCACTCCTGGAAGGGAATGGGGGCAGGGGAAGCTAAGGGCAGGAATCACTGCCTGGGAAGCCTGCAGACCATCCAAACTTCCAGCTTAATTGTTGCTCTGCTAATTACATTGATTAAAACGATTATTTGGGGCAATCAAGGCTCCTCTGAGAGTGGCTATGACTCTTATAAGCCTGTGAGGACAGGCTGAGAACTTTGCAAATATCTTTGAAAACAGCACATGTCTTTTCCTTGAGGTCTGTTTCCTCAGGTGTGCGGGGTGTGGAACATGTAACTTTTTTTTTAATCTATCCTGGCTGTACAGACTTTAATTGATTCAGAAATAGAACGAGATGCGAAAACCTTCCCCTCCCTGTTCCAACCTCACCTTGACTCCACTCCAGAAATAAGTGCTGATTATTTGGTGAACATGTTTATGAGGAATTTTCATGTACTTTCATTAGTAGGCTTTTGCAAATACACACTTGAAAACATAAAAAAAGGGACTGGAGAGATGGCTTAGTGGTTAAGGCAATTGCGTGCAAAGCCTAAGAACCCATGTTTGACTATCCAGATCCCACATAAGCCAGACGCACAAGGTGATGCAAGCACAAAGGTCACACATGTGCACAAGGTGGTGCAGGCGTCTGGAGTTCGAGCTCAGTGGCTGGAGGCAATGGCATGCCAATTCTCTCCCTCTCTCTCTCTCATTAAAAAAAATGTATATGTAAAAAGAAAATATAAAATGGATCACACTAGGATACAGTTCAAGAAATCTCTCCTCCCTTCTAAGGATATTTATTTTAATCTTAATACATGTAAGACTACCTATTATTTTACTGTATATTATACTCATTGCAGGAGTGTATAACAACTGCATTTCACTTCTCACTGAGAGGACATTTACTTTTTACATTTATAGCAGAAAAAAGAGAGAGGAGAAAGGCCCCACTTTCTACCTATCTACTGCACACGCACACACACACACACACACACACACACACACACACACACGTACATTCTTTAACATATATGCAGCTTATTTTGTAACACTAACTGCTGGAAAAAGCTTAACATTTGGTCAAACTATGCATCTTTTAGAACTTAGTATGTACAGTCTTCAATAAGATCATTCCAACGGATGCCTCTGTTTAGCTGGTTTCCAGAGAGAAGCCACGCCGACACAGAGCATTCTACAAGGCTGTCTGGCTGCATAGAACTTCGCTGATCACAGAGGGGTGAGAATGTTGCAGGTCCACAGCCAGATTATCATGGTGTCTTAACCCCTTAAATATCTATTCACTTCCCACCTCTGGGTGGTAGCAATATCCTTGTGACATTCCAAAAGGAATGTTGAACAGATCCCTAGCCTGCGTCATCAGACAGCGTCTAAGACTCACAGCAGAGACTCCCCACTTTGCTTTAGCCAGTGCTACAGCAGATGTTTCCAGCAATCTGCTCAAATTTCAGAGGTTATGTCAGAACTAAAGCTGAATTCTGAGAATGAACTATTTGCAACACCTTGCTCTCATCTGTCCTCTGACTGTGCCTGTTAAAGGATTTTTAATTTTAGTTTTGTTTTAGTTTTTTTGAGCTAGGGTTTCTTCACTCTCTAGCTCAGGCTGACGTGGAATTCACTCTGTAGTCTCAGGGTGGCCTCAAACTCATGGCGATGCTCCCACCTCTGCCTCCTGAACAAAAGAGAAGATTGTTGCCAGGCATGGTGGCGCACGCCTTTAATCCCAGCACTCGGGAGGCAGAGGTAGGTGGACCGCCATGAGTTCAAGGCCACCCTGAGACTACATAGTGAGTTCCAGGTCAGCCTGGACTAGAGTGAGACCCTACCTTGAAAAACCAAAAAAGAAGAAGAAGGAGGAGGAGGAGGAGGAGAAGAAGAAGGAGAAGAAACACAAATGGGCAACACACATATACAAAATATTCAATATTATTAGTCATCAGGAAAATGCAAATTAAATACACTTTGAGATTCCATCTCACCTCAGTCAGGATGGCTATCATCCAGAAAAGAAATGACAAGAACTACTCACAAGAATGTCAGGAAAGGGGAATCCATATTCACTATTGGTGGGAGTGTCAACTGGTATGTCCATTATGGAAACTAGTGTATAGGTTTTTCAAAAAGCTAAAACTTGCTTGGGGGTGTGGCTCAGAGGTAGAGCACTTGCCTAGCATGCTTTGTTCCCTGGGTTCCATCACTAGCAGTGAAAAAGAAAAAAAATAAGCTAAAAATTAAAGTACCATATGACCTGGCCATACCACTCCTGGGCATATACCCAAAGAATTCTATATACCATAACAGATACTTGCATGTCCATGTTAATTTCCACTCTATTCATAATAGCTAGGAAATGAAACCAGCCTATCAACTGATGTCTGGGTAATAAAAATGTGACATGTATAGTCACTGGAATTCTATTCTGCTAAAAATAAAATGAAATCATGAATTTTGCAGGAAAGTAGATGGAACTAGAAAAAATATCCTGTCTCTTATACAGTTCCTAACTTTTAACGTTTGTAGGTATATAAATAAGAGGATGACAGGCTGGAGAGATGGCTTTGCGGTTAAGGCGCTTGCTGGCAAAGCCAAAGAATTCTGGTTCAACTCTCCAGGTCCCATGTAAGCCAGATGCACAAGGGGGCACATGCATCTGGGGTTTGTTTGCAGTGGCTGGAGGCCCTGGTGCATCCATTCTCTCTCTGCCTCTCTTCCTCTTTCTCTCTCATAAATAAATAAATAAATATAAACTAAAATATACTAAAAATAAATAAATAAGAGGATGATATGAAACTAGATCAGAGGTGGGAGGGAACAAAAAGTGATGGGGAAGTAGAGAGAGGGCATAAGTACACTTATGGTATGAAAGTGGAAAAGAAAGCCAGGCGTGGTGGCGCACGCCTTTAATCCCAGCACTCAGGAAGCAGAGGTAGGAGGATCGCTGTGAGTTTGAGGCCACCCTGAGACTACATAGTGAGTTACAGGTCAGCCTGGGCTAGAGTGAGACCCTACCTCGAAAAATCAAAAAGAAAAAAAAGTGGAAAAGAGACTATGACAAGGAGAGGCATAAAGGGGATGGAAGGGCAAAAGGGGAGAAGAGAAAAAAAAAGAAATTGAGTTTGAAAACTATTCTAATAGAACTTAATTCCTTGTATGCTAAAAAAAAAAAAACTATTAATTTTTTTTTTAAAGAATGTAAAAGCTAGAGGATGGGGAGGAGTGCTGTGGAACTCTGTCATCCAGGCATGAAAGCATAATTGCAAGTGGCACATCTGTCTGGGTTTGTTTGTAATGGCACAAAGCCCTAACATGCCCATTCTCATCCTCTCTCTCTCTTTCTCTTCTTGCAAAGAAAGGAAGAAAAGAAAGGCATACACACTAAAGAACACCACCAGGTTCTTATACCAGCCACAGTGCTGCAGAAATTCTGAAGATAAACACTCAGATTCATACTTCTCACTTCAAACTTGTGTCAACTCTATGCAGACATCAAAACTGCTGGGTGAGGGCTGGGGAAATGGCTTAGTGGTTAAGGTGTTTGCCTGCAAAGCCTAAGGACCCTGGTTCAATTCCCCAGGACCCAAGAAAGCCAGATGCACAAGGGGCACATGCATCTGGAGTTCGTTTGCAGTGGCTGGAGGCCCTGAAGTGCCCATTCTCTCCCTCTCCCTCTCTCCCTCCCTCTCTCTCTCTCTCTCTCTCCTCTTTCTCTATCAAATAAATAAATAAATAAATAAATAAAAATAAAATATTTTTTAAATGCTTGGTGATAACGCATCTTCAACTCCATCAACAATCAAGTACTCCAAGTAACTGAATATTTCTATCATTTTAAAAATATTTCTTTTTTTTTTTTATTTATTTGAGAGTGACAGACACAGAGAGAAGGACAGATAGAGGGGGAGAGAGAGAATGGGCGCGCCAGGGCTTCCAGCCTCTGCAAACGAACTCCAGACGCGTGCGCCCCCTTGTGCATCTGGCTAACGTGGGACCTGGGGATCCGAGCCTCGAACCGGGGTCCTTAGGCTTCACAGGCAAGCGTTTTAACCGCTAAGCCATCTCTCCAGCCCTTTAAAAGTATTTCTTAGATCCTTTTGTATTTAGGTATTTAAAAAAATTGTCTAAAGGTGGCGCACGCATCTGGAGTTTGCAGTGGCTGGAGGCCCTGATGTTCCCATATCCATCCTCTCTCTCTTTCTCAAATAAATAAATAAAGATTTCTTTAATTGTCTAAGATATTTAGAATTTTGCTTGGTCTATTCCTGAATGAGAAAAGTGATACTAATCTTGGTTTTAGTCCAACTACAACTGGAGATGATATTATGCCCTTTTGCTAATAATCTTTTTGTTATGACTATTTCCTTATCCAACCCTTACCTTTCTTGAGTCATGTTTTCATACTTACAAAGATTCAAAATGTTACACTAACTTTGTAAAATTTCTGTCATTATTCAGAATAAGTCAGATTTTAAAATTCTTTTTTAAAGCTGACAGAATTATTTTAATCTTCCAAACATAACTATTCTAAGGAACCTCTATTTTAAAATCCAACCTCTTAAAGCCCAAAACAAAAAAACCTTTTCCCATTAAGAAAAAAGACAAAATATTAACTTGATGCCACCAAATGAATTATAAATGCTAAGATATAACAAATTCAAGACTCTGAAAAGGCCTATAGCATAAGATATTTGACAACTTTCAAGTAACTTTCAACTCCATTTACTCTTGTTATACCCAAAAATTAAGTTAACTCCTTTTATCCAAATTACACAAAAATATTCTCTAATGATAAGAAGAATGTTTATGGTACTTTATACCTTAAGAGACAATGTTTCTTTTTAAAAAATATTTTTTTAGGGCTGAAGAGATGGCTTAGCAGTTCAGTGCTTGCCTATGAAGCCTAAGGACCCCAGTTCGAGGCTTGATTTCCTCAGTACCCACGTAAACCAGATGTGCAAGATGGCGCATGTAATCTGGAGTTTGTTTGCAGTGGCTGGAGGCTCTAGTGCGCGCATTCTCTCTATATATCTTCCTCTTTCTTACTCTATCTCTCTCAAATAAAGAAAAAGAAATATTTTAAATATATATTTTTTATTTATTTGAGATATATATAAAGAGAATGGGCATGCCAGGGCCTCCAGCCACTGCAAATGAACTCAAGATGTATGTGCTACCTTGTACATCTGGCTTACGTGGGTCTTGGGGAATTGAACCTGGGTCCTTTGGCTTTTCAGGGAAGCATCTTATCTGCTAAACCATCTCTCCAGCACAACAATGTTTCTTGACTGAGTATTTAAGGTGTCCTACAGTACATCTATCCAGGATTAAAAAGTAATTAAACAATATTGATATTTCACCATTAAAAAGTAAATTGGTGATATTACAGAGTGAGTGCTATTAAGGTCACATTTCCATTTCTGGCAGTACAATGTAAACTAATATTTGGTTATATTTACAAAACCTATGAATCCTAATTTCTGTCATATCTGACCTCTTATTTATAACCCTGTCACTAAGATTATTTGTTTCATACATGGAAAAAGAAAGTTTTGTTAAAACAGAATTTAAAACATATGTTTTTAGTTATTTATTTGCAAGGAGAGAGAGAGAAAGAGAAGAGGAGAATGAGCATGCAAGAGCCTCTTGCCACTGCATGCAAACTCCAGACACATGTGCCACTTTGCGCATCTGGCTTTATGTGGGTGCTGGAGAACCAAACCCAGACCATTAGGCTTTGCAAGCAAGTGCCTTAACTGCTGAGCCATCTCTCCAGCCCATAAAACAGAATTTATGACGTTACTATATTGCTAACTGATTTCATCTGTACTGTGACTTTCCGCTTACTTTTCCAATCTAAAATCTAGTATAATGCCAAGATAATAGAACATATCAAGTTATCATCCACAAATAAGTTTAATAATTTATATATTAATGACCATTATCTCCTAAAATCTAGAGCTAGCTACTCTACATATAGTTATAACTATGGAATCAAACTGGCCCAGAGAAAAACTAGAATTAAACGATGGCAAATTATTTTAAATACTCCAAACATATACTATTTCATAGAGTACAAATAACTAGATAAAGAGGAAAACATACACTGGGTGTGGTGGCACACACCTTTAATCCCAGCACTCAGGAGACTGAGGTAGGAGGATCGCTGTGAGTTGGAGGCCAGCCTGAGTGAGACTCCATAGTAAGTTTCAGGTCAGACTGGGCTAGAGTGATACCCTACCTCGAAAATCCAAAAAAAAAAAAAAAAATTATTTATTTTTTTATTTTAATTTTTATTAACATTTTCCATGATTATAAAATATATCCCATGGTAATTCCCTCCCTCCCCACCCCCACACTTTCCCACTTGAAATTCCATTCTCCATCATATTACCTCCCCATTACAATCATTGTAATTACATATATACAATATCAACCTATTAAGTATCCTCCTCCCTTCCTTTCTCTATGTGGCTTTGTGTTATTTTTCTGCAAATTGCTCACTAATAGATCCCTATAAACCCTACATTTTCTAGATAAGTGATTTCCTTCAACTGCTAAGCCATTTCTCTGACCCCTATTTTCTGAGTAAGAAATACCTTGTATCGGGCTGGAGGGATGACTTAACAGTTAAGGCATTTGACTGCAAATCCAAAGGATCCAGGTTCAATTCCCCAGGACCCATGTTAGCCAGATGCACAAGGGGATGCACATGTCTGGAGTTTGTTTGCAGTGGCTGGAGGCCCTGGTGTGGCCATTCTCTCTCTGTGTCTCCTTATTTCTCAGTCAAATAAATAAATAAAAATAAAAATTTTTTTTTTAAAAAAAGACCTTGTATCTCACATACATTTCTCCCAGTTGTCACTTATCTTTCACTTGGTTTCTGGATGCTTTGGACAATTAGTAATTGATATTTAAAGGTAAATGGTGCCCATCCCTCTAATTTTATATGATGAAGTCCTAACCTCCAGTGCCTCAGAAGGTCTCTGCACTTAGAGATCAGGCCTTCTAAAAGGCAATTAAGTTAAATGGGGCCTTTTAGGTGGTCCTGATCCAATACGACCGGTGTCCATAAAGAAGAGGAAATTTGGATACAGAAACCTAGAGAGGGAGCCATGTGAGACGCAGGGTAGGTACCCTCTGCAAAGCTGAGGAGAGAGACCTCGCCCAACAACCCACAGATGTCTTTCAGGGGGTGAGAAAATGACCACGTGTGGCTAGGCAGCCCAGGCTCACGGTGCCCCTGCCCCAAGGGTGGCTCCTGACTTCAGCACCGTGCAGAACTCAGGGGTCCCTCTATACTGGTTTCTCTTTTCTCCTGAGTGACTGTGTCTTCATTCAGGATCATTGTTAAGAGGGACAAAGAAGATCCACCTACCCTGACTCTTGGAAGGTTCTCCACTAATGTCTGCTTACGCATGCTATCTCTTTTGTTATTTTCTTCCACTAGCTTAATTATTTTGAATATAATAATATGTGACTCCCACATACTAATATGCTCTTTTGTGATTTTTTTTTACAGGTAGGGTCTCACTGTAGGCCAGGTTGACCTAGAATTCACTATTGTAGTCTTAGGGTGGCCTCAAACTCATGGTAATCCTCTTACCTCTGCCTCCCAAATTCTGGGATTAAAGATGTGCACTACTACACCTGGCCACTTATTATTCTTTTAAAAAAATTTTTATTTTTATTTATTTGAGAGAGAGAGGATGGGCATGCCAGAGCCTCCAGCCACTGCAAACAAACTCCAGGCGCGTGCACCCCCTTGTGCATCTGGCTAACATGGGTCCTGGGGAATCAAACCTCAGTCCTTTGGCTTTGCAGGCAAGTGCCTTAACTGCTAAGCCATCTCTCCAGGCCCTATTATTCTTTTTTGAGGTAGGGTCTTGCTCTAACCCAGGCTGACCTGGAATTCACTATGTAGTTTCAGGATGGCCTCGAACTCACAGAGATCCTCCTACCTCAGCCTCCTGAGTAATGGGATCAAAGGTGTGCACTGCCACACCCAGCAAAACTATTATTTTGTAAAGAGACATCAAAGGGACAGGTAACTACCCTGCAGTAAATACTATTTCTCCTTGGGCAAATTTCATTCTTTCTTTAAAAAAAAAAATCAGATCAGGCTAGATAGATTGCTTAGTGGTTAAGGCATTTGCCTACAAAGCCAAAGGACACAGGTACGATTCCCAGGACCCACGTAGGCCACATGCACAGGAAGGTGCATGTGTCTGGAGTTTGTTTACAGTGGCTGGAGGCCCTGGCGTGCCCGTTCTCTCTTTCTCTCACTCTCAAATAAATAAATTAAAAAATATTTTTTTAAAAGTCAGACCAGGGCTGGAGGGGTGACTTAGCAGTTAAGGCATTTGCCTGCAAAGCTAAAGGACCCAGGTTTGACTCCCCAGGGCCCATGTTAGCCAGATGCACAAGGGGGCGCATGCATCTGGAATTCGCTTGCAGTGGCTGGAGACCCTGGCATGCCCATTCTCAATCTCTCTCTCTGTCTGTCTCTCGCTCTCTCTTTCTCCCTCTCTCCTCTCTCTCCCTCTTTCTCTCTGTCAAATAAACATTAGATAAAAATAAAATGTCAAAAAAGTCAGATCATTTATATGCACCATTGAAACTTTTTCTTTAATAGAATAACTATTCATAAACTTGATTTTAATTATTACAAGTATATCATTACGTGAATAATCCTCCAACACAAATTTTTAAAACGTATTACAACTTAAACCATCACGTCTGTGGTTTCCTGTCAGTTGTAAACATGTTTGTTTTGCCACCTCTGCAATTCGCACTCCCATGAGGGCTTCAGGGTAAGCAACAGGTCCTGTGGAGTGTCAGCTCCCTTACTTCATTGCTGCCATGTCTAAGGGACAAGGACATGGACGCTCACACCCTCAGAGTGGCCCTCAGCATCAATGGGGCCATGTTGGCTGAGCTCCAAGACTTCCAGCTCATATGTTGAGATCAGATGTCATATGATCAGGCAGGATAAGTATGTCAGAAGAGGGCCATCTATTCCTGAGCTGGCTTCTCATCTGCATGTCCGTTATCCCTTTTCTTTCTTTCTCTCTCTTTTCTTTTAAGGCAAGTCCAGCAGATGACCTTTTTTTATGTGAGAGAGCGAGAGTGAGAGAGAATGAGAGGGAGAGAGAGAATTGGCATGCCAGATTCTCCAGTTAGTGCAATCGAACTCCAGTTGTGTGCCCCACCTTGTGCGCATGTGAGACCTAGCATGGTTGCATCACTGTGAGTCTGGCTTACGTGGGACCTGGAAAGTTGAACATGAGTCCTTAGGCTTCACTGGCAAGCACCTTAACTGCTAAGCCATCTCTCCAGCCTTCCTTAGCCCTTTTCTAATCAGATCGCCCTTGCTCTGTCTGCCAGGTTTGAGAATTCTATGCATAGTCTAGACACTGGTCCAGGTCAGACATACATGCGGTTTGCAAGCCATTTTCTCCTAGTCTATAGCTTGTCTGTTCATACTTTTAGAGGGGCATTCACTGAGTGGTTAATTCTGCCAAAGGCCATTGTCATGTTTTCATTTCATGGGTTATGTTTTTGGTGTCCTTGTCCTGTGTAAGAATAAAATTTTTTTTCTTTTTCTTTTTTTTTTTTTTTTTATGTTGGGAGATTGAACCAAGTCTCCAGGAAATTACTGGCCTCATGAGGACCCAGGTTAGGCAGATTATAGAGGAGGAGAGCAGCTGTGCTGGCCAGTGTGGAGGGATATGGACTGGTACGTCAACTGCCCACTGATCTGAGTGGTTAGCTGCCTCTGGCTGAGTGCTCCTGCCCCATAGTGCCCTCTCTGGGCCAGCCTTTGGCCCTCTCTAGTGGGGTTGCCTGGAAGTGCTCTCCAGCCCTGGGACCCTCTGCCCTGGAAAAGATCCCTCTGCATGGGAATGAGGACAGCTGTATCAAGCAGAGCAGAACAGGGCTAGAGAGCTGGCTTAACAGGTAAGGCGTCTGCCTGCAAAGCCTAAGGACCTAAGTTTGATTCCCCATGTAAGCCAGATGCACAAGGTGGTGCATGCATGCATCTGGAGTTTGTCTGCAGTGGCTAAGGTCCTGGTGTTGCCCATTCTCCCTTTCTCCCTCCCTCACTCCTCTTGTTGCCAAATAAAGAAATACTTGAAAGAAAAACAGAGTAGAGCAGCCTGGAGCCCTACACTGCACACACGCACATAGATAGATAGATAAATAGGTAGGTAGGTAGGTAGGTAGGTAGGTAGGTAGATAGATAGATAGAGATATAGAGATATAGAGATAGAGATAGAGATAGAGATAGAGATAGAGATAGAGATAGAGATAGAGATAGAGATAGAGATAGAGATAGAGATAGAGATATGTACATGGATAGAGCCCCTCCCAGGTAGGACCAGGCAGCCTCCCTTTCTCTCACTGGCACTGAAGATTAGGTCAAAAGCACCAAGGGAGTGTTGTGAGCGAAGATTTGCAGGGCAGCAAGAGGTTGGCACGCTCCTGCCCCCAGGATGCAAGCCCAGCTTCTCTGGCCAGGTACCTCATGCTTCCTGGCAGACCATAGAACTCCATAGAGTCCCTTCAATCTGTTCTGAAAAATAAACATTCTGGAAGACACTAGGAGACTGGTAGGAGGCCAGACAAAGGCAAGAAAGAGACTTTCTCAATGAAGGACAGACTTCAAGGCTCCCAGGGAAGAGAGGCTATATAGACCAGGGGCTCAGCAGAGGCCAAGGGTTAGGACCACAAGGTCTGTGGGCGGAGTGCAGACTGGCGGAGGTTAGCGAGAGGGAAAGGCTGCGTGACTTCTAGGCTCCAGTGGTGTGCCCTATGCCCTCTGGCCTCTGTGGAGAGCAGTTCCCACTTCTAGGAAGCCTTGTGCCTAACTAGGCCTTCAGATTGTTTCCTTGGGATCCTTGTAGTGTAACATGAGCTCAACCAAATAGTCCCTGCCTTTTGGATGGTTTCAGGGTTCAGCTAACTTCCAACTAGTTCCAGAAGAGCCCTTGACTCTGAAGAGTCAGAGGATACAAGATAGAGACAACAAAGGCTCAAGCAGAGGGAAGGTGAAAGTGAATAAGAAATCAGAAGAAGAGACTCAACTGAGTTAGTTTGTAGAGTCAACTTTCTTTTTTTATTATCTTTTATTTTTTTTAATTTATTTGACAAAGAGGGAAAGAGAGAGAATGGGCGCACCAGGGCCTCCAGCCACTGCAGACGAACTCTAGACGCGTGCACCCCTTGTGCATCTGGCTAATGTGGGACCTGGAGAATCAATCCTGGGACCTTTGGCTTTGCAGGCAAATGCCTTAACAGCTAAGCCATCCCTCCAGCCCTCTTTTTCCTTTTAAGTTTATTTATTTATCTGAGAGATAGAGAGAGAAAGTAAATATTGGTAAGCCAGGGCCTCCAGCCACTGCATACAAACTCCAAACACATGTGCCACCTTGTGCATCTTGGCTTACACGGGTCCTGGGGACTCAAACCTGGGTCCTTTGTCTTTGCAGGCAGGTGCCTTAACCGCTAAGCCATCTTTCCAGCCCCCAACTTTCTTTTTTCATTGCACCATGAGCACATGCTCACTATACAGTTAAGAGACACACAAAAAAAGAATTATAAAAGAAAAACATATTAAAATCTTCTCACTCAAACTCAGCCACTTAGCTGAACTTATAACGTAATGTTTTCCTTCTCATCTTTCTTAAGTGGCACTTGACTTTTGACAGAGGTGTAGTCATGTTGTTTCCAGTTTCGGTCCCTTTTACTTAAAATACTCTCAAAGTGCTTTCCACCGTGTCATGAGCTCCTGGGTCAGCGTAAACATCACAGTGTTGAGCAGGACACTGGTATTCCACCTGCCAGCTTCCGTTTCAGTCCGGAGCCTCATATTTCAGTCACATAATGAAAACAAGTGCTACCTGATTTTCCTTGCCATTTGCATCTTAACAGAAGTTAAGAACGCTGGGTCCCCTCACGCCTATTAATCCCATTCTTTTCTGAAAAGTCTTTAGGCAACTGTAAGCAGAGTCACTTAGAAACCCCAGCAGTATAATTAACTTGCAGTGGAGGCAAGAAGGAAGTGTGGGCTGAGCTTAGTTAATAAGATTGGGATATGCCCCTGTACTATAGGAAAGTGCGTGGGCTAGAGATGAGGGCCTTTAGGGGATAATCAATGCCATTGTTGGTCGGGTTTAGATTGATTTCATAAGCAAGAACTGAGGCGCTGTCTTGCTATTTAAACTCTATGAGAGAGAGAGAGAGAGAGAGAGAGGGCGCAACATATTCTCGGGGGTTGTTGCAGGAGAGGAAAGGACATAGTTACCGTTCTTTAGTTACCATAATCACAAGAAGGGTCTTTGCGGACCTCTCAGGAAACAAACATACGTGTCCACTGCAGAGAGCCCGAAGCCCAGTGCCCAGCATTCTCTGCGAGCTGAGCTGCATCGCTGCCCATTTCTGGCTCTTGAGGATGTGGTCCAGAAAACCAGCAGCACTGGCTGGGCGCCTGTTAGCACCCCAGACTCTCAGGTTCAGGTCCCAGTGCAGATCCACTGTTGTAGGTACAAAACATCCAACCAGAAGCAGCTTACGTGAGGAAATGATTTATTTTGGATTACGGTTTCAAGGGCAAGCTTCATTACGGTGGTGGTGGGGTGGGGGAGGGGGATGTGCTTAATTAGCTCCATGCTGCTGGGATGAACCTCCAAACCAGACACCGTTTAAGGGAGGAATGACATTTATTTCAGGCTGACAGAGACGGGGAATTCTATAATGGTGGAAGAAGCTGGCCCCCTTTTCCAAACCCACTCAGAGAGAAAACAAACAAAAGACAAACCAACACCAGCACGACCAGTAAGCGTGCTCTAGGAACCCCAGACACTCGGCAAACCTTAGGCTGGAACCTTTGGGCTGGACCCCAGGATCTGCCCCCAGTGACACCTTTTCCAGCCAGGCATCTGGAAATCCAAGTTACAAGCTTTAATAAAACTCCTGAACTGGGAAATGGCTTAGCAGTTACAGCATTTTTGCCTCTGAAGCCAAAGGACCCGGGTTCAATTCCCCAGGATGCATGCAAGCCAGATGCACAATTGGGCTCTGAGTCTGCAGTTCCTATGCAGTGGCTAGAGGCCCTGGCGTGCCCATTCCCTGTATCTGTCACTTTCTCTTCTCTGTCTGTTTAGCCGGGTGTGGTGGCGCACTCCTTTAATCCCAGCACTTGAGAGGCAGAGGTAGGAGGATCGCCGTGAATTCAAGGCCACCCTGAGATTACATAGTAAATTCCAGGTCAGCCTGAGCTACAGTGAAACCCTACCTGGAAAAACAACAACAACAACAAAAAACCTCCCAAGTCTACTGGGGGACATCCATTCAAACCACTATAGCAGGGAAAGCATGGCAAAACAGATAGCCAGGATGTCCCATCTTGTCACAGCAGCAGTGAGCTAAGTGTGAGCACCCAGTGGGCGGGGTTAATAAACCTCAAGGCCCAACGCCCCCCCCCACCCCAGGGATACTCCTCCTTCAGCAAGGCTTCACCTCCAAAAGGCTCCACCAGCCGGGGACCGGGAGGAAACTTAGGCGGCACATTTTACATTCATGTCACCACATACACCAGAGCAGACTCTCTACGTGAATAAAGCACGCCTGAGCAAGGGACGCATCAGATGGAGAGACACCACTCTCAGTAACAAACACCAAGAGTCCTTCAGCCCCGTAGCAATGAACAGTGACCCATGTAAGCTTATTACAGAAAGGGGTATTTAAAGGGGGACAGCTTGGTGGCTTAACCTTCAGCAAGTTCATCTTCAAATAGGTTCAATACAAATTCCATCTTGATGTTCAAGAATTCTAGTCTTTGTGCGAATCTGTCCATTTGCTTTTTCCCAGGAAGTAGCTACTTTCCCTTAAGTACTTTCAGGGAGTGATTTAAATTTTTTTTTTGTTTATTTTTATTTATTTATTTGAGAGTGACAGACAGACAGAGAAAGAGGCAGAAAGAGAGAGAGAGAATGGGCATACCAGGGCCTCCAGCCACTGCAAACGAACTCCAGACGTGTGCGCCCCCTTGTGCATCTGGCTTACGTGGATCCTGGGGAATCCTTAGGCTTCACAGGCAACCACTTAACCACTAAGCCATCTCTCCAGCCCCTCAGGGAATGATTTTAAATTGAAACTTTCCTGGAAGGTCACAGGAATGAGAGACATGAAGGTCTTGTCTGTGTGTAGTCCACGGGTGTGCCATTTCTTCTTGGGAAGGTTTGCATTGCAATGATTTGTACATTCTTTTCTTTAAAAACAAGGTGTGAGGGGGTGTGTGGAGTTCGTGTGCAGCAGCAGGAGGCCCTGTAGCCCCAGCACTGTATGTTTCTCTGTCTACTTGTGTCACAGTCAGCTTCACATTGCTAAGAAGAACCTCCAGGCCAGACACAGTTTCTAGGAGGAATGGAACTTATTAAAACTTACAGACTCGGGGTAGTTCTATAATGGCAGAATAGGCTGGCCCCCTTTCACAGGTCGATGCAGAGAGAAAAGCAACTACCACCAGCACAAGCAAGCACACGTCAGGAGCCCCAGACAGAACTCAGACATGCTGTATAACATCAGACTGGAATTCCAGATCTACCTCCACACATTAGAACTTGACCCCAGAATCCACCCAGTGACATCTTCTCCCCCAGCCAGGTACCTGGGAATCCAAGATGCTTTAATCAAACTCTAGAATCTATTGGGGGACATCTATTCAAACTGCCACAACTTGCAAATAAATAAGTGAATTTTAAAAATAAGATGATGTTTACAAATCTCTCTCTCTCTCTTGTTCGTTTTTATTTATTTGAGAGTGACAGGGAAAGAGAGAGAAAGAGACAGATATAGAGAGAGAACGGGCACACCAGGGCCTCCAGCCACTGCAAACGAACTCCAGACGAGTATGCCCCCTTGTGCATCTGGCTAACGTGGTCTCTGGGGAATCAAGCCTCAAACTGGGGTCCTTAGGCTTTACAGGCAAGCGCTTAACCACTAAGCCACCTCTCCAGCCCAGATGATGTTTCTATATAGCTACACATACATATGAATGATTCTGAAGGCCAGAGAAATGACTTCAAATTTTGGAGTGCGGGAGGCTTGACAGATTATATTGAATTTCTTTTTAAAAAATATTTTTACTAGCCAGGTGTGGTGGCGCACACCTTTAATCCCAGTACTTGGGAGGCAGAGGTAGGAGGATCATGGTGAGTTTGAGGCCACCCAGAGACTACATAGTGAATTCCAAATCAGCCTGAACTAGAGTGAGACCCTACTTCGAAAAAAAAAAAAGTTATATATATATATATATATATATATATATATATATATATATATATATATATATATTTGTATGAAGGAGAAAGAGGGAGAGAATGGGTATACCAGGGCTTCCTGCCACTGCATATGAAATTAAGACACATGCACCATTTTGTGCATCTGTCTTTATGTGGGTATGGGGGATTTGAACCCAGGCTGGCAAGCTTTGCAACAAAGCACCTTCAGCCTCTGAGCCATCTTGTCTCCGGGCCCTTATGCTGGGTTTCAACCAGTGATTGACTCTGAGGTAACAATCTGGATGTTTGGCTTTAGTGTTGCAGTGGGGGACAGAAGAGGATTTAGGCCAAGACTAAAAGCATCCAATTCTGAAAGTGACACAAGTGAGATGTGACACTACTGTATGAAAGGACCTAAGACAGAAAAGGAGCGTGGTTAGAAGGAAACCTCTAGAATCCCACCCCCAGGTTCTTCAGTATGACTGGCTGGTGGCAGTCAGCCTGGCACTGCATCGAAGTTTGATCCAGAAGGATGACCACAGGAGTAGCCTTGCTGCTTCAGGACATGAGCTTAGCAGCAGTTATTGGCTCAAGCCCACCTGCTCCCGCCCCACCGAATACCCTGTGGCTAGGGTTAATGGTCGTTCCCAGTCAACAACTATACTGGACCTATCAGGGAGATGAACCTGTCATTCGCCAGCCTCAGAGCTGGAGAACCCTATTTCCCAGCAGCGAGCACCCTACCCCTGTGTCAGGGAATGACAGCTCTCAACACCGTCACCGTCTGGAACAAGCCCTGGCAGCAACGATCTTCCTCCATCAACTCTCTGTTTTTGTTTTTAAAACATGTACTCTTTAAAAATCTATTTGGCATACAGTCATTGTGCTTGGTGATGGATTTCATAATGCCATTTTCATTCAGGTATAACCTATACTTTAGATATATTTTCCCTTATGCCTTCCCCTAGAATAGGGAATGACTTGAAAGCCTAGTGGCAGGGAAGTTACTAAATACATTCAGCTACCTGACAACTCATTTTCCAGCCATAACCTCATAGTACCTGACACTACCTAAACAAGACCATCATAAGAGGAGGAAAAGATCACGACATCAAAATAAAAGAGAGACTGATTGAGATGGGGAGGGGATATGATGGAGAATGGAATTTCAAAGGGGAGTGGGGGGAGGGAGGGTATTACCATGGGATATTTTTTATAATCATGGAATGTTAATAAAAATTGAGAAAAAGAAAAAAGAACTCTATTCAGGGACTGGAGAGATGGCTTTAGCAGTTAAGGCGCTTGCCTGCAAAGCCTAAGGACTCATGCTCAACTCTCCAGATCCCACGTAAGACAGATGCACAAAGGTGAGGCAAGCACAAGGTCACACATGCCCACTAGGTGACACAAGTGTCTGGAGTTCAATTTCAGTGGCTGAGGCCCTGGTGTGCCAATTCTCTCATTCTAAAAACAAACAAAAATAAAATATAAAAAGAAATCTCTTCAGAGGCTGGGACATGATTCAGTGGATAAAACAGTTGCCATTCAAGCCGGTGTAGTTGAGTCCCATCCCCAAGCTCCACATAGAAAGCTGGGTGCTGTGGTGGGCTTCGGTAATGCCAGTATGTTAACGGTGAGACAGGAGAATTTCCCAGAGGGTGGGAAGCTCAGGAAAGTGCAGAATAAAAACAAAACAACATAAGAGAGAAAGAGAGAGAAAGGAAGGAAGGAAGGAAGGAAGGAAGGAAGGAAGGAAGGAAGGAAGGAAGGAAGGAAGGAAGGAAAGAACAACAGTAAGATTAAGAGGAACCCTGTGTCAAAGGGTGTGAAAGGTGAGCACTAACTTCTTAAGTGGTTCTCTGACCTCCTCCACATATGTTGTGGCATGTATATGCCTAAAATCACACACACACACACACACACACACACACACACACACACACACACAGTTTTTTTTTTTAAGAAATCTGTTTGTATATCTAGGAGCATACTATTAAGAAACCCCAAGCCAAAAATGTGTTCATGAATAATGTCAAAAAATAGCTTTTTTTGGTGGGGGGGTGTTGAGGTAGTGTCTCACTCTAGCCCAGGCTGACCTGGAATTTACTATGGAGTCTCAGGGTGGCATCAAATTCACGGCGATCCTCCTACTTCTGCCTCCCAAGTGCTAGGATTAAAGGCGTGCGCCACCACGCCTGGCCAGGAAGTGCTTTTGATAGAATGCTGTTGTCAACAAACACAAAACACTAGCGGTGTGTCGGGCACTAGCAGTGTGCCAGGCACTAGCTTAAGTACTTCAACTTATTTAATTTTCCTAGAAACTTGCACTGGTTTGGATGAATTTCCCCAAAGCTTGTGTATTTAAGGGCTGATTCCCACTCCTGGTGGTAGTGCAGGTGGGAACTTGAGGAAATGGCCTGATGCAAAAAGTTAGGTCATTGAAAGTGTTCTCTTACAGGGGCTATTGGAGCTCTGGGCCCTCTCCTCTCCTCTCCTCTCCTCTCCTCTCCTCTCCTCTCCTCTCCTCTCCTCTTCTCTTCTCTTCTCTCTCTCTTGTTCCTCTGTCATATGCCCACACTTGAAGCTCTGCCTCACCAGAGGTCCCAAACACTGAAGCCTGACCATCCATGGAATGAAACCTACAAAAATGTGAAGCGAAGTACAAAACAGCCCTTTGGGTATTTTATGGCAGTAATGGAAAGCTGACCCACACGCAGCTCTAAGAAAGAAGAATCCTTATTGCCATTAACCTCCCTCGGGAAACTGAGACTTGCAGGTGTTGGGTAAGATGGTCTTTAGCTAATAAGGGGAAGACAAACAAACTCCAGACACGTGCGCCCCCTTGTGCATCTGGCTTATATGGATCCTGGGGAATCAAACCTGGGTTCTTTGGCTTTGCAGGCAAGTGCCTTACCCACTAAGATATCTCTCCAGACCCCTTCCTTTGGTTTTCCAAGATAGGGTCTCACTCTAGCCCAGGCTGACCTGTAGTCTCAGGCTGGCCTCAAACTCACAGAGATCTTCCTACCTTGGCCTCTGGAGTACTGGGATTAAAGACATGTGCCACCACACCCAGCTTTATAGAACATGTTTTTACCCATCTTTTCTAGTTAGGCTTTTGGGAGTTTGCTATTATGAATGATGGTTCTATGAATATTAGAGTGGATGTCTCTCTATTCTATTCTGCAAGTCTTCCCAGCTAATAGAGACATACCCAAGGATACTGGGTCTTAGAGCATGGTAGATGCTGCCAAAAAGAGTTCTAAAGGTGGTTATACCAATTTACAATCTGTATTAGTCACTATGACCATCACTGTGACAAAGCATCTGACAAAAGCAACCTAAGGAAGGAAGGTTTATTTCTGGTGCAGTTTGAGGGTGCAGTCCATTATGGTAGGGATTCACCGTGGTGGGACCCTGAAGCTAGTCATCTTCAGTCCATGTCAGGAGGCAGAGAGGAATGAAGGCTCTTCTCAGTCAGCACGCCCCCCACATTTGGTCCCAGACCCCAGCCCATGGCACGGCGCTGCCCCCATCTGGGGTGGGTCCTTCCCACCTGGCTTAACCTAATCTATAAAAGCCCTCACAGACATGCCAAGAGATGCTTCCATGGTGATTCTAAATCCTGTAAAATGGACAATGAACATTAACCATCCCACAATCCTATCTCCCTACTTTTTCTTTCTTTTTTTTTTTTTTTTTTTTTGAGGTACGGTCTCACTCTAGCTCAGGCTGAGCTGGAATTCACTATGTAGTCTCAAGATGGCCTTGAACTCTCAGCGATCCTCCTGCCTCTATCTCCCAAGTCCTGGGATTAAAGATGTGCACCACCATGTCTGGCGTATCCCCCTCCTTTTCATTTCTTTGCGAAAACTTCCTGTTTATTCTTTTGTTTACAGGGGTGCAAAGAGATCAAAATGCCAGACTTGTCATGAAGCAAGCTCCTTGCATTTTGCCACTTGTCTTTAAAAAGAGAAAGAGCAACGGAGGGCTGGGGAGACGGTTTAGAGGATCAAGCACCTGTTGCACCAGGTGGGCACTGGAGTTTGGATCCCCACTACCCACATAAATGCCAGGTGGGCTTGGTGGCCCACCTCTAATCTGAGCTCACGGAAGGCAGACACTGAAGATCCCTGGGGCAGGCTGGTGAGCTAGGCTGGCTGAGTCAGCAAGCTCTGGGTTCAAGGGTCAGACTCTGCCTCAGTAAACCAAGTGGAGAGTGAGCCAGGAAGACACCCGATGTCAACCTCTGACCTCCAAGTGCAGATGCACACACATGTGCACAGCACACACAAACACGTGTGTCCCCCCCCAAAGCGGGGAAGGGTATAAAGAAGAAAAAAGGGGGGAAAGGAATAGAGGAGGCTTGACTGGACACATGACTCCACTTCATAAAGATGCCCCTTCCATAGTGACGATGCCCTGAACTTGTCACCTGCACACTGTGGGAAGCCCACCGCTTACCACAGTTAGTGCCACACTGCTTCATAGCACAAGAGAAGCCAGGGCACAAGAGGTAATTGAGGACTTAAATAAAGTGCATATCTGTCACTGGGTCACCCTGGTCACTTTTTTTTTGAAGTAGACTGACCTGGAATTCACTATGTCGTCTCAGGGTGGCCTTGAACTCATGGCAATCCTCCTACCTCTGCCTCCCGAGTGCTGGGATTAAAGGCGTGCGCCACCATGCCCGGTTTACCCCAGTCACTTTTTAATGTGTACATCGTAGAGCTGAAAAGCCCCATGTAAATTATTTGGGGTGCCTAGGGAGTGGGATAAAGACATGCAATAGTCTTACAAGACACCGTTTCTAGTCGTTAGGATCTGGTCCCTTCTGTTATGAGTAGGTGGCAGATGCATGACGGCTTTTACCTTGATGAATTACAGTTTCCTTTGCCATTGCTGAGAATATTATAGCGTCGCTGCATCTGAACACCGACAGCAATTTATAACATGTATGAGTCACCACGGGAGAGACACAGCCTACAAGTCATCTCAAAGTCCACAAGTATCCTTCTCCAAGGGTATGAGCTAAGCCTGAGCTGGTTCCTAGGCAGATGTAAATGCCGGCTGAATGCACGAAGACACTCCCTTTTCTGATAGGCAAGTTCTTAGTTTACTGAGACTCTACATGCCACACACTGTGCTGGAGACATGGTACCTACCTACCCTTAAGAGTCTCACAGTCTACACAGTAGAGAAAGAGAAACACAAGGAAAATTACAGCCAATCTGATATGATGTCTGATGGCAAGGGCAGGGCCTGAGAAGCAACAATTCTGATATCTGAACACACACTTGGTGGAGTATCAGTTACCAAGAGGAAGAGCAGTAGAACTTTGGAAATAATTGCAAACAAAAGCTGCATTAGGGAGATGGCTCATCAGTTAAACGCACTTGCTTGAAAAGCCTGCCAACACAGGTTCAATTCCCCAGTATCCACCTAAAGCAGATGAACAAAGTGGTGCATGCATCTGGAATTAGTTCATGGTGGCAAGAGGTCCTGGCGCACCCATTCTCATTCTCCCTCTTTCTTTCTGCTTGCAAATAAATAAATGCACTTTTTCCCCCTCAAAAAGCTTTGGGACAGGGCTATGGTTCAGTGGTAGAGTGCTTCTTTAAACATGTGCAAGGCCCTGGGTTCCATCTCCAGTACTGAAAAAGCAAAGCCTTTAGATGCCTAAGGAGACCGAGAGCCCTCTAGACACAGGCAATGTGTTATGAAGGAACGAGTCCTTCAACTCCTAAGAGCAAAAGCAAGCAGTTCCACGTGCAAATCTGGCTCCTGGTAGTGCCTTACACGTCCTGTCTGCTTGGAGGTTGCTATAGCCCAGGGGCTTTCCCGGGCCTGTCTCAAGAGAGAGGTAGACCGCAGAATCTCTGCAAAGCTTCTCCTCCTCCTCCTTCCCCTTCTTTTCTTCGTTTTTAAAAATATTTTATTCATTTACTTATTTTGAGAGAGCAAAAGAGAGAGAGGAAGAGAGAGAGAGAGAGAGAGAGAGAGAGAGAGAGAGAGAGAGAGAGAGAGAATGAGCATGCCAGGGCCTGCAGCCATTGAAAATGAACTTCAGATGCATGTGACACCTTGCACATCTGGCTTATGTGGGTCCTGGGGAATTGAACCTGGGTCCTTAGGCTTCATAGGCAAGTGCCTTAACTATTAAGCCATCTCTCCTGCCCCTTTTTTTCTTTTTTGAAGCAGGTAACTTTTTTTTCAAGCTGACCTGGAACTCACTTTGTCGCCCAGGCTGGCAATGGAGCCTTTCTTGGCTCTGGGTTGGCATAGCTTGGGTGTTAGAGCACCAGACATTCAACAGTTACCAAAATGCCCCAAAGCCAATGAATGTAGAATTCTTTATCCCCTCATCCATAGAACGGTGAATGAAGACAGACGGAGGGCATGCCAAGAAAGGTACGCAAGGTTCATTGAGGAGAGAGAACAAAACTCCCCACAGAGGTCAGGGAGGAGACTTGAAGAGTTGCCAACAGGCACTTGGGACCATAGCAGCTTATATAGATTTGGGATGAGTCCAAGTGGTGCCTCATATGGAAATTAGACAGGTACAGATCATGATAGGTCTATATATATACTCCCAGGAGTCTCCAATTGGTGGAGAGGTGAGGTGAGATTGTGCAGGCTTAAGAGTAACTGGCTAAAAATTTAAGGAAGTCAGGAAGTGGGCAGCCTGCCAAAATTTTAAGGAGGTTGTGGCCACAGGAAATAGGGAGAGCAATAGGCAAAGGCAGGTGGCCAGCTGCGTGCTGATGGATCAGCGTCAGCTATCCTGACAAATGAGGCCTTTCTCTCCTTGAGGGCCTGCGGCCCTGGCTACAAAGTGAGCTAGCTACCTTGCTCATAATCTCCATTCTGGACAATGGCCTGGGGATGTGTGTTTAAGCGAAGACATGACACTCCACTCCTTTCTTCTTTTTTTTTTTTTAATTTTATTTATTTATTTGAGAGTGAGAGAGAGAGAAAGAGGCAGAGAGAGAGAGAGAGAGAGAATGGGCATGCCAGGGCTTCCAGCCACTGCAAACAAACTCCAGATGCGTGTGCCCCCTTGTGCATCTGGCTAACGTGGGTCCTGGAGAATCGAGCCACGAACCAGGGTCCTTAGGCATTGCAGGCAAGCGCTTAACCACTAAGCCATCTCTCCAGCCCCACCCCTTTCTTCTTATTATTTACTTTTTTATTTTAGAGAAAAAGAGAGAGAATTGGTGCCCCAGGGCCTCAGCCATTGCTATTGAACTCCAGGTGATTGCGCACCTAGTGGGCATGCATGACCTGTATTTACCTCACCTATGTGCTTCTGGCTTACATGAGATCTGGAGAGTCAAGCGTGGGTCCTTAAGCTTTACAGGCAAGCGCCTTAACCACTAAGCAATCTCTCCAGCCCAAGACTCCCCTCTTTTTAATGCTCTAGTGTTAACAGTGCAAAGGGATTCCAAGACCACCCTAGTGTTAGGTTTGGAACATACAAAACCACAAAAGCAGTTTCTATTTTGGCCCCAAAATTTTATTAACACCAACAAGGGCGTGGCAGGGTTTATAACACAGAATGTAGGGAGGGATCTCTGACCCACCTAGTAAGAGGAAGAAAGGGTTTTAATGTCTTCTTGTGGGGAAGTAGGGAGGGAAGGGTCTTACACTGTGTTGAATAGGGTGTTGGGCTGACACTGTATGTGGTGTTGGCTATACATGGAGTGGGAATTTTGCTGGAGCCATAGCAAATGTGTGGACGGTGGGCTTTTGAGCCCTTGTTTGGGGTCTACAGGTGCTAGTTCACAGGAAGGAGCTGTTTTCCTCCCACTCAGGTACAGTAGGGTCTGGGAATTTCCATAATAGAAGGTGGTGAGTTTAAGATCCCAGATCTAGGCTGGAGAGATGGCTTAGCGGATAAGGCCCTAGCCTGTGACACCTAAGGACTCATGTTTGACTATCCAGATCCCACATGAGCCAGACACACAAAGGTAAGGCAAGTGCAAGGTCCTACATAGCCACTAGGTGGCACAAATGTCTGGAGTTCGAATGCAGCGGCTGAGACCCTGGCACACCAATTCTGTCTCTCTCTAAAAAAAAAAAAAGAGCCCAGATCTAGTCTGAGCTTACTTAAAGGGAGGGGTAAAAACACCTCTTTGAAACCTGTTTCTTCATAGGAGACAGCTTCCTCTGGGACTCAGATCAGGTCCAGAGTGGATGAGGGAAGAGTTGGAGCGCAAAGAGAGGCTCTGAAATCTTTCCCCCTAGGCCGGGTGCATGGGGCAGCATCTCATCACATACTGCCTTCTACCATCCTCAGATCACAGCATCTAAAAGTAGATGCACGTGGGCTGGAGAGATGGTTTAGCTGTTAAGCGCTTGCCTGTGAAGCCTAAGGACCCCGGTTCGAGGCTCGACTCTCCAGGACCCACGTTAGCCAGATGCACAAGGACGCATCTGGAGTTCGTTTGCAGTGGCTAGAAGCCCTGGCACACCCATTCTCTCTCTCTCTCTCTGTCTCTCTCTCTCTCTCTCTCTGCCTCTTTCTCTCTCTGTCACTCTCAAATAAATAAATTAAAAAAAAAAGTAGATGCACATGAACTGAGATCTGACGCAGGCACAATCAAGTCTCCCCTCCACGGGGTGTGAACCTTGATCATCAAGCAGTGACCATCAACATGAAGCCCTTGGAGAGAAAAGGGCCCGTGAAGAGGATGTGTGGGAGGCAAAAGAGGCCACTGGTGACTTGACCTTCATAAAGTGTGCTGGACTCGGTATTTGTATCTTTTCTCTAAGTATCTGTTTTCTGACTTAAAAAGTAACCAGCAGCTTGCAGGGCTAAGGGAACATCCATAATGAAGGAGAAGTGTGAGGTTAAGACACTGCAATTATAGAGAGCAAAGGGTGATTTGGACTCACAGTATTTTAAAAAATTTATTCATTTATGAGAGAAAAAGAGAGAAAGAGAATGGGCATGCCAGAACCTCCAGCCACTGCAAACAAACTCCAGACACATGCGCTACCTTGTGCATCTGGCTTTTGTGGGTTCTGGGGAATCGAACCTGGGTCCTTTGGCTTTGCAGTCAAACACCTTAGCAGCTAAGCCATCTCTCCAGGCCCTGGGCGCACAGTTTTGTAAGTTTCCATCCTTAGTCAGTTTGCCCCATTGCTTTGGGCGGGTGCTGAGGCAGCGTGGCATGGAGGTGGGGGGACCACGAGGGAGAAAAGCAGCTTACCTCAGGTCAGAATCCCAAAAAAAATGGGGTCCCACAATTTCCTTCAAGGGCAAATTCTGGCATCATAGAGACCTGGCATTGGGCACCACTCCATTTTAAGGTCTCACCACCTTTCAATAGTGTCACCCCTGGGCCAAGCATTCAGCACATGGCAGTTAGGACACCCAGTATAAAAAATATGAAGTAGGATGTGCTGTTCTGGAAAAAATGACGGCAGCATTAAAAAAAAAATCTGTGAAATAAGGGTGAGGGTGGAGAAGAAGCTAACATTTATGAGTATCATGAGGAGAGGCTGCCCTTAGCTTCGTGTCCGTGCTGGGAAGTCAGAGACTAAAAGCTGGTCACTGTCCTGTTGCAGCAGAAAGATCAGACAGAAAGACACCGAAGGAGGAAGCAAACCGTGCACCAGAACTCAAGATTCTTGCCTCCCACAGTGCCGCAGCAGAGCAAGGAGACCCGCAGAATTACAGTCTGATGCTCCTACGGGAACCTCAGTCTTAGACACACTGGTTCTCATGGTGCAGGAGGGGCGGGCAGCATATGAGTGGGAGAAAGACTGCTTGTGTCTGGGACCAGAGAAGGCTTCTCCAAGGAGGTTACACTCAGACAGATCTCCAAAGATGCATGGGAACTTACTGGTTTGAGGTGAGGGGAAGAAAATCCCCAGCAGAGGAAGAGAAAGTATAAGCTAGGGCTGGAGAGATGGCTTAGCGGTTAAGGCACGTGCCTGCAAAGCCAAAGGACCCAGGTTCAGTTCCCCAGGACCCATATAAGCCAGATGCACAAGGGGACGCATGTGTCTGGGGTTCGGTTGCAGTGGCTGGAGGCCCTGGCATGCCCATTCTCACTCTCATTCTCTCTCTCACTCTGTGTCTGCCCCGCTCTCTCTCGTGCTCTCTCAAATAAATAAATAAATAAATAAATATTTTTTTAAAAAAAAGAAAGAATAAGGTAGCAGAATGGACAGAGATGTGGCTACCCTTTGAAAATATTTATCTACTATATGACGGAAGTAATGTTTTGTTTCCCGAAGACAGAGAACAAGTGAGGAGGGAAAACATTCTCTGGGTAACGTGCTGATGTGTAATTAGTGGCTGGCTGTGCAGTACATAGCAGAAATACCACTGATCTGGCTCAGAGTGGAATCATGTTGCCATGGAATAAACCCTCAGTGAAGACCAGTGTCCTTCAAGTTTGCTGAGGTCTGTGGAGTGAAGGGAAGCATCTGCAGTTGTGATGTTTCCGTCTAAAGCAGTTTGTTTATTTTATTTATCTATTTATCTTATTTGAGATAGAGAACAAGACAGAGAAGGCAGAATGAGCACACCAGAGCCTTCAGCCACTGCAAATGAACTCCAGATGCATGTGCCACCTTATGCATCTGGCTTACGTGGGTCCTGGGGAATCGAACCTGGATCCTTTAGCTTCACAGGTACACGCCTTAGCAGCTAAGCCATCTCTCCAGCCCTAACGCTGTTTTTTTTTTTTTTTTTTTTTTTTTTTTTCTGAAGGTGATAAAGGCAAGAGAATTAAGCCAGGCGTGGTGACCCACACCTTTAATCCCAACACTCAGGGAGCAGAGGTAGGAGGATCACTGTGAGTTCAAGGCCACCCTGAGACTACATAGTGAATTCCAGGTCAGCCTAGACTACAGCAAGACCCTGCCTCGAAAAACCAAATATAAATACATAAATAAAAAATAAATAAAGCAAGAGAATTATCACTTGCTCTATATGGTACGAACATAAACAATGATAAGTGAATTTTCTTGAAGGAAAAAGAGCAAGTTTAATGGTTGTCCCAGTCCCAGGAAAAGCCAAAGTTGACAGAGAAGTTTGCTTCATTGGCTGGAACTTAGTTCCAAGGTGGGACCTCCAAAGTCTGGTACTCTGCTGGGGATGATCAGCATGTGCATGTGTGGAATTCTTGCCCAGAATCCTGTGTGTGATTACCATCCCTATGCAGGCCCAAGACGTCCTTCATCTCCTAACCGGCAAGGTCCTCTCACTGTTGGCCCAGAGGAAGCCAGGGGGCTTTTAAAATGCGTGGCGGCGCATGCCTTTAATCACAGCACTCTGGAGGCAGAGGTGGGAGGATGGCCATGAGCTCAAGGCCACCTGTGCTATTGTGATGATTATTGACTTGTTAAGTGGTTGCATGTTTGATCAATAATATGGCACATCTAATCCAGTATGGCTGTTAAGAAACTTCCATGTAGAGAGTACTGTGGTTTGAACGTAAGCACTTGTTTTCCAGCTGGTGGTGCTGTTTGGGAAGGCTGTGAAACCGTTAGGAGGTGGAGACGGGCCAGGGGAAGTGGGTCACTGGGGGGGGCCATGAGGGCTTGCAGATCTACTTCCTGTTCAGCCTCTGCTTCCTGATTATGAGCACAATGTGACCAGCTATGCTGCTGTAAAGGGAGGTGGAGCTGCGCTCAAGACCATCTCCCTGGAGTGCTTTTGTCTGCATGTATAGATAGATCATATGACTTGTCTCCTTTAGTCCCATGCTGGGATGGTAGTAATCTATTCTTAAATGTGGAAGCAACCTTTCACATCTGGGAAAAAAATGTCACCATTGCTGAATTCAATTTGCTAATACACTTCAAGATTTTCATTGGTATTTATGAAGAATACTGGTCTGAAGTTCCTTTTGTTTGGTTTTGGCATCATCATAGTAAAGGGAACTGAGAAGCTTTCCCTCTTGTATTTCCCGAAAGAGGGTCAGGTAGACACGGTGCTGATTAGTTTTCAAATATTTGGTAGAATTATCCAGTGGAACTGTGGTGGTTTGATTCAGGTGTCCCCCATAAACTTGGGTGAATGCTAGATCTCCAGCTGATGAATATTTGGGAATTAATGCCTCCTGGAGGGAGTGTATTGTTGGGGCGGGCTTTGGGTTTTATAGCCAGTTTCCCCTTGCCAGTGTTTGGCTTACCCTCCTGTTGCTGTGGTCCACCTTATGTTGGCCAGGGCATGATGTCCACCCTCTGCTCATGCCATCGTTTTCCCCTGCCATCGTGGTACTTCCCTTCGAGCCTGTAAGCCAAAATAAACCTCTTTTTCCCAGAAGCTGCTCTTGGTTGGGTGATTTCTACCAGCAATGTGAACCGGACTGCAACAGGAACAAACTGGGCTTAAAAGTTATTATGAGTTGCAAAACTATGAACACAGTATCTTTGATAGATACGTTTTTCAAACAATAAATTTCATATTCCTACTTTTCTTTTTTTCTGCCTTTTTTTTTTTTAAAAAAAGATGTTTATTTATTAGAGATAGAGTGAGAATGGGCACACCAGGGCCTCTAGCTACTGCAAATGAACTCCAGACGTATGTGCCACCATATGTATCTGGCTTATGTGGGACCTGGAGAAGCAAATCTGGGTCCTTAGGCTTCGCAGGCAAACGCCTTAACTGCTAAGCCATCTCTCCAGCCCCATATTTCTACTTTTCAAGGAAATGGAGTTGTTTTGGAATATTTGTTTATTATCCCCTTGGCATTTGCAGGGTCTGAGATGATATACTTTCATTCCCGATACAGTAATTTGAGTCTTCACTGATTTCCTTTCAGGCTCCTGATAGGTTTGTCAATGGTATTGACAAGAGCCAGCTGTTTGTTTAATGGAGACTTTTTATTGCCTTTTTATTCAGTGCATTGATTTCCGCTTCTTGTCCTGGCTCTGGGTGTGTTTTATGTTTCTTTCTTAGTTGTCTCTGTGGGTGCACAGGATGCTGAGTATGTGTGCTGCCGATTTCTGGCTCTGCACCCCTTTAGTTGCAGCCCCCAAGTTTTTTTTTCCCAAAAGATAATTTTTTTTTTCCCCTGAAGACCTCCTCTTAATACTTTGATTATTCAGAAGTGGGTTGTATTTGAAGATTCTACTCTTTGTTATTGATTTCCAGTTGATTCTGATTCTACTTAAGTTCCCACAAGACAGATTTTTATTTATTTTCTTTAAGAGCGATAGAGACAGAAGGAGGCATATAGATAGATAGATAGATAGATAGATAGATAGATAGATAGATAGATAGAGAATGGGTGTGCCAGGGCCTCCAGCCATTGCATACTAACTCCAGACATGTGCGCCCCCTTGAGCATCTGGCTAACGTGGGTCCTGAGGAATAGAGCCTCTAACTGGGGTCTTTAGGCTTCAAAGGCAAGAGCTTAACCGCTAAGCCATCTTTTTAGCCCACAAGACAGATTTTATATTATTTTGATTTTGAAAAAAATACTGTCTTGTAGCCCAGAATATAATATACTTTGTCACGTGCTATTTTTGGAGTGAAGTGTAAAAACGTCACTTAGAGCCTGTATTGTTGAGTTCTTCCATTTGCTGATTTTCTGTCGGCCTCATCAGTCTTTTGTATTTAATTTCTTCACCATTAAATAAAACTATAGATGTATTGAAATGAAAGTCTACTTTTAAAATAATTAATGAAGTGCTCTTTAGGTCCACCGCAGAACTGTATACAAGGGGTAGAGTTACCATGACCCTGAGGCTCTCTTCGAAGATGGGGGCCACGTTAGAGGACGTGTGTCCTTGGGCAGCATGTTCTTTAAGAGTATGTCTTGTATCTGGGCCCATCCCCTGCTTCCAGGGTGTCGCGAAGTGAACCATGATGAATACATCTTGTGCCTGGGTCCTCACTCCCCCAATTCCAGGGTGCCACAAGATGAACCATGAAGAGCATATTGTGTGTCTGAGTCTTCCCCCCTCTCTCTGTTCCAGGATGTCATGAGGTGAGCCACTTTACTTCCCCACAGTGGTGGTTTGATTCAGGTGTACCCCGTAAACTCAGGTGTTCTGAATGCTAGGTTCCCAGCTGAGACTTGGGAATTAACGTCTCCTGGAGGCAGTGTATTGTTGGGGGCTGGCTTATGGGTATCATAGCCAGTTTCCTCTTGCCAGCGTTTGGCATGCTCTCCTGTTCCTGTTGCCTACTCTCTGCTCATGCCATTATTTTGCCTGCCATCATGGAGCTTCCCCTCGAGCCTATAAACCAAAATAAACTTTTTTTTTTCCCCACCAGCTGCTGGTGGTTGGGTGATTTCTGCCAGCAATGTGAACCTGACTGTAACAGTAATGTTGGTAACTGAGGAGTGGTGTCATCTGCTGCTATACACCTGACTGTGTGGTTTTGTTCCTTTTGAAGCTGATTTCCAATAGGAACGTAGATAAACTTGAAACTTTGGCCTAACAAACATCTTGCAGTGCTGTAAGTACAGCTTGATGGATTATTCAGAGTTGCAAGAGCTGAATGCAGAAAGAACTATGGAGTGTGAGATTTGGCTTATGAGGGCGAAAAGCTTTGTCTGGACTGGGATAGAAGCAGTTTGTGTGAGAGGCTTACTGTTGTGCCTGTGTCCTGAGAAGTTGTGCAGGGCTGCATTGCATAGAAATGGACTGGTGTGAGCAGAGGGATATGGCACAGAAAGAAGTCTTCAGGCCAAAATCGCTGCCTGTTCAGCTGCAATTGTATGAAAGATTAAAACCATTGAGATTGGGCCAGCTGACCTGCACTGGGACAACAGAAAGAATACAGTCTTTTCAAGGGGCCTGAATGCTGAAGGAGTGTCCTGTTCTTCAATGCTTTATTCCACCCTGGGTTAACAAACTGGCACCCCACCTGGTATTATGGAGTATAAGAAATGCAGGAAAAAGAGGGCATTGAGTTTGCAATGCAGTTTTGTGTTTTGGAAATAGCATGGGCAGTGTGAAGCAGATTTGCTGTATGCCTGCATGGAGACCCGATGGAACCATGAGGATGAAAAATAGGTTGCAGTGGAGACCCAATGGAGGTGCCAGGACCACAAGATAGCAGCCAAGGAGAGCTGCTGGCCCTGGATGTAGTTTTCCAGGACTGTGAGTAGCCTAGCTGGAGGGGCGGAATTGGAATAACAGAGACTTGTTGCTGGTTAGAATTACTGGACTTGGAGACTTGTCACTGGCTAGAGTTTTTGGACTTGGAGCTACAATTTAATGTTCACCCTGTTTAAATTTTGTATTGGTTAAATATTTCTTTGCTATGTCCAATGCCATCTTTTGCAGTGTGAATATGTATTCTGGGCCATTATGCTTTTTTGGGAGGATTTTTTTTTTTTTTTTTGGTATTATGGCTCAATTAAAAGATCTTGGATTATGGGGATGTTTGAACATCATTAGGATTGATTAAAAAAAAAAAACAAAACTATGGGTACTCTTCAAGTTGTACTGAATGCATTCCATTTACATCATGGATGTTTATCAGCTTATGGACACCAAGGGTGGCCTGTGGTGGTTTGATTCAGGTGTCCCCCATGAACTTAGGTGTTTTGAATGCTAGGTCCCTAGATGATGGCCATTTGGGAATTAACACCTCCTAGAGGCAGTGTGTTGTTGGGGGTGGGGTTATGGGTATTAAAGTCGGCTTCCTCTTGCCAACATTTGGCATACTCTCCTGTTGCTGCTGTCCACCTAATGCTGGCCAAGAGGTGATGTCCACCTTCTGCTCATGTCGTCGCTTTCCTCTGCCATCATGGAGTGTCCCCTCTAGTCTGTAAGCCAAAATAAACCTTCTCTTCCCACAAACTGCTTTTGGCCGCGTGATTTCGGCCCGCAATGCGAACCCAACTGCACCACCCACCATGAAGCTCTCCCTCACCATGGGGCCAGAGGTCATGGTGCTGAGTGACCAGGTTTACTATTTCTGCCATTCTTCTCAGGTATTTTGTCAAAGCAGTGGAAAGCTAACGAGTATCCTGTTCAGCTTCCTCATTGTGAACATCCACAAGGGTTGCTGATACACCACAAATGGTTACAGTTGATGAAAATGCCCGATACATAATCACCTACAGCCCATAATTGAGGTTTCTTGACACTGCATATTCCATGGCTTTTGCTTAATGTGTAATGATACATATCCACCATTACAGCATCATACAGACTTGTATCATTTATCTAAGACCCTTGACACTCCACTTGCTTATCCGTCTAACCATGGGTACTTTACTGTCTCCATAGTTTCGTCTTCCCACCACCTTTGGTGCCATTTTTTTTTTTTTTTTTTTGCATAGATGTACCAAAGTATATCCAACTTATGTATTCATTAGTCTTCTAAAGATCTTAGCTGCATCCCAATTTTAGCAGTGATGGTTAAAGCCACCATAAACATCTGCATGTAGGTGTTTTTGTGTCTGCAGAACTTTTCACTTCTCTTGTGTAAATATGAAAATGCGTGGGCACTGGGTTTCATTTTACTAAGAAACTGGTACGAGGCTGTAGCATTCTGCATGGCCACTAGCAGCAGGCAAGGGTTCCCACTTAGTGTCTAGTGTTTTGGCACTTCTCGTCTGTGGTACCTTGCTTTCCTTGGCAGCTCCCCCATGACGCAGGCTATCTCCATATGCTCACTTGCCAGCTGCCCATGGTTTTCAGTGATATGTAGACTTAGGTGTTCGGCTTGCTCTTCTCTTTCATTCCTTTCTTGCCTTCCCTTTCACCTCCCCAACTCTGCTCCTCTTGTCCCTTCCTTCTGGGCCTTCTACACATGAGGCCAGTGCTTTACCACTGTGGTATGGATACTCCCAGTACTTTTTGGCCATTTTTAAAATCGCATTGTTCTTTTTTTTTTTTTTTAATGTAGGGTCTTGTTCTAACCCAGGCTAACCTGGAACTCACTATGTGGTCTCAGACTGAGCTAGTAAGACTGTACCTCAGGGAAAAAATAAATAAAAATATAAAAAATAAATAAAAATATATGTGTGTGTGTGTCTCTCTCACACACACATATCTCACTTGTGATCCTCTTTAGGCACTATACACACCTTTTTCTTCCCCCTAATTTTTTTGAGGCAAGATTTCTCTGGCATTGAACTTGCCTAATTAGGTTAGAAGGGCTGGCCAGCGAGCTCCAGTGATTCAGGTATCTCCACTTTCCCAGCATTGGAATTACACATGTGTATAGCACCATGCCTCACTTTTTAATTGTTTTTAATGTGGGTTCTCAAGCTTACAAGGCAAGCACTTTACTGAATGAGCTACTCCCCAACCCATAAAACATATTTAAAAATTTTAATTTTAAATCTGCAGCTATATTTTTAATTTATCTTCAATAAACATTTGGAAATTGTGAGGTTTATTGAACTTACTCATATTTTAAGAAATTATTTGCAAGCAGAGAGAGAAAGAGGAGACAGACAGACAGAATGGGAACATCAGAGACACCAGCCACTGCAAACGAACTCCAGATGCATGTGCTGTTTGTGCACCTGGGGAATTGAACATGGATCCTTTGGCTTCAAAGGCAAATGTCTTAACTGCTAAGCCATCTCTCCAGCCCCTTTTTAAAAAAAAGTTTATTTAAAATAATTTTTTTAAAGTTTTATTTGTTTGCAAGCAAAGAGAGAGAGAGAGAAGACAGACAGACATAGAGAAGAACTTATTCATATTTTAACTTTCTTATCTACCAAGGTTTCTCCTTTTTTTCAAGGTAGTGTCTCACTTTAGCCCAGACTGACCTGGAATTTACTATATACTCTCAGGGTGGCCTCGAACTCACAGCAATCCTCCTACCTCTGCCTCCTGAGTGCTGGGATTAAAGGTGTGTGCCACCACAACCAGCTTGGTTTTTTCTTTTTAATATGTTCTCTGGCTTTCCTGTTTTGAGACTAATAATTTCTGCTGTACTTCTGAAGACTATTTTTTTTCTTTTCATAATTTTTATTAACATTTTCCATGATTATAAAAAGTATCCCATGGTAATATCCTCTGCCCCCACTTTCCCCTTTGAAATTCCATTCTCCATCATATTACCTCGCCATCTCAATCATTGTACTTACATATATACAACACCAACCTATTAAGTCTCCTCCCTTCCTTTCTCTTCCCTTTATATCTCCTTTTTATATTTAGGGTACTTTAAAGAAGGTCTAAGGAGAAGGAAGTAGTTTTGTTCAAATTGCCACTGAATATATAACACAACAACTTAAGTGGTCTCAAGTTTTAGGTTTAGATTTTGCCTTAGATAGAACACAGAGGATCCAGGTGTGGTGGCTCATGTCTTTAATCTCAGCACTAGGTAGGCTAAGATAGGATAACCATGAGTTTGAGGCCAGCATGGGATACATAGTGAGTTCCAGGTTGGCCTGAGCTAGAGTGGGACCATGCCTCAAAAAAAAAAAAAAAAAAAAAAAAAGGGAGGAGGAGGACGTGACAGAAGAAGCTTTCTAACTTCTGCAGTATTCAGAACTGAAGGAGCAGACTTTAGCTCATCACTGGCAGCATTCAGGTAAAGGCAGCATGACTATGGAGGAGGACCAATGTCTTTTAAGGGAGGTTCGTGTGGATTACCTGTGAAATTTCAGTGCACTTTATGGCTTAATGTATTGATGTGATGCCAAATGATGTATCCCCTAATGATCTTTAAAGCAAATATACACAGAAGCCTATACTCTCATTCTCCAAAAGTATAAAAGTTTTTGAGCTATTTGCTAAAGCCTATTTTTGCTGTGAGTTCTGCATTGACAGTTATCTTTCAGCATTTGCGTAATGTTCTGGCATTTCCTTCCAGCCTTCAGAAATTCTGAAAAGAAATCCTTGTTGTTTTACAATGTGTCCGGTTCCAAGACTTTTTCTTTGGATTTAGTTTTCGGAAGTTTGACTACGTTTGTTTTGTACTTGGAGGTATTCTATCTGAGCCCGGGACACAGTATCTAACATGCACAAAGCCCTGAGCTCAGTCTCCAGCAGCATCAGGAAACACTGTTCAGCTTTTTAAAATAAATTGGTTTATCTCATTTGTTGCTTTGGGAAACTTGTAGAACTGTTGCTCTGAACACTTTTTCAACCCCTACCTTCTTTCTTTTTTAAGTTAGGGTCTTGTTCTAGTCCTGGTATAGTGGTTTGAGTCAGGTGTCCCTTATAAACTTAGAGGTGTTCCCCAGCTGATGGCAATTGGAAATTAACGCTTCCTGGAGGCTGTGCATTGTTGGGGGGGGGGCTTATGGGTATTAAAGCCAGTTTCCCCATGCCAGTGTTTGGCACAGTCTCCTGTTGCTATGGTCCACCTTATGTTGGCCAGGCCTGATGTCCACCCTCTGCTCATGTTGTTTCCCCTGCCATTGTGGAGCTTCCCCTTGAGCCTGTAAGCCAAAATAAGCACCCCCCCCCCCGCCCCCAGCTGCTCTTGGTTGGGTGATTTCTACGAGCAATGTGAACCGAACTGCAATACCTGGATTCAGTATGTAGTCTCAGGCTGGCCTTAAACTCACAGCGATCCACCTACCTCTGCCTCCCAAGTGCTGGAATTAAAGTGTGCTCCACCATCCTCGGCTTCAGGTTTTTCAAGACATACTGATTTGAAAAATGTCTTAGATGAACTGTTTAAAAAAATTTACTTTTATTTAAGAGGGAGAAAGGCAGATAGGGAGAGAGCGAATGAAGGGACAATGGACACACTAGGGCCTCCAGCCACCCCGGTGCACGTGTCCCCATGTATCTGGATTACATGGGGACTGGGGAATCAAACTCGGGTCCTTAGGCTTTGCAGACAAGCACCTTAAGTGCCAAGCCATCTCTCCAACCTCCCTGGATGAACTTCTTAATAATTTGGAAGTGGGTAATGGACAGGAATATAGTAAAAGACTAGCTGTAAGTTAATAAATGTAGAATATGAGTAATGTGCATATGGAAATTCATCATTCTATTTATCTTTGTGTATGCCTGAAATTCTTAAAAACAAAATTTCCTATTAAGTAAAATTACTGGATCTAAGTAGTAACATTATAGGATCTTTTTTTTTAACATTATAGGATCTTATAATCTGTATTCCTTTTAGAGTATAAAGTCAATAACAGGGATCCTATTTGTCAGTCACAATTAATTACTGCCTGACTTGAAAGTGACTAGACCCAGGCTTGATCACTGGTGCTCGCATAAATGAATAAATGAATGAATGAATGAATAAATGAGTGACTAGTATAAAACTGCACATTTATCAAGTAAAAGAGGTGTTGATTTGTAAAATGCATCTTAATGCTTTAAAAATATTTTATTTATTTGACAAAGAGGCAGGGGGAGGGAGGAAAGCGGGGAAAGAATGGGCACACCAGGGCCTCCAGCCCCCACAAATGAACTCCAGATGCATGCACTACCCTGTCCATCGGGCTTATATGGGTCCTGAGGAATGGAACCTGGGTCCTCTGGCTTTGCAGGCAAGCGCCTTAACCACTCAGCCATCTCTCCAGCCCTGCACCTTAATTTTATGAATCATCAAGAGTAAGTACTGCCAATTGTGATGTGTCAATTTTTCTAAGTACTTTGATGTCAGGGATGTTGTGTGAAAAAGTGTTCAACCATGCAAGTGAAATCAAATGAATACTGAAATCACATGAGGTCAAGATTGTGGTTCTGTCTCTGTACACGTGAAAGGCCAGAATCAGACTACAGTTTTAGGTTTTTGTCAATTCTAATGAATATGTTTTTGTCTAAATACTGAAATTATATATCTAAGTTTATAGGATAATCTTACAAACATCAATAGGAAACAATAATCTAACATGATGGTCTCTCTCTTTTTTTTTTTAATCCTCCAAGTCCCCAAAGTTTGAACAATTTTGATACTAGGAGAAATTTATCTATGAAGCTAATTTTCTTCACTGTTTACTGACTGAATTTGTGCCGTTCAAACTGTGGTACAGCTAAAACAAAAAACCTGACCTTTGATTCGGGATGTGTGAACTCAATATAGGGAATTAAACATTTCAATAAAGGGATCATGGGATCACATTTTATCCTTGGAGCTACTTTCTCCGAGCCAAGAGCACACTGCAGTAGAGACAGTGGGCACTGCCAAGTTGAAAGAAGGTATTTCGCCAGCCCACCTCACATTACGTGTTAGGCCATTTGCTATACAAGTCTTCACATGGAGGCTGGGTAAAGGCATCCAACATTAGTAACATCATGAATTCTGTTCAACTTGCACAATGGATATCTTAAAGCCTCATCGGGTTTCTCTAGGTTAAAGGGGAATAGGGTAGTGAGAAGAAAATGCTACTTGTGGATTTGAGGTCACTCACTGTTATTCTGTGTCTCACTGTAGAGCTGAGAACAGGGGACAAGTCATTCATCTTTGCTTGCCCTGAACAAAGCCTAGGGGCTAGCCTCTAGAAAGTTCTCACAGTGCTTCTGAATTTGTGAATGACCAAGGATATGAACCTCAGAACCTTCAGGATATCTGCCCTGTCCCTGAGTCGAATTTTCTTGTGAGAAGGTGAAAAGTAGAGGGGAAAAAAAAACAAGAACAGTTTTCCCTTCAAAAAGCAGAGGACTAAATATTGTGAGGTAATACTCTAGCAAATGCTGGCATGCCCTTCCTACATTGCAAATGAAAGGATAGGAAGCCTTGACAGAAGTAGTTAAAAAAAAACAAAACACATTTTCATTCATTGGCAAGCACGACAGGAGAGAAGAGAATGGGTACATTAGAGACTCTTGCCATTGCAAGCAAACTCCAGGTGCATGTGCCACATTTTGTGCATCTGGCTTTACATGGGAACCGGGGAATTGAACCTGGGTTGTCAGGGTTTGCAAGCAAGTGTCTTTAGCTATTTAGCTATCTCTCTAGTCCCAAGGCCATCTAATCTTTGCACATTAGACTCAGGTCTTTCTTACATTAAAGAAAAACCATTAACATTCAGTTATTTAGACTGGAGAGGGGAGAAAGAAATGGGAGAATCTATAGCTGCCCATCTTCCAGTTAGGGAGGTTTAAAAGACTTCTCCTGCCTCGGCCCCCACTAACTTGTTATTTCAGTATATTCTGGCATGGGACTCAACAATGGTTCCCAGAACAGTATTACTAGAGAGAAATAGCTGGTATACCAAACATGGTTTGGTGACTTCTCCTTTTCAATCTCCCTTTCAAATGCCTAGCTGTCCCAAGATTTCATCATAGCCAGTGACAACAGAAATAACTCTTTCAGAAACAACTGAACGCACCCCTATGTAAGTGAATCACCATGATGGAGAATAAATTCCACAGGCTAAACAACTTTCATCTGAAAATCCAAAATCTAAAGAAGTGCTCCAAAATTCAGAACTTAATGGGCACCACAAGTGACAAATCCCACAGCTGGGCTTACATGCAGACACACTAAACAGACTTAATAATGACCTCCAGACCATGTGGGAAGGGTGTATATGAAACATAAATGAACTTCGTGTTTAGGCTTGGCTTGCATCTGCAGGGCCTAGGATTCTTACAACTCAGTGGTAGAGCCCTGGGCTTGATCCTGGGTGGCAGACCCCCTTTCATAATGAACTTCTAGAGTTGATTTTATATCCTCCAACTGTGGGCATCTGTTAGCTCAGTGGAGAAATGGGCTATAGTATGTAGAGCAACTAGAACTACAAAAGGCACTCCATAAGCAGTTCCTGGTCTACTACAATGCTTTTATATTTACTGAGCACTGGTGATTTCATGTTTATTTCTCAGTAGATCCTATTAATAGTCTTCTTTTTTCAGGCTGTAAGAGATTCATTTAGCCAGGATTAAAATATCAACTAGGGATGCAGTTAGCACTGAACCCAACTTGCCTGATTTAATGCCCTATCCATTACTGGACACTATTTACTTAAATTGTTATTGCACATTTGGGAGAGACAGATAGAAATTACAAATAAGCTTTATTAAAAATTTAAGATTTCTAAACATGGTAAAGGAGTAAACAACGTGAAATAAAATAACCCTGTATGAGGTAAAATAAAGGTGCTGTTATAGATCTCAGAGTCTTTATGAATAGTAATCAGATTTTGTTCTTTTTCATGCAGAAGGCCTTTAAGGACAAAGTAACACTGACCTCTCCACTTTCATCCCTCTTCAGAAAATGAACATCAGCTATCTTCATTTTCCCATCTGGTCGGCCTGATGAACCTGTCCCAATGCCAGCATATAATGGTACAAAGAACTCATCAGGTCTCATCCTTGGCAACCTGCAAGAGGCAGGCAGTGGCTGGGCACAGACCGACACTGCACTGCGCAAAGAGCCTGGGCCTTAGTTCTTTGTCCTGTATTGGGCTAGCCAGTCTTCTAGCCTGGATCTAAGGTCTCTGTTTCAGGAAACACTTGCAAGAACTGTTTGCTTCATCCTCTAAGAAGCAAAGGTACAGGGATAGAGAAAGGAGGAAATGGAGTACAGTCATGAACGTGTAAGCGAAGGACAGAATAGTTTGGAAGTAAAGAGATTTTTGTATCATTAGAAATAAAGCCAGATTCTTCTCTATTTGGGAGTTGATCAAAAACTTTTAGTTGTCACAGTAAAGGGCTTCATCAATGACAAATGATGTTTGGTCCATTCACTAAAGCTCCTTTTAATTTGATTTCTACTGGCTTTTCTTAACAAACTGTAAGCTAGAGCTTCAACAGTGATTTAGTACTACTTTGGAAACTTAAATAAGCACTTTTTAAAATTAAACTCTACTGAGTTAACATTGGATTTGTGTTGGCTTTCAGACTAAACTTCTAAAGACATCATTATGTATCTTGTTGCCAGTGTTAAATGCTTACAAATACGAGTAACAAGTGACCGTGTATTTTTTGTATTTTATTTATTTATTTATTTATTTTTTCAAGGTAGGGTTTCACTCTAGCCCAGGCTGACCTGGAATTCATTATGCAGTCTCAGGGTGGCCTTGAACTCATGGCAATCCTCTCCTACCTTTGCCTTCTGAGTGCTGGGATTAAAGGTGGGTGTCATCACATCTGGCTACGAGTAACAGATCTTAAACACAGCTCTGATGAAGCTTAAACCGCATGATTCCAACCCCACTCACTGTTTAGATTTCCTGTGCTCCCACAGATACAATTAAAGAACTTATGTTTAGGGCTGGAGAGATGGCTTAGCGGTTAAGCGCTTACCTGTGAAGCCTAAGGACCCCGGTTCGAGGCTTGGTTCCCCAGGTCCCACGTTAGCCAGATGCACAAGGGGGCGCACGCGTCTGGAGTTCATTTGCAGAGGCTGGAAGCCCTGGCGCACCCATTCTCTCTCTCTCCCTCTATCTGTCTTTCTCTCTGTCTGTCGCTCTCAAATAAATAAATAAATATTAAAAAAAAGAACTTATGTTTATATATAGGCAAATAAAATATAGGTGGGAGTTTCTGACAAATGATTTATTAATGAAAATTTGTTAACTCTTAACTTTTGAATTCCAGAGAAACTTCAATATATACAAATCAGCATGAAGCTTCCAATTTCTAAACTTTGGTTATATGAATGAATATGTCTTAGGCACCACAGAATAACATCAATCCTAATGTTTAAAAAAAAAAACCCTCAAGAACCAAATACCACCCCTTAATTGTCTTGAATCTGTTTTTTTAAAACGATAGTTTATTATATATTTCCTTTACTGGTCAGTTTCCAAAAGAGTGCCAGTGTCAACTGATCTGGGGGAAATGGACAAACCAATCACTACAGACAGAAATAGTGTTTCAAAAGAATGACCTGTGGAAATAAAATTTAAAAGATATGGTTTTAACCCAAGTTGTTTTCATTATACAACATGTAAACTCTAACTCTTACTTTTCAAAATTCAAAGCTTCAAATAATTCAAGCCTAATAAAAGTTGGGGTAAAGGCTCAGAAGCAAATTGAACTCCATTACAGAAATTAATGGATTTAACTTTCTTCTAGGCTTAATGGCATCTGTGAACCAGAGGCAGTTTGTAAAACATAAACACCTGAAAAAAGACCTAACAGCTGAGCACAACCTTTCATGGAGTTTCATAAGACAATGTGGTAAAAGAAAGAAAAGAAAAATAAAGATGGCGACTGACACAAAGAAAAATAAAAGATAATGTACCTAACCCATGTAAATCAGGATGGAAGGAGCTTGCACTACTGACAGACTACATATGTATAGGAGAGATTGCATCCTTGATTACAAATGTGGATTATATACACATTTATATTCGCATAAGTCCATCTGTTATTAGCTTAAGCCCATCTGTTATACCTAGCAATTCAAACAGGAGTCTTTGAGAGGTGGGAGGAGTTTCTATTCACTTGGCTGCTCAGTCCCTACCCTTTGTCCTGGCTGGTGGTCTCTGAACAAGACTCAACAGCATGGCATATGAATGGATAAAGCTTGACATCTGGTCCAGGGGTGGAGCAGTTTCTGCATTCTTCATTGTAGTATCGTAGCAACAGCTTATATACTTTTCCTGGAGAGTCAAAGGTAGAACAATTTGGACATTAAGGTATATAGATGAAAAAAAAATTTCAAAAGAATAATGCAGATTATCTTAATGTAAACAGTATAAAGTCAGATTAGGCTTTTGAAAGTATAGCATGAACTTCACATGTCTAGAAAGTTTTCCTGACATAAACTTGAACATTTTAAATTGTTACAATTTTAGTATGCTATGCATGGTCCATTGTCCAGTCCAAGCTATACATTTAGTGCCCAAGGGAGCAACACTGCATGTGTCATAAATATGACAGGCGGAGGACGTATCAGTGTGAATTTATTTCCATGTTTTCCCTTCTTCTTTTTATTTGGTGCAGAAATTGAAAGCCATGATGTCTCAATTGCTAAGCATACACTTTACATCCTGACACCCACTTTTGGTTTCTAAGTAAAAATGGACATTAATACCAGCTCCCTGATCCTATTCAACTTATTTCAACACAGCCTATGTAACCCAGCCTGGCTAGAGAATTCACTCAATAAGCTGATGGATCTATTCAACACCATGGAGGAAATTCTTCCTGAGAAAGAAGTCTGACAATGCTGACCCTCTAAGAGCTTTCCTTCCCCTTCAGTCCTTCCTTCATATCTACCAGACCCATCCACACTGAGCAAGTATTTCCCTGGATGCTACTCGATCCATCCTGATGCCAGCTGTCAAGATTCAGCTACTTACCAACAGTCAGTTTCCTTTCAGTGAGAAAAGTGTGCATGCTGTAAATGTCTCTCATCAATTCTGAGTCCCCAAAGGTGAAATAAACCACATCTCGTTCAGCTGCAGCAGCTGCCAGTATCTGTATTAAAGCTGCAGCAAAGAGAACAGGTATATTATGACACTGCCTGTCGACATACCTTTAGCTCTTTCAACCAGCTAAGTGGAAGCTGATATGCTACAGCTTTAACCTGGATTAAAGATTTATAAACCCAGTACATTATTATTAGATACAGTGAAACCAAGACAGCACAAATCATCCAGTTGTATGACTATTCAAGTATGCTGCCAAGTGTAAAGTTAGACTACAGAATTCTTCTGAAGGGACCCCTGTAGAGCACAAAGAAAGCAAAGTACATGTGGTGGCTTATACTGACTGTCAACCTGAGAGGACCTGGAACCACCAAGGAAACCAGCCTCTGGGAAAGCCTGTGAGAGATTATACTGACTAGGTTAATTGAGATAGCCCACCTTAACTATGGGCAGCACTGTTCTGTGGGCTGGGGTCCTGGAATGTATAACAAGGAAGCAAGTTGGCTGAGCACAAGCCTTCATCACTCTCTGCTTCCTCACTGTGGACTGAATGTCACCAGCTGCCTCAAGTGCCTGCTGCCACGCCTTGCCTGCCATGATGGACTCAAGCAGTGAGCCAAAATAAGCCCTTCCTTAGGCTGCTTCTTGTCAGGTATTTGGTCACAGCAATGAGACACTAACTAATACAGTGCACTTGAAGCAGGAAACTAAGGCATAAAGGTGATATTTATATTCGTTTCTGTTAATCTAGAACTAAAATTTTTACATTTCTTTGATTTAATAATTCGGTCTTATCACACTGACTGGTCTCACTTTTCACAGGCATATTTGGAAGGTTCATTAACTCATTAACCTCTCAAACAAGCATCCTAAAAGGAGCTGCAGAGTGTCTCTTCATCCCCTTACACTCCCACCTAGCTTCCCCTGCCACACGAAATCAGTATTATTGAAGATGCTGGATAGGAACTTTCTGGTACACTGGAACAAGGAAAGAAGCCAACGTCTCCAACTAAAGCTACAAATCATTGACCCTAAGTATTAACTGGAGTCAAGTTTCTTTACAGGCTCAATCTCAACAGACAGACTTTACTTTGAACAACAACAAAAACTGAACATAGCCGTGAAAGAGGCCCTTATTCTAGTTACATGTCTCTTACTTTGTAAAAGAGGTAGAATCAATTAAATCATTGTAGATGACACCTTTGCATATTGTGCTTTTTAAGAGTATTTAAGAGTATTGAAAGAAATAAAATTAACCATATGAATGAGAATGGTGAAAAGTCTATAAAACTGGAAGTAATACAACTGCACTAAAGAGGAAAGAACACAGAGTAAGAAAACCCATGTAATTTCTGCATAGACTATTTGAGTATCTTCAGTCTTAGGCAAGGGAGAAAGAACTGCAAACAAATTTCCAATCTTTTTTATTCAGTTTGTTCACCACAGTAGTGCAGGTGAAACAATTCTGAAACTGTTTTTGAAGTATTGAGGGACTGAGCAAAAGAATCAATGGAGCTGAGCTTCTCACTACACAAATACAGGAAAGGAGAAAGAAACAAAAAAGAACTGTGGATGACACAAACAGAAGCACTGGTGTGCACCCAGGATGCCTGAATTATACACACCTGAAGGTGTGAGCATGTGTTCTACATGCACTTCCTAGCTTTGTTGGCTGTGTGGGACAAGAAGCAAACACTCTCAGAGCAAGAAGCACAACTGTACCTAGATCTTAGATTCAATTTATTTATTTCCATGGTTATGTGGTGTGTGTAGCAAACACTTCCAGAGCAATGAGCACACTTAGTCCCCAGATCTTAGATTCAATCATTTTGCTTTTTTTCAATTAATTTATTTGCACATGTATGTGTGTGTATGTATGGGTAGGCCAGGGTCTCTTGCTACTGCAAATAAACAACAGATACTTGTGACACTTTTTGCACTAGGGCTTGGCTTTTTTTTTTTTTTTTTGAGATCGGATCTCACTTTATCTCAGGCTGACCTAGAATTCACTATGTAGTCTCAGAGTGGCCTTGAACTCACAAGGATCCTCCTACCTCTGCCTCCAGAGTGCTAGGACTAAAGGTGTGCACCACTGCGCCCGGCGGGCTTGGTTTTTAGTATCATTCTCCCTCCTAAAATGAGCTAGAGTCCTCAGGGAATTACTTTATTCCTTGGATAGAATGAGAAAGGTACAAGATGAAGCCAAAACATTTATTTATACTTGAAAGTGAAGTAGTGTTCAAATAAATGAGTAAAAACTGATGGAAATTTACCACAGGAAATGTGAGCCATTTTGAAGGAGCTCCCATTACTCAAATGTGCACCACTATGCTAAGTAATAAATAGATCATAAATCACTGAAAAAATATGAATCCTTGAGGCTACAGTGATGAATATACAGACATATATATGGGAAGAAGAAGGAGGCATGTTGCTCACAGGAGACAGAGGCGCACTAGAAAGCTTAAGAAAATACTAGAACAGAATACACTCTCTGGTACCACTGAAGTAAAGATGGATCAGGCAGGAATATTAATGGGTGCTACGTCCACGGGAAATTTTTTATTGCGGTAGGGTCTCACTGTAGCTCAGGCTGACTGGAATTCATTATGGAGTCTCAGGCTGGCCTGTAACTCAAAGCAATCCTCCTACTTCTACCTCCTGAGTGCTGGGATTAAAGGCGTGTGCCAACATGCCTGGCTTTTTACTTATTATTTATTTATTTTTATTTTGAGAGAGGAAGAGAGAGAGAGAGAGAGAGAGAGAGAGAATGAGTGCACCAGAGCTTTTAGCCACTGCAACAAACTTCAGACGTGCGCACCCTCTGCGCGCATGCGCAACACTGTGTGCTTGCATCACTGTGCGTCTGACTTATGTGGGATATGGAGATAAGAACATGAGTTCCTGGGCTTTGCAGACAAGCACCTTAACCACTAAGTCATCTCTCCAGCCCTGTTTTTTTTTTGGAAAAGATCTTTTATGATGAATTAGTAAAATGTTCTCTAGATTTGGGAAAGAATCTATGATACCACATGTGAGATTTGAAAATACCATCAATGTGAACTTTCACTTTACAAGCTGATATTCCCTGAGTATCTACAACCTGGGAGACAACATGACTAGGTCTCATTAATCTCAGAATGTTAAAAGTGATTAATTTCAAAATAAAGGTAAGTTTTAATTAAAATTGCTCAAGCAACTTATGGACACATTAAAGCTTCAGCATACCCAATTTTAAAAGGTTCTTAATTAACCTCAAACTATATATAAAAACAGAGACTAATGAATTGTCTTTACCAAGACATACCGTGTCTTATCTTTCGGTAAGAATGAAAATTTGGCTATAAGTATATTTAAAAACCATATTCAAAGTGAAAGTCCTTTTGGACCCATTTATTAATAGAGAGAGTCATTCGTCATTGATGAAAATGAAGTATTAAAACATTTAAAATTTATTTCTATATATAATTTATTTCAAAAATGTTCTACAGATCCTTTTTGCCATTGTTAACAGGCTTGTGAAGTAAAATGGACAGAACAATTAATTCCCAAATATCAGGAAAAGGGAAAAGAAAAGCTGTTTCACATGACCAATCCTCCCTCCAGCCATATACTTTTTTAAATTTTTTTCAGCGCTAAGGACAAATTCCGGGCTTCACGCATGTTAGGCATGTGCTTTGTAAATTATACTCCCAGCCCCACACGTGACATTCTTGATTTCACACCAGTTTCTGTTCTAGTCACATAGTGCATATACTGGATATGGGAGACAGGAAACCTAAGTCAGCCCTCTCCCTCTGCCAGCTGTCCAGAGCTACCTGCTTAGCTCTCTTAGCCTCATTTTTCTCAGCTACAATGGAGTTGAAGATGATTACTAAACACTTTGAGTTTAGGATTCCATAATCACTGATTTTTTCTGCCTGCATCAGATGTTAGACTATAAAAAGCAAATAAAATTTCTAGGAAGGTATATTAATCTTGATCCTAAGTACATCAGCATTGTAGTTATCTTTGGAGGGATAAAACATCAGATGAAAAGCAGCTGATGGGAGGGAAGGGTTTACTTTGGCATTTATTTTTATTTATTTATTTGAGAGTGACAGACAGAGAGAAAGAGGCAGAGAGAGAGAGAGAAAGAGAGAGAGACAGACAGAGAATGGCACGCCAGGGCCACCAGCCACTGCAAATGAACTCCAGATGTGTGCGCCCCCTTGTGCATCTGGTTAACGTGGGTCCTGGGGAAATGAGGCTTCAACCAGGGTCCTTAGGCTTCATAGTCAAGCGCTTAACTGCTAAGCCATTTCTACAGCCCTGGCTTGCAGTCTTGACAGGAGGCTTCAAGATAGCAGGGAAAGTGTGGCATGAGAAGAGGCTGGACCTCACTTCTGCCACAGCAGGTAGCAGAAAGCAAGAGAGTGAGCTGAGTTCAGACAAAGAGGAGCTGGCTTTAACACCAAAGCTCATCCTCACATACACACACCTCCTGTGCAAAGCTCTACCTCCCAAACATTCAAGCATTCAACACATGAGTTTATGGGGACAGCTGATTTTAATAAAAAGTTATTTATGGTGGGGGGGGAGAAGGGAGGAGATACAGAGAGAGAGAGAGTGTGTGTGTTTGTGCATGCACGCCATGGCCTCCCAGCCACTGCAAACAAATTATAGACATGTGTCACCTCATGCATCTGGCTGATGTGGGTACTGGGGAATTGAACCTGGGTTCTTTCTTTTTTTTTTTAAATTTATTTATTTGAGAGCGACAGACACAGAGAGAAAGACAGATAGAGGGAGAGAGAGAGAGAGTGGGCACGCCAGGGCTTCCAGCCTCTGCAAACGAACTCCAGATGCGTGCGCCCCCTTGTGCATCTGGCTAACATGGGACCTGGGGAACCGAGCCTCGAACCGGGGTCCTTAGGCTTCACAGGCAAGCGCTTAACCGCTAAGCCATCTCTCCAGCCCTGAACCTGGGTTCTTTGCAGGCAAGCACCCTAACTGTTAAGCTATCTCTCCAGCCCCCAAATTTTTAAATATATATTTTCTTTATTAGAGAGAGGAGGCAGATAAAGAATTGGCATGCTAGGGCCTTTAGCCACTGCAAATACACTCGACACATGCACCTTCTTGTGTACCTGGCTTTACATGGGACCTGGGCAACTGAACCTGGGTCCTTTGGCTTTGCTGGCAAGTGCCTTAACTGCTAAGCCATCTCTCCAGCCCACACAAGATATTTTAAGTAGCACTGTCCGGCTACAAAGACGGCTCAGTGCATAAAGCACATGCTGTGCAAGCATGGAAACTCAAGTCTGGACACCCAGAACACGTGTAAAGCCAGATACCATTGCATGAATGTCTAATTCCAGTATCATGAGAAGGTAGGTGAACAGGCAAGCTAGCCGGATGAACATGGCAAATAATGAGAAGCCCTGCCTCCCACAAGGTAGAAGATGAGCACAGACACTCAAGGTTGTCCTCTGATATCTGCACCCTGATTCTATGGCACGTGTGCACCTGCCCTCCCATACAAACTCATGTGCATGCATACACACAGCAAAAAAGGCACCATCTGTACTCTCACTGTCTATGACAGTCCCAAGATCTTTGCAAATCCATAGAATTATGCCTCATGATTTAAGGGAACTCTCCTGCATCAAAAGTTAGATGAGATGAAGACAAATTTAATGGGGTATATGGACTGATGCCAAGTCTGACATAAAAGCACCAAATTCTAACTCCAAGCATAAGGCGGTGCCAAAATAATCACTTAAATTAACCTGCAGGGAGCTTGGTTTTAATTTTCTTTTTGGCATCAAAAAGTTGTGAGGAGAACATAAATATGAATAGTCTGAAAAAACAATTTAGTGTCCTACTGCAACACATGAATCAAGCAGAACCAAGGGTAAAAAATACTCATACCACAGGTGGGGTTTGAAGCAGCTAACATGCACTATCAGTGGCAGCTGCTAATATGAAGTTCTCACATGAGAACTCTGTTCTAGGAGCTTTATAACTGGTACATTCTTTCAAGGATTAATTCATTCAATCCTTACAGAAACTGAACAAGGTAATTAGCATTATCACCATTTTACAAAATAATATGCTATCTAAGGACACCTAGCCAGAATGTGGTAGTGCTGAGAATTGAATCCTGGTATTCTGCTCAAACCCTTATCTTAAGGCAGCTAAGAGGAGTTTTTGTTTTGTTTTCCTTTCTTTCAAGGTAGGGTTTCACTCTAGCCCAGGCTAACCTGGAACTCACTATGTAGTCTCAGGCTAGCCCTGAGCCCATGGCAACCCTCCTCCCTCTGCCTCCCCAGTACTGGGATTAAAGGCATGCACTGTGATCAAGGCTGGCCTAAGAAGTTCTTTTATTTGCCTATCTGCATTAATTAAATGTATTCTGACAAAGGGGCTCAAATAGTATAGGTATGAAACCACTGCCCATGCCCTCCTAGTGAACAGTATTCTGTGAATTTACAAATTCTTGGCTGCCTTGAAAGTCTCCAGTGCTCTGCCAACTAGCTCAAAGGCACTCACTCACTCACTCACTCAGTGTTTCCACCAATCTCTTCTAGACCGACCCTTCTTAGTCTTTAGCTGATACTATCCTCTAGGTAATATTTTCAATCTTGATTTGCCCTTTCTACTATGGATATTACTACTTTAAATCACCTACTTTAAATAGTCTCTCCTCAAATCCACCACTTTATCTGGAATACCAACTCCCATATCTAGATCCACTATAGGTTAAATAACAAAAGCAGGTCTCCATCTTCTGAATCTTGGCACTGTTATTTATCTCTGTGTTTTTAAGCTAATTACTCTTCTCTGTGCTTCAGTGTGGCACCTATAAAAACAGAAAATGCCTTCCTCTTAGGTTGCTGTGTGCTTACACAAGCCAATGTACTTCGTATAGCCACTGGAATATAGAATGCACTCCACATGTTCTTAATTGACAGTAATAACAACAATGAAAACCAGCAGCTAGTGGTCTCTGAGGAAAGTGGGGCTAACACTGACACTTATTAAGTATCTCTCTCTTAGGCACATTTGTGATACTGGATTCCTATTCTTAAAAATGGTGTAACTATGCAAATAATAGGAAAAATGCAATGATTCTTATACCTGGCTGATCACCATCAACTCTTAAACTGAAAAGGAAATGGCCAAAGCCATTTCCAAGACCCAGTGACTCAACAGCATCTCTGAGGTACTGATAAATGCTAAAAAGATCCGTCAACATTTTTCAGTTCACACCATCATACAAGACCTCATCTAAGCACTTGGGTCACAGCGCAATGTAGGAATAAGAGTATTCTTAAGAAAGAGAAACAGAGACAATGTCTTGTTCTGTCAGAAGGAAGCAGAGTACTGAAGAATCTGTAGTAGACACAGTAAGGTGACCTGTGTACAATTCTACCTTATATTCCATTTTCTGTGGACAGTCAGCCCCTTCTCTATTCTTCACAAGTTTAACATCCACAGATTCAAGTCAAAAGGTTACCAGGTTAACCACAGCATGGTAGAAAATGATGCACTAGCATGGTCCAGTTTTTTCTAAAGATGGAGTCTATTCTGTAGCCCACGCTGGCTATCCCTCCTGCTTCAATTGCTCACGTACTTGGATTACAGACATGTGCCACTAATACCTGGCTTATGTTTAGCAACCCTGTTTTGAGAGTGAGAGAGAGGGTGGGGGGAGAGAGACAGAGAGAGTGTTTATATGACTTCTAAACATCTCATGGTACCTAGAACCTGGTGGTATACATGCGGCAGAAACCCACCCCACAATCTCTGCTAAGATGGGATGTGCAAACCATGAACTACTTTACCTTTAAAAGAGCACAGAAGCTTGCTCAGTGTTAAAGGTGCTTGCTTTCAAAGCCTTTCAGCCCGGGTTTAATTCCCCAGCACCCATGTAAAGCCAGAGGGAAAGTGGCACACGTGTTGCACACGTGCATGCACACACTCACACATATACGTAAAACCATACAAAGAATTGCACAGGAGAAACAGGTACAGACCACATCCATACGAGAGCAAATAACTGAGCTAAAACTTCAAAATTTTAAGAACCAAGTGGGGACTACAGAAGAGAACACTCAGCACACTGATGGTGCAAAACTTCCAGTGGGCTTTATCTTGATAAATCTGTTGTTAACTGAAAATACCCAAAGTGAAAAATCCATTTCATCACCTAACCTACTGAACATCTGAGCTCAGCCACACAGCACAGTAGAACAGCCATTGTCTGTCTTCCTGGTGACTACTGGGTGACTGGCAGCTGTAGCAGGTGGCCACTGTCCAGCATCACAAGAACCTAACATTAACTTGGGAAAAGATCAAGCTTCCAGACTTGAAGTACAGTTTCTACTACGTGCCATCATAAAGAAACACTGTGAGTCAGTATTATCTATAGTTCAAAGTTCCTCTGAAAGAAGGCCCAGGCAGGAGGACATGAGCCTCACTGGGCACGGCACAGGGGTGTGGGCTATTGGTGGGGTCAGGCACAAAGTCCCTTCTGCTACCCCAGCCTCCTTGCCCCTCTTGGTTTCTAAGAACACTGGTTGTCCGTGACGAAAAGTTGAATGAATTAATAAATAAAAGTAATAGCTGACCAACCAAATAGCAAAGCAAAACAAAAAATTTGTCACACTAATGTGCAGTTCACATTAAATTGTTGTAATTTGTAAAACTTGTGTACAATTAAACAACCCACACATTAAAACATAGCTTACTCACTTCTAATAGAAGAAAAAGCAAGCTTAAGGATTTGCACATGCCTATGTCCTCTATCCATGTCTTTTTCTTTGTAACAACCATAAAGCGAGGATGCAGCAAAGTGGTAGAGAGCATTTGCCTAGCAGAATCAAGGCCCTAGGTCTGATCTCCAGCACAGGAAGAACACACTAAGAACAGAAAATCATGGCTTAAGTAACAATCCTTCTCTAATGGACCCCGTGACTACTTCTTACAGTGATTCAAGTGGATGAGGGGCTTGGGGGGGAGGGTCAAAGAGTAATTCCAAAGTATAAATCTCAATGGCTGAGAGAATGAACCATGCAACTGCAGTCTGGGAACTGTACCTGACAGTCAAGAGCAGGCAAGGCTGTAGAACAGAGACTTTAAGCCACAAAGAAAAGGAAAGAAATGAACACATTTATAAAGCCTTCCAAACTGTCCAGCACAAATGACCACAGGTTATGGCAGACCAGGTTTCTGACTGATGACATGAATCTAGTCATTCATTTTACTTAAGAGAAAACAAAAAAAAAAAAATTGTCTGTCATAAGATCAATAAGCCTAGAGTGAAAAACAAGTTTCCTCAAACACATACAAGATGATAAAGAATTAAAAAAAAAAAAAACCCACAAAATCCTTCTTTTGTAGACTTTAAATACTGAAAAAAAATCACAAGGTAATTTTTTGGTTTTGAAATTATAGGAAATGTGGGTGAGAGGATTTAGAACAAGGGACCAGGTAAGGCTTTTCTAAGCATTTCACAAAATTTGGACACACAAATTAACACAGCATGGTATCTACCCAAAAAGTTAAAAAAAAAAAAAAAAAGCAAAAGGAGAAATGAGGCAGTTGAACAATTACTATTTTTTAAATTTATTTTTATTAGACATGGTCATACTTAGAATGTAAACAACACATGTTGGTACCATCACTTCCCTCCTCCCTGCCACTTTTCCAAAGAGGCCTTTCTTGTTGGGGATGCAGATCAACCCCATGGATTGTGGGTCATGCATTGTGGGGGCAGCAAAACAATTACTATTTCTTAATATCCAAAGAATTATTACTGGCCAGAGAAAGATCAACTACTCTCAAAGATGTGGGTAGAAGGCACAAAACAAACAAGTGCCAACAACAGTATGCTAACTATTGGCTATCAGAGGACTTGAAAAACTGGCAAGTCTTAGTGAGGCTGACCATATAAGCCAGACATGCAAACTGATGAGGTCTTTCAGGGAACAGTTTATAACAAGCATCAACATATGAAGGAGTGGGCTGGAGAAATGGCTTAGTGGTTAAGGCGCATGCCTATGAAGCCTAAGGATCCTGGTTCGATTCTCCAGGTCCCATGTAAGCCAGATGCACATGGTGACACACACGTCTGGAGTTCATTTGCAGTGGCTAGAAGCCCTGGTCACCCATTCTCACTCTCTTTCTCCCCCTCTCTCTGTCTCTAATAAATAAATAAAAAAATGTTAAAAAAATCTTTAAAAATACATGAAGGAATTAACCTTACCCCTAGTTTATCCTAAGATAATTTATACATAACTTTGTATAATAATATACTGCAATATTGCTTACAAAGTAAGATAAGGAAAATAAACTGTTCCCAAGTGGAAAAAAATCTGTGAAGTAAATTATGTATGTGTACAATGGACAAAATACTATGTAGCCATTAAGACTGCTGACAGTAAAAAAAAAAAAAAAAAAAAAAAAAAAAGGCTGGGCATGTGGCACATGCCTTTATCGCCTTGAACTCAAGGCTAACCTGAGAATACACAGTGAATTCTAGGTCAGTCTGAGCTAGACTGAGACCCTACCCTGAAAACAAACAAACAAAAAATTAAAAATGCTAGCAGTAACTATATTTGCTAGTGTTGAAGATTCTTGTCAAATGGTCATACGGAATTTTATAAAGATGCCCCAAAAGATGGCTACCAAAATGTAAATGACTTCTGGTTATTTTTATATACTACAGGATACTTCTCTGAATTTTCAAAAGAATTAATTAATTAATTAATGTATCCCTTCCAGGGACACCACATTCAACTTCATGGCCTTCACCATGTAACAAAACCCCAACAGAAATTCTGGAAGTCAATGATGTGCAGGGTTTTTCTTATTGAATACAGTAATACTCAGGATGAAAGAAGTGATTCCACACCATAGGGAGAGGCTTATGAAAGCTCTGTACTACCTCCTGAACTTCACCCTGAGACTGTCTTTTCTGGTAAGACTGCAGCTTTAAGTGTGGAACTTAACAATTCTGGGAGTTGTTCCAGTGAATTATCAAACTAAGGGGGTCAGCAGGCAGTTGTTCAGAAATGCTGGTGGCCTCTGGACCCCCTGACCTCGAGCCTTGTGGCTGCAGCCTGAAAACAAGGCAGTCTTGGAGAAGACTCAGCCCCCAAACCTGTGGTTTCTGTACTCACTACAGGTAGGTAAATGGACTGTGGTCTGTATCTAGTTGGTATGAAATGGAGCAGTAACCACCTTTAAGTAATACTGTACTATTATTTCCCATAATGGATACTTTGAAAAGTAAAGTAAATGTCACAATAGGTCAAGGGTAAATACTTTTGTTGAAAGAGATGTGTGATTTCTCCACCACAAACAATTCAACAAAAGAAATGTGTCTGTGGATACACAAATGACTCCTCACCTGTGTCATGCATGCAGTTTTCCCATGCTATCCTCCCTCCACTGTTTCTTAGACACTTGCCACTGTGCACTGTGTGTTGTCTGTGCCTCTGTCAAGACGGAGGTGGCACCTTGTTCACCTCTGCATTCTCAGTGTCAAGAACATGAAGGAGTGCAGGGAAGTAGTTCTGCCCACAAAAACCACTCTAGTGAAGAAAAGTTCTAGAGTGGGTGTTTGGCCTGAGCCTCAGTCACTTGGCAATTTTCCTTCCCTCTGATCGTTTGGTACTTAGTTAAACACTGTGCCTGGCGTCAAAAAGATTAGCAACCTCTGCACAGAAGCCACAAACAAAGAATTCCTTGAAACACAAGAAGAGAGGATGGTGTCAAATATCCTTTTTCATTCTTGGATTTTTGTAGGTTCTTATGAAAGAACATTAGAAATCAGGCTTGAAAGACTAACTCCCTCTCCCTCCACCTAAGCATATTATTACAGTGACTTACCTTTCAGTCTAGCATCACCCCCAAAGGCACCACAGCCCCAGTTTCCTGTGGCCACTGCAGAAAGATTCTCAGGAGGAACTCCAGGACGGAGAAATCCACAGTAAGCCTGCAGGACCAAGGAAGTATCACAAACTATGAGTGAGCAGACACTTGACAGTGCCAGAGTTCTGACTGCTGGACTAGGATTGGCATTCACTGCCACGTTTGTGCTCTTGTCTTCTCAGTTTTCTTTTGCTTTTTTATGAATGGGGGGAGAGAACTGGTGCAATAGGGACTCTAGTCACTGCAGGAGAACTCCAGATGCAGGTGTCACTTTGTACATCTGGCTTATGTGGGTTCTGGGGAGTTGAACCTGGGTCCTTAGGCTTTGTGGGTAAGCACCTTAACCGCTAAGTCATCTTTCCAGCCCTCATTTTTCTTTTTTAAAAGAGGGCCAAAGCACAGCGGAAACAAAGAGTAAAACCTGAGAATATACATGGAAGAGAGAAGAAATGAAAGATTCTAATATTCATTTGTTTTGATGTTGAGCTAATCAAATCCGTTATCAATATAAGTCTTAGTTTCTTTATTCAATTGAAATAAATAGAAATGGGAATACAAGAGATAAGTCAAGAACCTTCTGATAAACTACGAAGAATTAAACTACCAGCAAAAGCACTTATTCATAATGCTTGAGTGAAAGGCACTTTAAGAACTGAACCAACTTTTATCTGTATAAATACCCAAGTCAAAAACATTTAAAATCAAACAAACCAATTACATTTCAGCTATAATAGGCAGACAATGCAATGGAAGTATTAATGAGTGACATCACTGTAAGCTCTTTGAATGCCTACTGAGTGGCCTGAACTCCAGGATGCTTCTGAAGGCGCCTGATCATTTTTTCATCCAGCCAAAGACTTACCATTATGCTTCCTTAGCACTACCCTCTCTGAGGCACTAGAATTAAACTAAGAGTAACACTAACTTTAAAAGGAATTTCTATATCTGGTCATGAAAGCATCTTTTTGTCTTGTGTGTTTTGTCTTTGAGACAAAGTCTTACAATGTACTCCAGGTTGGCTGGTCTTGAGTATCTTGTCTCTGGCTTCTGAGTGCTGAGAATAAAGTAACTTTTAACATCTCTTTAAGTTCTAGAATTCTCCAGTTTCATGGCTCTGGTTAAAGCTAGAATAATTAAAAGTATAATATATCCCGAGGATGCTGAGTATGAGTTAAATATAGTATTCTCTCTCTGTCTCCCCATATATATGTATGTGTGTGTGTGTGTATATATATGTGTGTATACATATATATATGTATGTATGTGTGTATATATATGTATATACACATACATACATACACACACACATATACATATAAATAAATTTTTTTTGAAGCCGGGTCTCACTCTACTTGGGCTGTGGTCTAGGCAGTTGAACTCACTGAGATCCTCTTACCTTGATCGCCTGAGTGCTGGTATTAAAGGCATGAGTCTCAATGTGCACATGAACAGCTTTTTTTTTTTTACAAATTAGAGGGTTACAGTTTAAAGAAGGTCTCAGAGCTTCTGATTTTCATTTCTTTCCAGTTGGCCTAGTCAGTCTCTCTGCCTCTTATTGGTTCTTAGCTTTGTGAAAGTACCAGGCTGTATTAACAGGCTTAATGTAACAGTAAAACAAATTTCCTTGAGTTTCTCTTAGGTACCAAGCAAAGACTAAAATATAGCCTATATATAATATGAAATAAAATTTTAAAAAGAATGATCTGTGACAAACATTCCTGGAGAAAAAACAAGGATGAAGAAAGATGTTTCTGTGAAATCCACACATAGAAATATAGTAAATTGCTCTCTGAAGTTCCCAAAAAGGCATAAAAATATATTTTACACACTGCCTGGATGGATGAACAAGGCTATTCCTTCTACCCCCTCCTAGGCTGTAAATCCTGACAGATATTAATTATAAGTTGGTGCCACTCCATTATTCACACCATGGTACAGAGCTTATATAAGAACTCACAAATTACCTGCATAATCAGATGCATGGAGCTTCTGAAAATCTTTTTCAGGTCAACAATACCAAGTAGTTATATTGGGGAGGGGGCACTTGCAAGATAAAGAGCATTCCATGAAGGAGGAGAACAGCCCTCTGTCAGAATAAGCCTAACTCTGTCACTGTCTCCTGTCAGTTTTCTCTCACAGTCCTGAACAGAAAGGAGGATTCTTAGCCTTCCAAGTTCATGCTCTGGTCTTAACACTATTAGAATGATTTAGTCTCTTCCCCACTGTTACAATCATCCTGGCAGGACAGACAATATTTTAAAGATAGGTATTTATACCCCTTCATTTGATTATCAAACCACTGAAACAATGAACCCTAAAGAATTCAGATCTCCCCAGGAGACTGTTTCATGCTGCAAAAAAGAAAAGGCTGAAGCCCTTGTACTCAGGAAAAGAATTTCACACAGGTCTAGAAGGATTGTTGTGAGTTCAATGCCAGCCTAGGCTACAGATCACATGACTGATTAGATCCCCTTACAGTATGGATAAGAGCCAAGACAATGACAGGTCAGTGGTAGCATATTTAATTGGGACAATGGACGAGCCTAGCTTGTTGGGACCATCAAAGCTTAGGCTTTTACCCTAAAAGTTCTGATAACACTACTGCTTCTAAATTATTTGGGGGCTAAGTAACTTCATTATGCAAAAATAGCTTAGTTTAGTGAAGTTATTACAACAATAGAGAATTAGAAACAAATTATTGACAGTAAAATCTATCATGAGATGGTCATGTTTTGGGCTAGGGAGATGGCTCCATGGCTAAAGGTGCTTGCTTATAAAACCAGATGGTCCAGGTTTGATTCCTCAGCACCTGCACAAGCAAGATGCAAACCCACACATACATACTTGCAAATGAAACAGTAAATAAATCAATAAGATGGAAAAAATTTATAAAAGGGAAGGGTGGAGATATGTCTCAGTGGTTAAGGGTACTTGGTTGAAAAGCCTGCTGGCCCCTATTCAATTTTCAAGCCACCCATGCAAGCTAGACAGGCATTCATTTGCAACAGCAAGAGACTCTTGTATGCTTGTACACACACAGATACATATAAGAAAACAAATAAATTACACAAAGACATATTATCCCAATAGTGATTCATACAGAAAACCAGCCATAACAGAACCTATGAAACTGACGATAAGCTACATTTATTGATCTGATCAATCAAATAATATATGGCATTTAAGAAGTTAATTAGATAGAAACTAAATGATTTAGAATTACACAGTAATTAGGTACATAGAGCTATTCAGAATAAGCAATATAAAGTTCTTTTGTTCTGCTAAAGCCAAGCATTTGTAAGGTCAGAAAAAGCAAGAAGTACAGTTGTCTTTCAATATCCTTTGCAGGGGACACTGTTGTAGATACCAGAATCCATGGGTGCTCAAATCACTTACTTAAGCTGGAGTACTGTTTTCATATAGCCTCCACAGCCTTCCTTCATACTTTAAGTCACCTCCAGTTTACTGATAATACCTAATACAAGGTAGATTATATGCAAATAGTTGTTATACAGTATTATTTAGGGAATAATGACAAGCAGCCTGTACATGTTCAGAATGGATGGGTTTTCTTGTTTGTTTTGAGACATGGCCTCTGTAGATCAGGCTCGCATTAAACTCATGGTGATCTACCTGTTTCACCCTCTCAAGTGCTGGGATTACAGGTATAAGGCACCATGCCTGAACGCTTTGACTTGGAGAGCTAAAAATAAAAAAGAAAAGGACTTTCGACCTGTAGTTAGTTGTCTGCAGATGCAGAATCCAAAAGGCATGAAGGGCCAACTGTGGTAGTGATGTGCTGCGTCACCTTAGGAGGGTCAGCCCAAGCACTTCACTTCTTCAGGAAGTCAAGAGATCCTTTAAACTGGAAAGCAGAGTGCGGCCATGAACCACACAACCCTTCTTATAGTAGAAATGGAGCTTCCATTGGGACTAATTCTCAAGAGCTCCACATTAGCAAATGTTTTTTTTTCCCCTAATTAGCCAGAATGCTCAAAGAGATGATCTGAGAACAAGACAGGCAGCTAACTTTGGCCACATCCTGACCCAAATGCGCTACAACATAACAATGCATTCTCCTGAATATCTTAAAATGAGGACAGCATTCACCCCCCAGGATAGAAAGCACTCTTAAGAAACCAATCACCACCCATGTGTCAGAATGAGTTTAGATGAAAGGGAAGGAAGGGGAGAAAAAAATCATAGATACCTGAAGGTTGCACAGAGGAGTGTTTAAAAGAAAATATCAATATCTAGAACCAAAATCTAAAGATAAGGATATAGGAAGAAAGCAAACAAGCTGGTGTAAATGTCCCAGGTTTACAAAAGAGACGGGACCCAGGGTAAATCAGCACAAATATGCACACACACACACACACTTAACTAATGTCTATCAGCAGCATGTAAATACATGATATAAAGTGTGTGGGGGGGGGAGGGGATTACCATGGGATTTTTTTATAATCATGGAAAATGCTAATAAAAATTTAAAAAATACATGATATAACTAATTTAAAAACTTGCTTATTTATATGAAGGCAATCTACCGTATTTGTTTAACTTAATCTAAAACCCAGTTGATATTGAGGTTTTTAGTATTGTATGATTTCTTTCTATTTTTGGGTTTTGTTTTTTTTTTGAGGTACGGTCTCACTCCAGTGCAGGCTGACCTGGAATTCACTGTGTAGTCTCAGAGTGGCCTCGAACTCATGGTGATCCTCCTACCTCAGCCTCCTGAGTACTGGGATTAAAGGTGTGCGCCACCATGCCCAGACCCAATATTGTGTGATTTCTTAAGAAGACCCTTAATCTTTTGGAACTTGTTAATTTTAAGATAGTTTTATTTATTTTCAAGAGGAGACAGAGAAAAATTAGAAAGCATGAAAATGGGCCTCTAGTTGCTGCAAATCAACTCCATAGGAATGTGCCATTTTGTGCATCTGGCTTTACATGGGTACCAGGGAATCGAATTCAGGCCATCAGTCTTTGTAAGCCAGTGCCTTTAATCACTGAGCCAGCTCCCTAGCCTAAAAATAAAATCTTATTAGTAAAGAGCCCTAAAGTTATTCTAAGCTCTGTCATAGTATTTTTATAAACATCTTCTGAACTAATAATAGTAACTGCACAAAGATACTTATGTACAGAAAGCACGAGAATCACTTACCAATTCAAAAACAGGATAGTGGTTAAATCAGTGTACCAATCCAAATCATAAATTACCGAACATTTTCTCATGAAGATTAGTGCACAAAAATTTCAATGTATAAATGAAATAGGCAAATTATAAAATCAAGAGTTAGCTTTTGACATGCTAAGACTAAATTTCATGTAAAATAAAAAAAACTTTGAAAAGTGGAATATGGATGTCTTTTTTGTCCTTTTGAAACTTTTCATTGACAACTTCCATATAAACAATATCCCATGATCATAATCCCCCTTGGACTCTCTTACTTTGTCTTCTGTCTGTGTGTGTGTGTGTGTCAGAGAGAGAGAGGGAGTGAGACAGGGAGAGACAGAGAGAGCGTGTACACACCAACATTTCCCTACATGAAGGAGACTTTCTCCATCTCCCCATACCACCAATTTTTGGCTTGGGCTTCCTGCTAGTCTTCTCTCTGGATTTTGACTCTCCTTAAAAGAAACAACACAATTCATAAACAACCTTTCTGGAGACCTTGTTTTCAATTCATTAATAACTTGAATAAGGAACCAAAAATTGGGGTCCACGGATTTCCTGCATCTTTATGGAATTTAATCTCTCCCTGAACCCAAAAGTCCTGCATCAAAAATATACGAGGACTTCAAGGAGACAGTAGCATACACTTGCAGGAGATCATGTGTTTACCAAAGACAGGGATACTCTTCACAACTTAAGACTAAACAAGGCAGAACAATCCAGAAGGTCAGATCCAGTTACAGTTATCTCTATGTGGGAAAATGTATACTTTCTAAAAGTGATTTGAAAGCTTGAGGTATAGCTCAGTGATTTATTCTCACTAGTACAGGAAAGGGAGAGGAGAAAGAGGAAGAGGCGGAAAGGAAAGAGGAACAAGTAGGGTAGAGGGATAAAAAAAAAGTGACTGGAATTCAAAGGAATCTAGATTTTAACCCTGACTTGATTATTGTCCTGCTTTGGGACCCGCAGCAGGTTAATCAATTTCCTGAGACAGAATTATGTCCAAAGTGAAGTAAGAATAGTATCTCTGTCTCCTGGGGTTACAATGAAATCAGAGATTACAGGCTTGTACACTTTGCTAGCTGGAAAGCTGAGGACAGAGGATCACTTGAGCTTGGGAGTTTAAGGATAGTCTGACTGACATTGCAATAAATATGTCTCAAGGAAACAAAATCAGATAATGCATTTAGAGGGCCAAGTGGAGTGTCTAACACATAGAGCTCATTTTATTGCTACCTATATAAATTGAACCAAACTCATCTACTTGCATTTGACCAAAAAAATGTTTTAGTCTTAAGTGAGACATAAACTGCATATGGACATATATAATGGCAGCTAGAAACAAAACACAAAGTTGGATGACATACTTTAGAAAACAATCTGCTTCCTGTGGTTTCTCTTCTGCTCTATCTGACACTAGACTTATCAGGTTTTCTTTAGCACTTGAAGATTATTTAGGAAATAGCTAACATTTTGAATGATTTGAGATAATGTTTATAGAATTCTTAAAACATTTGTCCCCCCCAAAATTGCATTAACATTGTCTATTTCATCACTGATTAAGTCATCTAGAAAAGTTACTTCTGACATATTCCTGTAAGGCAGGCAGTGTGCCAGGTACTGACTGATCTGAATGAAATGAAATATCTTTTCCTGTGGCCAGGATAAAGATTCATTCCTTATAAAGTGGTTCTCACAAGTACTATATATTCCAGAAACAAATGTTTCAATGTTGGTAGTAATTGCAATTATGTTATTCGTATATATGCTAGCATACACACATTAATATGCTGTACAAATATGGCAAAGCACATTTTTGTTTTACTGTCCTTTCATATTCCTTCCCAAACCACCTACTGATCATATACAGTCTTCCAGTTTCAATGAATATGTGACAAATTTTCACAGACATGTTTATGAGAGGAGCAGCTGATGAAAATCTGAAGACAAATCTCCCCCTGTTTGATATGCTCTATCATAAAACATCCTGGGCTGAAGGTAATTGCTTCAAGGTAAAAATTTTCAACAGTGAAAGCAGGTTTATATTTAGCTTTTTTTTTTTTTTTAAGAGTTCTGGGGATTGAACTCAGAGCCTCTACTACCAAGCTATATCACCAGCCCCAAGTATTTAAAATGTGCTCAACTATATACAGAAGATACTACTCAATACAAAATTAACTTCAGGCGTCAGGTATTAGAGAGATTTAGAACTGTTCATATACAAACACATCATCTTTCTGGGAAGTTAAAGAACTGCTTTTTATTTTATTTTTTGTTTGTGTGCATGCATGTGGAGGCCAGCTTACTGAGACAGGGCCTCTTACTGAACCTGGAGCTATCAAGTCCAGTAACCCTGCCTCTCCCTTCTTCGAGCTAGGGTTGTAGGTACACTACTATGACCAGCTTTTATGGGTGCTGGGAAGCCAAATTCAGGTCCTCATGCTTGTGTAGCAAGTGTTTACCAACTGAGCCATCTCCCTAGGCCCTAAAGAACTGCTTAAAAAAAAAAGTTCAAAGTGACATCTGTCTTAAGTTCAACTTTGGAAAACAGTACACCATTCAAACTTTTTGAAGTTCATTTGAGAAAAACACTGGAATGATCTAACATACATATGAAAAAAAAGTTCATCAACAAATTAGGTTCTTAAATGGCTGGAAAATATGACAATGAATCAAATTATGTTTAAAATACATACTAAATTATAAGGTAGGAAAGCCTTTTGGTTTGTTTATACCCACGGCTGCTGTCATTCTCAAAGGTCATTTGGGACCTGCAGATATAGTCAGGTAAAACCCACAAAACTTGTTACCTTAATCTGGAAAAAAAAATGCTCAGGGTTCATTCATTTCTATATGGCTTTACAATGATAATGTTCTCCAAAGCAGCTAAAAGTACTTGACGAGATAAATGCATGTGTGTGGTTTAACATCAAGCAATAGTCTATCTGGCAAGCTGAGCCAGTAATCAAACAATTACAAAATGGAAAGTACATCTTGTACAAGCTGACAGAGCCATTAAATCAGGAAAGCTATGGGCAGATATAATGACACTGCAAGAATTACCACAACACATTAATTTCAGCATTAATAAAATGGCAGTAAGTAGGTGACAGCTGCCAGATGAACTCAGAAATAAGGTTACTGGCCTTGTTAAGCTCACGTCTCATTTTCTCAGGCACAAACTGATCGAGGTAGCGTCTGAAGTGAAGAGCATCGATGGCAACAACCTCAGTGCAGCGTCGCTGCCAGTCGTCCCTGGGATGAAAGAGCAAGGGGGAGATCCCTTAAATGTGTCATCTGCAGGAGTCAGGCTGTTGACACTGGCAGTGTGAAGGTATTAAAAACAAACAAACTGTGACCACAGGTCCCAGCAAAGCAGAAGGGCAGAACACCATTACTTTTTAGAATCTGAGGCATTTAGAGTGAGGGCTTGTTGGGCATTAAGTAGTAAACTGAAAAATCAAGAGACAATATAAGATGACATATATAAACAGATACATCATTTATAGTAAACCCCAGTGGCTAAAAGATTTGGGAGGAAACAAAAGGAATTCCCATCTTTGTTTTCCTCATATAGACATAGCATTTGTAGGAAAATTCTTTGTTTTCAGAGATATGTTCTGAACCACTGAAATACAACACAACATATTGTTCACAAAATAATCTTGTGAAGTCAACTGTTACAAAAAATGTTTAACAATTCAGTACATTCTAAACTGTGCTTAAGTGCCAGCTAAAAAAAGCTATTTTTAAAGAAGATAAAAACATCAAAGTAGACCAAACACATTGCTCATGGAAGTAGGAAGGACTAGCTGAGATCATAATTTTGGAAATGTATATAATTCCAAATATTTTATCTCATAATGAACCTGCATATACTGGTAGTCCAGCAACTTTTCATACTAAAGCATAACAATAGAAACCTTCCTGTTTGTTAGTCTTCAGACCATTACTAGGACTAAATAGCTACATAGGTATTTTATTACATGCACATACTTTACAAAATAAAAAGAAAGAAACCAGATGCTGGACTTGAGACATTACACAGAATAATTTGGTGAGAGATACAGCTACATAGGCAACAGCTGAGCCCTTCTGGCTTCCTCATTAAAAAGCACAACACAGAGTACTCCCATTACCCCTGGCCAAACAAGATTTCTAGACCATGGGTTGAGCAAGCAAGGTGCCAAAGAATGAGATCTGTAGAAAGGAAGAAGGGGGGCTGGAGAGATGGCTTAGCGGTTAAGTGCTTGCCTGTGAAGCCTAAGGACCCTGGTTCGAGGCTAGGTTCCCCAGGTCCCACGTTAGCCAGATGCACAAGGGGGCGCACGCATCTGGAGTTTGTTTGCAGAGGCTGGAAGCCCTGGCGCGCCCATTCTCTCTCTCTCTCCCTCTATCTGTCTTTCTCTCTGCGTCTGTTGCTCTCAAATAAACAAATTAAAAATTAAAAAATATATATTTAAAAAAAGAAAGGAAGAAGGGGCTGAGGGATGGCTCAATGGATACAGCGCTTGCTGTGTCCCTCTGAGTACATGAGTTTACATCTTCAAACCCCACATGAAAGCTGGAAGCAAGGTGGGATCCCATAATCCCAGAGTGCTTATGGTGAGAAAGGAAGTGGGGAATGCCCACACGGCCACACCAGTTCCCCCCATCCCACCCCCCAAAAATAAAGTGAGTAACTACAAAGAAAGAGGGCAGCAGCAGCAAAATTCACTGCAGGCTTTGTTATCAAGTAATCTGTGGCTTTATGAAAACTTTCCAAGCGTAGGTTCTCCCAAATGTTATTACAGAGAAACTAAGGACAACTAACTAAGCTTCTCAAAGGCTTTACGGTCTAGCTGGAATTGATTCAGTTTGGACTTGGAAGTTAATCTCCATTGCTTCCAAGTGGCAGCTAAACAACTCTAGAACTCTGCTCTGCTGATTTTTGCTTTAGACTTTTGGGTTTTCATCTTTTCTTTGCTTTTGTTATATGGGAGATGCTGCTATTATTTTGACTTTCAAAGAATCTGGAATACTAAATTTAAAAAAAAAAGTTCAACTGTTGTGAAGGACACAGAGTGCACTGAGGTCAAACCTACACATCTTTACTTTCAGCTACTTAATAGTGAAGTTAGAAACACTCACTTTTCACTCCCATCTTCATGGCTCCGGGCCCAACGGTATGTTTCGGCATAACCTGTGTACTCACTGTATTGTTCAGTACCTGAAACAAATAAGCTGTCATTACTCACTTCATAATCAATGGTGAAAGCATCTCATACTTGAAAGGAAGGAGGATCAGAAATTCAGTCACCCTTAGCTACACAATAAGTTTGAGGCCAGCCTGAGCTACACTACACCTTGTTAAAACAAACAAACAAAACAAAAATTTCTTCAACTGGATAAAGAAAGTATTGACCACAAAACTTGCTCAGTGGTAGAGCAGTTGCCTCACATGTGTGAGGCTCTGTGTTCAGTCCTAGGACAGCAAAATGAACAGAGAAAATAAATGAATGAAAATACAAACAACTCAATTTAGAAAAATGGGCAGAAATCTTTAACATATCCCTCACCCAGGAAAACACACAAATGGCTAACAATCAAACAGCATACTGTGCAACACTACTAGTCATTGGTGAGTACATGAAAACTATAGTGAGATACAACTGCATAACCAAAAGTATGGCTAGAATAAGAAAGAGAACACTAAGGGCTGACAAGAATGCAGAAAAACAGAAATCTCATATACTGCCAGTTCAGCATAGAATGGCACGATGATTCTGAAAAAGTGTGGCAATATCTAATTTACAAAGGGCCTGGAGATTTAGCTCATTGGAAGTGCAAGGCCCAGGGTTTGGTCCTCAGCACCGGGGGAAAAAAATCGTAAATTAAACACATAATAACTATTTGATTTGGAAATTTAATTCTTAGGCATTTACCTAAAAGAAACTGAAATGCATGCCCACAAAAAGTGCACAAAAGAATCAGTAGGAGATTTTATTGTGAATATATATATATGAAGATTTACTGTAAGGACATGGATTATATAACTGTGGGAGCTAACTAAGCAGGTCCAACGAGCAGGCTGTGACTCAGGCATGGGCAGCAGTTGCTATCCACAGAAAGGATTTCTTTGTCAGAAAAGTCTACCTTTTTTTTTTTTTAAAATTTATTTTTGTTGTTGTAGAGACAAAGAGAGAGAATGGGCACACCAGGGCTTCCAGCCACTGCAAACGAACTCCAGACGTGTGCGCCCCCTAGTGCATCTGGCTTATGTGGGTCCTGGGGAATCGAGCCTCGAACTGGGGTCCTTAGGCTTCAAAGGCAAGTGCTTAACCACTAAGCCATCTCTCCAGCCCAGAAAAGTCTGCCTTTTAATTGACTACAACTAGGCTCATAGAGACTACTGCAAATAATCTCCCTTCTTATATGCTGAGTGACTGTGTGGACTTTTAATCACATTTGCAAAAGACCTTTACATCAATAACTAAATTAGTGTTTGCTGCAGTTGAACTGACATAAAAACAAGTAGAAAAAATACCATAAAGCTAAAGTAAGCTAGGCATGGTGGTCATGTCTGTAATCTCAATACTCGGAAGGCTGAGGCAGGAGGTTAATCACAAATTCAAGTCCAGCATGGGCTAAAGAATGAGACCCTCTCTCAAAACAACTATGCCTCTAAAAGTAGAAAACAATCCAAATGTCTATCAATAGAGGCGTGTGTGTAGCATGTTCCGAGGGGTATATGTGCATATGGTATATGTTTTTAATGTGTTTCAAATATAAATGTATTCATAAGCTCTGATGAAAATGTAAAAGTGAACAGTGAGAAGAGTCAACAAGACAGAAGAGTGAATGGTAATAGTCCCGCAAGATGCCATAGTTCACAGGAACCTTCACACAAGGGAAAACTAGAAGGAACCCATCTAAATCTTATCAAGAGCTCATGATAGCAGTAGGAGTTTTTGAGATTTACCAGGAAATACTCCTTTTTTTTTTCTTAGTAGGAATAAAAGTTTGGAATGAACAGGTAAAAGTACTTTGAGGATTAAAACTTGAAATTTATTTTTATTTACTTATTGGCAATGAGAAAGAGAGAGAGGGGGAGGGAGGGAGGGAGGGATGAATATGGACATGCCAGGGCCTCCAGCCACTGCAAACTCCAAATGCAAGTGCCACTTTGTGCATCAGGCTTATGTGGGTACCAGGGAATAGAAACGAGGTCATTAGACTTTGCAGGGAAGTGCCTTAACCACTAAGCCATCTCCCCAGCCCCAAGATTAAAACTTTCTACTTGTCAATGGGTTGTGCCCTAGGAATGATGGTTTATATGAAAGCCATCTAACCAATAATCCTTAGCATCATTCATACAATGGTGAACACGAGGCAGAAAGAATATTCTTGTCTTCAGCCCTCATGGTTAATAAAAATTTAGGAAAGATCTCCAAACATTTAAGGGAACCTCCAGCCAAATTTGGATCCTCCCTAACGAGCCCGTGTTGGCTAGCAATGGGCTGTTTCAGTAGTGATGGGCATCCTGGTGCTGTAGCGCAGTAAGCGACATGAATACTGCAGGCGGAGGTTGTCTGCTTGTGGTCACTCCTGTCAGTTCTGCTGACAGTAAAAGATGCAAGGACATTAACGATAGCACCATGTGATTCATTGCAGGGCTAGTTCTCTGTTAAACATACTAGTCCTTGCTCATGTTGCTTCATGTCTAAGCATCTTCTTTATTTGCTCACTAAACAGAAACCACAACCAATGCTAAAGAGCCCCTTAACACTCTTTTGTGAAGTTATTTGCTAGATATCAAGACAGATGGGGGAGGAGGAAGACTATGGTGTAATTCTTTCCCTCCATCCTTTCTAAACAAAAGGCTTTACCTCACAGCTACTGCAGGGCAGAACACAGCAAATATAGGGATAATATTGTCTGCATAAAAGTATTTGCCTGGTTGCATGACCTGTTTCATATTCATTTAGAAGTCTGATAGCAAACAGATGTTCCACAATGATGACAAATCTAATTTATTTGCAATTTCTCAAAGCTCTTCTACAGATTCAGGCAGCAGAGTCACAGCCATTAGCTCACTGAGCCTGGATGCATCACTGAAGGAATGGAATTGATCGGGCAGATAGATTGCAGTGCATGGTAAAGAGCCTCCTAAGAAGGGAGATGGCAGGAATCCAGACATCAAGTAGATGATGAAATGGCCATTTCCATTAGGGGAACATCACATCACAGATATTAATTAGGAGGCACTATAATATAGTTAAGTGGATGTGGGGGGGGGATGCTGAGTTAAAAGTTACCCCAAATGTCCTTACCTTGAGGGAATTACAGATCAGAATGTGAGTCACAAATCTGCAATTTTCCACTCATTTCATAATGGCTACAGGTAAGTTAGAGATCAGAGATAACTCCCCAGGTTGGGAGACAAACTATCTTTAAATTAAAAAGAAAAGAAAACTATTTCAATGTTTCTCCTTTAATATTCCCAGGGAAAATGACATTCTTTATAGTAACATTAGTGGCAGATGAAAAAGGAATCCTTTCCACTACAAAACAAACTAGCTTTCAATTTAGATGCCCAGCATCTTAACAAGATTTTTATTTATTTACTTTTTATTTTTCGAATGTAAGTTCACCTTGAAACATGTTGAGATATTTTATATGAATTTTCAGTTCATCTGTTAGCATATTTAAATTAAAGGAGTATAAGGCAAATATTTAAGATAATTAATTGCCAAACAGCAGTCAGTATGCCAATCTTTCCCAAATTTTTTTTTTTTGTAATTCTGTACACTTCACCTCCCTCAATGTCATCCTTCTTCTGTACCTAATGATAATCAGCAACTGTAATCAGATAACCCACACATGAGTTGAAGCAATGCTGAGAACCAAACAGGTCATAAATTTCCATTTCAGTAAAATAGCAACCTCTCAGGATTGTAGATGAAATTCTTCATGTTATTAACTTCAAACAGCAAACCAGGAGTCCTGGAAGAAACTCCTTTGCTGAGGTTCCAATCTTACTTACAAAACTTTTTTTTGGGGGGGGGGTTTCAAGGTAGGGTCTCATTCTAGTCCAGGCTGACCTGGAACTCACTATGTAGTCTCAGGACGGCCTCGAACTCACAGGGATCCACCTACCTTTGCCTCCGAGTGCTGGGATTAAAGGCGTGCGCCACCATGCCCGGCTTAAAAATTTTGATTCTTGCCTTACTTGACCAAAATGGCAGGATCACAGGATAAGAAAAACAGGATCACTAAATGATGTGAAATGACTTGTTGAAAAATTCCTTTAGCAAGGAGTGCTTACAGAAGTGGCATTAGCAAAATGGTGGACCAAAAACCCTCCGAAGTGCTGGGGAGTGGCTCAGTCAGTAAAGTGCTTACTATGCATGCATGAAGAAGAGTTTGATCCTCAGAACCCATGTTAAAAAAAAAAAAAAAAAAAAAAAAAAAAGCTAGGCAGAGTGGCACGTGGTTGTAACTAACCCCAGCCTTGGGAACCTTAAGCAGGATTACTAGGGCTCACTGGCTAGCCAGTCTAATCTAACTGGCAAGCTCCAGGCCATAAGAGACCTTGTCTCAAAAAAAGTAGATGATACTTGAGGGGAAACCCCTGGCAAAGACACTTGAAGGTTGTCCTCTGGCCTCCACATGCACACACATGAAAATGTATACACACACATAAAAACATACAAGACTTTAGTTACTGGGTGTGGTGGTTCTCATCTTAAATGCCAGCCCTCAAAGGCTGAGGTAAGAGGAGCACCATTAGTTTGAAACAAGCCTGGGTTGTGAGTTCCAGGACAGGCAACACTGCCTCAAAAAACCAAAGCAACAAACTCACTGGGAAAAAACAAAATTCACTTCTAAAAAGTCTCTACCACATAAAACATCATGAAAATTAACCAAGGAAGTTAACCAAAGCTTAAAGCAACACAGGGAGTGCTTAATCAAGACAAACTGACTGAATCTTGGCTTTAAAAAAAAAAAAAAAATCAAGCTCATGGCACTTTAATTCATCCTATTTTCCATCCGTTTCTCTTGAGCTCTGTGGTGGCCTTACAAAGTGTCTATAGTCACTGTGAAAGAAAGCAGCTAAACGACAAGTATGAGGATGATACTTCTCAGAGACCAGGGCACCATCAAGTGTAACAACATGTGAGATTTAAGAGGGCACCGTCTTTTAGGTGCTTAAGTAAAAAAGATATGATGGCTGATTCAGACTTTCTTCAAAATAGTTTACATTTATTTGGGAGAGAGAGAAATAAATAAAGAGGCAGATATAGAGAGAGGATGGGCACATCAGGGCCTCTAGCCACAGCAAATGAACCCCAGATGCACCACCTTATGCATTTGGCTTTACATGGATACTAGGGACCTGCACCTGGGTCCTTTGGCTTTGCGAGCAAGTGCCTTAATGACTAAGCCATCTCTCCAGCCCAGGACTTTCTTAAGTGCCAAGAAATAGCATTATTTTTTATGTAACTCAGCCACAACAAAATGGTATGATACAAGCTGGGCGTGGTGGCGCACGCCTTTAATCCCAGCACTTGGGAGGCAGAGGTAGGAGGATCACCGTGAGTTCGAGGCCACCCTGAGACTACATAGTGAATTCCAGGTCATCCTGGGCTAGAGTGAGACCCTACCTCAAAAAACCAAAAAGAAAAAAAAAAAAGGTATGATACAATGATCTCAGTCTGAAAAAAAAATTAAGCTCCTATGACAAACCTAAACTATAAATTTGACTAATTTTCTCCCTCTCTTACTCCCATATTAACTTAAAACCAATCAATGGGAGGCATTAAGACAATCACACTTTTCCTCTTCTGACTAGAAATTACAATAAAAAACATGAACTTACTGAGTAATTTCTGTTGGAAAAAGCACCCTGTTAAAGTAATGGTTCTCTCTAAACACAATCATTTTTTTTATATTTAGTATTTTCATTTTGAAGTACAATAAAACACTTAAAAATTTACTCACTTTTAAAGAAAAATAACTCCTATTCAAAATATAATGGGAGAATACAGTACATCAAAAATATCTTCATTTTAAGAATATTATTTTATCATGAAACTTTAAACTGGAGGGTACCTGAATTTTTTTTACCTTTGTTTCTCAAAGATGCCAAGAAAGAAAAGATGGGAGACAAAATGTATTACCCAAGACATTCAAAGAAAATAATACTGTACAATTTCAAAAAATAAACACAAATAATGAATAAACATACTCGGACTAACTCATGGAATAGAAAAGTTCTACCTGGCCAGCCACCAACTGTCACAATAGGTAATAACAGATGGAGGAAACTGCCCCACTGTGAAGACTTCCCAGCACCAACCTGTGATAATAAGACACTCATTGTGATCCAGCACCTCAGTGAAGAGCCGTGCAACAATCAACTCTGGGTTGATTAAAAAGCGGATTTCTTCTTGCACAAGTCCTGCACTGGTTACACCACCTCCAACAAAACGATTTGCAAAGTCCACCTATTTGGGAGAAATGGTATATTAAATAGTGGTCTCAAAACCTGCAAACAGGCCTGGAGAGATGGCTTAGCTCTTTAATGTGCTTGTCTATGAAGCCTAAGCACACTGGTTTGATGCCCCAGAACCCACATAAGCCAGATGCACAAGGTGACATATGTATCTGTAGTTCATCTGCAATGGCTATAGGAGCTAGCGTGCCTGTTGATTCTCTCTCTCTTTAATAAATAAATAAATAACCCTACAAACATTAGAATTCTCTCGTAGGAGAACCAGTTAGCAATCTTCCCAAGGAGGGCTGATTAACATTGTTTGCACTCTCCAGGGTACTGCACTGAACATTTCTATATAGTCGTTGGATTCCAAGATGTCCAAAGAAACCTGGATAATGGAGCATTTAGACAAAATACTAAGTATAACATGAACTCTTATTTATAAACCTTGGGGTCCCCACAGATCAGAACAGATCTTCATCTGAGAAGAATTCAAGATCTTCCCCCTTCATTCACTACTCAACCTCACTTTCTGTACTTCCCATAATTTAAAAATTACCATATCTTTCCTATATAATGTAGTAATCTGGTTCCAAACAACTGAAAAGTTTATTATCTGGTCATGTGGCATAAGCCTTTTTTTTCTATGGAAGAATAACTAGATAGATTTTTGTTATTGCTTGAAATTCAACCTGAAACTCCAGGTTGTATAACATGATCAACTTTGTTTTTTTTTTTTTTTTTAATATACCCAAATGGAGGCAGAAAGGAGTAAGAAAGAAAAGCCTGCATAAGAACATAGATTTAACTACATTAGTATTTCCAGCCTAATCTGAAACAATGCACAGGCATTCTTGCTTTTGTTTGTGGTACTGGAGGTTATGTTCCACCACTGAGCATTTGGCTGAACACTATACTTTCAGCCCTATGTAAACTTCCTGTGATGTATTACAAGGAGGTCATCAATTTTTTACTGATGAAGAGGAGACAGACACTCCTCAAATCATGCAAACTCAACCTGCCACTGTTACTTTACTTTCAGAACAGGTGACTATCTTTGTCTTATTATTATTATTACTCTAGAATAAGACACACAGAAACATACAGTCATAACAGACAAATCATACCAAATTTACTAAGTACTATATGAAGGCTCACATGCTCTTAAGCTATTGTACAACATAAGATCTCTTGAAATTTGTTCATGTTGTCTAAAGTGATGAAAATAATTTGAAGCTAATTTCATAGGAGTAAAGCAAGATTATAAATCTTATGCTATGTAAACACAAAAATGAACAGAAAGCAAAGTAGTCTTTTCTCACCTAAATGTTAGAAAAGACTGAAACAAACCACTGAGAAATTCTTGCAATGAGTAGTATAAAAAATGTAAAACAAATGAAATAAACAAAAAACCATGTATTTGGGTCTGTTTTCTTGAGTACTAAAATGGACTCTAAAGAAATCCAGAGTTAACTAGTTGTGTCATATAGAAACATGGTTTTGGTACAACTGTCTCTGGAGTAGAACCAGCCACCTAGCACACGGAAGTTTTTGGCAGTGGATGATTCCTGGCTTAGACAGCTCCATTTCACAACATGGAACGTGAGGCGGGGATGATGGGCACAAAGACGAGTGAGCACACACTGCCCCCTAGTGCTAGGGCTGCAGCTCAGGGAAACAGTATTTGCCCAAGGATCTGCATGCAACGCTTAGTAAAAGATAAAAGGTGAGGCAGGTGTAGTGGAGCACGCCTTTAATACCAGCACTTGGGAGGCAGAGACAGGAGGATCACAGTAAGAGACTGCATAGTGAATTCCAGGTCAGCCTGGGCTAGAGTGAGACCCTACCTTGCAAAAATCAAAGAGGTGATTCCTGGTCTCACAAGATGTACAGTTGCATGGGAGTTGGCATCGAAGCAGAAAGATGGTCGTTAACAAATCTATGCATGTGTATGCTATACTTTATGCATAACAAAATTAAGTAAACCCTAGGCATGTGAGAAGACAGTGGAGCTTTACAAGAGGCTGTGGCATTCAATCCAGAGTTAACTGACAGACAGCCTGAGGGAAAGAGAGAACCAGTTGCTTACAGGTGTTTGACAGGATTGTACACAGCTTCTTCATGAAGCCTGCAATGTAGAGGCCCTGAGGCTTATTGATGGTGAAAGGTGGTCCTGTGTCTAGGAAATTTCTTACTCAATTCTAAAAGTTTTGGAAAGGATTCATTTAATAACTGGACCTGTGTTTTAGTAAGGTAATTTGGGGCATAGTATCAGGTTAAAAGGAACACACTGGAAGAATGTAAAACTAAAAAGAAAGAGAAGGCTGGAGAGATGGCTCAATGAGTAAGTGTATGCTGTACAAGCATGAGGATCACCTGAGTTTGATCCAGAACCCACATGTGTTAAAGACAAAAATAAAGACACCCGTCACCCCCGTGCGGGAAGGGAGAGTGGAGACAGGAGGGGGCTGGAGCACGCTGGTCAGCCAGTCTGACTGAGAAGCAGCAGCCCCACATTCAATGAGACTAACTCTGTCTCAAGAAAAAGTAGATGAGACAGAGGAAGACACCCACTCCCCTTTGGCTTCTGCAATGTGCCCACAAGGCATGGACACCTGCAGACAATGTGCATATACCTTACACACACACCCAAAGTAAACAATCAAGGCAGGCAGATTAGCTAGGTAACCGAGTCATTTACACAAGGACTACTTGGGGCTCAAGCAGGACAGTGGTAAAATAAAGAAAGAGGAGAGCCAACAGTTTCAAATGGAATGGGCAGTATTTGAGAACTGAGAAACTAACTCTGGGCCTATCAGTGCAAAGCTATTGTGAATATAAGAGAGAAAACAAGGTGACTAACCACAGCCTCACTGAATTTTTACTGAAATAAGCCAGATAACAGAAATAACAAAATCTATCAAAATTGTGTACCATTTGATAATTATCATGAAATATGCACAAGCTATTGTTCACCCTGGATAAAAGGCAAACAGTATTCATTACTTGAAAGGTATGCACAGAATTACACTGTTAGGGCAAGGTTTTGTGTGTTTTTTTTTTTAAATAAACAACCCTAAAGTTTTGAGTACTTAAAACAAGTTAATAAAAGGCCCCAATAACAAGTGCAAAACCTGTTCTAGTACATGAAAACAAGCACACGAGTGTTTCTTCACTTTTACCCGGTCATTTGCCAAGTCTCTTGGTTTAAAGCTACTTATTCAGATTCCTTAGCTTCTGAATTATAACTTGATGAAGACAGAAATGTGAACACTCCTTAAAGAAGCTTTGTTGTTGCCATTCAAGGTAATGTAATTTAAATGCTACACAAGGAGCTCAGGAGCATTGCAACACAATACTCCCTAGTCTCCTGGAGAGACACGGCAAGGGGAGAGAGCAATTAATAGTAATGGAAGCCTTTATGGTTGTGTTTTAATGTACCAAGGGCCCACATCTCATCTACAGTAAATTGCAGGGGAGTGGGGAGAATCTCAGTCTTGACTGTGGGTAAAAAACTCCTTGTTGCATTGTCCTATAATACAGGCCAGCATTCCTGTTGTGCTAACCAGCAGCAGCTTTGCTTAGGTCACGTGCGTCATGACAACCTAGCTTTACCCATGACTTTAATGTAGGAAAGAACTGCATAAGGAAGAGCAGGTGAAAGAAAGTGATATTTATCTGGAACAATTTCAAGTATACTAAAAATTTATTTTTTAAAGTAAAAGATTACATGATTAATTAAAAAAATCAATGGTTCAAGCCGGGTGTGGTGGCGCATGCCTTTAATCCCAGCACTCGGGAGGCAGAGGTAGGAGGAGCGCCATGAGTTTGAGGCCATCCTGAGACTCCATAGTGAATTCCAGGTCAGCCTGGGCTACAGCAAGACCCTACCTCAAAAAACAACAACAACAACAACAACAAAAAAAATGCCGGGCGTGGTGGCGCACGCCTTTAATTCCAGCACTTGGGAGGCAGAGGTAGGAGGATCACCGTGAGTTCAAGGCCACCCTGAGACACCATAGTGCATTCCAGGTCAGCCTGAGCTAGAGTGAGACCCTACCTCGAAAAACCAAAAAAAAAAAAAAACCCCAAAAAAACAATGTTTCATCTGGGCATGGTGGTGCACGCCTTTAATCCCAGCACTTGGGAGGCTGAAGGAGGATTGCTATGAGTTTGAGGCCAGACTGAGACTAATTCCAGGTCAACCTGAGCTAAAGCAAGACCCTACCTCAAAAACGGTAAAAAAGATCAATGTTTCTTTTGCAAAAGTAAAGAATGGAAAAACTACTAATTCTGTATCCTAAGTATTTTTATTTGTAAGCTCAAGTAATCAATAGGAGGGTGTTTGTATGTGTGAGAGAGAGAAAGAAAGAGTGTGTGTCAGCCTTGCTATATGCAGCACAGGCAAGCCTTGAACTGAACTGGTGGTGATTCTTGTAGGTGCTGGGATTACAGGCATGTGTTACCACACCAACCATAAATGGGGATGGATAGTGGTGCATATCTATAATCTTCAGACTCAGGAGGGACAGGTAGGAGGATTGCAAGGTTGGGGAAAGCCTGAGCTGTATACTGAGTTCAAGATCAGATTGAGCTATATACTAAGACCATATCTCAAAAAAAACCTAAACAAGGACTGGAGAGATGGCTTGGTGGTGAAGGTACTTGCCTGCAAAGCCTAATGACCTGAATTCAATTTCCCAGTACCCACATAAGCCAGAAGTACTAAGTGACACATACTTCTGGAGTTCAGTTACAGTGGCTAGAGTCCCTGGTACAACAATTCTATGGCTCTCTGCTTGTAAATAAATACCAAAATCTTTTAAAAAAACACCCCTCAAACAAACATACTATGCTTCTTTACAGATTTTAATTATGTCTCCATAAGAGATAATTTTACAAGTAATTGCAATTCATTAATGAATTAATTACAGTGCTCTATAAAAAGGATAGAAGCATAGAATAACATGTTATCTTGATAAGTTAGCTTAAAAAAATCACTATAGGACTGGAGAGATGGTTTAGTGGTTAAGACTCTTACCTTCAAAGCCTAAGGAACCAGGTTTGATTGCTCAGTACCCATGTAAGCCAGATTCAAAACGTAGCACATGCATTTGTACTTTGTTTGCAGTAGCTGAAGGCCTTGGTGCACCCATTCTCTCTCTCCCTATCTGCTTCTCTTTTTCTCAAATAACTAAGTAAGCAAGTAAATAATTTTTTTAAAATCACTGTAAATTAGAAGGAAGCAGGATTTGGTGGCTCATGCCTATAATGCTAGCATTTGGGCATTGGAGGTCACAGACTCTCCATGAATTTAAATCTAGGACTAGAGTGAATTCCTGGCCAGCTTGAGCTAAGTGTGAGACCATGCCTCAAAAATAAAAAGAAGTTGCAGGTGGTGGTGCATGCCTTTAATCCCAGTAGTCTGGAGGCAGAAGTAGGAGAATCACCATGAGTTTGAGGCCACCCTGAGACTACATACTGAATTACAGGTCAGCCTCAGTTACAGTGACATCCTATCTCAAAAAATAAAATAAGGGCTGGAGAGATGGCTTAGTGGTTAAGCGCTCGCCTGTGAAGCCTAAGGACGCTGGTTCGAGGCTCGGTTCCCCAGGTCCCACGTTAGCCAGATGCACAAGGGGGCGCACACGTCTGGAGTTCGTTTGCAGAGGCTGGAAGCCCTGGCGCGCCCATTCTCTCTCTCTCTCTACCTGTCTTTCTCTCTGTGTCTGTCGCTCTCAAATAAATAAATAAATAAATAAAAAATAAAATAAAATAAATAAAATAAAAAAGATAAAAAACAACCAAGAGGAAAGTAAGTAATCAAGTTAGGTGTTACACTTTAAATAAAGCTAAACATGCAAGGTATATGGTCTCTCCCATGTATGTGTGTGTGTGTGTGTGTGTGTGTGTGTGTATACATATACACACACACACATAAATATAAATACAAACATACATATACATACACACACACACACACACATTTCTTCCCCCCCGAGGTAGGGTCTCACTCTAACTCAGGCAGACCTGGAATTTACTCTGTAGTCTCAGGGTGGCTCTCCTATTTTTTTTTTAAGACAGGGTCTTGCAATGTAGCCCAAGGGGTCTTAAAATCATAATGCTTCTTTCTTTGTCTCACAAATGTTGGGGTTACAGGCGTTTCAAACATATGCCAAGCTGGACTTCTTGTTTTAAATTTTTTTTTAATTTACATATAAGGAGGGGGTGGAGCATGCCAGGGCCTCAAGCAGCTGCAAACGAACTCCAGAGGCACATAACATTTGCATTTGGCTGTACAGGGATAATGGGGATTTGGACCTGGGCCAAAGCCAGACTGGCAGGCTTTGCAAGCAAGTGCATTTAACTGAAGAGCTATCTCCTCAGCCCTGAGGCTGGGACTTCTTAATTTTTATTTCCAAAAAAAGAAAAGAAAAAAGAAAATGCTTAAAGTAATGATAGTAACAAATAAGCAACAAACTTTAAGAAACAGGACTACCTGTTACAGAGAAATAACTTTAGTAAACACAGTTCAGTGCTTAAAAGTGATATATGGGAGACAGGTCTTTCTCATCCATCCATTTTAGGTGTCTGCCCCCTAGAAGCAAACAAGGCTTTTGGTGGCAGAAAAACATCTCAAGCTGGTCATCATTTGGGGCAAAAACACAAGCCTTTAAAGAAAAAGAACAAAACCTAGCGACAGCTTGTCAAGACCACACCATGGGAACGTCTTCTACTGTCAATATGCTGTCCACATGGTGAGGTTTTCTGTCAAAGGCCGTTTCCAGAGGCATATGAATGTACACTGGCAAGTAAAAGATCTCAACGTGATCTGTTTGGTGTATTTTCCCCATTTTGCATCATGCTTCTTTGCATTAAATCAATTTAGGAGATAAACAAGTTTCCAGATTTCCTTTGCTGTCAGACTCTTGACAAGAGAAAGTCTTCATGCTTCTATACATGTGCAAGTACACAAACACTCAAACACACTGAGCTTTACCTACCTGTAACATGCCCCGGCCATTTCCTTCTATGGTACCTTCATAAGTGACATGCAATCGTGTCAATGGCTTTTCACATCTACAATGTAAAAAGATATTTCCATATATGAGTTATACATAACAGACAAATCTGAAAATATAGATAACTATGAAAAAAACTGAAATCACCATAAATTTCCAAAGTCAGAAATAAATGTCCATTATTATCATTCTTGGTATTGATGGTCCCAATATTTTTCTTACTCAAACTTGTAAATATGCTTAATCACAATAAAATGAAACATTTTGTTTTTTTCCCCTTATAAATATAAATGTTCTCTTAAGAGCTAAATTCTTAAGATATAAAAAATGGTTTGGGGGGCTGGAGATGGCTTAGCAGTTAAGCACTTGCCTGTGAAGCCTAAGGACCCCATTTTAAGGCTCGATTCCCCAGGACCCACATTAGCCAGATGCACAAGGGGGTACATGCATCTGGAATTCGTTTGCTGTGGCTGGAAGTCCTAGCACACCCATTCTCTCTCTCTCTATCGGCCTCTTTCTCTCTCTCTCTCTGTCACTCTCAAATAAATAAAAATGAACAAAAAGTTGTTTTTTAAAAAATGGGCTGGAGAGATAGCTTAGCAGTTAAGGCACTTGCTTGCAAAGCCAAAGAACCCCAGGTTCAATTCCCCAGGGCCCACATAAGTCAGATGCACAAAGGGGCACATGCATCTGGAGTTCATTTGCAGTGGCTAGAGCCCTGACTTGTCCATTCTACAAAACTTTCTTATTATGCCAGAGTTAGCAATCTAATATAAAAATTTGGTAATCAATTATGATTCTTAGATGAGTTCTTTACACTAGTTTGATAATGAGTGTTTGGGGTGGAATACCTTGTTAAAAATAGATGCCACTGAAATTCTTTAACACTTTTCTATAAATACGATTGACAGATAAAGCTAGCAAGTTTAAGTCTTCAAGAAAGCATATTTTTTTTCATATCATAAGCTGTATTTATTGAGATACTGGCCTGTCTTACCTCATGTGGGAACCAACTGCATAGTATTAACAGCATTTGATGGTTTTTTTTTTTATAGTTTACCCTACCCAATTGCTTACTGAATTAAAATGTTATGCTAAAGTATAACAGAGATGATACTTGAATTCCTAACTTATAAAAGTGGTCTAGTAATTTTCTGGAGTACAGGTGATTCTATTTTTTAAAATAATAACTTATAAGGTAGGCTTGGAAAGCACTATTTACTTACAGATTTATTTCTGTCCTAATTTTAATGAATCTACAAATGTTCCTAAGAGACTGATAACCTTAAACTAAGGCAGTTCAATACAACTTCCAAGCCCTTTATTTGGATTAACTCATTTAAGTCTCAGAACAATCTCATTATCATTACCTTTAATACATGGAAAAGAAAAGCACAGAAAGCACTTAAGCAATCTACTAAAGCTAGTCAATATTTGATTTTTACTTATTTCTTAAATTATTTTGAGCTTTACTTGTTATATGTAGTATGTGCTACGTGTTTGTGTGCAGCTTTAATACATGGAAAAGAAAAGCACAGAAAGCACTTAAGCAATCTACTAAAGCTAGTCAATATTTGATTTTTACTTATTTCTTAAATTATTTTGAACTTTACTTGTTATATGTAGTATGTGCTGCGTGTTTGTGTGCATATATGCATGTGGAGGCCAGAGAAAGCTTGGCAGCTTCCTCCATTACTCTTCTACCTTACTTCCTTGAGAAGCAGTCTCTCACTGTACTGGGAGCTAGCTTTGGTCAGGCTGACTGGCAAGTGAGTCTTAGGTCTCTGCCTCCCTCAGGTACCGGGATTGCAAGCATGTGTGGTCACATTTGAATTTTATGTGGGTGCTGGAGATTAAACTGAGGTCCTCACGTTTGTGCAGCGAGATCCACTGAGCCATTTCCTCGATGCCTCAACAAAGTAAACAACACAACCAAGTTCTGAATCCAGGCAGCACAACTTACTGGCCAAACTCTTAACCAACACACTATAGTTTTAGGAAAAAAAAAAAAAAATCTTTTGTGGAAAAAGTTCATAGGTTTAATTTTTAAATGTTGTCTTTTCATGGTCTTATGTTTCTAGCTATTTTTATTCAAAAGGAATCTCCCCATTGAGGATATTGCTGAAAATCTAAGCAAAACCCAATAATCCGTGAACTGTCAGGACTTCAAAACAGCAATTTCATCTTTTGGCAAGTATTCTCCACAAGTAAAGCTAGCAGCTTTGTATTACACTTTCACTATCATTTTGGAAGTAGTAGAAACTGGTTTGTTTGCTTGATGTATCTTTCACCTTCCTAGTAGGTCTTCTGTTATGGTCCTACAAATCCTCTATCCAGGAATCAAAGCCACAGACTATTCTGACTCTCTATGATTTACTCAGCCTGGCTAAAATAGTCTCTATTAATCAAATCACTAACTGGAACAGGCCAGAAAGAGATTCAGGAAAGCCTGTAACTTCCTGGCACCCATACGGTCCCTTGCACTTGACAGTACCAACAATTCTTATCTCTTCTTCTATTTCCCTCCTTATGCATGTACTCAAGTTTCTGGTTCTGGAGTCTGTGACACTGATTTTAATTACATTCTTCAACTCACTCATGAAGCAGCTAAAACAAAACAGACATCAATGAAATAAATAAATAACTAAGGCACCAAGTTAACTTCTGCCTCTCATAGTTGAAGGGATAATCGATCTCATGTAGGAGCAGTTAATGTATTTCATTCACAAAGCAGCCTTGCCAATCTGCATTTTCAACTGTAGCTTCTCTACAACACGATACACAAATAAATGGATGTTATTTTACGTGAATAAGGCCTGTGAGTCATCTATAAAACTGACACAAAAATGACCTGAACAAAACACCCTGCATTCCTAAATTCCTATTATGCACACTATTGGGAAGATGAAGTAAAAGCAACTTCTTATCCTCCAGTCTGGACAGGGATGCAGCAGAATGTTACTTTTAATTCTAACCTACAAACAGTATAGTCAAGGACACGTTCCGAATCCAGAAATAAGTATGGATTTGTGAGCAATAGCAGAAGGGTAAGTCAAATAAGCATTTTAAAGATAAAGGCTGACTGAGAAATCCTGCTGGATCTGAGTTGATAATCTCCATGTAGACCAGCTGACAGAAAGCTGGAAGAAGCCATTCTGCATGCAGTTCAATGGGAGAGAGAGAAATCACCAGTGAAGACACTCATCAGTGGACACTGCAAGCCTTCTATTTGGCTAGCAAGGCCAAAATGAGCCAACGGGTGTAATAGGGGCATGTCTGTTATGGTGAAACCAACTGCCCTCTAATTGGACTAGAGGCCTGCTCCATGGGAGGGAATACATCCCTGATACTGAAAACTTAAAACAGGGGTAGTCATGAGCCCTAGGGGTGTATTATCTGTTGTTGTCTGGCTAGATGTATATACTGTGCTTATCAAACTGCCCGGTAAGCACTTCTGTTAATGTTCATACCCTTATATTAATGCTATTCTCACTTTTGGTAGAGAACCTTCTCTTTTCAGATGGCAGTGACCTTGGGATGACTCAGAAGGTATCATGGTGATGGAAAGAAATGACTGCAGTGCTCAGTACTGCAATATCTCTATCACACCTTCCAAGGCTCAGGGTGTAATGCAGAAGAGGTGGCGGAAAGAATGTAAGAGCCAAAGGAAGGGTAGGACTGTATACAACACGCTCCCTCCAGCCACAGAATGGCCTGGATATCCATGACCTCACAGTGCCTGACACTACCTGTACAAGACCATCATAAGAGGAGGGAAAGATCATGACATCAAAATTAAAAGAGAGACTGATTGAGATGGGGAGGGGATATGATGGAGAATGGAGTTTCAAAGGGGAAAGTGGGGGGAGGGAGGGTATTACCAGGGGTATTTTTTATAATCATGGAAGTTGTTAATAAAAATTTGGAAGAAGGGCTGGAGAGATGGCTTAGTGGTTAAGCGCTTGCCCGTGAAGCCTAAGGACCTGGGTTCGAGGATTCAATTCCCCAGGACCCACATTAGCCAGATGCACAAAGGGGTGCACGCGTCTAGAGTCTGTTTGCAGTGGCTGGAAGCCCTCACACGCCCTTCTCTCTCTGTATCTATCTCTCTGCCTCCTCCTCTCTGTCTGTCACTCTCAAATAAATAAATAAAAATTTAAAAAAATTGGAAGAAAAAAATAAAAAAAGATAAAGGCTGAAAGTAAAAGAAATTTAGAAACTAGATTTATTCACTGTAGCTCAAGAAGGAAGAACCAAGACCATGAAAGGAGATATTTAGAAGACAGACATTTCTAGTGAACACAGTGTGAGGGAACAAGCCAGCAATTCACTGAGACGAACAGTGACTTCTCCATCACTGAAGCAGTCCAGTCTCTGTCTGCTGCAGGAATTATAGAGCTTACTGATATTTTTAGTAGGCAGTTGGGCAAAATGACTTCCTGGGTCCCATTCATTTATAATATACCATGATTCTATGTACACTTCCTTTCCTGACACTTTTTTTTGTGCTTTTTCATGTTGTTTTCTCTTTTATCCACTTCTCTAGTAAATCATCATCTCAACCATGCATTAATTTTCCCAAGTTGTTCTTTCACCTCACAAATCAGCATTGTACATGCACATGCGTGTGTGTGTACACATATGTGTGTATGGGTCAAGGTCAGCATCTTCTTCAACCACTTTCCACCTTATTTTTTGAGACAAAGTCTCTCAACTGAACCTAGATCTCACTGATCCAGCTAGACTAGCTAGCTAGCAAGTCTTGGGGCTCCTGCTATCACTGTCTTCCCAGCACTGGGACTCCAGGTGGATGTCACCATGCTCAGCTTTTACGTGGATGCCAGGGACCTGAATTCAGATCTTCATGCTTGCACAGCAAGCAATTTATCCATTAACCACCCCCAAGCACCCACCCAATAGGTAAGCATTTTTTTCCCCCCAAGATAGGGTCTCACTCTAGCTCAGGCCAACCTGCAATTCACTATGTAGTCTCAGGGTGGCCTTGAACTCACAGCAATCCTCCTACCTATGCTTCCCGGAGTGCTGGGATTAAAGGCGTATGCCACCATGCCTGGCAGATAAACATTTTTGATGGATGAAAATATCAATTAGGCAGATAGGCCTTCTAAGTTAGTTATTCTTAAAGAGTGACTCCCTTTTATCATTAAATCCAAACAATTACAAACAATGATTCAAATTGTTAGAAAGTACATTTACATAAAAATATGCATGCAGTAAGCTTGAACATGTCCTCACTTATTTAAAAAGTTGACCTGTATTTCTTTAGCTGCATTGGGATTTGGTCTAGATTTTTAAAATGTCTTACTATCTCATAGTATTAAACATCTTACAAATCTCTCTTAACTCAGATGGGCTGTCATTCTCCTTGATATTTCCCGATAAACTATAAGGGAAAACTCATAGAAAACTTCCACAAAATTTGTTGCTAGTATATTAGAGAACCAAACTTCAGAACTCCTGTCATTCAAATTTTAAGTGATGCTATTTCTCATTATTATCCCCCAGAAAGAAAAGCCATAAAACATAAAACTCTAAACCGAAGAAGGGTAAGGAGGAACACCTAATATTGGTGTTCTACTTAATATTAGCACCATCAGACTCAAAACTCCTTAATTCTAAGTAAAATTTGTTTCAGAAGACAAAGCAAAGGCAAAATAGAAGACCAAGTGTTACAGATTTGGATTTAGGATACATTCTGGGGCTGGGGAGATGGCTCAGCAGATAAGACCACAAAAGCACAAAGGCCTGAGAGGGTCTGATTCACCCCAAGTTCGATTCCCTAGAACCAATGTAAACAGCTGGGCATGGCCACATGCTCCTGTAATCCCAGTGCTGTGGGAACCATAGACAGCATTGCTGAGGTTTCCTGGTCAGCCAGTCTGACTGAAACCGTAGGTCTGGGTTCAGTGAGAGACTCATCTCAAGGAAACAAAGCAGGGCAGTGAGAAAGGACACCCGACCACCCACACCCCATACCACATGTAGTACACACACAAAATAAGTAAATAAATAAATAAAACCTTCTAACAGTGAGAACTATAGACATGCCATTGATGAGAAGAAATTCTCATGGTCAAACAGTCCTCCTAATTCCAAAGGACTATAGTCATTTTTATTATTACCTTTCCCATTCTGGAAAATCTTCAAGACTCTGTCTTGTAAAGGTCACCAACCCAGTAGGTTCTACAACAGTAATAAAATAAAGAAAACAAAGCACAAAATAAATTTTAATTCTGAATTAATACATACTCAGTAAATGAATGGGTCTAACAATGTCTGACAAAACTAATGATGGCTGGGTGTGGTGGCACATACACATAAACCCAGCACTAGGAAGGTGGAAGTAAGAGAATCAGCAGTTTAAGTCCACCCTACACAGCAAGTTCAAGGCCAGAGTAGGATACATGAAACCCTGTCCCAAACAAAAACAAAACAAAACAACAACCCAAACCCCTCTCAATAACAACAAAAGTGAATGAGGAAATATCAAGTCGAATGTATAGGCTTAAAATATGGTTATTCCTCATTGTGTGTGTGTGTGTGCGTATGTATGTATGTATAAGTCATGTATCTCTTCCTGTATACCATTTCTAAATTACATATAATACTTAATACAATGAAAATACCAGGCAAGTAGATACTGTATTAGATTGTTTAGGGAGGAAATTACTCTGTAAACGTTAAGTACAGATTTTCTTTGTATTATTTCCAATCTGTGGCACCTTTGCAGACATACGGGTCAACTGTGCAACAGAATATTGATGGAAAAATTACTAAGTAAGTTGAAAATGATGGCTTACCATTTTAATCCCAGCACTGAGGAAGATGAGGTAGGAGGATCATCATGAGTTCAAGACTATCCTGGGCCAGAATGTGCTCCAGGTTAGCTTGGGCTACAGTGAGTTCTGACTCAACCCCCAAAATAAAATAATAAAATTTACTAGATAAAACTATAGAAATAACCACACAATAGTAGAATTTGAGAGCTACTACTTTTGGTGATATATTTAAACTGAGATAACTGGAGAGATGGCTCAGCAGTTAAAGGTGCTAGCTTGTAATGCCGATGGCCTGGGTTCAACTACCCAGTACCGACATAAAGTTGGATGCACAAAATGAAGCATGCGTCTGGAGCTTGTTTGCAGTGGCAGGAAGCCCTGGTGCACCCATTCTTCCTCTTTCTCTCTCTCTGCCTCTTTCTCTGTCTCATGTAAATAACTAAAAATATTTAAAAAAATGAAAACTTCCAGACATGGTGTTGCAGGCCTTTAACCTTAGCACTCAGAAGACAGAGGTAGGAGGACAGCAGTGAATTCTAGGCCATGTTGAGACTCAATAGTGAATTCCAGGTCAGCCTGGGCTAGAGCAACATCTTACCTCAAAAAGAAAAAAACAAAAACCCCTGAGAACACTTTTTTTTTTTTAGTGTGGATAAACGTGCTCATGTGTTGGAGTATGGGCGTGTGAACACCACACACACGTGTAGAGGTCAGTGGACCATGGGTGTTGGTCCTCACCATCTATCTTATCTTAGGCAGGGTCTCTTGTTCACCACACTGTGTTTATCAGGCCTCCTGGCCCTGTAAGCTTCTAGGCAATTTTCCTCTTTCACTCTCCCTTTTCATTCTAGGTATGTGCTGTGATCACAGATGCTAGACCTTAAACTTCTGGCTGTATGTGGGTTCTGGGATCGGAACTCCAGCACTTACACTTACACGGCAAGCACTTTATCCACTAGCCTTGAATATACTTCCTCCCTTTCTTTCTCCCCCTCACACCCTCTGTGTGTGTGTGTGTGTGTGTGTGTATGTATGTGTGTGCTGTGAACATACTGCATGACACAGTCTCTTGTTATTGTAAATGGATGCCTGTTGGCTTTATGTGGGTGACTGGTGGTTTGACTCAGGGCCAACAGACTTTGCAAACAGGCACTGTTACCCACTGAGCAATCTCCTCAGATCCTGAAATACTTTTGTTACAAAGTACTAAAAAAATTAGGGTTAGGGCTGGAGAAACGGCTTAGTGGATAAGGTGCTTGCCTGCAAAGCCAAAGGACCCAGGTTCAATTCCCCAGGACCCAAGTAAGACAGATGCACAAAGTGGTACATGCATCTGGAGTTTGCAGTGGTGGGACGCCCTGGAGTGTCCATTCTCTCTTTCTCATTCTCCTTCTCTTTCTCTATCTCTGCCTCTTTCTCTCTGTCTCAAATAAATAAATTAAAATTAAAAATTATTTAAAATAAAGTTAACTTAGCTTAAGCACAAAACAAAATAAAAATGGAATTCCAATTTGCAGCCTGTTATTTAAAGAAAAGTCTTAACCCTACATTCAAAGACCTGGTGAACAGCTACACATTCTAAGCACTCTGAATCCAATTTCTCAGATTTAAGAGGGAAATCATTGGTAGACTCTTTACACTTAGCACAGCTGTATCACTGGCAATCACTCTTCATATACGTATACATCTTAGACAGAGGAGGAATTCACTGTGCTTTAAGAATTTAGAAAAGAAAGATATGCCTTTTAAAGATATGTCAGCGTGTTTGCAAGAATGAAATATTAGTAAGTGGCCACAGCATTCACCACCTCATAGTGGCCGACATTACCTACATCAGACCTGCAACAATAGGATGGAAAAAATGATGACCTCTGAATATGACAGGGACTAGGTGGAAAGAAGGAATTCAGTGGAAGTTGCATAGGGAAGTGGAAAAAGGAGGGCACGAGGGGATTGTGATCATAGCATATTGTGCAAGTGTACAAAGGCTGTCAATAAAAAGTTTCAAAAAGACCTATGTTCAGCAGATATAATGAAGTACAGCTTACTGTTCTTGAAGTTGAGAGCTGTTCTGTCCACTTTGGTATCCAATCCAAGTGTAACTACTGAGTACTTGTGATGCATCCAGTCCAAATGGAGACTTGCCACATTGTAAGATTCATACCAGATTTCAAAGATGTACACGAAGTATAAAATATCTCATTAGGAGTATTATGCTAACTATACGTTAAAATAATATTTTGATATAGTGGGTAAAATAAGATACACTATTAAATTTTTAATATGTTAATTACGGCTAGAGAGATGGCTTAGCAGTTAAGGTGCTTGTCTGCAAAGCCTAGGGACCCACGTTCAACTCTCCAGATCCCACGTAAGCCAGATTCACAAAGGAGTTCAATTTCAGTAGCTGAGGCCCTGGTGCTCCAATTCTCTCTCTCAATAATAATAAAAAGTTAATAATTTTAGGATTATTCTAGGAGGGGCTTAGATTTATCTTTTTTAAGTAGCAAGAACAAAATATGAATCTCACTAAGTGTAAAATTTTCTTCATTGATTTCCTTCTAAAACTTTGAGCAATGCTCAACATGTATTCAAGGGAAAAATGACCCTAGCATGATTTAAGATGTGTTTTATGACAATTCCACAAAAAGGAAGGCCACAACTCCAAAGAACTGATGTCACTTAACCACAGAAAGCCTCACTTAGCAAAAGAAAACCCGAAATGGTGAGTTATTCTATTTTCCTTTTTTGTCAGCTTGTAGTAAAAGCTGCCATTGGTAACAACGTATTAAGCACACACATTTGTCTTTATTATCTCCAACTACTCTATGAGGTTAATTATCACTATTATTTTATTTCACAGATTAGAAAACTGAGGCACAAAGGTGTCAAGAATCTTGAGCCAGGTGTGGTAGAGCACACCTTTAATCCCAGCACTTGGGAGGCAGAGTTTGAGGCCACCCTGAGACTCCACAGTGAATTCCAGGTCAGCCTGAGCTAGAGTGAGACCCTACCTCAAAAAAAACAAAACAGGGCTGGAGAGATGGCTTAGCGGTTAAGCGCTTGCCTGTGAAGCCTAAGGACCCTGGTTCAAGGCTCGGTTCCCCAGGTCCCACGTTAGCCAGATGCACAAGGGGGCGCACGCGTCTGGAGTTCGTTTGCAGTGGCTGGAAGCCCTGGCGCGCCCATTCTCTCTCTCTCCCTGTATCTGTCTTTCTCTCTGTGTCTGTCGCTCTCAAATAAAATAAAATTTAAAAAAAAACAAAACAAAACAAAACAAAAGAATCTTGTCCATGGTCATTTACTTCATAAGAGCTGACAGTAACAATCTATGATGAAGCTGGGTTTTGCTAGGAATGTACTACTGCTGTGTCAGGAGCTAGAGAACGCAAGACGGTAACGTCCCATAAAAGAAGACTCACTAAAAACAACTTAGTTTTATAAAAGTTCTATAAAGAGCCTCTGGGACAGAGAAGAGAGGAATAGGTAGGAAAACAATGCATGACATGACCTATACAAACCAACCAGGCTACTTAATGGTTAAGAAAAGAACATCCAAAAAAATTTTTTTGACCTATGTACTTTCTTTTCAAAGTTATTTTTTCAGCATAAAATCCTCTTAAAGCTTGGGAATGCGGCTCAGTGGTACAGTGCTTGCCTAGCATACACAAGGTCCTGGGTTCAAACCTAACCCTGCAAAAAAAAAACAAAATATGACAAACAGATGAAAGAAACGGAAAGGGAAGAAGGAAGGAAGGAAGGAAGGAAGGAAGGAAGGAAGGAAGGAAGGAAGGAAGGAAGGAAGGAAGGAAGGAAGGAAGGAAGGAAGGAAGGAAGGAAGGGAAAGAGATAGACAGAGACAGAGAGAGAAGAGGGAAGGGAGAGAAGAAGGAAGCCAGGCAAGCAGGCAGGGAAGGAAGAGGGATCAGTGGTTAAAGGTATTTGCTTGAAAGCTTGCCAGTCCAGGTTCAATTTCACAATAATTATGTAAAGTCAGGTTCACAATGTAGTGCATATGTCTTGAGTTTGTTTACAGAAGCAAGAGACTCTGGCATGCCCATATCCCCTCCCTCCCTCTGTCTTCTTTCTCAAATAAAAAGCAAAAATATTATTTTTAAATCTTTTTATCTCCATCAGGGAAATGCAAATTAAAACTACTTTCAGCCGGGCATGGTGATGCACGCCTTTAATCCCAGCACTCGGGAGGCAGAGGTAGGAGGAGTGCCATGAGTTCAAGGCCACCCTGAGACTACATAGTTAATTCCAGGTCAGCCTCAGCTAGAGTGAGACCCTACCTCGAAAAACCAAAAAAAAAAAAAAACCCCCAAAAAAAAACCTACTTTGAGATGCCATCTCACTCCTGTCAGAATGGCTATCATCAAGAAAACAAATAACAATAAATGTTGGCGAGGATGTGGAAAATGGGGAACCTTTCTTTCTACACTGTTGGTAGGAATGTAGTCTGGGACAGCCATTGTGGAAATCAGTGTGGAGGTTCTTGAGACAGCTAAAACTAGATTTACCATATAATTCAGCTATAGCACTCCTAGGCATCTAGCCTAATGACTCTTGTCACTACCTTAGAGATACTTGCACAACTATGCTTACTGCTGCTCTATTCACAATAGCTAGGAAATGGAACAAGCCTACATGTATGTCCCTCAACAGATGAATGGATAATAAAGATGTGGTACATTGACACAACGGAGTTCTATTCAGCGGTAAAGAAAAATGAAATTTGCAGGGAAATGTGTGGATGTGGAAAGGATTATACTAAGTAAGGTAACCCAGGCCCAGAAAGCCAATTGTCACATGTTCTCTCTCATATGTGGATCCTAGCTACAAATGTTTAGACTTGTGTGTGTGCTGGAACCAAAAATAGGTTGCCAGAGGTCAGTAAGCTAGAAAAAGGCTATAAGGGAGGGAGGAGAGGGAAGGATTTAAGGGGATGATACTATATATATGTAAGCAGAAGAACAGATTACAGGGAATGGAATGGCCTAAGTGAAGCCAGAAGAAGAGATTAAGAGAAGGGTGGGGGGAAGGGTCAATCAAAATTCAAGATATTCTGAATAAGACATATGAAAGACTACATTTTTGGATAATGGAACATCCAGAAGCAATAGATTGTTACTAGAAAATTTTCAGTGCCAGGGATGGGATACCTTCCAGTGAGGCCCCTGTTGCCTCCAAAATATTACAAGCTACTGCCAAGGCCCTTGGTTTCCCACACAAACAGATGGTAAGACCCTATTGCTGAAGACTCCACATGCCTGGGCAGCAAGGTCACTGAGAAATCAAACTGGGGCTGAGCTAAAAACCTCCCTGTAGAGAGCCAATTGAAAGCTGGGAAAAGCTGCACTGCAGAGGAACTGCAGGCAAGCACCTCAAGTGGCTCAAGAGACAGAAGTCATGAGGTGAAAACAGTGGACACTGTAAGCCTCAAGTTTGGCCAGACAGGCCAAATGACCAAACGGATGCAATAGTGGCATGTCTGCTTTGGGGAAAACCAACTGCTCTCTAATTGGACTGGAGGCCCACTCTATGGGAGGTAATACATGCCTGGTACTGAAAACCTAATCACAAGCTTATGGAAGGGAAGGTCATGACACTGTGGGGAGAGCTGGCTCAGCAGTTAAGATGCTTGCCTGCAATGCCTAACAACCTGGGTTTAATTCCCTAGTGCCCATATAAGGCCAGATGCACAAAGTGGTGCATGCATCTGGAGACAGTTTGCAGTGGTTAGAGGCCCTTGTGCACCCATTCTCTCTCTCCCTCTCCTTGCAAATAAATAAATATATATATAAATAATCCTTTGGGGATGGAGAGATGGCTCAGTAGTTAAAGGCACTTGCTTGTAAAACTTGTGCTGCAGCCCAGGTTCAATTCCCTACCACCCATGTAAAGCCAGATACACAAAGAGGTACATTCATCCAGAGTTTTTTGCACTGGCTTGCAAATAAATAAGTAAAATATTAATAATCATTTCATTAGGGCTAGGTAAATGGGTCAGCTGTTAAGAGAGTTTTCCACTTAAGGATAAAAGTATCCTGGGCAAGAAACTGTCAAGTTCAACTCCCCAAGTCCCATATAAAAAGCTGAGCGTACCAGGCACATCTGTCATCCTAGTCCATGTGTGGTGGTTTGAATCAGGGGTCCCCCATCAATTCATGTGTTGTGAATGCTTGGTCCCCAACTGATGGCAACTTAGTAGATGGAGTCCTGCCAAAAGAGCTGTGTTGCTGGGGGCAGGTAAACCTTGAGGTTTATCAACCCTGGCTTGCCAGTGTAAATTTGGCTCACTCTCTTGCTGCTGTTTTCCACCTGTGGTGGCACAGGTAATGTCCAGCCTCTGCTCATGCCAGGCTTTTTCCTGCTATCATGGAGCTTCCCCTGGGGATTGTCAACCAAAATAAAAAACTTTCCTCCCATCAGCTGCTTTTGCTCAGGTGCTTTAACCCAGCAACAGCAAGTAACTACAATAAGGAAGTAGAGGAGCATTACATGCTCAGATGGCAGCTCCAGACTGATGGTGAGACCTTGTCTATGGAACTACATGGATAATCCATAAGAGCAGGACACCTATGCTCTCTCTGGCCTCCATGTACACATGTAGGATGTGCATATCTGCACACAGTCATGCAGACACCACGTATCTCTCTTTCACACGCAGAATCTTTTCATGTATTACAGATGTCAAAGTACACAGGCCTACTTTCAGACACTCCATTATACAGTTATATATTTACACTATATCTATGTATAAAACCCAGGTTAAGACATTAAATAATTACTGTTTGAAATGTGTTCAAAGCAGGAAGGTGTACTTTAAAACACAAAATGTCCCTCATATGTCACTTGATCTGAATGTCATCATTAACACAAAAGAAATGCAGAAGGAATAAAAGCAATTTACTTTTCTCTGTGACTCTTCGAAAGTAGCAGAAGAGTGTTTTCAGTTTCTCTGGTTTCCTTGATGAACGCCCTTCAAACAACCTGGAAGAAGCCAAAAATAAAAGGGTTAAATGAGTCAAAAGACACTAAATCTGTATTTCTACCAAATGACAATAAATCATTCTTCCAGAGGACAGTCTTTTAATTATGGAGAGCTTGAAAACTAATTTGGATTCAAAAGGGATCTAGCAGGAGTTTAATCGCAAGATAACATGACTCCTCCAAATTGGTGCAATCAATGACACTCTCCTCTTACCTGTCTTCCTGAGTCCATCTTTCTCCAGGAACAGGGACCATGTAGTCCCCAACGTCAATTAGAGCTAGTCAGCAAATACTACTAACGCATACTACCCTGTCATTACTAGGTATAGCAAAACAAAAATGGCATCTGAAAAAAAATCACATTTGAGTATTTATAATAAAGTAAGGGGGTTGTGATGAGGGGAGAAACACACAGAGGTATGACAAGATACTGAGGACTGAATGAGCAGTTTTTACTAATTAAAAAATTCCTGCTACGGACTGAATGTTTTTGCTCCCCCCCCCCCATATTAATCTTTGTTAAACACGGGACTCCCTGATGTAGTTGCATTTGGAAACAGGCTCTCTGAGGAGGTGGTAAGGGTTAACTGAGGTCACATGGGTACAGTCTGAATCCTATAGGATTGAGGTTCTTATAAGAGAAGAGACAGAGTCCTGAAGACGGCAAGAAGCAATCACCTACCAGACAGAAGGAACCTTTATCTAGAACCAGATCAGCAGCACCATGATCTGGGATGCTTAGCCTCCAGAATTGTGAGAAAACAGCAACAACAAAACAAAACAAAATGCTGTTTGAGCCACCCAACAGGTAGTATTATTTTGTTAGAGCAATCCAAGCTGGCAACCAAACCAGTGCTTATGCCTACCCTATGTTATCTAATTCCCAGAAACCTAGATTCGCACTGCTTAACTTTGTTTTCTTTGCAATGGCATGATATTGCTGTTGGTAAGAATAACTTATCCCGAGGGAAGAGAAGCCAGGTTTTAGAAGCACATGACCTGGGTAGGAAGCTCACTGAAAGCCCCTCACAAAAGCGGGCGTTTGGGCATACAACCACGCTTTCCAAAGGCACCGAAGAAGCATGATTCGTTGGCTGTAGAGTATGAAGGCTTTCTGCCTCCAGTCATGTATTCTGCATTTAAATCCAGAAACCTTTCAAGTAAAAGCCTACTTTTAGTAAGTGCTTAAGTGGGTAACATTTGCCATGATTAGAAGACCTAGCTTATATAAGCACATACAGAGGGAAAAGTTGATTTCATAAGAGTCAAGAAAACAAAGGAAATGTGGATGTCAGACAATATAGGGCACATTCCGGGTGGTAATTTCCAGACAGGAAATGCAGATGCCAAAGGATCCTGTTTAAAATGCTTTCAAATCTGTATTCAGGGAAAACTTCTGGAGAGACAATTTACACAAGTATTTCCTAAAAACAACACTAATGGTGTGTAGAATTTTAAGTTACTCTAGAATTTGTTTTGTAACATAGTTTAATAGTGCCTATATGGTCATTTTTTTCTAATTTTGACTTGTTATTCTAAAATATTTAATATACATATACTTGAAACTACCTGCCAACTAGAAGGAAAAGGTTCCTGAAAGTTTTAGCTTGGTTTCTTCTGCAATATGTCAACTAAAATATAGCTTGTTTAAATCATAATGATAGTCAAAATGAAGTCACTTTAGTTTAATTTAAAATCCCATTATCAATAAATACAACTTGCTATGTTAACACCTTGGGTTCCATTGCAACATCCCTTTCTCAGTTTACTAATAAGTAGATGGACTGGAAAGATGGCTTAATCTGCAAAGGCTAATGACCTGAGTTCAATTCCTCAGCACCCATGTAAAGACAGATACACAAAGTGGAGTTCCTTTGCAGCAGCTGGAAGCCCTAGCATGCCCATTGTCTCTCTCTGTCTGCTTGTAAATAAATTTTTTAAAAGATGCTACCTTTAGCTTCATATCAAAATTTTTTATTTGAGACAGAGCGAGAGCGAAAGTGAGAGAGAGAGAGAGAGAGAGAGCGCATGAGTGAGCAAGCACACATGCAAATGGGTATGTTAGGACCTCCTGCCACTCACTGTAAATGAACTCCAGACACAATTGCCACTTGTGCATCTGGCTTTACATGGGTAGTGGGGAATTGAACACGGGCCATCAAGCTTTGCAAACAAGTGCCATTAACCACTGAGAAATCTCTTCTTTTGTTTTAATTCTCCTCCTTTGTTTTAATGGGGGGAGGCAAGAACTGGAATGCAGGGCCTCCAGGCACTTCAATTAAATTTTTATTGGAAACTTCAATATGTGAATATACTGCAAATATGTCATCTTCTTTTGTGTCCTTTCCCCCACTCCATTCTACTGAGGGTCCTCCTCAGTGCCGATACTGGTAATCACTGGGAGGTCACAAATGCACCAATTGGTTCTTGTAGGGAGGGCAATGCTTGTATTATGCCTTCCCACCTCTTTTCTAGCAATGAACTGATGTACTATACAATTCAAATCAATTAAGGGGAAAAACTTCTTCAAAAGAACTATTAGAGAGGAGAAAATGGCCATTGCCCTGAAGAAATAGCTTCCCCCAAAGGAACAATGTCACATATGTGGCCAACTGTTTGTAAAAATATACGAAGTTCACATATTTCATAACCATGATGGCAAATTATTAACTTTAAGAGCCCACTGGGAATCTAATATGGACTTTCCTGGAAGATTATATGGTTATTATTAACACTGCAAATTAGTGTGTCTGTTTTATTTTGCAAGTCCAAATCTTTTTTTAAAATATTTTTTGTTCATTTTTTATTTATTTGAGAGTGACAGACACAGAGAAAGACAGAGGGAGAGAGAGAGAATGGGCGCGCCAGGGCTTCCAGCCTCTGCAAATGAACTCCAGATGCGTGCGCCCCCTTGTGCATCTGGCTAACGTGGGACCTGGGGAACCAAGCCTCGAACTGGGGTCCTTAGGCTTCACAGGCAAGCGCTTAACCGCTAAGCCATCTCTCCAGCCTGCAAGTCCAAATCTTAAAAGGACCAGAGCTGAGCATGGTGGTGCATGCCTGTAATGCCAACACTTTGGGCTGAAGGATCGGTTAAAGGTCAGTTACCTTATTCAATGACAGCCTGGGCTACATCGATGCTGTTGCAAAACAGAAAACAAACAAACCAACCAACCAACAAACCAAAATGAAAACCTTAACTTTTTTTTTTTTTTTTTTTAATGTGGGATCTTGCTTTAGCCTGGGTTGACCTGGAACTCACTCTGTAGTCTCAGGCTATGTAGTCTCAGGCTGGTCTCAAACTAACAGCCAGCAATCCTCCTACCTCTGCCTCCTGAGTGATGGGATTAAAGGCTAGTGCCATTATACCTGGTGAAAACCTTAACTCTTAAAGGTACACATCAAGCAGAATCTCAGGGCACTGGTATTATTTATTGCTCCAAGCCTAATTTCAAGTCACTGTGTGGCCAAATAAGCTTTCTCATTTCATAGAGCCGTGATGGGAGGAAGGAAGGAGGGTTATGTGCTGTGTAAAGTGGAGACAGAGCAGATAAGAAGTCTAAAACCTTTGTGACAGTTCTCAGATAGCCACCCAAATAATGTGAGTAATCCTGTTTTGTGTCACATGAGTATGTAATAGCATAGGCCATGAGTATGAATAAAGTTGTCAAGAAATTGATGTAAAATCTGAGGAATGGTATCTTGGGGGAGGGATGGAGACAAAGGGACTGAAGACTGAGCTTAAGAAGTGGGGAGGGAAGAGAGAGGCTGACAGAAATGGGAATGGAAAGAGAGAGGATATGACCGACAGAAAATCAGAGAAAGACAGATTCAGAGAGAGATTCACATGTGTGTGCAAGCAGCATTCAATTTTTAAACTTCTAAACACCCTTTTTAAATGATATAGATTTTCGAGGCTCTTTTCAGTTTATTGCATGAAAGCATTCCACTAGGCCAAGTTAAAAGTGTACCCCAAATGGTTATGTTATACAAGCATTGGAGTTGTAACAAGGGACAGAAGGGAAATTCTACTCACTGCATGGAAATTCTCAGGTAAGTTTCAGAGAGCCATGACCCTTACAACTGATAACCTTCAGATGACTGTAGTGGTCAGGGTCTTCCTATGTTTCTCTGCTGAATTCTTATCTAAATAGAATCCTTAGTGCCAGCAAGAAAGCAGCTCATCACCCTTACTTGTATCAAAAGGGTCTAAAGTGGGTGGAAGTGCTGAATAGTGAACATATGATACAATTCCTTTTCCTCAGTGAGAATGGCCTGTAAATGCCAGAGATGGGGAGGAATGAGAAATGGGGAGGGGGAAATGGGACACATGTGAGGGTGGGGTTTTGGATGCAAAGGAGCTTGAGGAGAAGGCAGCTGAGTCTTTGGCAACTCACTTGCTGGGGCCTGATACTGGTCTTTAAGTTCTGTGTATGTATATTTTAAAGGTGAAGATTTGAGTCATATATATATATGAACCAGACTTTAATAATCCTTGTGCAGTCAGCAGTCAGGGAACCTCACTTTGTTATAAACAAAACTGTTTGCATTGTCAAGGGAAGAAGTCAATGGAGGGTCAGATAGTTATTAACAGTGCTTTTCTTTCCATACTTGCTTTCCCTGAGTGGAATATTGAAAACATTACTGGAATCACACTTTAGACATACCACCCAACCACACACACTATTTTAAATTAAGGATTAATCCCATTAGTATATAGTAAATCAAGCCCTAAGCACTAAAACCTTCACTTTAAAGCAGAAGCTAACATGGGACATAGCCAGAAAGCTGTTCTGGGCTCCTTTATAAAGCACTCAGCCATATGTCCAGGCAGCATTTTCAATCAAGGGAAAGGCAGATGTAAAAGCCTTCTGGGTTGACCACTACTGAGACCCACTATTTATCTCTGACCATCTAGTTTCCATGCAATTTCAGAAGCATCAATGCTAATCACATTGGGAGCCTTTATATGAATGTTCAGGCTGTGAAAAGCGAGCAGGGGAAAAGGTCAGGGGTATTTAACATAACTAAGCAGGTCTGGAAGAACACAACAATAAATAAAAAAGGAAGACTTATTCAATTTATTGACATCAGCCTCCTACCACATACTCTTACCATTTTTTTTATTCAATCAAGTAGCTAGCCATATTTCATTTGAGATTAAATACACTCACACACTCATACATACATAAATACAACTCTGAATTACCAGAAAATATAATTATACACAAACTAACAGAGAAACAGTGAGAGAGAAGAAGAAAGTCAGTGGGAAGGGGGGAAAGGGAAAGAGAAAGAGAGGAAGAAGGAAAAAAAAAGGGAAAGGGGGAGAGAGAGAAGGGGAGGGAGAAGGAGGGAGAGAAAGAAAAAGAAGGGAGAGGCAGAGAGGGAAAGCAAGGGAGAAGGAAGGAGGGAAAGGAGAGAGAGAGAAAGAGAGAGGGAGGGAGGGAGCAAGAGGGGACAGAGACAAAGACAGACAGCAACGACAAAATGCTACACCATCAGCTTACCAAGAGGCTCATCAGATCTAGGCACTTGATCTTCTTTTGGAAGCACATGGAAAAGGAGAACTTTGGTTTCTATTCCATTTCTCCAGAGCATTCTGCTCTTACAAGACAGTGAGACATAATGAAAAACACTGAGTTTGAGCAGAAGACAGCATTCAAATCCCAGTTCTGAACACAAGCCATTTGCTCTCCCTAAGCCTCATTAGTATAGAAGCTTCTCTACCTAAAAACTTCCACAGATAGAATCACAGTGAGCCATGATAGACACAGCACTGGTTATGAAATCATTCTGGTTTTTGCGAGTAGCTTCATTATAACACATGTCATATTAACAATGGGAGGCAGGGGTAGGCACACTGGCTCTGAAGAGTCCCTGTAACAACTGTGGCTTTAATTCATTTTCAGTGTTCCAGTATACAAAATAATATCCATTAGCCAGGAAGACAAAAGTATGATTGACATTAAATTTTTAACAGATCTAGTTAAAGTCCTATTTGGTGCCAGTGCTCGTATTACTGCATGCTTAAGTGCCCCAAGGCTACTGCGGACTGACAGGTGGTTCTGCTCATTTAATAGATCAAGAATTATCCCTTAGAATTGTTCTAATTCTGACTAGATACAAGGTAAGCTGTAGGAATCTAGTTCAATCAAAGGACTGCTCAGCAGGATGGTTAAGATGAGGTTTCTGGAGTCAGGCTATATCCCAAGTTGAGTTCAAGTTCCAAGTTACCAGGCTAAACCTCTTTAAACTTAATTTTTATAGAAAAAGTCAAAATAATAACAATACCTAATTGACCCTTAATTTATAAAGATGATGTGAAGACTAAGTGAAAAGATAATTTAGCAGTGATCAGCACCCGCTATTATTGTAAAAAATAATTTAGATAATGCCAATCAAGAGGAGGTAGATTATCTAAATTAAGGCATTGCATAATATCCTGCAAAACATCAACATGGATCCACATAAAAGACTTGTATGGTCCTAATCCACATTCCTTCATTAAGAAAGATGGCACAGCCTGTTTGCCATGTAGCTTAACCTGTTAACACTCACAGCCAACAGCTTAGTTTCATATAAATGACTATGTACAAGGAAAAAGATGAAGCTGCCATTGCTGAGAGGCCCAGAGTCAGCCTGTCAGAAGTTTATCTGGTCAAAATAGAGTAACTAGTTTATAATGCTGTATCTAACAAGAGTCAGTAGAAAACTAGAAAAAGACAATCAATCAGTAGACGGGAAGAAATAATAAAGGTTAGGGCAGTAAATAATAAAATAGAAACAAACAAACAAAAATCCAAAGAATCAATGAAACAAAGAGTGGGTTCTTTGAAAGGATAAACAAGATGGATAAACCCTTAGCAAATATGACCCAAAGGAACAGAGAAGAGACACAAATTAGAGATGAAAAAGGCAGCATCACAACAGATACCAGAGAAATTAAAAAAATAATAGGGACATACTATAAGAACATATGCTCCACTAAGTTTGAAAATCTGAAAAAATGATTTCCTTGATTTATATGACCTACCTAAATTAAATTAAGATAAGATTAACCACTTAAGTAGACCTATAGCAAGTATAGAGACTCAAGCAGCTATCAAAAATCTCCCAACTAAAAATAGTCCAGGCCCAGATGGATTCAATGGTGAATTTCACCAGACCTTCAGGGAAGAACTAACACCAATGCTTCTTAAACTTTTCCATAAAATAGAAAAAGAAGAAATCCTACCAAACTCCTTCTACGAAGCCAGCATCACCCTAAATACCAGAACCAGGCAAAGACAGAACAAAGAAAGAAAATTGCAGACCAATGTCCCTCATGAATATAGATGTAAAAATTCTCAACAAAATATTGGCAAACAGAATACAACAATATATCAGAAAGATCATTCACCCTGACCATGTAGGCTTTAGCCCATAGATGCAAGGATGGCTCAACACACGTAAATCGATAAATACTTTAATAATGGACTGAAGGACAAAAACACATGACCATCTCATTAGATGCAGAGAAAGCATTTGACAAAATCCAACATCCCTTCATGATAAAAGCCCAACAGAGACTGGGAATAGAAGGAATATATCTCAATATAATAAAGGCTATTTATGACAAGCCTACAGCCAATATATTCTAAATGGGGAAAAACTGGAAGCTTTTCAACTAAAATCAGGAACAAGACAAGGGTGTCCACTGTCCCCACTTTTATTCACTATAGTACTGGAAGTCTTAGCCATAGCAATAAGGCAAGAGACACACATAAAAGGGATACAAATTGGAAAGGAAGAGGTCAAGTTATCATTATTTGCAGATGACATGATTCTATACATGAAGGACCATAACAATCTTCCAGCAGACTGTTAGAGCTGATAAACACTTATAGCCATGTAACAGAATACAAAATAAACACACAGAAATCAGTAGTCTTCCTATATGCTAACAGCAAACACACAGAGGATGAAATCAGAGAAGTACTCCCATTCACACTGCATCAAAAATAAGTAAATAAATAAATAAAGTACCTTGGAATAAACCTAACTAAGGAAGTGAAGGATCTCTACAATGAAAACTTTAAGATATTCAAGCAAGAAATTGCAGAAGAAGCTGGGCGTGGTGGTGTACACCTTTAATCCCAGCACTTGGGAAGCAGAGGTAGGAGGATCGCCATGAGTTCAAGGCCACCCTGAGACTACAAAGTGAATTTCAGGTCAGCCTGAGCTAGAGTGAGACCCTACCTCAAAAACAAAAAAAGGAAAAGAAATTGCAGAAGATACTAGGAAATGGAAAGACATCCCTTGTTCTATGATCAGAAGAATCAATATTGTGAAAATGGCAATCTTACCAAAAGCAATCTACACATTTAATGTGATCTCCATCAAAATTCTAATGACATTCTTCACAGAAATAAAAAAATCCAAAAATTCATTTGGAAGCACAAAACATCTCAAATTTCTAAAACAATATTGAGCAACAAAAATAAGGCTGCTGGTATCACCATACTGGATTTTAACCTATACTATAGAGCCACAGTAACAAAAACAGCATGGTACTGGCACAAAAGCAGACATGTAGTTCAATGGAACACAATATCTAAGAGGATATAAATAAGTCATATGGAAACCTACTTCTTTGGACAATGAAACATTCAGGAGCCATAGATTGTTAATAGAAAATTTTCAGTGCCAGGGATGGGAAACCTTCCAGTGAGCTGTTGGCCAGGGAGGTCCCTGATGCCCCCAGAACATTAGGCCATTGCCAAGGCCCTTGGTTTCCCACCAGGAGTAGATGGTAAGACCCTATTGCTGAAGATTCCCCATACTTGGGCTGCAAGGTAACTGAGAAATCCTGTTGGAAGTGAGCTCATAACCTCCTCCATGTAGACCAGCTCACAGAAAGCTAGAAAAAGCTACAGTGTATGCAGTTCAAAGGGAGAGAGAGAAATCACCAATAAAGATTCTCAAAGCAAGGCCAAATGAGCCAATAGGTGCAACAGTGGCATGTCTGTTATGAGAGAAACCAACTACCTTCTAATTTGACTGCAGGCCTGCTCCATGGGAGGGAATACATCCTTTATACTGAAAACCTACAACAGGGGTAGTCATGAGACCTAGGGGTGTAATGTCTGCTGGTGTCTAGCTAAATGTATATACTATGCTTGCCAAACTGTCCAGTTAGCATTTCTCTTAATGTTCATACCCATATATTAATGTTACTCTCCCTTTTGGTAGAGAAACTTCACTTTTCAGATGGCAGTGACCTCGGGATGAGTCAGAAGTCATCATGGGCTGGGAAGAATGACAGAGGAGTGCTCAGTACTGTAATATCTCTATCACACCTTCCAAGGCTCAGGATTCATTGCAGAACAGGTGAATGTAAGAGCCAAAGGATAGGACTCCTTACAACATGCTCCTCCAGATACAAAATGGCCTGGATATCCATGGCCTCACAGTACCTGACACTACCTACATAAGACCATCATAATAGGAAGTAAAAGATCATGACATCAAAATAGAAGAGAGACTGATTGAGAGGGTAAGGGGATATTAAAGAGAGTAGAGTTTAAAAGGGAAAAGTGCGGGAAGGGAAGGCATTACCATAGGATACTATTTACAATCACATAAGTTGTTAATAAGAAATAAATTAATTTAAAAAAAGAACAAGTTTATATGGAAAATAAAGATGTTTTAAAATTAAAACATGTTCAAAGTAATATAACTACGTGTAATTGGCTAGAATGAATCAGAAGTCAGTAAAACCAAGCCTTCCCAAAACTTGTTGGTTTGTGCCCGTTGGCCACTGCACCTGGGAGTATTTAATGTTGAAAAGAAAGAGGTCAGTACTGCAGCTCCCCACTATCAGCAGACTGTGGCTTTTATTTAATTTCTATGCTACGCAGATAAGTTAGAACACAATGTAGGCATTGATAATGCTTATGGAACTGCAAGTGTGAATAAACTACCTTCACTAGTTTCCTAAAAAGGCTCAAGAAGTCAGTGGGATTTCACACTCAAAATCAAATTATAAAAATCATCCATTCTTTTAGGAACTTTGTTATCTGCTCAACTTCTGAGAACTGACTTGTTCTTCCTTTTAACGACTTTTTTTCTCAATATAAATGTAAGATATGCTCACTAACAGTAATTCGAAAACCCTTGAAAAGGGTTAAATGTGCTGTTTCTCTCACCACCCAATAGTAATACTGCAATTCATTTTCTTTCTTCTGATTTTCTACGCTCATATCCCTGTATGTAGCTGTGAACGGAGTAGATACATGGTTTGTCATGATAGCATGTCAAGATCACAATGCCATATGTAAGTTTTAAAGTAACTTTTTAACTTTTAAAACATATACGTCCTGATTCTAATCATGTTTAACCCTCTACTCCCCTTCTTGTCCTTTCTCTTCCTGTCCTGATGGAGATACACAGATACAGTTATTTGGAGAGTCCCAAGCATTTCTGAGAAAACAAAAATTATAACTGTGTCTGTGAACAATTTAAATACTGAATCCACAGTAGGTGCAACCAAATGCCTGGAATTTGCTTTAAGACATTCCCTCTATCCTAACCCTCAAAAAAGTTAAGTTTAAGGTATGTGAAAAAAATAACAAAAATAATAGTTAATTATTATGGCTGGTCAATTAAAAACACTGGCTTACTATACTCTGTATTTTTTAGTTTACCAAAGAAGAAACTTTCCAATACAACCTTAACTAAGAGGATATACAATTAATTTTTTAAAGTGAAGGTTTATAATAAATTGAAACAACCAGTTTCTGAAAAAGCCCACAGCTAAAGACAAAGGCTTATCATAGAGATCAAGGTGTAGAAGACAGCAGGTTCCTCCTTCCCCCTAAAGAAACTAGAATTGGACAGTGACACACAAACTCAATGGCATTAATAATCCTATCTCTTACCAAAAGAAAAAATAAACAAATAATAACAAAACAAACAAAAACAAGAAAACAACCCCAGAAACAACAGGAACAGTCTTCATGACATAGGAAATAACAGTCTTCAGAATTTTGTTGTGCTTTTAAAAATATTTATTTTGGCAAGGCATAGTGGCGCATGCCTTTAATCCCAGCACCCAGGAGGCAGAGGTAGGAGGATCACCGTGAGTTCAAGGCCACCCTGAGACTCCATAGTGAATTCCAAGTCAGCCTGGGCTAGAGTGAGACCCTACCTCGAAAAACAAAAAAAAAATTATTTTGCATGAGTGTGTATGGGTGTGCCAGGGTCCTTTGTCACTGAAATAAATGCCAAATGCATGCAACACTTTTTGCATCTGGCCTTACATGAGTGCTGGGGAACTGAACCCAGGTTGGCAGGTTTTGCAAGCAAATGCCTTTAACTGCTGAGTTATCTTCCCAGCCTTTCTTCTGAATTTTGGTTGGAAGATTCTTAATATATAGCACTCTGGCAGGTTCTAGATTAGACTAAATACTTGTTACACATAAACAGAAAAGCTACTTACTCTGGAGATAGGGTTTTACAAATACAACTACTACTCCACTCAAACAGGCAATTCTATTGCTACAAAAGTTGAATTTATATCACTTTATTACATATAAAATTTGACCTTTAATTTTCTAACTATTAAAAGAAAATCTTTAAGAAAGACACAGCTTTGACTTCTGGTAAACCTACTTTTACATTATAGAAAAAGTTTAATCTTTTTCTAATAACCAAAAACATTGTACTTAGGGCAGGAGAGATGGCTTAGTGGTTAAGCACTTACCTGTGAAGCCTAAGGACCTTGGTTCTAAGCTTAATTCTCCAGGACCCACATAAGCCAGATGCACAAGGTGGTGCATGCATCTGGAGTTCGTTTGTAGTGGCTGGAGGCCCTGGTGCCCCCATTCTCTCTATATCTGCCTCTTTCTCTGTCTGTTGTTTTCAAATAAATAAATAATAAAAAGATTGTACTTAATAAGTTCTTTGTACAACTACAATCATAGATAACAGTGTTGTTTGTTCTCTTGTTAGTCCTATTCCACATACTAAATAACAAGAAATAAAATCTACACTGAATTATATGTACCTTAAAAATAAAGAATCTCATAATTCCCACAAATAGGTATAGTTTTTAAAAAGACTGAGAATAAAGGGTCTAAAGTTACAGCTGTATCACTCTACTACTGAGCACCAACATAACTCAAAACAACACAACTTTGGGCTGGAGAGATGGCTTAGTGGTTAAAGCACATGCCTGTAAAGCCTAAGGAACCAGGTTCAATTCTCTAGGTACAAAATAAACCAGATGCACATCGTGATGCAAGTGTCTAGAGTTCATTTGCAGTGGCTAGAGGCCCTGGTACACCTGTTTTCTCTCTCTCTCTCTAACAAGTAAATAATAAAAAGAAAAACAAGACAACTCCTTAGCATGTAGTCTGTTACTATCACACACTAGGCCCTTCAGATTTCTCCACACTCGAGTCACCAATACTACAACAACCCAGCCACTATTCTCTCTCTCCTAGCTCAAAGAATAGCCTCCCCAGTGAATAAACTCATGTGTCTGGTCTCTCTTCATTTAGTTTACACTAAAAGTTTAAACCACTGAGAGGGGCTGGAGAGATGGCTTAGCGGTTAAGGCACTCTCATGCAAAGCCTAAGAACCCAGGTTCAATTCCCCAGTACCCACATAAGCAAGATGCATAAGGTGGTATATGCATCTGGAGTTAGCAGTGGCTAGAAGAACTGGCGTGCCCCTTCTCCCTTTCTCCATCTTTCTGTACATTTGTACCTGTCATTTTTCCATGCTGTGTCTCTCTCATGCTGAAGCTATACTGGTCTTCTTTCATGCATAGGCACCATTTCTTCACAGTGCCTTTCTTATGATCTTCCTTAGAAAGCAACCTCTCCTTCTTTAGTTCTTGGTAATAACTCCTATTTATCCTTTGACACCAAGTTCCAAAACTGTTTTCTCAAAGAAAGTTTCCTTTACCTTTCTCTAACAGGATACCACAGTACAACTCTCCTTCACGTGGCAGAGAAGATTGTCATAGGAACCCAGAGAATCCCCCCTGGCAGGGTCAGAGTTAACAGGAAACATGACTAGTGAACTAAGTATGGCAGTCCAGGAAGTTGTGAGGGTTAAAACTGAAAAATTATGTTAAAAGAAAGAATTCAGGCTGGCCTGTTCTCTAACCCCAGTACACTTAACACACAATGAAGAATACAGCAGTTGTTCACTACATATTTGAGTAAACTGAATAAATACTTCTCTCTTAAAAGAAACTCAGCAACTGTTTGGATTGGAAAACCATGATCCTCACAAATGTTGTTACATAACTGAAAAGAGGTAAGATGTAGCATCAATACCATCCTGTTTGTTAACACTGGAATTTTAAAGCAATTATAACAGTACTTCCTGTTTGTTACCCTTCCTATTAGTGTGATAATGGACAGCAATTACATATAACTAAGATTTTCACTAATATTTTGCTTAAAAGCCCCTAAAATATAATTCAAGAATTATGATAGCCTGAGAGCATTTTCTTACTTAAATAATTTCCTATGCTTTATTTGCTGAAAAATGTACTAAAACATCCTAATTTAAAATTTTAAACTATGAGCTGGGCGTGGTGGCACACGCCTTTAATCCCAGCACTCGGGAGGCACAGGTAGGAGGGTTGCCGAGAGTTCGAGGCCACCCTGAGACTACACAGTGAATTCCAGGTCAGCCTGGGCTAGAGTGAGTCCCTACCTCAAAAAACCATTAAAAAAATTTTTTTTAACTAAAATTTTTTATCAGCAGAGCTCGGAGACAGCTTGTTCTGGAGGTAAAGTGCTTGCCTTTCAAACACAGGACCTGTGGTCAATCCCTAGAACCTACACTACAAAAATGCCAGGTATGGTGGCACATGCTTATAATCCCAGCACTGCGGAGGTAGAGGCAGACAGATCTCTGGGGCTCTCTGGCCAGACACTCTAGACTAGTTGGCAAGCTACAGGACACTGAGAGATTCTGTCTCAAAAAAGCTGTAGAGTGCCTGAGGAATGACATCTGAAGTTGTCCTCTGTCCTCCGCATGGACGTGCACATATGTGAACATGTAACCCCACATGCACACACACATAAATTTTATTAGCTACTATTCTTAGGAAAGGCACATGTTTTAATTGAAAATGCTAAAAATAAAGTCTTTTAGGGGTATACATTTCCCCACTGTTATGCAGAGGGGTAAAAAATGTTGCCCATGTGAAAAGTACAAGAAATAATAAAGCTCTAGTATAGTAACAGGCATACTCTCCACTCCGACCTTAGCCTTGAAATAAAAGGAATCAGGAACCCTGGGAAAATTCACTGATTCCAGGGTTTAGGTATAGAAAATGTAAGACAAGCCTAAAGCATTTTGTGATTCCGAAAGGAAAGAAATGTTTAAAAAAAGAAAGAAAGGAAGAAAGAGAGAAAGAAAGAAAAAGAAGATAGGAACTTGCCAAGAGAACACACGAGACAATCTAAAAGGCCCTAATGGCAAACAAAACAACTGGAGCCACAAAATCAACAATGACAGTATTATATTTTATTATGTACAGTAAAGATCCAAAGTCTATTCTGATTTTAAAACTTAGGGATAGAGGCCAGATACTTCTTCCAATAGAATCCCAATTATAAATGTAGAAGAGGGAAACAGAACTTACAATAGGCAAACACTACCATCATAACTACAGACAAGTTCTACTAGTGGGTACTAAAATTAGTGGGGGAAAATGTGAGCAAGATAACATTTGCAGTGTTTTACCTTCTCTAAGATGAAACAGAAGGGCAATACTAGTAAGGTGGAGAAACCCTGGAGATACTACCTCAGCCACTTGACCACCAGTACTAAGATGAATCACTAGTTCACTAATGTGAAGCATTTAAAGGGACACCAAGCATTTTTATAGTATTTCTGCCAAGAAACCATGAGTTATCCATGTGTCATGGCTTGTATTTATAATCTCAGCACTAGGGATGTTGAAGCAATAGGACAGCTACAAATTTGGGCCTGGCCCAGGCTACACAGTGAGATTGTCTTAGAAAACAAAATAAAGGAAAGATGACCTCATTCTACCCCTGTGAAAAGAACATCAGCTAAACACAGATGAAAAACTCCTATGAAATAACTAATAAGTAGTCTTCAAGAAAGTCAAAATCATGAGAGAAAAGGAAAATCCTAAGGACTACGTTAAAGAGTCTAATGCAAACACATAAAATGTAGTTGTCTGGGAGTGAGACAGAATAGAAAAATAATTAGAGTAAATGAACAGAGCTCAAATAAGTCTAGTAGATCAGTTAACACTACTATAGCAATGCTAGCTGCCTAGATTTGATCATCATACTGTGGTGCAAAAGATGTTAACAAGGTGAAACTAGGTGAGAACTCTTGGTACTATTTTTGCAACTTTTCTTGAAATCTAAAACTAAGTTCAACTTACTTGAACTAAGTTTTAAAGAAAAGGCACATTAAAAGGTGCTACTACATCATTCCACTTGGAAGATAAAAACAACATAGCAAAGCTTGTCTTTTATGCTTCTTTCATGACTTACCTACTTGGCCCACTCCCCACACTAACCAACGCTCAGACCCAGGCAATGGGTGAATGTATATAAGTCTGTATGATATACAACCTACTGGGACCCATGTAACAGTTTTATGAAGGCTTGTCCTTGCATTAGGAAAGAAAACTATTCAAATTCCACGAAGATATTTTCAAGTGAAAACAGAAGTGAAGACTAAAGAACTGAAAAGGGGGAAGGAGAGAAGAGAAAATGGTACTCAGCTGCCAACTTACAGTGCTCTCTTATTCACATGATCGTGGGTACACTCACTTGGAAAAGTGGCTGAAAGTCAAAGCTTCCCCAAGACTTTCACTATTTCATTTAGTCAAATAATTTAAACCTTTATCTTATTCCAAATACATCCTATTGATCAGCTAATCACATCTATATGACAGTCACTTTTCACCTTATGTATATTATCCCCTTCATGAGGTGTATTTTTTTTTTTTTTTTTTTTGGCTTATTGAGGTAGAGTCTTGCTGTAGCCCAGGCTGACTGGAATTCACATGTACTTTCAGGGTGGCCTCAAACGCAAGGTGATCCTCCTACCTCTGCTTCCTTAGTACTAGGATTAATGGCATATGTTTGTATTTTTATTTTATAATACCTTTACAAAAATGAAGGCTTCTATTCCCATGTACATGTTATTCCAGCTTGTAAGGAACAGAAATACAATCAGACTTGGAGCACTCAGAGGACAATGTGAGAAACACAAAGAACATGGATACTGTAACAACTGAGGGCAACTAGGGGGAAGCCTTGTTCTGTGATTTGCTGGCTCCTGGATCCCAACCAAGTTCTTCACCTCTGTAAAGTTTAATAACCTCACCTGCAAAATGGTAAAAATGGTCAATGCCAAACCACTCAACAAATACTACTTTTTTTCACCCTTTTTCTACTGCACTGGTAAGAGGTGTTTTCTGAAAACATACCGATTGAAGTTAATGTCTGGATAACTAGAATATTCTGATTTCATCTTAGCATTTCGCCGGGGAAACGTACAGAAGAAAGCATTCGCTAGAAGACTGGCGATCTGCTCCTGTGACATTGTGATGGAATGATTCATCTTCTGTTTCAGAAGTGGTATTGGCTGATGGCAAAGACAAAAAGTATAGATAGAAGCAATAATTAGTTTAGTAATTTTGAAGGCAGAGGCACCAAACTATATTTGTTAAATTAAGGCAAGAATAATTTCATGGCACTCCGGAATCCTTAAATCAGCAGGCCTTAAAGCCACGGCTATATCACTGGAAAAAATGTATTTGTTTGACAAACTGTAGATTTCTTTTTTAAAATTTTTTGTTTATTTTTATTTATTTATTTGAGAGCGACAGACAGAGAAAGAGGGAGAGAGAGGGAGAGAAAGAACAGGCACGCCAGAGCCTCCAGCCACTGCAAACAAACTCCAGACACGTGCGCCCCTTGTACATCTGGCTAATGTGGGTCCTAGGGAATCAAGCCTCGAACTAGGGTTCTCAGGCTTCACAGGCAAGTGCTTAACCGCTAAGCTCTCTCTCCAGCCCAAACTGTAAATTTCTAAACAATAATAATGATACTGAAGAGAACACAAACCATTACTTGTTAGTGAAAAACAAGATTGTTTGAGCAAGTAAATAAAAGCAAATCGCCCATGTAATGAAAATTAGAAGATGAAGCAGAAAAATATAACACTGGGTTTAGCTGTAATTTTTGTTCTGCTTTTATATTAAAAAATAGTTGGACAAAGCACTTTCTCTTAGTCCTGAGTAAGACGATCTAAGAAGGATAACTGAATAAGACTTTCCCTTTGTATTCTGAATCACACAACACATAACCAATTTCTTTATGAGTACCAGATCCAATTATATTAAAGTAATTAAGGGAACATGCAGAAAACCATAACACAGACGTATGTGTAGCTTATAAAAAGACAGGCATTTCTTATACAACTAAGCACCCCAAGTCAAGAAAGATGCAGGACATTTTTCTTTTAACTCTTTTAGACCTAAAATGTCTTCTTGTACCAAACAAACACTCAAGGACCTATAATGTAAGCATAATCCACAGGACCTGAATATTGTGTGCAGTGGATTTCAATCTATTTTAAACATTTTTAAAGACATGCTGGTGAAACAGAAGACCAATGTCAGTTTACTCATCATCTGTTAAATGTAAAAATGTTCCCAAGAATATTTAGACACTTCCTTTTTCCCTTCAGCAATATTCAGAACTGAGAGTGCCAGGTATCTGCATAAGTCTCAAACCAGCTTCAGGGCTGAAGCTATCTTGATCACACTGCAGGAACCACTATTTCAAGTGCACCCAAAGAAAAGAAGAGCAGAATACCTAACACACACCAGGAACTCTAACAAGAAACATACACCAGGATAGGAATCTGCTGGAATGAAGACTAAGTCAAATTCACAATTCAACTTTTTCTTTTAGAAAAGATTAAAGGTAAAAAAGGAAAAAAAAAAAAACCAACAAGAAAAAAAGACATGTGTGGTGATGCATGCTTTTAATCCCACCACTTGGGAGGCAGAGGTAGGAGGACTTCTGTGAGTTCAAGGTCACCCTGAGACTACACAGTGAACCTCAGGTCAGCCTGGGCTAGAGTGAGACCCTATCTAGAATAAATAAATAAATAAAACCCAAGAAAAAGATAAAGAAATAATTTTAATTGTGGTACTAGGCCTCAGTAGTCATAATTTCTAAGAAAGAATAGAAAATCCTAACACTCTTTGTTTTCTAACTCAAACATTCTTTTACAACCAAACACAGAGATTGACTTCCCAATACAGAGCAGAACACAGAATAGAGATGTCCTCTTTAAAACACTAACAAAAGATCAAAGCTGGGCTGAGGGTAGAGAGTACATGCCTAGCATGCATGAAGCCCTGGTTTTGATCCCTATTATTATAGGCACCCATGCCTATAACCCCTGCATTCCAGAGGTGGAAGCAGGAGGACCAGTAGTTTAAGGGCAACTCAGGTTATATGTATGAGACCTTTAAAAAAACTAGCAATGGGCTCGAGAGATGACTTAGTGATTAAGGCACTTGCTTGCAAAGCTAAAAGATCCAAGTTTGATGCCCCAGGATCCACATGAGCCAGATGCACATGTCTGGAGTTTGTCTGCAGTGGCTAGAGACCCTGCTGGGCCCATCCTCACCCCCCTTCTCAAATAAATAAATAAATACAAACAAATGTGATTCTAAGTCAGGATAAATAGCTGCATAGACATAAATCTTATTTAATTCTACCAAGAGACATAACTTACAAATTTGGACGACTGTGATCAAAAGGAAGCTCTCTCCAACAGTGAGTGGTGAGGATGAGAAAAAGATGAAGTGAACTATGTCTGGCCTCCATACTGTCAATTAAGAACTGGCACGTAGAATTTAAAAAAACACTCCCAGCACTCGGGAGGCAGAGGTAGGAGGATCGCTGTGAGTTCGAGGCCACCCTGAGACTACAGAGTGAATTCCAGGTCAGCCTGAGCTAGAGTAAGACCCTGCCTTGAAAAACAAAACAAAACAAACAAACAAAAACACCCAGAGATACAAACAGGAGTTCTCCCAGCGAGAGGAAACATACAAAGTCACAAGTTAAACAAAGTGGCTTAAAATATATTTTCCCTAATGATAGCAAATTTTCCTTTAGATGTAATGTACTATTATTAAGGTGAAACCAAAGTTACACAGCACTGAAAACATCATAGTAAAATGCTACCAAATGTGGCACAGTGAAAAACATTCACGGCTTCTTGACAGAAGACAGTATGGTTTCCAAGTCAGTACCTGGACATATCTGGAGTACTTTTGAGTATGGGGTATGCAATGAGTGGGACCATCCCACACAGGCAGAGACATTTTTCCACCCAAAACATCCATAGGGCCTCCATAGAACAACAACACTTTGCAGAAGCCTGGTTAGTCTGGCTAAAATCCATGCTGCAAGGAAGCTAGTTCTAGAAGTAAGTAAAGATAAAGGCAAATTCCGACCATAGCTGTGAGAAATATAGTGAAAACATTATGAAGGACAAAACAGCAAACCTCTCTGAGGTTCTGACTCATCCACAAGTTCCTTAACACATCTCCTTTAAGATGCTAGTTCCTCTCTCCTTGGACATGGGTCAGACTAAGTGACTAGCCCCCAGTAAACAGAGAGACAGTACAGCACTGGCCGAAACCCATCATAAAAGGCAGTTCAGCTTTCTTGCTCTCTTCCTGGAACTGCGGAAGCCATACCAAGTCATGTGTGCTCCAATTAGCCTATGAAGAGCCCAAATGAGGTCTGTCAAAGCTATGCAAGTAAACCAACTAAGTGGGTCCTCGAGCCACAGTCAGGCCTTTAGATGACCTCAGCACTGGCATACATTCTGACTGTGGCCACAAGGGAAACCCTGAGCCACAATTAATTCAACTAAGCTGCTCCCCAACTCATGACCAGCAGAAACTGGCTCAAGAAATGTTCATTCTTTGAAGTCATTCAAATTTGAGATTATGTTATGTACTAATATATAGTTGATACATTCCAGACAAAATGAAGTCATATAGTATGTTTTTCCTTGTTCTTTTAAAAAGTTAACAAAAGGAGCTGGAGAGATGGCTTAGTAGTTAAAACCCTCGACAACCCAGTACCCCCAAAAACTATATACACAAGGTGGCACAAGCATCTGGAGTTCGTTTGCAGTGGCTACAGGCTCTAGTGCATCCATTCTTTCTGTCTCACAATCTCTCTCTCAAATAAATAAAAAAAAATATTTTTTTAAAGTACAAGTTAAAGCACAAAGAACTCTTTGTTATAATTACTTACTACTTTGTAGGGAAGTGAGGAAAAGTATGTAGTATCAAGCCAATCTTGAAACAATTATAGCAAATCAATTAGTATGTCTTACCATATGTTTTTTGTTTGTTTGTTTTTGTTTTTTCAAGGTAGGGGCTCACTCTAGCCTAGGATGACCTGGAGTTCACTATGTAATCTTAGGGTGGCCTTGAACTCACAGCTGTCCACCTACCTCTGCCTCCCAAATGCTGGGATTAAAGGCATGTGCCACCACGCCCGGCATGATTACTTTCTTTAACCAAACTGGTATTCCATATATATATTTGCTTGCACAGAGATGAGAAGAGAGAGAGAGAGACAGAGTGTGTGTGTGTGTTTGCGCGCGCATGGGTAAACCAGAGGGCCTCTAGCTACTGCAAATGAACTGCAGATGCATGTGTCACTTTGTGCACCTGACTTATGTGAGTACTAGGCAATAGAACCATGGTCATTATGGTTTGCAAGCAAGTACCTTAACCATTGAGCAACCTTTCCAGTCCCATAATGATTGTTTTTATTTTATTTTTTAGAGGCAAGCCCAACAGACTGGCTTTTTTTTAATGCTAGAGAGCAAGAAAGCGTGTGGGGAGGGACAGAGGAGAGAGAGAATTGGCATGCCAGGGACACCAGCCACTATAATCAAACTCCAGATGCGTGTAACACCTTGTGTGTGTGTGTGCCACCTGTGTGTCTGGCTTATGCAGGACCTGTAGAATCGAACATGAGTCCTTGGGCTTTGCAGGCAAGTGCCTTAACTGCTGAGCCATTTCTCCAGACCCATAATGATTCTTTTGAAAGACAGATTGTCTAAATCTAAAAGGGAAATGATGTCTAGACAAACTTCAGAAGTATAACATTAAGCTCAAAAATCGAATTCTGCATTTATACTGTTTTTTTTTTTTTTTTTTTTTGGGGTGTGTGTGTGTGTGTGTGTGAGAGACATTGTCTCTAGCCCCAACCCTTTCTGTGATAAAGCTACCACATTTTTTTAACAGTATTTTTGACCCCACCCACCTTTACCATTTAAAGGAAATCTAACTGGGAGTCTCAGGAAAGCACTGTGAAAGTTATATTCACTAACCTGAGTGCAAATATTAGGCAGGCAGAGTGCAATTTTTACCATATCAGGTAAAATGGACTGATACAAGTGCTGGGCTTCTGCTTCTTCAAGTACCTAAAACCAAGAAAATACATCATGTGAACTATGACAAATAGTAACCAGTGGACAAATGTTTTTGTTAAGATTGAGCGATAAACCCACTTCCTATGAAACCCCATCACATATGTATGCATGTATAGTACCATCAACAGCAACACCAATCAGCTTACTGTTTCTGACTGTACTGACTCACCTAAAAGCCCTCTGGAAGCAAATTAACTATCTTCCAAATCACCCCTCTCTTGCACTAACAGTATCCATAATCAAATGTCATACTTTCAAATAAAAAGTCATGCATTCTGCCCTTGGCTCAACCTCCTGAAAATTGCTAACCACCAAGGCTTTAGCAGAAACCCTCAAGAATCCATTTAGTTTCGAATTTAAAAAAAATTTGATTTGCTGGGTGTGGTGGTGCATGCCTTTAACCCCAGCACTTGGGAGGCAGAGGTAGGAAGATTGCCATGAGTTCAAGGCCACCCTGAGACTACATAGTGAATTCCAGGTCAGCCTGAGCTAGAGTGAGAGAGACCCTACCTTGAAAAACCAAAAATAAAACAAAAAATTATTTATTTATTTGAGACAGACAGACAGACAGACAGACACACACACACACACACACACACACACACACACACACAGATCATGACTATGGGTGCACGAGGTCCTCCTGCCACCACAAACGAACTCCATACATATGTGCCACTTTGTGCATCTGGCTTTACATGGAACTGAATCCAGACTATTAGGCTTTGCAAGCAAATATCTTTAACTGATGAGCCATTGTTCCAGCCCCAATTTTTAACCTAAAGAAATCACTATGAAGCTACGCTAATTCGTCTGGCACATACTATACTTACCAAATCTAACATATTAGCTAAGAAACAATGAGGTTTCACATAATCTTAGAAATCTCCCTTGTTAGGCACACTAGGCAAGTTAAAACAATAATTTCTATATCATACTTTGATGCATAAAAAGATGACATTTGTGGTCCACTTTCATCTATTTCTCAACTCTACAAGCAAGCAAACAAACACAAGATAATTATTAACCAAGAAATTACAGAAGATTTGAAGTTTTTATATATCTACTGAAAAAATAAACCAAACTATTGATGTACCTGAAATGAATTTGACAATTATTAAAGGAAAATGAGGAGGCAGAAATTACGTGGTGACAGCCAGGCATGGTGGCACACATCTTTAATCCCAGCTTTCAGGAGGCAGAGGTAGGAGGATCACTGTGAGTTTGAGGGCAACCTGAGATTACATAGTGAATTCCAGGTCAGCCTGGGCTAGAATGAGACCCTACTTTGAGGTGTGTTGGGTGGGGGGTGGGGATGGAGGAATCATTCAGTGGTGATGGGAGAAATGTGATATCCACATCTTAACTTCCTAAATTGGGAAAAAGTCAGCATAATCATATTGAAAACAAAATAGAGGGAAGGCAGTTTTGGTTCACATCTGCAATCCCAGCACTCCAAAGGCACAAAAAGGAGGACTTCCACAAGTCCAAGGGTAGACAGGGCTAGAGAAATTGTCTTAAAAAAAGGGCAGGGGACGGAGTTCAGGATAGTTAAGTGACTGCCTCCTCATAAGCTTCTTTTGATCTAATTTTTTAGTCATGTGTTCATAGAACATATTCTTTTTTAGAGATACAAACTAAAGATACTTGCTTTCCTATAGTCAAAAATATGTAAAGTATATTAATTCATTTATTAAAGCAATTCAAACTATGCATGCTTATAATGTACCTTTTTTGCTTTGTAAGCCTTTTTCATTTTGAAGTAATTGACAGGATGTCATAAAAATCGTACAGTGAAGTTCAGGATGACTTGTACCCAGTTTCCCTCAATGATCTCTCTCTCTCTCTCTCTCTCTCTCTCTCTCTCACACACACACACACACACACACACACACACACACATACATATATCTATATATGTATTTTTTGGTTTGTCAAGGTAGGGTCTTGCTCTAGCTCAGGCTGACCTAAAATTCACAATGTAGTCTCAGGGTGGCCTTGAATACACGGCACTCCACCTACCTCTGCCTTCTGAGTGCTAGGATTAAAGACATGCGCCACCATGCCCAGCTTCAATGGGTTATATTTTATATACCTATAAGATAAACTATCAAAACCAGTAAGTGAATAGTGGAAACTGTGTACTGTTCTATGCCATTTTAGCACACATGCCTATCTGCATCAACATCAGGGTAACAGAATTGTTCCATTACAACACAGAACTCATGCTACCCATTTATAGCTGCTCTTCTCATTGTTTCTCATCCTTAGCAACCACTAATCTGTTTTCCATCTCCATAATTTTATCATGTCACCTAAGTAAAATTATACTGCTGAGTTCTTTCAAATCACTTTTCTCATTGAGAACAATGTCTCTGAGAGTCACTCAGGTTGTGGCAAGTATTAATAGCGCTCTCTTTTTCATTACTAAGCCGTTTAACATAATTTCAACATTCTACACTTTTTAAAAGTCATTCACCCATGGAGTATTGTGTTTCCAGCTAGGATTTGATGATAGTGTGTTTTCCAACGACTCATGCTTGGGAGACTGGTCTTCAATGTGGCAGTTTTAGAAAGTCATATCCAGCCTTTAAGAGGTTGATCTACTGTAAGTCTCTGGCACAGATTAATAAGACGGGAGTTAATTCTCACAAGAGCGTTATAATAGAAAAGCCCCTTCCCTATCTCTCTGGCTTTCTGCCTCACCATGAAATCTCTTTTTCACTTAGTCCTCCCACAATGCTATTTACATGGGACAGAAATATTACCAGCCCTTGATCCTCCAGAATTCGGAGCTACATAAATGACTTTTCTTTGTAAAGTGTCCAGGCTTCAACTCAGTGACCTTTGTGGAAGAGCTGGCGGAAATAATGTAAGACCCAAAGGGAGGTGAAGAGTGCTTTGAAATATTGTCTTCCAGACACAAAGTGGGCCACTCATGACCTCACAGTGGCTGGCTGACGCTACCTACCTACAGAGGACCTGCATGATAGGAGGCAAAAGAAGGGGTGGGGCTGGAGAGATGGCTCAGCAGCTTAAGGTACTTGCTTGCAAAGCCTAAAGGTCTAGGTTTGATTCTCCAATACCCAAGTAAAGACAGATACACAAAGTAGTGCAAAGATCTGGAGTTCGTTTGCAGTGGCAGGTGGCCCTGATGTGCCCATACTCATTCTGTCTGCCTCTTTGTCTTTCACTTTCTCTCATATAAGTAAATAAATAAAAATATTTTTTAAGGCAGAAGAGGGATGCAGAGATGGTTTATCCATTACGGCATTTGCCTGTGAAGCCTAAGGACCCAGGTTCAATTCCCCAGTACCCATGTAACGGCAGATATACAAGATGGGACATGGGTCTGGAGTTCATTTGAGGGGCTGGAGACCCTGGCGTGCCATTCTCTAACCACCTTCTCTCTCTCCTAAATAAAAAAGAAGGGACAACCTATTGGGCTTGCCTCAAAAAAAAAAAAACACCTGATTGCATCAAAATAAAACAAGGACTAGAAAAAAAATGCTCAGTGGAGGAGGGACAAAGGAAGGTGGTAGAAGGGTATTAGGATCAAGGTACACTGTGTATACATATGGAGGTTGTCAATAAAAAAGAAAATTTTTTTTTTTTTTTTCAAGGTAGGGTCTCACTCTGGCCCAGGCTGACATGGATTCATTATGTAGTCTCAGGATGTCCTTGAAGTCATGGCAATCCTCCTACCTCTGCCTCCCTAGTGCTGGGATTAAGGCGTGCACTACCACGTCCGGCTTAATAAAAAGGTTTTAAAAAGTGACAAGAAAGCTGGGAATGTAGTTCAGTGGTACAGTGCTTTCCAACATGCATGAGGTCACTGGCTCAAAAACAAAGGGACAAGAAATTTAAAACAGGCTGGGTGTAGTGATGCATGCCTTTAATCCCAGCACTTGGGACACAGGCAGGAGGATTGCTGTGAGTTCAAGACCACTCTGAGACTACATAGTGAGGTATAGGTCAGCCTGGGCTAGAGTAAAACCCTAACTTGGAAAGCAAAATAAATAAATAAACATGGCTGGAGAGATGGCTTAGCGGTTAAGCGCTTGCCTGTGAGCCTAAGGACCCTGGTTCAAGGCTCAATTCTCCATGACCCACATTAGCCAGATACACAAGGGTGCACACATCTAAAGTTCATTTGCAGTGGCTGGAGGCCCTGGTGTGCCCATTCTCTCCCTCTCCCTCTCCCTCCTTCCCTCCCTCCCTCCCTCCTCTTTCTCTCTGCCTCTTTCTGTGTCACTCTCAAATAAATAAAAAGAAAAAAAGAAAAATGCTTACAATTTAAAATAAATAAATAAAATACAATAAATAAATAAAAAGATAAAAAAAAGTGGGCTGGAGAGATGGCTTAGCGGTTAAGCGCTTGCCTGTGAAGTCTAAGGACCCCAGTTCGAGGCTCGGTTCCCCAGGTCCCACATTAGCCAGATGCACAAGGGGGCGCACGTGTCTGGAGTTCGTTTGCAGTGGCTGGAAGCCCTGGCGCGCCCATTCTCTCTCTCTCCCTCTATCTGTCTTTCTCTCTGTCTGTCACTCTCAAATAAATAAATAAATAAAATGAAAAAAAAATATATAAAAAAAAAACAAAAAGAAAACCAAAGTACCCAGCCTAGGATATTTCATTATGGTGGTAGAACACAGTACTACACATGCAAAACATCTTTCATGGTTAATTGACATATATAGTTATCTGAAATGACTTCTTGTAGCAGTGTGTCACTTAAAAAAATATTTTTATTTACTTATTTAAGAGATAGACAGAAGAATGGACATACAAACAGATTCCAGATGCATGTGCCACCATGTGCACCTGGCTTACGTGGGTCCTGGGAAATCAAACCTGGGTCCTTTGGCTTTGCAGACAAGCACCTTAATGGCTAAGCCATCTCTCTCAGCCCCAGTATGTCACTTTTTTAATTCACTCTAAATCTTTCAATAAAAGGATTTAGAACATTTACATTTGATATAACTACTGATGTTACAACTTAAGTGTATCATTTCATTTTTTATATTTTCTAATCTTTTTATAGGTTACTTGAAAACAGCTGTAAACTCACTTATCAAAAAAAAAAAAATTTTTTTTTTTTTCGAGGTAGGGTCTTACTCTAGACCAGGCTGACCTGGAATTCACTATGGAGTCTCAGGGTGGCCTCGAACTCATGACAATCCTCCTACCCCTGCCTCCCAAATGCTGGGATTAAAGGTGTGTGCCACCACACCTGGCTCTCAAAAAACTTTTGATTAGATCACTTTGAATAGCAAAGTTAAAATAACTATACATGGAACACCTAAATACCTACTTATTTAGTTTCTATAATTAACATTTATTTATTACACACATCTATCCTTCTTTATAATCCATTTATATATGTATATAATTATACACAAAGAGTGGTATATATATATATATATGCATAAGCATGCATTTGCCACAGGGTACATATAGAATTCAGAGGACAACTTGGGGTGTCGGTTGTCAACTTCACTTTGTTTGAGGCAGGGTCTCTCCAGTTGTTAGCTGCTGTATAGGCCAGACTAGCTGGACCACAAGCTTGTGGGATTCTCCTAGCTCTGCCTCCCATCTTGTTGTAGGCATGCTGGGATTACAGGTGCCTATGCTACTACATTTAGTTTATATGTGGGTTCTGGAGATCCAAACTCAGGTTTTCCATCACACTGACATAGCAAGTATGCTTTTTTAAGAAAAGTATTTATTTGAAAGAGAGAGTGAGCAAGGAAGCATGGATAAACCAGGGCTTCTTGCCACTGCAAACAAACTTCAGATGCATGTGCCACTTAGTGCATCAGGCTTTGTGTGGGTATTGGGGAATTGAACTTGGGTCCTTAGAGTTTGCAGGCAAGTGCCTTAACTGCTGAGCCATCTCCCCAGGCCAGCAAGTGTTTTTAACCATTGAGCCATTTCTTGAAGTCCAAATATATTTTTGGGTTATGGACATTATTACATTTCTGTCAGCCTATACATTAAATGAAAAAGCCCATCCATAAAATGAAAATACATTGCGGAACTACATAAGGCCTTCAAAAAGAGAACAGCCACTCTTATGTATGAAGATGACTCATTTTTGTTCCCTTCTACCTTAATACTTCAGCACTGCTAAACAAAGATTACACCTTCACAAGGTGCTGGGAAGCCTTCCCTGACTTGCTTAATTGTTCCTTCCTTCACTACACTGTATTCAAACACACAAACCTATAAAAGGACCTGTAAGTTTATAATTATTTAAGTTTTTCTCTTTTGTAATGTATACAACACTGAACATAGTATATCTCCACTACCAAGTATAGTATACAATATTCATTATCACTTGCTTAGTGAAGAGTTGGTAATAGCGAAAAAGCTGGGGATACAATTAAGTGGGTGACTGTCTGACTAACATGTACAGGGCCATGGATTTAATCACCACTACTGCAAACATAACAAAACATCAAAATATAGAGTTGGGTGCTGAAGAGATAGCTCAGTATTTAAACAAAAGGCCTGAGAGACCACTTGAGTTTGATTCCCAGGATCTTCATAAACAGGTGGGTATGGCCACACATGTCTATATAATACGATCCCACAGCAGAAAAAAGATTGGAAAAAAACCAAAAATTTGCAGAAAAACAGCAAGCTTCCAGGATCAGTAAAACTGGCTCAAATAAGAACAGACAGAAGAGCCTTGGAGTGAAACACCTGATGGTCCCCTCTGGTCCCTGAAGACAAGCACATCCCACTGCAGGCAAGTGCATCAGGCGCCACAAGGACACAAACAATGCATAACACGCATGCATGCACACACACATGTACTCACACACACATACACTTGCGTGCACATGTGCACATACACACACATGCCACATTACATACACAAATTTTTTTTAAAAAGCCCCATGAAGTTGGTAACAATGAAAATATTTCATCTTGAAAGTTATTCTACAGGACAGAAAAGGTAAGAACATTTAGTAAAATTAAAGTTCAAAGAAGGTTTGCTCACATTTATAAACTTAATGGCAGACACTGAGACCAGATGCCAGGGCTATTCTTCCAGGTCACTATGAGGATTATTTTAGAGAAATGAGTGCTGGCCAAGAAACTGAAAAATAATACTTATATGATCAGACCTGCATTTACTCACTAACACAAAAATTCTAAATTCATTTCCTTATCAATATTTCAATTTCACTCTGACTCTGTTTAACTCATATAGCTATGGAGGTTGCAATGTTTTATGAGTCCCAATGCTCCATATACAAATGCAAAGTACTATGAGCAAATGGACCAATAATTCACAACCATTCTGGAGCCACCTTCTCTTTGAATCACACCCACATCAACTAGCTGCTGACTGATCAGCAGGAGTTACCTCTTCTTGGTCACTACTTAGCTACCCTAACTCTGCCCCCATCTAGGCTCACCAGGAAAACCACAGGATCTGACTGTTGCTGCTTTAGTTTCTACCCAAGTACACCCTGGGGTGTTCCTGTCCCACTGGAAAGCTTCCAGTGGCATTCTACTGACTTTTCAATATAGCACAACCTCCTGAGTTAGACATTTACATGACCGAATAACTACACATTAAGTATTTAATATCAAATAGCTGACATACACATATATGTATATAAATACACACACACCCTTGTCTACCTCTTACATACTTGGCAACTCTTATCTTTTGGATTTCTTGTTCAAATAATATTTGGCTTCAAAGCCTGTATTTTCTCTTCAGTTCCTTCTTGCAATTTTTCTGCATTTTTTAAAAAATAAGATGCTTAAGATTTTTTTAAACTTATTTGTGTGCATGTGTATGCATGGGTTGCCAGGATCTCTTGCCACTGCAAAAAAACAACAGGTGTTTGTGCCACTTTTTTGCATCTGGCTTTACATGCATAGTAGGGCATCACAGCTGGGCCACCAGGCTTTGCAAGCAAACACTTTTAACTGATGAGACTTCTCGCTGGCCCAAGTTTTCTGATTTATGTTATTTATAGACATGCTCTCTAAGACTTACTAAAGGTTCCTTAAGACAAGATTTATGGCTTGATTCAGTATGCCTAGAACAGTGTTTAGTGTGTAACAATATTGATAAAAACACTTATTAAATTAATGATATCTGCTCTCTGGGTTAGCTGATTTTACAAACCTCATCCTCTTCTCCAAAGCTTAGCAAAATAAACTAGCTTGGTTTTTTTTTGTTTGTTTATTTTGGTTTGGTTTTTTGAGATAGTGTCTCACTCTAGCTCAGACACACCTGGAATTCACTATGTAGTTTCAGGGTGGCCTCGAACTCATGGCAACCTCCCACCTCTACCTCTGAGTGCTGGGATTAAAGGAATGCACCACCATGAATGGCTTGGACTCAGTGTTCTGTAATAGATCTTAAGCTTATTGGAGATTTTTCTAGTATACCCCAAATCCAAGACAAAAATTGTTATTTCAAAAATAAAAAATAACAAGTCAAAACTACTAAAATGTTTCAGAGCTACTGAGTTTTCAGGCATGTTTTTAGGGTACAAAAATACTAAAACACCAGAAGAAAAAGAAAAATTATAGCACTAAATTATGTAGAAGTAAAAAACCAGCTAGAGAAGGTGAATGTTTCTAACATTTATCTATGTACAGCTCAGGCTGACACTTTGACGAGAAGAATGTGACAGCTTACAAGAAAACAAACTCACTTATTCCCCTTAATTTCTGAAGGCTCATGAAAGTCTGACAGGCCAGCCACAGGGTGATCTCTCATGTGTATCACCCACGACAATTATGGCTTCAATAAAAATGTTCTCCAAATTGTAATAAAGTACAGAGGGTTTTCAATAATAGCCAGTCTAATATTTTCAGATTTAAGAAGGTATGTTTCAAAAATTAGCAGCTAATTAATTCATGGACCTAAATAAGACTGTCTAAAGCATTTATCTCACGGCATCAAAATAGGTTAAAAATTATATTTAAATGAATGCAAAAGCATAAAAGCAATGACAGAGAGCAGATGATATGTTCTCAGGGGTCTGCAGTAGTGACACAAGGCAGGGCTGGCCAGAGTCCCCCTCTTTCTACTTCTTTTCCCAACAGCTATTCAAGGTCTCCTTATTAATTCTGAAAGCATTTCAGAGCTGGAGAGGTAACTAAGTGGATAAAGCACTTGTTGCACAAGTTTGAGAACCTGATTTCAATTCCCCAGACTCCATTGGAAAAGCCAGAAGCTGTGGTGAGCTTCTATAATGCCAGCATGACCATAGCTTGGGAAACGGAGAGGGGTACCAACAGAGTCCCTGCCTGAAAGGAGGTAGGAGGCAGGGACTGATACCTAAAATCTGTCTTATGATCTCCATGAGTGTGCACATGTGAGCACACACACCAATCAATCAGTAAGTAAATAAAACCGGGTGTGGTGGCGCATGCCTTTAATCCCAGCACTTGAGAGGCAGAGATAGGAGGATCACCGTGAGTTCGAGGCCACCCTGAGACTCCTAGTGAATTCCAGGTGAGCCTGGGCTAGAGTGAGACCCTACCTCGAGAAAAAAAAAAAAAGTAAGTAAATAAATATGTTTTTAAATAAAAGTGTTATAACTCAAATCTGGGAAACACTGATAAAAAGCACAGCTTATAAACATTTGAGATAATGTGCTCTAAGGATAAACGAGAAAGTTTTTATAGTCTTTTAATTTACATTGGATGTAATCCATACTTATTCTTAGATTAACTGGATTGTTGTTTGAGTAAGTCAAGCGGTCACTGACACAGCTCTCTCCCTCCCCTCCCATCAGCAGATATTAGCAAAAGGGCAGGATTGGTGGGTGAGGGAAGCAAGCAGGCAATGTGATCTTTTTTTGTAATTGATAAATACTGACTGATATCAACTACACTCATTACTACCATTTGCCTTACTATATAGCTCAGAGGAAAATCCTTTACTAGATCCTATGTTGTTTTTGGACATTAAAAATTATGAAGGCCAAATACTGGGTTTAGATATACAGAAAGAAAAAGGAGCCTTGGGAGAACATGGGATCCTGGCACACTCATCATCAAGATGGAAGTAACTACACACATTGAACAACCAAATCAGACTTAAATAGAAACCTCCCCCGCAAAAGTTTTTCAAGGCAGGGTGTGGTGGCACAAGCCTTTAATTCCAGCACATGGGAGGCAAAAGTAGGAGGATCACCATGAGTTTGAGGCCACCCTGAGACTAGTGAATTCCAGGTCAGCCTGAGCTAGAGTGAGACCTACCTCAGAAAACCAAAAAAAAAAAAAAGCTTTTCAAAACATCACATTAATGGGGGTGGGGAGGTGAAAAGGCCTAAGTGAGGTCAGGGGAAGAGATTGAGTAAAGGAAAGGTGGAGGGAGGGCTAATCAAAATCTGAAAGGATATAAATAATTAATATGGAAACCTACTGTTTTGGACAATATAACATTCAGGAGCCATAGATTGTTGCTAGAAAATTTTCAGTGCCAGGGATGGGATACATTCCAGTGAGTTGTTGGCCAGGGAGGTCCTTGATACCCCCCAAAACATTACAGGCCATTGCTGAAGCCCTTGGTTTCTTGTTGGGAATCAGCTGAATCTTCTGGGTATAATTCTACCACAAACCATTTTCTCTCTAAAAGAGAAAAGTCCTACTATCCTTTCTACATGTCCTCGCCTCAAGGAGTATACAGTGAAATTGTATAAAAGCCATATAATTAAGAGATTCCTTGAGCCCAGCAGCAAGAAGCCCCCTTTGATGAAATCTGTGTGAGAACTGTCTATAGAGTAACCCAGCAATTTGTAAATAGAAGTCTGTCCCTAGAGATGGCAGTGTCCAAATGGCATCTTTATTGACCCAGCTCTATTCTTATACTGTGTGTTGCATCATTCATGTCTAGGATCTCCTTTCCCCAAAATCCTTTTTTTTTTTTTTTTTTTTGAGGTAGGGTCTCACACTAGCCCAGGCTGACCTGGAATTCACTATGCAGTCTCAGGTGGCCTTGAACTCACAGTGATAGAATCATACCCAGAAGATTGAGCTGATTCCCAACAAGAAACTTCTCTGATCCTTTAAAAACTCTTTCAACACAGGGAAATAATTACAGCCTTCTGGGACATGCTAACCACTTTCTTTCACAAAGGATGCATGATTAACAGTTCCAGCCAATTCAGTGTCCCCTCCACATACATGACAATCAGTGCTCTCTCTTTGAAGTCCATGATAAAGAGTTGGTTATTCCAGGTCAGCCTGGGCTAGAGTGAGACCCTACCTTGGGAAAAAATAAAAATAAAAAAGAGTTGGTGCTTCTCTGCTATGTAGTGGAGAATGTTTCAAGTCTGTATGAACTTCACCTCATCAGTGTCAACCATGGGCACTTTTTGGAACAGCAAGTGGTTAGCAACCTATAACTTGTGCCACAATTGTTCTTTTATTTTCAGACACTTTTCATGAGATTCTACTCCAAGGGCTGCTAATACCTATTTCATGGATTCCATGCAGTCTCTTCTAGCTTAGGCTCACCTGGAATTCACTATGTAGTCTCTGGATGGCCTTGAAGTGGTAATACTCTTACCTCTGCCTCCCAAAGCTGGGGTTAAAGTTGTGCACCACCACGCCCCACCTCTCTGGTTTCTTAATTTCCATTCTCATCAAGTTCATTAACAGCAAAGACGGAGAGAGAAAGGAGAAAGATCTTCCAACCCTCACTACCTCATTTACAACATCTCCTAATTATGGCTGTTTCTAATGAGTTTATCATTGTCACTAATTTCTCACTTTAGAAGTCAAGCTCTCAGGGGCTGGGAAGATGGATCAGTGGTTAAAGGCTTTTGCTTGCAAAGTCTCCCAGCCTGGGTTTGACTCCTCAGTACCCACGTAAAGCCAGATGCCCAAAGTGGTACATATACCTGAAGTTCGTTTGCAGCAGCAAGAGGTCCTGGTATGCCCTCATTCATTCACTCTCTCTCTCCTTTTCCTCCTCCCTCCCTTTCCTTCTTTGCCTCTCCCTGTCTCTGCTCTCAAATAAATAAATAAAAACCTTAAATAAGAAAACAAGCCATCAGATACTTAAAATAAGACTTTTGTGACTAGGACAGGATTTCAAAACCATGAATACTAATACCAAACAAATGATTTATCTAGGAACACAATCTGTTTGGAAAATACTTTCAGCTACTTCTTAAAGCATGATACGAGTAATCAAATACCTTCTAAGACATTTCATTTTTTTTTTCTTGTTTTGGTTTTTCGAGGTAGGGTCTCACTCTGGCCCAGACTGACCTGGAATTCACTATGGAGTCTCAAGGTGGCCTTGAACTCATGGCGACCCTCCTACCTCTGCCTCCTGAGTGCTGGGATTAAAGGCGTGCGCCACCACACCCGGCTTAGACATTTCATTTTTCAAAATATCTTATTTTTATTTATTTATTAGAGAGAGAGGGAAAGAGGCAGGTAGGGAGAAAGAGAAGAATGGGTGTGCCAGGGCATCCAGCTACTGCAAATGAACCCTAGACACATAGGCCACCTTGTGCATCTGGCTTATGTGGGTCGTGGGGAATCAAACCTGGGTCCTTTAAGGACCAGTGTTCGACTCTCCATATCCCACATAATCCAGACACACAAGGTGACACAAGCGTGTAAGGTCATACATCTGCACAAGATGGCACATGCTTCTTGAGTTCAACAGCAGTGGCAGGAGGCCCTAGTACACCAATTCTCTCTCTCATAAAAACATACCAAAAATTTTTTTAAAAAAAGAACTGAAAAACAATAAGGAAGCTCCTCCTATGTAATCTTCACTGTATAATCACTTTTTCATGTTAATAATAAAGGATAAAGTATTATTACCTCAGAAAGAACAAAGCTTAATAATATATCCCATTATCGTGCCTCCTAAGGAAAGTTCAGTGCACAATGCTGTTATGGTAAATGACTATTCCTGAGGGAATAATCGCACACTGGCACCAGATGCTCTGACAGGCCTTTCCCATCTCTCATTTCAAATACTGTACAGCTGCATGGATGTATCCATCAATCACTTCTGCAAATACCCCAAACCACAACACTATTATATACAAGCCAACAGATATTTCCAATACCTTATAGTCATACCATTATTCTTCTTTTATAGACAGGCAATCACCCTCAACATGACAAGATTTCAGAGACATAACTAATGGTAATATAAGGTTTCTAGTGTTTGAAGAAAAATAGACTTAATTTGTACAAGAAACATAGGTGTACAATAACTTACAGTTTATACTTTGAAGATTTTTTACTGAACTCTAAGAAGTATTTTGAAAATACTTATTTTTAATTTTAAGTAATTTTCAAGATGAATCAATGATAGCTTATCACACTCATAATATGAGTGAAAAAAATTTTAAATCAAGTAATCACATAGTAGCAGTAAAATATTGCTATTCAAATTTAGTCATGTGTATGCATACCACAGTGCTGAATTCCTTTTTTATTTCTTTTTTTATAAGTATGTGTGTAGGTGGACATGTATATGCAGGCCCATGTACATGTGTGTGCTCATGTGCTTGTGAAGACTAGACATTTACATGGGTCTCTCAAACCCAGAGCTCCCTGATTCAGTTGATCTAGCTAGCTTGCTTGCCCTGGGAAGCCAGCTGATATTTTCCATTTACATGGGTGCTAGCGATAGGAACTCTGGTCCTCATTCATGCATGACAATCACTTTATCACCAGCCATCATCCTAGCTTCAGATTTTATTTTTAAATTATAATGTAAAGTACTAGCTTTAATTATGGAATTTTCAAACAAAAATTGTTTTTGTTATTTTTCCTCACTTGTCCTTCTCCCCCACCCTCCTGCCCATCATGTGCCCTGCCACCACCTGGCCTTGTTTTTGCTTCAATGTCACATATGCCCTATTGCCCTCTCCCATTGTCTCAACGCCTGTGTTCCCGCTTCTGATGGTCTCCTAGTGCTTAATCCTTAAATCATCTAGTATGAATAAACAGTTTTATAGTCTGAATTTCATTCTTATTAAGGTTGAAATAAGCCAAATTCTCCCAAAAGGCTTGAGGGCACACCCTGGTGGCAGATTTTTTGGAATAAAAATAAGATAAAAATGCATTAACAGCCAGGCGTGGTGGCTCACACCTTTAATCCCAGCACTTGGGGAGGCTGAGGTAGGAGGATCACCATGAGTTTGAAGCCACCCTGAGATTACATAGTGAATTCCAGGTCAGCCTGGGCTAGAATGAGACTCTACCTTGGAAAACAAAACAAACAAACACAAAAAAAGCATTAGTAATTAAAACAATGCTATTACAATGAAAATATCCTTTAGGGGCTGAAGAGATGGCTTAGTGGTTAAGGCATTTGCCTGAAAAGTCAAAGGACCTAGGTTCAATTCCATAAGCCAGATGTACAAGGGAAACATGTGTCTGGAGTTCTATGCAGTGGCTAGAAGCCCTGGCATGCCCATTCTCTCTCACTTTCTCTCTCTCTCTGCTTACAAATAAATAAATCAAAATTTTTTTAAAAGCCTTTAAAAATCTAAGTTCAACTTAGCAACTCAATTATTTCACTTAATAGGCAATCTAGAAAAAAATTCAAAATGGAACCAAAGAATGCTAAGAAATCACAGAAGTAATAAATAAATAGAAATATTTTTTTAAAAAAGCTTACATGACTGAATATAAAAATGTGAGTATCTGGCTAAAGAGATGGCTCAGTGGTTAAAGGCATTTGCTTATGAACCCTGCTGGTGAGGGTTTGATTCACTACATAAGTATGTGACCCTGGTGTGCTCATTCTGTCTCTCTCTCAAATAAATTTATAAATAAAAACATTTTAAAAATATGCGTGTGACCCCTCATACATATGGCTAACGTCCTGGGGAAATCAAACCTAGGTCCTTTGGCTTTGCAGGCAAACGTCTTAACCGCTAAGCCATCCCTCTAGCCCAATAAAAACATTTTTAAAAAGATTTGAGTATTATCAGAATTAAGAAGGATCTAAGTTCCTGGTGCTATGTTAAGTGCTATGGGCATACAAGAACAAATTAGCCCTCTACAAGGAAGAGAATGGAGGATGGGGTAGTCAAGGCACTTCAAAACATTGGGGTGATAATGACGAGTCAATGTGTATTCGTCAGCTGCAACAAAATCAACCACTCTGGTGTGATACTGATAGGGAAGATAGCAGGTGTTCAGGCAAGGAATGTATTATAAATCTTTCCCATTGCTAACTTTGCTGTGAGCCTAAAAATTTTCTGAGAACAATGCCTAATAGGGGCTAGGAAGATGGTCCTATGGTTAAAGGCACTTGCTTATAAAGCCTGCTGGCCAGAATTAGATTTTCTAGCAATCAAGTAAAGCCAGGTGCAAAGTGACACATTCATCTGTGATCCCACAGCACCTGCACAAATGGAGGTGCAGCCAAGAGTATCTGAAGCTGGCGGGCCAGCTAGACTACCATTCATTCATTCATGGTGGAAGAAGAGCACAGGCATTTCAAGGCTGTCCTCTGACCTCCACCCATGCATCAGAGCATACCGCACCCACCCACCCCCACACAACTAAAAACTTAAAAATCATACCTAATAAAATCATTAAGTTAATTACAGAAGTGACAGCCACACTGAACACTACAAGTCAAGCAGGTGTGAAGCAGGCCTCAGGGAAAGAGGGATGAAGCCAGAAAAGGTAAGGTGACCAAAGCATGATAGAGTAATTCTACTGTGGATATGCTGAGTCTGAGAAATGAAGTCAAACTAGCTTCCTCCTGACACATCTAGAGACGAGTGACTATGAAACCACTGAAATGAAGACTTTGAGAGAAGTTATCCTATATGTGTCTTGGAAGTATGTGAACGGTAAAATACAGTTAATATTGGAAAATAAGGAAAGGTTCAGAAACAGTAATAAAGAAACACACAGGTTGGGCGTGGTGGCGCATGCCTTTAATCCTAGCACTTGGGAGGCAGAGGTAAGAGGATTGCCATGAGTTCAAGGACACCCTAAGACTACCCAGTGAATTCCAGGTCAGCCTGGGCCAGAGGGAGACCCTACCTCGAAACACCCCCACCCCCCCCAAAAGAAATGCATAAAAGATGGCCAAAAGAATAAATGGTCTAGTCAAAACTCAGTAATACGAGTGAAGCCTACTAGTAAGATTTTTTTTATCCCCTCTTCCAAACTTCCTCACTACAACTGTACTGGGCAAATTGTGTGCCACAAAGTGTTCACTGCAGGGCAAATCATAAACAGCCTGAGATACATAGTAAATTCCAGATCAGCCTGGGCTACAGTGAGACCCTATCACAAAAATTCAAAATAAATAAATAAAAAGAGTAATTTTTAGCCATCTAGAATGTGACACATTCATGTAATTAATCCTCACCTGTCATTACCATGGTAACAAATCATAGCTCAGCATTTTAATCTACTAACACTAATACTAAAATAAAGGATAATAGCCAGGCGTGGTGGTGCACACCTTTAATCACAGCACTCAGGAAGCAAAGGTAAGAGGAACTCCATGAGTTCCAGGACACCCTGAGACTACAAAATGAAGTCCAGGTCAGCCTGGGCTACAGTGAGGCCCTACCTCGAAAAAACAAACAAATAAAATAAGATAAAATAAAGGATAATGACCTTGGCAGACCACAGCTCTAAAGGCGTATATCCACAGATATAGTTATCTTTATAACTGAGCTTACTGCTTTATATATAGTCTCAATTTGTTGAAACAGCATATAAATTTGAAAAAGAGCTCCAACATTCTGTTTATATTTACTCTTATAATTTTTATCTTTAGATAACATATGAGTGATGGTTAAGGTATTGCTAACTTGATCTGTTTAGTAATCCACAGACATCCCTTTCGGCTGGGTCTCTGCTGTTGCTTCCAGGAAGGACTAACTGAAGGAGGAAGTTCTTCCCTCAGAGCAGGCGGCCCTCTCAGAGAGGGACTTCATATAAGGAAGCTTTGGGTGAAAAAGAGCCCCTTCCTTCCACTTGGCTGCTGGAGCTGCTTGCTGCCTTCCAGCATGGATTGAAGACTAGCCTGGACTGAAGACCCGTGTACACTGAAAATCAGGAAGCCTCCACAGGCCTTCAGTGCTGGATTGGGACTGTGAGCATCTGGCCACATGGACTGAGCAGCTACTAGATTCCTTGATTCTTGGGCCTGCAACCACTATTGGACTATCGTAAACTAATACAATAAATTTCCTTTTAATATAATTTATTCTAGCAGTTCCGTTCCTCTAGAGAACCCTGACTAATACAATATACAAAAATAAATTCTCTCCAGGGTTAAATGTAATGTTACATTTAGATAAAAGTGTTACCAGAAATTTATTCTTCAATTATGAGTTGGAACATAAAATGCATAAACGCACCTAATTTAATAAGAATTAAGGCATCACATCAAACTGTGTAAATAAAATGCCAAAAAACCCAAAAAAGTAACATATACTTCAATGAGAGAGATATAAGTCATAGGGGAGATTAAAGTATAAAATTGTTATCATCCTTCTCACATAGTAAGTTCTAGGTAATGAAATCATGCCACAGCAAGTTCATAAAGAATGGCTTCTGTTGTTATTCAATCCAAATGAATAAATGAAAGCATGTACATTTAATGTACTAAATTAATTTCATTAATAGAATACAGAAGAGATTCTATTGAATGGATTTCACTTCTGAATATCTATAACGTTAGCATTCTTGTGTGCCACATGAATAAATCCAGTCTAAGCTGTCTCACAATCACAAAATAACTCTAATTTCATCAATAACACAGCACATGGAGGGCTCAACTAAGAGTAAAGTTCCACTCAGTAAGTCTTTCATAGCAAAATGCCAATTGGAACAATTTATCCTACAGGGTATGGACTACATTTAGAAGACTCATCATATTTCAAACATATGCTCTAATCCAAAAGCACACATGAGCCAAAGAAAGAAAGGGGGACATAGTCCATACACATCTAAAAATCACAATTTATCTGTTTTAATATTTTAGTGACTCTGATTAGATGCCTTTTGGCTTCTATAATTTTCATGAATTAAATTAGTTTGAGCTGTAAAGTAATGCAGACCTTATTGATTCCAGAGACTGTGAGTCACCAAGGGAAGAAGTCCAAAAAGGTTAAATTTCCACTGAACTCCAAATCAGAGGTTCGAAAGCTAGAGAGATAAAGACATTAGCTGTAGTCTTATGAAACATTCAAGGCTGCTTTCATTTGATTAGGAATTTACTCAGTCTTCATGGGAAATATAATAAGGATACATTAATAATTTTTTTATGCTTTGAGAAGGAAACAGAAAATAGGTCATCTATTAATTCTAAATCGGGAGGTAAGGACCATGTATTTATATGCATTTAGAATCACATTTCTATAGTTTAAAAAACCCTACACCACCAAAAAAGACTGTATCAAAGAAAGGCCATTATCTTTATTGACTATTTTTTTTTAATCTATTGTGATATACAACATTGGTTACCACAATGACTTGCCTTAATCGAGCTTTCCCTAAACAATTCTAAAGAACACATTCACTAAAATATTTATAGAGAATCTGCTGGGAGGGGGTGGCTTCAACATACAAAAGTTACTAAATACTCTTGACAGTTGTAATTATGAGATAAGGTATTTATAATAGGACATCACATTCTAGGAGGCCAGGAAGACACAATACACCCCTTGTGCACTGATGTGCAAGTCATGTGTAAATACACAACCACTGTATTTGATGCTATTTAATGACAACTTGATGCTGTGAGTTTTGCCTAATAATTTTAAATTATATTTTATTACATAACAGATATGAATTAAAACTGATAGCTTATTAATCTATGTATATGAAATAACATTGTATTAATCTACTTTAGTACAAGGTTGTTTTTCTGAGTTTATACTGATATTCTGCCCATGAATTGTAATTTTAATTTTTAGTGCTCAAAAATGTTCAAAATAGATTATTTTAGTTAAGTACAGGGTACATGCTTCAGTTTGGAGACACTGAATTTTTGTCTTGTTTTATAACTTTGAAATTAAACATTAAGACCTCTGAAGAACTAGGCATAAGATTTATTCCAGAGCCGGGCGTGGTGGCGCACGCCTTTAATCCCAGCACTCGGGAGGCAGAGGTAGGAGGATTGCCATGAGTTCAAGGTCACCCTGAGATGACAGAGTTAATTCCAGGTCAGCCTGGACCAGAGTGAGACCCTACCTCGAAAAAAAAAAAAAAAAAAAAAAAAAAAAAAAGAAGATTTATTCCAGTAATATGCACCATTCAAAACTCAATATAACCCTATTTACCTTTTTAAAGTAAGCAGTACATAAACAAGACTGCAAATTCATTAATAATAGATTTATACCTACAAGGAGCTTTAAATAATCCTTCTCTAACAAGGCATAGGATAGCAGCTAATTGTACAATGCATGCTAAGTACTTCAACTACTGCAAAGGCAAAAGCTGCAATACAGTCTGTTTTGTGTTTATACTCAAACATGTAAACTTCATGCTATATTTACCAAAGAGGGAAAATACTGTTTCCAAAGATGAATATATGAGCCTATATGCAGCAAATAAAATTCTTCTACTTTAAGTTTTTTTCACTTTTAAATTTAAATGTTCTCTTAGTGTTCTCCATTCGTATCTCTCATTCTCTACGTCTGGCAGCCATGGACACAAATATCAAAACTAAAAAAAAAAAATTCACCTTTTGTGTAGAATGCCATTTATGGATAAACCAACTGAAGGAAGATATGAGAAACATTCATTTCTTTCTTTCTGATATCAAGCAAGGAATGAAACATGGAACAGAAGATAAACTGTTTAGTAAAAAGCCTTAGGTTTCCTTTCAACAACTAATCCATTTGCTAAAAAAGTTCAGCTATGCACCTCAATTTCAGAATTTAAGGCTCTTTATATTAAACATTATAATATATGTTTTGAAATATATATCCAAACTACAAAATTACATATATACTTTAATAAATAATTATAAAGCAAACATGAATTTTATGAAAACTACCATCTAAATGCAGAAACAGGAAACACCCTGTAAAACCACACTCCATGCTCTTCCTCAGGATTTGAGGCTTTAATGTATAATATAAACTTCAAAAGTTGACTCACTAATAATAAAATGAAATAATGCCACAGGTGCTATAAGATGAAAATGTTTACAATTGTTCTATAATGAATGAATAAGAGAACCTTCTCAAACGCATAGGGCATTCTACTAAAATATCCTGTGAAAAATGCCAGGAGTAGGGTATTGATTCATTTAGAATATAAATTATTGAAGTGCTTGGATTTAATTTTGTGGAACGCCGCACAGGAGGACCATAAAAAACAGATGATTTGTTCCTAGCACTTCCAACCGCTGCCAGTGAGGAAGGCCAACATCAGCACTCCAGATGCAAAACCACCAAATAAGGGCCATGGTAGAAGTAAGTATCTAACTATAAATTACAAATTAATAGATTGATCTCTTGTGGTTTTTGTTGGCTTCTGACAAAATAATATAAAGGTGCAAGCAACATTCCTTGCATCCATTACAACATAAAATTCTTTCAAGGCTTTTACTATAAAGAAATGATAAATATTTTAAGAAACTTGGTATGTTTAACCTAACTTGAATATTACACAATATATGCATGTATTGAAATATCACAGTAATATCCAAAAGGAGGTCATTTTTATTTATCAGTTACAATTAAATGAAATTTGAAAATAAAAAGATATTACAAATCCCTCAAATAAACATTTAACAACTCTTTGGATTAAAATGAATTCCTACTTAAAAATACAAACACAAATAATGGAACATAAGTAGAATTCACTTATAATTTAAAATGCAGCCAAACAATGATTTCCCTTCCAGTAAAGAGTTCCTTTTCCTTTACCACTACTCTTCACAAGGTCTGACACTTCTCACTAACCACTGCAAGCCTGGGCAATCTTGTCTCTGCATTAATCTTTGGAAACTTAACAGACAGAAAAACATAAATGTACTGAACATCCATATTCCTTTGTTATGTACAGGAACAATGAGACTAGCAATTAGTCACAGAAGAAAATCTTTAAGTCTTTGACTCTCTAGGCATGCTTTACACAGAAATCCTCCAATCTCAAGCACTGATGGCTAAGCAAATGATGCATTAATTTGACACATAAGCAAGGACTGCACTGTAATAACGACCGCATAATTAATCATTAATTTAAAAAATTACAAGCCTGCAACAAAATTATAGCATACATTATTCTAAACATACATTTATATAAAGAAAGAAATAAAAGAACTTATATTTATATATACACACATTACATACACACACATGCATATTGAGGCAAAGACTAAAAGAATATAAGAAAGCAATATTTGATATATTTTTGGGTTCCTTCAGCCCTCTGCATGGTTATAGTAATCTAAAATAAATAAAAATAAAAAATATCATGACTCTCTCCCTAAAGAAGTGTAAAACTATCATCAGCACCTTGGTGATCATCTTATATTTATGGTCTATACTGAACACTCCATGACTTACTATAGACAGCCCTTTCATACATGCTATTGGGCAAGGTCACAAAATAGTGGGGAGACTGGCCTGTCTGAGTATTCTGATTAAGAGAGGAAAAAACAAGATTGCCTCAAAGCAGGTGAAAGAGACATTGTAACCCATGACATGTTTTATTGCCATCTCAAGGTATCAAACTGAGTATTACTTCTTAACAAAATTAACTCTTGTAGCCAAAGTGGAAAAAAATCACGGAATCACAAATGTTGTGTCCCAATAACTTAAGAGACAAGGAAAAATATATGAATTTGATTAATTTTTCAATGCACCAGAAATTACATCTTTGTAAGAATGAGAGATGTTTACATTCAAGGATGCTCAGAGATATCCAATTTGCTGACAGAGGGTAAATAAAAAATCTATTACTTACTTTATGGATGTTGGAGGTCAAACACTCAATAAAGTAACCCTGAAGTTGCTGGCACTACCTCAAAACACATAATTAGTTTGGATTTTAACATGATTATAAAAGCTGCTTCCACAAAATCTTGCTTTTTTGCAGAAATTAAACTAATCCCACAATTCATAGTGCGATGCAAAACATCCCGAAAAGACAAAATAAACTACACAAACAACAAAGGTAAGGGACATGCAGCCACGGCAATTAACCTCCAGATATATGTGAACATGTGAGACATTGCGCTTGTGTCATTGTATGTCTGGCTTATATGGGACCTGGAGAGTTGAACATGAGTCCTTGGGTTTTGCAGTCAACCAACTTGACCGCTAAGCCATCTCTCCAGTCCGCAAGCTGATTTTCGAAAGAATGCCATGAAATTAAATGAAGAATAATTTCTCTCACAAATGGTACTTGGACAACTGAATAAATATCTATAATTAAAATAATGAAGATGGACCTCTACTTTTTTTACTCCATATGACAATTAACTTGAAATACATATGAAAAATAACAAAACTGAGTCCCTAACTCATACAAAAATCAGTGTAAAAAGGTAATGCACATAAGCATATGTGCTAAAGCCATACAATTCTTAGAAAGGACATAAGTAAAAATCCATGGCTTATGTTAGCATCTTAGCTATAACACTGAACCATAAGCAACAAAAGAAAAATTGAGAAATCAAGACTTTCTCCAAGTTCCAAACTTTTATGTGTGTGTGTGTGTGTGTGTGTGTGTGTGTATATGGACCTAATCAAGAAAATGAGGACACCCATAAAATGTCAGAAAATATTTGAAAAAGTCTATTTGAAATGGAACTTACATCATTCTAGAACATATACTTACAATTCAATAAAAAAGACAAAGGAGGGCTGGAGGGGATAGCTTAGCTGTTAAGGTGCTTGCCTACAAAGCCAAAGGACCCAGTTTTAGCCCTCCAGGATCCACATAAGCACAAGGCAGCACATGTGTCTGGAGTTCATCTGCAGCTGCTGAAGGCCCTAGCATGCCCATTCTCTCTCTCTGTCTCTTTCTCTCTCTCAAATAAATAAATTTTTAAAAAGACAAAAGGATTTGAATGTATGTTTCCACCAAGTGACTAACAGGTAAATGATACGATAATTACTAGTCACTACAGTAATGCAAGCTTGAACCAAAAAGAGGTGGTAGTGTCACACAGTATCTAAATGGCTACGATAAAACAGGGCTGGAAAGACCGCTAAGTGGTTAAGGAGCCTGCTTACAAAGCCTGATGACCTGAGTTCAATTCTCCAGTACCCACATAAAATCAAATGCCTAGGGCTGGAGAGATGGCTTGGTGGATAAGACGCATGCCTGTGAAGCCTAAGGACCCATGTTCAATTTTCCAGATCCCATGTAAGCCAGACACACAAGGTGACACATACACAAGGCTATGCTTGCATCTGGAGTTCAATTACAATGGCTGCAGGCCCTGGCATGCCAATTCATTCTCTATCGTTCAAAAAAAAAGGCCAATCTGTTGGGCTCCCCCACCCCAAGAAAAAAAAAATCAAATGCATAAAGTGTAGCATGCATCCTGGAGTTTGTTTATAGTGGCAAGAGGTTCTGGTATACCCACACTCACTCTTTTTCTGTCTCTTTCTCAAGTAAATAAATACATTTTCTTTTCAAGGTAGGGTTTCACTTTTAGGCCACGCTTACCAAGAATTTGCTATGTAGTCTCAGGGTGGCCTTAAACTCACAGCAATCCTACCACTGCCTCCCAAGTGCTGGGATTAACGACATGCACCACCATGCCTGGCTTAATAAATTGTTTTTTTTTTTAAATAAATAACAATGTGCTAGTAAAGATGTAAAGAAATTAGAACCCTTCTATAATGTTCATAAAATGATACAGCCACTTAAGAAAAGTTTGAGTTCCTCAAAATGTCAGGCACTAAAAACCTTAGCAACTCTACTCCTAATCATATACTTGAGAGATATGAAAACATGGCAAATCTTTCCCAAATGTTAGCATTATTGATAATAGCCCCAGAATGGAAGCAACTCAAGTATCCATCATCTCATGTATAGATAAACAACCCACAATATATTCACACAGTAGAATATCATTCAATTAAAATGGTACAATATGAAAGAGATCTGAAACTATTAAGTAAAAATGTCAATACATTTACAATGGTATTTATATAATAAATACATTAACTATCTATTGTACTTACAACTAAGTGTTATGCCTTCTGAAACATTTGTCTAATGACCCAAAATAAAATTCTTTTGTTCTTATATGACACATAAATTTCTAATTGTTTCTTTACTACACTGCATAAGTAATTATCACAGCCATTTATGAAGATGTCCAGTATCGCTGCTTTCTAAAGATAAGACTGCCAGACAATTCTTTACCTTTTATGCTGTAGCATCTGTATACAGAGGTATCCATTATCACCAAAAGCACACAGGCTTTGGATTCTAACAGTCTTTCCTGGGACTACTTATTGAGCACATATGCAGGAACTGAATTAATCCGTATTGGGCCACTTCATATAGGTATCATATCTCTAATAGTTCTGATTTCTTCTCTAAAACAGATATTATAGGGCTTAGTGGTTAAGATGCTTACCTGCAAAGCCTAAAGACCCAGGTTTGATTCCCCAGAACCTATGTAAACCACCTCCACAAGGTAGTGCATAGGTCTGGAGTTCGTGTGCAGTGACTAAAGGCCCTGAAATGCCCATTCTCTCTCTCTCTCTCTCTCTCTCTCTCTAATACATTAAAATAAAATATTTAAAAATAAAATAAAATAGATATTATATCTACATTTCAAAAATGTTGTAAGATTCCCGGGGGAGGGGGAATCTTCCGTGGTGGGAGACCTGCGCCCAAGAACCAAGACCGAGCCACTGGATGCAAAGGCAAGAGGCAGCTTTATTGTTTACACAGGCGCCTGCGGGCACTCCAGTCCTTCGAGAGGCTGAGCACGCCGGGCAAGGGGAAGGGTCTCTTTTTATAGAGTTAGGGAGAGCAGAAGCAGGTTTACAGAAGCAGAAGCATGATTTCAGTCCCAGCACTGGTTACTGGTTACTTATTAATAGACTTGGAGTCGGTGGGGATCCTCTTTTTTTTTTTTTTTCTCTCTTCTCGGAAGCATCCTGACAGGGTTATCTATAGTACATTAGGCGGAGTTTATGGTCATGCCTGTCTGCATCTGGGGGTCACAAGGCTGTCTGCATCTGGGGCTATTTTGGGCTCCTGGTATTTTTCCATGGGTTTTACAATGTATGAAGCTGGGCGTGGTGGCGCACGCCTTTAATCCCAGCACACGGGAGGCAGAGGCGGGAGGATTGTGAGTTCGAGGCCACTCTGAGACTCCATAGTGAATTCCGGGTCAGCCTGGGCTGTGTGAGACCCTACCTCAAAAAACCAAAAAAAAAAAAAATGTATGAAGATTCAATGCAATAATGTACTCCTTTCTGGCCTATAGACGTCATTTCTAAATAGCATGACTAGTATTTCTTTCTGCTTTCTTTAAAACAACTCGAGAATTTTCTTTAGGTCTATGAAAAACATAGTATATAGAAGCTACAGACAGGAGAAAAATCTCAAACTTAAAAAAAAAATTATTTATTTGTGAGTGTGTGTGCCATGGCACATGTCAGAGGACAACTTCAAGGTCTGTGCTCCACCTGTTTTGAGACAGGATCTCTTGCCACTGCAAACTAACGCCCAGACTGGAAACAAACACCCAACCAGTAGCCCTGCCACCCTTGGATCTTCCTGGTCCACCTACCAGCGTCACTAACCCAGGATCATGTGCCATTTTACATCGTGCTTTATGTGGCTACTGGGGAATTAAATCTGGGCTGGCAGGCTTTGCAAGCAAGTACCTTTGGCTGTTGAGACAGGTTCCCAGCCCAATCTCACACTTTCAAGGCAAGTTAAATGTCAACTTAATAATCAATGTAATAAACCTCAATAACATTATTATATTATTTATCTAGAATCTAAAAGTCATGTCATATAAATCAGCAAAGTCTCACATCACAGTGATACCACTGTAGATGTTAAAAGTATTTATTACTTAAAGAAATAATGGCTCATGGCTTGACAGGCTATCATGGTTGCAAATATACAGCTACGGGAGCAGCTTGTGGTTGTGGCAGTGGAAGCAAGAGACTTGGCCTGTTTTATCTCTACAGACTAGGAAGCAGACTCAGGCCAGAACCAGAACAGGCTATATCACCCATAAGTCTCATCCTTAAGCATCTACATCTGCCAGCTAAGCTCCATGTCCAAAAGGTCCCACAGCCTCCAAAAACACCAAAGAAGCTGGAGGACCAAGTGTTCAAACACATGAGCCTATGGGGGACATTTCACTTTCAAGTCACAACCTTCCACCCTTGGCCCCATTTGCTCAAGGGTATCTCATAGTGCAAAATGCACTCAGATCAATCAACATCAAAACTCCCCACAGTCTTACAGTTCTAACACCGCAAACGTGCAATTTCTGGGCTGGGGAGATGGTTCAGTGGGGAGAATAAATTTGGATTGCTAGTTCTCACTTAAAATGTTGGGCATAGTGATGTATAGCTATAACTCTAGCATTGGGGAAGCAGAGAAAGGGATCTCTGGAGCTCACTGGATAGCTGAATGGATGTGATCTAGGTTCAGTGAGAATCTGTCTCAAAGAATAAAGAGAAGAGTGACTTCCACACACACAGGCACACTTATGTACGTGTGCACGCACCCCCCACATACATACATCCGTAGACTCTTCTAAAGACTCAAGACATTTTCTTAATTGTGAGCTATTTTAAAATAAAAAACAAGGGCTGGAGAGATGGCTTAGCGGTTAAACGCTTGCCTGTGAAGTCTAAGGACCCCGGTTCGAAGCTCAATTCCCCAGGACCCACGTTAGCCAGATGCACAGGGGGGCGCACGCATCTGGAGTTCGTTTGCAGTGGCTGGAAGCCCTGGTGCGTCCATTCTCTCTTTCTCTCTGCCTGTTTCTCTCTCTGTCACTCTCAAATAAATAAGAATAAACAAAAAAAATTAAAAAATAGAAATCCTCCTTAAAAAAAAACCAAGTTATATACTTCCAATATTCAATGGCATAGAATCAACATTCCTATTCCAAAGGGAAGAGTGAGAATAGAAAAGTATGATTAGACCAAAGCAAGGCTGAAACCTAGCAGCAGGGCAAAATCCAAACATTGCATGCCATGTCTAGCATCTGGGGGTCATTGTGGCATCATCTGTGCCCCACAGGCATAGGAAACTCCTCCCCTCAAGCACATGTTGCCTGTGGCATATTTGACCTCTTTTGGAATGGCTTATTATGACCTTCCTGGCAGGAAAGAAGAAATTCTAAAGAGATGTTTGGGTTCCTCCCTTTGGCTATCAGACTTCTGAAAACAATACATCCCCTGAGATTTGAAGCCTGGAGTAAGCCAGAAGGCAAGCTTATCTCCTGGGAAGAAATTTCATGCAGTTCTGACTTGTCAGACCACTCTGTAGGAAAAAGCTGGGGTTGAGACAATGATGGGTGTGACCATACCTTAACCAACACGGGTTAGTGAGGAACCCTTGTTGCCCTCTTATTTAAACCAAACCTCATGTCAGGACCCTGAAGATGGAGCTGAGGGGAGGGGATGTCACGGCACCTCTTTATTTGTTCTTCCCACAGTATCCACATTGACCACGTTCCTTTTGGAGCTCTTTAGTCTTACTTATCTCTATAATTGGCCTACGGAGAACAAGTAGCCAAGTCTCGTGGTTAGGGCAGTCAGGGCCCGGGCTTTGCTCCTCGCAACTGTGGGATCACACTTCATGCATATGCTTTCCTTACCTGACACCCTATGTTCTGACATCCACAACATAGGCTGCATCTTCACAGATTCATATACAGCCTGCTCAGGAGCTCTATGTAGGCAATCCGACTCTGCCACAGGTTACCTAGCTCAGGAGGCTTTCTGGAACCTGGTCAAGTTTCCATGATCCCTTTACTCGTGCATCCAACATGCCTACAAATGCTATTGCCACATGAATGACACTAAGTCATACTGCCAACTCGAGGTGTAGCCTAGCCCCTTCTACTACAGCAATCTGTACCTGCCTCCGAGCACCTGCCTGGCTAAACTGGGGAGAACACTACCCTCGGTAGTCCCGCTCACAGGTGACGCTCTAGAAGTTCTTCTCTACTACTGCCCTAGTCACAGTAGCTGCAAATGGAACCTTTGTTGAAAACCTTCCCCCTGTAGACCAACTGACTGAAAGCTGGAGAGAGATGTTATCAGTGGAGACAAAGTTAACAGTGGACACTGCAAGCCTTAAGTTTGGCCAGCCTGCCCAAATGAGCCAACAGATACAAGAGTGGCACACCTGCTATGGGGGAACCGCTTGCTCTCTAATTGGATGGGAGGCCCACTCTATGGGAGAGTATGTACCTGATACTAAAAACCTAATCAAATCTTAAGGCAGGAGAGGTCATGAGCCCTAGGGGTGTAAGAGCTGCTCTTGCCTGGCTAAATACATATATTATGCTCACCAAAGTACTCTGTAAGCACTTTTCTTAATGTTCATACCCATGTATTAACACTACTCTCACTTTTGATTAGAGAAGCTTCTCTTTTCACATGGCAGTGACCACTGAGATGACCCAAAAGGCACCACAGTGCTGAGAAGATGTTGACAGAGAGTGTTCAGCACTAAAACATCTATATCACACCTTCCAAGGCTCCGAGTCCATTGCAGAAGAGGTGGAAGAAAAAACGTAAGAGCCAGTCAGGTGTGGTGGAATATACCTTGAATCCCAGTACTTGGGAGGCAGAGTTAGGAGGATCACTGTGACTTTGAAGCCACCCTCAGACTACATAGTGAATTCCAGGTCAGCCTGGACCACAGTGAAACCCTACTTTGAACCCCCCCCCCAAAAAAAAAAGAAGAACATAAGAGACAAAGGAAGGGTAGGACTGCTTATAACACAATTGTTCAGACAAAAATTGGCCTCAATATCCACGACCTTACAGTGCCTAGTACTACCTTCACAAGATTCTCATAATAGGAAGAAAAGATGATGACATCAAAATAAGAGACTAATTTAGACAGGGAGGGGATTTGATGGGTACTGCATTGTGAAGGGAAAAGTGAGGGAAGGAGAGGGAATTATCATGATTTATTCTCTATAATTAGGAAACCTGGCAATAAAAAAGTTTTTAAAAAGGAACTGGCACTGTGTGTGTGTGTGTGTGTGTGTGTGTGTGTGTGTGTGTGTGTGAAAGAGAGAGAGAGAGAGGTGTGTGTGTTCAGTCACACACTTGCCATGGCATGAGTTGCAAGCCAGATGACACCTCTGAATATTGGTCCCTACTATCCACCTTTTGAGACAGGGTCTCTATTGTTTACCTCTAAGTCCCTCAGGGTAGCTGGCCTGCAAGCTTCTAGGTGCTCCTCGGGTCTCTGCCTTTATTTTCCTTATAGGCATGCTAGGATTGTAACTGCTAGCAGTACAGTTTCCAGCTTTCTGTGGGTTCTGGGGAAATGAACTCAGACACTCAGGCTTGCCTAATAAGTGCTTCATCCATTGAGCTATTTCCACAGCCCATCACTTGGCTTTTTGTTTGTTTGTTTGTTTGTTTTGTTTTTCAAGGTAGGGTCTCACTCTAGCCCAGGCTGACCTGGAATTCACTATGGAGTCTCAGGGTGGCCTGAAACTCACAGTGATCCTCCTACCTCTGCCTCCCAAATGCTGGAATTAAAGGCATGCACCACCATGCCTGGCACTCACTTGGCATTTTTATAAGTTAGAGCCTCAATGTGTGGGGTTTTGCCCTTGAGGCATCTTCCCTATTGTCCCAATGCAAAGTGTATAGTTTCTCCTTAATGTACTGATGTCTTTAATGAATTACATTATCCCCTTGCCCACCCTGTCCATAAATTAACCCAGTTTATTCTCTTTTCCTGAACAATTTTCACATCTTTGTGCTCCATTCTTTGCTTTGAATTCTAACTACAAATCTCACTAAATACAGTGAGCAAGTAACTGTGCCATAACCTAGATGCTACACGGTTTCAAAATCTTCCTAGATCATTACTTTGGACTTCGGCATCAAATCTTCAACGCTAACTACATACTTTCCCTGAGTCTAGCAAGAATGAACCCAAGTACATTCCCAACAGAGTCCTTATCCTCAGCAACCTTAGGAATGGTCTTCACTGCCTGCCACTCAATGCCCCACTATAATTCTGGTATCTCTAACACACAGATCCCAACTTTTCCACCATTCTTCCTACAAGACAGTTCCAAAAGCTGAGGAACCACATAGTCGGGTCTACAGCAACCATGACGCCACTTCTGCACCAGTTTTCTGCATTAGTTACTTTGTTCAGTGTCATGACCAATGACAAGAAGCACTTTGATTTATTTTGGCTCACGGTTTATGAGGGAATGGTGCCAACAGGAAGGTAAAGGTATGGCTGAGAGACCAGCTCACGGCTGTAGCAGGGGGAGCGTGAGACATAATCAAGGCCAGGATGTACTTCTTAAGCTCCATCCCTATAGACCTATATCTGCCAGCCAGGCTCCATGTCCAAAAGGTTCTGCACCTCCCAAAATACTGTCACCAGCTGAGGACTAAGTACCAAGCTCATGAACTTGTGTAGGACATTTCATATTGAAACAACAATATCCTTTGACCTAAAAATTATATTCCTAGGAATATATTCTACAGTTGATATAAGATCCAGGTACCAGGAGCTGCAGAGATGACTCAGTGGTTAAGGCGCTTTCCTGCAAAGCCTAAGGACCCGTGTTCAATTCCTCAGCAACCATGTAAAGCAAGATGAACATAGTGGCACATGTATATGGAGTTCGTTTTCAGTGGATAGAGGCCCTGGTGCACCCATTCTCTCTGTCTGCCTTTTTTTCTCTCTCAAATCAATGAATGAATAAGAATAGTAAATGAAGAAATAAACAGAAAAAGAAATTTAAAACAACAAAGATCCAGGTACCAACACAAAACATTTACCTTAAATTAGTAACATTAAAAAAAAAAGCAACATTCAGGTCAGGTGTGGTGGAACATGCCTTTAATCCCAGCATTTGGGAGGCAGAAGGAGGAGGACTGCCATGAGTTTGAGGCTACCCTGAGAGTACAAAGTGAATTCCAGGTCAGACGGGGCCAGAGCAAAACCCTACCTTGAAAAACCAGGCACAAAGCTGAGAAAGTTCCAATCTCTATCTCACAAAAGTTTTATCCTGCTACATGATACTATCATTTCATAAATAAAATAAGGCAGAGAGAAACTGTCATAAAATAAATTACGACATCTGTCACACAAACTAAAAACAAAAAAGTAAAATGTGGCATTTCATTTTGGAAGGAATAGTCAATAAATCTGAATTCTAGGGAGACAGAATATGAAAACAAAGGTAAATGAAGGGTGTATATCAGTTGCTTAGGAAATGAGACAGCGGGGAGGTGGCAGGCCACGTGCAGAGAGGAATCATACTATGACTGTGCATAACAAGGGGAGAGCACTTGAGTTAGGGACTTACAATGTAACCATGGACGAACAAGTCCATCTCAAAATCTCAACTTCTCATTTGTGAGACAGGAATGATAACAGTAATTGTCTTAATTACCTCACAGTTATTTAACTGAAAGGCAACCAGGGAAAACAGGCTCAAGCATGAAGAAAAAATATAGGCCTCTTCACAGTTCAATAATTATTCTCCATTAGATCATTAAAAGTGTGGAATATTAAAGACACTTCAATTCAAAATATTTACATTTCAACAACTTTATTTCTATTATTAACAAATGAAGCATAAATAATGGACATGATGCAAAACAACTTAAGAAGAGCCAAAGAATCAAACAGTGTACACTTTTTGAACAGGTTAAGCCCAAAGTATTCCATGAAATATTATTAGCTCCATGCAAACAAAAGGGATCTTATCTGAAACTAGTGAAACCTCTAAGCTCTAATGTCAATCTGCTAGTACTAATGTCTTACCAACAGTTATAAAGCAAACAATATTGGAGAAGGTGAGGTAGAGAGTAGAGAAGAGGAAGATTGAGTCAAGGAAAGGTGGAGGGAGGGCTAATCAAAATCTAAGAGGATATAAATATATGGAATCCTCTGGTTTTGGACAATGGAACACTCAGGGGCCGACAGATCATTGCTAGAAAATTTTCAGTGCCAGGGATGGGATAACTTCCAGTGAGTTATTGGCCAGGGAGGTCCCTGATGGCCCCCAAACACTATAGACCATTGCTGAGACCCTTGGTTTCCCACCAGGAATAGATGGTAAGACCCTATTACTGAAGACTCCACATACTTGGGCTGCAAGGCCACTGAGAAATCCTGCTGGAACTGAGCTGATAACCTCCCCCATGTAGACCAGCTGACAGAAAGCTGGAAGAAGCCACTCTACATGTATGTAGTTCAATGGGAGAAAGAGATACCACCACTGAAGATACTCAAACGTGGACACTGCAAGCCTTATAATTGGCTAGCCAGACCAAATGAGCCAACAGGTGCAATAGTGGCACATCTGTCATGGTGGAAACAAACTGCCCTCCAATTGGACTGGAGGCCCACTCCAAGGGAAGGAATATATCACTGATACTGAAAAATTAAAACAGGGGTAGTCATGAGCCCTAGGGGTGTAACATCTGTTGACGTCTGGATAAGTGTATATACTATGCTTATCAAACTGCCCAGTAAGCACTTCTCTTAATATTCATACCCTTATAATATTAATGCTACTCTCACTTTGGGTAGAGAATCTTCTCTTTTCAGATGGCAGTGACCTTGGGATGACTCAGAAGGTATCATGGTGTTGGAAAGAAGTGGCTAGAGTACTGAGTAACATCTTGATCACACCTTCCAAGGTTCAGGGTCTAATGTGGAAGAGGTGGCGGAAAGAATGTAACAATGTGCTCCCTCCAGACCTAAAATGGCCTTGATATCCATGACCTCATAGTGCCTGACACTACCTATACAAGACCATCATAAGAGGAGGATAAGATCATAACATCAAAATAAAAGAGAGACTTATTGAGATGGGGAGGAGATATGATGGAGAATGGAATTTCAAAAGGGAAAAAGGGGGGAAGAAGGGTATTACCATGGAATATTTTTTATAATCATGGAAAATGTTTTAAAAAATTGAGAAAAAATAAATTAAAAAAAAAAAGAATACAGCAGAGCCCCCACCCAATACATTTGTTTGCAATTTATCTCAAAATAAAAGTCTGTGGGCTGGAAAGATGGCTTAGTGGTTAAGGCACATGCCTGCAAAGCCTAAGGACCCAGGTTCGATTCTCCAGGTCCCACATAAGCCAGATGCACATGGTAGTGCATGCCTCCGGAGTTCATTTGCAATGGTTAGAGGCCCTGGCACACCCATTCTCACTCTCTTTCCCCCTCTCTGTAATAAATAAATAAATAAATAAATAAATAAATAAATAAATAAAATAAATCATCAAAAAAAATTTAAAAATGAAAGTTTGTTTGGTTTGGGTTTCTGAGTCGAGTAGAAAAAGAGCTCAGTCTGAATGACAACTCTCTATGTGCCCCAGGCTGGCCTCAAACGGAGAAGGAAACTGGGACAAGGAAATTTAGAAACCACTGCCCCAAAGTAATATCCTATACTGTACATGTATAGTCTTTTGTGCTGGTGCAACCTAACACTGTAGTTTTTATATTGCTCCAAGGCCATGATCAGTATTGCAGCTCCTATCCTGTACTGCAAATCATCTAATGCTGCTTCTTTTTTTATCTCTACAGGAGCTCTGTGGCACAAGGTCAGGGCTTTGAGCTCTGAGACTTAATAATTCTAGTCCAAAATAAAGCGTATAAGCTCTGAACCACCAAGAATTAGGGTTCAGGCTTTGGAAGAGATTCCCTTGGACCCATACTGGCGTGAAAATAAGCTGACTCTTTACTCTGTCTCTGGTACAGGTTCTGTGAACTTCAATTTCCTGTACATATCAAAATTGCAATCCTCTTGTTCACCCTCCAGCGTGCTAGGACTTCAGCCATGTGTAACCACATCCAGCTTAAAATAAAAGGTTAAACTGGGTGTAGTGGCACATGCTTTTAATTCCAGCACTGGGAAGGCAGAAGAAGGATCGCTGTGAGTTTGAGGCCAGCTTGAGACTATGTAGTGAATTCCAGGTCAGCCTGAGCTACAGTGAGACCCTACCTTAAAAAAAAAAGGTTAAAAGAAAAAGTATACTGCCATTTGTTTGAAAATAGACACTGCTGCCCATTTTGCTGCTGGTACCATCAAATGATATTTCTACAGCTAGTGGCATAGTAAGTTACTATAATTCCCTATGAAAAAAGGTTTTATACGTTATAGAGAGTTATAACAGTTCTATGTCCTTTTACCTAATCATCTAATTTCTGAGAACATTTCAAAAAACAATAGGAAATATAGAAGTAGATATACGCATAATATTGTACTATTTTGTAATTATAAATACCATGTTACTACAGTATAAGTGAGAACAAAGCAAAACTAAACACAATCTATATATTTGCATAGGAATCACTTTATGAAAATCTAGTAGTGTACTTGGGAGGCTAGGGCAACAAGACTGTCATAAGTTTAACACCAACCTCAGCTACAAAAGAAGACACTGTCTAAAAAACAAAACAAAACAAAAAAACCCACTAGTTATAGAGTATTATACATTCACTGGTAATTCTGGTAATGGCATGACAATATAACCAAAATAAGTATCATGATGGAATAAAAGGAAAATCAATGTTTTTAATGTAATTATCTCTACCTACAACACTATACTTAAAAACAAGAAATTCATTAAAATAAAATACAACATTGTTAGTGTGGAAGAATTATGGGAATTTTTAAAAGTTTCTCACAAAGTTACTGTATCATTTCATAGCTAAAGAAAGCACAACTTTACCTTATCCCAGAAATCAACCAAGGCTGTAAAGTCCCATTTCTTAGAATATGCCACATTGTATTTCAGAATAGCATCCTATGGAAAAAAAACAGAAACAGAGCCTCAAGATATAGCCATATGAATTATCTATAAACAGCCTGTCTCTCTTTTTCTTCAAGGTAGAGTCTCACTCTACTCCAGGCTAACCTGGAACTCGTTCTGTAGTTCCAGGATGGCTACAAACACACAGCGATCCTCCTACCGCTGCCTTCGAGTGCTGGGATTAAAGGCGTGTGCCACCATGCCTGACTTACACCCCATTTACAAACTTCTTTCAGTAAATTTCTTTATGCTAATCAAGCTTCCTCTTGTCATTAGGTACTCCACATTAGTAGCTATGGACAAATAGAATGTATACTAATTTATTATTCACTTAAGAAAAATGAGATTGGAAATACCAAGTAATAGGGGAAAAACAATTACTTTAAAGTATGTATTCTAAATGGAATAATATACTCCAACTGGACAAAAATTAGGAATCACAGTTGTTCGTGTCTTTTTTTTTTTAATGTATTACTTTGAAAGAGACAGATAGATATAAATAGGTGGGTATGGGTGCACCAGGCCTCCTGCTACAAATGGACTCCAGATACATGCACCACTTTGTGTGTATGGCTTTATGCGGGCACTGGGGAGTCAGGCTTTGCCAACAAGCCCCTTTGACCACTGAGCCATCTCTCCAGCTCCAGTTTGTGTATGTTCACACGTTATATATGCGTATATATACACCTTGTACATATACACTCAGGTATACTTTATGTTATTTATATAGTCACACACAGAGATATATGGCAAAGCTGTTCCTGAAAATTTCATTGGAAGGGATAAAGAAAGAATGTTTAAGGATTATAGGATTTGGTTTCAAATCTGGGGTGGAAGAAAATAATGCAGAAAAGATTTGAAAATACTGCCTTAAAGTATAAAATGGTCTTCTTTCCTTTATCATCAGCTATGTATAAAGCATTATTTTCCTCCAATAGTTGGCACAAATTAAATTATTTACACAGAATAAAAAGCCAAAATATGCCATCTGCTGGTGTAACTTTTAACTGCTGAAACACAGTATTAAATACCTGCATTCCAAAGCTGAGTATGCATAAGGCAATCAATCCATCAGTTGTACAGAATAAACAATTATTTTAAATTAATCTTAGATGATTTTATAAAAAATATGAATGTATTTTAATTTTATATTGATAAAATATAAAATAGGCAAAATTTATAAGTAAATTGAAATTAATATTCAATTTTTTGTGAAGAAAAAAATCTGAAATCCACTCCTAGATTAACCCTTCCAAAATGCTTTATCAGCAGAAAGTTCTATAAATAGCTTCCTGAAAAATACTTCATGTCCTATCGATAATCAAGTATCTAGGTTGGAAAGTGAACCCATGAAATATATATTAATTAATTGGAGTTAAGGACATATCCAAGGCCCTTCAATGAAAATGGTGATAGGGAACTATCCTGACCATAAAGAAAGAAGTTTGTTTTTTCTTGCAGGTTATAAAAATAAAATTTTCTGGCAATCTTACCTAAAGCAATCTACACATTTAATGCAATCCCTATCAAAATTCCAAAGGCTTTCTTCATGGAAATAGAAAAAACAATCCAAAAATTCATTTGGAATCACAAAAATCCTCGAATATCTAAAATAATACTGAGCAACAAAAAAGAGGCTGGTGGTATCACCATACCTGATTTTAACCTATACTACAGAGCCATAGTAACAAAAACAGCATGGTACTGGCACAAAAACAGACATGTAGATCAGTGGAACAGAATAGAGGACCCAGATGTAAGCCCAAGTAGCTATAGCCACCTGATATTCGATAAAAATGCCAAAAATACTCATTGGAGAAGAGACAGCCTCTTCAGCAAATGGTGTTTTGAAAACTGGATAAATATCTGCAGAAGGATGAAAATAGATTCTTCTCTCTCGCCATGCACAAGAATTAAGTCCAAATGGATTAAAGACCTTAACATCAGACCGGAAAGTTTGAAACTGCTAGAGGAAAAAGTAGGGGAAACCCTTCAACATATTGGTCTTGGTAAAGACTTTCTGAATACAACCCCAATTGCTCAGGCAATAAAACCACAGATTAACCACTGGGACCTAATGAAATTACAAAGATTTTGCACCGCAAAGGACACAGTGAAAAAAGCAAAGAGGCAACCTACAGAATGGGAAAAAATCTTTGCCAGCTATATATCTGATAGAGGATTAATATCTAGGATATACAAAGAACTCAAAAAGTTAAATAATAAGGAATCAAACAAGCCAATCAAAAAATGGGCTATGGAGCTAAATAGAGAGTTCTCAAAGGAAGAAATACGAATGGCATATAAGCATCTAAAAAAATGTTCTACGTCACTAGTCATCAGGGAAATGCAGATTAAAACTACATTGAGATTCCATCTCACTCCTGTCAGATTGGCCACCATCATGAAAACAAATGATCATAAATGTTGGCGGGGATATGGAAAAAAAGGAACCCTTCTGCACTGCTGGTGGGAATGTAATCTGGTCCAGCCATTGTGGAAAACAGTGTGGAGGTTCCTAAAACAGCTAGAGATTGATCTACCATATGACCCAGCTATAGCACTCCTAGGCATATATCCAAAGGACTCATCTCATTTCCTTAGAAGTACATGCTCAACCATGTTTATTGCTGCTCAATTTATAATAGCTGGGAAATGGAACCAGCCTAGATGTCCCTCAACAGATGAGTGGATAATGAAGATGTGGTACATTTATACAATGGAGTTCTACTCAGCGGTAAAGAAAAATGAAGTTATGAAATTTGCAGAAAAATGGATGGACCTGGAAAGTATTATACTAAGTCAGGTAACCCAGGCCCAGAAAGCCAAGCGCCACATGTTCTCTCTCATATGTGGATCCTAGCTACAGATGACTGGGCTTCTGTGTGAGAATGAAAATACTTAGTAGCAGAGGCCAGTAAGTTGAAAAGGAGACATAAAGGGTGGAGAAAGGAAGGGAGGAGGATACTTAATAGGTTGATATTATATATATGTAATTACAATGATTGTAATGGGGAGGTAATATGATGGAGAATGGAATTTCAAATGGGAAAGTGTGGGGGTGGGGAGGGAGGGAATTACCATGGGATATATTTTATAATCATGGAAAATGTTAATAAAAATTAAAATAAAATAAAATAAAATAAAAATTTAAAAATTAAAAAAAAATAAATAAAATAAAATAAAATTTTCTGAGCCAGGTGTGGTGGCACACACCTTTAATCCCAGCACTCGGGAGGCAGAGGTAGGAGGATTGCCATGAGTTCGAGTCCACACTGAGACTACATAGTGAATTCCAGGCCAACCTGAAATAAAGCAAGACCCTACCTCGAAAAAACAAAACAAAACAAAAATAAAAAAAATAAAATTTTCTGTTAAGAATTAACTTACAAGGCTGGAGAGGTGGCTCAGTAGTTAAGGCATTTGCCTGCAAAGCCTAATGACTGGGGTCTGATTCTCATGCCTGATGCACAAAGTGGTGCATGCATTTGGAGTTGATTTGCAGTGGCTAGAGGCCCTGGCGCACCCATTCTTTCTTTCTCTGTGTGTGTGTCTTTCTCTGCTTGCAAATAAGTAAAAATAAAAAATATTTTTAAAAGAATTCAAAGATGTCTCAATAGGGAGGAGTGCTGTAAACAGAGCCTTCTAGAAATGACATGGCTGCTGCACCGAGGACCTCAAAGTAACAGTGGTTATCTGCTTAATATCTGCCCAACATGGGGGAGGGAGGGAGGGAGGAAATGGGTACATCAGAGCTTCCAGCCACTGCAAACAACTCCAGATGCATGTACCATTTTGTGCATATGACTTTATATGGACACTGGGGAATCAAACCTGGGTACTCAGGCTTTGCAAGCAAATACCTAACCACTGAGAAAACTCTCCATCCCAGAAAAATATTATTTTTGATGATATTGTTCATTTTTAAATTCTGAATATTTCTGATATTGCCAAATCTACTACGAGATGGTATATAAATAGCAAAAAGAGAGCTGGGAAGGTAGCTCAGTAGGTAAAGTGGTTACCCTGCAAGTAGGAAGACTCAAGTTTGATCTCTAGAACCCATTTAAAAATGTACACTTGTAATCTGAGCACTAGGGAAGCAGACATTGGAGGATCATTACTGTCTGTTGGTCTAGCCTCATTGTTGAGCTCTCCATCAATGAGATCCTATGTCAAAAAAAAAAAAAAATAGCCTTTAATCCTAGCACTTGGGAAGCAAAGGTAGAGAGATTGTCATGAATTCAAAACCCTACCTTGAAAAACCAAAATAAAATAATAGCAATGATGGCATTCCTTAGGAAGGACACCTGAGGTTATCTTCTGTCCCCCAATACAAACATTCACAGAAGTATAAATATAGTAAAAACTAATACCAAAATGATTATATGTAATCACTAGGGTTTGATATTTCCTCCTTCCTTCCATATATCATTCTTTCAACAATGCAAACAATTACCATAAGCAGATGCAAGGAAATCATGATTGATCATTCTGTTGAATCCACCATGATATATTTAAGAGGGAAATTCAAATTAGAGCAATGGCCCCTCCCTAAAGTAATAAAACTGCACCAAAGAACTGTTGAAGATATAAGCAGACTGTCTTTTAGAACACCATGCTTATTCTGTGTGTCTGAAGAAGAAACATAGCAAATTTGGGGGCCAGGAAGACAGCTGAGTGGATAAAGCACTCAAGCCAGAGGACCGCAGACTGTACAGAAAAAGCCAGATGCCGTGGCAGTCTTCCTGATTCTGTAATCCTACTATGCTGATGCTGATGGTGAGATGAAAGGCAGAAAGTAAACGTTCTAGAAGCCGGTGATGAGCACGAAAGAGAACAGCAGAGCAAGAACCCTGACTCAAATGAGACCGAAGGCAAGGACTAACCCAAGGTAGTCCTCTGCCCTCCACCTGCACACTGTGGCACACATAGGGTGAACGCACAAACACAGCAGCCCGCTTAGAAGGCTATAGCCAACCAAAGAATGCTACTTACTCAAATGGAATTTGGATAATATTCTTGGGTGACCAACTTCTATGTTTGCAAGTTTTCTTTTCTTTTGGTTGCTTTTTGAGGAAGAGTTTCACTCTAGCCCAGGCTGACCTGGCATTCACTATGTGGTCTAAGGGTGGCCACGAACCCACAGTGATCCTACCTCTGTCACCCAAGTGCTGGGATGAGAGGTGTGTGCTACCACGCCTGACTTCTTTGCAAGTTTACTACTGTGAGTAACACGGCATTCCCGAGGAATGACACAAGAGATGATCTTCTTCCTCTCCCCACTGTAAAAACACCCACATACTGGAAAAATTAAAGTTAAAATTTAAGCAAATGAAACTAGTGGGAAAAAAAAAATTGAATCCACCTTGGTAATAAACCACAGTATAAGTATGTCAAATTCAAAGAATTTGGATCAAGTGTCTCTATTATTTTTATCTACAAATAGATGTTCTGCATAAATACATTTTTGCATTCACCAACATCCTTCAACAGTTCATGATTGTAAGAGAAAGATAAACTACAAAATAACTTCACGTGTATACAATAATTTTTTCTTTAGTGTTTGGAGGTAGGATCTCATTTTGGCCCAGGCTGACCTGGAATTCACTATGTAGCCTTTAGACTGGCCTTGAACTCATAGTGACCTACTACCTCTGCTTCCCAAGTGCTGGGATTAAAGGTGTGTACCACCATACCCGGCTGTGTATACAATATATTAGCACTTAATTTTGGGGTTGGATCAGTGGTGAAAAATCTGGGGGGGGGGGAGTATATATACTATAAATTGTTTTCACGTGATCATGAACATAAATGAAATGGTGGAATATCATACTTAAAATGGAGCTGAAAACAAATGATACAGCTATATGAGCACTACATTTATTTTACATGAGTTTATATCTGCACATTATTAACATCTTACTAAGAATGTTCTAACAGATCTTGAAAATATTTTATTTACAAGGAGTGAGGTAATTTAAAAGAAGTCTATTATAAGAATGAGAAAAACTATATGAAAGGAATGAAATTTTCAAAATAAAGTTACTGCATGCCAATGTTTTTCATGTAAAGAAGAAAAAGCACAAGCTATAGAAAACTTAGAAGTAATTTGGTAGAAAACACTACAAAACCATGTCCATAATAAGTAAAGCCTCTGAAAGAAAATGAAAGCCATTTTCATACAGCCTCTGCCTCTATATTTATAAAAATTTTGCAAGTCTCTGTTATACCACAAAATATACATACTTATGCATATTTTATATATTATTAAAACATGCTCTTATGGTCCTAAATGAAATACAAAAGAGAAAAATAATTAATTGCCAACATATAAGATTAGTAAATAATTAAAATGCTAAGGCACTATTAAGAAAAATAAAAAACAGAATATTTAATGTACACTTTAATCATTAGCAAGCTCGGCTTCCCTTTAGGCAAATACTGCTAAAGTCATAATTCTTTCCTGATTTCCTTTTAAACACATTTAAGAAGCATAGTAATTTTAAAGCAAAAAAAAAAAAAAAAAGCTTAAGTTGAGCAGGCAACCAAGAAACAGGTCTTATTGCTGGTTCCCCAAGTAATTCTGTGTAGCTCTGGGCAAGTCATTTACAATGCTCAATTCTCAGTTCTTAGTAATGGATGGAGTTCTTAGAAAACAAGAATGCTTGAAGGAGCCTCCTTCATTGACAGGAAACAAGCAACTTTGCACATAAAGATGCTGCTACCTGGGTCTATTCTGATCAAACAACGTATCTGAGGAGAAAACAAAAGACCCATCTCCAACAGCTGTAGTTAATATAGGCGAAAGGAGTGTACCTTCAAGTTCTGGGGCCGAGTGAATTTACTGAGAAGTGCAGTCTGAATGAGCTCCCACCGGCTCCCTGCAGTTCGCTCACCATTCTTACAGGGAAGGAAAAAAGCACAGTCAAGCTACTGAAGTTGTTTTGCACCACAGAATCAAAAGCCAGACAAGTAAGCACTAGTCAAGTTAACTAGCCCATAATCCTGGGACTGAAAGAACCGCAGTTCTGCCCTTACCTCGTCTTCCACAGGGTACAAATTCTGTTCAGAACAAGGCATTTTAACATGCTTGTTATCCCATAAATCTTTATAATGTGTTGGAAAAGGTTTAGGAACTTCGCCTGCTCGCAAAAGATCAACCTGAAATACAGAATAAAACTGTCAGTGCAGAAAACTAAGCATTCATTCTATACAACAACCCAAACAAAGCAGGGGAGAAATCTTGGAAGTCTCCTGAGCTGTTACTACATCTTACCTCCATTTCCAATGTCCAGGTGCACTCTTGGAGATTTCATCACTTCCTGCCTGAACTGACAACAACAGTCTCCTTTCTCTGTCCTCAACTTGAACTGTTCCCCAACACTAATCCCTCATAAAATCCTTATACCTGGGCTGGAGGGATGGTTTAGTGGTTAGGGCGTTTGCCTGCAAAGCCAAAGGACCCAGGTTCAATTTCCCAGGAACCATGTTAGCCAGATGCACAAGGGGATGCACGCATCTAGAGTTAGTTTAAAGAGGTTGGAGACCTGGTGTGTCCATTCTCTCTCTCCCTCCCTCCTTCTCTGTCAAATAAATAAATAAAAGGAAAAAAAATACACTTAAAGCCCTTGTTTGTAAAAAAAAAAAAAAAAAAAAAAAAAAAAAATCCTTACACCCCCTTTGCAATGACATTATCTTTGAAAGTATTCCCATTCTTCTATAATCTCATGATACCTATATTCTGTTTTTCAAATGCTTATCAAAATACTATTTATTTTAAATAAGGCATTAAATTTATAATTATTTAAACATAGCAAATTCACTTTCTACCTATCTGCATATATACTTACTTACTTAGTTGGGAGAAGGGATAGAGTACATCAGGCTTTACGTGGGTACTGGGGAATCAAATCCAGGCTAGCACGATTTGAAAGCAAGTGCCTTAACTGTCAGACCATCTCTCCAGCCCAATTTCTTTTTTGTAATTGGCAACTACATGAAAGCATATGATGTACTTTGATCATAATCTCCTCCCAATACCTTCTGTCTTCTTTTACTTTATTTATCCCCTTCTTTCCAAATAGTTCCTCTTCTTTCATCTTTTCTTTGTTGCCTTCCTCTACTATATATGAATGTGTATGGGCCTAATATTGAGCAGTAGATCTAAGTTTCCTTAATATAGTAACTATTCAAATTTTGTCTTCAGAATATTTAAGACAGTGCCTGGCATGTGCTTACATGTATATGTTCATGTGTATATGTGCATGCATGTACATAGGTATTATGATAAACAATCTTGAGGATACATTTTGAACCATTAAAGTTTTATATTCCATCTATTCTAAATATTTCATATAAATGGATTCATATGATTTGTGGTTTTTGTGTCTAGCCTCTTATCAGAATGTTTGCAATGTTCATTTATGTGATATATTACCATTTTACTGCAGAGAAATAATCACATAGTATTATGGATAATGTTGGTTGTCTTTAGCCAGATTTACAGGACAAACGAGAGCAAAAAGCAGAGCAGAATGAGTTGAAAACCTTGTAGTTTCTCAGAAATGAAGCACCTGTACATTTTGGCAAAGAGGGTGTGATTGCTAAAGAGATTACCACCATTCAAAAGAAGCCAATAGGAAAAGTACCACAAAGTGTCTCAGGCACTGGCAAGATCTCACCCACATAAACCTCATCTACAGCAGGCTAAAAGACAGGTAAGTAAACAGTTTGTTTCAAATACTTTCCAAGGCAAAGAATTTTGCCCTGATAACCCTGCTTAAACATGCTCACCTAGGAAACTATTTCCCCATTTTAAGCAATCAAAGGACTCAGAAGCTCCTAAAGTTTAAAAGAATCCCAATGCATTTCTTACAGCAGCAAAGCTTGGGAATGTCCCTGTCACTGGTTTTGTGTGATTGTTGTACAAGTTACGGGGTCATGGCAGCTTCCACTGGGATTTCAAAAGAAAGCCCAGATGGCCAGGCAGCACAAGACATGGTCAGAATCCCTGCAAAGTTCCTGACAGGCATTATATGAAGCTGCAATGAGACTCCAGGAAATCAGAGATGCCAAGAACATGAACACCTGCCAACACCCCTATCCAGGCGTGGTGGTGCACCCCTTTAATTCCAGCACTCGGGAGGCTAAGGTAGGAGAATCACCATGAATTCGAAGCCACCCTGAGCCTACCTAGTGAATTCCAAGTCAGCCTGAGCTAGAATGAGACCCTACCTCAAACCTTCCACACCCCCCAAAAAAAAGAAAGAAAGAAAAGAAACTATAGGCCCCAGCCTAAGAGAGTGGTCATGTGGGGCTACAACCAGCAAGGAAACAGGGGCAAGGCTGCTAAAATTTTTGGAGTCACATTAGATTGCCATGTGACCTGAATGCTGGATATGGAGATACAGGATTTGCTGTTTGGCCTGCTGAATTTCCCTACTATCTGTTCCAATCCATCCTTTCTAATGTTCCCCTTCCTTCTTTTTGGAATAGGAATATTCACCTTGTTCTTCCAAGTTTTATAGAGGCTCTTAGCTGAATCTCAGAGACTTTAGAGTTGGACTTTTCAGTAATACTGAAACTATTAAGATTATAAAAACAAAAGATTTTTATACATGCATTCAATACATTTTGCACCATGAAAGAGACATGAGCCTTTTGAGTCATGACAGAACACTACAGTTTGGGTCAGGAGTGGCTCCCAGAGGACCATGTGTTTGGTACAGTGCAAAGTACAACTGAGAGCTGATGAAATATTTCAAGAATTGGGACCTATGGCTGGAGAGAAGGCTCAGCAGTTAAGGTGCTTACCTGCAAAGTCTAATGACCAGAGTTTGAGTCCCAGTACTCACATAAAGCCAGATGCACAAGGTGACACATGGGTCTGGAGTTTGTTTGCAGTGGTTGGAGGCCCTGGTGTGCCCATTCTCTCTCTCTCTCTGCAAGGTGTGGTGGTGTACGCCTTTAACCTAGCACTCAGGAGACAGAGGTTGGAGGCTCTCTGTGAGTATGAGGCCAACCTAAGACTATATAATGAATTCTAGGTCAGTCTGGGCTTAGAGTAAGACTTCATGTCAAAAAATTTTGATTGTTTTTTTAATTGGGACCTAGAGAAAATCTTTGAGGACAGTCCCTTGTAGGAGATATTGACATCTAGCCCCTTCCTTTTACTTTTTTTTTTTTTGCTTCCTATAAGGCATGAGATTAACAGACTTCCACCACTCACTCCTGCTATGATATGATATTCTCTCCTTCCATAGTCCCACAGAAATGACAGAAAGTGACCATGGACTGAAACCACCAAAATCATGAGCCAAAGTAAATCTGCATTCCTGGGGTTGATTATCTCAGGTATTTTTTGTCACAGCAACTGTGTCAAGCTGATTAATACAGTTCCTCAAGAAGGAAACAGTTTATGGAAAGGAAGACTGTCTGTCAAACAAGCCACTTCTTAAATTAATCTCTAGTTTAAGAGAATTAAATTTGTAAGTCATCTATGGAGACGATCAATAAAACCACAAAGGAGGCTGATAAAAGAAACAGAGCACACACAAAAGCCTGGGGAGTCTAACCACACTTCCTAGTTGGAGATAGAAGAGACCAAAGGGACCCAAGAAGTGGTCATGAAGGAAAGAAGTAAACTAGGAATATATGACAGCCTTGAAGGATGAGACTATTCAAAGAGCAAAAAAAGGCCTAAAGTCAAATGTTAGTATTATTCATTTTGCATTTTCAGCCTTGTAAAAAGGTCCCAAAGGTGACTTTGTAAAGATGCCTCACGTCACCTGCGGGAAACAGAATGGTTCCCAGTTCAGCTTCCCACAAAAGGAAATGTAAAAATACGCTATTTGTGTGTGTGCACACACTAGTACACACAGGCACTGAGTGTGGACAGCAAAGCACTAGGCATCAGGCCAATGCAATGTCATGTCTAAAGCAAAGTGTCTTCATTTTATCACATTCTTTATCAATACCTGACATATCTGAAATGTAAGTACTATGTAAGGAATTTTTAATATATAATTATATTACCATATTCCAGAGAAAGAATCTAGAAGAAAACACAACAAATTGTTAAACTCAAGAACTAGAGAGACTTCTTGGGACATTTGGTAAATTTCTCTGAAGTCAACAGAGACTGACTTAAAATGAGATGAATATTTAGAACTATTCAATGTGAGATGAAGATTGAAACCTGGATTATGGTAAAGGTGACACAGCTCACTGAAGTAACTATACACCTACAAACAGTGTTTAAATAGATGAATATTATATGCCCTCAATAAAGTATAGTTTTTTGTTTGTGTAAAGGAAAAGTGCCCATTGAAAGTGCAAAAGAAGCTAGCCAGGAGCAATAGAAACAGGGAATGAGGTATTATTGCTTAATAGATAGAGAATATCGGTTTGAGAAGATGAAAAGTTCTGGAAACAGATACTGTCAATGGTTGAATAGCACTGTAAATGTATTTAATGTCACTAAACTGTAGACTTAAAGATGGTTAAAGTGAGCCCGGTGTGGAACACATGCCTTTAATACCAGCACTCAGGAGGTAGGGGTAGGAGGATTGTTATGAATTCAAGGCCAGCCTGAGGCGACAGTGAATTCCAGCTCAGCATGGGCTAAGAGAGACCCTACCACCAAAAAAAAAAAAAAAAAAAAAAAAAAGAGACCAATGCTAAAGAACAGACCAAACCATTAATAATTCTGAATTTTACAAAATAACTCAATACCTTGTATGTAAAAGGTGACCAATAAATTCTGTCAACTAAAACAAAAAAACAATGAAATGAATTTTATTGAAAATACTGCAAACTGGATGGTAAAACACATCTAAAATCCCAGCACTAGGGAAGCTGACGTAGGAGGAGTGCCATGGGTATAATCAGGGCTACAGAGTGAGTTCCATGTCAGCCTGGGCTATCTTGCTTCAAAAAAAAAATAAAAAAATACATGGGCTGGAGAGATGGCTTAGCAGTTAAGCGCTTGCCTGTGAAGCCTAAGGACCCCGGTTCGAGGCTCGGTTCCCCAGGTCCCACATTAGCCAGATGCACAAGGGGGCGCAGGAGTCTGGAGTCGTTTGCAGTGGCTGGAAGCCCTGGTGCGCCCATTCTCTCTCTCCCTCTATCTGTCTTGCTCTCTGTGTCTGTGGCTCTCAAAAAAAAAAAAAAAAAATGAACAAAAAAATATTTAAAAAAAATACTGAAAATTCAATTGCATTATCAGTTGATATAATCATCTTGCTGACTTACTAAGTTCCATCTTACTTAAGTAAGCTGAAGACAGAAATTCTATTCTGCACATCTCTAAGTATTTTATATAAACAAAAAGAGAGGAATTTCTTTGTGCTGGTCTGTTTTTCACACCCACAAATGTCCTAAGTCAGAAATCAGAGTGTTCTCTGCTCGCAGGTAACACGCAATACCCACCCGAATCGTTACTGTGTGGTTAGCAGACGGTCTCAGGGAAGGCAAATGGAGCCCACACCGAGGCATTTTTCTCATGTCCTCTATTGGAGTTCCAAGCCACTTCTTATCTGGAGAAAGGTGAGGTGGAATGTATTTAGGGATCTTCCTTTCTGCTCTTTGATGTTTGATTTCACATTGTTCTTTTCTAAGATCAAGACAAATGTATGCAGTCACAAATTACTTACTGCTTTAGTTCTCTGAGAAATACAAGTACAGAGCGGGGAGATGCTCAGCACTTCAAGGCACTTGCTTGCAAAGCCTGCCAGCCTGAGTTTGATTCCCCAGTACTCAGATAAAGCCAGATACACAAAGTGGTGCATGCATCTGGAGTTAGTTTGCAGCAGCAAGAGGTTCTGATGCACCCATGTTCACTCACTCACACTCACTCTTTCTCTCTTTGCTCACAAATACCTAACATTTTCTTTCAAAGAAGAAAGTCAAAAAAAAAAAAAGAAAAAAAAAGAAAAAGAAAGTAAGCCGGGCGTGGTGGCGCACACCTTTAATCCCAGCACTCGGGAGGCAGAGGTAGGAGGATCGCCGAGAGTTCGAGGCCACCCTGAGACTACATATTGAATTCCAGGTCAGCCTGAGCCAGAGTGAGACCCTACCTCGAAAAACCAAAAAAAAAAAAAGAAGAAGAAGAAAGTCAAAGGCTAGGAGATGGCTTAATGGTTTAAGGGCCTTGCTTACCAAGCCTGATTGTCTGATTCCCCAGTGCCTACATAAATTCAGACTCACAAAGTGGTGTGTATGTATGGAGTTTGTCTTTAGTGGCAAGAGGTCCTGATATACCACTATTTTTCTTTACCTCTTATGCCTCAAATAAATAAAACTTTTAAAAAAATACAAGTATAACACTTAAGACTATTATTGTCTAAATTATGCAACTTTTGTTTTGTTTTTGCTTTTTTGAGGTAGGGTTTCACTCTAGCTCAGGGTCTCCTGGAATACACTATGTAGTCTCAAGGTGGCAGCTAACTCACAGTGATCCTCCTACCTCTGCCTCCCGAGTGCTGGGATTAAAGGCGTGCGCCACCACGCCTGGCTTCAACTTTTTTTTTTAAAGGTAGGGTCTCGCTGTAGCCCAGGCTGACCTGGAATTTGCTCAGTAGTCTCAGGGTGGCCATGAACTCACAGCGATCCTCCTACTTCTGCCTCCCAAGTGCTAGGATTAAAGGTGTACACCATCATACCCAGCTTAAAGTATGCAACTTTATTCTCACTTCAGTTGGTTTTATATTTATTTATACATGATAGAAAACTTACAAAGTTTATAAAAACCCAAGAGCTTTATTTTTAATAACCCATGGAAGGAATTTCCAAACACACATAACTCATCTTTGAAAGAGCAATGAGTCGTAGCTCATAGAATCAGCTACTTCTCTGGTCTTTTATAATCACTCAGTAAAGTAAGTTTAGTATCATATGCTAGAATACATATCTTAGAAATTATTGACTGCAGTTTAAAATCTCTTATGGGGAGCTGGGAAGACAAATTAGCAGTTAAGGCACTTGCTTGCAAAGCCTGCCAGTCCAGGTTCAATTACCCAGCCACCCTACATAAGCAGGAAGCAAAAAGTGGTATATCTGGTATTTGTTTGCAAAGGCAAGAGATCATGGTGGACCCACACACATAAACACAAGTAAATGAAAATTAAGAATTAATTCTTTATGGGATAATGGTAAAAATACATGGAGTAAAATTCCAGTATTATCACATACAAGTTATATGATTTCAGTGAATTTTCTAACCCAAATCTAAGTTTTCTTGCTTGTGTAGTACTAGCCTACTTATCACAGCATTAGAGACAGTACAATATAAAAAAACCTAGAAAAATGCCTTAATTGCTGCTGCAATCTGATGGTTAATTCATATTACTTTTTATTTTCTTCTTTGACCTTTTTAGAATTTAAACTTGGGAGTCTAGACTTAAATACAGTATGAATAGTTTACAAAAAGCACAACTATTTAACTACGATTATATATGTATTATAATTATATATTATAAAAATTTAAAATATAGACTTGAAAATATTTACTTATTTATTCATTTATTTATTTATTTACTTGGGAGGGAGAAAGGGAGGGAATAGGTGCACTAGGGCCTCTAGTCACTGCAAATGAACTTCAAACACATGTGCCATTTCATGCCCTTGGCTTTACATGGGTACTGGGGAACGGAACCTGGTCCATTGGCTGTCAAGCGCCTTCACTACTAAGCCCTCTCTCCAGCCCTTAAAGTATACTTTTAATGGGGGGGGAGGGGGAAACCTACCTTCTGTCCTCTGCTTTGGGCATTCTCATGAAATGATCTGTGATTTTAGAATCCTTTTTTCCATGTGGCTTGGAATTTTTACTTTCTACATTACAGCTAGAAGTATTTCCAGATGGTTTGGAATTTGAATCACTTGTCCCAGCATGACCCTCTCCCCTTTCAAACTGGAAATGCAATCTCGTTTCACCTCCCTTAGTAGAGTGCTGGTTCCTCAGTTCACTGTCAGCTTCTGTCACTGGGCACCCTGAAAGGTGATTTGCTGTGAGGGAGGAACTACGATCTTCTTGTTCCTCAAAGCCTGGACTTGTCTCTTCATCTGCCTCTGAGTCCTGACAACTGTTTTTGGAGTTGTCTACATCCATTGGTGACTCAGGCTCACTTTCCTTTTCAACTGGAGGAGAAGTTTCCAGGCTACTTTCTTGTCTACTCAATTTGTTGTCATTGTTTGGTGCAATTCCAATGTCCTCCGAGCCAACATCTGACAATGGACTCTCTGGTACCACATCTATCTCCTGTTCTTCACAACCTGCACAGTCTTTCACAGGATGGCAAGCCTTGCTACACTTCTGGTGGCTTTTGACTTCGCTGGCCTGCTCATCTCCTACAGCCTGCTTTGCATTTGCAAGCTTCACGGGTGTAAGAAATTGTTGATTATCTCTGTTTTCTTCACTGTTGGTGTCACTGGGATCATTGGTTTGGGGTGCATGATCAACATTAGCATTACTGAACTGCTTTGGTACAAGAGTCACTGTCGGAGGTTCGCTTTCCAAAAGCTGTTCTGCTCGTTTCCCTTCGTTCTGCCACTTACATATAGTCGCCTGGTGCTGACTCAGATACTGTGTGCTTTTCTCAATGGGGGGTTTATCAAGACTTAGCTGAGAAACGTTTTCTAGTTTTTCCACATTGTGTTGGTAAAAATTGTCTTTCTGTATAGAACTCATCATAGATTCTATTCTTGTATTGTTGTTTTCTTTACAATGTAAACTACAAGAGAATGGATATAATTGAAACAAACTGCAACAAAAAGTAAATTAATTATCCCACAATACTCCCATCACAGCAATACCTATATCCATTGACTACCTGAGCACACAGCATCACTCTCCTCACTGCATCTTGCCCTTCCCTAGCAGTGCCTGGCAAACACCAGCCTTTCCTTCTTCAAATCCTAAGTCACTTACCTCCCTATATTGTGTCCCCTGAAGGTCCAAAGGTAAAACTGAACATCTGGTTTTTTACATGCTAGCCACCACTCATGCCTTTTTTTGCTCATACTTTCATGGGTGAATTCAAATCACTAGGCAGTAATTATCTGTTTTCATGTATCTAACCACCACTAAATGAGTCTTAACAGCAGGAACCACTTCACTTTACCTATTTATCTTAAACATAAATAAAGGTCTCTATACAAAGGAGACTAAAATTTTTCTGAACTGAAAGTACAAAATCTAAATTGAACTAAAAGAAAAATAAAGAAACAAAAAAAAACAAACCCACATAACAAGATAAAGCTCCATCATTGTTACTCATTTTTTAATACAGGCATCTCTTTATACCTTTCTGAATCAGTTGTCTTGATTCCTGTAGTGTCCATCCAAGTGGTAATAGTCTTTTGTTTGAAAACTGTAAAACAAAAATTTATATATAGAGAGATAGCTAGATATACGTGTGTGTGTGTGTGTGTGTGTGTGTGTGTGTGTGTGTGTGTATGCATATTCTTTCACATAGAAAATACACATAGCCTACTATACTAACAAGGCATTTTGCTAGGTTCTATTGTTAAAGAATAATTACTCCTTCTACCTTCAAGTATTAAAAGATAAGACAGGAATATATGTACTAGAGTGACTGGCTCCGAAAAAAAAGTCATGTGGGCAAATACAACACTGGAATCAGAATATGTGGACTTGAATCCTGATTCTTTCACTGGCTTCCTATGTGACTTTGTAAAAGGACATTTCTCTTTGATCCAGATTCCTTACTTATAAAACATGTGAATTAACAGTATTTTCATTAAAGAATATAAAAGTTAGATTAAATATTAATCTAAATTGCTTAGGACGCTATCTGCTATAGACTAAGTAAACGTTAGTTCTTAATTATTATTAACAAAAGTCTTGATAATGAATTAAGGTATTTCCAAAAAAAACTTACAGGAAAAGTAAGTAGGGATAATCAATAAGGTTTTCTGGAAGAGACAGTGCTAGAACTGTACCTTGAAAACTAAACGTGAAGTCACATAAATGAAAGTCCTATGCAGAGACAACAATAGCAAAGTAAATGACAAAAGATATAAAGGGAATAGAAAGGGGGGGGAACTTAACAGGATGGCATTGTATATATTTAAGTAGAACAGATTAATGGGAGGTGAAAAGGCCTAAGTGAGGTCAGGGGAAGAGACTGAGTAAAGGAAAGGTGGAGGGAGGGCTAACCAAAATCTGAGGGGATATAAATAAGTCATATGGAAACTTACTTTTTGGGACAGTGGAACACTCAGGAGCCATAAATTGTTAGTAGAAAAGTTTCAGTGCCAGTGAGTTATTGGCCAGGGAGGTCCCTGATGCCCCCAAAACATTACAGGCCATTGCCGAGGCCCTTGGTCCCACCAGAAATAGATGGTTAAGACCCTATTGCTAAGGACTCCACATACTTGGGCTGCAAAGTCACTGAGAAATCCTGCTGGAACTGAGCTGAAAACCTCCTCCATGCAGACCAGCTGACAGGAAGCTGGAAAAAGCCACACTGTGTGCAGTTCAATGGGAGAAAGAGAAATCCCAAGTGACAATAATCAACAGTAGACACTACAAGCCTTATTATTTGGCCAGCCAGGCCAAATGAGCCAATGGGTGCAATGGTGGCACATCTCTTATGGGGGAAACCAACCACCCTCTAATTGGACTGGAGGCCCACTCCATGGGAGGGAATACAACCCTGATACTGAAAATCTACAACAGGGGTAGTCATGAGATGTCTGCTGCTGTTGTCTAAATATATATACTATGCTCATCAAACTGCCCAGTAAGCACTTCTCTTAATGTTCATACCCTTATATTAATGCCACTCTTACTTTTTGGTACAGAACCTTCTCTTTTCAGATGGCAGTGGCCTTGAGATGACTCAGAAGGCACCATGGTGCTGAGAAGTGACAGAGGAGTGCTCATTACTATAATGTCTCTATCACACCTTCCAAGGCTCAGGGCCTATTGCAGAAGAGGTAGAGGAAAAGAATGTAAGAGCCAAAGGAAGGGTAGGACTCCTTAATATGGCCTCCTCCAGACACAAAATGGCCTGGATATCCATGAGTTCACAGTGTCTGACACTACCTACACAAGACCATCATAATAAGAGGAAAAGATGATGACATCAAAATAAAAGAGACTAATTGAGAGGGGGAGGGAATATGAAGGAGAATGGAGTTTCAAAGGGGAAAATGGGGGAAGGGAGAGAATTACCATGGGATATTGTTTACAATCATGGAAGTTGTCAATAAAAATAATAATAATAAATATTTTTTTTTTAAAAAAAGAAACTGACAATATAACTACAAGATCAACTAGGACCATATCCTAGATAGGATCTTGAATGGCCCAGCTGTCAGAACTCACACTCAGAACTATGCCAGAACTCTAACTCAAGATCACATTATGGAGTTGGACAGCCTAGAGGAAAGAAGGCAGCACTACTGCACTGAACTAGTAAGAAAGCTACTGGTGTTAAGTCCATAGTTTCCAAACCATCTGACCAGGAGACTGGCAACAAATGGATCTCAGGACCATACCCCACGTGCACTGAACCTGAACCTGTATACAGAATGAGGAAGGAACAAGAAGAGCTGAAATTTTCAAAGAATGATTTTATTATTTACCTAGATTAAAGAATTACTGGTTAAGGACCAAAATGATGTTTTAGGAGAACAGTAAAATTGAGTACAGTTTTTAAGTCTGACCTAAAGCTTGAGAGACCTTAAGTAAAAATGTATGTTATAGGAGAACTGAGTTTAAGAGAAAAATATGACTAGGTCAAATTCTGTAACATACTCAATTTGACATGCCAGAGAAATAATTAGATGGAAATGGCCAGCAGAAATAGCCAAAACAAAACTGATTAGCTCAGGAGTGAAAAGTACAATACAAATAAATGCAGGGCAGTTTATTTATTTTAATTTTGTTTGTTTTCTAGTGTCTCACTCTAGTCCAGGCTGACCTCCAACTCAGAGATCCTCCTACCTTTGCCTCCCAAGTGCTGGGATTAAAGGTGTGTGCCACCACACCAGGTCACATTTGTATAACCATTAGAAACAGATGTGCTGCCAAAATTTAATAATTTAACATACTGGACATGGCTTAAATGTATACATTTTAGGGGCTGGAGAGATGGCTTAGCAGTTAAGGCACTTGCCTGCAAAGCCAAAGGAGCCAGGTTCAATTCCCCAGAATTCATGTAAGCTAGATGCACAAGGTGGTGCATGTGACTGCCGTTTGTTTACAAGGGGTAGAGGCTCTGGTATACCCATCCTCTCTCTCTCTAAACAATGATTAGATAATTTAAATGTATATATTTTAGAATAAATTAAAATCTTGAGATGGAGAGATGACTTAGCAGTTAAGGCACTTGCCTACAAAACCAAAGGACCCAGGTCTGATTCCCCAGAGCCCACATAAGCCAGAAGCACAAAATGGCACATGTGTCTGGAGTTCATTTCCAGCAGCTGAAGGACCTGACACACCCATTCTCTCTGTCTCTCTCAAATGAGTACAATAAATTTAAAAAATATTTTAAAAGTCAAAATCCTAACCATTCATAATCTATCTCTAAACTGCAATGTAAGAAATGTAGACACCTAAGTCATATTTTCCTATTTCATCTAATATCAAATAATGAGCAAAAAAAGGATACAGGCTCAAGTAATAAAATTAGCAGTATCATTATGATGACATAAGAGAAAGAAAGACATCTCAGGTTTGGGAAGAACTTTATAATATAAATACTTGGTATCAAATAATTTTTAGTTTCTACAAAGCATTAAGTACCATATAGTTTATACTTTACACAAAATAACCAACTCATGAAATCTTGGTAGTGAGTACTCTTTAATTGGTTTCTATTACAAACGCTAGTTGATATTTTTTATTTTAAATCCCACTTTAGTGAATTTATTTTGTACTCCAGCAGCAAATTTGGTTTCAATGCAAAAATTAGCTTCAATCAGCAAGGTAAACTACTAAGAGTTGGTATTCCTACCTTTTCCATTTAATTTCCTTTTACAGGTTTAGCATCTCTGATTCCCAAATCCAACTTTTTGAGCCCTAGTGCTAATTTGAGAGTATTTTTGGATTTCAAATTAGGAGTGTTCAACCTGTTTAGTCTATGTAAGTCATTTTCCAAACTCTCAGTCACTTCTTATCCTGTGCCCAAGGTGTATGGGACATCTTAACCTATCAACTACAGCAGGCACAGTTTAGAAAATTCTCAAGTTCTAAACTGGCACACTGCGAAAGCACTGTTTTGCTACCGGTGTATGTTGTGTGGGTGTGCATGTATGGAGGTCAGAGGGTGAAGTTAGGTGTGTCTTTCTCAGTCACTTTCCACCTTATTGTCTGACACAGGTTATCTCATTGAACCTATAGCTCAAAGATTCAGCTAGACTAGCTGGCCAGTGAGCCTTAGGAATTCTGTAATTCTGTAATTCTCCCATCGCTGCCTCTCCAGCACTAGAATTACAGGCATGTAACACCAGGCATTTTATATGGGATAAGAACTCAGGTCCTCATGCTTACACGAGATGTACTTTATCCACTGAGCCATTTCGCCAGTCCAAAACACGACCTTAGATTTTAAATTGTTAATCCTAACATTCATGGAAAACCTTTAAATCCTAAACTGAATTTTAAATCATCTTCTTGAGTACATTTTTCATATTTATGGAAATCTGCAAATCTCCACCGGGGCAGAACTCAGCATGCTACTGACATTCTGATAGAGTGATTTACCCAGCTGTGCTGCTATAGGAGACGTGGAGTTGGTAGAGTTTCTTGGAAATGCAGGTGAATGTTATGCCCTGTGCGTGTATCTACAGCTGCTAACTGAATGACCTCATTAAGAGCTTGTTTGGAGGTTTAAGCAGGGGAGCGCAGCTACTCATATGCCCTAGAGCTAAGGACCAGTCTTCCTGCTCTGGGGTAAGTCATCCTCTTCCAGTGAGTGGATAGCTTCAGGAAGGACACACATGGAGCAATGAGGGAGAAAGGGGATACATGCCTAGTCAGCCAGATTAGTGGAATTAACACTGGTGATCAATGGGGTGACAGAAGTCACAGCCAGATTGCCCTGACATCCAGAAAGTTCTCACTGTAATAGAATGCTCACTGCAAAACAGTACTCATGGGAGTGTGAATGGTGTGAAAATAGTAAAGTTAGAGTCAGTTTCAGATTTAAATTTTTTGCCATACATGTTAGCATTAAACATAAAGATACAATAGTTAGTCTGGGCATAGTGGCACACATCTTTAATCCTAGCACTCAGGAGGCAGAGGTATGGGTATCACCATGAGTTCGAAGCCACCCTAAGAATACATAGTGAATTCCAGGTCAGCCTGGTCTAGAGTAAGACCCTACCTGGGGGGAGGGGGGAACGGACAGCTAGGCTCCTGTAATACACAGCGCTACAGGGATGGGCCTATGGAACCTGATCACTTGTAACTTCCTTTGATGAACCCACAAGGTTGTTCCAAACAAGCTGATGAAGTAAGTGGTCTGTGTGTCTCCTGACCTGGGAGCATGTTCTCCCTTCAGCTCAGGCTTCAGATTCAGACTCCTGAGGCTTGAGAGAGGACGGCAGGGGAAAGCAAGATTTCCTGCTAATCAAATATTCCTCAGTCCTTGTTTGTATTCCACAGAAACAATGTCCTATTTCTCTTCCCAATACCACACTACTTCTGGTCTAAAGGTTTCTTTCCCAACACATCAGAGGACTGTTCTTTCTTACTAGTGGATGCTAGGGATTAAAAAGAGTGGCAATAGTAATAATTAATAATATACATGAAAAGCCCTTTCAATTCTAGATTGAGATATCTTCCAAGTCAATGCCACCACCTTGTCAAGTTACTTCACTTCCTTGAACCCATTTCTTCACATAGAAAATGGGGTTCTCTACTTCTGAGGGTTATACAAATCCCTAAGAATACAAAAGAATATATTGTGTCCAGCCTCACAATGCAGTATTCTCTCCTAATACTTATGTTCAATCCCTTTTATCAAAGCATCAGTAATTGTCAGACTTCAACTTCATAGCATTCACAGTGATCAGTCCATCTTGGCAGTATCATGAGATTATCCAATTAGCAGCTAAAGGTATAGGCACAGGGCATAAAAATGCATAAAATTCACCTACATTTCCAAAGAAGACTAACCCCACTTTCAGTTTCCTATAACAACACAACTGTGGTGCAAGCTTCTGGAGTTCCTTTATAGTGGGTAGAGGCCCTGGTGCACCCATTCTCTCTCTCTTCTTTCTGCTTACAAATAAATAAATAAAAGTATTAAGAATAAATTTAAAAACTTACAGCCAGGTATGGTGGCACATGCCTTTAGTCCCAGCACTCAGGAAGCAGAGGTAGGAAGATCGCCAAGAGTTCGAGGCCACCCTGAGAATACATGCTGAATTCCAGGACAGCCTGGCCTAGAGTGAATCCCTACCTCACAAAACTAAAAAGCAAAACAAAACAAGAAAAAGATTCTGAACATCTATTTCTGTACTCCACCTACACTGACTTCTAAGATAACTATATGAGAAGGTGTTTCTCTTCTGCAGAAAGTCCAAGACACAACCAGTAAGAAAAGATTGGTAGCCTGAAATCCTATTAGCACCCAACTCCAAGCTGACATGGAATTCACTATGTAGTCTTCAGGCTGGCCTCAAACTCACAGCAATCCTCCTACCTCTGTCTCCCTGAGTAAGGGACTACAGATGCGCCCTACCACACCAGACTTAATTCCTTTAATGTGACTACAAATTACCCAGTCACAGAAGTCAGATATCTTATCTGAGGCTCATCTTTAGCTGTCTTTCCTCTATACAAAGTTATCTGAAACCTACACCCTAAAGTTTAAACTCACCTTTTATTTTTATAAATTATTTTTATTTATTTATTTGACAGAAAGGGGGGAAAACAGGGAGAGAGGGAGAAAGGGAGAGAGAGAGAATGAGCGTGCCAGGGCCTCCAGCCACTGCAAACAAACTCCAAAGGCATGCACCACCTTGTGCATCTGGCTTACATGGGTCTCAGGGAATCGAACCTAGGTCCTTTGGCTTTGCAGGCAGGTGCCTTAACCACTAAGCCATCCCTCCAACCCCTAATCCTTTCTTTATATTCCTCAAATACATCATTTATTGGACAACCATTAACTTCTTTGCAGCAAATGTTTTCCTAGTTTAGCCATCTTTTCTAAAATATGAACCAAACCAGGCATGGTGATGCATGCCTTTAATCCCAGCACTAAGAGGCAGAGGTAGGATTGCTGAGAATTCAAGGCCACCCTGACACTACAGAGTGAATTCTGGGTCAGCCTGAGCTAGAGTGAGATACTACCTCGAAAAACAAAAACAAAATATGAACCAATGGTACTGTCCTGCTTAAAAAAGGGCTTTCTTGCTGGCGTGGTGGCACACACCTTTAATCCCAGCAGTCAAGAGGCAAAGGTAGGAGGATCACTAGTTCGAGGCCATCCTAAAACCAAAAAAAAAAAGAGCTTTCTCATGACCCATTAACTGCAGAACAAATATTTAAACTCCTTCAAATGGTACTTGTTTGTTTGACTCTCCTGTCATCCCAGATTTCAGTTTCATCAATATGTGGGTGTGTTTATACTGTCGGCTTCCATAATTACTGCCCTCCCTTCAAGGACACTGCAAATCCTGCTGGCCTTTCACGTCTGCTCCCTATTGCCTCTAAGTTCTAAGACAGGTACATGCACCCCATTCACCCTCACCTCTGACCAGCCTACTGCTGAAGACTACACTCTCTGTTTCAGCTCTGGGTGAGTGAACACAAGCCAGGAGTTCCTCCTACTGTCTAAACATTTCTCTTCAGCCTCTCCTTAAATACTGGCTGTTCCTAAAATTTTTGTCCTCAATATCTCCAGGAGCAACCTCTCTAGAACAGATCTATTCCCCCCCCAACAATAAAAGCATTCCATTCTCTCCAGAACCCACTTACTTCCTCCCTTCCCTACTGCCTGCATCCAGGTTAGCCCAAATCACCTCCCACGTACACCAATTCCTTGAGGCCCTCACTTAGAGATGTTTGCAACCTTTTTTTTTTTTTTTTCATTTTCTACGTAACAACCAGAGGGACTTGTCAGAAACTAATCTAATCAAGGCATCTTCCCACACCTGAAAACCCTTTCGTAGCTTCTCATTGTTCCGAGACTATGTCAAAATCCTTAGTCCTGTCTAATGTCCTACCAGGATAGGCTGATTTTCAACTACCTCTCTGCAGTCTCAGCTTTCACAACTCTACCGCTGACTTCATGCAGCAACTGTACTTCTGAACCACCTCCTCACGGTCTCTTCGCAAAGGTCCTCAGCGTAAGCAAGGAGTACTATCTTCCACCCCTACCCAAACAATCGGACCCCACCTATCAGAACATTCATTCCACTTCGCTGTACGTGTTTGATTTGTGCTATTGTCTCCCCCGAGAGACTTTAGGGCATGATGTTCCTCCTGTTCAAGACTATAGGCCACGGGCAAGTGTAATGTCAGCTAGACTAATAATTAACTCTGGCAGTCAGAATCCGGATGAGTGAAGTTGGAACAGATTTCTTGCCAACTACACTGCCAACGAGGTGTGCCGTCACATCCGAGGAAAGCAAACGGGGGGGGGGGGGGGGGAATCTCCTGCCATTTTCCACCCGGTGGATAAATGTCCATCAAAACTACCAAACCCCAGGTGCTGCACCCGGGAAGGTCGGCTCCCCAAAGTTCCACGAGACTGAAAACAAGAAAACAAGTTTCCGGCCGAGGTGGGGGGGGGGGGAGGAGGAGAAACAGACTCTCGTTTCCCACCACGTACCAAACGAAGGGACGCTGCCTCTGAGCGGTGTCGCCCGCCCGGGGACGCGGCCAGGTGAGGACGGCGCGACCCTCAAGTGCACGGGACGATCGTCCTCGGGGTCGAGGAAGCGTCTGTGCCTGTCGGCGAAGCTGCGGGCGTCCGTGGCAGCCGGAGCAGACGCTTCGGAGGCGTTCCAGCGGGGCCGCTTGGTGCAGGGCTCACAGCCGGGGCCCGCATTCATGCTTGGGAGCCGCAGCGCACGCTCCCCGGGCCGGCCCGGGCCGAGAACCTCATTCACTTGACCCTCACACCGGGACGGACGGCGCCTCCTTCCGGGAGCACCATTCCCTCCCTCGGTGGCCGCGGCCCCGTCGGTTTCTGCAATCGCTGCTCCGCGGGCCTCCGAGCCACACACCCTCCCTTAGGCGGCCGCTGGCCTTCGCGCTTTCCCGCAGCTAGCCCACCTGGCCCGCGGACCCGCCGCTGCCACTCCGGCTCCGGCTCACTCGCCCGCTGCCGGAAAGCAGCCGTCAAGCGCTCCTCACTTCCGGGACGTACACGGTCGTAAAAGCGGACGTGAGGCGCTTCACGGGAGCCGGCGCGCCCGGAAGGTCAGCGTGTTGAAGGTGGCGGTGGCAGCGGCCCGGGGCGGGGGTGATCTTCCCGCTGTGACTGTGGAGCTGCGGGGCCGAGCACGCTATCCTGGCCTGAGACGGCGGGGGAGACAGACGGCCGCCTGCTGCGTGTGACACCATGGAGGGTGGCGGGGGCACTGGCAACAAAACCACCGGGGGACTGGCCGGCTTTTTCGGAGCGGGAGGAGCGGGTTACTCGCACGCTGACTTGGCCGGCGTCCCGCGTAAGTTATGGGGCCTTAGCTTCCTGGGGTCCCGGGAACAACACGAAACTTGCTGCGTCCCCTGTCCCCTTCTTCCTGCCAGCTTTCCCAAGCGTCACCAGCGCCGTTAGCTGGGATTCCAGACTGAATGGTTTGGGGTGGCGAGGCTGTGCATAAATCCCTGGCGACGCTCTTTGGTTGGCCTGGCCTCGAGAGAAGAGTCTTCCATTTGTATGCCTGGCCCTCCTTCCTTTTCTGGCATCATACACTCCGGTCTGCTGAGCGCTGTGTTTGACCCTGGGCTGGGAGGAGAGCCTAGTAGTTTTTTGTGTCTCCCCAACCCCCCACAATGTAGCACCCATAGTGAGCCCATAAGAATGTCTATTGCTAGTTAGTGATTGGGGGGGCAAAACAGTTGGGGAAAACTGGGAGGAGCTGGGAAATAAGTTAAACTTTAAAGTAAGGTCATATATAGACGTGGAAAAAAAGAAGTCAGACAAGAATTTTTTTTGGGGGGGGGAGCCATGCGTGGTGGCACACGCAAGAGGGATTTTTTTGTGAGGGGGGAGTGGAAGTTTGGAGGGGAAATATGCAAAATTGAGGATGCAGGTGATAACTATTCTGCCTGTTGATTCTTCCCCGGTTGCATAAATAATATATTCTAGGCTATAGGATTTGGTTAACTCTGGCTGTTCGACTAGATAACAGAACGTAAAGATGGCAGGAAATTCATGTTGTATAGGCCCCTTGCAAGTGTTTTCTTTCTTGAAAGTGGTTTTTTTGTTTGTTTGTTTTTGTTTTTTGTGGAGAGACTGGAGACAGTCTAGTCACTTGCATTGCGAGCATGGGGACCTGAGTTCCACCGCCAGTACCCACATAAGTGCAGGGCATGGCTGTCCTTACCTGTTACCCTAGCCCTGGGGAGGTGGAAATAGGAGTATCTCTGGGGTTTGCTGGCTAACCAGTCCAGCCTGATCATTGAGCTGCAGGCGAGTGGGAGACCCTGCCTCAAAGACAGGTTGGCTGCGTACTTGAGGACGACATCCCAAGTTGTCATTTAGCCTCCAACATATGCACATACACACGAACAAAATCTTCCATTATTTCTCTGTGTCCTTTGTAAGAGCCTAAAAATGATGTCTACCTGTGTGAAAACTAAGTCTGAAACACAGTTTGTAAGGCCTTGGGGTTTCTCGGCTTCTCAACATAAGTATGTGACAAAGTATTGTTACATTAGCTTGATTAAGATTTGGAAATAGGGCAGGGGAGATGGCTCAATGGGTAAGAGTGCTTGCTGTGCAACCACGAGGACCTAAGTTCAATAACTAGCTCCTGCATCAAAAGCCAGGCATGGCCATGCGCACCTCTGACCCTAGCACTGAGTGTGCAGAATCAGAAGAGTGCTTGGGGCACCACAGTTAGCCAGTCTAACTGAAAAACTGGGGAGCTCTGTGTTCCGTGAGAGACTTGTCAGGGAAGTAGGGCAGAAGAGCACTAAAGGAGGGTACCTGATGTCTTCCTCCGGCCTCTGTGCACAGGGTACCCATGTCTGCACTGAAGGTAAGTTGAGGGACTAGGGAATGAGTGCTGTTCACTGAAACCTTCAAAGTACCAGGATAAAGCTGGGAATGGTGGCACAAGCCTTTAATCCCAGTACTCGGGACTACAGAGTGAGTTCCAGGTCAGTCCGGGTTAGAGCAAGGCCCTACCTCGAAAAAACAAAACAAAAAAAGTACCAGGATATAGGACTGTATTGTTTAAAAAAAAATAGTAATTCTTGCTTTTGTGTAGCATACATATTCCTGAGGTGAGCCAAGTAACATGAAAGTGTTGCAGTTAAAGGAAATAAAATAGGACCCTGAGATGGTGATGGGAGGAGGCCACTTAGAATGAATCAAGGAAAACACAGGAGTTGACATTTGAACCGAAACTTCAATAGTCTTTAAGTGTTTGAAAGACGTGTCCCGGAAAATGGCTAATGTAGATGTCCTAAAACAAAACAAGCTTGGCATGCTTGAACAGCTGTTAGGTCAGTGTGTCTTTTGGTTGCAAGGGAATTGAAGTGATGGAAAATTATGAGAACAGGAAATGGAAGCTCATACAGGCGTTTGTAAGCAAGGGTAAAGAGTTTGCATTTGATTATAAATGTAGGGTGAAGCTGTTAGGGATAATTTACTAGTTGCTACTAGAAAATGAGTTTCATGAAGGGAAGAGAAAGTAAGGTAAGAAATTATTGCTATGAAATATGCTTGAACTAGGATGCTAATAGATAGGTAACAGTAGAGTAATCAAACTAATGGGACTTTTAACTTGATAAAAAAGATCAGAATCATATGAGTAGTCAACTGAGATAAAGACCAAAGATTTCAAATTAGGAAAATTTATTTTTTCTTCCATCCTTTATATTAGTGGATTTCAAGTTTAGCCTTCTGAAAATGTGTGGTGTTTTTTTGTGTTTGTTTTGATTTTTCAAGGTAGGGTCTTGCTGTAGCCCAGGCTGACCTGGAATTCACTGTGTAGTCTGAAGCTAGCCTCACAGGGAATCTCCTCCCTGAGGCTCTGGAGTACTAGGATTAAAGGTGTACTCCACCACACTCAGCCTGCATTTTCTTTTCCACTAACTCCCATCTCTGTGGAGGGAGTTAAACTAAGGATTTTTTTTTTTTCCTTGCAGTGGTAAATAAAGTCTGTTAGCAACTGTTAACAGTATGATCTGAAGGAACTGCTTAGATAAACTTACAATCAGAAACTGAACCCAGCCTCTGTTTCCCTGAGAGATGGATTTGTACTTTTGTACTTTGCATGGATATTGAGTATTACTCTTATAGACAAGTGAAAGAAACTAGGTTTATACATAGCCTGAGTTAGTTTCCTGAAAATTTGATGATTTGATCTGTTACTGCCATTATCTTAGTAAAGTTTAAGCTACCAGTGTAAGATCTAACTTAGTGTTAAGGGCCCTCAAGAACCAGGCAGCCCCAAAACTGACCGGAATGGTAGGATGGAAGCAAAGAGTCACTTCCAGTGAGCCAGTGCAGCAGTTGCAAAGCTTGTAACAACTGAGCAGAATTAATCCTGTGTGAAGTCCCTTTAAGAATTCTGTTGCAATGTGACATTTTGTTTTCTCTCTAGTAACTGGTATGAACCCTCTGTCTCCTTATTTAAATGTGGATCCACGATATCTTGTTCAGGTAAGATTAAGATTTTACTAGTTTGATGCCTTATCTTACCCTTCAAAAACAAAGTTCAAGAGCTAAGCACTGACTTAAACAGTGAGACATTTCTAGAGGAACTAAGTCTTTGTTCGCTATTCACATTTTCCCCCCACAAACCCTGTTGATTTGGTTCAAACTTCTCCCTAAAAGCATTTAAATCTCCTCAGACATATATGTTTTTTAAACCAGCAATGCCTTAGTGAAAAACATCTTAATAAAAATAAAGTTTACCAACACTTGGGAGGCAGAGGTAGGAGGATCACTGTGAGTTCAAGGCCACCCTGAGAATACAGAGTGAATTCCAGGTCAGCATAGGCTAGAGTAACACCTTACTTTGAAAAACCAAAAACAAATAAATAAAGTTTGGCCAGGCGTGATGGTACGCCCCTTTAATCCCAGTACTCAGGAGGCAGAGGTAGGAGGATATCTGTGAGTTTGAGGCAAACTTGAGATGACATAGTAAAATCTAGGTCATCCTGGGGTAGAACAAGACCCTACCTCAAAAAAAAATCAAAATTAAGATAAAATAAATAAATTTTGCAAGGCTCAGCTTGCAATATTAGGATACTGGGTTAAATGTCAAACTTCTAAGGTGAGTTTTGAATATCATAGGAGCCATATGTGTATCTTAACATATGGGGGGGGCGGGGACCATTACTCCTAATACCCCTTCATGATTAAAAAAAATAAAGGAAAAGAACTTCAACCTAATGAATAGCTTCTATAGAATACCTAAGGCTAACATCATACTTTATAGGAAAGACTGAATAGTTCGTTCATGAAATCAGGTACAGTGCACGCATATCTACTTGTTTCACTTGGGGTCAAAATTGTCTAGCCAGGGCAGTTAAGCAAAAAACTGAAATGGCACCTGATTGAAAAAGAAGCTAAGCTACCTGTTTCTAAATGACAAGATAATCTTGACTATGGAAAAAATTTTTAAAGTCTAAAAAACTGTTAGAAGTAATAAATGACTTCAGGGACATTATGGAATATGGGGTTTACATATATAAGTCTGTGTATCTGTATACAGTAACAATGAAACTCCAAAAATAAAATTAGAGAAGCAGTCCCCTTACAGATAACATCAAAAATAATTAGCTTTAAAGGGCTAGGGAGATGGCTCAGTGGTACATGCATCTGGAGTTTGTTTGCAGTGGCTGGAGGCCCTGTCATGCCCATTCTCTTTATTGCTCTTTTCTCTCTTTGCTTGCAAATAAATATACAAGTATATTTTTAAAAAATAACATACCTTGAAAAAAAAATCCCAGGTGGGTTTTGAGGTTTTAGAAATGGACACGTGAATTCTAAAACTCATGACAATGCAAAGGATACAGAATAGTCAGTAGTTTTGAAAAGAAGCAAATTGGAACACTTACCAATTTAAAAACATTGCTATGGCTGGAGAGATGTCCTTGTGGTTAAGGCACATGCCTGTGAAGCCTGTGGACTCCAGTTCAATTCCCCAGGTCCCATGTAAGCCAGACGCACAAGGTGGCACATGCATCTGGAGTTCATTTACAGTGGCTAAAAGTCCTAGTTTGCCCATTCTCTCCCTCTCTTCCTCCCCCCTTTCTGTCAAATAAATAGTTTTTAAAACATTATTAACCTACAATAACTTAAACTTGATAGTGGTATAGTGTTAAGTTGTAAAGTTGAAGTGAGTTCAGAAATATGCCCTTATTATTTATAGTCCATTGGTTTTTAAGGAGAGTGCTGAGACAATTAAGGGAAGGAAGAATGGTTTTTTTGTTTTTTTAAGAAACAATGCTGGAACTAGAACCCATATACAAAAGAGTAAGTTAGGCTCCAGCTTCACACCATATGCAAATATTAGCTCAGAATGGATCAAAGACTTTTAAAGTAATAATTAATGGGCTGGAGAGATGGCTGAGCTCTTAAGGCTTTTGCCTTCAAAGCCAAAGGACCTCTGTTCAATTCCCCAGGACCCATGTAAGCCAGGTGCATGTGCCTGGAGTTCATTTGCAGTGGCTTGAAGCCCCGGTATGCCCATTCTTCCCTCTTTCTGCCTCTTTCTCAAATAAATAAAAATAAAAGTTAAAAAAAAAATAGCCGTGTGTTGTGGTGCACGCCTTTAATCCCAGCACTTGGGAGGCAAAGGTAGGAGGATTATTGAGTTCAAGGCCACCCTGAGACTACGTAGTGAATTCCAGGTCAGCCTGGATTAGAGTGAAACCTTGCCTTGAAAAACGAGGGGGAAAAGAAAGAAAGAAGGGAAAGATAGCCTAGAAACTGGGAGAAAATATTTGTAAGCCACTTATCAAATAAAGGTTATTTATTTATTTAGAGACAGAATCTCACTCTAGCCCAGGCCAAAATTCACCTTATAGCCATTGGTTGCCTTGAACTTCTGGTGGTCCTCCTACCTCAGCCTCCCATGTGCTGGGATTTAAGGCATAAACCACCACGCTCAGCTTAATTAAAGCATTTTTTTTTGAAAGTTCAGTTTTTCATTGTATCTAGTCATTTCTCCATGAAAATATACAAATGTCCAGTATTCATATTAATTAGAGAGATGGGGTCACAAATGAGATCTCCTTCACACAGACCAGAGTGACTATACTCAAGGAGACAGTATTGGTAATGAGTGTTAGTAAGGAAATAGAGAAATTAGCCTTCATACATGGTTAATGGGAATGTAAAATGATAGAGCTGCTAAACTGGGTATGGTGGTACACCCCTGCAGTCCTAACAAGGTAGGAAATTCAGAAGCAAATTCAAGGCCAACCTGGAAACACATGAGACCCTATCTCAAATAAAATGTCTAATTATTGAAGACACTGATATTTTCACACAAAATGTGAAATATAGCTGGGTGTGGTGGCTCATGCCTTGAATCCCAGCATTTGAGAGGCTGAGGTAGGAGGACAGCCTTAAGATTTGAGGCCAACCTGAGCTACAGAGTGAGTTCCAGGTCTGCCTGTGGTAAAGTGAGCCCCTTTAAAAAAAAAAAAAAGTGGGGGGAGCTGGAGAGATGGTTCAGTGATTAACATATATCTGGAGTTAGTTTGCAGTGGCAGAAGGCTCTGGTGTTCCTAGACACACACTCTTCCTCTTTCTCTAATAAATAAAGAAAACACTTTTTTAAGAAAAGACGACGCTGTTGAGAAGCAAGGAGAGTCACCATTCTGTCTTTGTTGTCCGTGTTAGAGGAAGATATTCTGCCTTTTCCAGTCATAGTAGATGGCTTGCTCTAGATTTTTATCGATGGTGTTGTCACCAACATCTTTTATGACCAAGACTGCCCAGAACCAGCATTAGCCACATATGTTCTTAATCTGGACCAAGAATGATTTCGTGCTGTGGCACCAATAGACTACTTTTATTTATCTATTTGAGAGAGTGAGAGAGAATGGGCACATCAGGACCTCCAGGCACCGCAAACGAACTCCAGACACATGCACCGCTTTGTGCTTCTGGCTTATGTGGGTCCTCTGACCCAGGTCCTTTGGCTTTGCAGGCAAATGCCTTAACTTCTAAGCCATCTCTCCAGCCCCAATGTACTACTTTGAAAATACTTACTTATTTATGTGTGTGTGTGTGAGAGAGAGAGAAAGAACGGGTGTGGCAGGGCCTCCAACCAATGCAAACTCCAGGTGGATGCACCACCTTGTGCATCTGGTTTTACATAGGTATTGAGGAGTTGAACCTGGGTCCTTTGGCTTTGCCAACAAGCAACTTAAACTCTAAGCTATCTCTCCAGCCCACCAGTGTGCTATTGAGGGTAGGCTGTAGGGATCCTCATTTTTGTTATCCCTGAAAGAAGAGACGTTTTCAGTGTTGAAGAACTGGGTGAAAGAGCTTCGCCACTCAGTATTGTAGCTGTCCATCACTGGAAATAATTGTCAACTTTTTCATGTCAGACAAGTCATGGAGAAGGATGCTAAGGACTGTGCTGACTCCATTCATGTGCTTTTTGTAGAGACCAGTGGGAAAAATGTAAGAAAAACGAATGAACTATTTATGGAAATCAAAGAATTCCATTCACTGACACTAGCCCACCATCTGTCATCATGGGCTCCAAACCCCAAAGATGGTGAAGCAGCTGCCACACAGCCTGGGCCTGTTGCAGACAGCGGGTGAAGCGGATGGTCGGGGCCGGGCACCAGTGTCGGGGCCTGCCAGCATTGGCTGCCTGGTGTTCTTGAGTTTTTTCATGCAAAAAGGACTCCCAGAAGCTGGCCTGAGGATGGTGTCGTGGTATTTCCAGTCTGACAGATCATATGTGGTTCTGAACCAGTGGTGTACAAAGGAGCCACAATACTGGCTGATGGCCTTGCTGAAGGCACGTTTGATTGGATGGATGGCAGGCTTAACTTGCTCATCAGGATGAAGGGAAATTGAGCACTTTTCATGGTTCCTGAAGGGTAAAAGACTGGAGATTATCCTGTCCTTGGTTCCCAGTTACACAGGTAGAGTTGTCATTTAAGATGTGGCTGGAGATTGAAGTGAGAGACAGCAAGTAGTGCTTAGCTAACTTGGGTTATTTATAGGACTGGTGAAAACACTCTTCTCTTTACCACCTCTAAAGCACTTTCATCAAGGACATTAGTCTAGGATGCACACAGGAAGTTACAACAGTAGCAGCGGCTGCCTGCTTCATCTGGGGTTTGCATCTAACCCTTTGTGTGTCACCATACATGACTGGAACCTTTGTAACTAAGCTCTCCTGATCCAGGTGCTGTGGTAGAGCACCTGCGTAGGGCTGTGAATTACATGTGTCCTAAACTGACTAGCAATGGCTCAAAAAGGAAGAAGAGAAAAGAAAGTCATGGAAACACTGTCTATTTTATTTGATGCAGGTAATTTGGTAGGAAAAACAAGTGCCTGTTGCTTAGCATATATAAATTTGTGGTCATTATTTGTGAGACCATTTCTTATAGAGCTTAAGTTATATAAATACATTAATAAATTCAAATTCCATTCCAAAAACATGGAAAACTAAAATTACAGAGTCTTAACTTGGCCTTTCTATACTTACATACCCAAGAGAATTGAAAACAGAAGTTCAACAAGTTGTGCACGTGTGTGCATGGTGGCATTCTTAATAGCTGAACAGTAGAGACAAACCAAATGTCAATCAACTGAAGGCTGGATAAACAAAATACATACAAAATGCCTATACAATCATTTGTCAATAAAAATTATTGATACAGGGCTGGAGAGATGGCTTAGCGCTTAAGGCACATGCCTGGAAAGCCTAAGGACCCAGGTTCGATTTTCCAGGTCCCACATAAGCCAAATGCACAAGGTGGCACATGCATCTGGAGTTTGTTTGCAGTGGCTAGAGACCCTGGCATGCCCATTCTCATTTCCCCCCCCCATCACAAATAAAAGTAAATGTTAAAAAATTATGCAGTAAACCTTGGAATTTTACTGAATTAGAGAAATTAGTCACAAAAGATGACATAATATTTGATTCCATTTATTTGAAACTGTCCAGAACAGGCAAATAAATAGATACAAAAAGTAGATCAAAAAGCCGGGCGTGGTGGCGCACGCCTTTAATTCCAGCACTCGGGAGGCAGAGGTAGGAGGATCGCCATGAGTTCGAGGCCACCCTGAGACTATAGAGTTAATTCCAGGTCAGCCTGGTCCAGAGTGAGACCCTACCTCAAAACACCAAAAAAAAAAAAAAAAAAAAGTAGATCAGTACCTGCCTATGGTTGGGAGGAGAGTGAATGGGGAAGACTATTGTTGGGTTCAGGGTTCTTTCTCAAATAATGGAAGATGCTCAAAAGTTTAATGAAGGGCTGGAGAGATGGCTTAGTGGTTAAAGTGTTTACCTGCGAAGCCTAAGGACCCATGTTCCATCTCTTTCCCTATCCCACCTAAGCCAAACACAAATGTGAGGCCAGTGCAAGGGTCACACATGCCCACTAGATGGCGCAAGCGTCTGAAGTTTGATGCAGTGGCTGGGGTGCCAACTCCCCCCCCCCCCACTTCTCTAAAAGGAAAAAAACGGATGAATGTTGTCTTGGCTGTGCAATTCTGTGTGTACTAAAAGTCATTGACTTAAATGCCGTAACATAGATGAATGGTGGATAGTTGTATCAACAACTTTGCATGGGTAGTGTTTGTGCTTTACATGCTAGGCAGGCATTCTACCACTGAGCTGTATTAATAATCCATATTTGTTTATCCAGTAATATGGTTGGAGGCCAGACGTGGCAGCATACTTCTTTACTCCCAGAACTAAAGAGGCTGAAACAGGAAGATTTCGAGTCTAAGGCCAATCTGAATGTGTCTAAATAAGTAAATGTAAAAACAGAGACAAACGGGGGGGGGGGGGGGGGCTGGGGTAAAAAGAGTGATGGTTAGAAGCTTTTGGTTTCCAGGTTGAATTACTAACAACGTCTGACAGTAGCTGCGTTTCTCGTTTGCATTAAATGTTCATATAAAAGCAGGCTGCCTGAAGTTTCATTGCTTTTGCAGGAAATGTTAACCTTTATTTAAATTTTTTTTCTTTATTTATTTGCAAGCAGAGAGAGAACAGATACAGACAGAGAGAATGGGTATGCCAGGGCCTCCAGCCACTGTAAACTAACTCCACATGCATGTGACACTTTATGCATTTGGCTTTACGTGGGTACTGGGAAATCAAACCTAGGTTGTTAGGCTTTGCAGATAGGCACCTTAACTGCTGAGCCATTTCTCCAGCCTGGAAATAATAACTTTTAGCACTAGTAATTTACTATTATCTTAAGAGTACCTCTCTGTCCACTGTAACTGAAAATTTCAAACCATGTATTTTGCTTGTGTGTTGAATCTAAACTTAAGGTTTATACTCTGACTATAAATACTGTTTTAGAGCTGGAGAGATGGCTTAGTGGTTAAGGAATTTGCTTGTGAAGCCAAAGGACCCAGGTTCAGTTCCCCAGGACCCATGTAAGCCAGATGCACAAGGGGGCACATGTGTAAGTACTATTCCACTGTGGTCTTGCATTGCTAGGTGGGCTTCGCCAAGATAATTATAATGAGGCAGTAGCTTCATCAAGCATTCATACTGTTGTTACCTCCCATTATAACACAAGAAAGACTCAAGAATAGCCAGATTTTCTAACTCTTCCTGTTGCAATGAGTTTTAAATTTAAATTTTATAAAATACATACATATATATACACACACACACACAGAGAGATATTTATTTATTTATTTAAGAGAGAGAATGGATATACCAGGACCTCCAGCCACTGCATGTGAACGCCAGGTGCATGTGCCACCTTGTGCAATTGGCTTACTTGGGTCCTGAGGAACCGAACCTGGATCCTTTGGCTTTACAGGCAAGCGTCTTGACCTCTAAACCATCTCTCCAGCCCTTAAATTAAAATTCAATAAAAAGTACATTATCATAAGTATTTTTACATACTTTTTTTGAGGCAAGCCCAACAGACTGGCCTTTTTATTACTATTATTACTACTATTTTAATGTGTGTGAGAGAGATTTGGCTCACCAAGGCCTCCAGCCACTGCACTTGAACTCCAGATGCATGCATCACCTTATGCACATGTGCAACCTTGTGTGCTTGCATCACTTTTGTGCATCGGGCTCACGCGGGACCTGTCGAGTTGAACATGTGTCCTTAGGCTTCACCGGCAAGCACCTTAACCACTAAGCCATCTCTCCAGCACTGTATATACTTGAGAAGGTTGTAGACATCTTAAATAATGCTCATCATTTCACCATACAGTATCTTTGGTGACCAGTTTTTATCTGAGGCATTATTTTTGGTTTCTTCTGCTACTGATTTTGTGTTGTTGCTACTCTTTTTTTTTTGGGGGGGCTGGGCATGGTGGTTCATGTCATTTATTTATTTATTCATTCATTCATTTATTCATTCATTTATTTATTTGACAGTGAAAGAAGGGGCAGAGAGAGAGAGAGAATGAGCATGCCAGGGCCTCCAGCCACTGCAAATGACCTCCAGATACATGAGCTCCCTTGTGCATCTGGCTAACATGGGTCCTGGGGAATCGAACCTGGGTCCTTTGGCTTTGCAGGCAAATGCCTTAACCGCTAAGCCATCCATCCAGCCTATATTGTTGCTACTCTTAAAATCCACACAGAAATGTTTCCTTGGTTTTTTTTGTTTTGTTTTGTTTTTGGGTTTTTTTTTTAACGTTATTTAAAGCCAGACTTTGTGGCACTCGCCTTTAATCCCAGCACTCTGAGGCTGAGGTAGGAGAATTGCCTGCCATGTGAGCTCAAGGACAGTTTGGGACTACACAGTGTGTTCCAGGTCAGCCTGAGCTAGAGTGAGTGAGACTCTACCTCAAAAAACCAAAACCAAACAAAAAAAGTTACTTTAAGTAATAAGTCTTCCTCTTGAAACCCAGATTTATATCCAACATAAAAACAAGGACAGGGTTGGGTAGATTGCTGAGTGGTCAAAGCACATGCTAGTGAAGCCTAACAACCCGGGCTCAGTTCCCCAGGACCCACATAAAGCCAGATGTACAAAGTGGTGCATGTGTCTGGAGTTCTTTGGCAGTGGCTGGAGGCCCTGACATGCCCATTGTCGTTCATATTTTACTCTATCTCTCACTCTCCTTGCAAATAGAGTTTTTAAATAAAAACAAGGACAATGTAAATATTTTCCACAGCCATCATGTCATTCACTTGAAATTATAATGATTTCACATAATCTTGGCCCTATAACTATTTCATCAGGTGCATTGATGACTGCCTCTAGGTTTATCTCTGTGGTAACAAACATGAGTGCTTAATAGGATTCATATACCACTAGTATCCCAGGAAGACAAGTTAACAAGTTCTTCTCAACATACCTTACCCATATTCTTGTCAACCTTATTGCATGGGTGTTGGTATACTCTTACCTCCAAGTCTTGTGATTCAGTTGGTATGTGCTGAAAAGTGAGCTCATGCTGGGTTGTGCTTGCTTGATTATACTCAATATAGCCATCTCTTATTACTTATTTTTAATTAGTTGTCCATCTATGGATTAAGGACAGCTATTTACCTTACCTAATCAAATACAAAATTTCTAAAAGCTTCAAAGAATAGGTATGAATAGTAATTTTACAACATTTTATGAACCTGTACAGTATGTCATGACAAGAGATGTCTAAGGAATCTGCTTGTCCCTGTAACACACCATCTTTGAGATGAGAGTGCTGCGTTTATAGTGCAGTTTTGGGTGAAGTTGTATATTGCCCAAGTCGGAAATAAAACCCCATGTAGAGCTTGTGTCCTCATCAGACATGGTTTTACCAGAGCTCAGTATTTGCCACAGGCATGTGAGTGAAGTGTCACTTGTTAGTGGTCTCTACCCTTGTAGATGTGGCACATTGTGTATTATGTGCTGTTCACAGATTTTCACCATTTTGCATGGAAAACTTGGCAAAAATGAAAGTGTTCTTCATAAAGAGGCATTGGTTCTTCTAAACTGGTCATTTTTTGCTTTTAAAAAAAAAAGAAGTAAGGGGATAATTTGTACTTGTATGGTCCAAGCTATTCTGTAACAGTCTTTGCTCCTTTTTTAATGGTTATTTGGTCTACATTAAGATGATAGTCACTGAGTAGCTGCTGTAGTCCTTATGACAGCTAGTGCTTCTCATAGGTCCTAGTATTTCTTTCTCAGCTCTTGTCCTGTTGCTTCAGGGGTTTATCGTTAAGACAGATTGCATCACATTTACACTATGAACCCTGGGGTACATAGTGAGATCCTGTCTCCAAAAAAAAAAACTTAAGGAAGGAGAATTTTTTATGAAAGTTGCAAGTCCTGTGTCTTGAGACTCACTCACCTTGGTTTCATTTTTGCCCTTTAGGATACAGACGAGTTTATTTTGCCAACTGGAGCTAATAAAACCCGAGGCAGATTTGAACTAGCCTTCTTTACCATTGGCGGCTGTTGCATGACAGGTGAGTTTAGAAATTTTTTTCTTTATTTGTCCTTAGTTCAAGTAGTTTATAGTGATTAAATGAAAAGCAACTACAACATTGAAATCAGGTGTGTGTTTGTGTTTTGGATTTTTTTTTTTTTTTTTTTAATTTCACTTGGAGGTTGGCTGCTGAAAACGAACACCAAATGCTTGCCCCACTTTGTTTCTGGCTTATGTGAGTGGCTTGGTAATTGAACCTAGGCCAGCCAACTTTACAAGCAAGCACCTTTAACTACTGAGCCATCTTCCCAGCCTCTCAAATGTGTTGTCTTTTGGCTTTTTTTTTTTTTTCTCCAGGGTAGGTTCTCACTATGGCTCAGGCTGACCTGGAATTCACTATGGAGTCTCAGGATGGCCTCGAACTCATGGTGATCCTACTACCTCTACCTCCCGAATGCTGGGATTAAAGGCGTGCGACACCACACCTGGCAGGTCTTTTTTTTTTTTAATTTAATTTTATTTTTTTTTAAGAAACCAGGCTTGATTGTCTTTTTCTATTAGGTGAAAAGGAGCCACAAATAGTGTGTGTGCGTGCATGCTTTATAAACACAAAGCTATACTATCTGGATAAATTGTTATGATTTACTAGGGGCCGCATTTGGGGCACTGAATGGTCTTCGGCTAGGATTGAAGGAAACCCAGAACATGGCCTGGTCCAAACCAAGAAATGTACAGTAAGTCCTATAAAACTGTCTCGTGTAGTGATGCTTGAATAATAACCTCTGCTTTGTTATTTCGTGGTTACCACCTTAGAGAACAGATATTTAGAAAATTGATCTGCTTTCCTCCACCCCACTTTGGTTTGTTTGCTTGTGTGTGCCCTTTGGTGCGCCATACTCTCAACTGCAGCAGGAAGTCGCTCATCTGATGTGGCCAGAGTGCCACATAGGGTGTCCTGTTCAGTTGCTTTTGTACGTGTTTTGCACCAGAGTCTCCTTTTACTAATTCCAGAGTTTGTAGGGATCCAAAGATTCTCAGGTTTCTGCTCCCCTGTGGGATTAAGGCTATAGGCACACGTGGCCTCATCTATCTATTTTACATAGGATCTCAACCCCTCAGGCCATCATGCTTGTGTAAGAAACACCCTTAACTAATGAGCCATCTCTCCAAGCCCTCCCTGTTTTTATTTAATTTTTGTTGCTTTTGTCTACCCCAAAATGAAAGAAATAAGGAATCAGATTATTGTGTCTAAGCTTTGAAAAGTGTTTTGAATCAGTATTCCTCAGTCAGGTGATACTGCTCTATTCTAACTTCTTCCATCCAGATACTAACCAGGCCCAGCCCTGCGTAGCTCTGAGATCAGATAAGATTGGGCATGTTTGGGGTGGTATGGCTGTAGACTAACTTAACTTCTTGGCTTTTGTGTGTTCCATTCTCCAGACTTGTAAAATACGCTTTAAAGTGTTAAGGTGCTAGTAAGGGAACGGCAGCGTCAGTGTGCTTAGTAATGGAATGCTGTCTAGATTGTCTCTGGGCTTCTTGCTGCCTTCACTCTCCAGTTCCAAAGCAGAGTCTGTTTAAAAAGTTTGAAGTTTGCAAAGCAAAGCATACAATTAAAGCGATCAGAAAGTTTATATAATGTCTTCACCTTGCTTAAAGAATACACATGATCATTCTGTATTGATATTGCCAAAATAATAAGTTACTTTTATACATTTTATACATACTCTATAAGGTGGAACTGTATCCTATCAATTCTTGGCTGCCTCCTAGTTTTGTTCCAGTGCAGTTTAAACTCAGTCTTCCCTTCCGCCAGAAGATGGCAGCAGATGTGCTAGAATTAGACAGTTTATCAACTTTCTTTTCTTGCCTCTGCTTGCACTATTGTATTACCAACATAGATCCTTCAGTATTTTTATGTCTGTATGCCCCTTGGGCCAGTAATTTCTTTTTACTTTCTATATTAGGACATCTAGCTATATTCAGTAGATGACAAAATAACTGAATGAATGGATGCACAAGAATCTTAGCTTAAGTAGCCATAGCCAGTAACATCTCAACTCTTTTCTTGTATTATTTTGAAACAAATCCTCAATATGATACTAAATATGAATTTGAAAGTAGAAAATCTCTTAAATACCATTCTTTGTTTCTTAAAATAATAGCAGCATAATCATTTCTGATTTTTGCAGAATGGGATGCAGTGTTTAATAGGGGAAAGAAGGGAGGATTTAGAGCCAAGAAGATAGGTCTGGCTTCACAAAACTAGTTTCATTACTTACTGCTTTCTGATCTTGAGTCAACTTTCTCCACCTTCTGCCTTAAACAACTCTTGAGAAATATGCATCTCTTTGTAGACAAAAATATATTTCTCTATGTAAATATTTCTACTATCTAAACATTTAAAACACAGATAGGGCTGGAGAGATGGCTTAGTGGTTAAGGTGTTTGCCTGCAAAGCCAAAGGACACAGGTTTGATTCCCCAGGACCCATGATAGCCAGATGCATAAGGGGCACATGTGTCTGGAGTTCTTTTGCAGTGGCTGAAGGCCCTGACGTGCCCACATTCATTCATTCCCCCCCACCCCCCGTCAAATAAATAAATTTTTAAATTTTTTTTAAAAACACGAGACGGGTGTAGTGGCACATGCCTTTAATCCCAGCACTTGGGGTTAAGAGGTAGGAGGATCGCCGTGTGTTCGAGGCCACCCTGAGAATACATAGTGAGTGCCAGGTCAGCCTGGACTAGAGTGAGACCCTACCTCAAAAAAAACCAAAAAAAAAAAAACAAAACAAAACCCACAGATATTTTTTTTTTTGTTGCTGTAGAACCTTGAGTTCTACTATTTGTAATTATACTTGTCATTCCTAGCAGTAGTCAGCTGTCCAGACAGTCTTTTCTGTGATGGCTTTACACTGAGAGCAATGCCTTGTCTTTACCCAGTTGCCTGCATCACTGTTCTGGTGGCCAGTGGCACTGGTGCAAGGCAGAACGGTGCTGCTTTGAGAGCATGCTGTGCATGTGCATTGGAAGCTTAGTGCTGCTGTGGGAGCAGACAGTGTCTTCTCGTGTGTTGCAGCAAGACGGCTGTCCCATCTCAGCTCTGCTTTGTTTTCTTTCTTCTTGATATTCTTTAATGTGATGCTGTTTAATATTCTAGGCACATAATCCCCTCCCTAATAGAAAATCAAGCAGAGATCAGTTTATAAAATACAATCCAGTCTATTATTCAAAGCCTTTGTATATTTAATATGTATTTAGTAATTTGTATATAGAACAATAGAATGTTCCTCAATCATTGTCCAGAGTGTTGAAAATTTTATCTTAACCCTCACTTTTACAGATTAAAATCCATGTTTATTGAAATTTGAGGAGATAGTATGATATATCTTAAAGCTAAAAAAGCACCTAGGCTTGGGTCTAGGCTCTTCAACTACTATTATGGTTTTTAAACTTATTTAAGAAATAATGATCCTAAGTTTAAATTCTTCTTTTCTTCCCTGGTAGGATTTTGAATATGGTGACTAGGCAAGGAGCCCTTTGGGCTAATACTCTAGGTTCTCTGGGTAAGTAGTAAACTTATTTGGTGGGTGTTTTGTTGGTGGTGTTAATGCAGTCCAGGCTGACCTCAAACTCACTGTGTAATTGATGATGACCTTGAACTGCTCATCCTCTTGCCTCTACCCCCTGAGTGCTGAGATTACAAACTTGAATCACCTTACTCAGTGTAGTGCTGTAGTTGGAGCCAGGAATTTATGCATACATCCCCAACTGATACTAAGCCACTAATGCAAAGAAAGAATGTACGGGGATAGTGGATAATTTGCTCAACCAAGATTCTGGTTCTAGGATGTGGAACAGTTACTTTTAAATCTACTGTGGTGAATAGTGTAAATACTACACCAGACATTGCCTTTTCTTATCCTAGCAAGAGACCAAATAGTCATGTTTTAACTAAATGAAGTCCAGGTAACTTTAGCGTAAGGCAAAGGGCCACATATGTTGAGAAACGGTCAAAGTCCTGTAGTAAGACGTGACAGATTAGTCCAGACCTTTTGCTTTGTCTGTTCAGCAGTCATTCAACCTGTGTAGATTTCTAGATCCTAATGGCAGGGTTGCATGAAGTCTTTGTAGATAGCTCAGGCATTCACAGTTCTAAACAAGGGGTTATTGAGTAGTGCTTGGCTAGAACCCAATTCTTTCATCATGTACTATTTATGAACGGTCAGTTCTTTTGATGACTAATAATCAAGAATAGATGTCTTTGTAGCACGTGTACCTTAACGTGAGGGTTCCATAATTTGTGGGCTGAATTAAACTTTCAATAATTTATGTTTGTTTGGTTTTTTTTTTTTTTTGCTTTTCTCTGATTAAGTAAAGGAAAATGTGGACATCTCATTGAAAATAGAAAGGGCCTCTGTTTTCTTAGCCTTATCATAGAATTTGTAAATGTTACATTTTCACGTCATAAAGCTAGGTTCACAAAAACAGAAATATGAGCTTTTATAGAAGTATGAAAATAACAAGTGTGAGAGTCATTTGTAGTTAGGATTTAAAATCAGTGCTGTACTGGTGCATGTGTATGCCTGCTTTATGCATCATCTGCCAATACAACTCCTTCTAATTTGTTTTATGTGACCATGCATATATGCTTTTTTATTTATGCTTTAATTTTGGGGGGGTTTCAAGGTAGGGGTCTCATTATAGCCCAGGCTGACCTAGAATTCACTAGGTAGCCTCAGACTCTCAGTGATCCCTCTTCTACCTCTGCCTTCCTAGTGCTAGAATTAAAGGCATGCGCTACCATGCCTAGCTATGCTTCCCAGTCCCTCCTCCACACCCGTTCCCCAGGTAGGGTTTTCGCTCTAGGTCAGGCTGACCTGGAATTCACTATGGAGTCTCAGGGTGGCCTTGAACTCATGGCAGTCCTCCTACCTTTGTTTCCCAAGTGCTGGGATTAAAGGCATGTGCCACCACACCCTGCTTTTTTCTTTTCTTCCTTTCTTTTTTTTTTTTTTTTTTAAGTTTTTCTTGTGCTTATTTGAGAGAGAGAAATAGGCAGATAGAGAATGGGTCCACCAAGGCCTCTAGCCACAGCATACAACCCCCAGACGCATGTGCCACCTTGTGCATCTGGCTTTCATGGGTACTGGGTAATCGTACCTGGGTCCTTAGGCTTCCCAGACAAGTGCTTTAACTGCTGAATCATCTCTCAGCCCATATATGCTTTTCGTGAAACAGAGTATCAAGTAGCCCAGGCTAGCCTGGAACTTGACATTATATTGTCAGGAATGACCTTGAAATCCTGATCCTCCTACCCTTATCTCCCAAGAGCTGAAACTACAGGCTTGTACCATAAGTGACTCTTTTTTTAAAAAAAGAGTTTTTATTGATTGATTGATTTTGAAAAAGAGAAAGAGGTATATGGAGAGAGAATGGGCACGCCAGGGCCTCTAGCCAGTGTACATGAACTCCAGACACGTGTGCTACCTTGTGCCATCTGGCTTTGCTGGGTACTGGGGAATTAAACCTGGTTCTTTAGGCTTCACCTGTAAGCACCTTAGCTGATAAGCCATCTCTCCAGCCCACAAGTAGCTCTTAGACTTTTGTTACTTTTTTGTTGTTTTTGGTGGTGTTAGTTTTTTGTTTGTTTTTGAGACTGGTCAAGGCTTGCCTGGAACCCACTATCTATGTAGCCCAGACTGGCCTTGAATTTGTAGTGATCCTCCTAACCTCTGCTTTCTTAGTGCTGGGATTATAAGCATGAGCCACCATGCCTAGTTTTGTTTTTAATTTTATTTATTTATGTATGTATTTGTGTTTTTCGAGGTAGGGTCTTGCTCTATCCTAGGCTGACCTGGAACTCATGGCAGTCCTCCTACCTCTGTCTCCCCAGTGCTGGGACTAAAGGCGTGCACCACCTCGCCCTGCTTTATTTTTTTTTTTATTATTATTATTTTTTTTTTTTTTTTGGTTTTTCAAGGTAGGGTCTCACTCTGGCTCAGGCTGACCTGGAATTCACTATGTAGTCTCAGGGTGGCCTCGAACTCATGGCGATCCTCCTACCTCTGCCTCCCGAGTGCTGGGATTAAAGGCGTGCGCCACCACGCCCGGCTATTTTTATTTTTTAAGTAATATTTCTGTATGGATCACTGTTCCAAGCTAGGTGTGGTGGCACACATCTTTAACCCCAGTACTCAGGAGGTTGAGGTAGGAGGATCACCATGAGTTGGAGGCCAGCCTGGGGCTACAGAGTGAGTTCCAGGTCAGCCTGTGCTAGAGTGAAACCTACCTCAGGACCAAAAAAAAAAAGGCAGTATTCCATTGATCAATCTGTGGTATCTTTGGAGAAGTTTACCTAAGTATGATCGCCATACGGATTTTTCTTCATCTTTGCTCACTTGTATTTCCCTTTAGCTTTACTGTACAGTGCATTTGGTGTTATCACTGAGAAAACACGAGGGGCAGAAGATGACCTCAACACTGTAGCAGCTGGAACCATGACGGGCATGCTATATAAATGTACAGGTGAGGTGCTACTGACTGGAGAGAGAACTGAAGGAGGATGTAGTATTCAGTGAGATTTCATAGAGATATGTGTATTTCAGTATAACCTAATGGTTGTTTGGGGTCTTACTCTTTCTGACACCGGGTTCACTGTGGACTTGGCTGTGATCACCATCCTTCTGCACACTGGGAATGCAGGCATGTGCCACTGTGCCTAACTATTTGGCCCTCACCCTAGTTCCTGACAATCTTGTACTTTCCGTTTTTGATTTTGGCTACCCCCAGTACCTTATGTAAGTGGAATTATGTAGTCTTTGTCCTTTTGTAACTGGCTTGTTTAGCTTAGCTTTGTATCTTCTAGGCCCATCTGTGTTGTTGTAGCATGCTGAATTCAGAATGTACTTCCTTCTTAGAGGGGACATAATATGCCATTGTGCTTACACCATCATTTCTATATCTGTTCCTCTGAAATCTTGCGTGAAGTGCATGTGTGATTCAGTGGTGGAATTCTCAAATGTTATGTGGGTGTGTAAGATGTTTCTATAGACTTTCATAGGAAAACTGCTGAGTTCATTAAGAACTGTATAAGAGGCCTTTGTGTATGCTTGATGGTTTCATATGCTAGTTTTTATTTATTTATTTCTTTATTCATTTATTTATGTGAGGTAGGGTTTTATTGTAGCCCAGGCTGACCTCAAAATCACTATGTAGTCTCAGGCTGGCCTCGAACTCATGGTGATCCTCCTATCTCTCCCTTCCAAGTACTATGATTAAAGGCATGTGCCATCATACCAAACTCATATACTAATTTTTTTTTAATATGTAGAATTTTCTAAAGGTTTTTATTTTAATTTTATTTATTTGAGAGTGAATGAATGGGTGTGCCAGGGCCTCTAGCCAATGCAAACGAACTCCAGGTGCTTGCACCACCTTGTACATCTGGCTTTGCCTGTGTACTGAGGAATCAAACCTGGATCCTTTGGCTTCACAGGCAAGTGCCTTCCCTGCTGAGCCTCTCTGCACCCTGCATACTAATATTGTAGATCAGATACTGTTTAACACAAAGCCTGTGACAAAAGGGCTTATAGAACAAGGAAGTGTCTGCTAAGCCTGAAGGGAGTAAAAGTCCTTATTTCATAGACACACTGGAATTCAGGCAAGTTAACTTATCTGCACCTGCCACCCCTCTGTACTAGCATAGTACTAAGTGAGTCCTAGTTCTCACTCCAAAGTCCACTGTCCTTTCCACCATAGTAACTGGTTTCCAAGATGAAGAAAAATGAAATTATGTATGGTCCTCAGCTCATGTGACAGGTGGTAAGCCTCACAGCTGATGGAATGGGGGATGAGAGAGTGGTACAAATCAATGAGTGGATTGAGCTAGGCTTGTAGCTTGGTTGCTAGAACGTTTGTCAAGCATGCTTTGAAGCCCTGGATTCATATCCCCAACACCACATAAAACTGGACATGGATGTTTTATCGATATGGGGGTCAGACTGTGCTACATGAGACCATATTTCAGAATAACAACAATAAAAAGATGGTGGAAGTTTGGTTTGTTACTCTTGTGATATTGTGGGATTTATGCATGTATGTAGCTTTTGCAACACTGAGCCAAATGCCTGACAACTTGAAAGAGGAGGATAGGCTGGGACTGAGTGTTTCAGAAGGTTTGATTCAACATGGTGAGGAAGACATGAAACAAAGCAGCTCATATTTCAGCATACCAAGAAGCAAAGAGGAATAGTGGTGCTCTGTGGACCTTCTTATTAGCCCTTTTGTTCTGTCCAAGCCCCCAGCCTATGGGGTCCATCTTCAGGATGGATCTTCCCCCAGTTAATCCTCCTTGCAAATACCTCCGAGATACCGTCAGTGTGTCTCCCCAGTCAAGGTGTCAGTGAAGATTACCACAGCGTGACTGGAGTAGCTCAGGAGCTCGCTGTTCTCGCCTCATCGCTGCTGCCTCAGCTATCTTTTACTCAGTCTCTACAGGGCAAGACTGGACGTGCTAAAGTATGTCAGTTGGTTTTGATTCCTCTAGTTCTGTCCATGTAAAGCTTTTTTTTTTTTTTTTTCCTCTTTGCCAATGATTCTTTAGTCATCTGGGCAACTTCTCGGTAGATGAGTGTGCTAGATCCTAGCCTCCCTTGTGAAAGTTTTAGAGGGGCATGTTTATAAACCCCGAGGTAACATCTGGTATAGAGTACTCATGAGAAAGGTGAATACTTAATCCTCTGGAAATTACAGTACACTTTCAGGCTTATGACTAAATGGAAATGCTGGCATTTAGAAAGTAAGAATTAGTCAAAAGTCGTTAATTCCTAGTCTTTAAACCAGCATATTATGTTTAATCTTGTGTATATTTGTCTCCTTGCCACTTTGAGGGCTTCATATTAGATGCTTCTTCAAATTGACTTGGTGTGTGTGTGTGTGTGTGTGTGTGTACACCTGTGTAAACAGATGCATATACTGCATTTGCATGTATAAGGAACATTGGGTGCCCTCCCTTCTAGCAGAGTCTCTCACCAAACTTGGAGCTGCTGTCTTGTTTTTGTCCCTCCCCACCCCCAATTCCAAGGCTCTGAGCTCTAAGAATTGTTCTGCCTATACCACCTCTGGCCAGGGACCAAACTCAGGTCCTCATGCTTTTGCACCTATTTCCCCAGCCCTTTCTCCATGCCTTTTAATTTTCACTTCAGGACCTTTGTCTTTGGTTTTGGTTTTTGAAATGGTCTCATTAACCCAGGCTAACCTGGAACTCTCTGTAGCCAGGGTTGGCCTTGAACTCACAGTGATTGTCTTACCTCAGCCTCTTCAGCTCTGGGATTAATGGTCTGTGCCACCAGGCTAGGGCCTTGTTTATGTTTTCTTAGAATACTCCCTCATCTGTCTGTCTGTCTTTAGATATCACCTTCTGGAGGCCTCCCTTTAACACTGAAGTTTTTTGCTGTAGGCTAAGTTGCTGAGAGCCAGGTTACTTTAACAGAACTACATATTGAAAATGTCTGTAACTTCCGATGTGCCCTCAGAAGTACTGCATTCCATTGCTGGCTTGAAGTGTGATCTGTTAATCCTCTTTTTATGCCAGTTGATGAAAAATTGCTTGATTTGTTTGTATTGTTTTCAGTTTTGAGAAATTTTCTAACATTGTAGCCTATGTTAGCCACAAACATGTGACCATCCCCTACCCCACATCTCAGCCTCCCTAGTGAGATTGTAAGCCTCTGTAACCAAAGTTTATCCTTTTTTTTGTTGTTTGTTTTAGAGATAGGGTTTCACTGTAGCTCAGGCTTTCCTGGTATTCACTCTGTATTCTCAGGGTGGCCTTAAAACTCATGGCAATCCTCCTACCTCTGCCTCCTGAGTGCTGGGATTAAAGGCGTGCACCACCACGCCCAGCTACCTCAAAGTATATCTTAATGTCTGACTTTGTCATTCCTTAGTTGCTGAATTGAGCAACTTCTATTATTTAGTTGTCATTTGTACCTTCCCTGGAAGTCCTTTGTCCTACCCTTTCTCCTTTCTTAATGGTGTGCCTTCAGTTGATTTGTTGAAATGTTTTCAGTATTACAGTTATTAGCCTTTCCCCTGTTAAATATGTCACATGTAATCTTACTTGTTGGCTGAGGAGAAGGATGACAAGTTCAAGGCCAGCTTAAGCAATTTATTTATTGCTCAAAAAGTAAAAAGAGAGTCAGGGATATCTCACTGAGAGAATACTTGCCTCATATGGATGAAGCCCTAGGTTCCGTCCTCAGTGCCTCAAAAAAAAAAAAAAATGAGTTGTTTGCTTTAAAAACTAGATTTGTAATCCTTTGCTTGGTGAGGGCGTGTGCCGTGTCCATGAGTGTGAGTGCAGACGTGCACGTGCCAGAGCACATGTGAGGGTCAGGACTGCTGTGGGTCCTTTCTCCTTGTGAAGCAGGCTCCTGCTGTTCAGCACTGCATTTCCCAGCCTAGCTGGCTCATGGGTCTCTGTTACTTTGCTTTCTCTACCTCCTTTCCCACAGCAACTGGCTTGAAGTGGGATCTGAACTCAGGTACTCGTGCGTGCTAGCATGGCCATGTACGCCTCTGCTCCTGCCTTCCTAGCTGCTTCTAGAAAAACGGTCTCGTTAGTGGAAGCTAAAATTAGCAGATAAGGCCTTTGAGAGGAAGGAAATGATCCGTCTGTCTTTTGGCTTCTGGGACTTGTTTCCTGAAAATATGTGATCAGGCCACTCTAAGATTTTTAGATTTCTACTTGATGCAAAACTGTATCTGTTCTTGTAGTCATTACTGAATGGATTCTCATATGCCAAAGAGAATCTAATAGTGACATTTCGAACTCTCTGAAAAACATTTACATAAACATTTGACCTGAATCCCAGCACTGGAGAGGCAGAGGTAGGAGGATTGCTGTGAATTCGAGGCTACCCTGAGACTACATAGTAAATTCCAGGTCAGCCTGGGCAAGAGTATGATCCTACCTTGAAAAAAACAAAACCAAAAAAAAAAAAATTATAAAAGATATGAATTCTTCCCTTTAAAAGTTTTTTTAATGTTTTATTTATTTTTCAGAGAAAAGCAGACAGAATATATGCACACCAGGATGGCTGTACCACTTTGTGCATCTGGCCTCACATGGGTACTAGGGAATTGAACCCAGGCTGTCATGCTTTGCAAGCAAATGCCTTTAACTTCTGGGCCATCTCTCCAGCCCTGTTCTTGGATTTTTGACACAGGGTCTTATGTAGCCCAGACTGATTCTGTCCCAACTTCCCAAGGGCTAGGGCTACAGGTGGGCCACCACCGTGCCCAGCACCGAGACACTCCTCCTACACTTAACTTAGTCTCTCTGGCCAGAAGCTGCCCATTCTGCTATTGTCTTAATAATCTGTGCCATGTAGGAACTCTGTTCTGTTTCTTTTTTTCTTCAGATTTCTAATTTTGTTGTTATTTCCTTTGCAGATTATACATATGTTTGTATGTGTAATTTTCACTATGTAAAATCATAATGTCCTCAAACTCAGCAATCCTACCTCAGCATCCTGAGTGCTGGCATAAAAGGTGTGTACCACCACACCCAGCTGCAGTTTTATAAATATTTTTTTAATATTTTTCAGTTTTTATTTATTTATTTGAAAGAAAGAGACAGATAGAATGTATACACTAGGGCCTCCAGCCACTACAGATGAACTCCAAACATATGTGCCACCTTGTACATCTGGCTTTTCATGGGTCCTGAGGAATGGAAGAGCCCAGCCCTGCAGTTATATTTTTAAAAGGAATATTGGGGTGTTGGAAATAAAAAACTTTTAAGAGAGATTTCTCAGTGGTTAATGCAAAGCCTAATGGCCCAGGTATGATCCCCCAGGACCCAAATAGTGCCAGATGCACAAAGTGGCTCATGCACCTAGAGTTCGTTTGCCACCTGTTGCTTCCATACTTAGGAGGGCTGGAGAGATTGCATAGTGGCTGTGGTGCTTGTTTGCAAGCCTGATGGCCCAGGTTCATGTTCCCAGGACCCAGGTAAAGCTAGATGCACAAGTAGCACATGCATCTGGAGTTCTTTTGCAATGGCAAGAGGCCCCAATGTGCCCATTTATCTTCCTCTCTCTCCCTGCTTGCAAGTACTAACAAATTAATTTTTAAAAAAATTTTAAGTAGGTCCTGGGGAGCTGGTTTAGTGGTTAAGGCATTTACCTTCAGAGTCTAAGGACCCGGATTTGATTCCCCCATACCAGCATAAAGCTGGCTGCACAAGGTGGTACGTGCATCTGGAGTTGTGTGCAGTGGCTGGAGGCCCTAGCATACCTGTTGCCTCTGTGTCTGCCATTTTCTCTGTCTCAAATAAATAAAATATGAAAAACTAATTCAAAATAACTTTCAGGTAAACAGGAATTAACCATCCCCCAAAGGTAAACTTTTTCTTTTCCCATGACTTTTTTTCTTTTATTTACTTATTTGGGGTGTGGGGGAGAAGGCAGCAGATAGAGAGAATGAGAGCACCAGGCCTGCAGCCTCTGCAAATGAACTCCAGATGTATGCGCCACCTTGTGCATCTGGCTTATCAAACATAGGTCCTTTGGCTTTGCAGACAAACCACTAAGCCATCTCTCTAGTCCAGATACACTTTTTCTATTGGTTTCTGCACTGTACTTAAAGAATACCTAAGGTCTTTCCAAATCCCTGAATTTAGAAATTGTAGTCAAACTTACACTTCTGCCCCACAGTTTCTTTGTATGGTCTGTCTTATTGAGTTTTACTTTAAATGAGAATAAATAAAAGACACTGACTTCCCCTTGTTAAGGGATCGCAGTGTGTTGAACCAGGACTGGAAGCCAGTGTTGGGATCCTGGGTCAGCATGTGATTTACCAACTCTGTCCCAGAATGACAGTGGTCACTTTCACAACTGGTAGTCCTTGTCACTTGACCAAGATTTTCTTTTGCCTTACACTATATGCTAAGTCACTATGTTCTTATTTTCGGTTTGAAGAAAATGAGAAGTTCCATAGTTGCCTGCCCTGCATAAGACAATAGGGTATCAGGCTGGAAAGATGGCTTAGCGGTTAAGGCATTTGCCAGCAAAACCAAAGAACCCAGGTTCAATTCCCCAGGACCCATATAAGCCAGATGCACAAGGGGGTGCATATGTTTGTAGTTCATTTGCAGTGGCTGGGGCCCTGGCGTGCCCATTCTCTCTCCCCCTCTCTGTGCCTCTTGTCCCCCAGGTACTGTGGTGTGCACCTTGAACCCTGGCACTTGGAGGTAGAAGTATCACTCTAAGCTTGAGGTCAGCCTGAGGCAGCATAGTGGATTAATTCCTGGTCGCCCTGGCTAGAATGAGACCCTGCCTTAGAAAAGAAATGGGGTACATTAATACTAGGTTCACCTATCAAATTTGGATATTCTTATCACGTTAAGGGTTATGATGCATTTTTGTTTTGTTTTTCAAGGTAGGGTTTTCACTCTAGCCCAGGCTGACCTGGAACTTACTATGTCGCCTCAGGGTGGCTTCCAACTCACGGCCATCCTCTTACCTCTGCCTCCCAAGTGCTGGGATTAGAGGTGTGAGTCACCACGCCCGTTATGATGCATTTTAATGAAACAAGTTAGAACAAGTGCTATTGCTAAAATTAATTTAATGAATGTTATTAATTCTGTGTCCTAGCAGAACTTGGTATTTGGTGTTTCCCCAGGCCATTTTGATAAAACTCTTAAGGCTCTGATTTGAGCATTTGTCCCACTTGAGGTAATGTTTAATATACCCATGTTCATAACATTATTCGCATGGAAAATAGTATAAAAGGAGTATATACATATAATTCAACCTTAAAAAGCAGTGGAATGCAGGATTCCCAGCACCTACATAAAAGTCAGGCATGGAAACGCATGTCTAATTTCAGCGCCAGGGAAGTGGAGACAGGGGATCAAAGATTTGTGCCCTGGTAGGTAGATGGTCTAGCCAAATTAATGAGCTCTAGGTCAGTGCAAGGCCCTGTCTCAAAAAATAAGCCTTAGCCGGGCGTGGTGGTGCACGCCTTTAATCCCAACACTCGGAGGCAGAGGTGGGAGGATCGCCATGAGTTCAAGGCCACCCTGAGAATACATAGTGAATTCCAGGTCAGCCTGGACCAGAGTAAGACCCTACCTCGAAAAAAAATAAAAAATTAAAAAAATAAGACTTAGCAGGCAAATTGCTACTTACGCAGGTATGAGAACCTGAATTCAGTTCCCCATCACCCACGTAAATACCAGGCATGGCAGGATGTGCATGTAATCCTAGAGGAGGGAGGTGGAGTCAGGGCTTCCCAGGACTGGCTGGCTAGCTACTTTAGCTGAAAGGTGCATTTCAGGGTTCATTGTCTCAAAAAATAATGTGGAGGGCTAGAGAGATGGCTCAGCAGTTAAAGGCTTACAAGGCCTAATGGCCTGGGGTCCATTCCCCAGTTCACACATAAAACCAGATGTACTAAGTGGTGCATGTGTCTGGAGTTTGTTTGCAGTATCAAGAGGCCCTGCTGTGCCCATAGTCACTCTGTCAGCCCCTTTCTGTCTCTGTATCTCTCTCTCTCTCATACACATACACACACACACACATAAATAATAAAAAATATATATATTGAAAAATAACATGGAGAGTAATGGAGAATGACACCCATTGTCAGCCTCTGGCCTCCACATACATTCACATATGTAGGCCTCCATGCATATACAAAAAAGGTGTGTGGGGTTGGCTAGAGAAAACACCCAACATCAACTTCACCTGTGCCCACACACATACCAAAATTAAACAATAATCATTGCAACAAAAGTACAGAAATGGCAGTTGCAAGGGATCACTGCTTAATGAATAGACGTTTTTCTAGAGATAGTCATTGTTGAACTAGCACCGTCCAGTGCAAGTACATAACAGTTGTATGACTGAACTGTACACTCAAAACGTCGTTTGGTGTTACAGAGAATGGCCTCAGCATGCACTCTACCACTGAGCTACATACTCCAGCCCATATACCAAAAAAACAAAGGAAAATAGAAATAAAAATGTTGAGAAGGGTCTCATGTATCCCAGGCTGGCCTCAGATTCTTGAGTGTTGCTGAGGAGAGCCTTGAATTTCTCATCCTCTTTCTTCCACCTCCCAAGTGCTAGGAATAGAGGCATGCATGAACATACCCAGTTTTATGTGGTGCTGTGGAACAGGAGATAAAACTGGGGCTTCTGGGCAAGAACTGTGCCATGTGAGCTGCCTCCCCAGTTCCATATACCAGTTTAACAGTCTCTCCCAAAGTCCAAAAATGGTGTTTAGTAGCACTAAAATATGAGTTAAGGCTGCTGCTCCTCTGAAGCCACCAAAGTGACAGCAGCTAAGAATGTGTTTTACCTTTTAAAATAGGTGTCTTTTAGCTGGGCATGGTGGTGCATGCCTTTAATCCCAGCACTTGGGAGGCAGAGGTAGGAGGATCACCATGAGTTTGAGGCCACCCTGAGACTACATAGTGAATTCCAGGTCAGCCTGGGCTAGAGTGAGACCCTACCTCAAAAAAAAAAAAAAAAAAAAAAAAAAGTACCTTTTAGATGATCATAGCATCATTTAAGAGTATTCACGTGCTAGTCAACTGACTTCACTGTCGACCCTTCTTAAGAAGGGCTTAAGTTGGCATTTTAATGGGTTAGCTTTCCCATTAACAGTCTGTTTCTGGGATCTGGAGGGATGGTTCAGCGGTTAACTTTAAAGGCAATTGTTTGCAAAGTCTGCTGGCCTGGGTTCCATTCCCCAGTACCCACATACAGTCAGATGTACAAAGTGGCCCATGCATCTGGGGTTTGTTTGCAATGGTAGAAGGCCCTGGTGCGCCCATATACTCATATTCTCTCTCTCTTTAATAAATATTTGAAAGAAAAAGAATCTGTTTTTCCAGAAATAAGGTACTTAAATAGTCTGAGGCTCACTTTCCCATGATTAGAAAAGGTATTCTTACCCTATATCTCTTTGGAAGAGTTGTGTACTGAACTGAAAGATAGAAGGTTAAACTGAAGCCTATCTTACACTTGTTTTGTGGAGCTTTCCCGTTGGCCTGCATGTTCTGAGCAAGTATATTTGCTGATGTACTTAAAATTATGAGAAAACCTAACATGGGAGACCCTTAAAAGTTTTTTTTTAACTTTTAAATATTTATTTTTATTTATTTGAGAGAATGATGTGCCAGGGCCTCTAGCCATTGCAAACGAACTCCAGACACATGCACTACCTTGTGCAGCTGGCTTACGCGGATTCTGGAGAATTGAACCTGGGTCATTTGGCTTTGCAGGTAAATGCCTTAACCGCTAAGCCATCTCTCCAGTCCTATTTTTATTAATTGTTGGGAAAACATGTAGTTAATGAAGTTGAACATTACAACTTGGCTGATGTTTGCTAACACTGTCAGGATGAGATGTTTTTAATTTACTTGAGAGAGAGCGCGAATGGGCACACCAAGGCCTTGTGCATCTGGCTTATGTGGATTCTGGGAAATCAAACTTGGCTCCTTAGGCTTCACAGGCAAACACTTTAACCACTAAACCATCTCTCCAGTCCATTTCTTTTTTTTTTTTTTTTTTAAAGGATTTACATTTATTTTTGGATCAACACATCCATGTAGACCAATAGAAAGTAAAATAGGATTTCAATTTAACATGCAGAAACCTCTGCAGTGCTGACATTTTGGTAGAATCAATCGCGGAGTGTGCAAATCCTTATAGACCCAGCTTGGTTCTCCTCCAGTGTCTTCTCTTAAGAGTTGTACCTGATTTTGTTACCAGTTTTCATCCGAATCCATTGGGGAATGGGACGGTTTTGCTTTTGTGTCTTGGCAAGGAATCGCTTGATTCTGAAAGTCTTGTGAGAAGACATGGCGAGGTATCAGGCGACGGCACCGAACCATGATGGTGGAGGAAGTGAGAAGAGCTCTCCAGTCCATTTCTAACATTTGAAAAATTAATTAGTTTTGAACTGAGCTTTTGTTTAGTAAGAAAATTGAAAGGTTAGAGTTTGATGTCTGAGAACTAGTGTGAAATTTCTTCCACAAAGGCCAGGTAGAAACCATGCTTTTTAGAACACAAGATCACCTGGAAGAACAAGTGGGCAGACTTTGTGCATGTTGCATGTTAGGCAAGTGCTCAGTTCCCCAGGCCCTGTCAAAGAATTGGAGGTGCAGGGGAGAAGGGAATCTGCATAAAGTTTAATGTCTGGTCATTGGAAATAGTGTTTGCAAAATTACTGTGCTTCAACTACATGACCTCTTTATTCTACTAACACAGAACACCTTGGCTATCCTTCGTTTTGTCTTGATTCAAGTTTAGAGATTACATTTTGGCTACTTTGAGCAAATTTTCTTACCCAAAGTTTACATCTAACACCTGAGCTAGTGTGTGTGTGTAGTCTTACACATCTGGGATTATTTCCATTTTAGGATTTTCATCTGGTTATAGTTCATTTTCGGCCATGTATGTAGCCTTTTCTTGGTAGGCAAGGACACAAGATTGGTCCTTTTAAACTTAGCAGGTTGTTAGCAAGATGAGTGTGTTATTTTCATTCTTAGAACTTTTCAACCACAGTGTAAATACAGCAAGATGAGGGAGGTGATGTGAACATAAAGGAATTGCTTCCCATTTGTGGAGCTTTGTCTTAATGTTTTTGGTCCCTCTCCCACACTCTTGACAGCTGCTTATGATGTCTGCAGTTTCTGTTTGAGTCTGTTTAAGAAAGATAATTATAGCATTTCCCAGTGGCAGCCTAAGAATTTACGTAGGTTAGCTATCAAACGTCTTCAGACTAGCGATACTTGCAGGGAGTAACCCTTTAATCTGTCTGCTGAAGACAGATAGCTGGTAGCACACTCTCTGCAGAAACAGTTCTCAAGTGTTCTAGTGAAGCAGTTACACAGAATTGACTGGCAAGTTCAAGGGCAGCCTCTAATGAAGCAACCATTTCAGTGTAGTCCACCCTGCCTGTCTTAACACACGATTCAGATAAACATTCTGCAGACATGAAGGTTGCTGAAATCTGATCCCTATTTGTGTACATTTCTTGAAGAACCATCCCTGCAGTTTTTTAACCTGGTTTTTCATTACCATGTAAAGGTTGCAAGCTGACATAAATAGTGGAGGTGTTTGGTATTTTAAGGAATTTCTCTGTAGCTGCCTCTAGACCTGGGAATGCTTGTCTTTTTTAAAAAACAGTCAAAAATTGAAGATTTAGACAACTACATATATGTACATGTGTTTTAATCGTGCTCACCATTATTATTAACCTCTTAACTCCCACCTCCTGCTAAACTGCCCCTGAGCATCTGATCCACTTTCCACTTTTGTGTCTTCTTTGCGCTGAGTTTCGTCAGGGCTGTTTGCATGAGTGTGGGTGGGGTTGTTTACTGGAGTATAGGCAACTCACCAGCATGCCTATGAAGGTCATACAGTGTCTCAGGAACTATTTTCAAATGAATCAGTCATATTTATTTCTGAATTTCAGATACAATGTTTATTGTAATCTTTATCCACATTAAAAAATTGTCAGGCTGGAGGGATGGCTTACCAGTTAAGATGTTTGCCTGCGAAGCCAAAGAACCCAGGTTCGATTCCCCAGGACACACATTAGCCAGATGCACAAGGGTGCACACGCGGCTGGAGTCCTGGTGCACCCATTCTCTCTCTCTCCCTCTCTGTCAAGTAAATAATTAAAAAAAAAAAAAAAAAAGGTTGTCCTAAGCCGGATGTGGTAGCGCAAGCCTTTAATCCTAGCACTCCAGAGGCAGTGGTAGGAGGATTGCCATGAGTTCAAAGCCACCCTGAGACTACATAGTAAATTCCAGGTCGGCCTGAGCTAGAGTGAGACCCTACCTGGGGGAGGGGGGGATTCCTTTTGTTGATAAGCTAATTTGTGAAATTGACATGAGTTTAGGAGGGGTGTTGGTGTTTCATCAGCACTAACTCAAGGCTACATTATAGCCATTTTATCACCACTGATTCTTGAGTCCAAACTCTAAATGCTGATAATACTGTTTCCACATAAAATGTTCACCTTGCTACCTTAAATCCATAACTACTATCATGACTAGCAGGAAATGACTAAAGGATCCATCGTGTCTAATCTAGAATTGCTCTAATCCCAGCATTTGGGAGGCTGAAATAGGATGATTGCTATGAATTCAAGGCCAGCATGGGTAGTTTTAAAATGAGACCCTGCCTCAAAAACAAAAAAATGCCAAATAAAGTTGCTAGAGTTGCAAGTTGCCTGAGAGAACTCACACTATTAACTCTGATTTTAGGTACACGTACATTAAGTGACTGGGGGAATTATCTCCTGTACTTAGATCATTTTTTATAGTACTTATAAAATACCATTTGTGCTGGGCATAGTGGCACACACCTTTAATCCCAGCACTCAGGAGGCAGAGGTTGAAGGATTGGTGTGAATTTGAGGGTACCCTAAGACTAGAGAGTGAATTCTAGGTCAGCCTGGGCTAGAGTGAGACCCTACCTTGAAAAACCAAAAAAGAAAAAATACCCTGTTTGAAAGAGACTATTTAAAAATTGGTAGTGCATGGGTCCTTTGTAACAAAGTCCTTCCCTTTTGACACTTAAAAAAATGTTTAATTTATTTGCAAGCAGAACGCGAGAAAGAATGGGTGTACCAGGGCCTTCAGCCACTGCAAACAAACTCCAGATACATTATGTATCTGGCTTATGTGGTTACTAGGGAATCAAACTTGGGTCCTTAAGCTTTGCAGGCAAGCACCTTCACCACTAAGCTCTCTGGCCCTTATGGCGCTTTTGTAACCCCGATACTAGGACACTGCTGTGTAAGGCTATTCTACTTTCTTCTTTTTCAGGAGGCCTTCGTGGAGTCGCACGGGGTGGCCTGGCAGGACTAACACTTACCAGTCTCTATGCACTGTATAACAACTGGGAGCACATGAAAGGCTCCTTGCTCCAACAGTCACTCTGAAGATGTTGCCTCCTCATGAATGGAGACACCAGTAGTCATCCAGATCACTTCAGTCAGTCTGGAGCCGCTTCCTCTCTTGTACCTACAACCCCTTTGAACAATTGGAGTTCTGATTTGCTGTGATGAAGATCATGGGTGGCTGGCCAGGATTGCACTCTTTGCCCTTAGTGAGTTGAAGCCAGGCCCTGTGGGGGCTCACTGAGTAATGTTTTCTCTTCTTTGGGGAGGATCTTGCATCTGTTCTCTCCTGCACCCTAACTGGAACCCACTCACTCCCTGGCTTCAGGGCATTCCTAGTGTCAACACTTTGTTACTGTTGGGTTAATATCTGAAACTGGTACGTTGCCCTGTATTCCAAATAAAGGGTGAAATAGAAACTCATAACTCCAACATATAAAACATGGTGTTTTCATATAAAAATATCTGAAGTGTTTGTCCCCATATTTGTATTGAAATGAAGGGCTACTGGTGGCATAAACCACTTTGGTAAGATTTTTTTTCTTCAGTAGAGCTAACACTAAACCTCAAAGTGTCTCAGGTTAATCATTAGAATAGTATGCTAGAACAGTCTGTCCAACAGATGACCTTCATTCAGCATACTAAGTCCTTTCTGGGAATCATTTGAAGTTTTGTAAGCCTTGGGAAAGTTAAAAAACTAGTTTTCTGCAGGGTACATATGTAAATACTAAACAACCTGTGGATATTTGGTTGGACAAAAGTACAATAGGGATTTTTAGTATACATTTCCTTGAAGGGAATCTGGCAGTAAAGCACCAAACCTTCGCGGCTACTTCTCACTGGCTTTGTTTTAACTTGAGAGAGAGTGGGTATGCCATGCCCTCCAACCACTGCAAACAAACTCCAGACACATGCCACCTTGTGCATCTGACTTCCCTGGGTCCTGGGGGAAATCGAACGCGGTTATTTTGGTTTTGCAACCAAGTGCCCTAACCACTAAGCCTTTTCTCCAGCCCCCCCCAACCCCCGCCCTTTTCTTTTTGTTTTTAAGCCTTTTTAAAGATTTTATTTTACTTATTGAGAGGGAAAGAATAGGTGCACCAGGGCCTCTAACCACTGCAAACAAACTCCAGGTGCATGTGCCACCATGCCTTATGTGGGTACTGTGGAATCAAACCTGGGTCCTTAGGCTTTCTAGGCAAAGGCCTTAACCACTAAGCCATATATCCAGCCCTCGTTTTTTTAAGTAAGCATCCTGATAGCTTCATTGGTGGGTGGGTACCTTTGTTGCTTCACATTTCCTATTGAGACTAGTGCCCCTCTGGCACTAGGGGTGAAATTTCCACTTATGACACCCACAACCCCATGTAGCTGAAGATATCCTTGAACTTCTGGTCACCCTGCCCCAGGTTATGGTCATGTACCACCATGCCCAGTGCTTGGAATTTAACCCAAAATTTAATGCATGGTGTGGGCAAGCAGATGTGAAGAGTTGTGTATTTTTAAAGGCTGAAAATTATAGAAATAAGACTCATTAATTTGACCAGGGATGGTGGTGCATACCTTTGACCCCAGCATTTGGGAGGTAGAGCTAGGAGGATCGCCATGAGTTTGAGGTGAGCCTAGGACTTCAGAGTGAGTGCTTGGTCAGCCTGGGCTGAAATGAGACCTCAAAAAAAATTCGTAAGTCATACCAACATGTTTCTTGGTTGTATGTAACCCGAGGTTATCACATAACATGGCATGGCGGAACATTCTGAGTTTTACAGATAACACAACTATGATGTGGTCATTATGCTTTTAATGAAGTTATAAAACTCATCAATGCAAAAGGATGTTTTTCATTAGCATAGTGATTGATGTAAATTACATTTTAATTATAATGCAAGATACAGTGTTAGACCTAAAAAAAAAAAAGCGCAGTTTCGTGCAACCCTAAGATGTCGGGAAGGGTCCCTAACTTGGCGCGCACTTCGCCTTTACAGTGGCCCCAGTGGTGCTGGAGGGCGGGGGCACGAAGGCCAGGTCTTTTTTTTTTTTTTTTTTGGTTTTCGAGGTAGGGTCTCACTCTAGCCCAGGCTCACCTGGAATTCACTATGTAGTCTCAGGGTGGCCTCGAGCTCATGGTGATCCTTCTGCCTCTGCCTCCCGAGTGCTGGGATTAAAGGCGTGCACCACCACGCCCAGCAATGAAGGTCTTTTGAACTGTGGTTCGAACATTCTAGTGAAGATGTATGACAGTGTCATTGTATGGCTAGGGAGTTTCCTTGGAACTATTTCTGATAACATGGGAGTTAGGTTTAATAGTTTCAAAGCCTGAAAACTAGCTAAGATCCTTACCCTGGAGAATTTTCAAGCATTATAAATCCCACTTCTCTACAGAGAAACTTCTTACAACGTGAACATTACTAAGGATAGCAGTACTTTATGAAGTTTCAGTAAACACCCCAAGGCACAAATATTGAACACAGTCTGTTCACTAAGATGGCACGGCATTGTACTTCTCGAGGTCCGTGAATGCTGTGCAGGGGGACAAGACGGTGACTTTATCCCTAGTTAAGAGCACCAGATGTCAATCTCAGCCTCCGTTTACACAGGATGCACCAGTAACCCCTAGGACAGTGAGTGGTTGAGTACTGTATTTCCTATACATCTCACCTTTTCTGCTCTTTAAGCCTGGAGGTCTGCAGGATAGCAAGGCTATTACTGCCCTGAAAGTGTTCTTAAAGCAACAGAATCCTTTTCAGAGCACTCACAGCATACCTTAACACTCAGAAATAAAGGCAAAATTTGTGGTGGCTTAATTTTCAGATGTGGAAAAATATAACATAAACTAAAATATCTAGTGATTAATGTCAAAAACTACAGGACAGCTAATACACACTTTGGTGAGGAGAAAGTACACTGTATTGGTAAAGTTAATTATGTGTGTGAAATGGCCTACATATGAACTCCACAGAAACCTTTCAGAGCACTAGAAGAAAGCCCACAGCAAGAGAACATCTAGAGTAACCCAAAGGTCAGGGAAGTGACTAGTTTGAAACACATTAACACACTCTGATTATAGAAAATTTCACTTTTGTAACTACAGTGTTTAATTTACCATGGAAGGAGGTGAAGGCCTATGCACCAAGATGCTATTTCTAGTGTGAGAGTAATCAAGTCAGTACTTCCGTAAGAAGGAAATGAATCACGTTAGCATCAAAAGCCTCTTACAAAATAACTCATAAGTTGGTGATTGTTCTTCTAGTTCAGAGTGAGGCAGGACAGGAACAGAGCCCACTAATCAGACCCAGAATACACAATGATTTGGCAGGTTGCGGTTGCTCAGCTCAAGGACGCATATGATCATCTGAAAAGGCTGCCGAGTCTAATGGTCCTTCTCTTCACATCTACAAAGAAAAGCCCACAGATAAGTTACTTAATAGGAACAAAGCAAATTCTCATTTCTCAAACTATTTTCTGCAAAGGGATCAGAAAATTTTGGGACACTTAAATCTTGAAAAGATACTCTCTTGAGAGGTATACCTAGTTACAAAGAAACTTCAAGCATAATACTTTAACTTTTTAAGAGTTCTTTCCTACCTTCATGTACAATTACCAAAAATATGACTAAACGGGAAAGCCCTGAGTGAGAGAATACTCAAAACAGCTACCATCCCCTGCCATTCAGACAGGCAGCTTGTACCCACCTGTAAAGGAGTTCGATATAACCACTTGTCTTTATCAACTTGAAGCTGCATACAGGCAAAGAGATCACAAACTGCTGGGAGGCCGTAACAGTCTGGGGGAAAGTTACGTTCTTCTTTTAGGGGTGAATTAAGAAATACTTCCTGCAAGACACAAAGGGTGTGTTGCTTCATGACTCCTGGAAAGCACAACACACACTAACTCCATGAAATAGTACGGGGGGGGGGGCAGCATCTTTCATTGACCAAGACAACAAATATTTGCAATATAACTGCCTGGTTCCTGTTTTTTTGTTTGTTTTTTTTTTAATTTTTATTACTATTTTGCTTTCAGAATGGAGGTTGAAGGCCTGAAAAGTTCATATAATTCAGTTTGAATAATTACAGATCCTCCTGTCTGTATGATATCAAAATTACTACTTTGGCCAAATTTAGCATCTAACTCGTTTAAGAATTTGACCCATTTCCAAATTTTGGAATTAAAGTAAAACTTTAAACTGGGCAGTTGTCCTATGTGCGCACCTGGGCCTTCTTCCGAAGTAGCCACTTGTCCTCTCCAGGGCAGAACTGGCTGAGGTTTCCCATCTTCTTTCCTGGCAGAACCCAGTCGGCAGTGTTGAAGGGGCACCAGGAAGCAGTCACAGGGCTCTTGGGCTTGTCTTTGGCAGCTCTGTCCTCAGCACCAAGCACTTCCTTGGGACTTCCTTTGCAGAAAGGCCTGATGAGCCACTGTGACAAGGAACTGTTCCGGATGACTTGGAAGGAGTCAGAGACTCCAGCAGGAGCCACTGCCTTTGGGGCCTTAGTTGGGTCTGTGAGCGCTCTCCTGTCAGGATGCAGCCACTTAGCCAGGGACTCTCTGTGTCTCTCGGGCTCAGATTTGGGCTCCACGGGCACGCCGTTCTTATCCTTTCCTTCTTTCCTCAGAAGCCATCTGCACAGAGCTTCCTTCTCACAGTTCTCGTCACACACACACTCTGCAAAGCTTGTGCAGGGCTCGTTGGCTTTGCAGACTTCCTCGACTTTACATGGGTCCTGATGGTTCTGGACAAGCCAGTCCTCAGCAGCCATGCTGGGGAGGGAGAGTGGTTTCTTGGCCTCCAAGTGCTCATTCAGACACTTCAGATTGCCCAGGTTTTCAATCTCCACACCCTTGGGTTGGTTACCCCGACAGTTGGTACAGGAGTCGGACTTTACGAGCCACTCACTCACACTGTAGGGCTCCCTGAACACCTGAAATAGGAGTTTCCACTTCTCACTGGCTTCAGGGTCACCATTCTCAGGCTTCTCCACTTTGAGGGGATCCTGAGGCGTCACCAGCCAGTCTGACAGGCGCAGCTCATCTTGATCCAGGAACTCCATGTCTTCTGCCTTTTCAACTTCACTGGAGAAAGTACTGGTGGTAGAACTACTGTTACACTTTGGGGAACTTGATTTTCCAGGAAATTCTTTTTGCTGACTCACGAGGAGCCAGTTTTCTAAGCCCTTTAAGTTGCCCCAGACATTACTGAAGAAACTGCAGGCTCTGGCAGGAGTCTATGAAAATTATCCAACATTAGTTTACAGAAATAATTATTAAAATATGCATTTAGGCAGATGCTAACTGAACACTTATGCTAAGTTGGTCTGCTTTTCTGAGATCTAACTCAAAAAGCATAACCTTTCCCTGGTTCTGTCTCTTAGGATACTAACCACAATCCCAAGCAAACTTGCCCAGACACTGGGTATAAATTCTTTGCTTTAAAAAAAAAAAAAAAAAAAAAAAAAACGCTTAGCTGTTAAGGCTGCTGGCAAACCAAAGGACCCAGGTTCAATTTCCCAGTACCCATGTAAAGCCAGATGCATAAGGTGACACATGCACCTGGAGTTCATCTGCAGTGTGTAAAGGCCCTGGCATGCCCATTCTCTCTTCCTTTCTTATCTACCTCTTTCTCTCAAATTAATTTTTAAAAAAAAGATTTTTAAAAAGTTATTAACTAGAGCCAGGTGTGGTGGCACAATACCTTAATCCCAGCACTCAGGAGGCAGAGATAAGAAGATCACTGTGAGTTCAAAGCCAGCCTGAGAATGCATAGTGAATTCCAGGTCAGCCTGGGCTAGAGTGAAACCCTACCTCGAAACCCCCCCCCAAAAAAATTATTAACTACATATATATTTCATCTTCTATAATTTTCTAAACTATAGGGGCAAGGTGTCACTACTATAATGAAAGATTTAAAACACTTTCTCCAGACAGTGATCAAAAACTAAAAGAAATGAACTACTGATAACCCAATCCATTCCATTTGTGCCTCAAACAGTAAAGGTACCCACATACCTGACTACTCTCGGAGGTCTGCTTTGGGGTGAGCCAGTCCTGGGGGTTGGTGCTGGGTACATACGGAGACTGATGCCCAGTGGCAGGTTTACTTCCAAGAAGCCATTCACTGAGAGGAACAGCTGTGCCTCCGCATGCTGACTTCTGTAGGTCAAAGAAACAAATATTGTTCCTTAAGAAATGTTACCACATGGGCTGGAGAGACGGCTTAGCAGTTAAGCGCTTGCCTGTGAAGCCTAAGGACCCCAGTTTGAGGCTCCATTCCCCAGGACCCACGTTAGCCAGATGCACAAGGGGGTGCATGTGTCTGGAGTTCGTTTGCAGTGGCTGGAGGTCCTGGCGCGCCCATTCTCTCTATCTGCCTCTTTCTCTGTCTGTCACTTTCAAATAAATAAATAAAAATAAAAAAAGAAATGTCACCACAAAAACAAGCACTCTAACCTTGCTCCTGATCCTGAACAAGTCAACTACATGCTAGACCTGGGCCTCAGTTTTCAGGATTTTCAAACAAGGAATTGGATAGGCATGTTGGACGAACATCTGTAATCTAGCACTCTGGGAGGCCAAGACAGGAGGAATGTTAATGTTTTAGCCAACCTATGCTACACTGTTAGATCCTGCCCTCAACACAAACAGAATATAGCTTATCTCTGGAGTTCATCTCAATTCCCACTGCCTTTACAAATAAAGCATCTCTGAATTAAAGGATATACAAGAGAGAATAGCAGCAAGAAACACAAGTGATGTTTTCCTCTGTGCTGCTTAATAATTACTTTCTCTCTCTTACTTAACACAGATAAATTATTTAACATTTAATATTTCAAGAAAAACATTCAACTGCATAAAGTAATTTATCACTGAAAGCTCTTTAAAAATAAATAGTAACCAAAAAAAGATTTAAGTGAATATCAAACTATTCACAAATTAATGACTCAGTTACCTGAAACAAAATAACATTTTACCTGCTCTGGCACTGGGATATAACCCCTTTTCTCTAGGAAAGGGCCAACATTTGATGAACTAGCATGAGACATCAGGTGCTCTGGAACTTGCTATAAAATAAAGACAGTCATGTTATATATACTGGGCTTTCCTATTAAGAGAAACTATGATCCTACATTTCAAAAGCCTGTGCAAAACATCCCTTCACTAGAATAAATGCTGTTCACAGTAAATTCAATGGCCTACAAAGTAATTATCAAAACTGAGCTTTCTATTATAATAACTATTATAAGAAATCAAGCTGGGTATATTGGCACACCACCTTTAATCCCAGCACTCGGCAGGAAGAGGTAGGAGTTCAAGGCCAGCTTGGAACTACAGAGTGAATTCTAGATCAGCATGAGATACATTGAGACCCTATTCCCCCTCAAAAAATCTTCAGGGACTGGGGAGGTGGCTCAGTTGGTACAGTGCTCACCATGCAAACCTGAGAACCTGAGTGCAGATTCCCAGCATCCCTTTGTAATCCCAGCACTGGGAAGGTGAAAACAAGAGGTTCCTTGGGGGTTGCTGTTGAGCTGGTCTAGCCAAATCCATGAGCGCCAGATTCAATGAGATCCTGTCTCAATAAAATGATTTTTGCATGCATATGTACACAAACCTGCCTATACATACACAAATACACACAAGATCAACACTGGAATTGACACTGCTATTTTTTGGTTTTGGAGGGAGGGTCTCCCTCTAGCCCAGGCTGACCTGGACTTCACTATGGAGTCTCAGGGTGGCCTCAAACTCATGGCAATCCTTCTGTCTCTGCCTCCTGAGTGCTGGGATTAAAGGTGAGCACCACCACACCTGGCTTTTCAAGCCATACAGCTGTTTAAACATCAAAATATTCAAAAAGATAAGGAGAATTCTAAGGATTCTATAATTAGAGTCCAAAGAACCACCAATGTATGCTATACTGACTTAATCAGGAAGCTTCTAAAGGTTCCTGCCTTTAGCAAGCCACTCTTCTTATGAAAATTAACTTGGGGGGGGGGGACGCTAGATTTGAGAGACACCTATGAGACTTGAGACCAACTTTACTCACAATGGTCTTGAGGGAGCCAAATGTGGTGATAGTCTGGCGCAGAGCAGCCGTGTCGGCTTCAAAGAGGAGAACAGTTGAATCTTCAGGCTTAAGGGTCAAACTGCCTAATCTGAGAAAATGATAAACGAAATGTGGTTAATTTTCAAGGAATATCTGTTTCAGCTGCTTCTAATACCAAAGCCAAGCTGTGAGCAGTTTTAAATGTTTCACTGTCCTCAGACAAGCACATATATACCAAATAAACAAAATCCATAAACTAGGACTGCTCACAAGAACAGGAAGGCAAGTTATAGTGAACACATGAGATAAGTTACAAATTTGACTAACTACACCAAAGTCAAAAATAAGTAAAAGGATTCTTTACCTCTCCAGGCAAACAGAAACCTGATTGGCAAGGTCTTTGTTCTGGGTGCACTCCAGTTGATGAATGAGACAATTGAATTGGCCCAGTAACTGTAAGAAAAATGCAAACATCTAGCCACAGTTGATACAAAAGGTGTCAGGTGTATCCAGGTTAACAAAGAACACGATGGAACTTTGATCTGCTTCTATCAGTGGTGCAAGACAATGAAATGCTCCAGGAATCCAGAAGCCATGCGCAAACTCTCCCCATGCAGCCTCTTACCCAGTAGAGCTGCTGAGCCTGCTGCTGGAGCGTCTCCTCTTTGAGCTGGTAGATGAGATCCACCTGCTCATACAGCCACACCTCACGGCTTCGGAGACATTCCAGGTGACGACTTATGCAACTGTGAATCTGAGCTTTCACCTAGGAAAAGCATACATGTTGATTCACTGTAAGCCCCAAGAATGAGGATTCCCACAAAAATGATGAAGCTCTTAAATGTTTTGTGGTTCTGAAATCCTTTTGATTATTCGGTGACATGCATGGAGTGTCTCCACAGAAAGTGCAAATACTCAAAATTCTGCCTACAATTTCAGTGGTCTCACAAAGCCACACGGATGCTAGTTTAAGAATCCCAGCCATCAAAGTATATCTGGTACTAAAATCCTCCTCCATCACTCATAAGAGCATCTAGTTTATTTCAGGTATCCCAAAGTAATCAGAAGAAAGTACATAGATATGCTAGATAGATATAATAATCCTTGTGAGTTTTTCCATAATTTTGAAGCATAGCTTTATAAGTTTATCAGTGAAAAACTGCAGACACTAACTTATTTGCTAGCCCTTTTCCCACCTGCATGTAACGAGCAGTCCATTTACCACAGGCCCCGAGTTATGTCAACAGGCAGAAGACCATTAAGGTCAAAAGTTTCAATAAAATCATAAACTAAACTTTTCTGAGAATATAAATAATGATTCATACTGGTGCTAACACAAAAATCCCAAGGGGGGGGTCTCAAGGCAATTATCAGTTATTTAAAAGTATCCACAGAAGTAACTGCAGACATTTTCTAAAGACATTTTCTCTGTGGAACAAAGTTATCTTTCAATGTCATAAGACTGGGGCACTGACGAAATTAATACTATGGAGCTAGCAGGTTTCATTCCGACTTGCAGAATGACAATCTACAGGACTATGCCACCCCCAAGTTAAAAGAAGACAAGGACATAATGAAGTTCCAGTTTTTCTACATCAAATACTGCTCCACTGCCATTGCTCTTCACTGATATCACCGGGCACAGAGACCGCAGAGTGGGAGCAGTCAAAATTCAGACCAAATGGAATCTCCAGGTGCTATCGAGTTTGAAGGCTCTTCCAATGGTTTTATTCACCTTTGGGATTAAAAAAAATCGTGCCAAGCAGCTAAGATCAAGCCCATGAAGTTATGGGCTAAAAAGTTCTGGGTGGCACTATGAAGCTAAGTCATTTGCACTGTTCTAAACAACCCCATGTTGCACCCACACTAAGGGAGGGAAAATTGTGCATCATACCTCTTGCAGGTTGTCTTTAATTTGCTTATCGGCCCGGAGCACTCCGCCAATAGCAAGCTCCAGCTCCCTGCGGGCGTCAGTGCATCTCTGGAGCGGTTCTCGGTTATTGCAGCCACTACTCTGTTCCAGGGAGGGATTCATCCTGCTCACTGTCCCTGAAAAAGAGAGAGAGAAAATAATCAAATAGCACCATAACTACAACCCAAACCACCTTTCAATCACTGAGCAAGTAATTACTCCAACCAGGTGTCATCACTAGTCACATAAGACTATTATCCAAACACATTGTTTTGTTTTGGTTTGGTTTGGTTTGGTTTCTCAAGGTAGGGTTTCACTGTAGCCCAGGCTGATTTGGAATTCACTATGTAGCCTTCAGGGTGGCCTTGAACTCACAGCTACTCTCCCAACCTCTGTCTTCCAAGTGCTGAAATTAAAGGCATGTGCCACCACGCCCATCAACATAAACTCTTAATACTGCCTTCCTACCTCAGCCCACCTAGTCCTACTACAAAATTCCATAGAACTACTTTAAGAACATGGTACATGTGAAGATAGATTTCTGAAAAAAAAATCCAGTAATGGTCCTGACACATTCCTCTAAAACTAATAAAAGAACATTAAGCCAGGCTTGGCAGCAAGTGTCTGTAATTCTAGTACCCGGGAGGCAGATACAGGGGGTCACTTCGTTTCAGGCTTATCTCAAAAGACAAAAAAAAAAAAAAAGAAAGAAAGAAAGAAAGAAAGAAGAAAAGGAAGTCACAACATTAGAATGTTAAGTTTCTGGGTTGAGGAAACTTAAGGATATGGTTCAGCATAGAATTTGCCTAGAACTACACTGCATTTAAGGCAGCCATACAAAGCAGGTGTGACTCTCCTTACAATAAAATAACCAACCATCTTTACCTGTGCCAAAGATGTCTGCAGTCCTCAATCATGTGGCATGCCACACAGCCTGACACAGTGCAATTTTTAACTAAAATATTCCTTTGAGCCGGGTGCGGTGGCGCACGCCTTTAATCCCAGCACTCTGGAGGTAGAGGTAGGAGGATCACTAGGAGTTCAAGGCCACCCTGAGACTACAGAGGGGCTGGAGTGAGACCCTACCTTGAAAAATCAAAAAATAAATAAATTAAATTAAATTAAAAAATAAAATATTGCTTTGAGGGCTGGAGAGATGGCTTAGCAGTTAAGTAAGTGTTTGCCTGTGAAGCCTAAGGACCCCGGTTCAAGGTTCGATTCCCCAGGACCCATGTAAGCCAGATGCACAAGGGGGCACATGTGTCTGGAGTTCGTTTGCAGTGGCTGGAAGCCCTGGTGTGCCCATTCTCATTCTCTCTCAAATAAAAATGAACAAAAAAAAATATTGCTTTGAAATAGGCAGGAAACCCTCAGATACACTCAGTCCAAACTATACTACTAGATCCCTAAGTGAATCTTTTCAATCCAATTACAAGCATCCAAGAGAGGCCAAAATACATAATGGCTCACATTTATTATCCCAGCCCTATAAAATCCAAAGCAAGACTACAGTGAGTTTAAAGGCCAGTCTGGGTTACATAGTGTGTCCAGGATAGCCTATCTAATTTTTTTTTAAAGGCGGCAGGTATTGCCTTATTAGCTACGAACAGAATGTAGCATGAGATTTTAAAAGGTATAAAGCTGACTTGTACCACATGCAATTCTTTTTTTTTTTTCCAATTTAAAATGGATGTTATTCTTCTAACAAGAGATTTTAGTGCCTTATTGTCAGCCACCAGGAAAACCTGCTTCATGTCTCTCTGGCTGCAGCAACATGCTTACTTTGTGTTGCTATTACTGTCCCTCCTCCTTCTTTGGGGGCAGTCAGCTGCATAGCCCTGATCCTAAGAAAGGACCAGTGCAAAAGCTTGCTCATGCTGTCAAGAGTGAACTCAACAGATGACTGGAAACCTGGGCTAATTTATAAAGCAAGTGCACATGAGCTACCTAGTTTACTGGTTGCCTTCAATAATAATTCACCACTTGTTTCATGTTTAGAGGTCTCTCTGGAATCTAAAGCCCATCTACACTTGCATACTTGGGACGCTAGTGACCACTCAGGCCTCTCTTTTCTCTGGAAAAAAAAATGGAGAAAATGTCAAAGAACAAAGTCACAACTTAAGGATTGTTTATGGGGAGAGGAGGTATGTAAATGCAGTCTCTCTGTAGCCCAGGCAAGACTAGCTCAGCATCTCAAATGCTGGGACTACAAACATGCACTACCATAAGCACAAGTGAAAGATCTTAACTGACTTTCCCCACCCTATTCGGGAATTAGAAAATACTTCCTTCCATAAAAATAAAAGTGCTATCAAAAACTGAGCAGGAAAAGCAGGGCCTAAGAAAGCAGAAGCAAAAGAAAAGGCTGACTGGTCATTTTGAAGTTAGGATCCTTGTAAGTAGGGAGAAAGAGAACAATTACTGATCACTTAACATTTGGTCATTTCAAGTCACTTCTTTTTACATGAAGATTAAGGCAGAGGCAATTTCATTAACATGCTCTCAGCTTTTTTCTACTTCTGATTTACTACTTCCTTTTTTCTTTTCTCTTCTTTTTTTTTGGGGGGGGTAAGATAGGGTCTCCCTATAGCCCAAGCTGACCTGGAATTCACTCTAGTATCAGGGTGGCCTTGAATTCACTGCAATGCCCTACCTTGGCCTCCCAAGTGCTAGGATTAAAGGCATGTGTCTCCATGCCCAGCTTTTTTTTTTTCCTCCTTCTTTCCTTTTGTTTTTAGGTAGCCCAAACTGGTTTCCAATACTCTGCAGTCCTAGCTGGCCTGGAACTCAAGACCCTACCCAAGCTCAGGCTTGCAAGCATGTGATATGTCACACTGTTGGCTGCCTGCTCCTGATTTCTTATGAGGGTGTCAGGAACACAGTGTGACTGCTGTGATCTTTAGCCTACTGTTGGCCCAGGGAAGTAGCAATACCCTCTGTAATCTCTAACAGTAATATCACAGAAGACTACAGTGAGGTGAATGAGGGCAACAAGTTGCTCAATTATATTATAATTACATATATATATATATACATACACACACACACACACACACACACGAAAGAAGCACTTTAAAAGAAGCCATCTTAGGATGGATACACACACACACACACACGTAGAATGAGAAAGGGTGAAATTACCTCTAATTCTAAAATTTAACCTAAAGATACTGAAAATGCCCTTCTATCTTCAGCTTCTTAATCCAAATGACCCCAAAGAAAGATTGCCTTACTTTTTTATATGTTGGATCAAAGTTAATTACTTTCTAAAACTTCTTTGTTTCCAGTAATGCACTAAGCATTACTCTGAAAATAAAGAAGAGGGAGGGAAACTGTCCTCACACAAAAACCATAACAGAACCCGATGATCTACAAACTATACATGCAACCCTTTAAACAATGCTTTGCACAAAACTAGTTATGAAGTCTCAAGAGCTCCAAGCCAGAATTGAGCAACTAACCACTAATTTCCATCTCACTGTTATCATACGGTTTGACCAGAAAATTTCAAAAGAGCTGTAACTCTTGTAACCTACACAAACCACAACTGAAATTTGGGGAAACTTTCTGGGTGTGTAGATCAGAGTATGTGGGAGGCCTTAGGCTCAATCCTTGGCATCAATAGTAAAGTTGAAAACCCCTTCACTCTTTCTGTAACACAGACCCACATCTCATGGATGAAGCCAAGTCCCACACAGGATAAATAACTCCTTCAAAAGGCACAGCTATCAGGGGTCAAAATGGGTTTAGAACTATGGCTCCCAACATCTAGTTCTGGGTTCCCTCTTACAATTGGCCTCCTTAGTGCATAATCACTTATAAATAAACTTTGTTATTTATTTGTTTTTTTTGGTCTTTTCAAGGTAGGGCTGCATTCCACCCCAGGCTGACCTGGAACTCACTCTAGTCCCGGGACGGCCTCAAACTTAGTGATCCTTCTACCTCTGCGTCCCAGTGCTGGGTTTAAAGGCATGTGCCACCTCACCTAGGCTTTTTTTTTCTTTTTTTAATTTTTAATTTATTTATTTGAGAGCGACAGACACAGAGAGAAAGACAGATAGAGGAAGAGAGAGAATGGGCGCGCCAGGGCTTCCAGCCTCTGCAAACGAACTCCAGGCACGTGCGCTCCCTTGTGCATCTGGCTAACGTGGGACCTGGGGAACCGAGCCTCGAACCGGGGTCCTTAGGCTTCACAGGCAAGCGCTTAACCGCTAAGCCATCTCTCCAGCTCTCACCTAGGCTTTTTATTTTATTGTTGATTTTTGGTTTTTCAAGGCAGGGTCTCACTGTAGTGTCAGGGTGGCTTTGAACTCACAGCGATTCACCTACCTCTGCTTCCCCAGTGCTGGGACTAAAGGCATGCACCACCACACCCAGCTATTATATATTTATTTTTAGAGCAGTCTTCATGGTGTTCCTACCTCAGCCTCTGGAGACATTGATTATGGGTGTGAACCACCACACCCAGATTAAATGATCTCTATTTACTAACACCAGAGTTTAAAATTACCATTCTAATGGTCTGCTATTAGCTTCCATAAAGATTCTCAGTACATTTTCATAGTTCCTAAAAACTATAAACACAATTTTTTCAGAATCATCTACCTTGGATGACACTACAAAAAGTACACAGTGCCCAGGTTGTTATGATAAGCTCAGAATAATCAAAATACTGCCAGTACCAGTGCCAAGTAGAAAGGATTCGATTCCAACATGTGCAATCACAGGACCCAGGACCTCGTCTGTGGCCAGAAGGGAGGTTCAGACTAATTATCTCTTCATCCCACCCTCCAGCTCTCTTTGCCAGCTCGCTCCCCACTTCTAAGAACGCCCAAGCTAGTAAGAATGAAGCCACAGGCTTGCATACGTTCTATGGTTCGCCAAGTGCCAATGGGTTATTTCCCATGTGGCACAACCAAGCGAAACGATAGGTCTAAGAACAGAAATGAGGATTTCTCTACTTTGCCTCCCGCCACTTCTTGCCTTCAACTTGTTCTTCAATCAGTTAAAAACGGATTTTGAATGACAATTCATTATCTCAAGAGTGTCCTCATTTTACTAGAGCCTGGGGCCACTCGAAATTCTCCACCCAGGCAGTCCCCGCGGCTCCCCCAGGACCTACTTTTTAAAAGCAAGCAAATGAAGATGGTCGTTTCGGGAAGGGAGGTGGCAGGGAGCTCAGCGCCGGCGGCAGTAGGATTCGATCAGTAGACCTCCCGCCCTCCAGTGTGCTGCCTGCACTGGTAACTAACTGCCAGCGGTAACTGAAAAACCACCGCGAAATTCCACCACCTGATGGCAGAATTAAGTAAGGCTTTTCTGGTTCAAAAAACTAGAAAGCTAACAGTAAAATCAGCCAGAGTGACAGTGACTCATGTGGCTTTCGAGGCTTCCCCGCTGCCCTTTCCAAGAGCCACGCAAGAAGCCTGACTACGGGGATGGGCGGCGGCGCGCTCCCGTCCCCGCGGCTCCCCAGCCCCACGCGGTCCTGTCCCCGCGGCTCCCCCTCCCCCGCCCCCTTTCCCTGTACCTCGGACGGGATCAGCCAGCAGCCGCCCAGGGAGCTGAGGCCCTTTATCCCTCAGCGGGGTCAGGTGCCTCGGGCAGCGCCCCGCCCCTGCCCCACCCCTGCGGGCGCTCACCCCCCCACCCCACCCCGCCTTTTGCCTAGGGAGCTCGAGCTCCGGGCCCCAGTTTTTGGACAGTGTTGGCAGGCAGCCTTGGAATTCTAGCCTCCCGGGTGCTGGGATGGAGGCCGGATACAGGGAATTCAGGGGACGCGGCAAGGGTCTGATAAAGGCCTTCACACGGGGACTTGCCTACCGAGAGTGGAGGTACGTCAACAGGGATGAAACCCAAGCTGCGCACAGAGATAGGGCTTGTTGAAAACAGCAAGGAGCCGGGTGTGGTGGCGCACGCCTTTAATCCCAGCACTCCAGAGGCTGAGGTCGGCAGGAAGGAGGACTGCTGATTCCGAGGCCAGCCTGGAATACAGAGTGACTTCCAAAATACAGAAAATAAAGTGGTGATTCATGCCTGTAATCAGGAGGTTCAGGCAAGCCTCAGCTACATATGGAATAATTTAAGGCCAGCCTCGGCTGCATATGACCCAGTTTCAAAGAAAACAAAACAAAATCCCTATGGTTACTTAAGACCTTGAGTTAAACTGTACTAGCTTTCTCCTTTTCATCCCTAAAATCAAGCAATGCATCTCACACAACCACCTTATAGTTTTATTTACAAAAGGAAATGTATATGTGTGTGTGTGTATGTATGTATGTATGTATGTATGTATGTGTATTTGGGGGGGTTCAGGTAGGGTCTCCATCTAGCCCAGCTCCTGGCCTGGAACTCATTGTGATCCTCCCTGAATTCTGGGATTAAAGATGTATGCCACCATGCCAGATTTAAGTTTTGTTATTTCTGGTGAGGGAAAGAGTTGTCCATTTGGTGTTTTGTTTTGTTTTTATTATTTTAGAGAGAGAATTGGTGCACCAGGGTCTCAACCACTGAAAGTGGGCACCAGACACTTGGGCCACCTAATGGGCATGTGCAACCTTGTACATGCCTCATCTGGCTTACTTGGGATGTGGAGAGTAGAATGTAAGTTTTTATGCTTGGCAGGCAAGCGCCTTAACCACTCAACCATCTCTCCAGGCTCCCCCCCCCCCCATTTTTTTGGATGCAGGGTCTTACTCTAGTCCAGGCTGACCCACAACTCACTCAGCAGCACAGGTAGGCCCCCAACTCACAGCAATTTTCCTACTTAAGTCTCTCAAGTGCTAGGATTAAAAGGGTGTTGCTACACACCCAACCAGTAATTTCTGACATCCTTTGAGCAATGTAATTTAGAAAGCCACAAATCATTGTATGTTCCATACACACTAGCTAACTTTTCTTCACTTTGATTTGCTCTAAAATTCTTTCCTGAAGTATGTGTAGTCAAAGATCTGGCTTTACCTAAGTGGAAGGCCTCTGGTGAGGGTCTTCTCAGCATTGGCCGCTATGCTGGGCAGCAGATGGGAGCATAGTCTCTTGTCTTTGAGGCCTTGGTCTCGTCTCCCCTCTCTCTCCCTCCTCCCCCCACCCCACACACACAGTGCCCAAGCCAGCCTTCAACTCACCATGTTCCTTCTACCTCAGCCTCCCAGTGCTGGGACTGAAGCTGTAAGCCACCACACTTGTTTTCAGGTTTTTTTTTTTTAAGGAAAATACTTGCTTTTTTGGTTTGGGGTTTTGTTGTGTTTTTGTGTTTTCTTGGTATGGTCTTGCTCTAGCCCAGATTGACCTGGAATTCACTATGGAGTCTCAGGGTGACCTCGAAACTTATGGCCATCCTCTTACCTCTGCTTCTAGCCTGGGCTAGAATAAGATCCTACCTTGAAAAGACAAAAAAAAAAAAAAGAAAAGAAAAATTCTGGATCCCAGAAACTGGGTGCTTTACTGACTATGTGCTCACAGGTATCCCTGCTAACTCGGATATCTGAGAGATGCTTAATTGCCCTTAATATTCTTCCTCCTTGGTGTCTTTTCATGTGGTTTTATTTACTCTTCCTGTTCACAACAATGGTTTTATATGCATAAAAGAAAGCAAGTATTAGCTGAGCATAGTGGCACACACCTGAGGTAGGAGGACCGCAGTGAGTGAGAGGCCACCCTGAGACTCCATAGTGAACTCCAGGCCAGCCTGGGCTACAGTGAGACCCTACCTTGAAGAACCAAAGGAAAAAAAAATACTCTCTAGACAACACATTTTGTGAAGAGACAAAGAAAACTAGACACACCTCTAAAAGCTAAAGGTTAACACTGCATGTTCCCTGTATTTCACATCACTGAATAGAAAGAATTCTTCATTAGTTAAAGTAAAACTGATGTCAACAGCCCAACAACAGCTAAGCAATCCCAGCACTCAGGAGCCTGAGGCAAGAAGATCATGAGTTTAAGGACATCCTGGGTTTTATCATGAGTCCAAAGTCAGCCTAGATATAGCAAGATCCTGCCTCAAAAAGCCCTGGGAAGCCGGGCGTGGTGGCGCATGCCCAGCACTCAGGAGGCAGGGAGGCAGAGGTAGGAGGATCGCCATGAGTTCAAGGCCACCCTGAGACTACAGAGTTAATTCTAGGTCAGCCTAGATCAGAGTGAGACCCTACCTCGAAAAACCAAAAAAAAAAAAAAAAAAAAAAAGCCCTGGGAAAAGGGAGCCACAGCAGATCAGGATGTGGGTCTGCTCTGATTCTTGGCTATATTTTAATAAACTAAGATTTTTTTTTCTAGCCATTTCACTCCAAGTCCAGTGTGGATATCTTGTCCAGCTTGGCACTCCCAGTTTTGAACCTCCTCCCTACTATGTTTTTCAGTCCCAATCACTACCTTTCCTGATCAAACACATAATTCATTAGTTTTAGCCAACAGAATTGCTGCTGCCTCCTTCATGCCTACTGTAATCTATACAGATTTCCAGCATGACTCCCATCAAAGACCTGTTACCCTTGTTGCCCACCTGCCTCCTTAGCCTGAGGGCTCCCTGAGAGAACACAGTACCTTATTTAGCTGTGTCTACCCCAATGCGGAGGAGATGTACCTTGGCCTATCAACCACTGGGTGATTCCCATTCTGTGTGTGCTACTGAGTCTGCCTAAAGAGAACACTGTCTGTAGCACTGGACAAGGTCGGCCCTGAATTCAACAGATTTTCATTTTCATTAAAGGATGAATGAATAAACCATGAGTGAGTTTAGACTAATCACAATAGTTTATTTCTGTTATGAACGATGTTCCAGTATGGCCTGTATAATTAATGTATTAGAGGAAAATGCTCTAATGCTCTAAGTATTTCCTCTACTGTTCACCCCTAGGGCTAAGGATGAAATGCCAGGGCCTCACATACTCTAGGCAAAGGCTCTTCCATGGAGTTAAACCCCAATCTGCAGTTCAGACAAGCCTAGAACTCACTACTGTACCAAGGATGACCTCCAAATCTCTCTTTTTTTTTTTTTTTGAGTTTTTAAAAAATGTTTTTTATTGACAACTTCCATAATTGAAACAATATCCCATGGTCAAATCTCTTGCCTCTGTCTCCTGAGTGCTAAAATCACCAGCAGGGCCAGCACACCTCATTAGATTAATATAACAGTTCCATGTTTCCAAACAGAACAAAACTTAAAATTGGCAGAGTATTCTCATGAAAATCATGATCCTAAGATTGGTGCTGAGGTCAAGGGTCTTTCAAGCCACCAGACCACAAAGCTCAGATTCAAAAGCAGCAGAGGTTTGTGAGATAAGAGGAAATGTCTGTTATTATTGTGCAACCAACTCAAGACTTTGTCCCTCAGACTTTTTTTTTGCATTACCACAGAGTTTCCAAGTGACATCAACAAAAGCTAGACAGGCTTTCAAAAATGAGTCTGTGTCCTATCTTCACCTTGACCTTCCAGTCCTAAGATAGTCAAGGGTAGGTAAACAAGTTACTTATCTGTCACCAAAATAAGAATACCAATTTCTCTCTGATTTTACATGATAAATATCTTATGGTTTTGATTTTCTCTACTTGAGCAAACAAATGATCAAATCTTTTCCCTCCAAAATTTAGGAGACTAGCAGTAAAGCCAAAGTAAAAATCAGAACATTCCTAACAAGTCTTTTAGAAGCTTCTTACCTGTGGGTGCAGTGACAAGCAAGCCAATACCATTTAAGCTATTGCATTCTCTCGTCACTGAACCAAACTGCGGCATTTATAGAGCAGTCAAGATTAATCAGAAACCTCAAAAGCCCCAAACACTCTAACCCCCAAAAGGAACACCTTGATTCTACCATGCAACCTGGGATAAGAACAGCTATGAGCACACAGTGAACCATTCAGGCAGAAAGCAAATACAAGGACTCTCCTCAAAATAATTATGCTGTTTACTTGCCTAGGAATCTATCTAATGTAGGCAGTATGCATGACATGGCAGGACTGAAGTATTATAGACTTAACTGTACACTTGCAAATGATGACTGGCATGTTATGATTTAACAATCAAAGACGACAAGCTAAGGATAATGTGAATGAAAAGCATAAAGCACTCCTGATGCCACTTGCCAGGGGCCAGTGTGGACCTACTCCAGTGGAGGCCATCCCATCCATGGACATCCTATGTTGAAGTGATGTCTTTACCAGGAATGCAAACAAAGTCAACATGAAACCTTGAACATAAGTCAAAGAGGGGCTGGAGAGATGGCTTAGTAGTTAAGGCACTTGCCTGCAAAGCCTAAGGACCCAGGTTCAATTCCCCAGTACCCACATAAGCCAGATGCACAAGGTGGCATGTGCATCTAGAGTTCATTTGCAGTGGCTAGAGGCCCTGGTATACCCATTCTCTCTATCTATATGTCTCTTTCTCTCCCTCCCCCCCCCTCAAATAAATAAACAAACAAATTTTTTTAAGTTTTCAAAGGGCTAAAATTCAGCAGGAAGAGTGATAAAACAGGGCTGGAGGGATGGCTTAGAGGTTAAGGTGCTCGCCTGCAAAGCCAAAGGACCCAGATTCTACTCCTGGGTTCCACAAAAGCCAGATGCACAAGGTGGTGCATGCTTCTGCAGTTCATTAGCAGTAGCTAAAGGATCTGGCGTGCCCATTCTTCTCTCTGTGTCAAATAAATAAAATAAAAAGAGTAATAAAAATACCATAGCTGCCTCATGACTGAACTTAAGCCAATATAAACATACTGGTTTCTCTTTCATTTTCAGACAGCCCAGGTTTGTCTCAAATGTTCAATCCTCCCACCTTAGCCTCCTAAATGCAAGGGTTGCAGGCATACACCATGGTGGCTGGTATTTGGTCCCCTTTCAATCACTTTAAGCTTGCCTTTTTAGAGGCAGGGTATCCTTAGAAACAGTTGATAGTGAAACCTAACCTGGTACCTGTAATCCCAGTACTTGAAAGGTAGAGGCAGAGGCAGAAGGGTCAGGAGTTCAAGGTTATTGGTAATTACACAGCAAATTGGAGGTCAGCCTAGACTGTGAGACCATGTCTCCAAAAAAATTAGCCCGGCGTTATGACTGGCGCACGCCTTTAATCCCAGCACTTGGGGGCCAGAGGTAGGAGGATCACCATGAGTTCCACACCACCCTGAGACTACATAGTGAAAGTGAATTCCAGGTCAGCCTGGGCTAGAGTGAGACCCTACTTCAAAAGTGAAAAAAAGAAAGAAAGAAAAAAAATATATTAAAACTAGAAAAAGTTGAGGATTAACACATAATGCCTAACACACATCAGAGCTATGTAAACATCAGTTTTAAAACTGCTTTTAGCCGGGCATGGTGGCGCATGCCTTTAATCCCAGCACTCAGGAGGCAGAGGTAGGAGGATCGCCGTGAGTTCGAGGCCACCTGAGACTCCATAGTGAATTCCAGGTCAGCCTGGGCTAGAGTGAGACACTACCTTGAAAAAAAAAAAAAAAACTGCTTTTAGTCAGAGCAAGACTAGGATAATGAAGATGCTACAAAGCTTCTCAATCTAACATGTCACCATTCCTTCTTTCTGGGATTCCCATACAAACCTCAGGACTACTGCCAGCCTTCCCTGCTTTCGCTGGGCTATTTCTCGAGCACATGGATGCTTCTATCTTAGGACCTGCACTTTCTCCCAAACATCCTCACATGTCTCTCGGGGTTGGCTTCAGGGTCATCTCAGGGAGGCCACTCTTCGCTGTCTTCTATTTTAAAAACTCTTTCCTTTTTCCACAAACCCTTCTTATGCTTTGTTATTCTCCACAGTGCTTATCACATGACTGGCAGAAACAACACATTTTTGGACACCCTTCTTCAGTAAATGGTCTATAAGTTAGGTGATCAATAATTATTTGCTGAACAAATTCAGTATTTACATACAGTCTACTATGTGTCAAGACTTCTTTTTAATATTTTATTTATTTATTTATTTGAGAGACAGACAGGGTATGGGCATGCCAGGTTCTCCTGCCACTGAAAAGGAACTCCAGATGCACGTGCCACTTTGTGCATCTGGCTTTACGTGGGTACTGGGGAATTGAACTTGGGCTGTTAAGACTTTGCAAGGGAGTGCCTTCAACTTCTGAGCTATCTCTCCAGCCCAAGACTTTTCTTTTATTAACATATTACTTGATTTATTCCTAACAAAGCTTTAAGGTAGATAGCATCATCACTTTAAAAAACAAAACAAGGCCGGGGCATGGCATGCCTTTAATCTCAGCACTCAGGGCAGAGATAGGAGGATCACCATGAGTTCAAGGCCACCCTGAAACAATACAGTGAATTCCCGGGCAGCCTGAGCTAGAGTGAGACTCTACCTGGGGGAGGCAAGGGGGAATAAGGCCAGGTGACTCAAACACCTTAAATCCCAGTGCTCAGGGAGGCAGAGGTAGGAGGAATGCCATGAGTTCACGGCTACCCTGAGACTATGTAATGAATTCCAGGTCAGCCTGGGCTCCTGGAAAACCCTACCTCAAAAAGGGGGGGGGGGGCTGGAGAGATGGCTTAGCGGTTAAGCACTTGCCTGTGAAGCCTAAGGACCCCAGTTCAAGGCTCAATTCCCCAGGACCCATGTTAGCCAGATGCACAAGGGGACGCACGCGTCTGGAGTTCGTTTGCAGTGGCTGGAAGCCCTGGCATGCCTATTCTCTATCTGCCCCCCCCCCCCCCCTCTTTCTCTCTCTCTCTCTGTCACTCTCAAGTAAATAAAAATGAACAAAAAAAAAATTTTTTTTAAACCAAACCTGATAAGGTTAAATACAACTACAGTCACAAGCTTTAAAGCAGAAAAGTCAACATTTAATCCGTAGTCTACAGCACACCACCACCACCACCACCCCTGGTTTTCTCAAGAAATCATTCAAGGATTAAAGCCTGTGTATTCATTCAGCAAGTATTTGAGGACTAAAACTGAGGATACAACAGTAAACCTGCCACCTAGTGGAGAATTTGTGTCAATGACCCACCAAAAATAAATAACAAAATATTAAATTTCTGAAGCCAGGGGTGGTGGCATACATCTTTAATGTCAGCACTCAGAAGGCTGAGGTAGGAGAATCCCCATCAGTTTGAGGCCAGCCTGGGCTCCAGAGTAAGTTTCATGTCAGCCTGGACTAAAGTAAGACCCTTCTTCCAAAACAAGAAAGAAAGAAAAACACAAAGCTGGGTGTGGTGGCGCACACCTTTAATCCCAGCAGTCAGGAGGCAGAGGTAGGAGGAACGCTGTGAGTTCGAGGCCACCCTAAGACTCCTACCTTTACTCTCAAGTGCTGGGATTAAAGGCAAGGGCCAGTACACCTGGCCCTATGTTTGAAAATGCTTATTTGTTCCAAGGGGATAATGTAACTGTAGAGACGTGATTACACATCAACTCTCATAAAACTTTAAATGCCAGGGATTTTTCCCAAGAAACCCAAAAATAAAGGGTCCGGGGGGGGGGGGGGGAGAGGAATATTACAGGGCTAGACTTTATCTCATTCACTAATGTGGACAATTCTACAAGTGAGCAAATCTTCAAAAGGAGAGTTCCTTAATGAGCCACAGGTACTAAATGCATCTCCCAGAGTCGTAACACCAGGCACAGTCTGTTTTCAAAGACCAAGTAGGAAGTGCAAACCCAGGGCAGAAATGAGCTAGCTCCAGCTGCCTGTCCCAGCCTCACTCATATTGCAAACTACCAAGTGAAAGTCCATCCACACCAAATGTTAAAAGAGCTCCTCCTGCCTTAGCGTCAGACCACTCTAAACCCCATCTCCTCCTGGTATATCCTGTCAAATTGTTCCCATTACAAGAAATTAGTTCCATCAGATGGCGCAGTGTGACCATTTCCTTCAACCTGGGCACACAGCCTTATTTTAAAAAAAAAAAAAATGCTGATTAAGCCTCATACTTAATACCCAGCTGGTGGAGGCTTTTGGAGGTGGAGCTTGCTGGAGGAGGTACGAGCAATTATAGTTCGGCCATGCTTACTGCTACTTCCTCCCTGCTCATGTGAAGATGTGATGATCAGAGGGCTGCTCCTGCCATGCTCACCCCTCCAAACTGTACGCTAGAAATAGACCCTTTCTTCCAGGAGGACGGGGGGGGGGGGGGGGGGGGCGGAGATTTCTGCTTGAAATCAATCACTGAACAGACAAGTTCTCTCCTGGTCTGAAGAATGGAGATAATGAGTCACTTTTCAGGACTGCTGGGAGCATGAAATGGGATGTCAAGAGTAACAGTGTGTGGGGCACACAGAGCGCCCCCACCCCCGCTGCCCCAGAAAAGCAATAGTGCCGGCACCTGCCAAGCCCTTAAGAATGGCTGCGCCCCGGGCGCCGTGCGGGCCCAGTCCCCACTCGGGCAGAGGTGGGGACGGCGGCCCGGAAGGGACACCGGCATCCCGCACCCTGGTTCCCCGAACCCGCGGCCAGGCCCAGGGCAGGGCGGGACGGCCCGGCACCGAGGACGGAGAGGTCGGGCCTCGCGCGCCGGAAGACGCAGCCCGGGACCCGGGGTCGGGTCGACCGGGAAGGGAAGGCCCCGGCGAAGGACACCCGGAGCCCGGCGCCCAGCACCGCTTCCTCGCGCGTCCACCCGGCCCCGAGGGACATCACCCGCCGAGAGCCGCGCCCCGCCGGCCGCTCGCGTCCTTACCAGCTCCGAGGGCTTCCGTGCGGCGGACCCGAGCGGAACCTTCGATGGACCCACACACCCCAAGTCCTACGAGCCACGGGCCTGAAAGGCAGAGTTCTCGCGAGAGTACGGCCTTCCTCCCACGCCTTCCCGAGAGCCCTCTGACAGTCTCGCGAGATCTCTGCTCCCGTCAGCCCCAAGCCTGGAAGGCTGAGTGCGGTCGCCAGAGCTCTCCCTGACCCCGGTCCTGGGTCCTTTTCTATCATCGTAAATAAATCGAATTAAATGAGGCAGACGTGTTTTGAAACACTGTGTTAAGCAGAGAAATATCGTTAGTGAGTCTCTCATACCAAATATTGGGATTTTATTTAGCCTTAGCGTTCATATGTAAAAGAATACATGTCAGAAGACCATATACAGCGTTAACGATGCCACTTCTATGCAGACCAAATCAAATGCTTTTTCCAGAATATTTTTATTTTAGCACATGGTAATTGTTCACATGTATAGGGCACAAAGTAACATTTTTTTTTTAAATATCAGTTACTTCTTTTGTTATTGTAACAAAATACCTGAATGAAGGAATGATTTATTTTGGTTCAGTTGCAGTGCAGTTTAACACACTGAGAAAGTCATAGCTGGAGCTTGAGGCATCTGGACACATGCTGTCCAGTCAGAAGGCAGAAAGCCATGAGTGCCCAGCTAGTTACTCCTTGTACTTCCTCCAGTACCTCAGCCTATGGAATGTTGCCACCCACATTTAGGTAGGTCTTCCCACCTCAGTCAATCCAATAAAAATAAAAAAAACCCTGTGAGTCAGGCATGGTGGTACATGTCTGTAATTCCAGCACTCTGGAGGCAGAGATAGGAGGATTGCTGTGACTTTGACAGCTATCTCAGAAAAATTTTTTTTTTTAAATCCCTCACACACACACCCAAAGGTTTGTCTCCTAGGTGATTATAGATCCTAGCAAGTTGACAATATTGACAAGTCCACCCCTTGTCAACTTGACACCCAAACGTATTACTTAAGCCATAACTTTCCACTCCTTGCTTCTGTAGGCTTATGGCCATCTCATAATGCAAAATACATTCAGTTCCGTTTCAAAAGTTCCCATAGGGTTGAAAAGATTGCTTAGTGGTTAAGGTACTTGCCTGCAAAGCCAAAAGACCGAGGTTTGATTTCCCAGTGCCCATATAAAGCCAGATGCACAAGGTGGCACATGCATCTGGAGTTCATTTGCAGTGGCTAGAGGCCCTAGCGCACCTGTGGAGGGTTGATTCCTATGTCCCCATAAACTGAGGTCTTCTGAATGCAAGCTTCCCAGATGATGGAGATGTGGGAATTAATGCCTTCTGGAGGGAATGTATTGTTGGGGACAGGCTTATGGGTGTTATAGCCAGTTTCCCCATGCCAGTGTTTGGCACACTCTCCTGTTCTTGTTGTCCATCTGATGTTAGCCAGGGGGTGATGTTCACCCTCTGCTCATGTTGTTTTCCCTGCTATCATGGAGCTTCTCCCTCGAGCCTGTAAGCCAAAATAAACCTCTTTTTTTCCCCACAAGCTGCTCTTCGTTGGGTGATTTCTACCAGCAATGCGAACCTGACTGCAAGAGCACCTATATTCATTTCTCTCTCCCTCCCTCTCTCTTTCTCTCTCTCTTGCTCTCCTCTAAAACAATGGGGGGGGGAGTCCCCATATCTTTAACAGTTCCAACACTGCTCAAAACTACTATAAGTACAGAGTCTCTTCTGAGACTCAGGCAATCTCTTAACAATGATCCCCTATAATGTAAAAAAAATTTCCAAAAAAGCTGCCAAGTGTGGTGGCGCGTGCCTTTAATCCCAGCACTCAGGGGGCAGAGGTAGGAGGATCGCCATGAGCTTAAGGCTAGCCTGAAACTACACAATAAATTCCAGGTCAGCCTGGACTAGAAAGAGACCCTACCTCAGAAAAGAAAAACAAAAGCAATTACACACTTCCACCTTCAATGTGAGACAGGAAGACCCATAGGTGCATTAGAGATAAAACACAAGGCAGCTGCTTAACATCTCACATTCACCCTGCCCCCACTACCTGTGGTGGCTGCTGTAGAGCTGGACTCAGGTGTGTGCGTTCAAAAGTGTGTGTGTGTGTGTGTGTGTGTGTGTGTGTGTGTGTGTGTGTTTTAAGCCCACCTCCTTCAGGGTGCTGCACCCAGGTGTGCTGACTTCTGGATTCAGCTCTGGACCCAGGATAAAAAGTTTGCTCATAAGGCTTGAAGTGGGCCTTTTCCCTCTTTTCTGGCTCCTAGGTTGTTCGTTTCTCAGCAGCTGAGGTTTTCGCCACTGGTGAGGTTTGGCCTTCCCACCCTGGAAGCTTAGCTTAGTTAAGGTTAGCTTAGCTTAGCTGCTGCTTGGGTGGGACAGGATATACACAGGCCCTTCAAGCATGTGCATTGTATCCTCCTCACCCTTTGGTTCTCAGACTAACCTCCCTGCTTTTCCCTTTTGTTTGGTCTGTGGACTGTCCCTTACTTCTCCTGCATAAATACAATAATTCATGAAAATAATTCTTCTCAGGTCTTGTTTTATTTCAATTATTTAACTAAAGCAGAAATGAGTTTGGGGTTTGCATTTGAACCCCCCAAAATAAGTCCCTTTTCGAATGGTATGGAGTAAATATTACCATTTATAAAGGAGGAATGGGGATTATCAAGAAAAGATTGGGACAAAGCAAATCTAATACTCAGGGCAATCACCAAATCCTACAGGCACATGCAGGGGATCTGGACTTGTGATAGGATCGCCTCATCTTGATCTGCGTACTGGATCACTCTGGTACTGCCACTTGCAGGACACGTAGCCTGACAGGCTAACTCCTCCCAGCAGTTTTCCTTAGAGGATGTCTCTTGGTCCTGGCATTCCCAACATCCTGGGGTCTGCTTCGTGCCTTGGGCTTGACATTCTCAGCTTTCCACAGTGGCCTCCAGGGGGGGGCTACCGTCTAGGAACTCCAACCCTGCCTCATAGAGCCGGGCCTCAATGGCTTTCTATAAGCTTGGAGCAAGCCTCCATGACCCACTCGTTCTCTCATCTGTTAATGCTTGTAAAATCCAGGACTAATGGATGACAGTGAGAAGTAGTTCTGCCAGTGCAAGATGTAGCGTGGGCCTGGGGGACCACAGTTGCACCCCCCCCCCCCCGTGTTCCTTCCAAGCTGTCCCTGGGGAGACGCTTCACTAGGGGATTGTTTTCAGTAGGTCACGTTGTATCCATTCTCAGGAAGCAGAAAGTGATGAATGCTGAGGCTCAAGCTCACTTTCTCCTTTGTCTTAAATCCAGGACTCCAGCCCATGGACTGGGACTTCCCACAGTTAGGACGGGTCTTCCCATCTCAATTAACCCATGCCACCAGGCCCTGCCCCTAACACAATTTTTTTTATTGTTTATTTGAGAGCGACAGACAGAGAGAGAAAGAGGCGGGAGGGTGGGGGTGGGAGAGGAGAGTGGGCATGCCAGGGCTGCTTAGCCACTGCAAACGAACTCCAGACTCGTGCGCCCCCTTGTCCATCTGGCTAACGTGGGACCTGGGGAATCGAGCCTTGAACCAGGGTCCTTAGGCTTCGCAGGCAAGCGCTTAACTGCTAAGCCATCTCTCCAGCCCCCTAACACAATTTTTAAAATGTTGAGTAAAATGTAAAATGTGAGAGTGCCAATTCTAACCCATGTCAGCGCCCTACTGCACCACCCACGTTTTTCTTTACCCTGATTTCCAGAAACACGTTGTCCTTCTAACATTGGTGACCAAATGGTTTGACAGAGGGCCCCTATTACTCATGTCAACTTCTTCCCCACATTTCCAATCAAAAGCCCAGATCAGGGCTGGAGAGATGGCTTAGCGGTTAAGCGCTTGCCTGTGAAGCCTAAGGACCCCGGTTCGAGGCTCGGTTCCCCAGGTCCCACGTTAGCCAGATGCACAAGGGGGCGCACGCGTCTGGAGTTCGTTTGCAGAGGCTGGAAGCCCTGGCGCGCCCATTCTCTCTCTCCCTCTATCTGTCTTTCTCTCTGTGTCTGTCGCTCTCAAATAAATAAATTATAAAAAAAAAAAAGCCCAGATCATAATGTGGTTTGATGGCGCTGACTCAAGAGTGATGTGTTAATGGGACAAAACAACCTTAGCATAAAAAAGGAGACACAGGGCTAGAGAGATGGCTTAGTGGTTAAGGCACATGCCTGCGAAGTCTAAGGACCCAGGTTTGATTCTCCAGGTCCCATGTAAGCCAGATGCACATGGTGGCGCATGCATCTGGAGTTCGTTTGCACTGGCTAGAGGCCCTGGTGTGCCCATTCTCACTCTCTCTCCCTCTGTGTCTCTCTCTCTCCCCTTCTCTCTGTCTCTAATAAATTAATTAATAAAAATAAAATCCTTTAAAAAAGAAAAAAAGGAGACACAGATTCACAGGCAGAAACTAGGAGGAAAATAGTCAGAGCCTATGGATGAAAGAGGAGTTGTGGAGAAAAGGGACAAGAAGGGGAACTGAGCCAGGCATGGTGGTGCACGCCTTTAATCCCAGTACTCAGGAGGCAAAGGTAGGAGGATCACTGTGGTTCGAGGCCACCCTGAGACTACCACATAGTTAATTCCAGGTCTGCCTGGACCAGAGTAAGACCCTACCTCAAAAAAAAAAAAAAAAAAAAGTGGAGACTGACACAGAGGCCAACAGAAACCCCATGAAGAAGTCAGCCTTGTTCAAGTGGGGCAGAAGAATCCATTATTGCATTGTACCCTTAGCTCTCCTGTCCCCATGCCTTCATTTCAGATGTACCCTGAATAAGAATGAATGAGACTGGGCTGGAGACATGGCTTAGTGGTTAAGCACTTGCCTGTGAAGTCCAAGGACTCTGGTTCAAGGCTTGATTCCCCAGGACCCACGTTAGCCAGATGCGTGAGGGGGCGCACGCATCGGAGTTCGTTTGCAGTGGCTAGATCCCCTGGCATGCCCATTCTCTCTCTCTCAATCTCCCTCTCTCTCTGCCTCTTTCTCTTTCTGTTGCTCTCAAGTAAATAAATAAAAGTAACAAAATAAAAAAGAATGAATGAGACTGTTATGTAACTAGAAGTGATTGGAATGGCTTCAATTAGCTGTCCCTAGAAACTCATGTGTTCTGAATATTTGGTCCCCAGCTGGTGGTAATTTGGGAGGTGGAACCCTGATGCAGGAGGTGTGTTACTGGGGGTAGTCTTAGGGGTGTTATATACCTGCTCCCCCTTTCCAGAGCTCAGTTCACTCTCTTGCTGCTGTATTTTTTTTAACCTGCTGTGGCAGAGGTGATGTCCAGCCTCTGCTCATGCCATGCTTGACACTTCCCCACAAAATTGTAAGAGAAAAAAAAAAAAAAAAACCTTTTTCTCCTATCAGCTGCTCTTTAAAATTTATATTTTTATTATTATTAGATATGGACATATGTTGTATGAAGCATCATATGTTGGTACCATCCTTTCCCTTCTCCCTGCCCCCCCCCTTTTTTTTGTTTTTTCGAGGTAGGGTCACACTCTAGCTCAGGCTGACTTGGAATTCACTCTGTAGTCTCAGGGTGGCCTCGAACTCACGGCAATCCGCCCACCTCTGCCTCTCAAGTGCTGGGATTAAAGGCATGCGCCACATCGTCCGGCTTACCTTGCCTCTTTTCTGAAAAGGCCTTCCTCATTGGGGATGCAGGTCAGCCCCATGGAGATTGTGGGTCATGGGGCAACAGTCAGTTATGGGGAAGAGGCAATGTCTCTGTACAAAATGTCACAACTGTGGCTCTAACAATCTTTCCACCCCACTCTTCTGCAAGATTCCCTGAGCCATGCTGGGAGCATTTTAAGTCTGCTTCAGTGATGGGCTCTTAGGAGCATCCAGATGTCTGGTTTGGTAGCTGTTGACAGTGTCCTCAGTGTCTATATCTCCATCACCCTTGTGCTATCAGCTGCTTTTGGATGAGTATTTTTGTCCCAGCAATGAAGAGTTAACTACAACAGTGACCAAATCTTATTACCAGAGGGTGAGGATGCAACCAGGCGACCCACCCAGATTGCTTAATGGGTCCACATTGCATGTTTGAACAGATTGAGTCAAAGTCAAGGGAATGAAAGCTCTTTATCACTTGTCCACTCATGGTGTGGAAGTGCCTGTGCTTGGTTGTGCCTGTAATGCACACAGGCAGAGCTCACTCTAACCCTGGGAAGCAAGGCCCAACCTCTCCAGTCCACTGCTCTTTGCTCCTGGCCCAGCATTCAGCACAGTACTGAGCAAAATGTTCTCTCCCACAGAGACTGTAAAATGAGAATCCGTGTTACAGTTTCTAGAAGCTCCATTTTGACCATCTGTGTGCAGCCATAGATGAATCCTAGAGTGCAGGACCCCAGCTAGTCCCCACAGCAGAGGGAGCCCTGGCCTTTGTGTTCCCTGTTGGGCTGCATGAGGTCTTCCACTGAGTGCGACCCCCAGCTCCTTCAGGAGGTCTTGAGGACACTTTTTCAGCTACCTGTGACCTGCTCTGGCTGACCTCCTGATCTCAGGCAAACACAGAAGGATGTGAGGACACACCCTAAAATAGAGGAAGGAAGGATAGACACAAACAGAATCTAATTTCTCTGTAAAAGCACACTTTTTTTTTCATTGTCTATCAGATGACAGAGAGAAAAATCCTGACATAGCAGAGGAGTGGTTTCCCAAGGGAATGCATGCATGATGACTATTGGAGTGTGGGGGAAATCGTGTCATTTTTACTTGAGTTTATTTTTGTTCCCTCCTTTAAAGGTTTGTTCGATTTATTACATGCATTAAATCAGTGTAACTAAACGTGGTAAATTTAAAGCATATTAAAACATACACATATTGAAATGCTTGCACAAAGTTTTTTTTTTTTGTTTTTTTTTTCTTACAGGCGGGGCTAGACAACCATAGACTATTAGAAATCACAGGATATTGGCCCTGGGCCTGGGAGGACATGGGTTTCTGCAGTCTGGGAGCACTGGGCCCATTAGGAACATGTTTACCTAATCATAGCAGTGACAACACAGGTCTTTCCCGGGTTTCTCCGTTCCACCACAGTGAAGGTGCAGTTCTCTGGGTGGAATATTTTCTTGCACCTGAATCTGTCATATTCCGTAGGCGTAAATATTCTGTCATGGAGATAAAGCAATGCCTGTTAGAAGTCAAAGGACACTGATGCACCCAGTCTCACACCTCACATCCACTGTATGCAAGAAGCAGTCCATGTCCAGCTGGTCAGGGCTCCTCTCATCAACTTAAGGGCACTAGGATGTCTGAAAACAGGACTCTAGGCATCTGGACCGGTCTGTGCCATAGCCACATGGACCATCCCTCACACGGGACCACATTCCCCTACATGTGCAGAAGGACAGTGGGGAGTTGTCACAGTCACAGGGGCAGTCTGGGCTATGCTGAGTCAGAAAAGCTGTTTATACACTTGCCTTTTCCACCCTCCTTGTTCAGGAAGTGGTCAACAGGAGATGGCCAGAAGTTAGCTTGTGGCCGGCCAGGGTGTTGGGCACTGAACCCAGAGTTTGTACCTGTGATGGTAGCAAATGATAGAAGCGTGGCTTGGCTAGATTTTAGTTTAATATTTCTTTTGATAATTTTTCTTTTGATAATTTTTTTTGCATGCACCACCTTGTGCGCCTGGTTTTATGTGGGTACTGGGGAATTGAACCTGGGTCCTTTGGCTTTGCCAGCAAGCCCCTCAACGTCTAAGCCACCATCCCACCCTTTTATAATTTTTACTTAGTTATTTCCACATGTGTATGTGTGTTTTTAGGTGTTTGTGGGCATGCCAAGGCTTCTTGCCACTGCCAAAGAATAGTAGTGTCCTTTTTATGTGGGGGGTTTGGAAATTGAATCAGGTCCGCAGGCTTTGCAAACAAGTGCCCTTAACCACTGAGCAATCTTCTTAGCCCCTAGTTTAATTCTTTCTAAGATAAGCAATGGTTAAGTTGTAGTACATAATATTTTGAAGTGGTTTGATGAGACAGAACTGTACTAATGCTAAAATATTAAGTAGAAAGAGTAGACCACAAAATTACAATATAGCCAGGTGCAGAGGCACAGCCCTATAATCCTAGCATTTGGGAGGTTGAAGCAGGAGCATTACAAGTTCAAAGCCAGTCTGAGTACATAGGGAGACTATGTCTCACAAAGGGACAGGTGTGAGTGAATGGCTCACTGGTTGAAGGCACTTGCTTACAAAGCCTGCCAGTCTGGATTTGATTCCCTAGCACCCATGTAGAACCAGAGGCAAAAAGTAGTGCAAGCATCTGGCATTCATTTGTAGTGGCAACACACACACATGCAGATAAAAATATTGATAAGAAGCTGGGTGTGGGATGCACGCCTTTAATTCCAGCGCTCAGGAGGCAGAGGTAGGATCACCATGAGTTCAAGGTCACCCTGAGACTACATAGTGAATTCTAGGTCAGCCTGAGCTAGAGTAAGGCCCTACTTCTAAACCTCCAAAAAAAATTATATATTAAAAAAAATTTTTTTTTTCCTGTTTTGAGGCAGGGTCTTACTCTAGACCAGGCTTACGTAGAACTCACTCTGTAGCCCAAGCTGGCCTTGACCTCACATGGTTCCTCCTACCACAGTCTCCAGAGTATTGGGATTATAAGCAAAAGTCACCACACCTGGCTCCTCCAAAACAACTTAAAAAAATTTTTTTTTCAAAACAACTTTTAATTTCATTTGATTCGCAATATAATGTTTGATATTTCATATATAAAAGTAAAAGGGTGTTGAAAAGAGACAGAAATAGGGCTGGGGAGATGGCTTAGCAGTTAGAGGTGCTTGCTTACAAAGCCTGCTAGCTTGAGTCCAATTCCCTAGTTTGCACATAAAGCCAGAGCATCAAGTGGTACATGTATCTGGAGTTCATTTGCAATGGCAAAGGCTCTGGCATACTTGTACTTACATTCTCACTTTGTCCCTCTCTCATAAGTAAATGAATAAAATGTTTTGTACTTTAAAAAAAATTATTTATTTGAGAGAGAGAGAGTCAGGTAGAGAGAAACAGAGAGACAGAATGGGTGTACCAGGGCCTCTAGCCACCGTAAACGAACTCCAGATGCATGCACCACCCTGTATCTGGCTTGTGGATTCTAGAGAATTGAACCTGGATCCTTTAGCTTTGTAGGCAAGCACTTTAACTGCTAAGCCATCTCTCCAGCCCTAAATGTTATTTTTCAAAGAAACAGAAATAAATTACACTAAGGTATTAAAGGTTATTAGCTTTAGGCAGTAGAAATATAATAACTTTTCTTGTATTTTCTAATAGTTCCATAATTAATGATTTGCTTTGAAAATTTGTAAAATGTCACTTAAAATCTTTCATTACTGTGTGTATGTGTGTGTTTTCAGTACATAGGTGCACACAGGCCACAGCATGCATATAGAGGTCAGAGGACAGCTTTTGGATTGGTTCTCACTGCTCTACCTCACTTGAGGCAGAATTTCTTGCTCTGAATGCGTGTTCTTTGCTGTGCTCTCTGCAAACTCCCAGGAAATTCTCTTGTGTCTACTTCCTGTCTGGCCCTCACTTGCAACATGCTGGGATTGTAGGCACCTGCCACGGATTTTTACATGGAGTCTGGGCATTGAACTTGGGAACGCCAGCATGAGTGGTGAATACTTTACCCACTGTGCCATCTCTCCAGCACTGAAGTTTTTCATTTTCACAAGTGTTTGATGAGCTAGATGTATAGCTCAGTGGTAGAGTCTTTGCCTAGCAGCCACACAGCTCAGGGCTTGATCCCCAGCAGCACAAAAATTAATTAAAAATAAATAAATAAAATGTTTATTGCCAGGTATGGTGGTGCATGTCTGTACGATCAGCAGTTAGGAGACTAAAGCATGGGGATTACAAGTTCAAGGTCCACTGGCACTACATGATGAATTTATGCTAACCCACGTGACAGTGAGACCTTTTTAAAAAAAGTATAGCTTGACATTTCTCGAAAGCTAAACCAATAGTTTCCATATGGCAGGAAGGAATAATGGAAATGATCTCTCAAAAGATACAGAAATGGGTTTTGGATGTTTAGAACTTTTTGGAAATACTGGTAATGGCTACACAATATTGTGTAGTTGGTGCCACTTTAACATTGTTAAAATGATGAATCTTATGTAATATATCTTACTTTCATACGAATGTCTAAAAATAAGGTAGTGGATAGTAAAGAGATACCTGTTTTACAAACTTTGGGTAGGAAACACAGTTGTGCATTAAGTGCAGGTATGCTTTGCTGTTGCAAAGGGCATATTTACTGGATGCATATTTTAATTCAATCCAGACCAAACACTGGGAATAGAATAGTTAAGAGATATGGAGAGGGATACTACAGACCTTAGGGAATGCAGAGCTGGAGGCTGGATGACCTGAGCCCTCTGCCTCCCTCTCTGCTTTCAGGGAGCCTGGACTATAGAGTAGAGACCTGGACACTCCCCAGCCCTGCCCAGGGACCCTCTGCCTGGGCACCAGCTCCTGACACCTGCAACTCAAGGAAGTGTCCCATAGAGGGCGCTGTGGGTCCAACAATTCTGCCACAGAAAGATTACTTATACTGCGTGTTCTATAGCAGAGAGGGAAGAGAGAAGAAAAGAGAGGAGAGAGGATATATATATGAGGCCCTGGCATATGCCCATTCTCGCCCTTTGCCCTCACTTTCTCTCAAATAAATAAATGAATAAATAAAATCTTTTATTTTAAAACACATAAGTGCTACACATATCGTCAGATAAAGCTTATTGTAGCACAAGTAAACTAAGGCTTAAAGAGACCCAAAAACATATCCAGGCACAGGCACACACAGAGAATATCCTAAGAATGAGATTCAGATGCAGAATCCTTTGGCTCCAGTAACAGGTTCTTCCCACTTCATTACAAGGAGGAGTCTTTGCAGTTTTCCTTTTTGGGGGGAGGGGTTCGAGGTAGGGTGTGTCTCAATCTATGACCTAGAACTCTCTCTGTAGTCCTAGGCTGGCCTCAAATTCACAGGGATCCTCCTACCTCCACTTCTCAAGTGCTGAGATTAAAGGCGTGCACCACTACACCCTGCTCCCTTGCTGTTTTCTTTTTTTAAAAATTTTTAATTAATTTATTTGACAGCACAGACACAGAGAGAAAGACAGATAGAGGGAGAGAGAGAGAGAATGGGCGCGCCAGGGCTTCCAGCCTCTGCAAACGAACTCCAGACGCGTGCGCCCCCTTGTGCATCTGGCTAACGTGGGACCTGGGGAACCGAGCCTCGAACTGGGGTCCTTAGGCTTCACAGGCAAGCGCTTAACCGCTAAGCCGTCTCTCCAGCCCCCTTGCTGTTTTCTATACTAGGTTCATGGAGAATCCTGGAAGAGAGGTTATGTTATTTATTAATGGCTGTGATAGCACAGCGCACATGAGGGTGGACACGCCTTCACCAGCTCTTACCTGGACATTCTCTAACCCTTCCAGCATTACAGAGACACTTGCTACATACACAAAGTCAGATATCCAACGTTCAACGGTAACATGTGGGGATCCAGCTAACACAATGCCTGGGGTCAGGTCACTTATCTCCCAGTATGATGCTCCTCCCGGTCCATTATGCATTTACCATGAAGCAGAAATTTGTAGACATTTAACTTTAAGTGTGACTCGGGTGTTGTGACTAAAGTTAGATGTGTCCCCACCCCCCACTTCTATGGCTGGAGACCCATTTGGGAAACACCATCCACACCAATGCTTCTATTGGGCTGCAGATTATTGCTCAGTGATAGAGTGCTTGCCTGGCATGTATGAGGCTGTGGGTTCAATGCCCGCCCTGCAAACAGAAGAAAGTCATTCCTGCTCTTGTAAAACACTATAGGCTAAGACTCACTAAGAGGAAGGTGTCAGAGGCATTTGGGGGGCTAGGAGTACAGTGGCTAGTTTGGAGGTGGGTAGCTGTCAGGACTAGACCTATGGCATCTGTAGCAACCCGAGAGAAATCCTCTAACTTTTGGGCTGTCTTGAGCAGGTCAACTTGAGCAGCAAAATAAACAGGGTTTCCTAATCAAGGTACAGTACAGGTCACCCCTCGCCCCTCAAACCTCTTCTCTGCCTGGGCTTAGACTGCACTTGCTCTTACAAATGTCCAAGGTCAAGGCTACACTGAACAAATGAGCACCTGTGCATATTAAGCTAATACCAGTGCTGAGTCCTTGTCAAACACACCGTACAGAGGACGGGATGCTAGACCTTCACCTAGACCACATGGAAATGCTGACGCTGAGGCTGGGGAGGTAGCTTAACTTGAAGTGCTTATGTACACCTGAACGTGGGTCTCCTGCAGCCACATACGTGACATGCTAGGTCGGTGTGGTGGCCAGTCAGTAACTCAGTTACTTGGGAGGAGAAGACAGGGGGTAGCTGCACTCACTGAATCCGTGGGCTCTGTGTTTAAACGAGACACCTTGTCTAAATAAAACAAGTGGAGGACAATCAAGAAGGACACCTGATAGCCGGGTATAGTGGCGCACACTTTTAATCCCAGCACTCAGGAGGCAGAGGTAGGAGGATCGCCATGAGTTCAAGGCCACCCTAAGACTACATAGTTAATTTCAGGTCAGCCTGAGCCAGAGTGAGACCCTACCTCAAAAAAAAGAAAAAAAAAAAAAAAAGAACACCTGAGGCCAACCTCTGGCCTTCCCCCGCCCACATACACTCATACATGTGAATATGTGTACACATGTGTGAAATTACATACATACATACACACATACATAGAAGACACCTAATATTTATTTTTTTTCTCTTTTCTTTCTTTCTTTCTTTTTTTTTTTTTTTGGTTTTTTGAGATAGGGTCTCACTCTAGCTCAGGCTGAGCTGTAATTCCCTATGGAGAGTCTCAGGGTGGCCTTGAACTCATGGCAATCCTCCTAACTCTGCCTCCCAAGTGCTGGGATACTAAAGGCATGTGCCACCACACCAAGCTGACACCTAATATTTCAATCATGACTGTCCCCATAGATCTGCCATATGGCCTGGTGTGCCCATCAAGGGACCAACAGAGAACTGTCCACTGTTCTAGGTGCCTTAGCTCAGTCAGGTCCCTAGTGCTAACATGACCTACTCAAACTGACGTCTCTATGTCTGTATGTTGGTCCAATCTGTACCTGACCTCTATGGCCTCCATGGCCCTGCGCTTTACGTGGGCAGCTCAACTCAACTCCAGGCTTGGCTCAACTTTGAGCCTATAACTTGACTCTGCAGTGGCTCCTCCAGCAGGTGAGCTAGCTCCTGCAGACATTCTCCTTGTCTCTATGGGCTTTATGCCCTCTGAGAACTCCTAGAACCCTGCTATGGCCTCCTCAGCATTTTTTGTAGGCATGTTGTGACCTACAGATGCATGCGTGGAGATATAGGTACTGCGTGATAGGTAATGCATGAGCAAAGTTAACTTTAGTACATAAGATTGGAGTTAAGGACCTGCGTTTGCCAGTGGCCGTCTGTCAAGGAAAACTGGAACACATGGCAAGTTACAGCTGATGAAAGTGATATGGCTTATGGATTTGTTAGTCAATGAATTTGGACATTGTGGAAATACACAGATGTGTCCATCTGTGTTTTTTTTAATTTTTTAAAATTTCTATTTATTTATCGGGGGGGGTACCTCTAGCCACTGCAAATGAACTCCAGATGCATGTGCCCCCTTGTGCATCTGGCTTACCTGGGACCTGAAGAATCAAACCTGGGTCCTTAGGCTTTGCGGGCATGCACCTTTACTGCTAAGCCATCTCTCCAGCCCTCCATCTGTGTTTTGACATGGTGTGCTTATGACATCCAATTGATGGGGAGAATGAAGATGGAGAATCACTGGAGTACTCCGTTTGAGGGCAGGGCAGGGCAGCATAGCAAAGTCAATCGCAAAACTTAACCTCAGAAGGATGGAATTTTGTAAGAGAGGAACTGCTTTTCAGAGATGGCAGCATACTCCCTGGCTCTCACAGAAGGAAATTTACCTGCTGCAGCACTGGATTTCATTTTCTCCACAAACACACTCAAAGCATCTCTCAGTCTCCCACTTGGAATTCAGGGGATGTTTGACACCATCAATATCAGTGCATTCTAGAACAGTACACATCACATCATCAGTGGAGCTCCTAAATCACACAGCAGGATGAAAGCTTGTCAGGATATTGACACAGGCCTCCCCACATGATGACAAGACATTAAAAAATCTTTATTTATTTATTTTAGAGAGAGAGAGAGAAAGAAAGGCAGATAGAAAGAGAGAATGGGCACACCAGGGTCTCTAGCCATTGCAGATGAACTCCAGATGCACATGCCAGCTTGTGTATCTGGTTTATGTGGGTCCTGGGGAATTGAACCTGGGCCTGTGGGTTCATCCCTGCAGGCTTATCTTTGAATGGAAACTTCACATCTCTACTTCTTATGCTTTGCATCAGTTACGTGTACGTGTGTGTGTGTGTGTGTGTGTGTGTGTGTGTAAATTTTTACCATGCTAACAAGTGATAGAAATGTTTGTTCACTCAAACTGAGAATTACTTCTGAGATCATTGGTGGTCCCATGTTCTTGAAGGACCATCAAGATCAGCATCACCTGAAACTTCCCTGGACATCAGACTTTCACATCTTCCTCCAGATCTACTGAGTCAAAACCTACATCTTGGACTGAGGGTGTTGCTCAGTGCTAAAGTACTTGTCTAGCATGTGTGAAACCAGTGGTTCACTCTCAAGATCACACACACAAAAAAAAAAAATCACACATCTTGACAAGACTCCCAAAGATGAGCACACACAATGTACTGATACATTGAATACATTAAAATTTGAATACTTCTATGAATATACAGTGGTTTTGAACCTGGCTGCACATGACAGTGAGTCAAACAACTTCGAAATGCTCAGCCCTAGTCTTAGGTGGGTTCTGATGGTTACTAAGTTTCAAAAGCTCTCTCGGTAATCTAATCTATCTAGAATCAACAGCAACCTTTTAAACACGGGGCAAGTTGAAGTCTTGTCATTTTACTCCATATGTATCTTTGCCCTAAACCTTCTAATATTTTTTTCTATTTTTTAAAATATATTTTATGTATTTGACAAAGAGAGAGACAGAGAGAGAATGGGTGCACCAGGGCCTCCAGCCACTGCAAACAAACTCCAGACGCATGCGCCCTCTTGTGCATCTGGCTTACGTGGGTCCTGAAGAATATCACCAGGATTCTTTGGCTTTGCAGGCTAAAAATGCCTTAGTTGCTAAGCCATTTCTGCAGCCTGTAACCCTTCTAATAGTGATTCAAAGGGTCATATCTACTGGGTTGCTATAATAACATAACCCCCACCCCATGAGCCCCAGCATGGTGACACACACCTTTAACCCTAGCACTGGGGAGGTAGAGGTAGGAGGATTTCTGTGAGTTCAAGGCCAGCCAGAGACTTCCTTGAAAAGCCAAAGCACAAACAAACAAACAAAACACCCTGTGAAACCAGGACTTACCGCCAGATGAATGGTTTGGTGATTTCTCAAGCCCTATGACATAGCAGTGTGCATTACATGACATCACCACAGTGGCAAGGACCACGAGTCTGCCCAGGAGAGCTTTCTGTAATGTAAGGAAAGGCCAGCGGTGGATAGTGAGTGATTCCTGAAGGTTATCCTCAACTGAGTTTCATTACAAGAATCCCTGCTGAGCTCTGGCAAGAGTGTGTGAGGGTAGAGCTTGTACCTTTAGGAAAGTCAGCCCGGGGAATAAGATGTCCATAGGTCACTAAAACAAACTATACAAAAGCAAAACATGAGTCAAAAATCACAGAGAACAAGCCGGGCATGGTGGCACATGCTTTTAATCCCAGCACTCAGGAGGCAGAGGTAGGGTGGATCGCTGTGTGTTCGAGGCACCCCTGAAACGACATAGTGCATTCAGATCAACCTGGGCTAGAGTGAAACCCTACCTTGAAAAAAAAAATAAAAATAAAAACCAATTCACAGAGAAACAATGGCAGTATGCTATTTTATTACAGAGGGAGTTTGAGGAACCCTTGTAGATATATAGGTGATTTTTTTTTTAAGTCACTGCGGAATATTTAGAATTTAAAGCATAGAAATGATGGAGGGAAGCAAGTTTTATGAAGGGCATAGAATTTTTTGCTACTTAAAAATATATTTTAAAAAAATATTATTTATTTATTTGAGAGAGAGAAAGAGGCAGATAGAAAGAAAGAGAGAATGGGCACTCCAGGACCTCTAACCACTACAAACAAACTCCAGATGCATGCACCCCCTTGGGCATCTGGCTTATGTGGGTTCTGGGGAATTGAACCCCAGTTCTTAGGCTTCACAGGCAAATGCTTTAGCTGCTAAGCCATCTCCCCAGCCTGTACTTAAAATATATTTATTTGAGGGCTGGAGAGATGGCTTAGCAGTTAAGGCATTTACCTGCAAAGCCAAAAGACCCTGGTTTGATTTTGCAGGACCCATGTAAGCCAGTTGCACAAAGGGGTGCATGCACCTGGAGTTCGTTTGCTTGAGACCCTGGTGTGCCCATTTTTTTCTCTCTCTCTGTGCCTCTCTCTCTCTCTCTCTCAAGTAAATAAGTAAAAATTTAAAATATATATATTTATTTGAGGGCTGAAGAGATGGCTCAGCAGTTAAGACACTTGCCTGTGAAGCCTAAGGACCCAGGTTTGATTCTCCGGGTCCCACGTTAGCCAGATGGACAAGGTGGTGCATGTGTCTGAAGTTCGTTTGCAGTGGCTGGAGGCCCTGGTGTGCCCATTCTCTCTCTCCCTCTCTCTGTCTCAACTAACTAAATAAAATAAATAAAAATATTTATTTGACAAATATAGATAGATGATAGATAGACAGATAGATAAAGAGAGAGAATATATGCCAGGGTCTCCTGCCTCTGCAAATGAATTCGAGACACATGAGCCACTGTGTATATCTGGATTTGTACATGGGTATTAGGGAATCAAACCCAGGCTGGCAGGCTTTGCAAGCCTTTAACCACTTAACCATATCTCCATCCTGTATTTTTTATTTATTTTATTTATTTGAGAGAGAGAGCAAGACAGGCAGGGGGTGTGGGGAGAGAGAGAGAGAATGGGCACACCAAGACTTTCAGCCACTGCAAAGGAACTCCAGAAGCACATGTCACTTTGTGCATCTGGCTTATGTGGGTCCTGGGGAATCAAACCTGGGTCATTTGGCTCTGCAGGCAAGCACCTTAACCACTAAGTCATTCCTCCAGCCCAGCCATTGTTTTCCTGATGTGTTGAAGACAGGTGGAAAAGCACTAAAGTATCAGGGGCAGCATGCTTAGGATTTCAGCCAGCAGTCAAAGAAGAGAAAGAAGACGGAGATAAAAGGAGAAGTTGTGTTTGTGAGTTAGAACCCAGAAAAGCAGGCAGGCTCAGCAGTCAGAGCTGCAAATTGCCCCAATTTGTCACTGTCACACACAATGCCACCAGGAGCATCTTTCTGTGTTTGTTGGAGTGTCTCTTTGGATAGATTCCTAGAGTTGGAATTGCTAGGGTTGTGTTGAGAGGGGAGTACAGTTAGGGTGACTGGATATCTGAAGGTAAAGGTGGAAAAAAAAAAAGGCAGGAAAGTTTGCATTTGCTAGAAATCAAAGACATCTGACTCCTTATCTCTTGCCTAGTTCCTAGACCTGTTTTTCCATGAACCTAGACTCCTGGGAGGGAGGTCTTTCATAGGATTTAAACATTGTGGTTGATTAAGTTCAGCCTCTCAGAACTTGGTGTCAGGACTGGCCTCTTCCTGAGAGAGTCCCTAGCTCCAACCAACCAGCTGGCCCTCTGGTTCACCTGAGCCAGAAGACAGCCCCCCACTATAAGGTTACAGATATCTTTGCAAGGGGAGGGCAGGCTCTCTCACCACTTGGGAACTGCCAGCTGTCAGTGACTTTTTCACTCAGCTGGGTCTGGGCCTGGGCCCCAGCTGGGCTGAGCAGAGGGGAGCACCCCCAACCCTTACTCTCCACATGGGTTCTTCATCCCCTCCAGCTCCCCACATGGCAGGAGCTCTTCGAACTTTCTTTTCTCTCCTCTTTTTCTGTGGTTTTTCCCAGGCCCTCCACGTGGGATCTCTAGCCAAGTGGGTGCCTTTCCTGAGCTTTATACTTCCCTCAAAAAATATAATAATTTAATAATTATCCTTCTCAGTCTTTTTCATTCAATTCTTTGATTAAAATAAGAAATGAACCTAGGGCTTGGGGATCAACAACCTTCCTGGACCCCTTGCACCCCATTACACTGTTAATTTTTATTTTTTATTTATTTTTTTGGCATTTTAAAAAAATTAACAACTTCTATACTTACAGACAATAAACCGTGATAATTCCCCCCCCCCCCACTACATTTTATTTTCTGAGACAGGATAGCATACTGTGGCCCAAAGGTTCCTGGAACTCATTCTGTAGCCAGAATAAAATATTGGCAAAAACACGGAGGTAGACAAACTATAGTTGGAGTCGTACTGGCGCGCCAAGTGAGTTGGAGACAGAACTAGGGGTACAGATTATCATCGGGGTGAAACACAATCCCCGAGGCTAAGAACTCCAGGAGAAAAGGATACAGGCACCTTTACTCCTTTACTTTTATTCTTTTGTGTGGTGCTGGCCATCAAACCCTATGCTAGGTAATTGATCAACCACTGGGTCCCATCCTAGTCCTGATAGAAGCATCCTTGATGATACAAACAAATAATCCAGGTTGAAACCAGAAGGTCAAGGAAAAGTAATCAAATGCCTAAGTCATCTTTTTTTTAATTTATTTTTATTTATTTATTTGTAGTGACAGACAGAGAAAGGCAGAGAGAGAGAGAGAGAGAGAAAATGGGCACGCCAGGGCCTCCAGCCACTGCAAAGGAACTCCAGATGTGTGCAGCCCCTTGTGCATCTGGCTAACGTGGGTCCTGGGGAATCAAGCCTCAAACCGGGTTCCTTAGGCTTCATAGGCAAGTGTTTAACTGCTAAACCATCTCTCCAGCTCTCATCTTTTTGAGATTAATTTAAATCAAATACATTTTAATGGGATACTTTGGGGAATCCTTTCGAAGAGAAAATGGGGTAAGGATGGTTATAATGAAAGATGCCTCAGGTTGGGGATGTAGCTCAGTTGATACACTGCTTGTCTGGATTGTGCAAAGCATTGGTTTCAATTTGCAGTACCACTTAAGTCAAGGCAGGGTAGACCACGCCTGTAACCCTAGCACTTGGGAGGTGGAGGTCATCCTTGGTTATATAACCTAGGCTACATGACACTGTGTCTCAAAAAAAAAAAAAAAAAAGACTTAAAATGTATTAGGAATGATGCTCCCTGAAGTGATACACTACTGATATAAGAAGAGAAAGACAAATATAGGGAACAAAATACAAAGCTCAGAAATATTTATAAATAAATATATGTTTACAATTGTGGCAGTTTGAACGAATGTCCCCCAATAGACTCATATGTTTTCTTAAAGATTGCCTACAGCTGCCAGGCTGAAGGAGGTGTTACTGTGGGCAGATCCTGGGGTCCAACCCTGGGGTGTATTGGGGGAAATTTTATTTCTAGCCTAAAGGTATGCAGAGAGGCCTGAGCTCTGGAGCGGATCCCGCTGTTTTGCTGGCAGTTTGAGCTTGCCTGTGGTGCTGGCTGGTGGCGGTTCTCTCTCTGCTTGGGTCTGTGAAAAGGGGCTAGTCTCAGCCAGGCGTGGTGGCGCACACCTTTAATCCCAGCACTCGGGAAGCAGAGTTAGGAGGATTGCCATGAGTTCGAGGCCACCCTGAGACTACATAGTGAATTCCAGGTCAGCCTGAGCCAGAGTGAGACCCTACCTCAAAAAAAAAAAAAAAAAAAAAAAAAAGTGGCCAGTCTCTTCGGTGGCCATTATGGAACTTCTCCTGGATCTGTAAGCCTGAAGTAAATCCCATTCCTCCTATCTGCTGTGTCTGTTTGGAGGTTCATCCCAACAATGTGAAGCTGACTACAACAATATACTTAAAAACTTTGTCTTTGAGATCTGTGGAGAGTGACTATTCAATAAGTGGTATTAAAGCAAATCCTGCAGTCTTACAGGAGATGAGAAACAAAGTTCATTTTCTACTTTAGTCCCCACAGTGCAATGAGTTCTGACGGGCTCTTCTTTGCCTGGGTGCGTTTCTCCTGCCACAGCGCCTCTGCTGCAGAACTCCTCTAACTTTACCTCCTACACCAAATTCACCTCCGGGCCCTCTTTGCCAGCCAGGGGTGCCTCGATGCTGAATCTCCCACATTCTGCCTTGGGGATGAAACATCCAGAAACACTAACAGATGACAGACCCAGCAGCCTGACAGTTCTGTGGCTCTGACCTCATGTGTCCTCAGCCAGTGGCTAAAGCAATAATACCATTTCCAGAGACACTGACACACTAGCCAAATATACTGGCGCTGGAGCGTCCGCAGTTGGGGTAGCAGGTCTGAGGCTGGGATTTGGTTGTGTGCCAGTCCATACATTACTGGGTGTGTCAGAAGCCCTTTTCTGGGCAGCAATTATGCTGCACTCTCCTCATCTTGTTTTCAGGGTCCTCAGGGTTCCTATGCCTGATGACAGCCTTTCTCATTCTTCTTTGCATGAGAGGGAGCTGTTTCTACATCTCATAGTCTCTTCCCTGTCTCATCAGCTTGCCTCTTCTGCCCGTACCTCTCTTTTCCTACAGTCTGGGAGAGTGGTCGCTCACAATTTGATGGAGAAGACAAAAATATTATATTAAGATGATAATATAAACTTTTTCTAAAGTGACTCGAGTTAATTTTACAATATGTTCATAATCATTTAATATAGTTGAATATTTGTTATTTTAAGCATAAAAGAGATTTGAGTATGTAAAAGTTGAACAAGATAAATAAGTTAAAAGCCGTCAAGGGGGAGGGGAAATGGCTCTGTGGGTAAAGAGTTTGCTGTGCAAGCATGAGGATCTGAGTTCAGATCCCAGGCACCCATGTAAAATTCTCAGTGTGTGGTGTCTTTCTGTAACCCCAGTGCTATGAAGCAGAGACAGGGAATGTGGGGCTCACTGGCTAGCTGCTCTAGCCACATCAGTGAGCTCTAGGTTGAGTGAGAGACCCTGTCTAAAAAGTAAGTTGGGGGGGCTGGAGAGATGGCTTAGTGGTTAAGCGCTTGCCTGTGAAGCCTAAGGACCCCGGTTCAAGGCTCGGTTCCCCAGGTCCCACATTAGCCAGATGCACAAGAGGGCGCACGCGTCTGGAGTTCGTTTGCAGAGGCTGGAAGCCCTGGCGCGCCCATTCTCTCTCTCTCCCTCTATCTGTCTTTCTCTCTGTGTCTGTCGCTCTCAAATAAATAAATAAATAAATAATTAAAAAAAATAAGTTGGGGCCGGGAAGGGTGGCACACACCTTTAGTCCCAGTACTCAGGAGGCAAAGGGAAGAGAATCGCCATGAGTTCGAGGCCACTCTGAGACTACATAGTGAATTCCAGGTCAGCCTGGGCCAGAGTGAGACCCTACCTTGAAACAAAACAAACGGTGGGGAGTGAAGAGAGGAAGGCATCTAATGTTGACCTCTATCCTCCACATGCACACACATACATGCAAGGGCAAGTGTGCCCACACACACATGTGCCCCACACATACACGCTCACATACAACACACACACACACACACACACACACACACACACACACACACACATACCTACACATGAAAAAAACGCATCAAATTGGAGAACAACATCATATGAAGAATTTCTATCCACCAATGAAGAAAGAAAATGTCTTGTAGAGAAATGGAAATGGAATGCAAGGGAAATAAAGGAGCATTACACACACAGACAAAGAGTGAGATGGAGCCAGGCGTGGTGCACACCTTTAATCCCTGCACTTGGGAGGCAGAGGTAGGAGGATCACTGAGAGTTTGAGGCCACCCTGAGAATACATAGGTCAGCCTGAGCTAGAGACCCTACCTTGAGAAACAAAGAACAAAAAAAAAGTGAAATAGAAATAAGTAAATGAGTAAACACATGGAAAAGTTCAAGTTACTAAAATCCAAAGAACTGAAAACATAGAAAAATAGAACCATAAGGGTAAGGCAAGACTACTCATTTAATTTCAAACACTCAGAGGGAAACAGAGGCACACATGGGAAGCAATAAATGTGAGGATACTTCCTGTGGAAACAGTTTTTACAGGGAGCAATTTGATAGTGTACATTAAAGTTCTTAAGACCATGAACAACTGGAGTTCACATTTTCACTGTTAAGACTTGATCTTAAAAATGGCCTAGGAGGGCTGGAGAGATGTCTTAGGGGTTAAGGCATTGGCCTGCAAAGCCCAAGGACCCAGGTTCTATTCCCCAGGACCCATGTTAGCCAGATGAACAAGGGGTGCATATGTTTGGAGTTCATTTGCAGTGGCTGGAGGCCCTGGCATGCCAATTTTCTCTCTCTCATCTCTCCACCCTCCTTCCCTCCTTCCCTCTTTCTCTGTCAAATAAATAAATAAATACTATTTTTTAAAAAATGGCTTAGAAGGGCTGGAGAGATGACTTAGCTGTTAAGCCTTTGCCTGTGAAGCCTGAGGACCACAGTTCAAGGCTCGATTCCCCAGGACCCACGATAGCCAAATGCACAAGGGGGCACACGTGTCTGGAGTTCATTTGCAGTGGCTGGCGACCCTGGTGTACCCATTCTATCTCTCTCTCTCTCTCTGCCTCTTTCTCTGTCTCAAATAAATAAATAAAATAAACAACAAAAAATATTTTTTTAAAAATGGCTTAGGAGCTGAGCGTGGCGACACACGCCTTTATGACTTTAATTCCAGCTTTCAGGAGGCAGAGTAGGAGGATTGCTGTGAATTCAAGGCCACCCTGAGACTACATAGTGAATTCCAGGTCAGCCTGGGCCAGAGGGAGACCCTACCTTGCAAAAAACAAAAAACAAAACAAAAGACCTAGGAGCTGGGTGTGGTGGTGCACGCTTTGAATCCCAACACTCCAGCACTCAGGGGGCAGAGGTAGGAGGATTGCCGTGAGTTTGAGGCTACCCTGGGACTATATAATGAATTCCAAGTCAGCCTGGGCTAGAGAGACACCCTACTTTGAAAAAAAAAGGAGGGGTCAGGAATGAAGAAAGACTCCTCCACAAGGGTGCTCAGCTCTCTGCAAATATGGAGAGCCACACACTGCACAAGAACAGAGCTGATTGAGAAATGGTGACTCTTTTTTTTTTTTTTTTATTTGAGAGCGACAGACACAGAGAGAAAGACAGGTAGAGGGAGAGAGAGAGAATGGGTGTGCCAGGGCCTCCAGCCTCTGCAAACGAACTCCAGATGCGTGTGCCCCCTTGTGCATCTGGCTAACGTGGGACCTGGGGAACCGAGCCTCGAACCGGGGTCCTTAGGCTTCACAGGCAAGCGCTTAACCGCTAAGCCATCTCTCCAGCCCTGGTGACTCTTTCTTAATCCAACATGATATAGCAAAGACACCGGGGGAGGGTTCTCCAAGACGATGAACATTAACATCCCTCGGACAGCTTTTAGCACTCTCCTTGCCCTGTCCTCACTCCTGGCTAATAAAACCCACGTGTGCAGGCAGAGCCTGGATCCATCTTTTGCAAGTTGTTGATTCCACTAGACAACTCATATGGAAGACATGGCCTAGACAAAGGGACATCTGGGTTCTTGTCTCAGCTGCCTCCAGGCTTGTGGTCAGAACCTAGTGACAGTCACTTCCCCTTTGCAGTTTTCTTGTCTGTAACATGATACATTCAATGGAACTCTGAAATTACACACAATTTCACAAATCACTCAGTGGTGCCCAGGATTTAAAGACACCTGAAACCTTATTAAACACCGAGGTTACAAGAATAACTTTATTTCTTAGAGACTAGAAATAATGCTAAACTAAGGTGTTTTTTTTTTCCAAGCTCCCAGACTTTTGTTACACATATCACAATGAATTACAAGTAACAGACAAGTAATATGTCACCAAGTTGCATTTCCATTAAAAGTTACCTAGTAGAAATGTGCAACATAGCATATATGTATAAGCAATATATTTCTGTTTTCTTTCCTGGTCTGTATGTATGAAATCAGCTACTTACCATTGTGACAAGCTGTTTTCTTACAGGCAGGTTCCTATGGAAAATATCTCAGGAAGCACCAGTTCCATATTTATACTGTGAAGGACGACCACACATTTGATATTCTTGGGAAGGTAATATACCAAGAACATACTGACTATGTACAGAGGGTTGATTATCAGCAGGAACTCTTGATAGCAAATAGTTTATGAGTTTCATATATCAGGTCCACACCTTAGTTGAGTGTTTATCTTTGCCCCCACCTCCTTCTGAAGGAACAGAGAAGGAAACAGCTTTCCTTCCCGTGCCTTCCCCCTATACTGGGCAGATCTAGGCAAACTGCATGCTCTTACTTGATCCATGCACAAAGAGGTATGGGCTCAGGTCCGTGAATCTCAGCTGCAAAGTGCTGAAGCTGGGTTTTGTGAAGACATAAGATTAGGTCAGTATATCAGCCTGGCAGGCCCAGCAGGCCTGGACATTTTTGTGTTCTGTGCTACAGAGTCACTTTATGTTCCACGCCATGGAAAAGTCTGGGTACATGCATGTCATGCATCGTTCAGCATGTCACACTGTAAGTGGCCCACTTGTTCTGAGTTAACTTCTGCAGGAGAACAGAGTTGATACCCACAGATATTAACCAGCCTCAGTGTTCCCAGAAGAACTCGAGTCCAGTGTCCACGTAACACCCAGAGAGTGCAAGTTCTAAGGATGAGAGAGGCCCACACATTACCAGCCTGAGGAATGTGTCTGCTACCTGCCCAGAGGAACAAAGCTCCAGGACGACTGACTGCCTTTGTCCCCTTGCCTGTAGAACCCGCTGGCTGGGGACGAAGTGTTAAGGAGGTTTTTCCTTGGGATTTTAATCTGAACACTTCTGGGACCACAGCTCTCTGAGGGAAGCATAACTTAAAGATTTGACCCATGTGGTGGTGGTGCCCGCCTTTAATCCCAGCACTGTTTTTTTGTTTTTTGTTTTCTGGTTTTTCAAGGTCTCTCTCTAGGTGCGGTGGTTCATGCCTTTAATCCTAGCATTTGGGAATCTGAGGTAGAAGGATCACTATGAGTTCAAAGGCAGCCCGAAACTACATAGTGAATTCTAGGTCAGCTTTTGACTAGAGTGAGACCCTACCTTGAAAAACAAACAGACAAAAAGATTTATTTCCTGTGTCTGCCCATTGCCATGGTGATAGGCAGCATAAACTCCAGTATTTCAGTTATATGGTTTTGCAACTCTCCTGGGACAGCTTTGGCACACCCATTCTCTATCTGTATTTCTCTCTCCCTCTCAAATAAATATATAAAATTTAAAAAGAAAAAAAAAAGCACTTACTTTTCTTTTTTTCCCACTTTTATTTCCTCCCCTCACATTCCTGGGTCCTGTCCTGTTTGAACTCTGGGCTGACGGCACCTTTCTGTTCAGCTCTGCCTGGTCTGCTTCAGGCCTCTGTGTCTTAGAATGGATAGCATAACTTCCATCCCTTACAACAGCCCCTTAGGGCAGATCCTGCATATTGATGTGACTATAGTTATGACCCTATGAAAAAGAAGAAAATGATGTTTCACTGGAATACAGTTTGGCCACTGTATGTTGGGTTCTAGGGAAAATGGCCATTTAGTGGATCTCTAAGTGATTATACTATTTTACAATTAGAGTTACTATGAAAGAATTGGGAAAATAGTCGGGTGTGGTGGCGCACGCCTTTAATCCCAGCACTCGGGAGGCAGAGGTAGGAGGATCGCTGAGAGTTCGAGGCCACCCTGTGAATACATAGTGAATTCCAGGTCAGCCTGAGCTAGAGTGAGACCCTACCTTAGAAAACAAAAAAACCAAAACAAACAAACAAAAAAAAAGAATTGGGGAAATAAAGATATCACTTTAAGCTTTGTAATTAGCTTCACCTTCTAACCTGCTGTTTTCCTTTATGGAAGCTCCAAAAGATGCAAATTTTCTTCCTTGTTTTTACTAAGAATGCACTGAGAATTAATCTAAATCTAAAGACTAAAGTACTGGCATATATGTGTGTATGTGTATATATATATATTTGGTTTTACATCTAAAACAACTATGGTTTCTGAGATGTGCTTCATATAAAATATCCATATGTCTTATCAATGATAAGAGCTTTATTTGCTATCATTTAAGATAAAGTTGTCACTCAGAGTATTTCATTGATAATAGACAATATAATCTATTATAAATAATGTCTAAAGAGTAGACATTTAAGGGCTGGAGAGATGGCTTAGCGGTTAAGCGCTTGCCTGTGAAGCCTAAGGACCCTGGTTCGAGGCTCGGTTCCCCAGGACCCACGTTAGCCAGATGTACAAGGGGGCGCACGCGTCTGGAGTTCGTTTGCAGAGGCTGGAAGCCCTGGCGCGCCCACTCTCTCTCTCTCCCTCTATCTGTCTTTCTCTCTGTGTCTATCGCTCTCAAATAAATAAAAATAAAAAAGAAAAAAGAGTAGACATTTAAAAAATATTTTATTTATTCATTTATGAGAGAGAGACAGGCAGATCGGGAGAATTGGCATGCCAGGGTATCTAGCCACTGCAAATGAACTCCAGGCGCATGCACCACCTTGTGCATCTGGCTTTACGTGGATCCTGAATAAATGAATCTGGATCATTTTGCTTTGCAGGTGCCTTAACCACCAAGCCATCTCTTCAGCCCAAGATTAGACACTTTAATATCAGATTTGGTATGAACATACATAATAAAGTTATCAAGATTAAAAACCAGTATTGTTCAAAGAAAGGTAATATTAGACTATGGTCTCTATGTTCACTGACTCATTAGATTCAATATTTATGTTAGTAATTAAAATTACTCCTGTGAGATATATATATATATATATATATATATATATATATATATATATATATATTGCTATAAAACAGATGTTTGACAATTGCAACATGACAAAAATTATGAGACATTTTGCTAATATTTTATGTTTCTCACATATTTTGTTTGTTTTTGTGTTTAGTTTTCCAAGGTAGGGTCCCGCCTAGCATAGGTTAATCTGGAATTCACTATGTATTCTCAAGCCAGCCTCAAACTCACAATGATCCTCCTACCTCTCACATATACTATTTTTTTAATATTTTTATTTTTATTTATTTATTTAAGAGAGAAAGAGGGAAAGAGAGGGAGAGAATGGGCTCACCAGGACCTCCAGCCTCTGCAAATGAACTCCAGACATGTGCACCCCCTTGTGCATCTGGTTAATGTGGGTCCTGGGGAATCAAACCTGGGTCCTTTGGCTTTTCAGGCAAATGCCTTAACCACTAAGCCATCCCTACAGCCTGCATATAGTATTTTTAATGGATATGCAAGTGTTCTAGGTCCTGTCATCGCTGTTCCCAACAAGTCAGCTTGCCCTGCTGGACACACTTTCTTACGTTGGTCCTCAAGGGCAAATAGCATTTGCTATAACTCCTCTCATTCTGCAAGGCAACAGATGCTTTTTCTATGCAGAAGTGCAATGTCATGGTTAACATATAAAGACTTATTGCTTTTGCTTGCATTTTCTCTCCTGTCTTTTCTTGCTAATTTCACTGTACAATGTTATTGAAAGCTTTGTTAGCTTGGCCAGTTCTTACTGGAACTTAACTTTCTGTAACTCTCTGACTTCTGGGAAACCAAGGTAAAATGTGTAAAAGTAACTTTTGAAAATCTAAATGGGATGCTCCAGTTGCAAGGTAACTGGGAAATCAAGCAGGAACTGAGCAGAAATCCTTCTTCCTGCTGACTAGCAGCCATAGTGCTAGAAAGTGCTAGAAAGTGCTGTCATGGCTGTTGGGCAAGTAGAGTCATCAACAGTCTTAACCAGCAGTGGGCCAGCTGGCTGGCCAGCCAAGCTAGCCTAATTAGGGAAGTTCTAGCCCAGTGAGAGACCTTATCTCAAAACCAAGTGGAAGGTGCCAAGAAATGGCATGTGAGGTTGTCCTCTAGCCCCCACATACATGGGCATACACATGCATGTACAACTGCACACACATGCACAGAAACACACACATATACACACGAAGTCCAAGTGGCAATAATGTCTGTGTAGGACCTGTAATTAGCAAAAATTTTATCATTTAACAGTATGTAGACAGTTTATCTCAAGTTGTTACTTTATACTATAATTATAAATTGGATTCAACTTTTTAATAGGTTGGTAAATTTTCTTTATGTTTCTCTGTCTCATGATATTAACAAAGGAAGTGAAGTAAAAGGAATAAGTAAGTAGAAAAAAAGAAGTATAAAGAAGGATATAAATATGAAGACATATTTTTGGTAATGAAGGTTAAAAAGGTAAAATTTTTTTTTATTTATTTTAGAGAGAGAGACAGAGAGAGAGGGAGGGAGAGAATGGGCAAGCCAGGACCTCCAGCCACTGCAAATGAACTCCAGACACATGCACCGTCTTGTGCATCTGGATCCTTTAGATTTGCAGACAAATGCCTTAACTGCTAAGTCATCCCTCCAGCCCAATAAAAACATTAAAAAAACTTATTTTGCCTTGGGCTGCAGAGATGGCTTAGCAGTTTAAAGGCAAAGGACCCGGGTTCCATTCCCCAAGACCCACGTGAGCCAGATGCACAAGAGGGTGCATGTGTCTGGAGTTCATATGCAGTGGCTGGTGGCCCTGGCATGCACATTCTCTCTCTCTCTCTCTCTTACTCTCCCTCTTTCTCTGTCAAATAACTAAATGAATAAATAACTTTTAAAAATGTTTTTATTTATTTATTTGAGAGAGAGAGACAGACAGACAGAGAATGGGCCCACCGGGACCTGTAGTCCCTGCAAATTACCTTCAGACACATGCACCCTCTTGTGCATCTGGCTTTACATGGGTACTGGAGAACTGAACCTGGATCCATAGGCTTCACAGGCAAATGCCCAAACTGCTAAGACATCCCTCCAGCCCCTTTTAGTGTTTTAATTGGAACTTTGAAATGTTCTACCATGGCTCTGCAATAATAGAGCTGCCTGTAAAGGAAGGCAATGGGAGCAAAAAAATGGACCCAAAGTTAGAAAAAGTCAGAAAGAAATCTAGGGGAAATAACATATTTGAAACTAAATATAGGCCCTCTTCAGCCAGAATGTACATATCCAAATAGATAAGAATGTGTATCTTCCCATTTCATCCTGAAACCTGCCCATTAACAAACAGAACAGACAGTGCCCATTCATCTGAGGAGGGGGCTCTTCACAGCATGGAACAGAGTGAGACAACTTAGGTGAAGATATCCTAGCTGATGGATAAAGGCCTGGGGACAAAATCTGTCACAGTAAAGCTGTGGCTCTCCAGCTTCCTGTGTACATGACAAATACATCAGAGCAGTTTGTGAAGAGCAAGATGGACTGAAAGTACAATGTTTGCCAAAAGGCATCAGATAGTCAGATAGCAAGGCAGTGTGGGCACTGAATGAGTTAAGTGCTTTCAACCTCTGTGTTCTACAGACCGGGTTAAAAACTCTTCCATTTTAGGTCAAATAAAAGCATGATGCAATAGCCGGATGTGGTGGCACACGCCTTGAATCCCGGCACCGGGGAGGCAGAGGTAGGAGGATTGCAGTGAGTTCGAGGCCACCCTGAGACTACATAGTAAATTCCAGGTCAGCCTGGGCCAGAGGGAGACCCTACCTCGAAAAATCAAAATAAATAAATAAAAGGATAATACAAATCAATGCTGTGCTTCAAATACAGCAACTATGTGGAATTGCAAGAAATTAAATACTTCTGTAGACTGTAATGTAGAAAGCACAGCCCCTTGAGATTCCTTCATCCCAGAAACGCCTGCTATGTCTAAGATGATGAACTATTCAACAAATAGAATGGTGGCTGCACCACAGACTACCCTCTTATCATAGGAAGAGACATGGGAACACACAGAGGGCAATAGAGCCGCATTCAGCGCTAGTCGTAAGCTAAAGAGGACTTGAGCCTGATGGGGGTCTTACAAAAGACACCTAGGACAAGCCCTTCTCCAAACCTACCCTCAAAACTCTGAATTTGTCTGACGTCAGCCTGTCTAGTTTTGAAATTTTGGATTAGTGGAGATGCTTCAAAGCTTTTGTCTCCCATGAAATTGCCAAATATTGCTTCACCAAGAGGCACACAAGTCATGAGATGATTGTTCAAGAACTGAAAAGGATGCAGAATTTTTTTTACAGGTATCAGCAGTCATTGGCCTTTTTGAACTCTGCATGGGCAGCCACAGTGTGATAAGACCCCAACTTGCTTGTGAGCAGGAAATAACAGATACTCCCTTGGCTGTACAGTAAGTAACATCAGAGGTGACAAAAATCAGCTTGAATGCAGTACAGAAGCTAAGAAAAAGATTGTCCGTTAGTGTTGGTTCTGGGGAGTGAAGGGTTCCTAACTTCCCCCCTCATAGCATGGTGCCCTCAGGGTCTTTTTTTTTTTTTTTTTGGTTTTTCGAGGTAGGGTCTGGCTCTAGCCCAGGCTGACCTGGAATTCACTATGGAGTCTCAGGGTGGCCTCGAATTCATGGCAATCCTCCTACCTCTGCCTCCCAAGTGCTGGGATTAAAGGCGTGCACCACCATGCCTGGCTCAGGGTCACTTTTATTCAAGTCTGTCCTTCATGTCCTGCCAATGAAATCCAAACATGGACCAATTGGATGGTTGAGGTGCCTGATTTGGAATAGAGCTGGATGCAGTGCTGAATTGTTCCCTCAAATCACTGCTTGCAGAAACCCGAGCTGGTGCTGGAGTCGTGACAGGGGCAGAAGAATCCAAATCGAACAGGTTACCTGCATCACTACCTCCGCGGTGAGATTTTGGAATGGGTGGTGGGGTGACATGATTGCTGAGGGGAGCTGAGGAGGATGGTGGGGGATAGTAACTTTGCCTCCAGGCCGTGGTGGGAGTAATCTTAGTCCTCTGGCCCTGGAGTCCTGGGTTTAAAAGCATCTCTGTTCTTGGCTGTAATGTTCCCAATTCTCAAATTTTTATTTTTATTTATTTATTTGACAGAAAGAATGGGCACACTAGGGCCTCCAGCCACTGTAAATGAACTCCAGACACATGCACCACCTTGTGCATCTGACTAAGGTGGGTCCTGAGGAATAGAACCTGGGTCCTTTGGCTTTGCAGGCAAATGCCTTGACCATTAAGCCATCCCTCCAGCACCCCCAGTACTCAGTTTGATACTCTATCCTTTCTTGAAGCCTTGATCCAACTTGGGACGATTATCCATGTCCTGAGATTCTTAGGAAATCTCAGATTCCTGTCTGACCCACTTGAAGTGATCCGGCAAGGAAACATTCAGGTCGAAAGCATCTCCCCACCTGTGAAGCCCATGCCAATGGATGCACTATGCCCAGAGCCATGCTTGGGTGTGCTAGAATCTACCACTGTCTCCACAGCAATACCTGGATCCTGGTCTACTGGTGCCTGAGCAAAAATCTCCCCTGAGACTTTATCTTTGAGTTTAATATCTTCCCTTTCAAAGTGACTCAGAGGCGACCAGTTCAATCAGTCTGGTCTAGTCTCCAATCAGATGCCCTTTAGCGGGGGTTGGGACTCTGATGGATGTGATGTCAGGCTGGGCCATCAGTCTTGAGCCAGATCAGCGCCAGCGGGCCCAAGAGTAAGTAGGAGGAAGTTATTTTTTAATGATTGTGTCGCAATGCCTCTTGATTATGGTTCTGCTTGTTTACTTTTATATATTTATTTATTTGCCAGAGAGAGAGAATGTTAGTATGGGCACACCATGACCTTCAGCCACTGCGAAAGAACTCCCGACACATGTGCCACTTTGTGCATCTGGCTTTACGTGGGTCCTAGGGAATCGAACCTGAGCCACTAGGCTTTGCAACAATCGTCATGTCTCCAGCCCAGGAAAAGTACGCTTTTATGGAAAAATAAGATTTTATTTAAGAGCAAATGATTCTTCTCCCCCACCCCAAAGAGAGATGAGGATTAAATCAAGAAGGTAGTCTGAGTAAATTACTCATGATTTGGGGAGAATAAAATTTACAGCTGAGCCAGGCGTGGTGGCGCACACCTTTAGTCCCAGCACCTGGGAGGCAGAGGTAGAAGGATCGCCATGAGTTCGAGGCCACCTTGAGACTACATAGTGAATTCCAGGTCAGCCTGGGCTAGAGTGAGACTCTACCTCGGTTAAAAAACAAAACAAAAAACCTTACAGCTGATATATGTGTGATGATTGATGGTTATTAAAATTCCTAAGGTTGAGCTGGAGAGATAGCTCAGCAATTAAAGTGCTTGCCTGCAATGCCTAATGACCAGGGTTCGATTCCCCAGATGCACTAAGTGGCACATGTGTCTGGAGTTATTTTGCAGTGGCTAGAGGCCCTGACATGTTCACATCCACACTCTTTCTCTGCCTGCCTCTTTCTCTCTGTCTCTGTCTCTCTCTCAAATAAATAAAAAAGAAAATAAAAGTAAACAAATACGTAGTACCTTAATCCAGAGCATTATGGATCAATCATAAAATACTTCCCACATCTGTCTCTCGGAAATAAGTAGAATATTTTTTTTAAATTCCTAAGCTCAAGATTCAGGACACTGATATAAAAACAAAATCTGGGCACACCAGGGTTTTCTGCCACTGCAAAAGAACTTCAGATGCATGCTATACTTTGTGCATCTGGCTGTATATGGGCCCTGGGGAATTGAAATAAGGACTTTTTGGCGGGGGGGTTGAGGTAGGGTCTCACTCTCGTCCAGGCTGACCTGGAATTAACTCTGTCATCTCAGGGTGGCCTTGAACTCATGGCAATCCTCCTACCTCTGCCTCCTGAGTGCTGGGATTAAAGGCGTGCGCCACCACGCCCAGCTCAAGCAAGGACTTTTAACCACTGAGCAATCTCTCTAGCCCCTAGTCCTTTGTTTAAATTGATAAAGTTCTCTTAAGATACTGATGTGCTCTTGGTAATATTTATAAAAACAAATTATATATATATATGTGTGTGTGTGTGTGTGTATGTATATATATATAATGCATATATATATAATTTTTTTGTTTTTTGAGGTAGGGTCTTGCTCTAGTCCAGGCTGACCTGGAATTCACTATGTAGTTCCAAGCTGGACTTGAACTCCTACCTCAGCCTCCTATGTGCTGGGATTAAAGGCATACACTAGCACACTTGGCAGGGGGGAAAAAAAGCAATTTTTGTTTAATCAAGATCATTACTTAAGTTTCTGCTGTTTGTTAATCATCTCGTTACATTGGAAATTGAGTCTTAAAAAAGTCAAGTTTCATTTATGTGTCTGTTCATGTTAGTAATTTTTAAAATTCTTTATTTATTTGCAAGCAGAGTGAGACAGACAAAAAGGAAGAATGGGTGCACCAGGGCCTCCAGCTGCTGCAAATGGAACACCAGATGTGTGCGCCACCTTGCACATCTGGCTTTATGTGGGTACCGGGGAATTGAACTTAGGTTGTTAGGATCTTCAGGTAAGCACCTTAACCACTGAGCCATCTCTCCAGCCCCCATGTTAGTCCTTTAAATGATAATTTCAATTGTCATTTTAAACTGTTTCTACTACATCTTGTATCCTATGTATCTGTGAGTAGAAATATGTAGAGATGTATGTGTGTGTAAACTACATATTCTGCAAAAGTTTTCAGAGCTAAATGCATGTGGATTTAATAGTGCAAAGCTAAAGAAAATGCTTAACCAAGTTGTCCTCCACACTAGAATTGTCTGTGATGCTAGGCTTTTTCCAGGCCAACGTTCATGTGTTCCCATCGAATTGTGACTGAACCATTAAGTGAAGATGACTAGACTGTCTGGCCAATAACTTGACTTTTGTACAACTTCAAGCATGACTATTGTCTTTTCTTAGGTGCATTTTTGCCCATGGGCTACTTTGTGTATCTGGGTATTGGGGAATTGAACCTGGGGTCAGCAGACTTTGTAAGCAAGTTCCTTTAACTGTTGAGCCATCTCCCCAGCCCACAATCAAATTCTTTTTGTTATTGTTGTTTTTCCAAGGTAGGGTCTCATTTTATCCCAGGCTGACCTGGAACTTACTCTGTAGTCCCAAGCTAGCCATGAACTCATGGCAATCCCTTGCCTTTGCCTCCCAAGTGCTGGGACTAAAAGCATGTGTCACCATGCTTGGCCAAACTTTTTTTTTTGGTGGGGGGGTTCGAGGCAGTGTCTCACTGTAGCTCAGGCTGACCTAGAATTCACTATGTAGTCTCAGGGTGGCCTTGAACTCAAGGCGATTCTCCTAACTCTGCCTCCCAAGTGCTGGGATTAAAGGCGTGTGCTACCATGCCCGGCCTGGCCAAACTCTTGAAAAATGACTTGAGCAAGTACTTATTTTTAAAACTAGTTTCTGTTAAATATTTGTTCTTGTTGGTTGTGTTTTGTAGTCTCCTTGTAGATGGTTCTAATTGTTGTCATGCAGAAGCAGCACTTCTACCAACATAACTGAGCTGTGTTTTATTCAGGTGATAGGCCATCACCCACGGGCAGAATTAAACTTGGGGACTGACTCTAGGTGGAGTCACACCTATAGCTACTCTTTCTACATCTCCTAGTTGCTTGACTTTGATACACAAAAAAAGGATTTTATTGGTACTGATTCCTTAGCAGCTGTCACCAAACTCCATCTCCCCCCTCCAGACACAAACACACACAAAAACAGGACAGATCAGACTAATGAGGACAAACCTAATTCCCATGATGGAGAGTCGAGATCAGATCACCAGATGGCTAATCAGTGATGTCATGAGACACAGTGTCCAGAGACAAAGGAAGACGTTTTCAGAATGGAAATGGAGTCACCCTGGGCATGGCGGCACACATGTGCGATCTCAGCACGTGGGAGGCTGAAGCAGGAGGATTATGAGTTGGAGGCCAGCCTTAGTTTCATAGTGAGAACCTATCTTAAAATTAACAGTGAAAATGGAGTGACTTGTGCTAGCCCTTCCAGAAGTGACTGAAGACAAAAGGTAGTGGAGAAATGGTTCTCAAGTTTGGTTGCCTGCCACCAACTGCATGTCTTCAAACCTTAGCTCCTGCTAGTAAATATGTTCGTGTTTGTTCACATCAAGTTCAGTATGCCCCAATCCCTCAAGATTGAAATCTAAATGAAAGAGAACATAACTGGTGTTGTATGTAACCACTCTGGCAGGAGAGAACGTAGTCCAGGTATTTCTGGGCTTCTTCAGTTTTGAGCTGTCTTTTCTATCTTTTCCCTCCTTTTTTAAAATTTATTTTTACATAGTTCTTATTTTATTTTATTTTTTAAAATTATGTACACAGTGTATACAGTCATGTTGGTACCATCGTTAGCCTCCTTCCTGTCCTCCCTTCTCCACAGGGACCCTCCTCATTGGGGAATATGGGTTGTGCATTGTGGGGTTAGCCATCAGTTATGGGTAAGAGGCAATGTCTGCATAATGACCCAGCATGTAGCCCTAACAATCTTTCCACCCCCTTTTCTGTGAAATTCCCTGAGCTATGTTGGGTTCATTTTAGGTTTGCTTCAGTGCTGAGGTCTTGGGAGCTTCTATGTCTCTGGATATCTGTTTTGGTAGGAGTTGAGTGTTCTCTGTGTCTATCTCCTTCACCCTTGTGCTGGTACCAGGTTCACCAAGAAAACAGCACTGATGCTCATTTTCCCAATTACTCTTGATTTCAGCTGGGGCCCTTTTGAGGTGTGATGGGCTGGTTCTCTCCTTAGGATCTGCATCACCTGAAAAAGAGAAGCAAATTCTCCAACGGAGAGTGAAGTTAGTGCCAGATAAATGGGATAACCATTTTTTTTTTTTTAGAGAGAGAATTTAATAGGGGTAGGCCCTCTTATAGCGCATGATTGGTAGGAGCTTGATAATGGAGAATGGGCTCATTTTTGGATATGGTTCTGATTTGTTTCCAGCTCCAGCTATGGGTTCCGTTCCACTGAGCAGATCTGTTAGCCAAATCAAAAGCACTTGGTTACCCACCATGGGTGCGTGCTACTATTACACTTGTGTGAGCATCACATCAGGTTGTTTGCTTCTGAGACTTTAAGTTGCTTGGACAGATGTTGGCCACTTTCCCCCAGTCGCTCATGTAGCACCTTCTGGCACTAGAAGAGCTAACTGTCTGGGGACTGATTGAGCCATCTTTTCTTACCTCCTGGTTCCTGAACCTTACGGGCCTCAGGGAAGCTTTCCTCGGCCTCCTGCTCTTTATCCTTTTCAGCGTGATGGCCTGTTCTTGCATATGGTGTGCCCTCATGAGCACGAGAATGTGCCGGTGAATTTCCTCTGCGTAAGGGGTCGCGATGAAAGTCCCCTAGATACACAAGGCAGGACAGATCCTTCACATGAGACAGATCATATAGATGTGAGAGTACGGTTAACAGCGAGGGATGATGGGACTTCAAGAGGAATGGTGGGCCTTAGGGGTATTTCTGAATTTTATTCTACAGGGACACTGTCCTCCATGCTATAATAAAGGACCTGTAGCGCAAGCACACTGCTCACGGTGCCCGTCACAGGAGCAGAGCTGAGACCAGTGCACACTAACCAGACTCCGGGTATCAAGAAGTGCCTGACTGAGCCCACATGTCCACAGAGACAGCAGCAAAGGGGAAGTACAAGGGTGAAAACAATGTGAGGCGCAGCTCTCACACATCTCAGGAGTGCAGCTGACCACCTGGCTAGAAGAGCAAGGCCGAGCCTTCCTTCCCTTCCCCGTAAATCCTGCTGGCTGAAGATGAGATGTTCAGGAGGAATTTCCTTGGGGGTTAACTTGCTGCTTTCTTAGGTTGCAGCCCTCTAAATAAAGCTCAACTTGAAAAGATTCAATTATTTTTTTAAAATTATTTTATTTTATTTTATTTATTTAAGAGAGAGAAAGAGAAAGGGAGAGAGGATGGGCATGCCAGGGCCTCTAGCCACTGCAAAGGAACTCCAGATGTATGTACCCACTTGTGCAGCTGGGTATTGGAGAATCGAACCATGATCCTATGGCTTTGCAGGCAAATGCCATAACCAGTAGGCCATCTTGCCAGCCCCTCATTTTTTTGTAATTTATTTTATTTATTTCTTTGACAGATACGGAGGGAGAAAGAGAGAGAGAATGGGTACACCAGGGACTCCAGCCACTGCAAACGACCTCCAGATGTGTGCATCCCCTTGTGCATCTGGCTAATGTGAGTCCCGGTGAATCAAACTTGAGTCCTCTGGCTTTGCAGGCAAATGCCTTAACCACTAAGCCATCCCTCCAGCCTGTAATTTATTTCTTTTTATTGACAACTTCCATAGTTGTAGACAATAACCCATGGTAATTCCCTCCCTCCCATCCCCCCACTTTCTCCTTTGAAACTCTGCTCTCCATCATATCCCTTCCACCTCTCAATCCCTCTCTCTTTTATTTTGCTGTCATCAGAGAAGATTAAATTCTTTTTTTAAAAAAATTTTTGTTCATTTATTTATTTATTTTTATTTGAGAGCGAACAGACAGAGAGAGAAAGAGGCAGACAAAGAGAGAATGGGCGCGCCAGGGCCTCCAGCCACTGCAAGCGAACTCCAGACGCATGTGCCCCTTTGTGCATCTGGCTAACGTGGATCCTGAAGAATCGAGCCTCGAACCGGGGTCTTTAGGCTTCACAAGCAAGCGCTTAACTGCTAAACCATCTCTTCAGCCCAAGATTCAATTCTTGTCTCAGCTCATTGTGGGCTCAGGTAGTATGAGTCATGTTATTGTGATTCCTAAACCTCTGCCACATCTTTTTTACAGAGGTCAAATGGAGCCTCCTTCTCATCCTGAAGATAATCTCACTTCTTATCTCACAGAGAGATGAGGGAGAGAGTGGTGAGAAACCCTCAGCTCACCCTACAGTCCTCTTCTTTCAATTTACCGTCTGGTTCCCTTTCCTGTTCCCACCATGTAATATGAGTCCCACCCCAAACTTCTTAGGCTCTCTCCACAAAAGCCAGCCTCCTAGTGATAAGCATTTCTGGTATAAAGGACAAATGACAAGTCTTCTGATTGGGAGAACTGCTAAGTCCCAAACCAGGGGAGAGGTGATGTCCCCAGAAGGGCCAGTGCCTCTGGCAGCCTTTCCTCCATTGAACTTGATCTTTGTAATACTCTGTGGCAGGAAGTTTCTGTTTGTCAGAATTCCATCAACTGTGTTGGAAACTAAACCGCAAACAAACATAGGCCAAAGGAAGAGATTTCAGCTCAAGTTAAATTCAGAGGTAAAGAAACTTCTGGGTTTAGGGATTCAGAGTATGCCAGGCATGATGACAGCCCTTCCAATCAGTCTAGAGATAATGAAGACACCCCCATCCACATGTTATTTTCTGCCTAATTAGCATGTCCGTTTACTGATGAACTACAACAGGACAAATTAACCTCTAAATTCCAAAAGGCGCAGCAGAGGGTCCTCCACTGGTGCTGGGACAGAGAGCCACTATTCTGGACAATGAATAGAGGTAGCAGAAGTGACTTGTAAAATAGCAGGAAATCTATTGGCTCTGCTTATTGTATGTTTGTCTGTAAAGAAACTTTTCAGGAAGGTAGAAGGGTACTTAATAGGTTGATATTGTATATATGTAAGTACAGTGATTGAGTTGGGGAGGTAATATGATAGAGAATGGAATTTCAAAGGGGAAAGTGTGGGGGGGAGGGAGGGAATTACCATGGGATATTTTTTATAATCATGGAAAATGTTAATAAAAATTTAAAAATAAAAAAATAAGAAAAACAAACTTTTCAGCTTCATGAGGTACCAATGGTTAAGTGATTGGTTAGATCCTGTGCTACTGGGGTTTTGTTCAGGAAGTCTTTTCCTATTCCTATATCGTGGAAACTTCCTCCTATTTTTTCTTCCAGTAGTGACCAAGTTTCCGGTCTTATATTGAGGTCTTTGATCCATTTGGACTTGACTGGTGAGCATGGTGAGAGAACCAGCCCATCACACCTCAAAAGAGCCCCAGCTGAAACCAAGAGTAATTGGGGAAATGAGCAAGAGTGCTGCTTTCTTGGTGAACCTGCTACCAGCACAAGGGTGAAGGAGATAGACACAGAGAACACTCAACTCCTACCAAACCAGATATCCAGAGACACAGAGGCTCCCAAGACCTCATCACTGAAGCAGACCTAAAATGAACCCCACATGGCTAAGGGAAATTTGCGGAAGAGGGGGCAGAAAGAATATTAGAGCCTCATGCTGGGTCATTATGCACATTATTATTATTATTATTATTATGCACATTGCCTCTTACCCATAACTGATGGCTAACCCACAGTGCACAACCCATATTCCACAACAAGGAGGGTCCCTACAGAGGGGGGAGGACAGGAAGGAGGCTAACGATGGTACCAACATGACTGTATTCACTGAGTACATAACTAATAAAAAAAAAATGAAGGAAAAAAAAAAGCAGGAAATGTCATACATGCAGGTTCCTGGGTATCTAGTGGCACTGAAAACACCATGATCCATATCTACTCTGGGTAGAATGCACTTGGAAAATCTACAGGAACCAGGAAATTTGCTAGGAAAATCTTTTCTTATTTTCTGGAAAGCTCATGAAAAGAACTGATGAAACACTGGCATAGAGAAATGGAATGATGATGCAAACACATCCACGATTGACCAATACAAAACCCTACGAAATCAAACTGAGCTTTGTCTCAGAGAAAGGGGAAGTCTGGGCATTTTCTTGGAGAAGTTCCTTTCTTATCAAGTGGATTAAAAGCTATTTGATCAAGGAGCTTGTGTTTACTGCTTAGAGCAACAGTGCAGAGAACTCAGGAACTACCCTCCTCCCTGACGTTGGCAGGGGTTGTCCCAAAGACCGTTTGTGAAGCCACGATCTGACCTTTTTGGTTTTAGTTGTGCTGTTGGCTTTTTTTTTTTGGTTGTTGTTTTCTTCTGTTATTTTGGGAGGCAGGGTCTCTAGAGGCTAGCACAGGCTAGCCTCACATTGGCAATCCTCCTCTTTCAGCCCCCTGAGTGCTGGGGTTACAGGTGTGAACCACCACTCTGGGCAAATGTCTCACTACTTTTGAATATAAGCAATGACAATGATATTCGGGCAGCAGATCATTTTCTTCTGGAGGTAATATTCCAAGTATTGGACACCCAATATGGCTCAACCATTGACCCATATTTAACCATCAACAGTCACTCTAGGGCACCTTTTGGTCCCCCTTCTGTTTCTTGCTCCTGGGAAGGTCTGGCAGGTCCAGAAGATCCAATATGGTGGTGGTGGAGGGTCTTTAGGGAGCTCATGAAGCAACCATGTAACCACCATTGTGTCTGAGCTGATGTGTATCGACATTACCACTTTTCTCTGACCTCCCGGAAAGGAAATGTGGCCACACCACGAAACAGCCAGTCACTCACTGACTTTCCAAAAAATAGTTATTATTATTTATTTATTTGAGAAAGAGGGAGAATGAGAGAGAGAGAGAGAGGGAGAGAAAAGAGAGAAAGAAAAGAGAGAGAGAGAGAGGTGCACCAAGGCCTCCTGCCACTGCAAACAAACTTCAGACAAACGCACCACTCTTGTGCATCTGGCTTTATGTGGGTACTGGGGAATCAAACCTGGCTATCAGCCCATTTCACTCCCTTTTCACAAGTGGACATCTGTGGTTTGAAGGTGCCCTATGAATTTCATGGATTGCCAACTTGATCCCAGTGTGGTTATGTGGAGAGCTGGGAGTTTTGGGAGATGATTACATCATGAGGGTCTACCATCACAAGGGGATTAATGGTTTATTGTGGAAATGGATTCATTTTAAAAGTGATCTTTAGGGCTGGAGAGATGGCTTAGCGATTAAGTGCTTGCCTGTGAAGCCTAAGGACCCCGGTTTGAGGCTCGATGCCCCAGGACCCACGTTAACCAGATGCACAAGAGGTGCATGCATCTAGAGTTCATTTGCAGTGGCTGGACGCCCTGGCATGTCCATTCTCTCTCTCTCTCTTTCTCTTTCTGTCTCTCTCAAATGAATAAGTAAAAAAAAAAATTTTAAAAAATATGTGCCACCACACCTGGCTCTAAATTAAAAAAAAAAGTGAGCTTTATTTGGCAAGGTTGTACTCTTTCCTATGGTTTTCAGTCTGCTGCATTATTATGCAGGGAAAGGAAGTGCTTTTCGATTTCCCAGCTTTGAGAAACATGAACCTCTTCAAAAAATACAAATTCTCAGGTATTTGTTTTACATTTGTTTACTTAGGTGTACTGTGGATTAAACTTAGGACCTCACACATGCTAGGAAAGCACTCCACCACTATAACTGAGCTACACCCTCAGGCCTCTTTTTACTTTAAAAAAAATATTTATTTATTTGAGGGAGAGAGAGAATGAATGAGTGAGCCAGGGCCTCCTGCCACTGCAAATGAACTCCAAATGTATGTGGCACTTTGTACACTTAGCTCTATGTGGGTACTGGGGAATAAAACCCAGCTGTTAGGCTTTGCAAGCAAGTGCTTTTAACCACTGAGCTATGTCCCCAGCCCCTCCTTTAAAAAAATTTTTATTGGTAGCTTCTATAATTGTAGACAATAAACCATGATAGTTCCCTTTCCCACCCTTATCCTCTCCCTCTCAAATCCACTCTCTATTGAATCCCTTCTTCTTTCCAATTAGTCTCCATTCTCTTGTGTAGGTAGTGTCAGGCACGTGAGGTCATGAATATCAAGGACGCCACCTCTTCCACAATGGACCCTGAGCATTGGAGGGTGTGAGCGAGATGTCTCAACACTGAAGACTCTACTGTCTCTTCTGCTCAGCAGTACGGTGAGTGTTGAGTCACCCCAGTGGTCACTGCCATCTGAAAAAAAGAAACTACTCTAACCAAAAGTGCTCAGAGGGCAGTTTGGTGGGCATAAGATATGCATTTAGCCAGACACCAGCAGGCATTATACCTCTAGGGCTCATGACCTCCCCAACCATAGGCTTTTGACTAGGTTTTCAGTACCAGCATGTATGTATTCCCTCTGTGGAGCAGACCTCATGTCCATTTAGAGAGCAGTTCACTTTCCCTATAATAAACATGCCACTGTTGTACCAGTTGGCACATCTGGCCTGGCTGGCCAATCTTAAGGTTTTCAGGGTCACTGCTCTGTAACACTGTTGATGACTGCTCTTCCCCCAAAAGATGTTATTCCCAGCATTCTGACAGCCAGTCAGCAGGGAGGAGGTTTCCAGCTCAGCTCCAGCTTGATTTCTCAGTGACCTGCAGCCCAAGATGCAGTCCTCAGCAATAGTGTCTTATCATCTAGCTCTGGTGGGCAACCAAGAACTGACAAAAGCCTGTAATGTTCTGGGGACAACAATTCACTGGAAGGTATCCGACTGATAGACATAGAGTAAAGTTTACAATCAAAAAAAGCCGGGGGGGGGGGGTTGGTTGGGGAAATGGCTTAGTGGTTAAGGCAGAGCTCACTCTAAGCCTGGGAAGCAGGGCCCAACCTCTCTGGTCCACTGCTCTTTGCTCCTGGCCCCGCCCTCAGCACAGTACTGAGCAAACTGTTCTCTCCCACAGAAATGTAAAGTGAGAATCAGTATTACAGTTTCTAGGAGCTCCATTTGGGCGGTCTGTGTGCAGCCATAGATGGATCCATAGCAGAGGGAGCCCTGGCCTTTGTGTTCCTTGTTGGGCTGCATGAGGTCTTCCACTGAGCGCAATCCTCAGCTCCTACAAGACGTCTTGAGGACACTTTTTCAGGTGTGACCTGCTCTGGCTGACTTCCTGATCTCAGGCAAACACAGAAGGATGTGTGAAAACATCCTAAAGAAAGGAGATAGACACAACCCTTTCCAGCTAAAACAAGGGATCTAATTTCATTGTGAAAGTACACTTTTTTTTTTTTTCACTGTCCACCAGAAAGTGGATCACAGAGAGAAGTATCCTAACATATTGAAGTGGTCCCCTAAGGGATAATGCATGCATGATGACTACTGGAGTGTGGGGGAAATATTGCCATTTTTTATTCGAGTTTATTTTTGTTTCCCTCTTCAAAGGTTTGTTTGGTTTATCACATACATTACATCAGTGAAAAAAATGCATTTGGTAAATTTCAAACATACACCTATTTAAGTGCTTGCTGAAATTATTATTATTATTTTTTTACTTATAGGTAAGGCCATAAAACCATAGACCAATAGAAGCCACAGGATAATGATGTCAGGCCAAAGAGGACCTGGGCTGTTCAGACAGGGAGTATTGGGGCCAATAGAAATACGTTCCCATTATCCAGTTAATTACAGCACTGGCCTTTGCTGGGCTCCTCCATTCCGCCACAGTGTAGGGCAGTTCTTTGGGTGGAATGCTCTCCTGCACTTTCCTCTGTCACAGTCTCTGGTTCTACAAGGTGTGTTACTGAGATAAGACAATGCATGTTAGAAGCAAAAAGGACATTTATCCACCCTCCCTTCTCGGATCTGGTGTGTGCAGTAAACAGCTGTTGCAGTCAGGTTTGCATTTCTGGCAGAAATCACGTGCCCAAGAGCAGCTTGTAGAGTCTAATAAATAAAAACGTTTATTTTGGCTTATAGACTCAAGGGGAAGCTCCATAATGGCAGGGGAAAACGACGACATGAGCAGAGGGTGGACATCACCTCCTGGGCAACATCAGATGGACCATAGCAACAGGAGAGTGTGCCAAACATAGGCAAGGGGAAGCTGGTTATGACACCCATGAGCCTGCCCCCAACAATACACTGCCTCTAGAAGGTGTCATTTCCTAAATTGCCATCAGCTGGAGACATGGCAATCAGAACACCTAAGTTTATGGGAGACACCTGAATCAAACCGCCACAGCAGCCCACATTCCAGCTCCTAGAGCTCTCATCAATCTCCCCTCAACCCACATCCTTAAAGCATAGACTGTAGGCATCTGAACTTATGTCATAGCCACATGGATCACCCCTAACATGGGTCCTAAATCCTCACTCTGGGGCCGGTTATGGTCCCCCCAAAGGTGCCCAGGCAACCGGGGCAAAAGTAGAGACTTTCAGGAGACAGTTTCTGTGAACAGCTCTCAGTTTATTGTCAGGGAAATGGGTTTATAATCAGTTGAATGCGGGAAGAAGACCCTAAGGGGATTGTTGGGTTTAAAGGTTGCTAGCCTATGCCTAGGGATGTTCATTCCAGCACGTAGGGAGAGAGTCAGGTGATCTACAGAGGGTCGCAGGGCTGTGTGAAGGCTGCTGGCTGATAAGGAGTTTCCTAGGCAACTGGCCAAAGGCCACAAGGTTATGGGCAAATCCTAAATCTTATCTGAATGTCCAGGTATCCTGTGCTTGGAGAGGGAGTGGCCTTACTCCCTGCTGATCTCGGGGTCCGAGATTTTGTCCAGGGGTCCAGGCTCACTGACACCCCCAAGATTGGAGGGAGGATCCTGGTTCACTGCAACCCCCAAAAATGGGGGAAGGAGCTCCCCACTAGTCAGATCCCGAGATGACACCCCCAAGATTGGAGGGAGGATCCTGGTTCACTGCAACCCCCAAAAATGGGGGAAGGAGCTCCCCACTAGTCAGATCCCGAGATAGGACCAGCAGCAGCGGTTCAGGACGCTGTGACCCCTCCCTAGCCTGGGGCTTTCGCGTCAGACAGCTTAGGTTTGCTTTAACCCAGGGCCCTGCCTATGTCGGACATAGAAGAACAGTGGGTAATTCTTACAGGCAAAGGGGTAGGTCTGGGCTATGCTAGACCATGAAAATATTTTCTTAGCACTGTGTTTGCCACCCTCTTTGTTCAAGAAGTTTTCAGCAGGAGAAAAAAAAAGGCAGTGTATGGTGGAGCAGGGCATTGTACCCGCTATCCTGATGACCCCATCACAGAACAAACCCATGAGAACACTACCCCGTGTGTGGAAGCAAATGCTCATCATGGTTTTGGCTTGAAGACTCTGCCTTAATTACTTTTAGGATTAGGAAAGGTGTGATTCCATTTGTTTGCACTAAGTGTATGTGTATGGGAACACTAGATGTTCTTGCCTCTGCAAACGAATGAATACCAGACCCTTGTGACACTTTTGGGTACCTGCCTTATGTGGGAGGATTGGAAATTGAACTAAGGCTGTCAGGGCTTACAAACATGCACCTTTAGCCAGTTAGCCATATTTCCTGCCCACACATAATATTTTGAAGTGGTTTGGCAAGATGGAGTGGTACTAATATTAAAGTGGAAAATGCTTCACAATCATATCCATGACATCTGCAGGAAGGTTAGCTCCCACCGACATCCAGAGCCGCCTTTGGAAGGTCTGACCTCTACCTGTGATTTCCTCTTTGAGAAGTGACTACTGCTCATGCTGTGTGCCTAGCCAATCAGAATGTTCCTGGTAACAGCCCATCAAGATTCTGATGTCCTTTTAAACTCTTTACTGGCAATTTTCATATACGTATACAATAATCCATTTTGTTCACAATTCTCTCCTATCACCTTCTTGTGTTTTTTTCTACCAAAACATTTTTCACTGAACCCCTTCTTCTTCCCAACCAGTTACTCTTCTATTGTGATGTCTTTTCTTCTTTTACTTTCCCCCTCTCCACTATCAAAGGTTTAATGTTAATGGGCCCAATAGTGTGCGAGTTTTTTTTTAAGTTTTTATAAATTTTTATAATTTATTTATTTGAGAGAGAGAGAACGAGGCAGAGAGAGGAAAAAAGAACAAGAGAGAATGGGCACACAAGGGCATCCAGCCACTGCAAATGAACTCCAGACGCATGCGCCACCTTGTGCATCTGGCTTACATGGGTCCTGGTTAATTGATCCTGGGTCCTTTGGCTTTGCAGGCAAGTGCCTTAACTGCTAAACCATCTCTCCAGCCCCTTTATTTTTTCATTTTTGAGAGAGAGAGAGAGAGAGAGAATTAGCATATCAGGGCCTCAGCCACTGAAATCTAATTCCAGACATTTGTGCCACCTAGTGGTCATATATGACCTTGAACTTGCCTCACCTTTGTGCATCTGGCTTATGTGGGATCTGGAGAGTTGAACATGGGTCTTTAGGCTTTGCAGGCAAGCGCTTTAACCGCTAAGCCATCTCTCCAGCCCTTGTGCAGGTCTTGGATAGGTAGTAACAGTCACTATAAGAACACGAATACAATGGCCACTTCATGTCTGAAAGACAGTGTTCCAAAGCACTTTCCCTCATCCTCTGGCTCTTTTCCACTAGTCTTTCACAATGTTCTCCAAGCCTTAGGGAGAGTGATACAGATACCTCATTTAACACTGACTACTCAATAGTCACTTTCATGACTTTTTATCAGTATGTTCACAAATTTTGTGTCTCCCCAGTAGTCACTGCAAACTGTAAAATGAAGCTTCTCTGACCAAGAGTGAGAGATGCACTAATGTATTGGCATAAACAAATATGTAGAGGACAACTTTGATGGCAACAACAATATCCATTTAACTGAATAGTACTAACTTCCTTCCTAGGACCTATCACCTTCCCGACTAAAGGCTTTGACTAGGTTTTCAGTACCAGGCAGGCATCCCTCCCATGAAGCAGGCCTCGGACCTAATCAGAGAGCAGCCATGCCCCTAATAGTCATGCCACTATTTTATCACTGACAGATCTGACCTTGTTGGTCGGCTGTGTAGCTCACAGGGTCCACTGCTGGTTAAGACTGTTGGTGACTTTTCTCCCCCAGCAGGCTGCATATTCCAGCACTGTGACATACAGGCAGCAGGAAGAAGGCTTCCAGCTCAGTTCTGAAATGATTTTTCAGAAGATTCTGCTTCCTTTTAACTAGTTTCTTGCCAGGATTACCATACTTCTCTCCAGATAGTGGTGCTGTGTTATCCTATCTAAATTGAGGTGCACCAAGTGCTAGAGTCCAGCTGTGGTCTTGGTCACTCAAATCACTTGACATGGCATCAGTAGTTGTGGGTGGTGGGGAGCAAAGTGAAGAGACAGTGGGTGCAGTCACTAGGAGGTGGGGGCATCAACTGTGGTGGGATGGCTATGACAAGCCTGGAGCAGTATAACCAGAGACCAGTGGGTGTGAATAAGATCTGCTGTAGTTACCTTTATGTTGCCGGGACAAAACACCTAACCAAAAGCATTTTATCTGAAGAAAATATTTATTTTGGCTTACATTTTTGAGAGGAGGGTGTTTTTTTTCCATTTTAAACTTTTTATTGACAACTTTCATATGTATAGCCAATATACCATAATAATCCCCTCCCAAAACCTTACCTTTTCAGCCCTCCCAAGTTCCCCCTCCACTGAATCCCTTCTTTCCAACTAGTCTCTTTTCTATTCTGATGTCATCATTTTCCCCTCCTAGTTATGCAGATGATGTGCTACCCACTTTGTGTCTGGAAAACAGAATTGTAAGCACTCCCTCTCTTCTTTTGACTCATATTCTTCTGTAACCTCTTCCACTGTGGTCCCTGAGCTTTGGAGGGTGTGATAGAGGTGTCACAGTGCTGAACACCCCACTGTCTCTTCTTAGCACTCTAATGAGTTTTGAGTATTTCCAGTGGTCATGGCCATTTTAAAAGAGAAGCTTGCCGGGCGTGGTGGCGCACGCCTTTAATCCCAGCACTCGGGAGGCAGAGGTAGGAGGATGACCATGAGTTTGAGGCCACCCTGAGACTACAGAATTAATTCTAGGTCAGCCTGGACCAGAGTGAGACCCTACCTTGAAAAACCAAAAATAATAAATAAATAAATAAAAAATAAAATAAAAGAGAAGCTTTTCTAATCAAAAATGAGAGTAGCATAAATACATGGTCATAAACATAAGTGACTAGAGGGCAGTTTGGTGGGCATACTATATCCATTTTCCAAACAACAGTAGAAGTTTCTTTCTTAGGACATATGACCTCCCCAGCTATGGACTGTTGATCAGATTTTCGGTATCAGGCATGAATTCCTTCCCATGAACCAGGCCTCAAATCTAATCAGTTGGTATCCCCCATAACAGACATGCCACTAATTGTACCAGTTGGTATATTTGGCCTGACTGGCCACCTGTAATATTTGCAGGGTCCACTCCTGGTTAAGACCACTGATGACCTTTCTCCCCCCAATAAAAGCTGCACAGCTGTTTTCATGACAACTAGCCAACATGGAGGAGGCTTCCAGTTCAGTTCCAGATTAATTTCTCAGTGTGTCCTCCAGCCCAAGCTGTGGTAGATTCAGAAATAGGGTCTTACCACCTAGTTGTGATGGACATCCAAGAGCGTTGGCAATAGCCTGTAATGTTATGGGGGCATCAGAGGCCTTCCCCACCAACAGTGCACTAGAAGGTATCCTGTCTCTGGCACTGAAAGTTTCTTAGATGCTCTCTCTCTTTCTCTCTTTAAACATGTATGTTTTTGGCTAACAAAGCCTATATATGGCTTTTCATATGTCTTATTAATAACATCTTTAACATTGACTAACCCTTCCCTCCTCTCCTCTATATCCCCTGGCCCCACTTAGACCATTCCACGCCTAAAGTACTCTGCCCCTACTTACATATCTATTGTACTTTCCTCTTAATCCCCCTCTCCTCCCTCTCCAGAGGAAGATTGATCATGAAAGGGAAAGGGTGGTAGGGAAGAGGCTGCATATCGCATCTTGCCATCGGAGCTGTCAGAAAGCAAGAGTGAGCTGAGCTTTGGCAAGAAGGAAGCTGAGCTATAACACCCCAAAGCCCACCCTCAGGGCGCGCCTCCTCCATTAAGGCTCCACCTCCCAAACTGGCATCAGATGGGGACTAAGCATTCAAAACACACATGAGGCTATGGGGGACATTTCACTCAGACTACCAAAAGGTTCTAGCTATCTTTATTTCATCTTTGTGTTCCTTCCTGCTTGCCCTACAACCAGGAAAAAAAAAAAAAAAGAATGCAAAGTCACTAAAGATATTTCCTTATCTCATTTGTCTTAAAGTCAGAAGAGGGAAGGACTAAGGTAGATAAATATTTGATTTGTACTATATTTAAAGAAATGATTATAGGGCTTGTAGTGGTAAGGCACCTGCCTGCAGATCCAGCTTCCGTTCCCTAGGATCCACATAAGCCAGATGCACAAGATGGCATATGTGTCTGGAGTTCATTTGCAGTGTCTGGAGGCCCTGGCATGTCCATTTTCTCTATCTGCCTCTTCATCTCTTTTTTTTTCTCTCTCTTTTTCTTAAATAAATAAATAAATAAGAAATGATTGTAGTAGATATTAATATTTAAGGTAAATAATATGAATATTTGAGATTGATGAACTAATAATACTATTTAAGGCAGGTAAACATGCTCTATTTATTATCTCCAGACTAACTGGCCAAAGGTAGATGCCATTTATAAGCATTACTTACTGATGTTTGTTCCTTTCTCCCCCCCCTCCCACCCAGTTTCTGGTGCCCTGGGCTCAGGGGAGGATGCTTCCTGCAGTGATTCAGAGAGAAAGGGTTTATACTTCCTTGTTTGTTGCAAGATGAGCTCCCCTGCTTCATGTCACAAACAACAGCTTTAGGAGAGAGAGGCTATAGAGACATTGGGTAATCTGGTTCTTAGCCTCCATGAGAGGCATGGGGACCATGTGATGCTCACCCAGACAGGATGAAGAAACAACAGTCCAGTAGGAAAAAGAAAGTTGGAGCACTGAAATGAGTTCCTAGCAGGAAGAGACCCCTACCTGGCACTCCTCCTGGGGTATGTGTTGGAGGAAAGGGTGCAGGCAATGGAACATGATCACTGATGTATGTGCATTAAAAAAAAAAAGGAGATGCTAGCCAGGCATGGAAGCACACACTTTTAATCCCAGCACTCAGGAGGCAGAGGTAGGAGGATCAGGATGAGTTGGAGGCCACCCTAAGACTACATAGTGAAATCCAGGTCAGCCTGGAATAGAGTGAAACCCTACCTCGAAAGAAACAAAACAAAAACAAGTAGTTGCTAAAATGGAATCAACGTAAATACTCTGGTATCAGTGACTTTCTCATTGCTGGAGCAAAGTATCTGACCTAAGCTTGAGAAAGGAAAGGGCTTGTTTTCAGTTTCCTCTTTCTAGGGGAAGTCCATTATGGCAGGGGAAGCACGGGGGAGGCGGAAGAAGGAAGGAGTCACATTGTCACAACAACATGGAGGAAGTAGCCCAGATATGAACTCTGAATGCTCAGCTAGCTTTTTCTTCTTCATATAGTCCAGGAACACAGCCCATAATATGGTGCTGCCCGTGGTTACAATGAGTCCTCCCATGTCAACTAATTTGATCTAGAAAAATCCCTCAGAGACATGAACAGAGATTGGTTTACTTTGTGATCTTTTTTGTTGTTGTTGTTGTTTGTTTTTTCAAGGTAGGGTCTCACTCTAGCCCAGGCTGACCTGGAATTCACTATGGAATCTCAGGTTGGCCTTGAACTCACAGCAATCCTCCTACCTCTGCCTCCCAAGTGCTGGGATTAAAGGCGTGCACCACCACCAGTTTATGATTTTTTTTTTTTAATGTGTGTGTGTGTGTAAGAGAGCGAGAGAGAAAGAAAGAATTGGTGTGCCAGGACCTTCAGCCACTGCAGACACACTCCAGACATGTGTGCCTCCCTGTGCACATGTGTGACCTTGCATGCTTGCATCTCTGAGCATCTGGCTTACATGGGACCTGGAGAGTAGAACATGAGTCCTTAGGCTTCTCAGGCAAGCACCTTAACTACTAAGCCATCTCTCCAGCCCTACATGGTGATTCTTAATCCTGTCAACTTGACAACCAGCGGTGAACCATAGTGGCTCCCAAGCATCAAACTGCAGTTGCCTAGTTGGGGAATGTGTTTGCTCTTCAGGTGTTCAATGGCATAATGCCTAACGTGGGGAGCATTGTTTGTTTGACCCCTTGACTTTTTGTCTCCCTACACTGCATTTTCATAAGTCTCCTTTGTGATCTAGCTTGTTGGTAATGTTGACCTGCCTTTGCTTACATTGTCTACATTATCTTGTGTCTTGGAGACAATGGACCCTGTTCTAGGTTTAGAGCCCAGTTCAATAGCCACCTTGCCGTGCAGGAGGAATATAAAGGGTGAACTTGTCTCAGCTGTACTCAATGTTAGGAGAAAGGCAGTTAAGTTTCACTGGCAATTTATTTATTTACTTTTGGGGGAAAAGGGGTGTTGGTCATCAGACCCAGGACCTTGTACATACTAAGCACATACTATTTCTAAGATATACCCTCAGCCCTTATGTGGCCTTTCCTTTTTTTTTGGTTTCTCAAGGTAGGGTCTCACTCTAGCCTGGGATGACCTGGAATTCACTATGTAGTCCCAGGGTGGTCTCAAGCTCATGGTGATCCTACCTCTGCCTCTCAAGTGCTGGGATTAAAGATATGTGCTATGTAGCATTAAATAAAGTTTTTGTTGTTTATTTATTTACTTGATAGCGACAGACACAGAGAGAGAAAGACACAGAGAGGGAGAATGGGTGCGTCAGGGCCCCCAGCCACTGAAAATGAACTCCAGACGCATGTGCCCCCTTGTGCATCTGGCTAACATGGATCCTGGGGAATCGAGCCTCAAACCAGGGTCCTTAGGCTTCCCAGGCAAGCGCTTAACCGCTAAGCCATCTCTCCAGCCCAGCATTATTTTTTGTTTATTTATTTATTTTTATTTTTTTCTCAATTTTTATTAACATTTTCCATGATTATAAAAAATATCCCATGGTAATACCCTCCCTTCCCTCCTTACTTTTCCCTTTGAAATTCCATTCTTCATCATATCCCCTTCCCATCTCAATCAGTCTCTCTTTTATTTTGATGTCATGATCTTTTCCTCCTCTTATGATGGTCTTGTGTAGGTAGTGTCAGGCACTATGAGGTCATGGATATCAGGCCATTTTATGTCTGGAGAGAGCACATTGTAAGGAGTCATACCCTTCCTTTGGCTCTTACATTCTTTCCACCACCTCTTCCACATTAGACCTTGAGCCTTGGAAGGTGTGATCAAGATGTTACTCAGTACTCCAGTCACTTCTTTCCAGCACTATGATACCTTCTGAGTCATCCCAAGGTCACTGCCATCTGAAAAGAGAAGATTCTCTACCCAAAGTGAAAGTAGTGTTAATATAAGGGTATAAATATTAAGAGAGGTGCTTACTGGGCAGTTTGATAAGCATAGTATATACATTTCTCAGACATCAGCATATGTTACACCCCTAGGGCTCATGACTACCCCTGTTTTAAGTTTTTAGTATCATGGATATATCCCCCCCCCCCATGGAGTGGGCCTTCAGTCCAATTGGAGGGCAGTTGGTTTCCACCATGACAGACGTGCCACTATTGCACCTGTTGGCTCATTTGGTCTGGCTGGCCAATTATAACACTTGCAGTGTCTACTGTTGAGTATCTTCACTGGTGGTATCTTTCTCCCATTGAACTACATACATGTAGAATGGCTTCTTCCAGCTTTCTGTCAGCTGGTCTACATGGGGGAGGTTATCAGTTCCAGCAGGATTTCTCAGTGGCCTTGCAGCACAAGTATGTGGAGTCTTGAGCAACAGGGTCTTACCATCTATTCCTGGTGGGAAACCAAGGGCCTCGGCAATGGCCTATAATGTTTTGGGAGCATCAGAGACCTCCCTGGCCAACAACTCACTGGAAGGTATCCCATCCCTGGCACTGAAAATTTTTCTAGCAACAATCTACGGCTCCTGATTGATTTTTTTTTTTTTTTTTCGAGGTAGGGTCTCATTGTAACTCAGGTTGACTTGGAATTCTCTATGTAGTCTCAGGGTGGCTTTGAACTCACGGCAATCCTACCTCTACCTCCTGAGTGCTGGGATTAAAGGCGTGTGCCACCATGCCCAGCTTGCCACATGGACCTTCTATGTGAAAACAGCCACCAGGCAAAAAGCTGGTGCTGTATGCAGCACATATTGTGGGAAGACCAGCCTGAAACAGGAAGCCTGATCATATCCTGTAGGAAAACCAACAGATCATTACAGACCGCAGTGACCTAACAAAACAGCATGCTGCCCGAGTCACTTGTCTTGGTTAACTTACACCTTTACTGGCCTTAGAGAATGACCTTACATTCCTTCTTCTGATCCCTATTCTTTGTCCCCAATAAAGACCTGTGTAGACTTTAGCAAGGGCTCATAGTCATACAATCACAGCCCTAAAGGCTGTAGGCTCTTTCAGTCTCTGGTTTACAAAAGGAAACATGTACTGAGTAATCCTTTCTCTCACACCACACGGACTGAAAATGAAACAAGTGGTGCCTTGTGTGAGGATGACAATGCCTCAGCAGGTGCATGATCAGAGAGACTGACCCCCCGAACCTGGAAAAGAAAATAGAATGTATTCCACATTCATTCAGTAAGGGACATTCATTACAGATAGAGAGCCAAAAGACCATAGACCAGCCTGGGACACTTGCAGGAAGGTCAGATTAGCAGTCAATCCAGAGATAATCCTCTTCCCCTTTTATTTTTCCTGCTATATTTTTTGTTATGTTTTTGGTTTTTGAGGTAGGGTCTTACTCTAGCCCACTCTTATCTTGAATTCACTATGTAGTCTCAGGCTGGCCTTGAACTCATGACGATCCTCCTATCTCTGTCACCTGAGGGCTGGGATTAAAGGCATATGACACCATGCCTGGCCCTCCTGTTATGATTTCTTTTTAATTTATTTATTTGAGAGAGTCAGAGAGAGAGGAAAGGGAGGGAGTTGGGCACACCATGGCCTCCTGCCACTGCAAACAAACTCCAGACACAAGTGCCACACTGTGCATCTGGCTTACGTGGGAGCTGGGGAATTGAACCTGGGTCCTTAGACTTCACAGGCAAGTGCCTTAACCACTAAGCCTTTTATCTCTCCAGCCCATGATTTCTGATGTCTTTACCTCCATATTGTTCTTGCTCTTTGTGATGATGGGAGCCCCCCACCCCCACCAAGGCTCAGCAAGACCATAAGAAACAAGGTAAAGCACTAGTCATAACAGCTGAGGGCAGAGTCACAGGTCAACAGCTCATGGAACTTTCTTAGTCATTAATAAACAGTACTGTTGGCACCAACAGACTTTACATTTGACTATCTAGGACTTGGATAGAGTGGCTCTATGCCTCATATAGGTGAAGCCTCCAGAACCCCTCTAAAGATTCATATCTGGGCTGGAGAGATGGCTTAGCAGTTAAGTGCTTGCCTATGAAGCCTAAGGACCCCAGTTCAAGGCTCGATTCCCCAGGACCCACGTTAGCCAGATGCACAAGGGGGCGCACGCGTCTGGAGTTCGTTTGCAGTGGCTGGAGGCCCTGGCGCGCCCATTCTCTCTCTTTGTCTGTCACACTCAAATAAATAAATAAAAATGAACAAAAAATTAAAAAGAAAAGATTCATATCTATCTTCAGCCCCCTCCCCCCGCCTCGCACTCCTGCCACCCGAGGCTTAAGCACTCTGGGCTCCGACCAAACAGCAGCTCTGCAGCTGCCGCTGCTAAGCCAACTCCCCTTTCCTTCCTGCTAAGAACTCACAGACATCTTTTCCTGCTCCTCTGCTAAACCTCCGTGTTCATTTAGGTTGCCTCCTAGGTCCTCCCCGACCAGAGTCAGAGGCAAAGTTTCAGGTCAGCAGGTTGTAAGAAGTCAGCCTGACAAATGCCCCAAGCAATAAACTAAGCTCTTGTTAAACTCCCGTAGATGATCCCCCATTGCACTACTACATAAAGAGTAGCTGAGGGCTGGAGAGATGGTCTAGCGGTTAAGGCATTTGCCTGTGAAGCCTAAAGACCCAGGTTCAATTCCCCAGGTCCCACATAAACCAGATACATGAGGTGGGTGGTTCATGCCTCTGGAGTTTGTGTGCAGTGGCTAGAGGCTCTGGCACACCCATTCTCTCTATATCTGTCTCTTCCTCTCTCAAATAAATAAAATATTTCATTAAAAAAAAAGAGTAGCTGAGACAGAGTTGGGGAAAGCTAAAATGTATAGCAAAAGAGAAACAAATGAATTTGATGATGCAGCTTAACTTGCTGAAACCGTCTTTGGGGCAGGGCCTTTAATTCCAGCACTCAAGAGGCAGAGGGAGGAGGATCACAGTGAGTTCGAGAATACATAGTGAATTCCAGGTCAGCCTGGGTTAGAACTAGACGTACCTCAAAAAACCCAGAATAAATAAATATGATTTTTTTTTTTAAGTACTGTTAAGCCATCTACAGCAACCCTAATTCACAGGCTGGAGACCAGGCTTAATTCCACCCCCTTGCCTCCACATAGCTGTGGGGTGGATCAGGTGATCCAAAAACATTTACAGGTTTAAAGGTTTGCTTTCCCGTAAGCTCAAAAGCAAACAGGCTTATCACCTTTGCTCTGTCTGCCTAAACTTTTGGGCTATATTATCTTTTAATTGCTGGGATAGCTTCCACCCAAATTCGTGCAGGAACTAATGTCCTAAATCTGCCAGAGAGGGGCAGGGTGTGGTGGTGAATGTTTTTAATCCCAGCACTTGGGAGGCGGAGGTAGGAGGATTGCAGTACGTTCGAGGCCACCCTGAGACTACCGAGTGACTTTCAGGTCAGCCTGGGCTAAAGAGAGACCTTACCTCAAAAAAACAAAAACAACAACAAAATCAAAACCACAGCAAAAAGATGTCGATTTAAACTCAGACCGTGAAAGCTATTTTCTTTTTCTTAATATTAAAAAAAAAAATTATTAACAACTTCCATGAGCGTAAACAATATCCCATGGTAATTCCTTCCCTCACCCTACTTTCCCCTTTGAAACTCTACTCTCCATCATATCCCCTCTCCCTCTATTTTCTTCTTAAAATACAAAATTAGCTTACTGGGCACACATCCTTGACACACTTCCCGATCCCATGTTTGATCTCTCTTGAGATCCATAGCATCTAATGATATGGCAGCCACTGGAGGGGAATGAGTGCCAACTTCTGGTCCCTTAGAGGACTGCACACAAGGATGTGGAAATTAGGAGTATCATAATGGGTGGCATCATGATTGTTTTGTTTTTCAAGGTAGAGTCTCACTCTGGTCCATGCTGACCTGGAATTCACTATGTAGTCTCAGGGTGACCTTGAACTCACTGTGATCTTCCTACTTTTGCCTCCCGAGTGCTGGTATTAAAGGTGTGCGCCACCACACCCAATTTATGATTGTTTTTTTTCTAACAGATGAACTTCCACTCTGCATCATTAAGTATGGTAAATAACTCAAAAATATGCTTTAGTTTAATGTCAATAATACATGAATAGCATATGTAAAACGCCTCTTCAACAGCCTCAAGCCAAAAGTATAAAATACCAGGTTTTATTCAAGCAATTAGGATAGGATGACCCTTGATCCTGAGAAAAATTATTTTTTTTAAATATTTATTTATGGGCTGGAGAGATGGCTTAGCGGTTAAGCGCTTGCCTGTGAAGCCTAAGGACCCCAGTTCGAGGCTCGGTTCCCCAGGTCCCACGTTAGCCAGATGCACAAGGGGGCACACGCATCTGGAGTTCGTTTGCAGAGGCTAGAAGCCCTGGCGCGCCCATTCTCTCTCTCTCCCTCTCTCTGTCTTTCTCTCTGTGTCTGTCGCTCATAAATTAAAAAAAAAATTAAAAAAAATTAATAAAAAAAATATTTATTTATTTGAGAAAGAGGCAGAAAGAGAGAGAGAGAGAGAAACTTGGCAAGCCAGAGTCTCAGCCACTGCAGTAGAACTCCAGATGCTTGTGTCAGCTAGTGGGCATGTGTCACCTTGCGTTTGCCTCACCTTTGTCCGTCTGGCTAATGTGGGATCTGGAGAGTCCAACATGGGTCCTTAGGCTTCGCAGGCAAGTGCCTTAACTGCTAAGCCATCTCTCCAGCCCTTTTCCTAGTGTAACCCTCTTTGCTAACCACACATGGCTAACCCCTTGTCTCACTTAGCTTGTCTCTGCCCTTAATGTAACTCACGTTTTATGCTCAAACAACAGCCAGAAGCCTGGCTCCCAGGCAGCCTCACTAGGGACTGGGAAGAAGGTACTGTCCTTGAACAAGTCAATTCTGTCCTAGCTGGTCCAAAAGGTCTCTCGATATTTTAATGACCTCCACACTAGCTGCCACCACTATTACCACTATAGCAGCCACAGAAGTTGCTGCTTTAACCCAGTCCGTCCAAAGTGCATGTTAAGATAACAGTTACCTATATAATGTAACTTAAATCTCTGAATGCCTTGATCAAACTAGTGTTGATCAAGAAATTCTAGCCAGGCTGGATGCTCTTAAAACATCTGTCCTTTGGCTGGGCCAACACCAAGCAAGCCAGGGCACGAAGTCACTCTCTCATGGTCAGAGTGTATTACCCTATTGTCTTCATGGGCAGAAATCCAATGACAACTCCGAGGTGCTTATCATAATCCCTTAAGCCAGGATATTCTTCCTCTGAAATATAAGGTACCATCCCAGATGACTCAACTGAAATGATCTGTATGTTTTCCTGCAAGGCACTATGAAACCAAAGAAAACCCTAGACTATCTCAACAACCTTGCTCACTGACTCAACTGGTTTTCCAGACTTGCCATTTCATGTACGGATAATGGGTTCTGCTGCTACCATTCTCGTCATTCATTCTCTCACGATCCTCATGCGGCACAGATTCAACTCCAGCACCTCCCAAATGCACTTCTGACTTTCCTTCTGCTCTCTATCCTTTATCAACCAAAGGGGTACTGGGTGTGGTGACACACACCTCTAATCCCAGCACTCTGAAGGCAGAAGTAGGAGGATCGGCATGAGCTTGAGGCCAGCCTGAGACTACATGGTGAATTCCAGGTCAGCCTGGGCTAGAGTGAGAGCCTACCTTGAAAGACACAAAAACAAACAAAAGAAAAGTGGAATACGTTGGGGATTCCTTAACAGCCAACAACAGTCACCAAGCAAGAAGCTGCTGCTGTAAGACCATCCTGCAGCGGGAGGTCTGACAGAGCCCTGTGGGAAAACATACAGATTATTACAGACCGCAGTGACCTGGCTAAATAGCATGTTGCCCGAGTCAACTGGCCTGGTTAAACTTACACGTTTACTGGCCCTAGAGAGTAACTTTGCATTCCTTCTTCTGTTCTCTGTTCTTTGTCCCTGATAAAGACCCATGTAGATTGCAGCAAGGGGTCACAGTCATACAGTCATGGCCCCAGGAGGCTGTGGCTTCTTTGGGTCTCTGGTAGGAAACGTGTGTCTTTTTCTCACACTGCACGGATTGAAAATGAGACTATTCCCGTTTTGTGCAATGAGTTCAGCATAATCAGGACCAGAAAGCGGGAGCCTTGATCTTCTGGTGAGCACACACATGCAATGTTCTTGAGTTGAAGCCAAGTTTCCACAAACAGTTTGACAACTGTCCAGTTGGATGGGGGTGCCGGGTCTGTCCTATCCTGGAGCACTGGGCTTCCAAGAGAGAGATTTCTGGAGTATGGGTATGAGGGGTAACTTCTCAACATCTGTGTAGGTAGTGCATTGAGAAGCCTGGACCCTAACCACCAAAAGCCTCAGCTTGATGACCACACCTGTGGTTGAGGTAATTTAGGGCCTACTGCCCTGCCCTAGAACATGAGTCAGCACTTGACTGTTTGAAAAACAGGCATTCAGGGGCTGGGGAGACGGCTTATCGGTTAAGCGCTTGCCTGTGAAGCCTAAGGACCCCAGTTCGAGGCTCAGTTCCCCAGGACCCACGTTAGCCAGATGCACAAGGGGGTGCTAGCGTCTGGAGTTCGTTTGCAGTGGCTGGAGGCCCTGGCGCGCCCATTCCCTCTCTCTCTGTCTCTCTGCCCCTTTCTCTCTCTGTCTGTCGCACTCAAATAAATAAACCAAAAAATTAAAACAGGCAGTCAGCAGGCAGGCCTTTGCCGGAGAGGAAGCTGCCCTTCCTTGGTCTCTATTAAGACAAGAAAAGAGGCGGGTGTGGTGGCACCCGCCTTTAACCCCAGCACTTGGGAGGCAGAGGTAGGAGGGTCGCTGTGAGTTCGAGACTACCCTTGAGACTACAGAGTGAATTCTAGGTCATCCTGGGCTAGAGTGAGACCCTACCTAGAAAAATAAAACAAACAACAACAACAACAAAAGATACCTGGAAGGTCTTGTTGAGGGTTAAGTTCACCAGAAGCAACTACTGAGATGGAATTTGAAATACATGACTAGAGAGGGCTGGAGAGATGGCTTAGTGGTTAAGGAATTTGCCTGCAAAGCCAAAGGACCTGGGTTCGATTCCCCAGGACCCACGTAAGCTAAATGCACAAGGGGGATCATGCGTCTGGAGTTCGTTTGCAGTGGCTGGAGGCCCTGGCACACCCATTCTCTCTCTGCCTCTTTCTCTCAAATAAATAAAATAAAATAAAAATAAAGATATTTATTAGGGATCTACACTTATTAAGGGAAAACAGGTCAGAGGAAGAAACTGAACAGTCGTGTCTGCCTGGCAAACTCTCAGTCTACCCGGTAGGCACACTGGAGCACCTGGTATTCACTGGAATGAAGAGGCTGCTTCAGGAATATGTCAACATTGGCCAATCCAACATCACCCTGAAAGACCAAGGATTCTAAAATGAGGCAGACAACTGGAGCACATCCAACAACTGTACTTCCTGCAGCTGAACAGCAAATTCTTTCTTGAATGGGTATAATTAGTACAGCTCTACATCCACCACAACTGTTCACCTAGGGTCTTTCAAGCTCCCAATAGATTCATTACCTTTGGTCAACTTTTTCTGAAGTATCATTGTAGCAGATGGTATTGCTGCCTGACCCACATCCCTTCAGCCAAGCCCAGTTCATCTGTAGGTGTTGTTGGTAGTATCTATTGCAGGCCAATAGCTCTCTCTTATTGGCCATGAAGGTCAGTTACCTTTCAGTTACTGACAAATCTTATACACACAAATGCACTGTATTATTTTTATTATTAACAACTTCCCTAATTATAGACAATGAACCATAATTCTCTCCCCTCATTTTCCCTTCATAACTTCACTCTTCATCATATCCCCTCCACCTCTCAATCAGTCTCTTTTATTTTGATGTCTCATCTTTTTCTCCTATTATAATGGTCTTGTGTAGGTAGTGTCAGGTGCTGTGAGGTCATGGATATCCAGGCCATTTTGTGTCTGGATATCTGTGACTCATTAAGAAGAGCATAGCTGTAACATGGTATGACGTGACAACTATGTTCTTTACAACACTGTCCACTCATACAAACTTTTGGACTCCTATAAGCTCCTCTTTGCATGGTAAACTGTCCATGAGAGAAAATATTTTGGATCTAAATTGTGGCAGGTACATATTGGCTCTTAATTGGTTCATTGCAGTTGAAGTTTACATAAATAATGGAATGTGTTTTCTTTTTTTTGTGTGTGTGTTTTCTATGTAAAGAAACTATGCCGAGTTCCTGCTGTTTCATCCATGTATGTGTGTGTCTATATACACGATCAATTTCATGTTTTTCCAAAGGGTTTTTAAACAAAGGGCATGCAGTGAAGCTATTCATGGGTCCAGGAAGTCAAGATAAGGAGAGAAGACAGAAGAACTCATGGGTGTGGATGGATCTGTGCTATTTCATCAGAACTTCGGCAGGAAGTTCCTGGTTCCCAGGGCAGTAAAGACAACAAATATATCTCAATAGAAAATCATGTATTGTTTTTGAAAAGAGAGACATTCCAGATTCGTAACAGTTGCATCTCCTAAGTAGATTTCTAAATGTAAAAATATGTTAAAAAGTTAATAAAATTTAAAAATTGAAAAGCCAGGCGTGGTGGTGCACGCCTTTAATCCCAACACTAGGGAGGCAGAGATAGGAGGATCACTGTGAGTTCGAGGCCACCCTAAGACTACATAGTGAATTCCAGGTCACCATGGGCTAGAGTGAGAACCTATTTCAAAAAAGCAAACAAAAAAATTGAAAATACATTTCTCATGTATAACTTGACACTGCCAATAGTATTTGATGTGACGCCTAACACAGATGGAAATGAGTTTTCCACAATTTCTTCAGCTCATATGGTGGAAAAAATGTGGGTTTCTCAGGAAGACATGGATTTAAGACAGCAACTCTGCTATGTAGTACGTGAGGGATACAGAGACATTATTTAATTATTTAACTACTGAATGAGATGCTCATTTAATTACTGAATGAGATGCTCATTGCAAGGTTGTCATGAGATGGTAATAATGAAACTCTGGCAGTGTGTGGTATGTGAGAGATAGTATTGCCATCCTCCATGCTGGCATATGACCCTTTTTCTCCTTTCTCCCTCTTCCTCTCTCTCTCCTTTTCTCCTCTTTCTTTTTTTTCTACTTCTTCCTCCCCCTCCTCCTCATTATGTGGGTCAAACAGAGTTATGCTGGAAAAGAGACAGCCCATGCACCAGTGTAACATTTAGCATAAGGACTGTTTACAAAGGTGTAAGCAGTTACAGGCAAACAATCTTCTCCAACACTTACAGGAACCAGGAGCCATTCTCATCCTCGTGTCTGGGTAACTGAATCTGGTGATGGAATCTGTTTATGGTCATGGGAAAGGGCTGCTGGAAAAGCCCAACAGATGCCAGGAAATGTGATGGCTCAAATGTGTCCCTCGTAGATAGAAACCTGATCTCTAACACAATAGTGTTAGAAATAGACTTTAGGGCTGGAGAGATGGCTTAGCGGTTAAGCGCTTGCCTGTGAAGCCTAAGGACCCTGGTTGGTGCGAGGCTAGATTCCCCAGGACCCACATTATCCAGATGCACAAGGGGGCGCATGCGTCTGGAGTTCGTTTGCAGTGGCTGGAGGCCCTGACGTGCCCATTTTCTCTCTCCCCCTCTTTCTCTCTCTGTCACTCTCAAATAAATAAATAAACAAAAAAAATTTAAAAAAAGAAATAGAAACTTTTAGGAGTTGATTAGATGATGGGCTGGAGAGATAGCTTAGCAGTTAAAGCACTTGCCTATGAAGCCTAAGGTCCCAGGTTCAATTCTCCAGAACCCATATAAGCCAGACATACGTGGTGGTGCATGCTTTTGGAGTTTGTTTGCAGTGGCTAGATGCTCTAGTGCATCCATCCTCTCTCTTTCTCTCTAACAAATTAACTAACTAACTAATTAAAAAGACTTTATTAGGCAATGATTAATGCTATTAGTGCAGGAGTAGGATTGTTATAAAAGCCCAATTTGGCCAGCTTTCTTCCCTCTCTTGGTATTGTGCTTTCTGCCATGAGATATAGCAGGAAGCCTTCCCCAGATGTGGCCCCTTAATCATAGACTTTCCAGATTCCCAAACCACAAACCAAATCATTTATGCTCCTTATAAATTACCCAGCCTGAGGCTCAAAATAAACTAATGTAAGGAATTCTATTGCTCAAACTGTAGCCCAGCAAGGAAGGAGGCCATGGAATGACCCCTCAATTCTCCTTCCTACATAATCGCTTCTGTTTTCCCCACTAGTCAAACCCAGTGGGAAGCCAGGGATGTGAGCGGACTGTGTTGTAAGGAGACACAGCCCAGCACAGCCACTGAAGCCTGAGGTTCCCTGTCCACTCAAGGGATCTCCACTCAGGTAAGGCTGAACCCGTGACTACTCAGGAAAGAATTTCAGGATGAGGCAAAGTTAGTGAGTTTATTAAATACTTACATAGTCACATAGGGAAGAGCTCAGCCCACAATCCCACAACACGGGTGAGGGCATCTGCCTTTACAATGGTGACACATAGGATCCTGTGGCTTTTTGAGTTACATTTCTTTTATTTTTTATTTATTTCTATTTGAGACAGAGAAAGAGACAGAAAGAGAGAAGAGAGAAAATGGGCATGCCAGGGCCTCTAACCACTATAAATGAATTCCAGATATATATGCCACCTTGTACAGTCTGGCTTATGTGGGACCTGGAGAATTGAACCTGAGTCTGTTTTGTGCAGTCTGGCTTATGTGGGACCTGGAGAATTGAACCTGGGTCCTTAAGCTTTGCAGGCACATGCCTTAACTGCTAAGCCATCTCTCCAGCTTCTGAGTTACATTTCTAAAAGAACAAAGTTTACAACAATATTTAAAAATATTAAGAAATACTCTAAATTTAATCAATGTTTAAAATTTATAAAAAATTTTATCTTAAGATTTTTCCCTTGTAAATGAAATTGCAAGGTGTTTATACAAGGTGTACTATTTAGATTTAGGGATGAGACTAGTGGCTAATATGGTAAAAAATCAAGGGTACCAATATATTCTGGCTGTAAGTAGGCACAGTTCACGTGTTTTTGACATCCTTGCTTGAGCCATCTTTAGGAAAGCACACATTATTGTAGACAATCTTGATTTGATCAGTTGTGTTGAAGCTCTTTGACTCTCACCCATCAGGAAAGGAAAACTAGATCCCAGGATAAGGAGCTTCCTTCCCTTTTCATGTCCTCATCATTTAATCCTGTCTTTCTATTTTACTCAGGGAACAACCACTAGTCTGAGGCAATCTGTAGAGTTCGGCCTCCCAGTAGGAGGGAAAGGAGAGGAGTCAGTCTTGACAAGTAATTACAGATTACTCAACATCCTGGAATAAAAACCTTGGTACAACAGACAGAAGTCAGACATTGAAATGCAGTTTATGGAAAGAATTTAAAAAATATATTTTATGGGCTGGAGAGATGGCTTAGTGGTTAAGACACTTGCCTGAAAAGCTTAATGAGTGGGTTTTGATTCTTCAGTACCCACATAAGCCAGATGCACAAAACAGTGCATGCATCTGGAGTTCTGTAGTCACTGGAGGCCCTGGCACATCCCTACTCACTTTCTCTTTTTTTAATCTCTCTCTCCTTATAATTTTTTTCTTTTATACTTTATTGATATAATGAACTTCACTGATTTGTGAAATTTGAAGTAACCTTATGTTACTAAGATTAACTCAATTTTTTAAAATCAATTATTATCTGTTTATGTCTTGCTGGAGTATTTTTAAATTTTTAATTTTTCATTCTAGAGAGAGAGAATGGGTGTGCCAGGGTCTCAAGCTGCTGCAAATGAACTCCAGAGGCATGCCTCTGGCTTACGTGGATTCTGGGGAATCAAACTTGGGTCCTTTGGGATTTGTGAAGGTTTAGTTATGCTAAGTGGCTATAGTAGTTAATTTCTCCCTGCTGGGACAAAACACCCAATCTGAAGCAATTTATGGGAGGAAAGGGTTTATTTCAGCTTACAGTTTCTAGGGGAAGTTTCAACCTGGCAGATGCACAAGGTGGTGCATGCTTCTGGAGTTTGTTTTCAGTGGCTAGAGGCCCTGGCATACCCATTCTCTCTTTCTCGGCCCCCTCTCTCTAATAAATTAAAAAAAAATTGAATACTTAACAAATACTTTTCAACTAAAAAAAGCTGACCCACTTTGATACAATTTTTTAATACATTTGAAATTCATAAGCATTAGGGATATGACTCAGTTGGCAGAGCACTTGCCTTGCTTGTATGGAGCTCTGGGTTCAATACTGAACACTGTAAAACTGGGCATGGTACTACACACGTGTGATGCCACACTTGTGAGATTGGAGACAGGAGAATCAGAATTTAAGGCCATCGTTGGCTACACAGTGTGGTTGAGGCCAGCCTGGGATACATGAGATCCTGTCTCAAAAACAGTCTTTAAAAATGTTTCTCCAGATTTAGGTTAGACTTGATCCTACCCTGTCCAGTGTCTTGTGGTTCAGGTGTTTCCTGTAAGGGGCTGGTGAAGGTTCAGCCATTTGGTCTGCCTTTTTTTTTTAATGTTTTTTTTTAATTTATTTATTTATTTGAGAGTGACAGACACAGAGAGAAAGACAGATAGAGGGAGAGAGAGAGAATGGGTGCGCCAGGGCCTCCAGCCTCTGCAAACGAACTCCAGACGTGTGCGCCCCCTTGTGCATCTGGCTAACGTGGGACCTGGGGAACCGAGCCTCGAACCGGGGTCCTTAGGCTTCACAGGCAAGCGCTTAACCGCTAAGCCATCTCTCCAGCCCTGGTCTGCCTTTTAGGAAGTAGAATTTTATGGTACCATTGCTGTTTGGGTCTAGATTAGTGTTTCCCACCCCTCTGATGCCCTCCTCTCCCTCCCCATCCATCCTAGTATCTAGTCCATGAGATGCTTGCTGGGTATGTAAGGTATCTTGGATAGATTCAGGTTAGGTGCTGTAGATGAGTGAGACTATGTGGCAATTTTTTTTCTGTGATTGGGTAAGTTCACTAAGAATGATCTTTTCCAGGTTCAACCATTTTTCCTCAAATTTCATTGTGTCATTTTTTTCTTACTACTGTATAGAATTCCATTGTGTAGATATGCCACATCTTAGTTATCCATTCTTCTAGTGATGGACATCTGGATTGATTCCAGCTCTTAGCTATTACGAATTGAGCTGCTACAAACATGGTTGAGCAAATCTCTCTGGCCTGTGAGTTTGAAGGTTTTAGGGTAAATGCCCAGTAAGGGAGTAACTGGGTCTGTTGGTATCTCTATAGTCAGCTTTTTCAGGAGTCTCCATATTGCTTTCCAAAGGGGTTGTACCATCCTACATTCAGACCAACAGTGGAGGAGTGTTCTTACTTCTCCACATCCTTTCCAGCATTTATTTTCATTTGATTTTTTGATGTTTGTTATCCTTATTGGGGTAAGGTGGAATCTCATAGTTGTTTTAATTTGCATTTCTCTGATGATTAGGGATGATGAACATTTTCTTAAGTGTGTGTTTGCCATTTGTATTTCTTCCTCTGTGAACTGCCTGTTCATCTCTTTGCCCCATTTTGTGAGTGGGGTGTTTGACGTCTTATTGTTTATATTTTTGAGTTCTTTGTAGATTCTAGAGATTAGGCCTCTATCAGTTGGATAACGTGCAAATATTTTCTCCCATTCTGTGCGTAATCTATTGGCTTTGCTTATTGTATGCTTGTCTGTAAAGAAACTCTTCAGCTTCATGTGATCCCATTGGTTGAGTGACTGTTTAAGATCGTGAGCTACTGGGGTTTTGTACAGGAAGTCTTTTTCCATTTCTATATCATGGAAAGTACTTCCTAAATTTTCTTCCAGTAGTATTCGCGTTTCTGGTCTTATATTGAGGTCTTTGATCCATTTGGATTTGAATGTAGTGCATGGTGAAATGTGTGGATCAAGTTTCAGTTTCTTGCATATGGTTATCCAGTTTGTCCAGCACCATTTGTTGAAGATGCTATCTTTTTTTCCAGCATACATTGTTCAGGCCTTTGTCGAATATCAAGTAGCTATAGTTGCTTGACCCAAAGTCCGGGTCCTCCAGTCTATTCCATTGGTCTATACTCCTGTTTTTATGCCTAAGTCTTCTACATCTTCCCTCCCTCCTTCTCCCTTTCCCTCTCTCTCTTCTCTCTAACTCTTGTATATTAGTTATCTTTTTCCTCATTTTCTTAGTGGGTACTGACCTGTAATACCCAGTACTAGCATGGGGCTATCATCCACAATGAGCTTTTGATCAGAAAGACCTACAAGGTTTCCTAAAAGAATGACAGATTTCTGTCAGAGTACTTGATGACCCACCAAAGGTTAGTGGTAAGACCCTACTGCTGAAGACACCATATGCAGTTGACACGTAAAATGGAATGGCATGGCTGGAAGCTAGAAGAGAGTCAGTCCCCAGACAGTTAGCGTGTCTAGTGCCAGAATATGCTACATGGGCGACTGGGGGAAATGACCAATATCTGTCCAAGCAACTCATGGTCTAACCTACTCAGCAGCAAATAACCTGTTGTGATGCCCATACAAGTGCAATAGTGGCACACAGCCATGGTGGGGAACCAACTGCTCTTGATTTGGCTAACTGATCCCCTCAGTGGTATGGGACCCATAGCTGGAGCTGGGAAACAAGTCAGAACCATATCCAAACATAAGCCCACTCTCCAATATCAAGCTCCCATCAATCATGGGCTACAAGAGGGCCTATTAAATTCTGTACAAAAAAAGTAAGGGTTATCTCATTTGTCCTGGTGCTAACTTACTCTCCATTAGAGAATCTGCTTCTCTTTTTCAGATAGATGTAGATCCTAAGGAGAGAGCCACCCCATCATAACTCAAAAGGGCCCAGGCTGAAACTAAGAAAAACTGCTGAAACAAGCAAGTGTGCTGTTTTCCTGATGAACCGGATACCAACACAAGGGGGAAGGAGACCAACACAGAGAAAAATCAACTCCTACCAAATCAGAGAGCCAGAGCCTCAGAGGCCAACACCTCATCACTGAAGCAGACCAAAAATGAACCCAACATGGCTCAGGGAAATTTTGCGGAAGAGGGGGAGGAAAGAATGTCAGAGCCACATGTTGGATCATGATATACAGAGACATTTATCGTACTAATAACTGTGGGCTAACTCCAAAATGCATGACCCACATACCTCAACAAGGAGGGGGTGGGTCATGGATGACCCTAATAATGGTACCAAACTGCCTGTATTTGCTAAATGCAAAACTAGTAAAAATAAATAAATTTTAAAAAATGTTTCTCCACCTAGAAAGCCAAGCACCACATGTTTTCTCTCATATGTGGATCCTAGCTACAAATATTTGGATTTGTATGTGGAGTTGGAATAAAACTCAGTATCACAGGCCAGTAAGCTAGAGAGGGAATAAAAAGGGAGGGAAGTGAGGGGGGTACTTAAGAGGATGGCATTGTATATATTTAAGTAGAAGAACAGATTACTGGGAGTGGAAAGGCCTAAGTGAGGTCAGGGGAAGGGACTAAGTAAAGAAAAGGTGGGTAGAGGGTTAATCAAAATCTAAGAGGGTATGAATAAGCTATGTGAAAACCTACTTTTTTGGACAGTGATGCACCCAGAAGCCATAGATTATTACTAGAAAATTTTCAGTGTCAAGGATGAGATACTTTCTAGTAAATTGTTGGCCAGGGAGGTCCCTGATGCCCCCCAAACATTATAGGTCATTGCCAAAACTCTTGGTTTCCCACCAGGAATAGATGGCAAGGTCCTACAACTGAAGACTACACATCCTTGGACTGCAAAATCACTGAGAAATCTTGCTGGAGCTGAGCTGAAAACCTCCTCCCTGTAGACCAGCTGACAGAAAGCTGGAAAAAGCCACGCTGCATGCAGCTCCATGGGAGAGCGAGAAGTCACCAGTGGAAATAAACAGCAATGGACACTGCAAGCCTTAAATTTGGCCAGCCAGGCCAAAAGAGACTGTGCAATAGTGCATGTCTGTTATGGGAAAAACCAGCTGCTCTCTAATTGGACTAGAGGCTGGCTCCACTGGAGGGAATACATCCTTTATACTGAAAACCTACAACAGGGGTAGTCATGAGCCCTAGGGGTGTAATGTCTGGTGGTGTCTGGCTAAATGCATATATTATGCTCACCAAACTGCCCAGTAAGCACTTCTCTTAATGTTCATACCCATATATTAATGCTATTCTCACTTTTAGTTAGAGAACCTTCTCTTTTCAGATGGCAGTGACCTTGGGATGACTCAGAAGGCACCATAGTGATGAGAAGTGACAGAGGAGTGCTCAGCACTGAAACATCTCTATCACATCTTCCAAGGCTTAGATTCCATTGCGGAAAGGTGGCAGAAAGAATGTAAGAGCCAAAGAAAGGGTAGGACTCCTTATAGTGTGCTTCTCCAGACATAAAATGACCTGGATATCCATGACCTCACAGTGCCTGACACTACCTACACAAGACCATCATAAGAGGAAAAGATCATGACATCCAAATAAAAGAGAGACTGATTGAGAGGGGGAGGGGATATGATGGAGAGTGGAATTTCAAAGGGGAAAGTGTGGGGGGGATTACCATAGTTTGTTGTCCATAATTAAGGAAGTTATCAATAAAAAGAAAAAAAAGAAAAAAAAGAAAAAAAAGAAAAAAAAAGTTTTTCCAGGTAAGAGCAGCTACTATTACTTTGTATCATGAACTAACTCGTTAAATATTTTAAGAATTCACCACGGATTTGTGGTTGAAAACTAGCCCACTGGAGCCAGATGATCTAGGTTCAAGTCTTTCCTCTATTAATCTATATGCTATGATCTTAAGCCAAATGCTTACTCTCTGTGTGCCTCAGTATGTTTACTTTCTTTCTTTCTTTCTTTCCTTGTTTTTCTTTTTTTAAAGTTATGCGCTTTGTTTAAATGTTTTTATCATTTTTATTTACTTATTTATTAGAGGCAGAGAGACAGAGGCAGAGAGAATGGACGCACCAGGGCCTCTAGCCACTGAAAACTGACTCCAGGTGCATGTGCCATGATGTGTATCTGGCTAATGTGGGACCTGGAGAATCTAACCTGGGTCGTTAGGTTTTGCAGGCATGCACCTTAACTGCTAAGCCATTTCTACAGCCTTTTTCCCCCCTCTGAGGTAGGATTTCACTCTAGGTCAGACTGACCTGGAATTCACTATGGAGTCTCAGGGTGGCCTCGAACTCATGGCAATCCTCCTACCTCTGGGAGTGCTGGGATTAAAGGTGTGCGCCACCATGCCCGCCCAAGGGGGAAGGAGACCAACACAGGGAAAAATCAACATACAAATTCAAATTTGTAGAATATGGCATATTAAAGGGGACTAAGAAGATGTGGCAACTAAACATGGTGCAGGCCCTTGAGGGAGATGGTAGAGCAAAAAGCGACATCAGTGGGACACCTCATGATGGGTTGTAAAATAACCCAGCTCCTTTCCCCACCCAGCGTGGGGACAATTCTAGGAGGGTGCTTGCCAGAGCCTCCCTTCCAGAGAGTATGCTCCAGTCACTCCCTGGGGTAGCTTGCTCACAACACACCCTTTGTTGGTTGCTGACACCCCTCTGTGGCTCCCCCGCCTCCCCGTACTCCTTGTGCTGCCCAAATAATGATCTTCAGGAAAATCTGTGTCTTGGGGTCAGCTCCCACAGGAACCCAAATCAGGACATCTCATTCTATTTCTATAAAGCACAAAATTAGATGAAACTAATTTGTAACATTAGAAGGCTGGGTGATGATTCCCCGTGGGTAACAGGAAAATAGACTGAATGAGGCCAGGAGGAAGCCCCTGTGCTGGTGGCACGCTTGTTTCTTGACTTGAGAACTGATAACACAGCTGTGTCCCATTCGAGAAAATTCCTTGGCTGCACAGTTTACAATGGAGGTGATTTTCTTAATGAAGATCATTTCTTTTTCAGAAACTTCAAGGTCAGTGTCAGTTACATAAGGATACATATCTCTTTTCATGGTATTCTGCTGCCACCCTGTGGCCTTTTTAGGAGATCACAGACAAAGGAGAAGACAGCCAAGACAGGGTGTTTCTGGAGAGGGTTTTGTTTAAGTCTGGATCTTGAATGTTCTCCAAAAGTACATGTGTTAAAGGCTTGGCACTACTGGAAAATGGTAGCAACTTTCAGAAGTGAGCCTGGTAAAAGTTCTTAAAGTCATTGGGGTTGTAGCATCAAAAGGGACGCTGGGAGTCCAGCCACTTTGGGATCTGTTTGCTTCTTAGTTGTACTTTTCAGCACAGCACCCTCCCCCCTGCCCTGCCAAAGGCCAAATGATAAGGGCTGAAGCCTCCAAAACTGTGAGCAAAAATAAACCCTTTCTCTCTATAGGTTGATGATCCCCAGTATTTGTTACAGTAACAGGAAGCTAACTAACACAGGAAGTGGGATAGTTCCATGACAGGATGTCTCATTCAGTCTTATGTAGGAAAGAAGACAAGAGTGGTGACTGGGAAGGAAGAAGTCACACATAATGACTACATGAGAAAGATTTTCTCACTTTTGAGGTTGGGATAACATTTGCATCTCTATTCTAGTGTGATTATAAGAAGTCCCATCGGGAAAAGAAAAAGCAGTCCCATTGGGCTGGAGAGATGGCTTAGCGGTTAAGGTGCTTGCCTACGAAGCCTAAAGACCCAGGTTTGATTCCCTAGGACCCACGTAAGCCAGATTCACAAGGTGACACATGTGTCTGGAGTTCATCTACAGTGGCTGTAGGCCCTGGTGTGCCCATTCTCTCTATCTGCCTCTCTCTGTCTCTTTTTACCACTCAAATAAATAAAATAATGATAAAAATAAGTCCCATTTTGCCTTCATTCTCACAGGTCAGAATGTGGCTTTGCTGATATTCATATTTTATGAATTAATTTATGTTCAATAGGAGAGTATCCAGGCCAATCTGATACTTCCAGGTTACCTCCTGAACATGAGGGTCTGCTTTTCTTTATCTCAATGGACATTGAGACTGTTTCTGATCTCTCATAGCTACAAAAACAAACAAACAAACAAACAAAAAACCCCAAAACCCAAAGTCAGTTACATTCTACAAAAATATTTGCTAATACTCTTCAAAAGAGCAAAAGATCATGAACAAAAATGAAAGATGAGGACAGGTGTGATAGTGCACACCTTTAATCCCAGCACTCAGGAGGCAGAGGTAGGAGAATTGCCTTGAGTTTGAGGTCACCTGAGACTACATACTAAATTCTAGGTCAGCCTGGGCAAGAGTGAGACCCTACTTTGAAGCTGGGTGTGTTGTGGCATGTCTTTAATCCCAGCATTTAGGAGGCAGAGACAGGAGAACTGCTGTGACTTTGAGGCCACCCTGAGATTATATAGTGAATTCCAAGTTAGCCTGGGCTAGAGCAAGACCCTACCTCAAAAAAAAAAAAAAAAAACACCCAAAAACAACAACAGAAAAAGAAGACCCTGCCTTGAAAAAACACAAACAAACAAACAACAAAAAAGAAAGATGGATGACTCATCACAGATTAAAGGAGACTGTGGAGAAATAACAAATGTACTGTGTGGTCTGTGTTCATAAAAGAGCTTGGAAAAAAAAATAAAAGAGCTTGGAGTAGTGATGACATTTGAATGATGTTTCTATGTTAGATACTATAATTTTAAAATTATTATTATTATTTTGGTTTTTAAGGTTTCACTCTAGCCCAGGCTGACCTTCACTCTGTAGTCTCAGGGCAGCCTCAAACTCATGCTGATCCTCCTACCTCTGCCTCCCGAGTACTGGGATTAAAGGTGTGCACCATCATGCTTGGCCCTAGATACTATTATTGATCAATTTTACTTCATTGGTTTTCTTTGTGAGGCAACCCGACACACTGTCCCCCATTTTTTATTATGAGAGGGAACAAGAGTGAGAGCAAGAGTGAGGAGAGACAATTGGTGCATCAGGCCCTCTAACTACTGTAATTGAATGCCAGACATGTATGCCACCTTGTGGGCATGTGCGACCTTTGCGACCTTGGGTGTTTGCATTGCCTTGTTTGCTTGGCTTATATGGGACCTGGAGATTGGAACATGAGTTGTCAGGCTTCTTGGGCAAGCACCTTAGCAGCTAAACCATCTCTCCTGCCCACCTCACTAGTTTTGACTGTTCTGTATTTATGTATAATATAAACATCTTTGGGAACAATATAAAAGATACATGGGAATGTTTGTACTATTTTTGCAATCTGAAATGATTTCAGACTGAAAAGGTAAACCATGAAGGGTGAGGAAATATTAAATATATGTTAATGTATATTATAATTGCTTTATAATTTATTGAGTGCTCTGTTTATGAGCTTTTAGGAAATTCTCACTCTTCCTTCTTGTGATAGGCATGCTGGGATTACAGAAACTGACTACAGCTCTGGCTTTTACACAAGGTCTGGAGAGCTGAATTCGTGTTCTCAGAGTTACATAGAAAGTGCTTTATCTACTGAGCCATCTCTCCATCGTAATGTAATAAATCTTTTTGCTATGGACCGAAGTTATAGACTTATTACTGGAAAAGTGAAGCAAATGGGTTAATAAAACAATCCTCCTATGGGAGTGTTGTGGGGCTGGTTACTCTAATAGTAGTTGTCACTGCAGGAATTAAGACTCCTGAGAGTTACAATGTCTCCTACTTGGGTGTGATGTGTTAGTAGTGTCAACTTGACAGGATCTAGAATCACCTAGAAATTGTTTTTCAGCTTATCTGTAAGGGAGTTTCTAGACTGGGTTAATTAAAATGGCAAACCACACTTTAAATTCTTTCGGTATATAGAAGATATGTCACTTCAGCTGCATTTGGGACAATGAGACATCTTAAATTAGGTGACAATGGAGTCGACTACAAAACAAATATTAAAAGTTGGACAGATGCCTGGGGGAAATGGTCACATCTAGGTTGATAATATCACGTATATACCAAGTACTTTGCTAGGTATTTTACAAACATCATTTCTTCCTAGGAAGAAAGCTCAGAGCAGTTAGACACAAGGTGCCTAGGAACACAAAGATAAGAGCAATTTGGGGGTGATTTTAAAAAAGTTGGTCTGGCAGAAAAGCCACTCAGCAAGTGGACTGCCAAGAAGTACCCCATACTTGGGCTGGAGAGAAGACTTAGGGGGCAAGCACTTGCCTATGAAGCCTAAGGACCCAGGTTCCAGGCTCGATTCCCCAGGACCCACGTTATCCAGATGCACAAGGGGGCGCACGCGTCTGGAGTTCGTTTGCAGTGCCTGGAGGCCCTGGCGCACCCGTTTTCTCTCTCTCTCTATGTGCCTCTTTCTCTGTCTGTCACTCTCAAATAAATAAAATTAAAAAAAAAAAAAAAGAAGTGTCATCCGAAGACACATCACTGAGCGCGACTGGGGAGCTGAAAGAATTGAGGATTCTTTTTTTGTCCCCCTGTCCAAATGTGGTTTGGCCTTGCCTGGGAGGGTGAAGACTTTTAGGCAGTTTTCGCAAGGAGCTGAGGCCGAGCTAGGCCTTCAACACGCGGGTCAGGGACGTGTTCAACGAGTCGGGATGGGCTACAGGGTAAGGACGGTCATCCCCGAGGGGGCAGAGAAGGACGTTCTCTCCGCCCCCCGCATCGCTGGCGGCGTGCGGGCCTCACTCACCATCGCTTCCGCTTCCGGCCTGCGCACGGCCACCCATTCCCATCCTCGCCGCGGGTCAGGTCACGTGGGGCGCCTGCCACGTGACCAGCGGGACAGCGTCACGTGACCCAAATCACGTGACTCCGGCCGCGCCGTCCGCTGAGGTCGCGGGCTCTCCACTGCTCCGCGGGGCTGACGGCGCTGTGCGCGGGCCTCCGCGTCCTCCTCGGTCGCGGTCCCCGGGGCTCGGCGCGTCCGCCCTCCGCCGCTGCCGCCGCAGATGAGCCGCCCGGCGCCCGCCGCCGAGCCCGTGTGGGAGCGGCCCTGGTCGGTGGAGGAGATCCGTGGCAGCAGCCAGAACTGGTCGCTGGCGGCCGACGCGGGCGTGAGAGGCGGGCCCCCACCCCGGGGCCCTGGGCCAGGGAGGGTGGGAGGCGCCAGCTGAGCTTCCCCGAGCGGCTCTGCCCACCCGGACTGCTAGCGATGCCCTGCTCCCACCCCCGCCCCCGCCCAGTGCCATGCTGATGGATGGGCAGATAGATCCCTCTCTGCTGGGCTCGGGCATTGCCCTGTCATTACTGAGGCCATTGCGATTGCGACCCGGGCTCAGTGGTGCAGGGGACAAGCCACTGCCTGCATATTCTTGAATGGGACTCCTCAAGCTTGGGAACTAGACAGCTCAGAACTTAAAAATATATATATTATTTATTTTATTTATTTGAGAAAGAGGAAGATAGGGAAAATGTGGTGGTGCACGCCTTTAATCCCAGCACTCGAGAGGCAGAGGCAGGATCGCCGTGAGTTGGAGTCCATCCTAAGACTACACAGTGAATTCCAGCTCAGCCTGGGCTAGAGTGAGACCCTACCTCGAAAAAACGGAAAGAAAGAAAGAAAGAAAGAAAATAGCGGCTGTAAACAAACTCCAGACGCATGCGCCACGTTGTGCATCTGGCTTACATGGGGCCTGAGGACTTGAACCTGGGTCCTTTGGCTTTGCAGGCAAACGCCTTAACTGCTAAGCCAGCTCTCCAGCCATAATCAGAACTTTTCATGATAGAACCTTTCACGAGTAGGACCTTTACTGTCAGAAGCATCGTCCCTTTCACTAGCAACACAGGAGAGGACGTGGGTTCTTTTTCTTTTGCTTGGACTCGGACGTGTGTCATACTGATAGTACTTTATGTTTCTTCTCAAACTAGCTATTGCAGTTTCTACAGGAATTCTCACAGCAGACTATCTCTAGGACACATGAAATCAAGAAACAGGTGGATGGACTAATTCGGGAGACCAAAGCAACCCACTGTCGCCTGCACAATGTCTTCAATGACTTCCTCATGCTGTCTAATACCCAGTTCATTGAGAATGTGAGTTGTTCAGTTACATCTGACTTACATACAGTATCTTTGGGGAGCCAAAGCTATTGTAGTTTTATTTCATTTACTTTCATTTTTTGGAGGTAGGGTCTCAGTTTAGCCCAGGCTGACTTGGAATTTACTATGTCATCTTAGGGTGGCCTGGAACGCTCAGCAATCCTACCTCTGCCTCCCAAGTGCTGGGATTAAAGGTGTGCCCCACCACACCCTGCTTTTTTTTTTGTTTTTTGTTATTGGTAAGGTTTGTGGTTTTCAAGCCTTAAAAAAAAATCTGGGCTGGAGAGATGGCTTAGCGGTTAAGCGCTTGCCTGTGAAGCCTAAGGACCCCGGTTGGAGGCTCGGTTCCCCAGGTCCCACGTTAGCCAGATGCACAAGGGCGCGCATGCGTCTGGAGTTCGTCTGCAGAGGCTGGAAGTCCTGGCGCGCCCATTCTCTCTCTCTCCTTCTATCTGTCTTTCTCTCTGTGTCTGTTGCTCTCAAATAAATACATTTAAAAAAAAAAACCTAATGGTAAAATTTCCTCATTCAAGTTTTCCCTTTCTTTTTAGCTTAAGCAGTAGTGAACAATTGTGCTTAATTGTATAACACTCAAGCTATCCTATGCACAAGGTGTAAGGACAACCATATACCTAATCTGATCCTTTGAGCACTGGCTTATGGCTACAGTTGTTGATTGGATCTGTCATGTTGTGGTTCATTACATGTAAAGGGATGTACATGTCTAATTTGAATTTTGTCAACAGGTTTTCATATGATGTCTGAACCGATGGTAGAGAATCAGTTGTGAACATGTTATTGAGCTTTTTCAGCCATATGTGATTTTTGTCTACATACTGTGTTTCTGCTTACATAGCTAGGAATACCTAGGTAAATCGGAACCTCTATCTTAGTAAACAGTTCTACAATAGAAAGGAAGTATGCATACCTGGAGACAGGCGAGTGACAGGGAGACTGTTCAGAGATGAGAATGGGAAGGAAACATTGTTTAGCCTGTCTGTTTCTCACATGAAGTCTGACTCTCTGAACTAATCGTGAAAAGACAGTTTTCAAAAATTATTGTGTATGTGTGTGCATGGGTGCACCTGGGCCTCTTGGCACCGGAAAGGAAACACCAAATGCTTGCACCACTTTTTGCATCTTTCTTACATTAGTGGGTTTGAAATTGAACCCAGGCCTACAGGCTTTGCAAACAAACACCTTTAACCACCAAGCCATCTTCTCAGCCCCAAAAAGACAGTGTTGTTGTTTGTTTGTTTGCTTGTTTTGTTTTGAGACTTACTGTGTAGCTCTGACGGTCCTGGAATTTGCTGTGGAGACCAGGCTGGTCTCAAACTTGTGCTGACCCTCTCACCTTTGCCTCCTGAGAAGCATTGCTGAGACTATAGGTGTGCAATACTGTTCCCAGTTGTGAAGTGAATTACTAAAAATCAGCTGTGTTCTGGGATTGTTAAAGTACTAACGAGGAATTTTAAAAATGGCAAGATTATAAAACATTCATGATTTTTATTAAGACAATACCATAATGCCATGTAGGCAAGTTATGTAGCATGTTTCCCTAGTCTAATAGCTCAGGTGTAAATGCTACTTCTCTCTTTCTTCCTTCCTTCCTTTCTTTCTATTATTCAAGGTAGGGTCTCACTCTAGCCTGAGTGGACCTGGAATTCACTATGTAATCTCACTCAGGGTGACCTCAAACTCATGGTGATCCTCCTACCTCTGCCTCCCAAGTGCTGGGATTAAAAGCATGTGCCACCATGCCCAGCTTGCCTTTTTTTTCTTTTAATTGACAGCTTCCATAACATTCCATAGACAATAAACTATGGTAATGCCCTTCCCCTCCACTTTCCTTTTGCAACTCCACTTTCTATATCCACTCTCCCTCTTGATCAGTCTCTCTTTCATTTTGATGTCATCCTCTTTTTTCCTATTATGATAATCTTGTGTAGATAGTGTCAGGCACTGCAAGGTCATGGGTATCCAGACCATTTTGTGTCTGGAAGATTGCATTATAAATAGTCCTACCCTTCCTTTGGCCTGAAATGCTACTTCTAAAGAGATCCTAAAGATCTTTTTGCCAGTTATTTTCTTTAGTGGTGAATGGAAATGTGTAAGTTTGAAAAATAACATGTTTTCAAATATAATCAGTACAGATTGAGCATTCCCTACTTGGGACATATGGCACTAGAAGTGCAGATTTAAAAAAAAATTTGGTAATATTTCCAGCATACCTTATGTGAAACACCTCAAAATACGGAACTATTTTGAGTGTCATATCATCACTCAAAAACGAAATGTTTGGATTTCAGGTCTTTGAATTAGGTATGTGCAGCCTGTAGCTTTTCAATCATCTGCCCAGGGCATGCCTGGCTAACCTGAGTGAGCAGTTACCTCCCCGGAAGAGTCAGTCAGGGCCTAGTCTTCCCTGGTGACTGCAGTGCGTCAGTTTTCCAGCACATTGGATTCGCTGCTCTTACTCCTTCTCTCAGTGTGTCTTCCTGGATCAGATACTTGGCTCTTCCTGCATTGGGCATTGTAGCTCTAGACTGCACAGCGAACCCTGGGGTTTTCTTTTGTACTTGATGTGCCTATTCCAGATTGATACTGGATCAAACCTGCAGTGTGGAGAAGAGGGCACCTTAAACTTCTGCTTTTGAGTAACCAACTTTACATCTTTGTGTGGATGTACGTGTGCATGCATGTGCATGTTCATATGTGTCTGGGTCACATGTATGTGAGTGCATGTACATGTGGAGGCTAAAGGTTAATGTCAGGTGTTTTCCTCTATTGTTCTCCACCTTATTAGTATTTTTTTAAATTTTCTTTTAATTCTTGTTTCTTAGTAGGATTTCATTAAGTTTAACCTGTCAAGTGAGTATCAAGTTCTATAGTAAGGTAATACTGGATTTCATGTCATTTATAATGAAAATGAAAGGGTGAAGTTTTTTAAAATTAAGTTTCATCTTTCATAATATTTAACTCTTCATCATCTTCATCTTCTGCCAGTTGGTCCTTTCTTGGTCAGCAGGTAGGGCTCTTATGTGTTGAGTTTGAGTCCCTCACTGAACTTTGAACTCACTGATTCAGCTAGTTAAGCTAGCCAGCAAGCCCCAGACATCCTCCTGTCTCCATTTTCCCAGTGCTGGGATCATAGGAGCATGCCTCCATTCCTGGCATTTTATGTGGGTGCTGGGGAGTCTGAACTCAGGCCCTTATGCTTGCTCAGAAAGCATTTTACTGACCAAGAAACCCAGTCCCAAGATGATGATCTCTTTTTTTCTGTCTAAATATTTTTTTTCTGATTCATTTTTAATTATGTATTGATTAGAGACACAGAGACAGACAGACGGGGCGGGGGGGCGGGGAGAATGCCAAGGCCTCTAGCCACTGCAAGCAAACTCCAGATGCCTGGTTCACCATGTACATCTTGCTTAAGCAGGACCTGAAGAGTCGGACCTTGGTCCTTGGGCTTCACAGCCAAGCACCTTAACCACTAAGCCATCTCTCCAGTCCTGTGTTTCCTAGTAAAATTTCCTTAGAGTTTGAGTTTTCCATGGCCTAGGTTTTGTGAAATTTGTTTCTGTGTTTCGTTTTGGTGATAATTCTTTATTTTGGTCCACTTTTGTGGATTCCCTGTTTCCATCCATTTCACTCTTTCCTCAGTGTAAAGTTTTCATGTCTCTTCCCTTTCAGTCTACAGCCTGGATGTGCTGGGACCACTACCAAATATAAGTGCTTCCCAGACCTCCTCTAATGCTGCACGGTGCCTCTTTCCCATTGGTGTCAGAGCAGCTGGTGATGCTGAGAGAACAACCAATACTTAATGAAACTGAGACCAGTCTGCTTGCTGATAACACCTGCAGCATTATCTGACCTCTTCCATGTTTTCCTCAAACTCTTGACGTTGGTACTCATGTAGTACAGTTCAGGTTAGAATGGTGCCATTTAGTTTTGTGGTAATTCATTGGGAAGAAAAACAAAACACTTTTGGGTTTTATTAGTTAGCCTAAGAGACAGCCACACACTTGCAAACTACACTGGAGAGTTACCTAAACAAATTGAGCTTTTTAGGGAGAGAACTATCAGGACTTGCAAGGGCAAGAAAAATTGGTATGGGCTTTTAGCAAAGCTCAGGAGAGGACTCTGAAGAACCGCTAATTAACAGTGGCCAGTGCCTTAATGTCTGAGCAGAAAGTGACCCAGTTCTCAGGGCTCCATTGATCTGTTTTTGTTGTTGTTTTTAAACAGTCTCATTCTGTAGCCTAGACTGGCCTGGAACTCACAGCAGCCTTCCAGATATTAAGTGCCATTGTTAATGACTTTGGTTTGTTGAAAGACCTTGATGGAAAGTCAGTTGTTTCAATATTTTTAGCTTTGTGAAAATAATTTTGTTTTGTCACATCATTCTTTTTTATTTTATTCTAGAAAAGCTGCATTTTCATCATCCCCCCTCCTCCTTTTTTAAACCTTTCTCTTGAATAAAGTTTTTTGGTTTTTTTGAGGTAGGGTCTCACTGTAGCTCAGGCTGACCTGGAATTCACTATGTAGTCTCAGGGTGGCCTCGAACTCACAGCGCTCCTCCTACCTCTGCCACCCAAGTGCTGGGATTAAAGGCGTGTATCACCACCCCCGGCTTATTTTGATTAAATATATATATATATATATAGAACGCTTCATAAATTTGTGTGTCATCCTTGCACAGGGGCCATGCTGATCTCTGTATTGTTCCAATTTTAGTATATGTGTTGCTGAAGCGAGCACTCCTATTTTAATTTTTGAGACAGGGTCTCATGTAGCCAAAGGTGACTTTGAACTTTTCTAGCTGAGGATGACCTTGAGCACCTTCCCTCCATGGCACTCCACCATGCTAGCCTGTGAACTTAAATTTTTATTTTTACTCCATTATATGCTTATATCATTCATACTTTGTCTGCTACTGTCAGGGTTTTTTTTTGTTTTGTTTTGTTTTATTAATTTATTTTTTTGAGGTAGGGTCTCACTCTAACCCAGGCTGACCTGGAATTCACTGTGTATTCTAAGGGTGGCCTCGAACTCATAGTGGTCCTCCTAACTCTGCCTCCCTAGTGCTGGGATTAAAGGCATGTGCCACCACTCCCAGTTAATGTCAGTTTTTATGAAGTACTTCATACATATGGAAAAGTACAGAGAATAACCACAAATGCTAAGACTATGCAGCAACTAGCATTAAATAATAGATTTTAATATTTTGTCCTATTTGCTTCAAAGGCACCTTGCCCCCTGCCCCCTGGCTGCCTTACTTTTCTCTTAACTGTAAACTTTTTTTTTTTTTTTTTTTTTTTTGAGGTAGAGTCTCACTCTAGCCCAGGCTGACCTGGAATTCACTCTGTATTCTCAGGGTGGCCTTGAGCTCATGGCGATCCTCCTACCTCTGCCTCCCAAGTGCTAGGATTAAAGGCGTGCGCCACCATGCCTGGCAACTGTATACTTGAAAAATAAAAAATTTTTTTTTTTTTCTGAGAGAGGGAGAGGGAGAGGGAGAGGGAGAGGGAGAGAGAGAGGGAGAGAAAGGGCGTGCTAGGGCCTTCATCAGCTGCAAATGAATTCCAGATGCATGCGCCCTGTGCACATATACGACATTGTGCTCTTGCATCACTGTGCATCTGGCTTATATGGGACCTGGAGATTCGAACATGAGTTCTTAGCCTTCACAGGCAAGTGCCTTAACCACTAAGCCATCTTCTCTCCAACTCTTAACTGTAAACTTTTGGGTGAAGGTTTCCTTGTGTTTCTTTATGTCTGGCTTTGTGTGAAAGCACATACAGGTAAGCTTTCTTATATATTGTTCTTTTCCTCATTATATTTATGTGAATATAAACAAGTTTCTCTATAATTGTGAATCTTTCTAGTCTTACCCTTTGTTATCTTTCTGTACTGTATGCCAGTGTTACTGGTAAAGGCTTGGGAAGTAGCCACATATCCTCAGGGCGACAGGGAGTTGGGATCTATTTTTGCATGATAACCTGGAAATAGCTATTAAGATTAAACAGTACTTTTTGTTCTTTGAGAGTTCTGGTTCTGAGAAGCCTATAGAGATAAAAGGACTAGTGTTTAAAAATGTTACTGTGCTTAGTGGCGCACACCTTTAACCCCAGCCCTCGGGAGGCAGAGGCAGGAGGATTGCTGAGATGAGGCCACCCTGAGATTACATGGTGAATTCCAGGTCAGCCTGGGCTAGAGTGAAACTCTACCTTGAAAAACCAAACAACAGGGGTGTGTGTGTGTGTGTGTGTGTGTGTGTGTGTTTAGAGCAGTTTCGTTTTCCATAGGAAAAAAACCTGAAAATCTTCACATTCACTAATGTGAAGCTATTGTGTTAATTAAAAGGACCCAATCACATCTATATGCATTGACCTAGAAAGTGGTTTATGAGAACACGAATTGTAAAAAGTGGGGCACAGAGATAAGTATAGTATAAGGGCATTTTTTCTTAAAACTGGAGCAGTGGTAGAACATTGAATATGCTTATGTCTATTTGTATTTGTATATGGACCTTAGGGTACAGGATTATGTCCACCAAGCTTCAGTGAGTTATTCCAAGGATTAAATTGGTAATAGGGAGGAAACTATTTTTTAAAAACATGCTATATATTCATACATATGCATCTATATATCTATCTATGGTGAGGTCTATGGAAATATTCTAAATTCTAAAAGAAAAAAAACTGATCTGAAAACTTTAGGTTCCAAGCTTTCTTTAAAAAACAATTATTTATTGCAAGCAGAGAGAGATAGAAGAAAGAGAGATAGAGGAATGGGTGTGCCAGGGCCTTCAGCCTCCGCAAATGAACTCCAGATGCATGCGCCACTTTGTCCATCTGGTTTTACGTGGGTACTGGGGAATCAAACTCCGGTTGTTAGCCTTTGCAGGCAAATGCCTTAGCTACTGAACCATCTCTCCAGCCTAAGGTCCCAGACTTTCTTACAAGAAATATGTAACTGGGACTGGGAAGACAGGTTAAAGGCGCTTGCTTGCCTAGCCTGTCAGCCTGGGTTCATTTCCCCAGTACCCACGTAAAGTCAGATGGACAAAGTGGCACTTACTTCTGGAGTTTGTTTGCAGTAGCAGGAGGCTCTGGTATGCCCATGCTTTCTCTTTCTTTCTGTGTCTGTCAAATAAATAAATTTTTTAAAAAATGAAATAAATTAGGTTTACTTTTGTAAGAAGCTAATGGCTGGGTATGGTGGTTCATGACTTTAATCCCAGCACTTGGGAGGCAGAGGTCGGAGAACAGCTGTGAGTTGAGGGTACCCTGAGACTACACAGTGAATTCCAGGTCAGCCTGGGCCAGAGTGAGACCCTACTCGAAGCCACCCCCCCAAAGAAAGTATCCTGCTCAGTGGATTTTAATGTACTCAATAACCTTTTATAATCATAGTCACCACTGTCTGATTCCAGAACATCTCCCCATTTATATTGACCTTTTATAACAAGCCTGTTGTATGGCTGTAGTTAAAAAAGAGTTTGAAAAGAAGAAAAAAGAAGTCACCGCTTATTCTTAGAGTCATAGCTCTTTCTTGCAAGAGACTTCTGACCTGTGGTAGAGGTCAGTCAAGTGCTCAGTCTTGGGCAAGTCCTCAGTGGACTTTGCCTATCTGCTTTTACTTAAGTGGGATAATAATAAAAAGTTACCACCAATTCAAACAGCCCGGATGAAGGTAAATTTACCTTTATTATATCCATTGTTCCACTTGTTAAAGGTCATATTACCTAGTTGTTAGCTGACAATGCCAGTGGCCTTGACTGTGATAATTGGGAGATTGCTAATTTTGGAGCCCTTTGGTCAGCTACAGTGGTAGAACTGCATGTTTCCTAGATACCGTGTCTCATTTTGAGTTTAACTTTGTTAAGTTAATGGCCACTGTTTTTTATTCTCTGTCCTTGACCCTCTAGGAGTCATCCCAATTGTGTTCTGGATAACCATTTATGCTTTTTCCCCCTAACTGTGCATTGAACTTTTATATTGTGATTCCTTTCAAATGATGTTTGACTTTTAAAAATGAATTTGTTTCCGTTCCTAGCGTGTGTATGATGAAGAAGTGGAGGAGCCGGTGCTCAAGGCTGAGGCAGACAAAACAGAACAGGTACTCGGATTAAACCAGGGCTTGGCTTAGTTCCTGAGCTAGAGAAGTGATGAAAATTACAATGTGGGTGGAAGGGGGACGAGGAGAAAAGGGCAGGGGGCCAGTGAGTGCTGGGGAGTGGGAGATACTCATCCTGACCATGGCCCAATTGGACACTCTTGTTTATTTTTCAGTCTCACCTACTAGTAATATATAGATGAAATTTCTGAATTCTGACATGAGAATAGAACAAGTTGAGCAATTATTATTATTATTATTATTACTATCATCACTGGTTTTTGAGGTAAGGTCTCACTCTAGCCCAGGCTGACCTAGAACTCGCTCTGTAGTCCCAGGCTGGACTTGAACTCATAGAAGTCCTGCTACCTTTTCCTCCCAAGTGCTGGGATGAAAGGTGCACACCAGCACACCCAGCCCGAAGCTCAGCAAGTGTTTCCTCCCAGGAGCAGTCAGTAAATGATACAGCTTACGGACCACACAGGTTGCTTTCTCTCCCTTTTCCTTTCTCCTTCCTATTCCCTTTCCCCATCCTTCCTCCTCTCTTGCTTCTCCCTCCTATTTCTTTTTATTTCCTTGTCCTTTAAAATTTTAGAAGCCACTCTTACCTCAGAGGCCATGGAATAGGATATTACAGAGATGAGGTTCTTGAAGACCCAGTTTCCCCATCCTTTCATGGCTGTTAAGTCTGCTTTCAGATGAAAATGGTTGAGGTGAATGTGGTCTTAGTATGTGCATATGGCGAGTTTCTTGTGTTAAGACAGAGTGTGGACTGTACAGTGAACAGATACTGACTAGTTAGACTGCAGAGAGCTGGCGACTTAGGGCATGTTGCTCCCAAGAGGTTTCAGTCTGTGGGGCCATAAGCTGCAGCAGATCTGGACTGCATGGCTACTGATTCTTCACAGGAAGAAACACAGAAAAGCTTCAAGGGTGAGACATAAACCAGATCGAGAAAGAAGGCCAAGGTTAAAGGCAGTGGGATGAGGCTATGCTGGTGAGAGAATGCCATGAACTAAGGTTCAGAGTTGAAGGGGTGCTAGCTATTTTATGAATTTTTTTTTTTTTGTAGTACTGGGGATTAGATAAAGGGCCTCATGCAAATGAGGCAGGCTCTCTGTCATGGGGCTACATCCCCAGCCCTGTGAGCTGGGTTTGTATAAAGTAGTGGTGGTTAGTTAGGCTGGAGGAAGGAAAGGGGATGAGGGCTATGCACTAGAGGCTTAATAGGCCAGAGTACTGAGAAATAGCAGTTCCTGCCTCTCTTCCTGTGGCATCACGTGTGACAGTTGTACAAGCGTTCTTCCTGATGTGTCCACATTGGAGTCTGCAACCTAGGCAAGACATTATGGGCCACATTGACTTTTGTCCTCTGGCAAAGGCTTTTCCTAAAACGTTGTGGCATTTCAGTACATTTACTGTGAGCATCACTTTACCTCAGCTCTGACTTACTCAGAAGGTGTAAGTAATTTGGAAAGGTTGCAACTCAAGACCTATCACTTGTGAAGAGGAAGCTGGTTAGGAAAGGGCATTAGAAACCACCTGGAGTTCTGCCTACTCCCAGCGTTTTTAGGAAAATACTTTTATTTTAATAGTACTCAAGAATCTGTGAACCAGTGAGGAATAGCCACCTTATTTTCTTGAGGTGGTATTATATTGGATGGCTTTCTGTTTGTAGGAGAAAACCAAAGAACAGAAAGAAGTAGATCTGATCCCCAAAGTTCAGGAGGCTGTGAACTATGGGCTGCAGGTCCTGGACAGTGCATTTGAGCAACTTGACATCAAAGCTGGGAACTCGGACTCTGAGGAAGAAGATGCCAACGAGCGGGTGGAACTGATCCTCGAGCCAAAGGTAAAGGTGTTCAGTTCAGGTAGATATGTAGTGTGGGGGGGAAAGGGGACATGTGGGCCACTGCACATATGTGGATAAAGGTCAGAGGACAACTTTGAGGTGTCTGTGCTCCATCTTCTCTGAGACTGGCTCCCTTGCTGCAGCTGATAGACTGTCATACCACACACAAACGTCAGACCAGCTGACCACAAGCCCTGGGTCAGTACTGTTCGGCAGAGCTGACTAGAGCCGAGGTGGTAGGGGAAGGTGAGATTGGACTCGAGCGCCTTGTGTGTGTGTGTGTGGTGCACGCACATGTACGTGCAGATGTGACCCATGTGTATGACCAGAGGAAAACATTGAGCGTCCCCTCCAAGGCTCATCTGCTGCTTTCCTGATTCTGGAGCTTTTGGTGGCTTCATTAGCCCCAGCAATGCTCCGATCTCTGCTCCCTGCAGGGCTGGGGTTACAGGCCTCAGTGATCACACTCTCAACTGCTCAGCCATCTCTCGAGTTGAGTTGAGTTTAGAGGTTTTTAAAAATTCATTTCAAAAATTTTGGGGAGGCTGGAGAGATGGCTTATTGGTTAAGCACTTGCCTGTGAAGCCTAAGGACCCTGGTTCGAGGCTCAACTCCCCAGGACCCACATTAGCCAGATGTACAAGGGAGCGCATGTGTCTGGAGTTCGTATGTAGTGGCTGGAGGCCCTGGTGCACCCATTCTCTCTCTTTCTCTCTATCTGCCTCTTTCTCTGTCTGTCACTTTCAAATAAATAAATAAAAATAAACACCAAAAAGTTTTCCACTTTGCACATTTTTACACACACCCACACATATATATACACACAGAATGCATTTTGATATTATTCCCCCCAAATTACCCTTATTCCTCGACCAGTTTGGTTTTTAAACTGGACCCTCATTTTTATTTTATTTTACTTTGGTTTTTCAAAGTAGGGTCTTGCTCTAGTACAGGCTGACCTGGAATTCACTTATAGTCTCAGGGTGGCCTTGAACTCACAACAGCCCACCTATTTCTGCCTCCCAAGTGCTGGGATTAAAGTTGTGCATCACCATGCCCAGCTTTATCTTTAATTTTTTAATTGACAAAACTTTGTATATATTTATCTTGTACATGTTTTGAAGTATGTATACATTGTGGAATAACTTAACTTAAGCTAACTTGTATATGCCTTCATACTTACTTTGTGGTGAGAACACCTAAAACCTATGAACTTTTATTTTATTTTTGTCAGTTTTTTTAATGAGAGAGAGCAACTGAATGAGAGAGAGAATTGGCGAGTCAGGGCCTCCAGCCACTGAAGTTGAATGCCAGACATGTGTGCCACCTCATGCATATGTGTGCCCTTGTGCATTTGCATCACCTTGTGCATCTGGCTTATATGGGATTTGGAGGGTCCTTAGGTATCACAGGCAAGCACCTTAACCACTAAGCCCTCTCTTCAGCCCTGAAGTGACTTTTAAAAAATATTTTATTTATTTGAGAGAGGAAAAGGCAGAGGTAAAGAGGAGAATGAATAAATGAATGAATGGATGTGCCAGGGCCTCTAACCACTGCAAATGAGCTCCAGACACATATGCCACCATGTGCATCTGACTTACGTGGGTACTGGAGAATCGAACCTGTGTTCTTAGGCTTCACAGGTAAGCTCCTTAATTGCTAAGCCATCTCTCCAGCCCAGTGATTTTTTTTTTTTTTTTGAAGAGGCTTTGAACCAGTGCCTCATGTAGCTTAGGCTGACCTCAAACTCTTTATGTAGCAGAGGATAACCTTGAACTTCTGTTCCACTCACATACAGACGTTCACCACCATCCCCAGTTTATGCAGTGCTGGAGATCAAACTCAGGGCTGTGTGCATGTTAGGCAAGTACTATACCAGCTAAGTCACATCTCTAGCCCTTACTCAGTGTTCCAGTCAGGTTCTCATTGCTGGCAGAAATTACGTGACCAAGAGTAGCTTATGGAAAAAAGGGTTTATTTTAGCTTATAGACTCAAGGGGAAGCTCCCTAATGGCAGAGGAAAATGATGGCATGAGCAGAGGGTGGACATCACCCCCTGGCCAACATAAGGTGGACAATAGCAACAGGAAAGTGTGCCAAACACTGGTATGGGGAAACTGCCTAAGCCCATCCCCAACAATACACTGACTCCAGGAGGCTTTAATTTCCAATTGCCATCAGCTGGGGAGCCTAGCATTCAGAACACCTAAGTTTATGGGGGACACCTGACTCAAACCGCCACACTCAGTGATGAGAGTGCCTGCCTAGCCTGTGTGCAGTCCCCAGCACTACGTAAAACCAGGTTTGATGGCACATGCTTGTAAGTTCAGTGGTTTTTAGTTTTTTCCTGCCACGTTTTGCATTCTCTCCTTTAAGTATGTAGTTTATCGGGTAGTCAGGTGGAAGAGGATGTCCAGTAGAGTACTTGACTTTATTTTTAACCCCGTGTGTAATGCATACTCCCTTTCCTTCCTGGAAGGATCTCTACATTGATCGTCCTCTACCCTATCTCATCGGGTCGAAGCTCTTTATGGAACAGGAAGACGTGGGGCTTGGAGAACTGTCCAGTGAAGGTAAATATTAAAAGATATCTTAATTCAGTTTTCTTAGTGTAATGTTTTTATTTTGCATTTTTGTATGTATTTGGGGGTGCGCGTGTGTGTGGATGCATGTGGAGGCTTGAGGATTACAGGTGCCCGTCACCATGCCTGGCATTTTTACGTGAGTGCTGGCAATCCTAATTCAAGTCCTTGTGCTTGTGTGGCGAGCACTTTAACTAAGCCACCTTCCCAGCACTATCCATGTCTTAGATTTTTGTGTGACTTGACACTGTAAGAATAGTACAAAGAGCTCACATAAGCTCTTCACCCTGTTAGCATTTCACTCCTTGTTTTGGTCACTCTGTATGATTTTTTTGAGCCTGTTTGAGACATCGTGAGTTCTAATATTTTAAAGTCCTGGCTTATTTTCTAAGAACAAGGACATTTTGTTATGTGGCCACCGTAAAATGATTAAAGTAAAGATGCTTTATAGAATGTAATACGACTCACTATCTAATCTTTTGTCACATTAAGGTTTTAACTCCATTCATGTCCTTTATTGTGTCTGCCTTCTCTGGTAAAAATCTCTGATTTTTTTAGTCTAATACAAATTTTTTTAAACTTTCCATGACATGCTAGAAGAATACAGGCCAGTTTATGAGAATTTTTTTTTTTCAATTTTGTGGGGAGGTGCTTTGTATACATTATAAAAATGCTTTGAATTCCATTAGGAATAGGTGGCTTTATTGCAGTCTCTGGTGGTGGTTTGTGGCTTTGAGAAGGAGCTAAGGTCATTTGGTAAATTTGGTGCTCACTCTTAACCTCTTCACGACAGAAGGCTCCGTAGGCAGTGACCGTGGCAGTATTGTGGACAGTGAAGAAGAGAAAGGAGAGGAGGTAAGGACTGTGGGGTGACCAGGCCACAGTGAGCAGGAAACATGGGATGTGCTCAGCAGGCTAAGTAACACCTGCATGGATTAGCGGTCTGCTTTCATGAGACTCTTAACAGAGGTGCAGGGTTTTTCTGGAGACTGCAGTTCCTTTCCGTCGTGTGAATAGGTAGGAGCAAGGGAGCTGGCTTTGGCTTCCTTTGCCATTGCCTTTCTTCCCAGTGTGTTTTCAGGAGAGGGCCACTTAGGTGCTGTGGCAGATCTCTGCTGAAACTTCGTCGTTGTGTGTGAAGAACTTCCTAAACCAAGCTGCAGTGAAATTCTTTTTTTTTTTTTTTTCTTTTTCTCTTTCTTTTCTTTTAATCTTCTAGACCAGAGGATCCTAAAAGCATCCACTTTCTGTATTAGTGTCACTGCTCCCCCTTGAATGGAATATTCATTATTGCAAAAGGTGGAGACTTCTTGAAGGAGAGTCCTTGAGTATGAGTTTTTTGGGGGAGACTATTTTTTTTTTAAATTTTTTATTTATTTATTTGAGAGCGACAGACACAGAGAGAAAGACAGATAGAGATAGAGAGAGAGAGGGAGAGAGAGAGAATGGGCACGCCAGGGCTTCCAGCCTCTGCAAACGAACTCCAGATGCGTGCGCCCCCTTGTGCCTCTGGCTAACGTGGGACCTGGGGAACCGAGCCTTGAACTGGGGTCCTTAGGCTTCACAGGCAAGCGCCTAACTGCTAAGCCATCTCTCCAGCCCTGGGGGAGACTATTTTGCCTGGTTCTCATTTCAGAACTGTTCCCCTCTGTGCAGCTCTTCTCTCCAGTCCTCCTTCCTCCAGCCCTGCAAACAAAACCATGGCAGTACGAAATAAACTTGCCCTGAGTAAGCCCGTTAGAGCCGTCAGTCGTTGAAGCGCTCCTTACCAAATTGCTGGTAGCAAATGCTGGTGTTCCCCTCCTGAGCCTGATGATGCAGTTATCCTACATAGAGGGAAGACAGAGATCAGAATCAAACTACAAAATAAGAAACCGACTTTTTATTAGTTGGATTAAATGTGCTGCTGTTTCTTTAAATCTGAAGGTTAGAGTGAAAAAGTGCAAATGACATGAACAAATCTTTAGAGCTGTTGGGATGAACCGCAAAAGCTATGTGAGTTAGACAGCTCTTTTGTATTGCTAATCATCCCCTCATCGCACCTTGACGCTAAAGGTGACTAGTGGTCATGATAGGAGACCAAGTTTCAGAGTTTTTGCTCCGCTTGGTGTGAGTCAGCTTGCTTCAGAGACAGACCTGAAGTCTTGTCTATGTTAACAGCAAAGCTATTTCACCCACAGGATTCAGATGAAGATTTTGCCAATCATAGTGACAATGATCAACACCAGGTAAGGCTTGTGTATTGAAGTGAATTTACTTTTAAACTTTAATTGATGGCATACATACACTAAAATTCTTGGTCCACCCCCAGTTTGAGTAGGTGGGCCTATGGCTTCATGCATGTAAGCAAATGTTCTACCACAGCCATATCCCAAAGCCCCTAAGATTAGTTTGAATTTTTTTTTAATCTTTATTTATTTGAGATGGAACGAAGAAGGGAGAGAGGGAGGGAGAGGAGAGAGAGAGAATACAAGAATGGGTGTGCCAGGGCCTCCAGCCACTGCAGAAGAACTCCAGACACATGCACCACTTTGTGCAACTAGCTTATGTGGGTACTGGGGAATTGAACCTGGGCCCTTAGGCTTCACAGGCAAATGCCTTAATGGCTAAACCAACTCTACAGCCCAACAATTACTTTTGAAAGACGTATTAAGGATTTTTTTTTTCATGTTTATAACTAGTTTTCTTTAAGCATGCCATGTATTTAGGCTAAATTTTCTCCTTTGTGTATTATTTTTTTCCCAATTTTGCTTTATAAATGATCTTGATTTTTTTTTTTAAAGCAAAATTAGGAGACAGGGCCCCAACAAAAATACTAAATCACCCAAACAACTGTAACAGTTGCACATTGTAACAGTTATTTTTTCTTTGCTGGGACAAAACACCTGACCAGAAGCAGTCTGTGGGAGGAAAGTGTTTGTGTCAGACTTACACTTTTGAGGGAAGCTTCACGTAGTGGAGCAAGGCAACCAGCTCATATCATTGCACATGTGCAGCCGAGAGAGACCAGCAGGCACACACTGGCTGTGAACACACAGTGGGTTAGAGTCAGATCCATGCTGAGTAACACACCTCCTCCAGCAGGGGACTAAAGTGGGAAGTTTAATCACAAACACTTGAAGCTATGGGGGACATTTACATTCAAACCACCACATCCATGACTCTCCCCCCCCCCATTTAAAAATTTGAGACACTATAGCAGAAACATTAATGAATACTGATAAAATGAAAACCATCTTACTATTCGACTAGTTATCTTTATTTTTGCATCTCACTCAAATGGCATTTTCTTTTTATAATAGACATTTTTAGGCACTTTCATGCTAATAGTGTTTTTCTTACTTAAAATATTTTTATTTATTTGTGTGTATATGAGAGAGAGCGAGAGCACGCGTGTGTATGGGCATGCCTGGGACTCTCTACTGCACATGAACTGCAGATGAATGCACCTCTTTGTGTGTCTGGCTTTACATGGGTACTAAGGAATTGAACCTGGGCTGGCAGGCTTTATAAGCAAATATCTCTAACCACTGAGCAATCTCCCAGCCTGTATTTTACTTAACTAGTTTTTATAATTTGTCTTATGGACTTCTGTATTTTTATTTTAGTTTGTAGTTCTTTTTTCTATTATTATTTTGGTTTTACAGTACCAAGGATTGAACCTAGGGCCTTACGCATGTTAAGTCTTACTTGTTTTTAAGAATGCTGGTATGTGATACTGCAATACTTTAAGAGATAGGAGATTGAGGTGATGTGGAATTTCATTAATGGCTTCTGATACTACTGTATGATGGATATTCAAAGTTTCAGGTTACTTATATTGATTTTCCTACGACTTCATCAGCACTGGGATAGTGGTCTAAACTAAATTTTTGCCTCAGTAGATGTGTACTATGGTGTATTGAAATATTCCCAATTTGCATTTCCATTTCAAATGGAAATATTTTTTTCACAAAGCTTTCATCTATCAAATGAAGAATTTTTTTAAAAAAATTTTTTCTTGGGTATTTGTTTTTTCTTGTTTGTTTTCATGAATATAATTGTTTTTTTAATTTTTATAATTTTTCTTTAGCAGGTTTTTCCTTATGTGGAATCAACTGTCAAGGTCTGTAATGCAGCTAAATCTGTCTCTGTTACAGAGAGTATTACAATACAGTATTATCTGTATTACAGTACAATTACAATATAGTGGTTAAAAGCACCGGGGTACTAATCTATTTTTATTGTTAAAGAGAGACTAGTTTTGCCTGCCACAGCTAACCTCAGAGTTAAAAGGATTAAATTAGATAATAGAATACTTTTAACATGCAAACTATTGAGTGAAGGAAAAAGAGAACTTAACAAACAAGACTGAGTTGGAGCCCTGCAGTTCTCATCTGCTGTGCAGATTCTCCCATGGTGATTGATGTCGTGATCTGGTAGTGTCTCTTTCCACAGCTTTTTCTTTGCTTTTGCAAATATATCTGTTTCCATGCAGATGCTTTGCAGGGAGGTGGAGGCCAGGGCACAGTATCATGGAGTTTTCATTCTGCACTGTTTGGCTGGCTGTCCAGTTGTTACAGTGTCCTTCTTTTAACTTGCTGGGATAAGACTCGTGTACACCCCATAGTGACGAGCGTTCTGGTGTCACCTCCTTGCTAAGAAGTAGAGCCTGTCTTTAGGTTTGAGGTATCCTGTGGAGTGAGGCAGCTCACCAATGCCTCAGCACTTGCTCGTTTCTGTCCTCCTTTCTAATTGTGGTTTGCTGTTTGAAAGGGGAGACTCAAAGGGCCGTGACAGTGCCTCTTTTCAGCTTGAGTCCTTGCACCTAGTCATTCTGTTTTCCACCCTCAGCACACCACACAAATGAGTGATGAAGAAGAGGATGAGGATGGGGACCTTTTTGCCGACTCTGAGAAGGAGGAGGGTCTTGAGGGCGCCGAAGAAAGCGCTAAGCCTGTAAGCGTGCTGAAGCAGCGGCTTCCAGTTCCCTCTTGGACTGTCCTCTGCATTTCTGACCATCTCACTCTACGTCATATTGGTCATTTGATTGATGGGATGTTTATAATGTTATTGGCGTGATGGTGAATGTCCCGAATTGCTTCACACTTTCTTCTTTCAGTGTTACAGTTTTTAAAGTCAAATTATAAAGAATATATTCAGTTGCAGACTTTCTATGACCAATTTCTCCCTCTCCCTCCATGCACTTATGCATGTTTTCTCATCTACTTCTTCAAGTATTAACATGTTAAAAAAAATAAGGGAATAAGAGTATCTTCTTTTAAAAAGTATTTTATTTATTTATTTGAGAGAGGGGAGATAGATGGGGAGAGACTAGGCATGCCAGGGCCTCCAGCCACTGCGAACGAACTCTGGATGCATGTGCCGCCTTATGCATCTGGCTTTACGTGGACCCTGGGGAATTGGACCTGAGTCCTTTGATTTTACCAGCCACCGCCTTAACCTCTAAGCTATCTCTCCAGCCCAAGAGTATCTTCTTTTTCTTTTTTCTTTTTCCTTTTTTTTTTTTTTTTTTTTTTTCTTCCTCGAGGTAGGGTCTCACTCTGGCTCAGGCTGACCTGGAATTCACTATGTAGTCTCAGGGTGGCCTCGAACTCTCGGCAATCCTCCTACCTGTGGCTCCCGAGTGCTGGGATTAAAGGCGTGTGCCACCATGCCTGGCTCAAGAGTATCTTCTTTTGAGGGAACATCTTATAAGTTCCTATTCCTTGACCTACCTCTATAGGATACATGTATTTAAATTCATTTAATGAAGATTCTCAGTGCAACTTCTTTGTTACTGGTGACATAGTTTTACTAGGTGTCTAGAAGCAATGTGTACTACTAGTTTGTTGTAAGACAAGGATTCTTTTGGTCTCTTCTGCCTGTAGAAAAGGCCTACATCTTTTGCTGATGAACTGGTGGCTCGAATCAAAGGTGATGCCTCAAGCCGGCCTGAAGAGGAGCAGACAGGTGAGTCCTTGAAGCAAGCTAATGGGGTGTTAGTGACATGCAGTTTTTTTCTAGCTCAACCAAGGGTAAAATAACATTTCCCTCCTATCTTCTCTCCTTCCTTCTCCTTTACCATGGCCAACATGGAGTTCCCTAATTGCTACATTACAGTAGGCTTTCATCATAGTTCCTTTTCTTGTGGGAGGGGGATTTGACTCCTTTGATAACCAGACACTGTGCACTCCACAGGAGAAGTTCACATGTGCACATCTGTGTAACATTTTACCTGAATTAAATGTGGATACCACAGAGAACCCTGGACATCAGACTAGGAATTCATGGCTTGATGGTTTTTCTTTTTTTGTTTTTTTCCGAGGTAGAGTCTCATTGTGGTCCAGGCTGACCTGGAATTCACTATGGCTTGATGTGTAATCCTGTATTCTGGCTAATAAAAGTGCAGCTGGGCATGGTGGCGCATGCCTTTAATCCTAGCACTCTGAGAGGCAGAGGTAGGAGGATCGCTGTGAGTTCGAGGCCACCCTAAGAGTACATAGTGAATTCCAGGTCAATCTGAGCTAGAGTGAAAACCTACCTCAGAAACACCCCTCCCCCCCAAAATAATAAAACTGTACTATCCAGGACATACTGGTTATTTGTGAAGATAGAAAGACAAATAACTTCCTCATTAAGTACAGTCCTTGTATGCATATGGCCTGGTATCTAAGTGTTACCTGTCTGCCTCATACAGCCACTCCCACGGTAAAGCAGGAAGCTAGGTGCTCCCGTGGCACTGACATGTAATGCTGAATGTCCCGCCTGTAGCCTGAGTGACAGGGATGCGAACATTTAGAGTTCAGTAGCTGTGTGATAAGGGTGGACTGTTGTTCAGACTATGAGGTATTCTTCACGCCTTGTCTTTGGCAGATACGAAAGCCCGGAAGACAGTGAAAGAGAAGAAGGACAGGAAAACACCTTCCGATGGTAGGTCTTTCCCTTGTTAGCAGCCTTGACTTGGGCGTGTTTAGGTAATTCACACAGTGTCCCTTCCGATGCTAGCAAGTAAGCTTTGTCTCCATTCAGTTCTTAACGTGTCTAAAGCATATTTTAAGGTGCTAGTATGGAGGAAAGTTGGATATGGAATAAAAGTGCCTATACACTTTAAATCACTAGTATATTGGTGGGCATTGCCTGTCTAGAACTTTCTAGAGGCATAGGTTCTAGGAATTGCTAAAATTTTCCATAAAGATCATGTCTGTAGGTCTGTTGTTTGGCTTGTCCATCCTTCTCTAGGTTTGGATGTAGCACTTGAGCCCTGTCTTTGCCTGTTTAATAAATGAAGTATGAGGGTGTGATTTAAGGAATCACTATCCTCCCCAGACATTGCTGACTTGAAAATGAGAGCCCAGAGATCCTTGTGAGGTTCTGAAATACTTAAGAGAACCACTCAGTGGGATCTTTATCTTCAATTCATCAAGCTTCCCTCAAATACTCCCAGTTACCTGTGGTGATATAAATTCTAGGTCAACATTTCATATGGTGTTACAGGCAGGTCCCAGGAACTGGCTCCAAACCCATCTGTTCTCTCCCCACCCTTCTGCCTTAGATTCTTGAGACGAAGTCTTGATATCTTGTCCAAACTGGTCTTTTAACACCTTATGTAGCCCATGTTGGCCACATATGGGATCCTCCTGCCTCAGCCTCCTGAGTGCCTGGCATGTGCCTCCTCAGTGCCTGGTCCCAGGCCAATTCTGTTTGTTTATTTGGTGTGCGTGAGAGAGCATGGTACGTGTGGTGTGCGTGAGAGGGCGCGGTCCGCGTGGTGTGCGTGTGAGAGAGCATGGTACGTGTGGTGTGCGTGAGAGGGCGCGGTCCGCGTGGTGTGCATGTGAGAGAGCATGGTACGTGTGGTGTGCGTGAGAGGGCAGGGTCTGGTGTGCAGTCATGCAGATGCCAGAGGGAGAAGTCGGGTGTTATTTTTCACTCTTCCACCTTTTTCACGAGACAGAGTCTCTTATTGAACCTGGAGCTCCCTGTTTGGTCCGCCTGGGTGACCAGGGGAGCCCCTGTGAAGTTTCTGTCTGCACGCCTGGCTTGTTAGGTGGGCGCTGGGCTTCACGCGGGTCCTCGTGCTTGCACAGCGTGCACCCCGTCACACTGAGCCGTCTTCTTCAGCCCTGTGCCTGTTCTTTGATTTATTTACTTATTTTTAATGTTTTTGTTTATTTTTATTTATTTGAGAGCAACAGAGAGAGAAAGAGGCAGAGAGAGAGAGAGAGAGAGAGAGAGAAAGAGGGAGGGAGGGAGGGAGGGAGGGAGGGGGAGAGAGAGAGAGAGAGAGAGAGAGAGAGAGAGAGAATGGGCGCGCCAGGGCCTCCAGCCACTGCAAACGAACTCTAGACGCGTGTGCCCCTTGTGCATCTGGCTAACGTAGGTCCTGGGGAATCGAGCTTCAAACTGGGGTCCTCAGGCTTAACAGGCAAGTGCTTAACCACTAAGCCATCTCTCCAGCCCTACTTACTTATTTTTGATGCAGGGTCTCACTGTAGCCCGGCTGACCTGGAATTCACTATGTAGTCTCAGGGTGGCCTCGAACCCATGGTGATCCTCCTACCTCTGCCTCCCGAGTGCTGGGATTAAAGGCGTGCGCCACCGCGCCTGGCCCCATGCCCACTGTTCATGATCTGCACGATACTGCTTTCTGTTTGCTAGATGAAGAAGACATCTTATTCGCTCCCCCCAAGTTGACGGATGAAGATTTCTCTCCATTTGGCTCCAGAGGTGGCCTGTTCAGTGGAGGGCAGGGCCTTTTTGATGATGAAGATGAAGAGGTGGGTTGGAGGCGTGCTGTGTGTCTGTATTGTCAGTTTTTGGGGGGGCGGCGGAGGAGTTGAGGTAGGTTCTCACTCTAGTCCAGACTGACCTGGAATTCACTGTGTAGTCTCATGGTGGCCTCGAACTCATAGTGTTGTGACTACCTCTGCCTCCCCAGTGCTGGGATTAAAGGTGTACACCACCACACCTGGCTATGTCATCAGTTTTAAAGAAGAAATAGATGTATTCTTAGAGAAAAGTAGCTTCTTGTAACAGTCACTTCTTTTCTATTTGGGGACATGTTTAACTCAGTCACAGAGTGAGAACTAGTATTTCCTGATACTCTTCATTAGGCAACTAGACCATGAGTATTAACATCGGATAACTTCCCTTGTATATTGTCATGTTCTGTCTCTGCGTTTAATTCCTGGAAAGGTTCATAAGATGTGAAATTCCATTTTGCTAAGTCTGCACTTGTAACTGATTTTCTGGTGAAACAGTAAATATGTAGGTTTAAACTATGGGATACTTTTCGGAAATCTTCAAATGCAGGTCTCTCCCTCTTAATTGTTAAAATTCTTTGTTGTATGTCTCATCACACACAGAGTGACCTCTTCAGGGAAGCTCCCCAGGACCGTCAAGCACAAGGCACTGTTGGTCCAGGTAGGTTGTTGAGATTGGAACCCACTCCTTTCTTCCTTGGAGGCTCCGCTAGGAGACAGAGCTGCCAAAGCCTTTGTCAGGCTGAAAGCTGTGTTGCCTTGTAATTGCTAAAAGTAGGCCTCTTTGCCAGGTCCTGTCGTAGGGATGAACAGCAGTCCCGTCTGCAAGCCTACATCACATTTTACTCTTTCTTAGGAGAGAGTTCATGAGAATGTCAAACAGGGAAAGTGCTTGGTCATTGTACTGAAGATAGGTTTAGCTTAATGACATTAATTCAAAGAAACCTTGCTAATGTTCTGCATACCAGTTCGCAGTCAGCCATTCTCCAAGTTGGCATCTATCAGAATTATCTATAGGAATTCTTAAAAAGCACAAAATAGGGCTGGAGAGATGGCTTAGTGGTTAAGCGCTTGCCTGTGAAGCCTAAGGACCCCGGTTCGAGGCTCGGTTCCCCAGGTCCCACGTTAGCCAGATGCACAAGGGGGCGCACGCATCTGGAGTTCGTTTGCAGTGGCTGGAAGCCCTGACGCGCCCATTCTCTCTCTCTCTATCTGTCTTTCTCTCTGTCTGTCACTCTCAAATAAATAAATAAAAAATGAACAAAAAATATTTTAAAAAAAGCACAAAATACTGATATTAAAACAATCTACAACTTTTCCATAAGATTTGAGGGCGTTCGTAGGAATTCGGAATCCATTCTTTTAAGTGGCAGCCTCCCCTGCTCACATTGTCAGAGGTGGGCTGTTGGCACGGTTGCTGTGACAGACAGCTCCCTGTCCCCCGGTGTCTGCACCCTACTGTGCCCCTGGTGACATGCTTGCTTTGATTCCTCCTTGCCTACGTTGTCTTCATCGTTTTTTTACTTCCACCTCAGGTTTTGCTGTTCCCTCAGTTCATCTCATGAAGCTGGAGTGGGTAGAGTCAGAACTCTTTTGAGGGTGCCTGCTTGCTCTTATGCTGGCTCCCCCATCCACCCCTATTGCTGCAGTGTAACCGTAGTGAGTCACAGCTTTAGACTTTGTTAATTTGAAGGAAAAGCCTCTGGAAACTTCTGGCATCAGTAAAAATAGAAAAACTTGAGATTTTTTTAATTTCTTTTTTTTTTTTTAACTTGAGAGTTTCTAGTTGGCTTATTTAAGGAAAACTTACTTTCTAAGAACTATGTGAGGATGTGTCCTGTTGCATGTTCTTCAGCAAAGGCAGCTGTGTGAGTTTGGAGACAGGGTTTCGGTGTGCAGTGCTGGTTGGTCTGGTGCTTGCCATGTAGTCTCGGGCTGTCTCTGAACTCACAGCACCTTCCCATCTCAGTTTCTCAAGTGCTGTGATGGCAGGCCTGAGCCACCATTCTTGGTGAAAAGGTAGATTTAACAAAGAAAGATGCTTTTTTTTTTGCAAAATAATTACCCCTTACTTCCTTATATTCTAGAGTCTTCATCTTCCAAACCTGGAAAGAAAATCCCAGCAGGAGCTGTTTCTGTATTTCTAGGTAACAAGGGGTTTGTTTCTTAAAAACTGCATGAACGCCGTTTCGTCAGACAAGCCTTTTGGATTTTCTTCTCCTCAGGACTGGTGGGGCCGTGGGAGGTGCTGGGGAGCTTCGGGGGGCATTGGGCTGCTTACTGAGCCCCTTCGCTGATGGTAGCTCATCCGCTTTTAGAACAGTGGCTTTGGAGTTGGGCATAGGGGTCTGTGTTGGAGCTCTTGTGTAGCATGTGCAAAGTCCCAGGGTCACTCCCTGGCACCGTGGGGAGAGGAAGAGGATATGGAGAGAGGGAGGAAGGGAGGAAATCGGTGGCTGTGGGGTTTCTGGCGTGTGCGTGGTCAGGTGATTCAGCATTGAGGAGCATTCCTGTGGCGGTGACCCGTGAAGGTGTTTGGTGGCGAGTGGAAGCTGGAGGCGCTGAGCAGTCGTGCTGTGCACCGTGCAGTCCCAAGACCGCCCTGGCTTGTGGCTCTGACCGTCTTGTCTTTCCATCCACAGGAGACACTGACGTGTTTGGGGTCACGGCTGCCCCATCACTAAATGAGCCCCAGAAACAAGAGCAGCCCACTCCAGGGAAGAGCCCACACCTGCCGACTCCTTCTGGCCTCTTCGATGACGACGATGATGATGATGACTTTTTTGTGGCCTCTGCTAGCAAACCTCCCAAAACCGGTACCTGCCCCAGCCTCTGATTTGGGGAACACAGCTGGGAGCGTAGCTCCCCATGTTCTGTGTCTCTTGGTCCCGTCACCGCTTAGTCTGCTCCTAAGTAGTGCTGTGACCTGGATGGTTTGATTTAGTGGGCAAGTCTTTTCTGCTTTGGAAACTAAGGTTGTCTTTTAGAGACCTGGCATTTTTTTTTTTTTTTTCAAAAAGTTTTGGCTTTGATAATACAGAGAAAGTTCTTGTCATCCATTCTTCTAGCACTGAATTAGATGAGCAGAATGTTTCATGTTGGTGGTGGCTTAGTTCCCAGTCTCTTTCTGTCTGCTTAGGTATCTGTGACCTCACTTCCCACAACAGCATCTTCAGTCTTTCTGATGGCAGTCTGTGTTCATGATGTCTTTCCTGTAAGCCAGTTTTTTCTTTAACATTTGGATGTGTCACTCAAAATGTTTGTTTTTTTTCCTTTGGTCTTTTGAGGTAGGGTCTCACTGTGGTCAAGGCTGACCTGGAATTAACTATGTAGACTCAGGTTGGCCTCAAATTCAGGGCGATCCTCCTACCTCTGCCTCCTGAGTGCTGGGGTTAAAGGTGTGCGCCACCATGCCTGGCCCTTTCTTTTTTTCTTTTTTAATCAAAATGAAGATTCTGACTAGATGGGTATAGGGTTGGAGAGTCTACATTTCTAACAAGTTCACATTGGTCACAGTACCAGCTCTGGAGGTCACATTTGGAGAAGCAAGACTGCATTCATTGGATGTTCTTTTAGAAAGGAAGGGTGGATCTGTGAGGTGCACACAATTTTCAGCTACTTGGTAAAGGAGTGGATGCATAAGGGATGTATGGAAATATAATAAACATGCCGGGCGTGGTGGCGCATGCCTTTAATCCCAGCACTCGGGAGGCAGAGCTAGGAGGATCGCCGAGAGTTCGAGGCCACCCTGAGACTCCATAGTGAATTCCAGGTCAGTCTGGGCTAGAGTGAGACCCTGCCTCGAAAAACCAAAAGAAAGAAAGAAAGAAAGAAATATAATAAACATAATACATAATGTGTTCCAACAGACTGCCTGCACTTGTTTTCCAGAGTTAGGTGTAGAGAGCAGGAATAGAAGTGGAAATATGGAGGAAGGTGATATCCCAGTCGTTTTGGGAAGACTGTGGGCAAATGCACAGTGTGCTCAGTTCTGGAGACTGAAACGGCAGTGGGTGAGACTAGCAGGGCCCTTGTTTGGCCTTGACAGGCTCTCATGTAATGACGTCCTGGCAGACGTCGCTGGGACTCAGACTCTGCTTCATTCATTGACCTGCGCCTCATGCAGTGCAGCAGTGCTTCTAGGAACACAAAGCTGGGAGCCACCCAGATATGCACGCGTGGGCTGTGTGTGGTCTCGCCATTCAGTAGGGTTTTGTAAAGCTGTCAAAAAGAATGAAGTTGGGGCTGGGGAAATAGCTCGGTTGCTGACACACTTGCCTTGCAAACATGAGCACCTGTGTTTGATCCTCAGCCCATATAAAGTAGTGTGCTCTTGGGCTGGAGAGATGGCTTAGCGGTTAAGCGCTTGCCTGTGAAGCCTAAGGAACCTGGTTCAAGGCTCGGTTCCCCAGGTCCCACGTTAGCCAGGTGCACAAGGGGGCGCACACATCTGGAGTTCGTTTGCAGTGGCTGGAGGCCCTGGCATGTCCATTCTCTCCCTCCCTCCCTCTCTCTCCCTCTCTTTCTTTCTCGTTCTATCTTTCTCTCTCCCTCTTTCCCTGTCTGTTTGTCTCTCTCACATAAATAAGTAAAAATAAACAGAATTTTTTTAAATGTTAAAAAAAAAGTAGTGTGCTCTTGTAATCCTCTCACTGGGGAGGTGAAGACAGGTGGGTCCCTGGGGCTCCCTGGCCAGCCAGCAGTCTTACGTCATCAACAAGCTCCAGGCCAGTGAGAGACGGATGGCACTCCTTAGAAGTGACACTTGAGGTTGTCCTTTAGCCCCCACACACAGACACACAAAACAGATTCTGTCGACGCTCTCCTCACCTTCATTCAGTCCTGTTTTCTGTTCCCCTAGGGAACCCTCTCACAGGGCGTTCCAGACCTCTCTTCTGTGCAGTTCGTATCATTGTATATCATGCATACATTTTTATGCATGCACATGTATGTTCGCATACTGCTTTTGTTCCTTCACAAGGCTGGGGTTGCATGCATGTCGTCCTGTATGTGTTCATACATATATATATATGCCATGTCTGTACACATGAAAATACAACACATGGAGATCTCTACATACTGACTTGGAAAGACTTCCTGGCTACATCAAATAGAAACCAGAAAACAGAGTGCCAGGGTACTTGTTCAGATTGTCTTTGATTTATAGGCTTACTTAGTAAAGAATTAAAGTGCATACATGAATGTGGGGGAACGCAGGAGCAAACTTCCTCCTGTCTTTCTTGCTTAGTTGAGCAGCTGGAGCTATGGGGGAGGGGGCTCCATTACTTGCTTGTATTTACTTGTATGTAGTTTTTTTGGTGTGGGTATATGTGTGTGGCATGCATGTGTGTGTGCATGTTCATATGCACAGGGGCACACATATGTGCAAGTTCACCTACAGGACAGAAGTTGATGTCAGGTGTCTTCCTGGCTTGCTCTCCACCTTGTTTACTGAGTCAGGGCCTCTCACTTGAGCCCAGAGCTCACTGATTCACTAGACTGCTTCAGCCTCACAGGTACTGGGATTATAGTCAGCCGCCCCGCCCACGTGGATGCTAGGAATGAATCTGAACTTTGGTCTTCACTTGCATGTGGCAAGAGCTTTATCTACTGAGCCATGTCCCAGACCCTGCTTGTTGCTTTTTTTTTTTTTTTTTTTCTTTTTCGTTTTTCCAGGTAGGATCTCATTGTAGTCCTGGCTGACCTGGAACTCACTGTAGTCTCAGGCTGGCCTTGAACTCACCATAGTCCTCCTACCATTGCCTCCCAAGTGTCTACCACCACACTGGGCTTTGTTTGTTTTTAAGCAGGAGTCAGCCTTCACATCTCACTCCTAGAATGGTTGACTTGGTGGCCATTTTTTTGTAATTCCTTTTTATGGGTGGGGGGGAGGTAGAGAGAACAGAGAGAATTGGCACACCAGGGCCTCCAGCCACTGTAATCAAACTCCAGACGTGTGCACCACCTTGTGTGCATCTGCGACCTTGCGTGCTTGCATCATCTTGTGCGTCTGGCTTAGGTGGGACCTGGAGAGTTTTAGACTTCGTAGGCAAGTGCCTTAACTGCTAAGCCATCTCTCCTGCCCTTGGTGGCTATTTTAAATGAACTTACTTTCTCTGGGTTTCTTAAAAACTTAAAAAGTTTTACTTTTTAAGCCACTCTTAGCTCCCATGAGCATAGGATGCGGCTGCTTGGGAAGTGTGTCAGTCCGATAAGGTTCAACTCTGTCTTCTTCCATTTGAGCTGTGGTTGGTTCTGAGACAAGAGGGCCAGAGGATTGGAGCTAGAAACGTAGCTCAGTATCAGAACACTTGGCTAGCATGTACTAGGCCCTGGGTCCAGTCTTCCTTCTCTCAGCAGTGTAGGAAGACAGGGAAACTGGGCATGGTGGCACGCACCTCTAATCTCAGCACTCGGGAGGCAGAAGTAGGCAGATCGCCATGAGTTTGAGGCCACCCTGAACCAACATGGTGAATTCTGGGTCAGCCTGGGCTAGTGAGAGACCCTACTTTGAAAAATTGGGAAAAATACTAGGCTGGAGACAGATGGCTTAGTAGTTAAGGTGTTTGCTGCAAAGCCTGATGACCCAGGTTTGATTCCCCAGTACCCACATAAGCCAGATGCACAAGGTGGCACATGCATCTGGAGTTTGTTTACAGTGGTTAGAGGCAATAATGTGTCCATTTTCTCTCATCTGTCTCTTTTTTTTCTCTCTCTCTCAATATATAAATAAATAATTTTTTAAAAGGAAAAATAATAAAGGAAGAGTATGGCTCTATATTCCTTTGTGAATAATAAGTTTATCTTTGACAGAGAAAAATGTTTTGGTCTTAGGAATTTTTCAGTCAGATCTTGGCCTTGTCATAACTTCTTGCTTTGGTTTCTTTTTTTTTTTAAAGATAAAGTGAAGCCCACAGCCACCATCTTTGATGAGGAGGAAGGAGATCTATTCGAAGAAAAAGTGACAGCTCTGCCCGGAGCTACTGTGCATCAGACAGACGAAAACAGGACAAGGGCAGAGAAACCGGTGAGCAGGAGAGGAGAGTGATGGAAGTAGTGTAATCTGGGCATCTTGTTAGCCTGTCTGGAGCTCAGCGGGAAGTATACTTTCATGTTTACATTGAGATCTTCACGCAGACAATCGAAAGAACGCAGTGGTACCCCTTCCCCAATGCCTGGCATTCAGAGACAGGCATTGTAAGGATTGTGTGAAATATTTTATGTATCTGAACCTTTATGCAAGCATACTGTTACCTGAACTATGTGTAGTTTATGATATTTTACCCCTGATCGTGTGTCTCATGAAGCATCTCTTGGAAAACTGCTTCATGACCAGTTGGCATTATCAATACTTACGAGATTAGCAGTAATTCCATAGAAAAATGTAATGGCCAGTCCACATTCATATTGCTGTAATTTGTCCCCAAATCTCTTCATAACCTCATACCCAGTGTAGTACTGATTTAAAGTTTTATACATAGCCTTTGCCCTGTTCTTTTTTTCCTGTCCCACACATAATCCTATGTAACATTTTTATTTGCGTTTAAAGAAATCCAGGATCCAGCAGTGTTTCTTCATTGCATTTGGTTGTCCTGCTTCTTTGGGCTTCTTTTAATGTTAAAAAAAAAAAAAAAAGAAAGAAAAGAAAATTAGGCTTTGTTTTTGCTTTCTATTGCCAGCCAGTTTATCTTATAGAAAGTAACTCACTGTCAATTTTCCTCACTGTTTTCCTATAATTAGATTTAGGTTAAGCATTTTTTTTTTGTTTTGTTTTTTTGTTTTGTTTTTCGAGGTAGGGTCTCACTCTGGTCCAGGCTGAGCTGGAATTAACTCTGTAGTCTCAGGGTAGCCTTGAACTCATGGCGATCCTCCTACCTCTGCCTCTCAAGTGCTGGGATTAAAGGCGTACGCCACCACGCCCGGCTTAGGTTAAGCATTTTTGATAAGAATACAGGCAGACAATATATATGCTCCCTTCTGTGTCTCAGCCCCCTGCCCTGGTGACAGTTTGGTTGCTTGGTTAAAGTTGTGCACCCCATGCAGCTCCTCATGCCCATCTTAGCATATATACCACACTGGCATGGAGCCCATGCTGCTCTCTGAGGGCCTTCTGGACTCTGCTTTAACATTTGCCGATGATCGTTCCCTAAAGCAGCTGCCCCAACAGAGACATGAAAGACCGACGCTCTAATTCTGTAATTCTTCTACTGTCATTTTCCTCTTGTTTTTAATATTGCTGTGGAAACATGGTATCTTTGTACTTTGTTTCTGAGCTAGTCTCACTGTATACTAGAAGCCTGCCTTGGTCTTACAATCCTCCTCCCTCAGTCTCCCCAGCGCTGGGATTATGGGCATATACCATTGTGCCCACTTTGGGGACATAGAGTCTTCATTCAGGATGATGACGATACTCAAATTGACCTGTTTGGCTAGTGGCCTGTATCCCTACCAGTCCTTAAGTTCTGGTTGCTGTTCCTTCCCTTGCTGGCCTACTCAGTTTGCACACCAGTCTTACTGGGTAGACCAGGCTGGCCTTGATCTCTAGCTGATTTCTCTGCCTCCCACCCTCCTGCTTATGGCCCCCCCCCCAGTGCTGGGATTATAGATGTGCACTGCCACACCCAGCTTGTCACCTTTGTCCAGCATGTCCACTTGTCACATCATTACCATAAAACCCTTACAAATGCCAGAGTGCCAGCAGTCAGAGCCAGGTAGGTCCCTTGGCCAGCCTGCCCTGCTGTGTGCCGCTAATGGCACTTGTCCCCTTTGTGCCGTGTGCGACACAGGCGTTTGCTCCTGCTCCTGGTAAACCAGCTGCACCCTGTCTTTTGTCTTGCTTTTCTCTTCCCATGTAGTTTCATCTCCATCTACCTGGAGCACCCTTATTTGTGCTATCTCACTGTGCCCAGGGCTTGTCCAATCTGAGCAATTTACTTTTTTTTTTTTTTTTTCAAGGTAGGGTCTCTAGCTCATGCTGACCTGCAATGCCTCGAACTCATGGCGCTCCTCCTACCTCTGCCTCCCAAGTGCTAGGATTAAAGGCGTATGTCACCATGCCTGGCTTGAGAAATTTACCTTCTAAAGGGACTGTTTCTTCTATCCTGCCTAGCTTATGCCAGTTTTTGAAATCTTTGTCAGAGTACTTCTCCTATTATATCAATTCTTTGTGAGAACTGAGGTCCAGGACATCCATCTTTAATATTCTGGAACTTGGTTTGGTGCCATCTCATAGCAGAGACTCGGGACATTTTCTAAATGAATGATTAAACTCATTTCTAGGCATCTTACTTACTAATCATCAGTTTTTCTCTCTTTACTTTTTCTCCAAATAGATTACCTTACCTTCCAGCAAAAATACCCAGCTCTTGTCGGAAACAAAGACTCAAAAAGGTTTATTTTCAGATGAGGAAGACTCTGAGGTAAGGAATTATTTTTCTAAGTTCTGGATACTTATCTGTAGATGCAGCATTCATAAATATTTCTGATTTCACTTTTTCTCTGAAGAGTAAGAAGACTTTCTTATATAGTTCTGTTCTGTTCTTGTTTTGAAAGTAATCTCTTGGATTGGAGATATAATTTAGTGGCATAGAGTGTTTGCCTAACATGCATGACGCCTATTACTACAATCAAAAAAACAAACAACAACAAAAAACCTAAACAAGCCAAAAAGCCCTTTTTATTGATACATGGACTTACTTTTAAAAAGCAGTGTGCACACAGTACTTCCTCAATGCATAGATTTTAAAAAGCGGTGTACTTCCTCACTACATGGATTTTAACGAGCAGTGTGCACATAGTACTTCCTCAGCACATGGATTTTCTTTTTTAAAGGCTGCTTTTTTTTTTTTAAATTCAAGGTAGTATCTCACTCTAGTTCAGACTGATCTGGAATTCACTGTCTAATCTCAGGGTGACCTCGAATTCTAGAGATTCCTCCTGCCTCTGCCTCCCAAGTGCTGGGATTAAAGATGTGTGCCACCACGCCCAGCTAAGACTGCATTCTTTACGAAGTTTTTTTTTTTAAGATTTATTTTTTTTTTATTTATTACAGATGGAGGTGGGTGGGTATGCTAGGGCCTCTAGGCATTGCAAATGATTTCCAGATGCATGTGCCACCATGTACATCTGGCTTACTTGAGACCTGGAAAATTGAACCTGGGTCCTTAAGCTTTGTAGGCAAGCACTTTAACCACTAAGCCATCTCTTCAGCCCCAGCACATGGATTTCAAAGACTAGTGTGCACAGCACTTTTTCGGCACATGTTTTTTTTTTATTATTATTGTTTATTCTTTTTAAAAATTAATTTATTTACTTTTTATTAACATTTTCCATGGTTACAAAAAAATATCCCATGGTAATATCCTCCCTCCCCCGATTAAGTTCCATAGGGTCAGGATTCTTTCCTGTCCTATCTTGGAAACTTTATCTCTTAGTGTTTGGAATTTGCTGTTACCCTCATTGTCGAGCATATGAAAAACCCAGTGTGTGTGATTTCACCTGGGTTTTTTACCTGGAATTCTGGTTATGTGCCATTACAAAGCAAGTCATTCCAAAACTGAGTGGTTTGAAACACCAGCAGTTTTATTGCCTCTTACAGTTCTAAAGGTTGGATGAGCTCAGCCAGGCAGTTGTCATTGAGGGTCTGTCAAGGCTAAAGGTAGATGGGATGAGAAACATGTCACACATCTGGTGCTTAGGTGGGAAGACTCAAGCACCTGAGCTCTTCTAAGCATGGTAGCTTCAGGGAAGCTGGGTCTACTGGGAACTCAGGGCTCCATGTGAAATTCCTGAGGATGTCATGTAACCCAGCGTTGGGAGTCAACACTTTTCTTTTAGCATCTATTGGTTGAGACAGTCACAAGTGACCCACCTAGGATTAGGTCCTGGGGGCATAAACTTCACCTCCTTGGTGGTGGAAGTATAATGAACTGGAGACTTGTTTTCAAACCATCACCAAAAGCTCTGCTTATGTGCATCATCCATTGTGATCTCTCTTGGATGTTGTTGTGATTCTTAAGGAGAAATAAACACCAGGTAGTCTAGGATGTCAGGCTTTGGATCAGCACTCTGTCTCAAGTATAGAAGCCTGCTTTGGGAAGTCTGTGGAGGGGAACATGTTTAGGGTAATAGAAATGTCTCTCTCCCCCCAACACCAAGAAAGGCCCAAAATTGCAAAGTAGATATTTTCTTTTCTTCTTTGGTTTGTATTACTTTGGTTTTCTGAAAGCAACAGAACCATTATGTCCGGGTATAAAATGTAGGAAGGCATAGGCTCCCCAAGTTGCCTCTTGTAAACAGACCTGTGGGACTCCATGGAGCCCGATGAAAACTCATCTAGCTCTGTGACCTTACTAGATCTGCATCTGAGGAATAATGATGATATAATAACCCAAAGAGGTCTTATTAAATATGATCGTGTTCTATTTAATTTTCTGGCTCTTGTATTGAAGCTTCCTTTCCCAAAGGCTGATGAGCTATCCCGTTTTATGTCTCTAGTTCAGATGGCAAACATTTCTTTGAAGTTTGACATTTCGTGACATTTTGAACATAGCTGAAAATCTTGCAGCTCTTTCCCCGGTTTCAGCATTTCAGAGTTACTGTTCTAGAAGAATAGCGGACATTTCTAGGCAAGTGTTTGGCCACTGAGCTCTTTTCACAGCACAGATGTTGGGCTTTGATTTATATTTATTTGAAGGAAGTAATGTATTCTTAGGGCAGAGGGTGTTAGTAGTAAAGCAGTCATGGAGCCTTCTCCATGATGGAGCATGCGTGCTTCCCTGTGGTTCTTCAGACCGACAAAGGAATTCTCGCTTGTTTTGTTTGAAGAATGGTGGGACTGACTGGTAAACGGCCTCCAGCCTTCCATCCTTTAGCTGGAAGTCTGCTTTCCCCCGAGGCTGCAGAGACAATCTGGACTCCCATGGCTGCCTCCTCTTCCTCCTCCATTCCAGACCCGTGCTGGGCACTCTAAGGGCAGCTCGGTGGTCCCTTTGCCTGCTCTGCCCTCAGCGCCTTCCGCCACTGACAGGAGAAACCCACGGGCATGCAGCCATCAGGTCTTAGTGCAGAGCAGGTATTTTCACAACTGGTATACCGTGCTAACCAGCAGCTTCAATTTTGATCTGGCAGGATTTGTTTTCTCAGAATGTGAGTAAGCCAAAAAGTGCTTCACTTCTGCCCAGCAAACTACCTGCATCGGTCTCCCTTTTCAGTGATGAAGATGAAGAGGTAAGCCTGGTTAGGGCAGCACCAGATAAGTACCTCCTGGATCAGTAGAGAGTTGTTGTTGATGTTGTTGAGTACCCAGAAGGGAATAGAGAGGCCACCAGACTACCAGTGTTTGGTTTCATTCTACTCACTCAGATTTTCGCACCAATGAGGAGGGCCTTTAACTCTTGACCCAGTTATTGCAGAATGCCAGATAGATTTCATTTCTTACACTGCCTTTGAGGAATACTTTTTTTTTTTTTTTTAACACTCTTATACCCAAAGATCTGGAAGAATATCTTTGACAAAATAGGGGAAATTATGCCCTGATCTTGCCTTTTCCTCTTAACTTCGATGGCTAGGGTGGCAAAGATTAATGAGAGAGAAAGGAAACCAAACTTGAACACTCAGTGCTGTGCCATGACTAAGAAGCACATAGGCTGTGACCTCAGACTCAGCCACATCGCTGTAAACTCAGACCTCGTACAAGTAGCCTAACCTCCTCAGTCTCTTAATGGCTTACAGGTCTTTGCAGCAGCTGAAACAAATGCCCAGTGCCACATCCTTGCACAGTGGTTGGTGCAGCTCATGATGCCTATGTCTTTTCCACCTGACCACTCTCCTTTGGTTCAGGACTATCTGCTGCTGCCCTCTGGGTTATTAAGTCTTTCCACATTACCCAGCTTGAGCCCCCTGGTACTTTTATTCTCATTTTAATGAAAGTAGGTACATGATAGATCATTGGCTTTTTTTCTTTTTCCAAGGTAGGGTTTCACCCTAGCCCAGACAACCTGGAACTCACTTTGTAGTCCAAGGCTGACCTTGAACTCCCAGCAATCCTCTAGCCTCTGCTTCCCACGTTCTGGGATTAAAGGCGTGTACCACCACACCTGCTTTAAGATTTAAATACACTGACAAAGGGCAGCAGGGCGCTCCAGTGGAAAGCACGGAAGGGCAGTAGAAAGTGGTTGGGACTTCTCTTACAGGATTTGCAGGGATGGGTGGAAAGGGTGTTGGGGTCATAATTTGGGTGGTCTTATGGTTTGATTAACAAGTTTGGGTTATTGTTGTGGTTTGTTCCATGTTGTTAGCACAAAGCACCTGACCAAAATCAGTTATGGGAGGAGAGTTTATTTGGCTTACAGACTAGCGGGGAGGATCCATCATGGCAGGAGAAAATATGGCATGAGCAGAGGGTGGACATCACCTCCTGGCCAACACCAGGTAGACAAAAGCAGCAGGACAGTGCCAAATACTGGCAAGGGGAAACTGGCTATTATACCCAAAAGCCCACCTCCAATAATATGCTGCTTCCAGGAGGCTCCAATTTCCAAATTTTTTACCAGCTGGGGGCCAAACATTCAGAACACAATAGTTTATGGGAGACACCTAATTCAAGCCAACACATTCTGCCCTTGGCCCCCATAATCTCATAACTGTCCATGACATATAATGCCATGCATTCAGCCCAACTTCTAAAAATCCTCATAGTTTTTAATCAATCCCAATACTGCTCAAACATCCCCATAGTCCAAGGTTTCTTTTTCTTTTTTCTTTTTGGTTTTTCAAGGTAGGGTCTCACTCTAGCCCAGGCTGACCTGGAATTCACCATCTAGTCTCAAGGTGGTCTCGAACTCATGGCAGTTCTCCTACCTCTGCCTCCCGAGTGCTGGGATTAAAGATGTGTGCCACCACACCTGGCTCCAAAGTTTCTTAACTAAGTTATAACACCAAAAAAAAAAAAAAAAAAAAAAAGAATCATGATGGCACAGAATAAACATTTACACTGCAAAAGATGGCATTGGCTATAGAAAGGAAAGATTGAGCCAATATAAGTTTAAAAACACTGGGGCTGGAGAGATGGCTTAGTGCCAAAGGACCTAGGTTTGATTCCCCAGAACCCACATATACCTGATGTACAAGGTAGCATATGCTTCTGGAGTATGTTTGCAGTGGCTGGAGACCCTGGCACATCCATTCTCTTTCTGTCTACCCCTTCTCTGTCAAATAAATAAATATTTTTTAAAAATAAAAAAATAGAGCTGGGCATGGCGACTCACACCTTTAATCCCAACGCTGGGGAGGCAGTGGTAGGAGGATCGCTGTGAGTTCAAGGCCACCCTGAGACTACATAGTGAATTTCAGGTCTGGGCTAGAGCAAGACCCTACCTCAAGAAACCAATAATAATAACAAATAAATAAAATAGTGCAAGCAAACATCAAATACCATAGCTCCATGTTGAACATTTAACCAGTGACAAAGTGTGGAATTCCAGTTTTACCCCTCTGTCTGGGCTGTTTGCCGCCAGAAGAACAGTGAATACTAAGCTGGTAGCCCTCCTCTGTGGCTGTCTCACAGTCCTGGCATTTCACTAGGTCTCCACTGAAACCCGCGGTTCATCCTCATGGTTCCGTCAGACCTCCACCCAACCCTGCTTCACACTGCCCATGGCCATTTCCAAAAAATAAAGCCACATTACAAATCCAGTGACCCTCTCTTTCCTGCATTTGCTATATTCTGATAGTAGCAGGTGGGCTACCAACTTGTTAATTCAGGGGGTAGTAAAGCTGACATTGAAGAGCAGGAGGACTCCTTCAACATTCAAGCCCCTTACATTCAAAGAGCTCACATTCTTTCTGCTGCCCCAGTGCAGAACAGATGGCCCGGTCTAAACGTCGTCATCTCCTAAACAATTGGAGTTGAACAGGCACTGACCACAGCCTGAAACTTCCATTGCTTTCTGTGCCATGTTCTTCTGCTTGTATACAATGAAGCCTGGCACAAGTTCTCAGGACGCAGGGAGGCAGAGATGCAGCAATTTCTAGACCAACTGCTTGTAGAGCAGTCCTGACAAAGCTCTTTGTTCCCTTATAAGCCAAATCTCACAGTCCATAGGTCTTACCATGTTCAGATCTTTCAACTCTGACCAGAACAGTCCATGAAGCTCTGTCTACAGCACTGCAAGGTGTCTCCTAGACCAAGGTTTCAGATCCTTCCATATTTCTCCCATAAGTCAGTTTCAGAAGGCCAAGAGCCATAGAGCCAAGTTTCTAGCAGCAGCAGCCTCACTTCTTGGTGCTAATTTTACTGCTGTCATTAACTTCATGTTCCTGGCACAAAGGACTTAGCCAAAAGCAATTTATGGGAGCAAAGGGACTTGTTTGGCTACAGTCTCAGGGTGAAGCTCCATGATGGAAGGGGCAAACATGGCATAAGCAGAGGCTGGACATCTCCTGGCCAACATCATGTGGCCAATAGCCTCAGGAGAGTGTGCCAAGCACTGGCAGGCAAGGGGAAGCTGGTCATAACACCCATAAATCTGCCCCCAACAATACACTACCACCAGGAGGTTCTAATTCCCCAATTTCCACAACAGGGGACCTAGCATTCAGAACACATGAATTTATGGGGGATACCTAGCTCAAACCACAAGTTATATGATGTTTTCTCTACTGCATGTGTTCCTTCCCATGATGTATCTGATTTTAGTGTGTACATCCAGTTATTTTTAGATATGAGATGATAAGTAGGGGTTCCTCCCTAAAAGTTCTCTTAGAGGACACAAGTTGCCTTACTGCACAGGTACATAAAACCAGGCTAGGCTGGATGCCCTGCTGTTCCAATGCTTCATCTGTCTTAAGAATATATTTCAGTGGGTATTAGCATGAAGAATTGTCGAGGGGCTGTACGCCTTTAATCCCAGCACTCGGGAGGCAGAGGTAGGAGGATCACCGTGAGTTCAAGGCCACCCTGAGACTACAGAGTTAATTCCAGGTCAGCCTGGACCAGAGTGAGACCCTACCTCAATAAAACAAAAACAAACAAACAAACAAAAAAAAGAATTGTCGAGTGGGGAGACAGCTAGTTCATTGTGTGGAGTAGATTATATGTAGAGTTCAGTTCAGGTGGGGATCCTTGGTTCCCAACAAGGTGCTAGAAGGGTGTGTTCAGGCCAAGCAGTGCCCTAGGTGGTTAACTATTCCCTGTGTTACCCTGTCTCAATTTTTGCTTGTTTGTCCCAGACCTGTTATATTCTGTTCTTCCTTGAAGACTGACTTCTGTGCCCAAGAGGGAGAGATACATTTCCTGGTTTTTGTGTATGAAGCTGTGTTAATTTTATATACTCCCCTGTCATTTTCCTTCTAGGATAACCTTTTTGGTGCTGTAGCTGCTAAGAAGCAGACATCCCTACAACCTCAGAGCCAAGAGAAAGCTAAACCCTCAGAGCAGTCCAAAAAGACAGCGTCTGCCTTGTTGTTCAGCAGTGATGAGGAGGTGGGTTGAGGTTTTACATGGAGACAGGGAAGATGCACCTGGTTAGAGTTCTGTCAGAGCTTTTGTTAACATCTTTTCTTTCCGTTTTTATATTTAGTGGCATTTAGTCACCAAAAGATGGTATTTAATGTATTTTTTTTCAAATTTTTTATTTATTTATTTGAGAGCGACAGACAAAGAGAGAAAGACAGATAGAGGGAGAGAGAGAGAATGGGCCCGCCAGGGCTTCCAGCCTCTGCAAACGAACTCCAGACGCGTGCGCCCCCTTGTGCATCTGGCTAACGTGGGACCTGGGGAACCGAGCCTTGAACCGGGGTCCTTAGGCTTCACAGGCAAGCGCTTAACCGCTAAGCCATCTCTCCAGCCCAAAAGATGGTATTTATAAAATTGTGTCTTAAAGATACTTAGTGCAATGTGTTAATTTGGACATAAATGCTGTTGAAGTAGAGTAACAGTGGCTCTCCTTGTAATGGTTTTTGGTTGAGACCCTGTAACAAAAGATAGCAAGGGAGAAGCATACACCTTTAAGATAAGCTTTAGGTGATAAGGAGCCTGTGTGTATTTTGTGCTCTCTGATGTAGAAGTGGAGAATTGGGGAAAACATGACATGGTGTGATCTAGCAGTAGTAAAATGAGGGAAATTGGCAAGATTCTTCTCTGTGTCTTCAAAAATTGGACCTACCTTTCCTTCAGGTGTCAAGTACACCTGTCGAAGGAAGTTCTTTTGACCTGCCACAGAGTGGAGGCTCAGACCATCCTGTCACTGCATCCTACTGGTGATTAGGTGAGAAAGTCAGAGAGAGCTTGGCTGCATATCTTCTCCATTGCCAGGTTGTTGTGCATTGAAGACAGTGCGTCCTGGGTCCCATGCACTGCACGTCACCTTGTTGAGACTGCTGTGTGTCATTAAGACAGAACTAGAGCTACACAGGGCAGGAGCTTGCCTGTGCAAATTCAATCTTATGCAGGATCATAATACATTTTTAAATTTTCTCTGGACACAAATCAGGAAAATCAGTGGTGACTATATAGAGGCCATTATTCAGATTTATTTAGCTGGGCAGAAGACTTTATATGTAATGAAATTTATGCTTGACCTTCGACATAAGATTGAGAAGTACTAAATGTAATGAAACTTGATATCCTGAGCATTAAAGATCTTCCTAGGTACTAGGAATATAAGTCAGTGGTATACTGCTTAGCCAGCATGCTCAAGGTACTGGGTTCAATACGTAATGAGGAAAAAAAACTAAAGTTAAAAAAAGTAAGTGGTATTCAAAGGGCTGTAGCTATCACTTAGTTGTTAGAATGCCGTCCATGCATAATCCCCAGCACTGCAGATGGCTGGATTCAATCCCAGCACTACATAAGTGGTGTGTGGTGGCATATACCTGTATTCCCAGCACTCAGGAGGTGGAGGCAGACCAGAATTTCAAGGTCAGTCATGACTATATAGTGAATTTGAAGCCAATGTGGGATACATGAGACCTTGTCTTAAAAAGTGAAGGGCAGGGCTAAAGAGATGGCTCAGTGGTTGAAGGCGCTTGTTTAAAAGCCTGACAGTCTGGGTTTGATTCTTCAGTAGCCATGTAAAGCCAGATACATAAAGTAGTGCACGCATCTAGCGTTCATTTGTAGGAGCCTGAGGCACTGGCATACCCGTTCATTCTTTCTCATTCTCTGTCTTTCGCTCTTTGCTTTCAAATAATATATCATATGAAGAGCTGTTAAAGATCTACCTATAGGGTAGCAATTGTTCTTTATTTTATCATAAGTAAGTAAGTTAGAAGGGCATGAGGTAGATAGAGCAGTTGTAGCTATGATAATGTCTTTGATTTTTTAAAAAAAATATTTAATTAATTTATTTGAGAGAGAGAGAAAGCGGCAGATATATATGGAGAGAATGGGTGTACCAGGGCCTCTAGCCACTGTAAATAAACCCCACATACATGCACTACCTTGTGCATCTGGATCACGTGGTTACTGGGAAATTGAACCTAGATCCTTAGGCTTTGCAGGCAAGTGCCTTAACTGCTAAGCCATCTTTCTGGCTCCTGTTTTGTTTTGTTCTGAGGTAGAATCTTGCTCTAGACAGGCTGACAGGGACCTGAGGCTTTGTCGCTCCTGCTACTGGCTTGGGGAACCCCACTTGAATCTGCAGAACTAGACTTCCCAGGCCAGTGTTTCAGAGTTCCTTCCCCCACAGGGTCTGCGTCACCAGTTTCCTTTAACTCTTCCTAAAGGCAAAAATCCTTTAGAGTTATAGGCAAAGGATTACCAGCATTTGCTTTGTGACTTGTTTTGTACATTTGTGTTATGTGAACTTTTAATAACAGTTTTTATAGTTTTCTCTGGCATTTTTTAAAATTAAAATACTCTTCCCCAAAGTTGATAGGTTTTTATTTTTCATAATTTCTCTTCCTGCTTATTCCTGCTATAATTATTTTGATACTCTAACATAGACATTTTCTGGCATCCTAACCTAGAATAGAACTATAGCAGGTAGAAATATTGGGGCAGGCGTGGAAGAGGAAGGCATGAGAAGGTGTTTACCATCACACAGTCCAGATGTCTGCATTTAAGCTCAAAGAACACCCCTAGAAATGGCCTTTCTTCAACAGTGATATTCTTAGTTGGATTCTTTAGCTTGAATATAACTCAATTTAACAGAAATTTTATTCTATTTCCATTTCTAAAATAGCTATTGGATGGTGTGTGTATGATCTACCAATAAGCTTTGCTTATGGGTTTTTAATCCGTGTTTTATGTTTTAAGGACCAATGGAATATTACTGATTCAGAGACCAAGTCAGCACCTGATAGCAGGCCCAAAGGGGAACTCAGGGACTCGGGAACCATCCAAGGCCAACAGGTTAAGGCTGTTAAGAAAACCAGTCTTTTTGAGGAAGATGACGATGAAGATGATCTGTTTGCTATTGCCAAGGACAGGTGAGATCATTGTAAGACTTTTGTTTGTTTGTTTCTTGAAGCAGGGTTTCAGTTTAGTCTAAGCTAACCTGGAGCTTACTCTGTAGCCCTGCGTGAGGGCTAGGATTAAAGGCATCCACCATCACAGACCCCACAGAAGTCATTTTTTAAGTGTCTGTAATAACAAGGAGAGGTTTTCAGTGTGTGAGATCATCACTTGGTTCCATTGCTAACAGTTGATGCCTCCTGCTGCAGTCTGGTTCACATTGCTGGTAGAAATCACCCAACCAAGAGCAGCTTCCAGGAAAAAGAGGTTTATTTTGGCTTACAGGCTCGAGGGGAAGCTCCACGATGGCAGGGGAAAACGATGGTATGAGGAGAGGGTATACATCACACCCTGGCCAACATAAGGTGGACCATAGCAACAGGAGGGTGTGCCCAACACTGGCATGGGGAAACTAGCTATAAAGCCCATAAGCCCACCCCCAACAATACAGTCTCTCCAGGAGGCATTAATTCCCAAATATCCATCAGCTGGGAACCTAGCATTCAGAACACCTAAGTTTATGGGGGACACCTGAATCAAGCCACCACACCTCCTTATCACCAAGGTCTGTTCTGCTCTTTGCAAGTAAGCTCTTTTTCAGAAAAGATTATCTTGATTTTTTTTTTTTTTTTGTTTTTCGAGGTAGGGTCTCACTCTGGTCCAGGCTGACCTAGAATTAGCTATGTAGTCTCAGGGTGGCCTCGAACTCTCAGTGATCCTCCTACCTCTGCCTCCCAAGTGCTGGGATTAAAGGCATGCGCCACCACACCCAGCTGAATTCTTTTTTAAAAAGTTTTAAAAACAATATTATTTATTTATTTGAGATATATAAAGAAAGGCAGATAGAGAGCAAGAAAGAATGGGTGCACCAGGGCCTTTAGCCACTGCATACAAACTCCAGATGGATACACCACTTTGTGTATCTGGCTTATATGGGTCTTGGGGTATCGAACCTGGGTCCTTAGGCTTTACAAGCAAGAGCCTTAACTGCTAAGCCATTTCTCCCACTCTATCTTGAATTCTTAATGTTTTTCTCCTTATCATTTTTTTAATTAGCAACTTCCATAATCATAGACAGAAACCATGGTAATTCCCTCCCCCAACTTTCCCCTTTACAACTCTACTCTCCATCATATCCCTTCCCCTCTCAACCAGTCTCTCGATTTTGATGTCATCATCTTTTCTTCCTATTAGACTGGTCTTCTGTAGGTAACACCAGGGACTGTGAGGTCATGGATATCCAGGCCATTTTATGTCTGGAAGATTGCATTGTAAGCATCCCAACCCTTCCTTTGGCTCTTACATTCTTTCTGCTACCTCCTCCGCAATGGACCCTGAGCCTTGGAAGGTGTGATAGAGATGTTTCAGTGCTGAGCACTCTGTCACCAGCACCATGGCACCTTCTGAGTGATCCCAAGGTCACTGCCATCTGAAAGGGGAAGGTTCTCTAACCAAAAGTGAGAGTAGTATTAATATATGGGTATGAACATTAAAAGAAGTGCTTGGGCTGGAGAGATGGATTAGTGGTTAAGCACTTGCTCATGAAGCCTAAGGATCCCGGTTCAAGGCACGATTCCCCAGGACCTATGTTAGCCAGATGCACAAGGGGGCGCACACATCTGGAGTTTGTTTGCAGTGCCCAGAAGCCCTGGCGCACCTACTCTCCTCTCTCTCTCTGCCTCTTTCTCTGTCTGTCTGTCGCTCTCATATAAATAAATAAAAATAAACAAAAAAATAAATAAGTGCTTACTGAGCAGTTTGGTGAGCATAATATATACATTTAGCCAGACAGCAGCAGATGTCACACCCCTAGGGCTCATGACTTCCTGTCATAGGTTTTCAGTATCAGGCATGTATTCCCTCCTGCAGAGTGGGCCTTGGGTCTAATTAGAGAGTGGCTGGTTTCCTCCATAACAGACATATCACTATTGCCCCCGTTGGCTCATTTGGCCTGGGTGGCCAAATTAAAAGGTTGCAATGTCCACTGTTGAGTATCTTCGTGGGTGATTTCTTTCTGTCCCATTGAACTGCATGCAGCGTGCCTTTTTCCAGCTTTCTGTCAGCTGGTCTACAAGGAGGAGGTTTTCAGCTCAGCTCCAGCAGGATTTCTCAGTGACCTTGCAGCCCAAGTATGTGGAGTCTCTCGGTCTTACCATCTATTCCTGGTGGGAAACCAAAAGTCTCAGCAATGCCTATCATTGGTTTTAAAACTGGAAGTATTTTTTCTTAGTTTATTAGTTGATTGTGTTTAATGTTTGCTGCTTCTTTGTGCCATACTAAAGAACGCAACTTTTGGTTAAGCTTCCTTAAAGGTTTGTTCTTTTGATAGGAATTAACTGAGCATTGAGCTGTAGGGAGGCTAGTTCTCTGCAGAGCTGTGGACTGCTGACAGGTACTCTCTGCCCCTCCTGATCTGGGAGTTCTCACACCAGTGTCAGGGCTAGAGCTGGTGGGTGGAGAGTTACCTGGGGCTATGCTGAGGGCTGATGTAGCTGCCTGGTTAGCCATGGACTTGAAATAACTCCCTTGCAAATAGTTTTTCCTCCGGAGAACTTCCAGTGATTACTTTACATCTAGCTGAATGGTAGAATAAAGAAGCAAACAGCTAGACAAGGCAATCCTGTGTGTTAGATCAATGAAAAAGTACCTCTGATTTCTGTCTCTAAATATTGTCATCTCTTCCTATTCATTGTTTCTCCTTGACACCTGCGATCTCTGCCTTCTGGTTCAGAATTCAAGTTTAGGAATCCTGATGCCTGATGGTATGTCTTGGCTCTGCCAGTGCCCGTGTGAGTAATGTCGAGGAACGTCTCTGTTGCTCAGGCATTTCATCTCTCACAGTGCTGCTGAGATGATCAGCTGTGAGGTGCTTAGTGCAACCCTGGTACGCCACCAGCAGGGCAGGCTGCTGCTCATCGCCATGAATGGGGAGGGAAGGACATTTCATTCTTTTATTTTTATTCTTCAAATTTTGGTCTTTTCATGGTGAGGTCTTACTCTAACCCATGCTGACCTACAACCCACTCTGTAGCCCTGGTTGGCTTCAAAGTCAAGGCAATTCTCCTACCTCAGCCTCCCGAGCGCTGGGATTAAAGGCGTGTACCACCACGTCTGGCTCCCTTCTTTTATTTATTTACTTATTTATTTTGCTCTCTCCTGGGACACTTAATGCCTTTCCTGGCCAGCTTCTTTCCCAAGTCAGTACAAGTCCTCTTTTAAGAAGTCTTCCCCAGTCCAAACTGGTGAAAAAGAGAAGAAATTGGAGGAGTAGAGAGCAGGCGTGACTCTTGACTTCCTCAGTACCTTTGTAGCTCCGTTGCGGTCGAGTATTCTCCGTACGAGGCAGAGGTTAGCTGCTTACAGGTACGCTCCTGCCATGCATGGTGTCCTTGTGGTACTGGTGCCAGCCACGCCCAGTTCTGCTTTCAGTATCTCTGCCCCAGATTCCTTACCTTTCTAGTTCTTGAAACTGCCTGCAAAATTATGTGTGGGAGGATAACTCATACTTTGATCAGACCTCAGAGGAAGCTGTCCACAGAGAGTAAGTACAGGTGAGGTGTGGGGGGATGTGAAATGGTACAGTCTGTACACAGAGAGTAAGTACAGGTGAGGTGTGAGGGTGTGTGAAATGGTACAGTCTGTCCACAGAGAGTAAGTACAGGTGAGGTGTGGGGGTGTGTGAAATGGTACAGTCTGTCCACAGAGTAAGTACAGGTGAGGTGTGGGGGTGTGTGAAATGGTACAGTCACTTGAAAAATGGTTTGGCCCAAGTGACTAAGTGGCCCACTTATTCCACTTTTAGGTATATACCCAAGAGAAATGAAAGCATGTTTATAGAAAAGGTTCTGTAAGCATGCTCATTATAGGGTCCACAGTGGCCAAAAAGTAGAAACCACCTTCTTCTTCGTCAGCTGATGAACGGGTAAACAAAATGCTTCATCACCACACAGTGGACCATTACTCAGCAGTGAAGAGGAATGAGGTGCTGATGGGTTTTTGGACCTGATTGAGCTGACCACAGACTGTGTGATTCTATTTATATGCAGTGTCGAGAGGAGATAAATCCAGACATAGGAAGTACATTGGTGGTTGCCAGGGCTTGAGTCTTACATGGTGGTGAGAGGGTACAACTCTCACTGTGCTGGAAACCACTGAAGTGCATGCACACTTCAGAAAGGCTTAGTTTATGGCATGTAAGTTATGTCCTAATAATGCTACTTAAAGTAGGAATGGCCTTAGTCTGAAGCTGACCCTGGCCCAATGATCTCTCTTAGCAGCTACCTTCCTGACCCACTGGAAATAGGCACGTCTATGTCTGGTTCTTGCTGTGCTGCAGGAGGCAGTGGGGCAAATGCCGTTCTGTGAATGCCAAGAGTGTCACTTGCAGGCTGGAGAGATGGCTTAGTGGTTAAGGCGTTTGCCTATAAAGCCAAAGGACCCAGGTTCAATTCCCCAGGATCCATGTAAGCCAGATACACAAGGTGTGTTGCATGCATCTGGAGTTTGCAGCAGCTGGAGGCCCTGGGGTACCCATTCTCTCTCTGAAAAACTAAATAAAAATAAAATATTAAAAAATATTTGTTATAAAAAAAATAGTGTCGCTTGCCTCTCGGTCCTAAGAGCTAGTGGAGCTGTGCTGGGGGAAAGTGACATGAAGGCCCTGTGATCTTCTACATGAGAGAGAGGCATAGAGGGTGCTGACTGGCCAGAGGCAAATTCCTCCTTACCAAGGTTTTCCTTCCCTGTCTGCCTTCAACCGTGTAAGGTTACAAATGGTAGGTGGATTGGTTGCTGTAGGTGTGGCCAAGAAAGAACACTGTTTTGTTTTGTTTTTTTGTTTTTGTTTTTTGAAGTAGGGTCTCACTTCTGGCCCAGGCTGACCTGGAATTCACTATGGAGTCTCAGGGTGGCCTCAAATTCCCGGCAATCCACCTACCTCTGCCTCCCGAGTGCTGGGATTAAAGGCGTGCGTCACCACGCCCGGCTTCTGTTTTTGTTTTTAAATAGCATGTGTCCTAAATTGGATCTTTGTTCATATAGTCAGAAGAAGACCCAGAGGGCTTCACTCCTCTTTGAAGATGATGCGGACAGCGGGAGCTCTCTGTTTGGCTCTCCTCCTGTGTCTGCTCCTCCTGCAACAAAGGTATGCATTCCCTCACCCCCAGAAAACAGCCTTACGGTTGTGCTACACAAATAGCAATGCTGCCCCCAGTCAGCTCTGAAAACCTGACCTTGGAGTTGCTGTACGGAAATACCTAATAGAAACAGATTAAAGAGGAAAGGCTTAGTCTGGCTCACGGTGTCAGCGGGCCCAGTCAGTCTTTTCTTAGGTTGCTTCTGGACCCGTGGTGAGGATCAGGAGCATGTGGCAGAGGACGTGCCACTTACAGTGGACAGGAAGTAGGGAGCGGGACAGAAGGGGAGGGCAAGACGTAGCTCTCAAGAACTTGTTCCCATTAACCTTCCTCTAGCAAGGCCTTACCTCCTCACATTTCCAGAACCTGCAGATTAGCTCCATCAGCTTGGGTTCCTGAGCCTGTGAGGGCACTTGATCTTCCTACTCTAACCCAGTGTGTCCACAGTCTTCTTAATGACCTCACTGTTTCCATTTCCCTGCTGAGGTTCTTGGTGACCTTTCAGTCTGCTTTATTTCAAGTTGAAGTCATGTTTGCTTTGTGCATGTGGGGTGTGCATGTGCTTATGTGTGGACATACGTATGTGCACACACATGTTTGCACATGCCTGTGAGGCCAAAGATTGACTTCAGGCGTCTTCCTTGATTTTCCAGTTTATTTACTGAGGCATGGGGTCACACTTGAACCCAGAGCTTGCTAATTCAGCTAGTCTGAGTAGGTAATCTTCCCAGTGGACCCCTTTCTCTGCCTCCTTATCACTGGGATTACAAGTGTGCTGTCACACCCACCTGGTATTTGGATGGGTCCTGGGGATCCAGATTTGATCCTCATACTTGTATGGCAAGCCTTTATCTTCGGAGCAATCTCCCTAGCTGCCATTTTCCCATGTTAAGGATCTTGTCCTACCAATAGCTAAAAATCACCATGTTCCAGTTTTCTTTTATTTGAGAGAGAGAGAGAGAATTGGTGTGCTAGGGCCTTCAGCCATTGCAGATGAACTCCAGATGCACGCACCCCTATGTGCACATGGGCGACATTGTGTGCTTGTGTCATTGTATGTTTGGCTTACATGGGACCTGGAAATTCGAATTATGTGTTCTTAGGCTTAGCAGGCAAGTGCCTTAACCACTAAGCCATCTCTCTAGCCCTGTAACCTTTTTTTTTTAATTGTAGTTAGTATTGCCCTTTTTTAGTGTCCCACACCCACCTTCCTATTGATTTAGGCATCACTTCAGAGCCCAGAGCATGAGCCATTACACCTTGGAACCATTCCTCTTATATAGAAAAAAAGTTTACTTCCTGTGGCTTCTAGTCTAGTTGGTATGATGGAGTTTTTTCCATGAAAATCTGTTGATAAGTCACTTTCCCATTGGATGTGGATAAGCTCTAGATGAATAACTCCAGGTGAGTCACAAAACCTTAGTTTCTACATCTCTCAACTCCCTGCCTCTCATAGAAGGTATTAATGAGAAATGGGCTGAGGGCTTGCAAACTTGAGCATGTTCGTTTTGTGACATGTTATGTGTAGCCATAGGAATACCATTGGCCCTTTTAAGGGTTAATTTTCCAATATACATATATATGCCTACAGTTAACCTGAGTTAGGAAGAAAACAGAGTAAATGGCTGGAGAGATGACTCAGTGGTTAAAGGCACTTGCTTCCAAATCCTAACAGCCCAGGTTTGATTTCCCAGTACACACATAAGGCCAGATACACAAAGTGGCGCATGCATCTGGAGTTCTTATACAGTGGTAAGAGGCCCTGATGTGCCCATTCTTCCCACCCCTCAACCCTGTCAAATAAGTAAATGAATATTTTTTAAAAAGAAAGTGAAGAAAGTGTCAGATAGGAAGGGAAATAGTGTATGTGTTTAGGGAAACAACCAATACTTAATGAAGAGAACACTAAAGCCTTCATGGGTGACATTTTCAGTGTGGCTTTGTTGCAAAGGTGAAACTTGACCCCAGCAGACAGAGGGGCACACAATGTGGTAGCGAGAGGGTTTGAAGTAGCCAAAGAAATGGCAATGAAGGACGAGAGGCAGACAAGAAAGGGGCAGTGGGGTGACCATTCTGCTACTGCTGAGTACAAAGAGCTCAGGATTGGAGCGGGAAATGAAGTAATCCAGCAGGGGTTTTTATTTAGCAAGATGACTCTGGGTCTGTCTTGCAATTGAAATGCGAGGGGAAGGAGACAGAGAGAAACTGACTAGTAATTGTCTCAGTGCCAGCAACAAGGTCTTCAGGGAGGGCACTGGGACAACATGGTGATAGAAGCTGAAGTGCTGTGGGCACAGATCTGTGTCTCCGTTGGTGCCACCCTCACCATCCTGTCTGCCCTTCCTCCACTGCGCTTAGCTTATGCCTGAAAGAACTGTACATTGGTATGCTAGCCAGGCACATGTTAAAATCATAATGGATTTTTAAAAAAATCTTCTCTTGATAGAAAAAAGAGACCATCTCTGAGGTGCCACCTTTGCTGTTCAGTGATGAAGAGAAAGAGGCGCCCTTTGGAGTGAAAGCTGTAGATAAGAAGGCCGAGAATGCCAAAGTGTCCTCAGAGCTCGGGAGAGGCGACGCGGTTGAGGCCACGAAGAAGGCAGGTTGCTTCTCTTGTGTCCTAATGCATTGTGTCTCATGGTGTAGTACCCATGCTCTTACATCCCCTTGCCCCCCACCCACCCACACTAAAAATGGCTTATTTGTAGAAAAATTTGGACACACTGGAAAATGGTAAGACAGCGTGTGCTGTCAGTCAGGAGACCCTTGTCCATGGTCCTGCCTTGTGGTGCATTTCTAGGTGGGTGTGCTTGCACACTGCCAGTCAGGCTGCCTGCCTTGCACTTGGTCATTTTGTATCACAGCACGTTTTGCCCCTCTCCAAAGTGCATCTCTTCAGCTTGATTTTCACTTTGTCTTTCTCTGTGGATTTGCCCCTTCTGACTTTTCTTCTTTGTGACACTTCTATTGGCCTTGCTTTTCTAGTCCTCACCTGTATGTGAGTTCAAATGTCAGGTTTTTTTTTTCTTTTTAAAATATATTTTATTTATTTATTTATTTTTTATTTGAGAGAGAGAAAGAAGCTGAGAGAGAGAGAAAAAAAAAAGAGAGAGACAGGGATGGAAGGAGAGAATGGGCATGCCAGAGCCTGCAGTCACTGCAAACAAACTCCAGACTCATGAACCCTCTTGTGCATCTGGCTTAAGTGGGTCCTGGAGAATTGAACCAGGATCCTTTGGCTTTGCTGGCAAACGCCTTAACCACTAAGCAATCTCTCCAGCCATTTTTAATTTTTTTTTTTTTTGAGATAGAGAAAGAGGCAGAGAGAGAGATACAGAATGGGCACGCCAGGTCCTTTAGCTGCTGTGAATGAACTCCAGATGCATGTGCTCCTTCTGTGCAGGTGCGGCATTGCACACTTGTGTCACTGTGCATCTGGCTATGTGGGGCCTGGAGATTCGGACATGAGTTCTTAGGCTTCACAGGCAAAGTGCCTTAATTGCTAGGTCATCTCTCCAGCCCCAAATGTCAGTTTTGAGAAGTCAGTTTATCATTCTTTTATGTCTGGTTAATGTTGGCTGTGAACATGTGAGTGGAGTGAAATGTGTTTTCTTCTAAAACACTGGGTTTGTTTTCCTGAAGATCTGTTGTCTTATGCTGCTGGCTGCAACTGGGGACCAGTATGAATGGCTCTTTCTGTCTGTGGTTATAACTCTCTTTGTACTCTTTTGTTTACATACTTAGGTTTAGTCCTTTTCCCAGGGCTTATGTGAAGAACACTGTATTTAGTTTTCCAATGGAGGCTCCTTGAAACTACAGTGAGACACATTTTTACCTGAGTCTCTCCATGACCTTCTCTTCCTAGTGGCTGCATGTGAACCTGAGTTTAAAAAATAAAACAGCCAACAAAAAAAACCCTAGTAAATAGATGAACCATTCCCAATGACTGATACTTGTTGGCTCTGTAATTTGGAAGTCCTTTCTAGTGAATGAGTAACCTATGTGCATCAGAGTTATAACTACGCTGTCACATTGTAGGAAAGAAGGCCTGTGGCCTTACAGTGTCGGAGCAAATTCTTTTTGGCTGTGGACTGCCTGTGCAGGACTCCTAACAACCTCAGTGTTCTGTCTCATGGGAGAAGATGTGATAAGCCATGGTGACCTGAATCATGCTAATGGGGCAGTTGCTGAATTAATGAAGAGCTTGTGAGGTCCCATGCTAGATTGTTATTTCACTTACTGCTTGTTTTTCCTTATTGTTTCCATTTTTAGGAAGGAATTTTGACTATATCTGCCCAGGAAGCAATTGGGCATTCTGATTTATTTTCTTCCTCCCTACTGGGTAAAGGAACCAAAGGTAGAAGTAAAACAGTTCTTAGCTTGTTTGATGAGGAAGAGAGTACAGTGGAGGATGAAAACACCATGTCTGCACCACACAGCGAACTCGAAAAGGTGAGTGAACAGCAGGAAGTATAGATGTTTCTAGATGAGAAGAAGGAATTGTTTTATGGTGTTAGTGTTGTCCTTTGAGATGCTGAAGAAATCTTGGCCTTTAGTAAGTGTGGGAATGATCCTCTCCAGTCATTTAGATGTTTGGGAATCCAAACCAGCGACTCTTTCCTAAGTAGCATTGTGGGACAGGAAATCAGAGTTTCACCTGCCTCTCCTAGGATTTACAGATCTTGTTCCTAGTAAACCTTTGTCCCTTGGCCATTTATAGGATGTAAGCAATAAGAAAAGGAAGTGAGATGTGTATGTGTAAGTTCTTCTAACATTCAATTTTAGGAGTAGATGTAGATGGACCCTTTGTATTTATCAGGTGTCAGCAAACTTTTCTGTAAAGGGCCATGTGGTGACTGTCATAGCCTTGGCAGCCTTTATGGGTTCAACTGTCATTGGTACTGTAAAAGCCATAGAAAGTAGAAAAATCAACACGTACACAGAGACACTGCAGATCTGTGTTTTTTATAAATATAGATGAGAAAATCCTCATTATAATTCTAGTAAACCCAATCTAAGAAAACAAGAAGTGGATTATAGAGCGTAAGTGGGATTTCTCCCAGAAATGCCAAGTTTGTTGAATATTTGAAAATCTGTCAATATAATAGACTTAATAAAGTACCAGAGAAGAGTATATGGTCATGTCTATAGGTTAAAGTAAAAGTATTTGGCAAAATCCAAACCCTTTCATAATAAAAACACCCAACAAATTAAAGGAAAGCTTCCTTACTTTGATAAAGGACATCTGAAAACCCACAGCAAACATCATACCTGGTAGAAGACTGAAAGCTTTCCCCTTTCAATACGGTAAGACTAGATTATCCACGCTTGCCAAGTCGAGTCAGCCTTGTACTAGACATTTTAGGTAGGGCAGTTAGGCAAGAAAATGAAATAGAAGGTATTCAGATTAGAAAGTTCTGTCTTTGCTAGATAGCAGGAACTTATATATAAGAAGTCCTAGGGCTGGAGAGATGGCTTTGTGGTTAAGCGCTTGTCTTGTGAAGCCTAAGGACCCCGGTTCGAGGCTCAGTTCCCCAGGTCCCATGTTAGCCAGATGCACAAGGGGGCGCACGTGTCTGGAGTTCGTTTGCAGAGGCTGGAAGCCCTGGCGTGCCCATTCTCTCTCTCTCTCTCTATTTGTCTTTCTGTGTCTGTCGCTCTCAAATAAATAAATGAATAATAAATAAAAATAAAAAAGAAGTCCTAGGGCTGGAAGGATGGCTCAGCAATTAAGATGCTTGCTTGCAAAGCCTAACAGCCTGGGTTCAATTCCCCAGTACCCATATAAAGCCAGATGCACAAAGGAGCACATGCATCTGAAGTTCATTTGAGTGGCAAGAGGTCCTGGCATGCCCATTCCCTCACTTTAAGTCTTGTGAGGAAATAAATAAAAATACTATATTTTAAAAAAAGAAGTCCTAAATGAATTCATACAGTCTATAAAGATCTATTCAAAGTAATTAAACAAATTCAGCAACATTTCAGGATATAATTTCAATATGTGAAAATCATCTATAGCTTTATATGAAAATAAAATTAAAACATTCCATTTACAGTATCTATAAAAGGATTCAATATTTAGGAATAAATTTAACAAAAGAAGTGTAAGTCTTACACACTAAAAACTATAGTACATTTTAAAAAGAAACAGGACTTAACCATATGAGACAGCAATTTCATTTTGGGGACTACTTATCCATACCAGGCAAAAGATGGAAACAACCTAAGTACCTTTCCACTGATGACGACACTGAACTATCTCACAATCCACCATAAAACAGAACGTCGATGGGTGGTTGCTTGAGGCTGAGAGGAGAGGGTGGGGGTGGGCAGAAATGGCAGCCAAGACCTGATATGGGATTTTTTTTTGGGGGGGGGTGCTACACATGTTTTAGATTCTTGGGTTGTGATGGTTCTGTGACTCTGAATTTATTGAACAAATCATTGAATTGTGTACTTTTTGGCCAAATTCTATGCTATATGAATTTTATCTAAACAGATTTTTTTTTTAAGAGCAATGGTTGGCAGGGTTTTTGCTTTTGTTTTTTAATATCAAGCTGAAGGAATAGTCTACAGCAATTTCTACATAAAAGGTACATGATTTTTTTTTATTACTAGCACAACTTTATTTATTTATTATTTTTGGCAAAGCCAAACTGAGGGCCTGGGCTTGTTCAGCAGGCCAACTCTGTCACTAAGTTCATTGAAGCCCGCACTCTCATTATCAATGAGAGCTGCACACAGTGCCTATGAATGATTTGCTGTATTTCCTACTAGGTTAGTACTGTGTATGGTTTTGTACTGTTTTCCTGTAATGTGAATATTTTTAGGGGGTGGGTACAGAACCTTAATATATAGTTCACATTGACCTTGAGGTCACAATCCTCTGGGATTACAAGCAAGAGTCAGGTTTGCCTAAACTTAATGGGTTCTTATGTACTATTAATAATTAGTTTGCTGTTGGTATGACTTATTTCATCAAAATTATTTTTTTTGTTTTTTTTTTTTAAGTACAGTCTTACTGTAGCCCAAGCTGACCTGGAATTCACTATATAGTCTTAGGATGGCCTTGAACGCAAGGTGATCTCCCTACTTTGATTTCCTGAATGCTGGAATTAAAGGTGTGCCCCACCATGTCTGGCTAAAATTAAATTCTTCTTAATCTTTTTCTGTTTAGGTTGTGGTACTAAAGAAGTGATGAATTTTAGAAAGGGAGGTTTGGAGAATTTGTATTACTATCAAGCTAAGTGATGTTAGTGGTAACTTACATGTCAGTTATCCAGGCAAACAAAAAGAGCCTTTGGGCATTACAGGTACTGAGAGAACAGTGAATGGGAAAGGGAGAAGCTTGCTGACAACCTGACCAGGTCTTTAGAGCAAGTGGCTAGCAGTTTAGGACTCTATACTTGTCCTGGTTTTATGTGTTTAAAGGCTAAAGTCAGCAGGTGTCACTTCTTCCCTTCAGGAATGAGAGAACTCATATTTTGTGTGGCTTTATCCCCAGAGCGCTTCTCATTGTAGAGCTCATTGAACGGTGACCTTTTTGCATTACACACATGCTGTCTGTATTTATCAACTTACTTGCCTCTCTTAGCTGTATTTTTCCTCCATTTTTTTTTGGCATTTAAAAATATTTTTATTGAAAACTTTTTTTTTTAATTTAATTTATTAGTTTTCTTTTCAGTAAATACAGGCAGTTTGGTACCATTATTTAGGCTCATCTGTGATCTACCCCCTCCCATTAGACCCTCCTTGTTATTGAAAATGGGTCGTGCATTGTGGAGTTAGCCCGTTATTAGTATGATAAATGTCTCTGAAAATCATGACCCAACATGTAACTCTGACATTCTTTCCGCCCCCTCTTCCGCAAGATTTCCCTGAGCCATGTTGGGTTCATTTTTGGTCTGCTTCAGTGCTGAGGTGTTGGGGGCCTCTGAGGCTCTGGCTCTCTGATTTGGTAGGAGTTGATTTTTCTCTGCATTGATCTCCTTCCCCTTTGTGCTGGTATCCAGTTCACAGGAAAACATCACCCTTGCTTATTTCGCCAGTTGTCCTTAGTTTCAGTTGGGCCCCTTCTGAGGTATGTTGGGGCAGCTCTCTTCTTAGGATCTGCATCTATCTGGAAAAGAGAAGCAGATTCTCCAACGGAGAGTGAGTTAGCACCCAGAAAATTGAGATAACACTTACTTTTTTGATAGACAGTTTGATAGGTGTAGGCCCTCTTATACCCCGTGATTGATGGTAGCTTGATATTGTAGAGTGGGCTTGTGTTTGGGTATGGTTCTGACTTGTTTCCCAGCTCCAGCTAAGGGTCTAGTACCACTGAGTGGATCAGTTAGCCAAATCAAGAGCAATTGATTCCTCACCATGGCTGTGTACCACTATTGCACTTGTGTGGGTATCACATCCGGTTAATTGTTGCTACTTAGGTTAAACAATGTGTTGCTTGGACAGATCTTGGTCACTTCCCCCAGTCGCCTATGTAGCGCCTTCTGGCACTAGACACGCTGACTGTCTGGGGACTGACTCTCTCCTGGCTTCCAGCCATGTCATTCCATTTTACGTGTCAGCTGCGTATGGAGTCTTCAGCAATAGGGTCTTACCACTGGCCTTTGGTGGGTCATCAATTACTCTGACAGAAGTCTGTCATTGTTTTGGGAAACCTTGTAGGTTTCTCTGATCAAAAGCTCATTGTGGATTGTAGGCCCAAGCTGGAAGTGGGGGTTACCGGTCAGTGTCCACTAAGAAATTGAGGAAAAAGATAACTAATATACAAGAGTTTGAGAGGAGAGAGAGAGAGGGGAGAGAGGGAGAGGGAGGGAAGGAAGATGTAGGAGATTTAGGTCAGTCTTGATCCTACCCTCTCCAGTGTCTTGTGGCCAGTATAAACAAAGTTGAAAGGAACATCTTTGTTGTATCCGTCTTTGCCTTTGTGTGAATTTATATAATGAATCTTTGCAAATCTAATCTCTAATGATCTACTGTCTTGTGCCCAGAGTGCCACTACCGATGCCCGTCCCAAGAGCACAGGTGTCTTTCAGGATGAAGAGCTCCTTTTCAGCCACAAGCTCCAAAAGGACAATGACCCCGATGTTGACCTTTTTGCTGGCACCAAAAAATCCAGGGTCAGTACCCAGTGATTTTTGCAGTCTGGCTATGTTATTGTGTTATATAGTGCAGTGGCCCACCTAGACTCTGTAAAGTGCTTTGCTTTGGGGTAATTGATCCAAGTGCTTTCTGTTCTAGTTGTCAGTGCCAAGTGGCGGGAGTCTGTTTGGTGAGGATGAAGATGATGATCTCTTCAGCTCTGCCAAGACCCAGCCTTTGGTATCAGCCTTCTGTTCTCGGCATGGAGGAATGTGGGCAAGCCATAGCAGTTGTAGGAAGAAGGAAAGTCGCCAGAATTACAATGCTTACTTGTAAATGAGCAGCGGAGGGTACACAGGACGAGACTTCAGTTCACGTCTCTCCCTCTACTCCCCAACAAACCTTACAACATGGATGGACCCAAGTTCTCTGATGCCATTACAAACTTGCTGGATTTTTAAGTTGTTTGTGGAAGAATTATCGCCTACAATGTGATGACTACATTTTTTTATACCTTTTGGGTGCAAAGCTTTAAATCTGACTTTTATCCTGTGTATCATTTCCCCTGTCTCACATACACATACACACATACATATATTCATACCCACATACATACATACATACATACTGAATTTTCTTTTTACCACAGAGAGGGCTCCTGTCTCAAGTCACATTCTTTATTTTCCCCTCCCTATGCTGGTCATCAATCCCAGGACCTTGTGTCTTCTGGGCTCCAGCACTGAGTTACCTCTGAGCCCTAGAAACACACAGTATTTTGGGATATTATTTGTGAAATGTTACCTATGACCTAGTTCAATCCTCATTTAAGAATGGACCTTCAAAACCCAGATGCCAAATTCTTGTTTGCCTTATCATTTTGTTTTAAATGTTTTAAGACATATGAGAAACTTCAGCATTTTTTTCTTTTTAAGGTACCAGAAAAAAAGAGTACAATGAAAAGAGATCACCATGTTTCTTCTTTCAAGAACCAGACATGCCCAGAATCTACTGAAGGTGGCAAAGAAAAAAGCACATGGAAACCAGAAGCATCACAGGTTAGAATGGGTCTCCCTCTTGGTTGCTAGCTCTGGTTTACATCCTGTACAGATAATTCCACTGCACAGACAGAGCCCAAGTCCCCAAATTCTCTTAGTTAAGGAGGAAACAGCAGCTGATAGTTCTCTGTTGTCATTGACCTCTTTTGTCCCTGCTTCTCTCTACATTCATGACTCTGTCTTTAATCATCATTAATTTTGGATAGATTCCAAACTCGATTTTCAATTGGGCATTAAAAGATCTTTTTTTTTTTCTTTTCTTTTCACTAAAGCCTCTTTTTTCTTTGGGCTCCTTTAAAGTAGAGTTAAATGGGAGGTGATACAAAAGACATCGGAGTTCTTGCTATTCCTTGGTGTTACTTTTTCCATCATGGCTACTTTCAGGCCTCCTTCCACAGCTGTCTTCTCAGAGTGACACTGTGGAGCTTCTCCACAGCAGAATTCAGGGCAGTCCTGGTGCCTCCCAGTATCTCACTGAGGCCGCGTGTCAGGAAATGAGACTCATGGGTAGCGCACCTCTATTTCACTCGTCCCCACGCTCATACATTTGCTTTTGGAACTTGGGTGTGAGGCGGTGGGAAAGTGTGTTCATGATGGATGGTTTTGCCAGCTACAGTCTTCACTGTTCTGACAAAAGTACAGTTGTAATAACTAATAACTCTTAACTCTGTGTGCCACATGCCAGAGGCGGTGGCATCGGTGAAGTAAGTACCAGCAAGTAAGTGCTGTGAGGCTCTGGGGGAGAGTTAACTGAGCTGCAGAGTGGGCAACCCTGCTCCATCACAGGCTCATCTACAGACATGAAAGTAATCGCTTTTTCCTCAATGGATTTTTAACTGGATGTAATTTCACACAGGATTCATCAGGTCCCGCTCCATTTAAAACCAAAGAGCCATCCACTCGCATCGGGAAGCTACAAGTAACTATAATGCGTCTGGAATCTCCATTACCTGCCTGTGGCACCTAGAAAATTTTTGGATTTTCACTTTTTCAGCTGCTGCCCAGCACTTTCCCATCTGTTCCCTCGCTGCCTCCACACCCGTGGCCCCCACCTGGTTGTTGCTTCTTGTGCGTTGCCTCTCCGATGTCCTTTCTCTGAGCCCAGTGGTGGGCACGGGTGTCTGCTCCTGTGAGACTAGAGGGTTGATTTTCCTGCGTTTCTCTCCTCTTGTACTCTGCATTATGTGCACCGACTCTCATCCTGTGTCACTGAAATGATCATAGACTCGCGAGTTTAAGAACAAATACCGACTTTGATTTTTCTCCTTTAGGCAAACTTAGCCATTAACCCAGCGACCTTGCTGCCCTCAGCGGCTCCCCAGGTCTTGGGAGCAAAGTCCATTTCACCTGACCCGGCTTTTCCTTCATCGGAACCTGGAAGGAGTCACAGTGTGGAAAGTGTGCCCACTCTTCCTGGGAGTGGGGAGGCTGGTGTGAGTTTTGACCTTCCAGCCCAGGCAGACACTTTACACAGTGCCAACAAGGTGATGAAACTGTCTTTGCTTGTCTTCCTGTTAACCAGACCAGCTTGCTTCTTTATAAGCTCACAGCAGCTCAGCTTCACCTCCTCCTGGGAAGGGGCATCTTCTCCATTCTGATTTGGCTCATCCTCTCTTGTCCTCTCCAGTTTCCTAATTCTGCTTTTTCATCACTTGCTTCTGTTCCAGCTGTCGCATTTACCTCCCTACACTTGCTGCTTGATCTCCAGTCACTCCAGGTCCCTGTCCTCCCTTACATGCTCAGTCCTGCTACTGTCCACTGGCCATTCTGCTTCTGGAATGTTCTGTCCTGCCTACAGCACGGCTCCAGCCTCCTTGCTTCCATGGCCTGGGCTCCTTCTGAGAGCCCATGCAGTTCCTCCCCAGTGAGGAAAGGTGTCAAAGAGTCTCCTCCCCGGACTCTGAATTCTGGGACATTTTCCTTTCATTTTAGTGAGTGTTCTTTTTCTACCCAGTCTCCTTCCATTCTCTAGAAGGCCTTAGCTGACCTGTAAGGACGTGACAGGACTTAGGGTGACAGAACCCTGGAAGATACATTTTTATTTTTAGTGTTTCCAGATCTGTGTTTCCTGTGCCAAACAACATAGGCTTTATTCTGTTACATTTTTGTTAGCTCTTAAATTTAAATTGTCTACTTCCAAAAATTATTCATGATACTCCCTGAAGTAGGAAGATGCTATCATGTGCTTTGTGTCTTCTCAAAACTCAACATGATGTTATACCTTGGAAAATGAGAACCATGAAACCATAGCTGTAAAGACTTAGGTTAAGTGCTCTGCCTTCTGAGCCATGTTTTTACGTTGAATGTTTAGTGTTTGAATTGCTGTTTTTTGACCTAAAGGAAACAACTCCATAAAGTACCTCTCTTTATTGTCTCATACCTCCTACTCCTAAGTCCTGATATAGTCTAATCCCCCAACAAAGTTGGTGACAGAAGCCCCCTCAATTCATTCTTGCTTTGTAAGGTGTCTATACTTGAACTAAGGACAGAGACCAACATGCCCACCTTCTGGGGTTCTAGCAATATTAAAGCTTTTTGTTTGTTGGAACTGAACAGTTTCAGAAACTGTACTCAAAAGGCTAAAACTGACTAAGTCTTGGGAGTATTAGGAGCTGGTAAGCTCCCTTGGAAATCTTTTAAGACATACCTCTTCTAGCTCTTGCATATGATGGAAATAGACTAGATACCTTCACAGTAGTTTGTTTGCTTTGAACACTTACTTGCTCATGAGATCAGTGTGTGGCTTTTTTTGCCTTTGCAGAGCCGAGTGAAAGTGAGAGGGAAGCGCAGACCACAGACCCGTGCAGCCAGGCGGCTGGCTGCCCAGGAGTCCGGTGAGGCTGAGGACATGGGTGTCTCCAGAGGACACATTGCACAGCTGGCAGAATGCGCTCTTTCGACAAATGATGATTACCCTCAGCTGCAGCCCCAAGCAGCCAGTGGAGAAGTTGGCTCTGGGGAGGCCATGGCAGGAGTTGCACCACCATGGGAAAGTGGTCCTGTGTCTCCACTGGACAGAAGCCCCTTTACAAGGTCTCTGGGTCAGTCTGGAAGTGAGACTGACCTGTTTGATTCTGGGGATCTCTTCTCCAGGAACACGCCATCACAGTTCACAGAGAGAACAAAAACCAGAGGGAAGGCAGCAGAGACCCTGGGCCAGCCACCAGGGGCCAGCAAAGAAAAGAGCCTTCTGTTTCCTGCTCCCAAGGAGGCCAGCAGTGCCGATGATCTCTTCCAGGCTGTTAAGCCAAGACCAACAAAGAAAACCAATCCCTTTCCCTTCCTGGAAGACGAGGATGATCTCTTTGCAGATCAGAAAAGCAAGAAGAGTGAGTTGAAATCCAGTAGTCATCAGGAAGTCCTATCAAAAACACAAGATATTTTTGAGGTAATAGTGACATTTCATGCTTACTGCCTATGGAGGGAAATAGCCAGTTGACTCCTTTGAGCCAAAGATTATGTGTTAAGCTTGCTTTTTTTCCCCCAAAGAGGACAGGGAAGAGTAGTCTGAATTGGGCTATGAGGTCCTCATGTGACGTGCCTCACCTCAGCCATTGCACTCATTTGGCTGGCCATGTGTCTGTTGATGCTACCTGTGCCAATGGCTTCAGGGGCACCGCTGGCATCTCCTGCCCAATCTGCCCTCACATGGATCCTTGCTGTCTGGGAATTCACATCCCCAAGTTGGGGAGAGCCCTGTGAGGGCTGCTCATGCTCAGCCTTCCCAAGGGACAGTGGTGAAAGTGACATGACACACTCAGCTTGTGGCCCACAAACTTGCTTTTTAAATGCCTGGCATTTACTTGCTGAATAATTGTAGTTAGGATTGCCTCTTAATAACTCTGAAATTTACTTGAAGTGACTTTTTTTTTTTTTTTTTTGATTTTTGAGGTAGAGTCTCACTTTAGCTCAGGCTGACCTGGAATTCACTATGTAGTCTCAGGGTGGCCTCGAACTCACAGTAATCCTCCTACTTCTGCCTCCCGAGTGTTGGGATTAAAGGCGTGCGTGCACCAACACACTCGGCTTGAAGTGACTTTTTTGTTTCAGCTGCCCAGAAAGAGTTCTTGCTGCCTGTAATCATTGATACAGGCTTGATTTATTATTATTATCGTTATAACTCTGGTGGTCCTGGACTAGAATCTGAAGCCTAGTACATGCTAGGCAAGTACTATATCACTGAACTACATGCCAAGTTTTAGATCTTGATTTGTATTACATATTTAGCATATGTATATATAAACATATATATGTTGCTGTTTTTTTTTAATTTTTTATTTATTTATTTGAGAGCGACAGACACAGAGAGAAAGACAGGTAGAGAGAGAGAGAGAGAGAATGGGCACACCAGGGCTTCCAGCCTCTGCAAACGAACTCCAGACGTGTGCGCCCCCTTGTGCATCTGGCTAACGTGGGACCTGGAGAACCGAGCCTCGAACCGGGGTCCTTAGGCTTCACAGGCAAGCGCTTAACTGCTAAACCATCTCTCCAGCCCATATGTTGCTATTTTTAAAAATTATGTAGAATGTTGCTGTTATCAGCTTCCTTGACATGACACTATGGCATATATGAAGTCCATGGGCACAGCTTTTAACCTTTGGTTTTGGTTGGAGCTGCTGCTTTAGTAAGGTTCAGGCACGACGGCCTTCAGTGGGAGTTGCTCAGCAAGTATTTATTAATCCTACAAGCAGAAGGTAAACTAAGGAATGTGGCTGGCGAGGGGGCTCAGTGAATAGTGAATAGAATGCTTGTGCAAGCACAAAGGCCTGAGTTCAGAGCCTCAGTACACATGCAAAATGTTGATGTGGTGGTATGTCCCTCTAATCCCCGTGCTGAGAAGTCAGAGATCATGGATCCCTGGGGCTTACTGGCTAGCTAGTGTAGCTAAGCTAGTGAGCTCTGGGTTCAGGGAGACTGGAAGTTGTCCCCTGTCCTTCATACACAGGCACCCACACTCACATGCACATGAAACACAAACACAACATATGTTTATTTAAATTTTATTTTTGTACCCACAAGGATGACATATTTGCTACAGAAGCAATTAAACCCCCTCAAAAGAAAAGAGAGAAGGAGAAAACTTCGGAATCCAACTTATTTGATGATAACATTGATATCTTCGCCGACCTAACTGTAAAACCAAAAGAAAAGTCCAAAAAGAAAATGGAGGCCAAGTCTATATTTGACGATGATATGGGTAAGTGTTTTCTACTTGTGGTGGTGTACATTGGGCCTAGTCAGTCGCTCTGCTTAAAGACTGCTTCTTTACCCCATTCCTTGTGTTGGCCCTTTGCTGGGCCTCATTCTGCAGTGGACCCTTTGCTTGCCGTGGAGTTCTAGACAGCCCGGCAAGAATGGATGACTGAGTGGACTAGTCATCTGTGTGAAGCGACTTCCTAGTCTGCTGAATATCAGGGAGTGCGCAGGTACCCAGAATTTCAGCATAAAGGAACTCTCTTCCTAGTGCGCCCCTGCCATCCCTCAGACAAATGCTGATGTTTTGAGGAGAATCCATCGGAAACTGCCCCACATGCTGATCAGCAGGCTGAGGCCGCTGCCTTGGCTGCCATGCAGTGAGTTGAGGCAGCATTCATTCCAGCTGGAGAGTGAGGGGCGGCGGCCCCCAGACGGGGGTGGGGGGGAGGAAGGCAGGGGTCACAGGGAGAAGCAGTGCAGGAGACTATGCAGGAGAGTGGCGCACCAGTAAAAGATGGCATCTCATTGAGTTTCTGTGTATTTGTGAACGCTACAACCCTACTCAGCAAGCAGGCAAGCCAAACACTGCCTGGATGTACTAGTTGGGACTCTGAAAGATCCTGTATTTATAGTCTCCGGGGCCACATACACACTTTCGACTTTCTCCCCCTGTCCTTCCCAGTTCTGGACCTTGCTGGCAAGCCCTGTGCTCTATCACCAGATATGTAGAAGAGAATTTTTTTTTTTTTTAGATGAGCCTGTGAGTCTAACCACTAGGGAGTAGGTCCTGTTGCCGGCAAGTGACCAAAGAAAGCTGATTACAGCCTCACACCTTGGTAACCATTCATTATAGCTGAAATGGTTGGATATCCATTTATTGTAGTACTTTTCTGATTTCTGAGCTGCAGAATGAGATCTTGCTCCCCCCACCCCATAAAAATTGTCTTGCTGAACTGGATCCAAGGCTAATGAGGATATCTTACTAGGGAAATCTCACCTTCACGGTCTGCATGGAGGGCTCTACAAACACTTCAAGTCTATGCCATGTTTCTTCAGATAGACACACCTACAGGTGTGCTTGGAGGTACTGGTGGGTGTTCTAAAACATGAACAAATGAAAAGGTATTGTCCTTTTCATAAAGAGATAAGACATGAGGAGAAATATGTTGTTTCCTTTGACACAAGGGACCTTAGCTTCCAGATTCTTCTCCCATGTCACATCTTTGTACAAATCTCCCTTCATCCAATGAAGAACTCCAAAACTTCAACTTGTCCTCACTTATAGTTCAGATTTGACTATGCAAATCAGATGCAAAACTGAACTTTAGCATAGTACATCTCCATTAAGTTCCAAGCATAATTTACAAGATTATCTTGCAGAGTACTACTGATCAGATTGTAAGAACACTAGGTACAATTAGTTACTAATCTACATTGCTATTTAGTTCACAAAGCCTTCCTACCACAAATCAAATCACTTCCTTTAGATAGTCAAATCTGACTAGCATTCACAGTGCAGTGAAATTCCTGTAAACCTGCAGCGCACAGATCTTCCCATAGGCCTCTCACTTCATCCCAGCACCGTGACTGCAGTAGAGATGGGGCCTGACAAATAGGAGTGCATTCTGCCTTCACTATATACTAAATTAGTGCTGTGTTATAAACTTATTATAGGAAAAATTTACTTGGGTACTGGGGAATCAAACCAGGGTCCTTAGGCTTTGCAGGAAAGTGCCTTATGCTAATTGTATGCAATTTACAATTTGATAAAATTTAGAAAGTATAACAAGTGTGGGGAGGAAACATTAAACTAACCGAATAAATATTAATAGCTTATTGTATACCATTTAAGATAGGTATCAGCATATTTTTATGCACATATAAATACTCATTTTTTCCCCAGATAAAAAACGGACTTTACTTGTTCTTTTAGTCACATTTTAACTGTCTTTCTCTGTCAGTACATAGACCTCTCGCTCCTTGACTTTAGTGTTTTGAATAATGTTGCTTCATGCTCAGTCATTCGTCTGCTGACGGCGATCTAGAATCTTTGACTTCCCTGTTACAAACAAACTGGTCCCAATCTTTCTTGTGCACCTGTCTTCACGTATGCATGCTGAGACCTTCCTGTGCTAGATTCCACCAATAGCGTTACTGGGTGAGTAGGACAGCTGAGAGAGGCTTTAGAGTCCGCGGAACACTGAACACGAATGTACTCACCAAGACTTATTCTTACCTTTGAGATACCTCCAATCAGTTAATTACGTCTGAGCGAATTCTGCATAGGATTTTCCTCTGCCTGTTATTATTATTTTTTTTAATATCAAACTCAGGGCCACTGCAAATGAACTCCACATCCATGCGCCACCTTGTGCAACTGGCTTTACGTGGGTACTGGGGAATCAAACCAGGGTCCTTAGGCTTTGCAGGAAAGTGCCTTACCTGTTGAACCATCTCTTGGGAACCTCTTCTGCATATTCTTATTGCCCTTGCCTTTTGAAATCTAGAGTGAAAAGAATGTAAAATTGGTTCATTGTTCCAGATTTCAAAGTCCTGGGCTAGGTGAGAGATCTCATCACTGTTCCTTTGTCTTCTGCATGCACATATACACCTGTTGTGGCTAAGAAAGTTACACTCAAATGAACCTGTGGGCTGGAGAGATGGCTTAGTAGTTAAGCACTTACCTGTGAAGCCTAAGGATCCCAGTTCGAGGTTTGATTCCCCAGGACCCATGTAAGCCAGATGCACAAGGTGGCTCATGCATCTGGAGATCGTTTGCAGTGGCTGGAGGCCCTGGCATGTCCATTCTCTCCCTCTCTGTTTGCCTCTGTCAGTTGCTCTCAAATAAATAAAAATTAAAAAAAAAATTTAAGTTCTAAAAAAAAAATGAACCTGCAGCTCTTATGTGGTCATAAAACTGAGTAACCAAGTCAGGACCAGATTCTTAAGAGATTTGACTCCATGATGATATCAGAATTGGGTTTTGTGGTGTGTTTGGATACATCTCAAAAGTGTTTATTTTCTTGGCTGTCAAGAAGCTTCTTTTTCTTCTTTTTCTCTTTTCACAGATGATATCTTCTCCTCTGGTCTCCAGCCTAAGACAACCAAACCAAAAAGCCGATCTGCACAGGCAGCATCTGAGACGAGAGCTGAACACAAGGCATCCAACATATTTGATGACCCCCTGAATGCCTTTGGAGGCCAGTAGAGCACGCAGGGTATCCGTAGTTTCCCCTTCCACTTTGCCCTTCAGCTCGCGACTGTCTTCTACATTCCCTGTCTTAACTGGATTACAGAAAGGAAATACCGAAACACCTGTTTCACCTTTTACCTGATGTAGTCAATATTTTTCTGCACTGATTTTAATTATGCTTAATACTATAAAACAAACATAAATGTTTCACATTGTTTTCTTTTTATTTAATTAGTCTGGGGAGAAGATGAAGGCCTGATAGACTAGATAATCTGTCTGTAGCTTTCACAAGTGTGTAGGGAATCCAGAGGTGACAGGTGCCAGACAGATGACCTGAAGTGTTGTATTACATGGGTCAGATCTTAATGGAGTCCGAGTCTGGACAGGTGGAGGAGAAATAGGCGAGAAAGTATACTTGTTTGATACAGGCTTAGTCTGTAAGAAGAGATTTCCACTGAATTCCAGAAATGTCCCTGCAAGACCTCTAAGGAAAGATTTGTCTAAGTATGGACTTTCACTGTCTGATTGTGGAAATAAGGCTTATTGGAACACAGCCACCCAAATCTCTTCCGTATTATTTATGACTGTTCAACCGATTTTCAGTGCCAGAGTTAAGTAGTTGCAGGAGATTGATTAATAATACCTTAAGTATTTTCTTAAAAAATAATTTATTGCTACCTATACAACATCTGCACAATTATATGGGAAAAAATTATAACATAAAAAAAGAAGAGAGACTAGTTGGAAAGAAGAAGGGATTCAGCCAGATATGGTGGCAAGGCCTTCGTCCAGCACTCAGGAGGCTGACGTAGGAGGATCGCCATGGCTCAAAGATATTCTGGGGCTACAGAGTGAGTTCCAGGCCTACCTAGGCTACAGTAAGATCCTACATTGAAAAAAAAAAAAAAAAACCCATAAAATAGGAGTCAGCAGAGGGAGATTCTGGAAGAATAGGGAGGGTGGTGGGAAGGGATTATGATCATGGCATATTTATAATTTTTTTATTTTTATTTTTGCTGGGCATGGTGGCACAACCTTTATGAGAGAGAGAATGAGAGAGAACTGATGCACCAGGGCCTCAGCCACTGCAGTCAAACTCCACACACATGCGCCACCTTGTGTGCATGTGTGGCCTTTCGCGCTTGAGTCACCTTATCAACCTTGTTTATGTGGGACTGAAGAGTGGGACGGGTCCTTAGGCTTCGCAGGTGAGCACCTTAACCACTAAGCTATGTCTCCAGCCCCATAAATATTTTTGAATTAAAAATTTTCATACATGCCAGGTGTGGTGGCACACGCCTTTTAATCCCAGCACTCAGGAGGCAGAGGTAGGATCACCATGAGTTTGAGGCCACCCTGAGCACCCTGAGAGTACATAGCGAATTCCAGGCCAGTCTGGGGTAGAGCAAGACCCTACCTCAAAAAAAAGAAAATACATACATAATGTATTTTGATCATAATCCCGTCCCATTGTTTTTGTTTCTTCTTGTTGCCCATCCCCTTACACGGAACCCTTTCTTTCCAACTAGTCCTCTATTTTAATGTGATTTACCCCTTTCCATCATTTAAGGTAAGGTCTTTTTTTTTTTTTTTTTTTTTTTTTTTCTGAGGTAGGGTCTCACTCTGGCCCAGGCTGACCTGGAATTCACTATGTAGTTTTAGGGTGACCTTGAACTCACAGCTATCCTACCTCTGCCTCCCGAGTGCTAGGATTAAAAAAGTGTGCCACCACGCCCAGGTCCCCCTCCATCATTTATGACATGTTGATGGGCCCAGTATTGTGCAGTAGCAACAGGCACTGTGAGGTCATGAATCGATGGCCACGTCGTGTACAGGAGACAGGGTTTCAAGGCACTGCTTTCTTCCTCTGGCTCTTAACATTCTTTGAGCTGCCTCTTCTGCGGTGTTCCCTGAGCCATGGATGATGAGGTGATAAAGTTGTCTGAGTTAGCGCTGAACACTGTCACTTTGAAGAGCTTTGAGTCTCCCGAATACTCACCGACAGCTGTAAAACTAAGCTTCTCTGACCACACGTGAGAGCCGTAATCTGTGTTTACATAAATACTTAGAGGGCAGTTTGATGGCTCAGCATGTCCATGTAGCCCTTTTAGGGTCTATGGCCTTCTTAGTCATAGGCCTTGACTGGGTTTTCAGTACCGGACATGAATTTCTTCCCATAGAGAGACAATAACAGACATGATCATTGTTGCAGCAGTGCACGACTCTTTCCTGGCTGGCTAGTGATGCAGGGTTCAGGGTCCACCACTGTTTAGGACTGTTGATGACTTTTCTTCCCCCAGCAGCCCACAAAGCATCTTTTAGCATATGGCAGCCGACTGCCAGTTCTGTCTGGATTTCTTTGTCCTGGTGTTCCCAGCAAGGAGGAGAGTCTTACCGTCTTGTTCTAGTGAGAAAACAACAGCATTCACATTAGCCTGGTGTTTTGTTTTGTTTTTTCTTGCAGTCCTGGGGTTGGGGATGGGGCACCCTGACAACTCACTGGGAGGAATCTCATCTCTTGGCTTTGGTATTTTCCCATAACATTCTGTGGCTTCTGAAAGCAGCATTATTCACCCCTGCGGAGTATTTCTACTCCAAACTAATCTTTTTTTTAATATTTTTTGTTCATTTTTTATTTATTTGAGAGCGACAGACACAGGGAGATAGACAGATAGAGGGAGAGAGAGAGAATGGGCGCGCCAGGGCTTCCAGCCACTGCAAATGAACTCTAGACGCATATGCCACTTGGCACCTGGCTTTTCGTGGGTACTGCAGAATTGAACCTGGGTCCTTAGGCTTTGCAGCCAAGTATCTTAATCATTGAGCAATCTCTCCAGCCCCCTCATTCTAAAATGATAGTTTTTAACTAGCTAACAAGTAGGTTTCCGTAGGCTTATTCATAGTATCTTTAGTCTTGGTTAGCCCTATCCCTAACCTTTCCTCTGTTCCATTCCCCTCCTGACTCCATTTAGACCTTTCTGCCCTCAGTCTTCCTCCCCTCCACTTAAACATTGTCTCCTTAGGTCCATTCCCTCCCAGTCCGTCATGGCCCTTTTTCTAATTTCCTGGTTTCTACCACTGACTCTTAATCTGACCTACATACAAATCTGAAAATCTGAAGCGAGGGTCAGCATTTTTCTTTCTCATCCTGGGTTACCTGAGTATGATCTATTTATGTTCTGTGGATTTTAGATTTTTAAACATTGAATAAAACTCCACTGTGTATATGAACTACATCTTCATAATCCATTCATCATTTGATGAACACTTAGTCTGATTACATTTTCTAGCTATTGTGACTAGAACAGCAATAAGCATTGTTAAGCAAGCATCTCTGTAGTGAAGCATAGAGTTCTTAGGATATATGCCCAGGAGTGAGATCACTGGGTCATATGATAGATATATTTTCAGTTGTTTGAGAAATGCCCACATTGATTCTTAGTGGCTGTACCATTTTACACTCCCACCAACAGTTCTTCTTGCCCTACACTTTTACCAGGACTTACTGTCGTGTTATTTTGTGTCCTGCTACTTAATTAGAAGTATTTTATCAGCCCTAACAGTTTGCAGGTAGAGTCTTTAGGGTCCTTTACATATAGAATGATATCATTTGCAAATAAAGATAACTGATCTTCTCCTTTCCTGATTGTATCTCTTCTATTTGCTTGTCTTATTGCTATAGCTAAGTACTTCCAAGCCAGGCATGGTGGCACACACTAATCCCAGCAATCGGGAGGCAGAGGTAGGAGGATCTCTGTGAGTTCGAGGCAACCCTGAGACTACATAGTGAATTCCAGCCTGAGCTAGAGTGAGACCCTACCTTGAAACACCAAAAAAAAAAAAAAAAAGACTTCCAGTGCTATACTGAACAGGAGTGGAGAAAGTGGACAAGCTTGTCTTGTTCCTGATTTTAGTATAAATGCTTTGAGTTTTCCCTTGTTTAGTATAATGTTGGTTATAGGTTTCTTGAATCCTTTGTATTGAGACTTTTTTTTTTCTAGTTCCAGTTTTATCATGAAGGGATGTTGGGTTTTGTCAAATGTCTCTTCTTCATCTCTTGAGATGATCATGTAATTTTTGTTCTATAGTCTGTTTATGTGGTATATTACATATATTGATTTGTGTATGTTGAATAATTCCTGTATCTCTGGAATAAAACCTACTTGGTCATGGTTATTTATCTTTTTAAAAATATTATTTATTTATTTATTTGACAGAGAAGGAGGGGGAGAGAGAGAAAGGATACGAGTGAGCACGCCAGGGCTTCCAATCCACTGCAAACGAACTCCAGATGCTTGCACCCTCTTGTGCATCTGGCTTACATGGGTCATGGGGAATTGAACCTAGGTCCTTTGGTTTTGCAGGCAAACACCTTATCTGCTAAGCTACCCCTCCATTCCTTATTCATCTTTTTGATGCATTTTTATATTTGGTTGACAAATACTTGTTAAAATTTGGTTGAAAATACCATGTTAATATTTTTTTCATCTATGTTCATAAAGGAGATTGGGCTTTATCATATAAGGATAACACTTGCTTCATAAAAGGACTTTGGTAGCATTCCCTTTTTATTTTATGGAATTGTTTGAAAAGTAGTGGTGTTCTTTTTTAAAGGTGAACCCATCAGAGCCTGGACTTGTATTAGTTGAAAGGTTTTTTTTTGGGGGGGGTAGAGTCTCACTGTAGCCCAGGCTGACCTGGAATTTACTATGTAGTCTCAGGCTGGCCTCAAACTCAGGGTGACCCACGTACCTGTACTTCCTGAGTGTTGGGATTAAAGCAGAACACCACCATACTCAGTTGGAAGATTTTTTATTTTTTTTGAGGTAGGGTCTCACTCTAGCCCAGGCTGACCTGGAATTCACTCTGTAGTCTCAGGGTGGCCTTGAACTCATGGTGATCCTCCTACCTCTGCCTCCCGAGTGCTGGGATTAAAGGCGTGTACCACCATGCCCAGCCCAGTTGGAAGATTTTTAAAAATAACTACTTTGATCTCATTGTTTATTATAGATGTTTCATACTAGTAGGTCATATGAATATAAAAATTCATCTCTTAGATTTTCCAATTTATTGGACTATATTTTAAGGTATATTATTAAGGTTTTCTGAATTTCATGGGTATCTCTTATAACAGCTTACCCTTCATTTCTAATTTTATTAATTTGGGTCTTCTCTTTTGGTCTTGTTTATCCTTTCACAGAGTCAACTCTCTGCTTCTTTTATTCTTTGTAGTATTTTTATTTCTATTTTGTTACTTTTTGCTCCAATTCTCATTCTTTTTTTCCATCGACTGATTTTTGGTGTAGCTTGTTCTTTTTCCCAGGCCCTAACATGTATCACTGGGTTATTTATTTGAGATCACTCTCATTTTGTATAACCTATAGGTTTTTGGTATGTTGTGTTTTCATAATTATTTTGTATTAGGCCTTTTTATTTCCTTCTTGTTTTTTCCAGTGGCCCATTCTTTATTCATTAGTGTACTGTTTAATGTCCCTGAGTTGTGTGTGTTCTATAGTTTCTCTTGCTGTACTGTTTAGTGTCCCTGAGTTGTGTGTATTCTATAGTCTCTCTTGCTGTTAATCCACCATCCTTGGAGCTTTGCATTTTCTTGGGGAGGCAACAGTGAGCCCAGCTGATCATAGGGAGAAGCTTGGAATGGGGATGTCAGTCGATAGTAGTGCTACCTGCAGGCTCTGCATTGATGGCCACATTCTGCGTCTGCACTGTCCAGGCAGGCAGGAGTTGCCGCCCCGTATTTGTTGCCTTGTGCTGTGTCGTCATGCTGCAGAGTATAACCATGGCACGATCTTGTGGGCCAAACAGATTGGCTTCAACAATTTGAAAGCTGCTCACTCCTTCCCTAAGATTGCACTGGAACTTACTCATACTCAGAGCCAAGGATGTATGCCATTCCACAGGGAAGCCGTGTGTCCTGCTCCACTGTGAGAGTAATCCCAGAGCAGAGGCGGGCACTCCTCCCTAGTGCGTTTTGTCTGGGTTACTTGGGTGTTTAGCTTCCTGCCCTGAGACCAAGCTCAATATAGCTCTGACTGTAAGCATTTGGCACAGGTTTCATTTTTCCTTGGGAGCCGTAGTCTACTCATTAGACTTTAGGATCAGTTCTAGGGATTCAGGAGGCAGAAAGGAATAATGCAACCTTCTGTTACGAGAAGTCTGGTGTGGGGTGGGAACTTAGGAATATCTCCTGTGGTAGGTACTCTTTATGCTATTTATACCATCTCCAGGGCCTACCAGATAGACAATGTACTAATTTTACAGATCAGGCTAAAACTTGGGATCAGCATGAAATACTTGAACAAGGTTGAATTTATCATTCTGCCAGAGATTTTTATGTGGCTTTCTGTGCTCAGAGCTGTTTAATTTTAGGCTAACTGCTCTTAAGCCTGTGACATGAGAGGCTGACAAAATGAAGGCCTAGGGGCTCACCATACCGCCCCCCCCCATGCCCAGTAAGTAGTTTGAAAGGTGGAGGTTGGTGGGTAGGGACTGGGTCTCAGGACTATGAGAGGGTGAGAGAGGATTGGGGTCCACTTAAGACTAGTCCTGAATCACAAGTTGAGGTCAGGTAACCTTCAGTGGGAAGGAGATTGTTTCATTGCCCACTGGGCAATCCTGCAAGTAACATTAGGAAGGGGTGAAACCACTTGTGAATGAATTTGCCCAAGGCAGGCTGGAAGGCACACTTTGTGGAAGCCAGCTAGTTTAGCAGCGTGGACAGTGGAGCACCAAGGAAGGATGGCCGGGATTTTGAGAAGAGTGCCAGGTCTGTGGCCTGGCCTACAGTATTTAGCAAAGTGGATATGCAATAAATGAGTGAGGCTTATATAAAGCTCCACTCTGGGTTTCAGCCAGGCATGGCAATGTCCCATTTTATCAGATGAACCCACAGAGAGCCGGAAAATGTTCAAGGCAGGGGGCTCCAGAAAGGCCATGGACGAGAAGGTGGCTTCTGCTGGGGACCCTGCTATCCCGGAGGACTTCGGGTGGGACGCCCCCGCCCCCAGGGAAAGGCGCTCCACCCGCCGTTCCATCCGGGCTCCACGCCCGCCCCGCCAGCTCTCCAGCCGTTCCTTCCGCCCGTCAGGTGTCTACTGTTGTTAGTAATCTAGGGTCAACACCGCAGCCTCGCCCCAACCGACGGCCCGGGCGTCCGAGCAACCGTCGGCGTCGGAGCTCCAGGCCCCGCCCACCCCCTCCGCTGATTGGCGGGCCCCGTGGAGCCCCGGGCTGCGATTGGCGGGTTGTGTCACAAAGGGCGTGTCGGCGGAGCGTTGCTGTGCGGCTGGGCTCGTGCCGCGGCGTTGCCGGCCGGCGGGCGCGCGCGCATCCCCTGTCGGCCTGCGGGCGGGCGAGAGACAGCGTGCGAGCGAGCGAGCGAGAGGGCGGGCGGGCGGGCGGACGGACGGACGAGACCACTGGTGAGGGTGAGCGGACGGCGTGGGGCCGCGGGCTTCGCGGGGGTGGGGGGGCCGGGGATACGGGCGAGGCGCGGGGGGCGGGCGGGCGGTCCTGGCCGCGGCGCCCCGGGGCCGGCGTCCCCTTCGTCCCTGGGCGCCCTCTTCCGCGCCGCTCGGCCGGCGCCGCCCGGCCGGACCCCAACGGCGCGGGGCTCGCGGTGGCCGTCGTCGCGCGGACCCGCCGCTCGCTCCCGGGAGGCCCGTGCAGGTGACTCGGTCGGTGCTCGTGTCGGGTGGGCGTGGGGACCCTGAGTGACACACACAAAACCCCCCTCACCCCAACCCCAACCCCGGGCCCCCGCAGCTTCAGATGCACCTGGCCTGGGCGCTTGCAGCGGGCGGGCACGGTTCCCAAGGCCGCATCCCACTGTGGGTACCATTGTTGGCTTTGAAAGTTCACAAAGCTACCTGATCAAGTTCGTGTGGAACAGATGACGAGGCTTCCCGCCTGACTGACTGAAGTTACCATACTTGGCCCTGCTGTCGCTCTCCCTGTCTTTGAACTTCTCTTTCATCATATAGTTGTGTCTCTAGAACTTTGCCAGGAAAAAAGAAAAAAAGAAAGAAAGGACAAAGAGAGAAAAAGAAAAAAAAAAAAAGACAGAACCATTTGGGAAATCGGTTTGGAAAATTTTAAACTTAATTAATTTTATTTATTTATTTATTTATTGAGATAGGCAGAGAGAGAGAGAAAGACTAGGCGCCCCAGGGTACTTCCAGCCAGTGCAAACTAACTGCAGACACTTGTGCCACCTTGTGCGTCTGGCTTTCGTGGGCCCTGGGGAATTGAACTGAGGTCCTTTGGCTTTGTAGGCAAACGCCTTAACCACTAAGCAATCTCTCCAGCTCTGGAAATTTAATTTAATTTTATTTTAGTTTTTGTTGTCCAGTACTCTTAAATAGGTAGGTATTGCTTTTGAATTATTTCTAAATATTCTGGAAACACTTTACTTGCCTTTTCCCCTCTTCTCTCCTAATGTTTAGCTACTGCATCAGTTTCTCATTTCTCGTCACATATTAGAGTTTTTATTGCCCTCTCCCCCCGCCACACACACACATTTTCCAACACCACGGAGTCGCATGGAGTGCTCCTTCAGGCACGATCTCGTATCACTTTGAGAAGGCCTCCTGCCTTTCTCAGTGGACCCAGCCAGCGTTCAGTATTTCAGGTGATAGGAAAGCACTCTTTTAAAAAAAAAAAAAAATTATTTATTTATTTGAGAGAGAGAGAAATACAGAAATAGGCAGGTAGACAGAGAGAATGGGTGTGCCAGGGCTTCCAGCCACTGCAAACGAACTCCAGACGCATGCGCCCCCTAGTGCATCTGGCTAACGTGGGTCCTGGGGAATCGAGCCTCGAACCGGGGTCCTTAGGCTTCACAGGCAAGCACTTAACCGCTAAGTCATCTCTCCAGCCCGGAAAGCACTCTATCCTCTGCCACAAAATTCTTAGGATAGTCCCTGGTTACTGCTGCCCTTCTTCTGTGCTGTTCCTTTCAGAGGTCCTCCCATCTGACTTCTGTTACTAAAGCTGTCAGTAGTATTCTGTAGTTAGGATTGTTATTGGTCTTGGTTTGGAAACAGACACTGGTATCTTTTAAGAGTCAGTATGTTACCTGCAAGCATCTCACTATAATGTCCTCGTGTTGATAACGCTGGACATTGAACATACAGCTTAACGTGCTAGCTGAGTGCTGTGTCACTGAGCAACATCTTCATCCACTATAAAAGATCGTTAACTTGAGCTTCAGCAGTAAGGTTTTAATGTAATAGTAATGGACTTTTGCCACTATCACTAGAAGGACTAGTTGTGTGGTACTTTATATTATATTTATTACATTTTCGTTTTGTTTTGTTTTTCAAGGTAGGGTCTTTCTCTGTCTAGCCCAGGCTGTCCTGAATTCACTCTATTCTCAGGGTGGCCTTGAACTCACAGTGATACTTCTACCTCTGCCTCTTGAGTGGTGGGATTAAAGATGTGTGGCACCACGCCTGACATATTATTACTTTTACATAGTATAGTGCACTTGAAATAACTGCTGTTAGCCACAGCGTTTCTTCCTATGATGCCATTTTTCAGGAGGATTGGCAGAATGCACAGTACAATTCAAGTTTGATAATGACGTTTCTTAGTAGGAGTATGGAAACTTCCACTGTAGCAGGAGTACCTGTGTACATTTCTGTCATTAATTAGGTCAACTTCTGTATTTCATTTCGAATGAATCAGAATATTCCCTTAGGAAACCATCATTCCTCCAAACAAACTTTTGGAGCCATAACCAGTATTTGCTCATTTTTAAGAAAGGGATAAATACCCTTACCTATAATTACAAGTTTTTCTGAGGTTTCTTCAAAGGAGAAAGTGATTTATTTTTTTTTATTTTTGAGGTAGGGTCTCACTCTAACCCAGGCTGATCTGGAGTTCACTATGTAGTTTCAGGGTGGCCTTGAACTCATGGTGATCTTCCTACCTCTGCCTCCCAAGTGCTGGGATTAAAGGCGTGTCCATGTCCAGCTTTAAAGTTCTTTATTTTATTTTATTTTATTTTATTTTATTTTATTTTATTTTATTTTATTTTATTCTATTCTATTCTATTCTATTTATTTGAGAGCAACAGACACAGAGAGAAAGGCAGATAGAGGGAGAGAGAGAGAATGGACATGCCAGGGCTTCCAGCCTCTGCAAACGAACTCCAGATGCGTGCGCCCCCTTGTGCATCTGGCTAACGTGGGACCTGGGGAACCGAGCCTCGAACCGGGGTCCTTAGGCTTCACAGGCAAGTGCTTAACCGCTAAGCCATCTCTCCAGCCCTAAAGTTCTTTTTTTGAATAACCGATATATCCAAGATGCCACCCTTAGTGATAGAAGTTAATCATGTCTCATCCTTCTTAGCTAGCTTACAGTGTATTGGGCTAGGAAGTCACGTAAGCAATGAAAAACTGTTGTGCCATATACAACAGAGGTGTGGGAAAGAGTAAGTACAAAAGGTTTTATGGGATAGTTGATATTTGAGCTGGGTTGTCTGGAGGAAGGGAGAGATGATGTTGGATATTGAACCCAGAGGCACTAGCATGCTAGGCAAGTGCCCTTTGTGAGGTGAATCCCCAGTCCTTTGGGCTGGATTTTGAAGGCTGATTAGGTGCTTCTCTGACAGCCGTTTGTGGGGCTGGCACTGCATAAAGCAGAACAAGAGGTGTACTCCATAGGCTACGGATGTAGTCAGACCGACCAGAGGTGTTGGGGTGATAGGTGAAAAGGGGCTGGAAGGTACAATGCATCATCTTAGGAGCCTTCTAAGCAGCTTGAGTATTTATTGTGGAGAAAATTAATCCTTAAATCCCAGCACTCAGGAGGCAGAGGTAGGAGGATCGTTGTGAGTTCGAGGCCACCCTGAGATTACATAGTGAATTGCAGGTCAGCCTGAGCTAGAGTAAGACCCTACCTTGTAAAACAAACAAACAAACCAAAAAAGAATGGGAGCAGTTCTACATTGTTAAAAGGTAACTGTTTACCTCATATGATATGTGATGGTTTGAATGTGAATGTTTCTCCCCGTAGCCTCAGGGATTTTTGATTAAGGGTAAACTTCCTAACATAGCTTCCAGCAGCCTGCTGGAGGAGGTGCCACTGGGGGCAGGTCCTGTAGTCCAGTCCTAAGGTGTATTGACAGCCAGTTTGAGCTCTGCCTGTTCTTATTTGCTGATGTTGCTTTTTCTCTTTCCCTGTTGTGCATGCTGGAGTGAGCCAGCTTCTCCCACCGTGATGGAACTTCCCATGAATCCTGCAAGCCTGAAAGAAACCCTTTCCTTCCATAAGCTGCTTCTGGTCAGGTGTTTGTACTAGCAAAGAGAAAGTACCTGCAACATGGTATTACAGTTACCAATTAAACAAGGATGTTATTCCAGTACTACTTGGGAAGGCCAAAATCTAGAACACTGATGGTACAAACGGTGTGGATGTGGAGTAACAGGAATTTGTCATTGCTGCTAAGAGCACAAAATGGTGCAGCCACTTTGAATATTGTTTGGCAGCTTCTTTAAAAAAATCATCTTACCATAAAATTCAATAATTTCCTTCCTGAGGTCTGCCCAAATGATCTGAAAACATTGACACAAAACCTGGATACATTGTCTGTAGCAGTTTTGTTCATATTTGTCAAGTATCCAAGATATCAATCAATAGGAGAATGGGCAAACTGTGTAACGTATCCAGACAATGCAATCAATATATGTAGTTCAGCACTACAAGGAAGTAAGCTATCAAGCCATGAAACAACATTATGTGCATTACTTAGAGAAGCCAGTCTGAACAGTCTATATATGATTCCAGCTCAGTTACATTCAGGAAGTGCAAAGCAGTGAAGACATTTAAAAGATGAGTTATTGCCAGTAGTAGGGAGGGAGGGAGGAAGGGAAGTACCAATAGGCTGAACACAGGATTAGCTTGGTGAAATCCTTATCTGCATACACTTGTCCAAACCTGTAAGATGTATACTGCCAAAAGTGAATCATAATGTAAATGATGACTCTTGGGTGGTAATGGTGCATAGGTACCTCACTTGTTGCTAATGGACCATGCCAGTGTAGGATGTATCTCGAGGAGGTAGGGAAGGGATACATAGAGCAACTCCCTGTACTTCTTAGTTTTACTTTGAAATTGAAACTGCTCTTTGAAATAAAGTATTTAAAATAGAAGGAGGGAATGCATGTCTTTACTTTTTTCCTCTTTGGTGAGGTTTTACTATATTCTACAGGACAAGAACATTTTAGAACTTTGTGTGACTTCTTCTACTGTTCACAGATTGTGGAGAATAACTACTAAGCATGGCACCCCAGCGAGTTTTTAGAAACTTCACAAGTTAAAACAAACAACAACCAAAAGCTAGGAGCTGATCAGAAGAGTGAAACATAGGAATCAGGGATCACAGCTCACATCTGCAGATTGCTCATTGGAAAAGTAATGAAACCTTGAAACTTAAGTCCTGATGAGTGAATGTAGAGGGTGAGGGAATATCAGGATTGGTCACCTGAAGATCTCATTGGGTTTATGGAGGGTTCCCAAACTTCTGACTTGAATGAGTGAGTGAGCATTGGTATACTTAAACAAAATAAGGGTTGTAAGACAAGGAGAATTGTCTTGGGAAAGGTGGTTATTTTTTATTTTTTTTTTTAAATTTTTTTGTTATTTTTGTTTATTTGAGAGCAACAGACAGAGAAAGAGGAAGATAAAGAGAGGGAGAGAGAATGGGCATGCCAGGGCCTCCAGCCACTGCATAAGAATTATAGACACATGCGCCCCCTTGTGCATCTGGCTGACGTGGGTCCTGGGGAGTCAAGCCTCAAACCGGGGTCCTTAGGCTTCACAGGCAAGCACTTAACCACTAAGCCATCTCTCCAGCTCTTATTTTTGATTTTTAGGTATTCTTGGAGTACCCATATTTCAGATGTCTGTGGAATATCATGCTTTTAGTGTAGTGATTTTTAACCAAACCCCAGTCTCCAAAAATAACTGTACCTGCAAATACAATTTTAAGCTAGACATGATGGCACACACCTGTAATCCCAGCACACAGGATAATCAGGAGTATGAGGCCAGCCTGGGCTGCATAAGACCCTATCTCAAAATTAAATAAGTTTTAGACTGGAGAGATGGCTTAGCAGTTGAGGCATTTGCCTGGGAAGCCCAAGAACCCATGTTTGACTCTCCAGGTCCCATGTAAGCCAGGTGCACATGGTGATGCAAGCGTGCAAGGTCACATGAGCAGAGCACAAGTTGGCACAATTATGTGGAGTTTGATTACAGTAGCTAGAGGCCCTAGTGCACCAGTTCTTCCCTCCCACACATTTAAAAAAAAAGGCCAGTCTCTTGGGCTTGCCTGAAAAAAGAATTAAATAAAGTTTCTACTAAAATTACAGGAAGTTCAGCAATATCACACATTCTTTTAGTAAGAAATATTTAAAATTTATGCTTACTTTGATTTTCAATTTTTCTAGTATTAATTTTCTGTTCACCTTGGTTTCCTTGCTGATGTTGCTCTCCCACTCTGTGCTTCACCCACTCTGAAATACAATCAAGGTTCCTCTGGGCTGGGGATGTCACTCTGTGGTAGAACACCCCTAGCATGCATGAATCAGTCCTCAGCACTCCCACCAAAGATGACAAGGTGACTTCAGATCACCATCCCTGATGTTTATGCACAGAAGTCCTCAAAAAAAGTGATTTACATATATAAACCAAATCCAGCAACATACATAAAGGATTATATACACAAATGGATTTTTTTTTTCTAGGAATACTAGTTTAACTTAACATTAAAAAAAATCAGTGTAGGGCTGGAGAGATGGCTTAGTAGTTAAGTGCTTGCCTGTGAAGCCTAAGGACCCCGGTTTGAGGCTCAATTCCCCAGGACCCACGTTAGCCAGATGCACAAGGGGGCGCACATGTCTGAAGTTTGTTTGCAGTGGCTGGAAGCCCTGGCGCGCCCATTCTCTCTCTTTCTCTGTCTCTTTGTCTCTCTCCATCTGTCACTCTCAAATAAATAAATAAAAATAAATTTTAAAAAATCAATGTAATATATTATGTTAGTAATAATAAAATTGAAACCACATGAACATTTAAGGGGATAGTGACAAAAGTATTTGACAAAATATATACCCCTTTGTGGTTTAAAATACAACAAATACCTAAGCAAAAGATTAGAAAGGATTCTTTTCAACCTAATAAAGGTTGTCTATTAAAAGCCCACAGCTGTCATACCTAATGGTGAAAGACTCAATTTTTCTGTCCTTCAGTCGAGAAGGCAAAGATGCCCCATTCTGCCACTTCTAGGAGACATTATACTAAAGGGTCTGAGGGATAATAAACAAGAAAAAGAAAGAAAACAAATTGAAAAGGAAGAAAAATATTATATTATATATATTATATCATATATATGCATATATTTGCACACATATTATGTATGTGTCTTCTATATAATAATTTCCAAGGAATTAACTACTATAGAACTAAATAGTATAGTGTTAGTATACAAGATTAATATGTTGAAATAATTTGTATTCCTTTGCATAACAGCATCAAAAAGAATAAAACGCTTAGGGAGTAAGCAAAAGAGTATAAATCTTGTCCTCTTACAAACTACATAACTGTTGAAAAATATTAAAGAAGCTATGAATTGAAAAATACTGCATTCCATGGGTTGAAAGATGTAATATTTTTCAATGGAAGCATTCTCCAATAAATACAGATCTGTAGATGTACAGTGTCTATAAAAATCTCTGCTGACATTTTCAAAAAATAGGTAAAATCCTTCTAAAATTCATACGGACATTCAAGAGACTCAGAATAGCCAACAATATGTAAAGAAAAGGACAATGAAAAAATGTACATTTCCTAGTTTCAGTACAATAATGGGCTGGGGAGATGGCTTAGCAGTTAAAGGCACTTGCTTGCAAAATTTGCTGATCTGAGTTTGGCCCCCCACTACCCACGTAAAGCAGATGTACAAAGTGGTGCATGAGTATAGAGTTGGTTTACAGTGGCAGGAGGCCCTGCCATGGCCATATATACTCTCTCTCTCCTTGAAAATATTTTTTAAAATTTTTATTAGCATTTTCCATGATTATAAAAAATATCCCATGGTAATTCCCTCCCCCCCCCACTTTCCCCTTTGAAATTCCATTCTCCATCATATTACCTCCCCATCACAATCATTGTACTTACATATATACAATATCAACCTATTAAGTACCCTCCCCCCTTTCTTTCTCTTCCCTTTATGTCTCCTTTTTAACTTACTGGCCTCTGCTACTAAGTATTTTCATTCTCACGTAGAAGCCCAATCATCTGTAGCTAGGATTCACATATGAGAGAGAACATGTGGCGCTTGGCTTTCTGGGCTTGGATTACCTCACTTAGTATAATCCTTTCCAGGTCCATCCATTTTTCTGAAAATTTCATAACTTAATTTTTCTTTACCGCTGAGTAGAACTCCATTGTATAAATGTGCCACATCTTCATTATCCACTCATCAGTTGAGGGACATCTAGGCTGGTTCCATTTCCCAGCTATTATAAATTGAGCAGCAGTAAACATGGTTGAGCACATACTTCTAAGGAAATGAGATGAGTCCTTAGGATATATGCTTAGGAGTGCTGTAGATCAATCTTCAGCTGTTTTCGGAACCTCCACCATGATTTCCACAATGGCTGTACCAGATTCCATTCCCACCAGCAGTGTAGAAGGGTTCTTCTTTTTCCACATGTCCGCCAACATTTATGATCATTTGTTTTCATGATGGTGGCCAATCTGACAGGAGTGAGATGGAATCTCAATGTAGTTTTTTTTTTTCTTTAAATTTTTCTTTCTTTCTTTCTTTCTTTCTTTATTTATTTGAGAGAGGGAAAGAGGCAGACAGAGAGGGAGAGAATGGATGAGCCAGGGCCTCCAGCCACTGCAAACAAACTCCAGATGAATGCACCACCTTGTGCATCTGGCTTATGTGGGTCCTGGAGAGTCAAACCAAAGTCCTTTGGCTTTGCAGGCAAACACGTTAACCACTAAGCCATCTCTCCAGCCCTCAATGTAGTTTTAATCTGCATTTCCCTAATGACTAGTGACGTAGAACATTTTTTTAGATGCTTATATGCCATTCGTATTTCTTCCTTTGAGGATGCTCTATTTAGCTCCATAGCCCATTTTTGATTGTTTGATTCCTTATTATTTAACTTTTTGAGTTCTTTGTATATCCTAGATATTAATCCTCCATCAGATATATAGCTGGCGAAGATTTTTTCCCATTCTGTAGGTTGCCTCTTTGCCTTTTTCACTGTGTCCTTTGCAGTGCAAAATCTTTGTAATTTCATGAGGTCCCAGTGATTAATCTGTGGTTTTATTGCCTGAGAAATTGGGGTTGTACTCAGAAAGTCTTTGCCAAGACCAATATGTTGGAGGGTTTCCCCTACTTTTTCCTGTAGCAGTTTCAGAGTTTCAGGTCTGATGTTAAGGTCTTTAATCCATTTGGACCTAATTCTTGTGCATGGTGAGAGAGAAGTATCTATTTTCATCCTTCTGCAGATATATATCCAGTTTTCCCAACACCATTTGCTGAAGAGGCTGTCTTTTCTCCAATGAGTATTTTTGGCATTTTTATCGAATATCAGGTGGCTATAGCTACTTGGGCTTACATCTGGGTCCTCTATTCTGTTCCACTGATCTACATGTCTGTTTTTGTGCCAGTACCACGCTGTTTTTGTTACTATGGCTCTATTGTATAGGTTAAAATCAGGTATGGTGATACCACCAGCCTTATTTTTGTTGCTCAGTATTATTTTAGATATTCGAGGTTTTTTGTGATTCCAAATGAATTTTTGGATTGTTTTTTCTATTTCCATGAAGAAAGCCTTTGGAATTTTGATAGGGATTGCATTAAATGTGTAGATTGCTTTAGGTAAGATTGCCATTTTCACAATACTGATTCTTCCAATCCAGGAACAAGGGATGTTTCTCCACTTTCTAGTGTCTTCTGCAATTTCTCGCTTGAGTGTTTTAAAGTTCTCATTGTAGAGATTCTTTACTTCCTTGGTTAGGATTATTCTAAGGTACTTTATTTATTTATTTATTTTTTGATGCAATTGTGAATGGGAGTGATTCTCTGATTTGAAAATAATTTTTAAAAACCAAAACTGACTGTAAAGGAAATATTTGTTGGGGTGTCTCCTGTTATTTGTAAGACTCTGATTCAGTTTCCAGTATTGGAAAAAAGTTTGTATGGTTGCACATTTTTAGTGTTAAAAATGAATTTTAGATGTTTAAATGAGTAACTTTATGTGTATCATAAAACTACTTTTTGGTGTATGTGTAGTATGTGGTGTGTGGGTGGGTGTATGTACATGTGTGTACAGGTGCACATGCCCTGTGTACACAGATAAGGAGGCCAGAGGAAAATGTCATGTCCTCTGTTGCACTTCCATTTTAGCCTAGGATCCCCAGTGATCCCTGCTTGGCTCTGTGGTTATAGGCATGTGTTTGTTTGCTTGTTGTTTTGGTTTTAACATGGGTGCTGGAAATCGAACTCATGTCCTCATGTTGGCACAGCAGTTGTTCCCTGCTGAGCCATTTCCCCCGCCCACAAAGCTGCATTTCTTGTAAAGCTTCCCACCTCTCCAGAAAGATTAGTATTTGTCTTTTTAATTTAACTTCAAGGCTCTCAGGCACAGTTTCCACCAAATAATAACAATTTGTGAAATTGAGCCTCCTTACTCCTAATTCCACACACTTTTTTTTTTTTTTTTTTTTTGGAGGCAAGCTCAGTAGACTGGCTTTTTTTTTTTTAAATGACAGAGAGAATTGGCATACCAGGGCCCCCAGCCACTGCAGTTAAACTCCAGACTCAGGCACCCCCATGTGTACAAGTGCAGCCCTGCATGCTTGTGACTCTTAACTTTGTGCATCTGTCTCATGTGGGATCAGGAGAGTCGAACTTGAGTCCTTAGGTTTTGCAGACAAGCATCTTAACCACTAAGCCATCTCTACACCCCTAGTTCCACACTCTTAATTGAACTTACCACTTCTACTTGTCGTTAGTCATTGTACATTCTGAGCAGAGGGTTTCAAGTGTCCATTACCAATATTTTAATGTTATAATATGTACCATTGGAAACCAAGATGTTCATTGCTTAGTTAGTACATCATGTTATTAATAAGCCTGTTAAAAGATGCTTGCCATTCTTTTTATCTAATGTAATTCAAATAAGCAATGATTATACAATTTTATGTGGTTTCAAAGGCACATGTTTTGGAGCAGGATATACATATATTTCGAAAGTCTTGCAAAATGATGCTGATGTGTAAAGTTTATCACTAGCAAAAATATTTGTTGACTGTTAGTGACAAGTTACATTAAAGTATCAAATAATTATTCTTTTTTTAATCTTAGAGAGAAAGGGAGAAAGAGAGGGAGAGAGAAAATTGTCATGCCAGGGCCTCAGTCACTGAAATTGAACTCCAGATGCTTACGCCACCTAGTGGACATGTGCGACCTTGCACTTGCCTCACCCTTGTGCATCTTTCTCAAGTGGGATCTGAAGAGTCAAACATGGGTCCTTAGGCTTCCCATGCCAGCAGCTTAACCACTAAGCCATCTCCAGCCTTCAAATAATTATTTTTAATAATTGTACATTCTAGTTTGGAAAATGATTTCAGAGGCAAGTGTCAGAAGTTACCTATTAGAAATATTAAGGGCACTAAAATAAATTCTGGGTCTATCTGAAGACCAAAATGAGCCAGAGTTATTCAGAAAATCTTTATAAAATAAGGAAACTTTCAGTTTTGTTTTTAAAAATTCTTGCTTTTTTAGGTACAAAACTAAGAACATGAACAACGACACATATTACCAATGGTCAAAGCTGATTTTGGTAGAACTGGAATACATTTACATACTGCATATTTCAGAGGAATTAGAAAAGTCAAAGTAATGGATAACAGAAAAGAGCCACCATTCTTCAATGAAGATAATGTGGGACCACTTTACTTCAAACTTCCTTTCTGTGACACCATGGAGCTCTCCATTGAAACGTTGACTGGAACATGTTTTGAGCTGAGAGTTTCACCCTTTGAAGCTGTTATTTCCGTGAAAGGAAAAATTCAAAGATTGGAAGGTACTAGTCTTTTTTTATATGTGGATTAGTAGTGTGGGGACACAGAATAAATTTTTAGTCTTTTTAATGGCAAAAGCATGTGACATTAGAAAAAGTAGTACAACAAACCTGCATATGTCCCTCACTCATCTTCAGCAGGTATCCAGTATTGAACTCTCTTTCTTGTAATCCTGGTTCTCTCCACTTTGCTCCCCTGCCACCAGGTTCTGACATCATATTGATGGTATGAGATAATATTTCAAATGGATTTTCACAGGTTAGGATGATAACATAATTCTGTATAACTGCTAGTTACTTTTAATGAGAAGTAGTAATTGTATTTCCTTTAGTAACCTTGTTTATCTTTTAGAATTTTCAACATCATTTTGTGTATGTGTGTGTGTATCAGGTGTGTGCATGTTTGTGAGTGTGTGACCTTTTCTTAATTTCTCTTGCCTTCCTTTCTCTGTTTCCCTTCCACTGAACACTTCTTTCCAACTCATTCTTCTTGTACTTATGTATCTTTTTTGCCCTCCTCCACCATCCATGAATGTGTCAATTATGTTCTCATTGCTAGGACAAAAATACTTGACCAGAAGCAGCTTATGAATGCAAGGGCTTATCTTGGTTTGTAGTTTAGAGAAGTTTCATCATGTCAGGAAAAGCACAGTAGGACCTGACAGCTGGTGTCACATCGTCACGTCATCAGGGAGGAAGTGGCAAAAGAGAACAGCAAACGGGACGAGGCTAATAACTTCTCAAGGCCCTCCCAGTGACACAGTGCTAGCGAGGCTTCACCACCCAAAGGTTCCATTACCTTCTTAAACAACAGTAACCAGTTGGGGATTAAGCATTCAAAAGCATTCAAACCATCACAGTGATGGAATATTGATAGGCCCAATATTGCGCAGATCTTTTTTTTTTTTTTTGGCAGTTTTCACTCATGACAATAATGTAATTTGATCATAATCCTTTCAGGATGTGTTCTTTTGTCTCTTATCTCATCCACCCCCTTCACTGAACTTATTTCCCAAAAGTCCCTATTCTATTTTGATGAAGCTTTTTCTTGTGCAGGTAATGGTAGTCTATATTCACTGTAAGGTCATGAATGTATCACTCACTGTCATGTCTGGAAGACAGTGTTCCAAAGCATTCCTCTGACCCTTACATTCATTCTGCCTCTTCTTCCACAGTGTTTCCTGAGCCTTGGCAGGGGTGATATCCTGTCCCATTTAATGCTGACCACCAAACAGTCACTCTTGGCACATTGACAAATTTTGCATCTCTCCACTAATCAATATCAAGTACCAAAAGAAACTTGTCTAACCCAGGATGAGTGCACAACTAATCAATGGGCATAAAAGTAAATATTCAGAGGGAAATTTGATTAAGTGCAACATATCTGTTTAGCCATACAACAGTTGTCGCTTCTCTCCTAGGGCCTGTAACCTCCCCAGCCATAGGCCGTGCCTAGGTTTTCAGTACCAGGCATGAATCCCTTACCATAGAACAGCCTCAACTCCAATCAAGAGCAGTTGGTTACCCCATATTAGTCATGCTTCTATTGCATCAGTGGGCACATCTTGCCTGGCTTAGTGATTATGTAGATTGTAGGGTCTACTGTTAGTTGAGACCGTTGATGACTTTTCTCCCCCAGCAGCCTACACAGCATTTTCCATCATTATGACAGCTAGCTATCAGGGAAGAGGCTTCTAGCTCAATTCCAGCTTGATTTCCCAGTGTTCTACAACTGAAACAGGTGTTTCAGTTACCTTCTCATTGCTGGGATAAAACACCTATCCAAAAACGTCTTATTTTGGCATACATTCTCAACGGGAAGCTCCATGATGGCAGGGAAAAGGTGGTATGAGCAGAGGCTGGACATCACCTCTGCTACAGCAGGTGGAAACAGCAACTGGCAAGAGAGAGAACACAGCTCTGGCAAAGGGAGGGGGGAGCTGACTATAACACCCCTGAGCCTGCCCACAACAACACCAACACACCTCCTCCAGCAAGGCTCCACCTTTGAAATTGTCAACAGCTGGGGACTAAGCATTTAGAATGTAGGAGTTTATGGAGGACATCTGATTGAAATACCAGAAGGTGTCTTGACAGCAGTAGGGTCTTACCATTTGGTTCTGCTGTGCAACCAAGAGCATTGTCAGTGACCTTTATTGCCTTCAAATCCTTGGCAGTGGGTACCTGACTAACAAACCACTGGGAGACATCCTTTCCCTGGCACTGGGTAATTTTTCTAACAACCTATGTTTTCTGGGAGGAGCATTATCTATCCATGTAAGGCACCTCTGCTCAAATTTTTTTAAAAAAATAGCTAACAAAGACGTAGGTTTCTATTTGCTTTTTCAAACATCTTTAGTTTTGTCTAACCGTCCCCCATCTCAAAGTGTTCTTTGAGTTACAGGCCAGCCTGATCCATAGTGGGATCCAGGAGTATGGGAAGCATTGGGGGGGGGGGGTCAGTTACAAATAAAATCTGAGAAGATGTGGAATACTGTTTATTTAAAGATCAATAAGGATTAAAATAATAAAACCACATATGGAAGCAAAGTGAATAATGAAAAGCAAGGGAAATTCACTTTTGGACCACTGAGAAATCAAGATGGAACTGAACTCAAAGCCTCCTTCCTACTAGCTAGCTAGTATACTGCTGGAAAGTACTGTTAGGCTGCTGGGGGAGAAAACTGATCAACAGTCTTACCCAAAAAGTGGACTCTGAGCTACACAAATGACCAGCTAGGCAAGGTGTCCCTGCTGACGCATGACTATTATGGCAGTAACCTGTCTGGCCAACAGCTCACTGGAGGGTATCTCACCCCAGCATTGAAATTTTTCTAATAACAATCTGTGGCTTTTGGGCACAGCATTACCCACCTCCACAAGATACTTCTGCCCAACCCCCCCCCCACACACACACAGAGTGAAGGAAGTAGGTTTCCGTATGGCTTATTCATAATTCTTAAGTTTTAATTAACCCTCCTCCCACCCCTTTCTCTATCCCTTTTTCCCTGTAGACCATTTTCTCCCAGTATTCTTTCTTACCTGTCTACCCTCTCCTTAATCTCTTCCTTCTCTTCCCTCCCTCATGACCCCTTTTTAGCTTCCTAATCATTACAACTGACTTATTGCAACTCACATACAGATCTAAACATTGAAGCTCTAGGATCCACATATGAGAAAGGACATGTGGAATTTGGCTTTCTGAGCCTGGGTTACCTCACCTAATATAATCTTTTTCAGATCACCCGGTTCCCTGCAAAATTTATAATTTTAATTTTCTTTACAACTGGAATAAAACCCCATTGTGTAAATATACCACATCTTATTATCCATTCATCAGTTGAAGGGCATCTAGGCTGATTCCATTTCCTAGCTATTGTGAATAGAGTGGCAATAAACATGGATGAGCAGGTATCTCTACAGGAATGACTAGAGTCCTTAGGGTATATGCCAAAGAGTGGTAAATATAGGTCATATGGCAGATCTATTTTTAGCTGTCTCAGGAACCTGAGTGCTGATTTCCACAGTGGCTGCACCAGTTTACATTTCCACCAACAATGGAGAAGAGCTCATCTTACCCAACACTCTCACCAGCATTTGTTGTTTGATTTCTTGATGATAGCCATTCTGACAGAAGTGAAATTGAATCTCAGAGCAGTTTTAATTTGCATTTCTCTGGTGGTTAACGATATAGAACATATTTTAGGATGCTTATTGGCATCTTTCTTCTTTTGAGAATTCTCTATTACGTTCTATAGCTTGTTTTTTTGATTGGGTCATTTAATTTCTTATTATTTAGGTTTTTAATTTATTTTTTTAGTTCTGCTTATATCCTAGATATTAACCCTCTGTCAGGTTTAGAGCTGGCAAAGATTTTCCCCCATTCTGTAGGCTACTGCTTTACTGTTTTCAGTGTCCTTTGCTGTATAAAAGCTTCTTAATTTCACGAGTTCCCAAGACTTGATTAGTGATCTTACTTCCTGAACAACTAGAGGTCTATTTAGAAAGTCATTGCCGGGCTAGAGAGATGGCTTAGCAGTTAAAATGCTTGCCTGCAAAGCAAAAGGACCCAGGTTTTGATTCTCCAGGCCCCACGTAAGCCACATACACATGGTAGTGCTTGTGTCTGGAGTTCGTTTGCAGTAGCTAGAGGCCCTGGCATGCCCATTCTCACTCTCTCAAATAAATAAATCTTAGAAAGTTATTGCCTGTGTGTGTGTGTGTGTGTGTGTGTGTGTGTGTGTTGAAGCATTTTCCTTACCCTTTTCCTCTAGCAGTTTCAGAGTTTCAGGTTTGATATTTAGGTCTTTGATTCATTTGAACTTGACTGCTGTGTAATTAGAGGGATAAGTATCAATTTTCATACTTATACAGATATCTCCAGTTTTCTCAGCACCATTTGTTAAAGAAGCTGTCTTTTCTCCAATTAATGTTTTTAACATTTTTGTCAAAACTCAGATGGCTGTAGCTGCCTGTGTTTTATTGACTCTTTTATTAGTCTTTTTATTTCTAGTTTATTAATTTCTGCCATGATTATTATTTCTTTCCAGTTACTTATTTTCATTTTCTTTTCATAAAACTCAAATCTTTGTGTTTTTTATTTTTGCTTCAGCACCTGAACTCATAGGGCAGTGAAGGCTGTTTCCCTTGTGTATTACAGCCACAGGTGTATCCTACCCCAGCTAGTCTTCACTGACTCTGAATGTTGGGAAAACTGTATCACTTAGTCTTTCTCCATGCCATGTATAATGACATAGCACAGGTACCTACAGTCCTTGTTGCTGTAGACATTAGATGAAACATTTGCTTGGCTTTTGGCAGGGACAGATAGACAGGCTGGAGCAAGGTTGGTGGTGGTTTAACAGTTCAGAGCAGGTGATCCATCAGACCCTCCTCTCAAAACCCACACGTACCTCCTTCTTCCTAAGCCAGTCATCCCGGGTCATGAGCTTCTCTTTTATGCTTTTTGTGGAGAGAAGTCATCATGTCTTGGGAGAAAGGTGGCCCATAAGGCATGCACAAGGTCATGTGGCTCTAAAGGGTGCCGGGGTCAAAAAGCCCTGACTCAGGGGAACCCCAATGAGCAGGGCTGCTGTGACCCCTAGGCAGCTGTCCAAGCTCCAGGTGCCTTCATTGGAATCCAGAGTCTTCTAGAATCAAAAAAGGACCCAATAGGATGACCTTGAGACCCCAGCATGATTTTGGAGTGGCTAAGCTTCCCATTGAACCTATGGCCTCAGACACGCTAGGCAAATGTTCTACAGCTGAACTCCTCCATCCCCTCATTGGGTGATTCTATCCAGGGGCCTTTTTTTCAATGTTAAAATTTTATTTTTTGTTTATTTTTTTCTCAATTTTTATTAACATTTTCCATGACTATAAAAAATATCCCATGGTAATACCCTTCCCCCCCCCATTTTCTTCTTTGAAATTCCATTCTCCATCATATTACCTCCCCATCTCAATCATTCTACTTACATATATACAATACCAACCTATTAAGTACCCTCCTCCCTTCCTTTCTCTTCCCTTTATATCTCCTTTTTAACTTACTGGCCCCTGCTACTAAGTATTTTCCTTCTTACACTGAAGCCCACTCATCTGTAGCTAGGATCCACGTATGAGGTAGAACATGTGGCGCTTGGCTTTCTGGGCCTGGGTTACCTGACTTAGTATAATCCTTTCCAGGTCCATCCATTTTTCTGCAAATTTCATAACTTCATTTTTCTTTACTGCTGAGTAGAACTCCATTGTATAAATGTGCCACATCTTCATTATCCACTCATCAGTTGAGGGACATCTAGGCTGGTTCCATTTCCCAGCTATTATAAATTGAGCAGCAATAAACATGGTTGAGCACATACTTCTAAGGAAATGAGATGAGTCCTTAGGATATATGCCTAGGAGTGCTATAGCTGGGTCATATGGTAGATCAATCTTTAGCTGTTTTAGGAACCTCCACAATGATTTCCACAATGGCTGTACCAGATTGCATTCCCACCAACATTGTAGAAGGGTTCCTCTTTTTCCACATCCCCGCCAACATTTATGATCATTTGTTTTCATGATGCTAGCCAATTTGACAAGTGTGAGATGGAATCTCAATGTAGTTTTAATCTGCATTTCTATCCAGGGGTCTTTTTACAGGGGCTTCCAGCAGCTGGTTTCAGCCTGGGTCTTTCTACAGGGGCTTCTGCCACTGCTGTCCTTTGTCTTCCATACCCAACCCTCCTGCCTTCCCTCCCTCACTCCTCTTTGTTTATAGCTGAAAGTATAATGCAGAGTTTCTGAGGTTCTTTCTCTTCCTTTTTTTTGGTTTTTCGAGGTAGGGTCTCACTCTGGTCCAGGCTGACCTGGAATTAACTCTGTCATCTCAGGGTGGCCTTGAACTCATGGCAATCCTCCTACCTCTGCCTCCCGAGTGCTGGGATTAAAGGTGTGTGCCACCATGCCCAGCTATCTCTTCCTCTTAAGATGAGGTTTCAACTCTGCCCCTCTAGGAGCAAGGAACTCTTCAATCCAGGCTGGGCCTTCCAGAACACACCCCCCAAACACTGTTCTGTTTTTCCAAGATTTTCTTTCTTTCCTACTGAAACTAATGTTGACCTATTGTCACCTCTCTCATGGGATGGCTGCTTTACAACTGTCCCTGTTGGTTTTCCCCCAGAGATTGCAACCATTCTCGCACACGGGTGCTTTCTACCATCTTCCACATAACTCAGTTGAGTTTTAGAAACACTGCCTCCTCGTAACTTGTGCTTAATTTTGTGAACATGTACAATGCAGATGGAGCAACAATGTTTTCTAATAATTTGAATTCTTTTTGTCAGTTTTATGTCTTTATTTGGCTTATTATTCTCCCTATTGTATATTATATTATCTTAAAATTTATTTTTCTTTTTGAGGGAGAGAGGATGGGAGGAAGAGGGGTTGGGAAAGAGTATGGGTATGTCAGGGCCTCTAGCTTCTGCAAACAAACTCTAGACGCATATGCTACCTTGTGCATCTGGTTATGTGGGTTCTGGGGAATCGAACCTGAATCCTTTGGCTTTGCAGGCAAGCACCTTAACTGTTAAGCCATCTATCCAGCCCATATTATCTTTTTTTTTTTTTTTTTTTTTTGAGGTAGAGTCTCACTCTAGCCCAGGCTGACCTGGAATTCACTATGTAGTCTCAGGGGGCCTCGAACTCACGGCAGTCCTCCTACCTCTGCCTCCCAAGTGCTGGGATTAAAGGCGTGCCCCACCACGCCCGGCATATTATCTTTCTTTACATGTCTGGGTATTACTGAACAGATATAAATTGTATATTTTGAGGTACAAAGACATGTTTATATTTCTGTAAGCCTTTTTGAACTTCATTTTGTGGTTAATTAAAGTTACTTTGACATTGTTTGATCCTTTCTCTTAATTTATAGTTTCTGTTTTGGGAGTGTGGCTAGAACAAGGCTGTGTCAAGTCTAGTAATTCTCTATGGCATGATCTCCCTACTCTCCATCTGGCTCTTGGTTTCCATCTTCCTGGTCTTATGCAAGTGCTGTTCAATGATCTGTCTGAGCTGCTGTTTTTCTGCCCTTAAATAGCTTCCTCATAATTGTATAATGAGGATTACTTTGCCAAGAAACTACAGGGGCTGGAGAGATTGCTTAGTGGTTAAGGCGGTTGCCTGCACAGCCTAACAACCAAGGTTCCATTTCCCCAGTACCCACATAAAGCCAGATGCACAAAGTGAGGCATGCATCTGGAGTTCATTTGCAGTGGCTGGGGGCCTTCATGCACCCATTCTCTCTATTTCTCTTCTATCTCTCTGCTTACAAATAAATAAATAGGGTTGATTTTGACACCTTAGTACATGTGTTTAATGTACTTTTGTTTTGTTTTGTTTTTATGAGTTAGGGTTTCACTCTAGCCCATGTTGGCCTGGAATTCACTATATAACTGTAGTTTCAAGTTGGCCTCAAACTCAGTGAACAATAGAAAAAGAAAGAAGACTGTAATCAAGATTAGAGACGGAAAAAAATGCTACAACAGATACCAGTGACATGAGAGAATCATTAGGACATAATTCAAAAATATGCATCTTACAAAATTGGAAAATCTGGAAGAAATGGATGAATAACATCTAATGAGATTAAAGTAGTAATTAAGGGCTAGAGAGATGGCTTAGCAGTTAAGGCTTTTGCCTGCAAAGCCAGAGGATCCTGGTTCGATTCTCCAGGACCCACGTAAGCCAGATGCACAAGGTGGCACATGCGTCTGGAGTTCATTTGTAGTGGCTGGAGGCCCTGGCACACCCATTCTCTCTCTGTCTCTCTCTCTCTCTTTCTCAAATACATAAAAATATATTTTAAAAAATAAGGTAGTAATTAAAAGTCTTCCAACTAAAAATAGTCCAGTCCCAGATGGACACTGCCAGATTGTACCAAACCTTTCTAGAAGAATGAAAATCACTGCTTGTCCAATTCACACAATTGAAAAGGAGGGTAGATCCCCTGACTCCTCCTATGGAGCCAGCGTTATACCAAAACAGAGATACAAGAAGAAAATTTTAGACTGATATCTTTGATGAGCTTAGATGCAAAAATTCTCAATAAATTTCTTGCAAACCAAATCTAACATGTCAAAAGTATCACCCACTTTGATCAAGTAGATTTTACCTCAGGTATACAAGGATGTATCAACATACGGAAGTCAGTAAATGTAATATGTCACATAAATAAGCTTAAGGACACACACAGTCATTTCAATAAACATCACAAAAAATCACAGTCATTTCAATAGATTCAGAAAAGGCCTTCAGCAAAATACAGCATGCCTTCATGATTAAAACACTGGAGAAACTAGGGACGGAGGGACTCTTAACTCACAGAGGGCTTTTTACTGTAGACCTAAGCCAATAGAAAAGCTTTAAGCATTCTCAGGAAGGTTTAGAACTAGAGAAGGGTGTCCCCTCTCCTCATGGCTGTTCAACACAGTGCTTAAAGTCTTAGCTTGAGCAATAAGACAAAGAAAGAAAAAAGGAAAAGGGATACAACTTGGAAAGGAAAAAGCTAACTAGCCTTATTTTTGGATGGTATGATTCTGTACTTAAGTGATTCAAAAGACTTCACCAAAATACCTTAGAGGTCATAAGCTTTTTTTCTTGACTGAAAGGAAAGGTTATGCCCATCAAAAAGTCTTCTAAATTTATCTGGTCATCTCCTCTGACCCATGCTGTTCTTACTTGGGTAGACAATATACTTTTTACAGATGACAGCAAATACTGTGAAAAGACCCAAGACCCATCAGTTTGACAAGAGAAGAAAGCTGGCTGCCTAGCATGAGATGAGTCATCTCTGTCACATCTGTCAGGGCCCAGGAGACACTACAGAGGATGTGGTGGATTAAAAATGAGTGCTGCTATCTGTGCTGTCCTGAGAAACCCCTCCAGGGAGATGGCAGTAAACACCGAGGAGACTCAGAACTCATCAGAGCAGAAAATCGGAGGCTGCAGAGAGCTCAGCACTAAAGGAGACTTATAACATGTCCTCCAAGGCTCAGGGAGCATTGTGGAAGAGGGGCAGGAAGAATGTAAGGGTCAGAGGGTGGGAAGGCATACTCAGAGGCCTGGTCCCTCCCTCACAGAAATTGACTTGTGCATTCATGATCTCACAGTGACTGCTGATAACCCAACTGAGGAGAGCCCTTAGTGGAATGGGGCCCCAGGATGAGGGAACATAAGAGTATAACCTAATGAGAATATGACCAAGCTGCAATATGTTCATATAATAAAGTTCTTAATTCAAAAAATGTTCATGGGTTGGAGAAATGGCTTAGTGGTTAAACACTTGCCCATGAAGCCTAAGGACCCTGGTTCAAGGCTTGATTTTCCAGGACCAACGTAAGCCAGATGCACAAGGGGGCACATGCATCTGGAGTTTGTTTGCAATGGCTGGAGGCCCTGGTGCACCCAATCTCTATCTATCTGCCTCTTTCTCTCTTTGTTGCTCTCAAATAAATAAATAAAAATAAACGAAAATTTAAAAAAATGTTCACACATAGAATGGCTTTTGTCTTCCTGGTGGCAATTTTATAATTGAGTTTAGGAACTGTACTAGCTTCCTTCACTAATGGTTTTTCTTTTTAAAAAAAATATTAAGTAGTTATTTTCAACATGTCTAAAGTACAATGCAACAATTCTGAATACCAATAAAATGGTAATTGGTTTCTTTGGTGATTTTATTTTTTTTAATAGTTAGCATACAAAATAAGGGATTTCACTATGGCATTTTCATAGATGTGTGTCATTTTACTTTGCTCTTGTTCATCTTCCTCTCCCATTGCCCTCCCCATTCCATCTGTCTGTCTCTTGTTGGATCTGTGCCTCTCTGCCCCCCCCCCTTCTGCTTTCATATTCCTTTATTATCTTTGTAATTCCCTCTTCCATCAGGTTCACTTTCTCCCTTCTCACGGTCCTCTTCCTTCTTTCCTACGTATATGTGTGTTTGTGTGCACATGCACGCACACACAGATCTAGAGTCCACATATGAGAAAAAACATGCAGTATTTGTTTCTCCTCAGTTTGGCTTATTTTGCTTACTATGATCTTTAGTTGCATCTATTTTCCTCTAAAAGCCATGGTTTTATTTTTTTTTGTGGCATAAAATCTCATTGTGTTTATGTTCCATATTTTTTTTAATCTGTTATCTGTTGGTAATTTTTTTGGCTGATTCCAGTTTCTCCTTTTTTTAAAAAAAAAACAAAACTATGTATTTATTTGACAGAGAAATAGGGAGAGGGAGAGAGAGTGAGAGAGAGAGAGAGAGAGAATGGGTGCGCCAGGGTCTCCAGCCACTGCAAACGAACTCCAGACGTGTGTGTCCCCTTGTGCATTGGGCTAATGTATGTAGGTCCTGGGGAATTGAACCTAGGTCCTTTGGCTTTGCAGACAAATACCTTAACCACTAAGCCATCTCTCCAGCCCTCCAGTTTCTAACTGTTGTGAATAATGCAGTAATAAACATGTACACAAGTATTTCTGTGGTATGTTGACTTGGGATCTTTTAAAAAATATTTTTTTATTTTTATTTACGAGAGAGAGAGAGGGAAAAAAAAGAAAGAAAGAAAGAAAGAAAAGGAAGCAGATAGAGAAAGAGAATGGATATACCAGGGTCTCTAGTCACTGCAAACGAACTCCAGATGCATGTGCCTCCATGTGTATTTATCTGGTTTGTATGGGTTCTGGGGTATTGAACCTGGCTTCTTAGGCTTCATAGACAAGTGACTTAACTGCTAAGCCATCTTTCAGCCCAGGAGCCCTTTTGATATACCCCCAGAAGTGGCATAGATGACTTCATGAGTAGTTCTGTTTTTACAGTTTTGAGAAGTTCCCACACTGATATCTATAGTGGCTACAGATTTACATTCCTACTAGCACTGTATAAGGATTCTTCTCCAGCATTTATTGTCATTTGTTTTCTTGATGATAGCCATTCTGACTTGGGCTGAGATGGGATCTTTAAGTAGTTTTTCTTTTTACTTATTTATTTTTTATTTACTGAGCCATCTTCCTAGCCCTACATTTCTTCCTTTGAGAACTTATTGATTGGATGATTTTTTTGTTTGTTTAATTTTGGAAGTTCGTTATGTATGCTAGATATTAATTCCCTCTCTGATACATAGTTGGCAAAGACTTATTTTCTCATTCTGTAAGCTGCTAAGTCTCATGATATCTTTGTAGAGCAGAATTTTTTTTTAATATGCAATCCCATTTGTCAATTCTTGTGATTATTTCCTGTGCTGAGTCTTTTTCACAAAATCTTTGTCTACATCTTGAAGCTCTTCCTGTGCTTTGAAGTTTCATATTTTATCTTCAGGTGTTCCATCCACTCTGAATTGATTTTGAGTTGTGTGGGGATGGATATAAATGCATCCAGTTTAATTTTTAAAAAAAAATATTTATTTGCAAGGAGAGAGAGAGAGGAGACAGACAAACAGAATGGGCACACCAGGATCTCCAGCCACTGCAAATGAACTCCAGATGCATGTGCATCTGGCTTACATGGGTCCTGGGGAATTGAACTTAGGTCCTTTGGCTTCGCAGGTAAATGCCTTAACTGCTAAGCCATCTCTCTAGCCCCAGTTTCATTCTTCTACAGGTGGGTAACCAGTTTTCCCAGTACCATTTATGAAGAGACTTAAAAAAAAAAATGTATGCTTTTTATATCTGTCTAAAATTAGGTGGCTGTCACTGTGTGGGTTTCTTTCTGGGTTCTTTATTGTGTGTCTCTGTAGCATAGTTTGAGATGAGGAATTGTGGATAGCAATTGCTCCTCCTGCATAGGAATGTTTTGGTTATTTGGGTTCTTCTATGTTTTACAGGGATTTTAGGATTTTTTTTTCTAGTTCTTTGAAGAATAAATATAACTAGGGTTTTAATGGGCAATGCATTGAGTCTGTAGTTTGCTTTCACTAATACAACTATTTTTGCATTTTTTGTTGTTGACAGCTTCCATAATTATAGACAATAAACCATGATAATTCTCTCCTCCCCTCACTTTCCCCTTCACAACTCCACTCTCCATCATATCCCTTCCCCTTCTAAATCATTCTCTTAATTTAATGTCATCATCTTCTCCTTCTATTGTGATGGTCTTGCCAGACACTGTGAGGTCATAGATATCCAGGCCATTTTGTATCTGGAAGAGTACATTGTAAGGAGTCCTATCCTTCCTTCTGCTCTTAACATTCTTCCTGCTATCTCTTCCTCAATGGAACCTGAGGCTTGGAAGATGTGATAGAGATGTTTCAGTGCTGAGCACTACTTTGTCACTTCTCAGCACTATGGTGCCTTCTGAGTCATCCCAAGATCACCTCCATCTGAAAAGAGAAACTTCTCTAACCAAAAATGAGAGTAACATAAATATATGCATATGGACATTAAGAAAAGTGCTTGCCCTGGGCAGTTTGGTGAGCATAATGTATGCATTTATCCAGACACCAGCAGACATTATACCCCTAGGGCTCATGATTTCCCTTTTATAGGTTTTCAGTAATAGGCATATATTCCTTCCCATGGAGTGGGCCTCTGTCCAGTTGGAGAGCAGTTACTTTCCCCCATAACAGACATGCCACTGTTGTACCCATTGGCTTATTTGGCCTGGCTGGACAAACCTAAGGCTTACAGTGTGCACTGTTGTTTATCTCCATTGGTGACTTCCCTCTCCCATGGAGCTGCATGAAGTGTAGCTTTTTTCAGCTTTCTGCCAGCTGGTCTACATGGAGGAGATTTTCAGCTGAGCTCCAGGCCAGATTTCTCAGTGACCTTGTAGCCTAAGTATGTGGAGTCTTCAGCAATAGGATCTTACCATCCTAGTGGACAACCAAGAGCCTTGGCAATGACCTGTAATGTTTTGGGGCCATCAGGGACCTTCCTGTCCAATAACACATTGGAAGGTATCCCATCCCTATTAATGAAAATTTTCTAGTAACAATCTATGGCTTCTGGATGTGCCATTGTCCAAAAAAGTAGGTTTCCATATGACATTCATACCCTCTTAGATTTTGATTAACCCTCCCCCGATCCTTCTCTCTTCCCCTGACCCCACTTAGACCTTTCTATCTCCAGTAATCTGTTTTCTACTTACATATATATAGTACCATTCCTTTAAGTCCTCTCCTCTTCTGCCTTCCTTACAGGCCCTTTCTAACTTACCACTGCTACTGAGTTTTATTTCAACTCATATGCAAGTCTAAACATTTGTAACTAGGATCTACCTATGAGAGAGAACATGTGGCACTTGGCTTTCTGGGCCTGGGTTACCTTACTAAGTATAATTCTGTCCAGGTCCATCCACTTCCCTGCAAATGCCATAATTTCATTTTTCTTTACTACTGTATTAATAGAACTCCACTGTATAAATATACCACATCTTCATTATCCACTTATCAACTGAGGGACATCTAGGCTAGTTCCATTTCCTAAGTGTTATGAATAAAGAGGCAGTAAGCATGGAGGTGCAGGTAACTGTAACTGACAAATGCTTAGGATATATGCCTAGGAGTGGTATAGCTGTCTCAGGAACCTCCACACTGATTTCCACAATGGCTGTGCAAGATTACATTCCCACCAACAGTGTAGAAGGGTTCCTCTTTTTCCTGAATCTTCACCAGCATTTACTGTCATTTGATCTCTTGATAATAGCCATTCTGTCAGGAGTTAGATGGAATCTCAAAGTAGTTTTAAGTTGCATTTCCCTGATGGCTAAGGTTGTAGAACTTTTTTTAAAAAAAAAGATGTTTGTATGGCATCTGTATTTTTTTTTTTTTTTTTGAGAACTCTCTATTTAGTTCCACAGCCCATTTTTAAATTGGGGTGTTTGATTTCTTATTGTTTAGATTTTTGAGTTTTTTATATATCCTGGATATTAATCCTCTGTCAGATGTATAGTTGGCAAAGAGTTTCTCCCATGCTGTAGGTTGCCTCTTTGCTCTATTCACAGTGTTATTTGCTATACAAAAGCTTTGTAATTTCATGAGGTCCCAGTGGTTGATTAGTGGTTTTAGTTCCTGAGCAACTGGGGTTATATTCAAAAAGTTGTTGCCTATGCCAGTATGTTGAAGGGTTTCCCCTACTCTTTCCTCTAGCAGTTTCAGAGTTTTGGGTCTGATATTAAGGTCTTTGATCCATTTGGGCTTAATTTTTGTGCATGGAAATAAGGATCTATTTTCATCCTTCTATAGATACATATCCAGTTTTCCCAGCACCATTTGTTGAAGAGGCTTTCTTTTCTCCAATAAGTACTTTTGGCATTTTTGCCAAAGATCATGTAGCTTCTTAGACTTATATTTAGGTTCTCTATTCTGTTCCATTGATCTGTGTGTTTATTTTTGTGTCAGTATCATGCTGTTTTTGTTACTGTGGCTCTGTAATATAGATTAAAGTCATGTATCCTGATTTTATTTTTTTTATTTTTTACTGTTTTTATTTATTTAGTTTTGTTGCTCAAAATTGTCTTGGATATTCGAGGTTTTTTGTGCTTCCAAATGAATTTTAGGATTGTTTTTTCTGTCTCCATGAAGAATGCCACTGGAATTTTGATGGGAATTGCATTAAATGTGTAGATTGCTTTTGGTAAGATAGACATTTTCTCAATATTGGTTTTTCATTCTAAGGACATGAGATGTCTTTTTATTTCCTAATGTCTTCTGCAATTTCTGTCTTGAGTGTCTTAAGGTTTTCATGGTAGAGATTCTTCACTTCCCTGGTTAGATTTATTCCAAGGTTTTTTTTTTTATTTTATTTTATTTTATTTTTTTTTGCTGTGAGGCAATTGTGAATGAGAATGATTCCCTGATTTCATCCTCAACATGTTTGTTGTTAGCATACAGGAAAGATACTAATTTCTGTGTTTATTTTGTATCCTGCTATGTTGCTAAAAGTGTTTATTAGCTCTAACAGTTTGCTAGTGGAGTCTTTAGAGTCTTTGATGTTAAGAATCATATCATATTCAAATAATGATAATTTGATCCTTTCCAATTTGCATCCCTTTTATGTGTGTCTCTTGCCTTATTGCTGTAGTTAAGACTTCCAGTACTATGTTACATAAAAGTGGGGACAGTGGACACCTTTGTCTTATTCCTGATTTTAGTGGAAAAGTTTGAGGTTTTCCCCCCATTTTGTATTATGTTGGCCATGGGTTTGTCATAAATAGCCTTTATTATGTTGAGTTATGTTCTTTCTACTTCCAGTTTCTGGAGGACTTTTACCATGAAAGAGTGTTGGATTTTGTCAAGTGCCTTTTCTGCATCTAATGAGATAATCATGTGATTTTTGTCCTTCATTTATTGATTTGTGTATGTTGAACCTTGAACCGTCCCTGCATCTCTGGGATAAAGCCTACTTGGGTGAATGATCTTTTTGATATATTTTTGTATTCTGTTTGCCAATATGTTGTTTTGAAATTTTGCATCTATGTTCATAAGGGAAATTGATCTGTAGTTTTCTTTTCTTGTTCTGTCTTTGTCTGGTCTTGGTTTCAAGGTGATGCTGGTTAATAGAAGGAGTTTGGTAGAATTCCTCCCTTTTCTATTTTATGGGAAAGTTTGAGAAGCAATGGTGTTTTTCCATGAAGGTCTGGTAAAATTCACTAGTGAATCCATCTGGGCCTGGACTTATTTTAGTTGGGAGATTTTTTTTTTAAATAACTGCTTGGATCTCCATACTTGTTATATGTTTATTTAAGTGGCTAATCTCATCTTGATTCAATTTTAGTAGGTCATATAAATCAAGGAAATCAATTATTTCTTTTAGGTTTTCAAACTTAGTGGACTATATATTCTTAATATATGTCCTTAGATTTTTCTGAATTTCTTTGATATCTGTTGTAATAGTGCCTTTTTCCATCTCTAATTTTATTAATTTGTGTCTCTTCTCTCTTTCTTTTGGTCAGATTTGCTAAGGGTATATCAATCTTGTTTATCCTTTCAAAGAACCATCTCTTTGTTTCATTGATTTTTTTTTGTTTCTCTTTGATTAATTTCTACCCTAATCTTTATTACTTATTCCTATCTACTTATTTTTTAGCATTTTTTAATTAATTAATTTCCTTTTTATTAGGTATCACTTGCCTTGTTCTTCTTATTCGTAGGCCTTAAGGTGATGCATTAAGTTGTTTACTTGAGACCTTCCTAATTTCTTAATATAGGCACTTAAAGCTATAAATTTCTACCTTAGGACTGCCTTCATTGTTTCCCAAAGGTTTTGGTATGTTGTGTTCTCATTATCATTTGAGTCTATGAATTTTTTGATTTCCTTCTTGATTTCTTCATTGACCCATTCACCATTTAGTAGTATATTGTTTAGTTTCCATGATTTTGTGTGTGCTTTATAGCTTTTCTTGCTATTAATTTGTAGTTTAATCCCATTTTGATCAGAGAGAGTGCAAGGAATTATTTCAATTTTCCTATATTTGTTAAGGTTTGCTTTGTGTCCTAACACATGGTCTATTTTAGAGAATATTCCATGTGCTGCTGAAAAGAATATGTATGTGGCAACATTTGGGTTAACTGTTTCATATATATCTGTTAGGTCCATTTGTTCTATGACCTCATGTAATCCAGATGCATCTCTACTTTTTTCCAGGATGGCCTGTCAATTGATGAGAGTGGGTTGTTGAAGTCACACTCTACAGCTGTATTTGGCATTATCTGTGACCCTAATTCTAATAGAGTTTGATGAGATTGGGAGCCTCCATGTTCGATGCCTATATGGATTATAATGTTCTCCTGTTGGAGTGTTCCTTTAATCAATATAAATTAACCTTCTTTATCTTTCCTAACTAATGTTGGTTTGAAGTGTACTCTGTCAGATATTAGGATAGTGCCACCTGCTTGTTTTCTAGGCCCACTTGCTGGAAGCACTATTCTCCATCCTTTCATTGTAAGATAGTGTCCATCTTTTATGTAAAGGTGGCTTTCTTAGAGGCAACAAATAGAAGGATCCTGCTTTTTCCTTTTTTTTTTTGAGGCAAGCCCAAGAGACTGGCCTTTTATTTTTTTTATGTGAGACAGAGAGATGGAATTGGAGTGCCTGGACCTCCAGCCACTTAAATCAAACTCCAGATGCATGTGCCACCTTGTGTGCTTGTACAACTTGCACACTTGTGTCACTTTGTGCATCCGCTTATGTGGAACCAGGGGGTTGAACATAGTTCCTTAGGTTTCGCAGGCCAGCGCCTTAACCACCAAGCCATCTCCCCAGCCCTAATTCAGCTACTTTTACAATACTGATTCTGCCAACCCATGAGCATGGAGATCTTTCATCCTCCAATGTTGTCTTCAGTGTCTTAACTTTTAATTTTGGAGAGATTTTTTTACCTCCTTTGTTAGATTTATTACTATGCATTTACTATGTATATACATATTAATATCCTTCCTTTTCTTTTTTTAAAATATATATTTTTTATTTATTAGAAAGAAAGAGAGAGAGAGAGAGAGAGAGAATGGGTGTGTCAGGGTCTCCAGCCTGTGCAAACGAACTCCAGGCACATTTGCCACCTTGTACGTCTTGCTTATGTGGATTCTGGAGAATTGAACCTGGGTCCTTAGGCTTTGCAGGCAAGTGCCTTAACTGCTAAGCCGTCTCTCTAGCCCTTCTTTCTTTTCTTGAGGCTGTGAATGTAATTTTTAAAAAATTTCTTTCTGGATTATACTAAGTGAGATAACCCAGGTCCAGAAAGCCAAGCGCCACATGTTCTCCCTCATATGTGGATCCTAGCTACAGATGATTAGGCTTCTGCGTGAGAAGAAAAATACTTAGTAGCAGAGGCCAGTAAGTTAAAAAGGAAATATAAAGGGAAGAGAAAGGAAGGGAGGAGGGTACTTAATAGGTTGGTATTGTATATATATGTAAGTACAGTGATTGAAATGGGGAGGTAATATGATGAAGAATGGAATTTCAAAGGGGAAAGTGCGGTGGGGGGAGGTATTACCATGGGATATTTTTTGTAATTATGGAAATGTTAATAAAAAGTGTGAAAATAAAAAAAAATTTCTTTCTCAGCAAGTTCATGTGTAGAAAGGCTTTGTGTAGATTTTGTATCCTGCTGCTTTGATGAGGGTCTTTTAAGTACAGGATCATATTGTGTACAAATATGGATATGTTCACTTCTTCCTTTTCTATTTTTATTCCCTTTATTTATTTTTATAAAGATTTATTTTTATTTATTTATTAGAGATGGGGGAGAGACAGAGAAAGAGAGGGTGAGAATGGGCATGGCAAGGCCTTTAGCCACTGCAAATGAGCTTTAGATGCATGCGCCACCATGTACATCTGGCTTATGTGAGACCTGGAGAATCAAACCTGGGTCCTTAGCTGCACAGGCATGCACCTTAACCTCTAAGCCATCTCTCCAGCCTTGCATTCCCTTTATTTATTACCATTCTCTTTTAGCTAGGAGGAAAAGAAGTGAAGTGTTCAATTTGGGAGGTAGCAGTGTGTGTGTCTGTGTGTGTGTGTCCCCTTAAACTGTGTCCATGATGAACTTGTGGAATGCTTATTGATTTATTTAGAAGATTTTTAGGTCTACTAGCAGACAGCCCCATTGAAGTACGTTCCTTAGACAGTTACTTTTGCTCCGTGGAGGCTGATCTTCTAAAGGTAGATCAACTTGTTAAATATTGAGTGGCTTTCTGATCAACTCATCCTCTCAGTGTTTCACTTAATCATATTATTATTGTCTGTTACCACCTGTGAAATGGGGAGTCTGTTAATGTTCGCTTTACAAGGTTATTGTCCTGAGTTTACACATCAAGTGCATGTTAGCGTGTGGCTGTATTCATAACAGCTGATACATATAGTTCTGTGTTGTTTGGTCTGTTTCTTAGGTGGCATCTTAAGCAAAAGCAGTTTAAGTAGGATATGAGACTTTCATTACCATCAGTACCCACTAGGTTTTCTATTGAGCAGATAATGTTCACTCCCTAACTAATCCAAATATGGGAAGATATTCATATGTGCAGTTTGAAAAAGAAAAAGATTTATGTAGCTGGGTGTGGTTGCACACACCCTTAATTCCAGCACTCAGGAGGCAGAGAGGCTGGAGGATCGCCATGAGTTCAAGGCCACCCTGAGACTACTTAGTGAGTTCCAGGTCAGCTTGGCCTAGAGTAAAACCCTACCTCAAAAAATCGAGAAAAAAAAAGATTTATGTAAAATCATGTAGAATTATGTAAAAATCAGCCCTTTTCTTAAACACAAAAATGTAAAAATAATAATAATAATGGAAGCAGGGAGATGACTCCGTGGTAAAACACTTTCTGCACAAGCATGAGAATCTGGGTTCAGAGTTCCCGGCAACAGCTTCAGAAAGCAGAGACAGTTGAACCCCTGAAGCAAGCTGGCTTCAGTGAGAGACCCTATCTCAGTAAAGTCGGTAGAGAGTGGTTGAGGAAGACACCTGATGTTGAACTCTAGCCTCCCCATGTGCCCCCCCACACACACCCATATCACACACACATGGAAAAAAATAAAAGAATAATAAAACTTTAAAAAGACTGTCGTGTAGACCATCATTTCCTATACTGGAAATGTCCATAATATATTTTTAAGCACCGAATATAACAGAATACAAGCAATGCGTAAGTATTCTGGATTCATTAAGGAAAAGCTTTGCATGATACTCTTTTGGAGATGCTGTTGAAGTTTTAATCTGTTTATTCTCACTTTCCCCTCAGGCATTCCCATCTGTCAGCAGCACCTAATTTGGAATAACGTGGAACTTGAAGATGATTACTGTTTGAAAGACTACAAGTGAGTACAGTTACATCTTACCTGCTTTAGAGGTGTTTGATATTATGACTTCACTTAGCAGTGTTTTCTTTTGAACCCTGAGATCATGTCTCTCCTAAGCACCTAGCTTTCATTGTGAATTCTGACCTATACATGTGTTGCCTCAGTGGTGACTCTGTCCTTGATCTTTGTTCTCCACACTTGAGTTTTACCTTCCTATTTTTCATACCAAACTGTTTGTTCCTTGTCATTTTACATGATCCCATTAACTTCTTTCCTTCTTTGCATCTTTTCTGGTAATAATGATCCATTTCCACCTCGCTGTGTTTCTTTACTGTTTTCACAAGAGTTTTTGCCATAGGAGAGAATTGCTTTCCACTAACACTTGAGTCATTAGACCTTCTAAGTAGCACTGTATATCAGTGATTATAAACATACTTTCTTTATCCTTCCTGTCACATAATACTTTACTCTTAGACAAAATCATAGGGCTTAAAGTTGATGTGGAATAGCCGGCAGAATGCCAGGAGTTAGGAGACTTGGTAGGTCTGCTGCTTTCTAACACTTGGGATCTTGGACAAGCTTCTTCTCTTCCTGGGGCCTCCTTTTCCTTAAGGATGGAATGAAGAGACTAGTCCTGGGATCATAGAGATCCTTCCCAGTACTTGTGTTCTGGGATTTTGCATAATACTTAAGGCTTATGAGAATTTGTAAACTATTCATTATTTGTACAGGTAAATACCTCACCATCCTGTATTTATTCATGTTGCCATAAGTTTTTATCTTTCAGGGAGCACATAATAAACCAGCACAACATTGATTTTTTTGGATGATTATGGTTTATTTTTGTGTTGTCTATTCACAGCATCTCAGAAGGTTGTACCTTGAAGCTGGTATTGGCTATGCGTGGTGGACCTATAAATACTAGAAAAGGTATGCATGCTTAAAGCAATTTATAGCAATCATATTCATAAACAATTTGATAGTAGCATTCTTCAAGTTGGTTAGTGTTTTTATAGGTTCTGGTATTAGTTAAGTTCCCTTTCTGCAATTAGGTCTTTGATTCTTCAAGGCATTATTCTTTTTTGTTTTTTTTATTTTTATTTTTTATTCATTTTTATTTATTTATTTGAGAATGACAGAGAGAGAAAGAGCAGATGGGGAGAGAGAGAGAGAGAGAGAGAGAAAGAATGGGTGCACCAGGGCTTCCAGCCACTGCAAACAAACTCCAGATGCGTGTGTCCCCTTGTGCATCTGGCTAACGTGGGTCCTGGGGAATCAAGCCTCAAACCAGGGTCAGGTTTCACAGGCAAGCGCTTAACCACTAAGTCATCTCTCCAGCCCTCTTTTTTGTTTTTTAAGAGAATGGGCATACTGGAGCCTCTTACCACTGTAAATGAACTCCAGACATGTGTGCTACTTGGTGCTTCTGGCCGAGTGCTAGGGAATCAAACCCAAGCCCTTAGGTTTTGCAAACAAGCACTTTTAACCACTGAGATATCACTTAATGAGCTATCTCTTTAGCCCCTAGGCATTATTTTTAAAAACCTAGATACACACCTGGGCATGATTGTGCATGCCTTTAATCCCAGCACTCAGGAGGCAGAGGTAGGAGGATCACTGTGAGTTTGAGGCCACCTTGAGACTACGTCAGCCTGGACTAGAGTGAAACCCTACCTCAAAAAAACAAAAAGGGGTCTGGAGAGATGGCTTAGCAGTTAAGTGCTTGCCTTTGTAGCCTAAGAATCCTGGTTCGAGGTTTGATTCCCCTGGACCCACATTAGCCAGATGCAGAAGGGGGCACATACATCTGGAGTTTGTCTGCAGTGGCTGGAAGCCCTGGCACGCCCATTCTCTCTCTCTTTCTGCCTCTTTCTCTGTCTGTCGCTCTCAAATAAATAAATAAAAATAAACCAAAAAACAGAAAAGGTAGAGAAATGGCTTAGTGGTTAAGGCACTTGCCTGAGAAGACTAAGGACCCAGGTTCGAGTCTCCAAGTCCCACGTTAGCCAGGTACACAAGGTGGCACAGCTTCTGGAGTTTGTTGGCAGTGGCTAGAGGCCCTGGTGCACCTATTCCCTCTTTCTCTCCCTCTGTCCCTCTGTGTCTAATAAATAAATAAAATGATAAAATATAAACATTTTAAAAAAAAACCTCGATATACAAAGACTCCAACTCTAAAAGGTGTTTCAGAAATCTGTCATGATTCTGGATTTATTCCAATGAGATTTAAAAATAAGCCTCATCAGTATATGGAAATGAAAGTATAATATAAATTTAAGTTATTTAGGTTTATACCAGTCTTGTTGCTTTTTGTGATCTGTTGAGTCTTCAGTTTCTGGGATAATATTTGCTATTGAAAACTCCAAAATGTCTGTTTAACTGATAACACATCTGGATCTCATGGGCATTTTCATCTCCCTGTTGACCCTTTCTCAGAATATGAGTTGTTTCTAGAATCCATTCATTCAGTCAATAAATGCATAGCAAGCATCAGCTGGCAGGGTGTGGAATGCACTGTCTGAAGTGCAGTGAACATGGGAAGTGAAGCCCCCTGCTTCATGACACTGCCTGTAGTCAATGCAAAGAATGGATGGACTCTAGTGGTTGGGAGTCCAGTGCAGGAAGTAGGATAATGCCTGCAGTACATGTGCAAGTAGGATTAATGGCCCTTGGAAAAGATAACATGGGCAGAAACTCAATTAACAAAAGGTTCTAAACATGGACTTAGGAATGTTTTTATTGGCCCTCAACTGAGGTCTGTCTCATGAATCCCCACCAAATGGCATCATAAGCTCAGAGCAATCCTGCTATGCTATGGTTTTTTTTCAAGGTAGGGTCTCTAGCTCAGGCTGACCTGAAGCCCACTCTGAAGTCCCAGGCTGGTCTTGAACTCACAGTGATACTCCTATCTCTGCTTCCGGAGTACTGGGATTAAAGGCATGCACCATTATGCCTGGCTTGAACCTCTTTTTTGTTTGGTACTTTGAAAAACAGAAAAATGAAGACAAAATATGTGTAGCAATTATCTTCTCATGGGTCTGGTGGGCGGGGTTACCCTCAGCCAGAAGCAGTTTATGGAAGGAGTGGAAGTTTCATCATGGTGAGAAAGCATGGCACTAACAGGAAGCTGGCTCACACTGTCACATACCAGCAGGGAGGTTAGTAGAGAGTGAGCTGAGCTAGCGATCTTTGGAAGGGGGCTGGGTTATAAAATTCCAGGCCTGCCCTCACTGATACACCTCTCCACCAAGGCTCTACCTCCATCTGGGGATTAGGCAACGGGCTTAATCACAAACACATGAGGCTATGAGTGACATTTTACATTCCAACCATCATGTTCTGCCCCTGGCCCTTACAGACTGATAGCCAGCTCATGATACAAAATGCAGTCAGTCTAACCTCAAAAGTCCCCATAGTGTTTACCAGTGCCAACACTGTCCATAAGTCAAAAGTCTCATCTGTGAGCTGGCTTAGTTGTTATGGTGCTGGCCTATAAAGCCTATAGACTCATATTTGACTCTTCAGGTATCACATAAGCCCGACACACAGGGTGACACAAGTGTGCAAGGTTGCACATGCACACAAGATGACACACACATCTGGAATTCAGTTGCAGGGGCTGGAGTCCCTGGTGTACCAGTTCTCCCCCCCACCTTTGCTGCTCACTTTCTTTTTTTTTTAAATAAAAAGTCTCATCTGAGACTCAAGACAGTCTCTTAATTATGTAAAACCAAAATACAAGTTACATACTTTCAGTACATAATATCACAGAGTAAATATTCCCACTCCAAAAAGGAGGAATGTATGCATAGCAAGGAATGATTGGACCAGTGCAAGATCAAAACCAGAAGAGCAAACGTCAAATCCTGCTGTTCCGTGTCTGTCATCTAGGAATCATGATGAAGTCTTCTGGACTCTCCCTCCATTGTGCTGTTGGCTTCCTGGGCAGAAGCCACCTCAAGCTCGCAGCTTTCCCTGGCAGCCTCCCCATTATAGTTCTGGCATCTCCAAAATCCTGGGGTACCCACTGCAACTCATACTTCATTTTCACAACCTCACACAATGGCCTCAGAGAGCCTTCTTGCAAGGACCTCACCTTGCTTTCACATCACTTAGCAGCCATCTCTAGGAGCATGTTACAATCCAATATTTTCTGTTTTTGTCAAACTTCCAAAACCAGTACCAGGTAGGCAGCATTGCCAATTTGTTAATCCAGGGGGATAAACCTTGAGGAATAAGAAACTCCTTCAGCCTTCTTTCTTCAGGCCTCCTCCTCGAAGAAGAATCATCACTCTATTGTCCCCATGCAAAGCAGCTGGCTCATCTCAAGCTGGAAATCTCTTGAACGCTTGTAGCTGGAACTGCTATAGTCTCCAGCCTGAGACTTTCTTTTTGTGCCAAATGTTAACACCTTCTATATCCCTCTACCTCTACCTTCCTCCACCAAATACACCAGTCCATGCTTTTAAATTCAACTTTTCTCAAGTTCTAAGGACATGAGCAGAATGTGGCCAGTCTCTGCAAGAACATCACATAAATTGCTTCTAGCCCAGTTCCCCACAAAGTTCCTTCCAGCCTTCACACTCCACAGTTCTCTCTATATTACAGTCTTGCAAACTCTTGCCAGAATGACCCAATATGCTCTGCTTCTCTAAAAACCTCATGTTCAGGCTTATCACAGTTAACAGTCTTGCTTCTCAGTTCCAATTTCCTGTAGCAGTTACCATCATTGCTGAGACAAAACTGATCAGAAGCATCTTGCAGAAGGAAAGGGTTTATTTCAGCTTAGTTTCAAGGGGAAGTCTCATCATGTTGAGGATAACATGATAAAAGCAGAAAGTTGGCTCACATTGTCACATACTAGCAAGGAGGTGGTAGAGAGAGTTGAGCTAGCTCATTCTGGCAGAGGGGCAATATTATAAAATCCAAAGGCATGATAGACACTCATTGTGCCACTGAATTCAACCCCCAACTCTGCCTTGTATATAATGTCTTATATATGTTTCCCAATTGTGTGTGTGCGTGTGTGTTTATTTTACAATCCAAAGTGGAATTTATGCTGCTTTTAAGTTACTGATTATTGGACCAGCATCTGAAAATACAGTAAGCAGAAGATGTATAGCTAGACTTGCCATATGTGATAATACCACAGAAGTAGCAAATGTATTGTTCCTCTTGGCACAGGAATGAAAATATTTCATGTTTGGGTTAAAATTTGTCTATGAGAATGCAACATAATGACACTTTTTTTTTTTTTTTGGTTTTTCGAGGTAGGGTCTCACTCTGGCCCAGGCTGACCTGGAATTCACTATGTAGTCTCAGGGTGGCCTCGAACTCATGGTTATTCTCCTACTTCTGCCTGCCAAGTGCTGGGATTAAAAGGTGTGTGCCACCACACCTGGCTTAATGACATATTTCTTGATACAAAGAAGACAGTGCTATATGAACTGCACACACATTAGAAACTTCTTTAGAGCTGTCATGCACACATGATATGCTCAGGTGTTTGTACAAGTCAGTGTTACTGTGTCAGGATACAAAACTGTTGACAGGAATTGAAAGCTTTGCTGTTGTTTCCATTGTAGTTCCTGTGGAGGATCCATTCGGGGAGCTTGCTGAGTATGTAGATCCCACTCAAGAAGAGGTCTGGGAGAAAGCCTCCTGCAACAAACAAGTTACGTTTCTAGTGTACCGGGAAGGCGATCAATTGAATTTCTTTCGTGTAGTAGATAGAGGAGACGGCACTTTAACACCTTTATCTGAATCATTAAGGTAACGAGGTTTTCATTTGTATGTCTCACTTAGAAAAGGAGAATATATATACTGCTATACTTCAGAAATGTTTTTGTTTTCCTTGGGCCATCACCATTACCTTCGTGGATTAACAAGACAGGAAATTCCATTCATTCCCCACCTCCTTTCCCTGATACATAATTCATAAGTTATCCTTTATATGGTTGAAGTTTCTTTACATGGTAGTTTTTGTTTTGTTTTGTTTTGCATAGAAAACATTTGATTGTTACTTTGTGAAACTGCTCAGGTTGCTTCCTATCTAGATTATAGGATCTTGTGTGATGGTGTCATGTGTTGTTTCATAGCTGTGGCACGGCAGGGAGAGTTGAAGTTGGTATCATTTTTAATTCTGCTGCTTTTTAAAATTGGACTAATCTCTTTACATTTTATTTTCTTACTATGTGAAGGGAGAAAAATTGTAATATTACTTTTAAAATCATAAGGGAAACTATAGATAAGTAGGAAATAGAAAAATGAAGAATTTGGGACTGGAGAGATGCCTTAGCGGCTGGACGTGGCAGCGCATGCCTTTAATCCCAGCACTCGGGAGGCAGAGGTAGGAGGATCACCATGAGTTCAAGGCCACCCTGAGACTACAGAGTGAATTCCAGGTCAGCCTGAGCTAGAGTGAGCCCTACCCTACCTCGGAAAACCAAAACAAACAAACAAACAAACAAAAAAAACCCAACTGAGATGGCTTAGCGGTTAAGGTGCTTGCCTGTAAAGCCAAAGGACCTTGGTTCGATTCCCCAAGACCCACATAAGTCAGTTTGGAGTTTGCAGTGGCTGCAAGTCCTGGTACACCCATTCACTCACTCTCTCTCATTCTCTCTCTCTCTCTCTTTCTCACTCTCAAATAATTTTTTCTTAAGTGAAGAATTTGGACAAGATGACCTTTTGAATTTTGGGCATTCTGACCTTGTGAGACTCTTTAAATGCTTTCATGTTACATTATTAGACATTACTGAACATTTTAGCCAACCACTGGTAAGTTAGGCACAGGTGCTCTAAAAGTGGTTTTCCCAAGCCAGGCATGGTGGTGCATACCTTTAATCCCAGCACTTGGGAGGCAGAGGTAGGAGGGTTGCCAAGAGTTCAAGGCCACCCTGAGACTATAGTGAATTCCAGGTTAGCCTGGTCTAGAGCAAGACCCTACCTCAAAAAAACAAAATAACAACAACAACAAAAAGTGGTATTCCCACTCATGGAGCATTCATTCTGCTATTAGTAATATTGGTGCTATAATATTTGTGATGATTATGAAAAGGTAACCTAGTCTCCAGAAAAACAGATGAGAGGTAGAATTGGTGATGTTCTCTGAGAAGAAGTGACTTTAATAAATGAGGAGGGTTTTCCCAAACAAAGGAAGGAAAGGTGTTGTGAGTAACTAATGTGAAGATTAAAAAAGGATAAAAATCTAAGCACAGATTTTTAGCAGTTCAGCAGTTAAAGGTGCTTGCTTGCTTGCAAAGTCTATCAGCCTGGGTTCAGTTCCCTGGCCATCCACCTAAAGTTGGACAGACATTTGTTTTCAGCACCAAGAGACCCTGGCATGTATGTGCACATAAAAATGAATAAAAGCTATTTAAAGGAAAGCCAGTTGTCGTTTGGAGAGCAGTGACTGAGGATTAGGAACCAGGCACAGTGAAGCTTGTTGCTTTGCTCAGGGTCTGGCAGGCTGCATGCAAGCTGAGAAGATGCGTTCTAATCTGAAAGCTTGGTTAGGAAAGAGAATCTGATTTCAATCTCATACTCACATTGAGGCACAATCCTCTTCCTTTCAGGTGCACGATGGAGGGCCTGGGGTTTTGTTTCTTTTCCTGACAGTAGGATGGTGGGTACCATCCAATCCCTTTTGATTAGATCAGAATGCACTGATTTGGGACCTGTATTACTTTCACAAAATCCTTTTACTTCTGCTATGTTCAGTTGGCATTGTCATGTCGTGCCATGTTCAAGGGCAGACTATACCAGTAATGAACTCCAGGGGTCAAGAATCATAGATTCCCTTATGACTCTGCTCACCAGAGTGTATAGGAAAGAGAGATTGCATTCATTTTCTTTGTGACCACAGAGAACTGACTATGACAGGTGGGTTGACTGCTATCCAGTCAGGATCTGGTTAGGGTTACAAACATGACATCCACCTCTGGACTAGAAGTAAAGAGGAGCCAGCAATAAAGGCACCGCCATGGACCATTATTAGTAGAATTCCCTCATGGGGCCTCTCCACATGCTGGCTCATGGTGTTAGCTTTCTCCCTCATCTATCCTCTCCCTTTCTAAAGTCAAGTACCTGCTCTTCAGTAGCACATGAGGCCTTGGCAGCTTGTCATTCTGCTTTCCAGGCCTTTCCATTGGCCATGTTTTTGCATACATTTTATTTGCTCATAATGTCACTCCTACATATTACTCCATTTTTCCTATAGCTTCTTTCCTTCCTTTTCTCCCTTTTTTTTCCTTTTTCTTCTTTCTTTCTTTTTATCTTATTTTATGTTATTTTTTGACATGATCTCAGCTATCCCCTAGCTGGACTAATAGTCACTATGTAGCTGAGGGTGGCCTTGAATTTCTGGTCTTTCTTCCTCTACCCACTCCCACCCTCCCCAGTGTGTGGGGATTATAGGCATGCACTACTATGCCTGGCTTTGCCAGCTAATTTCTGTTTGCATTTATAACAATTTATAGTTGTGACAGTTTGAATCTGAGATGTCCCCAAATGCTGCTGTTTTAGGGACTTGATTTGCAGCTTATTATTATTTTTTTTCCATTCACCTAGCACAATTGGGTAAAGAGATGAGTAGAGAAAGAAATAGAAAACTCTCTGCTCATGCCTTCAAGGACATATTGTTGCACCCTGGATGGGGCTTCTCACTCTCCAACAGCAGCAGCTCTGTACGGGTCCACATAGTCACTTTCCTACGACTCTTGAACTGACAAAGGGCATTATATATGTAACAAGAGAAAAGCAAATACAATCCTTACTGACAAAATTCAAAATATAAAATTAACAGTAGAGGGCTGGAGAAATGGCTTAGTGGTTAAGGCACTTGCCTACAAAGCCAAAGGACCCAGGTTCAATTCCCTAGTACCCACATAAATCAGCACACGGTGGCACATGTGTCTGAAAAATTTGTTTGCAGTGGTTGAAGGCCCTGGTGTGTCCATTATCTCTCTCAAATAAAATAACTTTAAAAAAATTAACAATTGAGTGCATTTTTTAGTGAAGTCAACTTATGACAAGAATAGAATCTTGTTTATATTGTGTGTGATATGTGTATAGAGTATGTGTAGTGTATTATGTGTGGTGTGGCACCTAGCTTTAATACCAAACAATAAAGTTATCACATAATTGTATTATTGTATGGTTTTAAGTTGATATTCACCAAAGACTCTTGTTGGGGGATTTAATTGCTGGTGATAGCTTTGAGGAAATGATTGGCTCCTGAGGGCTCTGACCTAATTAATAGATTCCTTAATGGGTTCATAATGTGATGGCTTTTTCTTTCTTCTGTCTCTGCTCCCTGCTCTCTCCTCTCTTCTCCCTTTTTTTTTCTCTCTTCACTCCTCCCTGTCCCTCACTCTGCTTGCCAGCTACCATGAGGGGAGTAACTCTGCTCTGCCACATGCTCCTGCTCTGGTGCTCTGCCTCACCACATCCCAGGAGGAATACAGCCAAGTGGTCGTGCACTGAAGCCCCTGGAAACACGAGCTGCCATCATCTTCCTTGTTTCTCTCAGTGATTTGTCACAGCACCGGGAAAATTGACTAACAAAATGATAAAATTGGTTCCCATCAAAATGACGATAGACAAACCCATATGATAAATCAACCTTACTGCTGACAACATTAGATCAATAATATATGATAGATTCCAGTATTGATTAGGTGTGTACTCTGGAGAGGGTCAAGATAGCACATAAGAAACAGCTAGCACTTACCTACTTCTTCATAAATTGGAATCAAAACAACTAGAGAGCAGCTGAGAGGTGTGACCTCTAAGAACATGCTGAACTTCAGTAGTTGGTTGACAGAAATGTGGGAAATACAGGGTGAAGAGTGGAACAGGGAAGGAGGAAAGAAAGGAAGACGAGAAGAGAGCATGCGAGCATGCCCACACTGGAAGAGTAGAGAAAGTGGGAGTGAGTTGCCTTATATGCAGTGATGAGGGTCTTGGTTTGGGGTTGAACAATAAAAGACATAGTGAATATTTATATGCCACTCAAGAAAATATTTAGAAATTCAAGAAGTGTAAATATTTAAATATCAAGATATTTTAAGGGAAATTTATAAATTACTGTTTTCTCCTAGTGTAGTTTTATTTTTCTTGTCTAGAAAGAAACTTAGTGATGGCTTCTCACTGACCTCATGAATTGGATTGTTGGGAGAAAATATAGTTATGTGATTCTTTGAAAATAAGGTCAATATGAATGTGTTTTTATACTGTAAAATGTGCCCAATGAAGAATTCATTAGAATTATTCTTCTTAACCATGGGAGATAATGTCTTTTCCTAAGAGCAAGATTGAATCAGAAACATCATAGAGCATTCAGTAACGGTAAAGTTACTATAGGGCAATAGGAAAGTATTTAAAGTTAAAATTTTGGAAGGTAACCTGAAAATAGAGTGTAGTTGAATCATTTCTTCTAACTCCATAAGGTAAACTTACAAAAATCTTCATGTACCCTTCTTTTCAGGTATGTTGACCTGGAGAAAAAGCCATCTCATACTCTGTTCTGTCAGGCATTTGGGTGCACAGTTGTGATGCAGTAAGGTCTGTTCTTGTTGCCTGAGGAAGCAATAGGAAGTAGGTAGGGCAACTGAGCTTTGGAACCAGACAGATTGACCATAATCTTACTATGCATTGTCTTCCTGGTTTTCAGCTAAATCATTTAACCTTTTAACTACAGGTGTGTTTTTTTTTTCATTTATAAAACGGGATATAATTAACCTCCCCTGTACAGTTCTGCAAAGATGATGACGTGGATGTGGCTGGCAGAGGAAGCATGCAGTGCATGGCTGGCAGCGTTACTACTTCAGAGCTGTCCTTTTGTTGATTGGCACCAGGCTTCATGTCATATGGCCTCTCCAGTAGGTGGCAGTCGCAGTTACAGTCACAGCTCAAGCAATGCAGACTTGAATGGGTTGTGAAGAGCAGCTTTTGAGTTCTTCCTTCTGATCCCCTTGTCTGCTGTACATGTAATTCACTCATAATTTCATAACATTATATGTTTCACTAAAGTTCAGAAATGGGATTGTTCACGATCTGCTTTAACCTCATGTGGTGGTAATATGTGATTCACAGTGTTTACGATATACCCTATCAAGGCCATCCTAAATTGTTTTTAATTTGTATCCATATAGAACAGGAAATGTTTGTTCATTTTAGTATTCATACAATATAAGTAACTTGGGAAAGGTGACTAATATATATTCTTACCTTGCTCTATCTTAAGTTTTAATCATTCTCCAAATACGCTGAGCTTCTGTCTACAGACCTTACTATTCTAATTTCCCATTATTGAGAACATACTTAATCTCAGTCGTTTGTATTCAATGTATATTGGATGGGTGTTGAGTACCATGCACGGTAAAAAGACAAGGAATATGACTGAAGCCCAATGCTTGTTCTCAATTTAAGTGTCTGTTGGGAGGCAGGAGAAACAAACATGTGGGGATAGTGTGATATGTACCATTCTTTCTGTGATCAGAGGAGGGCGCCAAGTATTTGTATAAAGTGTAAATAAATATTCTAAGAGTTCAACAATAATTAAATGTGCATCATCTCTTGATTGGTATCTTCTCTCTATGTTAAAATCTATTCTAAGGGATTGTATTTTGATAACTTTAAAATTTTATTTTTTGTTCTTTAAGAACAGAAAATGTTCTGATAACACCTATGCATGTTCAAGTAAGAATCCCTTCAGGTTAAATAAAAATATCTACTTTTTTGTGCTCATTTCTTTTTAATTCTCGTGCATGGACATACAGTCAGCCTGTGATCTAGGTTGCACATTTGTCAGTCTTGGCTGATAATGAAATCAGAACATTCTGTGAAAATGGAGCTTACCTTTCTGAGAATGAGGTAGCAGATGCTAGAAGATTCCTAACTATGATGTTTAGAATTTGGAGAAAGAAGCTCAGCTATACTCAATTTTCAGTAATAATTCAGTATCCCATTTAATTTTTTCTTCTAAGAAATAGGTTTTGGGGAGAGCGCTTGCCTAGCATGCATAAATCCTAGGTTCAGTTTTGAGCATCATATAAATTGATCATGGTGAAGTCCCAGCACTCAGGTGGAAGCAAGAAGATGAGAAATTCAAGGTCATCCCTGGTTATGTAGCAAGTTCAAAGCCAAAGCTGGCTGCAGCATCACGAAACCCCATCTCAGAAAAAGGGATAGGAGAGCAAGAAAGAGAAAAAAGTGAGGATAAGAAAGGGGACGGGGCAGGAGAACAGGAGAAAAAAAAAGGGAAGAGAGAAAATGCATTTTGAATTTTTTTCTTGCATTTGCCAAAAATGACAAAATGAGTTTATTGTTTTATACCTAGTAGGACCTTTAGTTACTATTACACACGGGAAATGTTTGTTCTCTGAGCAGGCATCAAGCAGATTTCAAGGACTTCTCATTTTTGTTGCAGTGGTGGGTCTGTATATAATTTGTATACGGATGAGGATGAAGATGCTGAACCATCTCCTTCTGGACAGCAAATCATTGAGAACTCAGTAACCATGAATAAGATGAAGCTGCTGAGGGCCAAGATGGAAAACATGAACCTGAGCAAAAAGGTGACCTGGCACTGGCCAGCCTTTTCTCTAGCTTTTTCAGCAGCACTCACAGCACCAATGTCTATTGTGGTAATTGTGAAAAATGATAAAACATTATTCATTATAAGATTCTGGCTTCATTATTTTTTTTCTTTTTTTAATATTTTATTTTTATTTATTTATTGGACAGAGAAAGGGAGAAAGATTAAGAGAATGGGCATGCCAATGAACTCCAGATGCGTGCGCCTCTTTGTGCATCTGGCTAACATAGGTCCTGGGGAATCAAACCTGGGTCCTTCAGCTTTCCAGGCAAATGCCTTAACTGCTATCTGGCTTCATTATTTATTGATATTGATATATTTATTGATATGAAAAGTTATCACCTCTTTTATATAGCAAAAAACGGTATTTCTATTAAAATAATTTTTAAAAAATTTAATGGCTGTAGCACTAAGAAGGATAATAAAAGATAGCTTAAACTTGCAATAATTACTTTTTAAATTTCGTTTTAAGATTTACTTAGTATGAACATCTATTTGGGGGAGCACAGGGGTTGAGACAGGTTTAAACATAGTCTAAGTTGGCCTGGAACTCACTATGTAGCCCAAGCCTTGAAGTGGTGATTTTCCTGCCTCAGCTTCCTGGTGCTTGGGTTATAGATGTGAGCCATTATTATGCCTGGAGGATATCAGATGTTTCCAACTAAGTAAATACTGCTTGATTTCCAAAGTAATTCCAAGAGAATAACAAGTTTACATAGTCTCTAGGATATTAAATGAGACTTTGAGTTTTCCCACATTTTTATGGTGTTCCTTTACCAGTTGCCATTGTAATTGGTGTTATAGTCACCACTCTTGGACAAGGAAGATACTTATTACATGTTTATTAGGTATTTGGCTATCCTTCTTTGTAAAATGCCAGCTCAAATCTTTTACCCATTTATTATTATTACTATTATTTTCTGGATATGTCTATTACTCTTTACCACATTCTTATTTTAAATTGATTAATAGCCCCCACTTTCATATAAAATTCACAGGTCTTTAATGTACTGCTTGATAAATTTTAACATTTACATACACTTTTTCAGATGATTCAAATTAAATTGCTTTGTCTTTTCCTAGTTTCTTCACACTGCATTAAGAGTTCTGGTTCACACTCCTTTATGACATGAGAGTTCTGGTTTGTTCACATTCCTTTATGACATGATTTTGGTTTGTTCACACTCCTTTATGACATGAGAGTTCTGATTTGTTCAAACTCCTTTATGAGATGAGAGTTTTGGTTTGTTCACACTCCTTTGTGATGTGAGAGTTCTAGTTCACACTCCTTTATGACATGAGTGTTGTGATTTCTTCACATTCCTTTATAACATGAGACTTCTGGTTTATTCACACTCCTTTATGACATGAGAGTTCTGGTTTGTTCACATACCTTATGACATGAGAGTTCTGGTTTATTCACACTCCTTTATGACATGAGAGTTCTGGTTTATTCACATGCCTTTATGACATGAGAGTTCTGGTTTATTCACACTCCTTTATGACATGAGTGTTCTGGTTTGTTCATACTCCTTTATAACATGAGACTTATGGTTCACACTCCTTTATGACATGAGAGTTCTGGTTTGTTCACACTCCATTATGACATCAGAGTTCTGGCTTTGTTCACACTCCATTATGACACAAAAGTTGTGGTTTGTTCACACCCCTTTATGACATGAGAGTTCTGGTTTGTTTCCACTCCTATATAACATGAGAGTTTTGGTTGTTCACACTCCATTATGACCTGAGAGTTCTGGTTTGTTCACAGTTCATTATGACATGAGAGTTCTGGTCTGTTCACACTCCTTTATGACATGAGAGTTCTCATTTGTTTACACTCTTTTATAACATAAGACTTCTGGTTTGTTCACACTCCATTATAACATGAGAGTTTTGGTTTTTCTACACTCCTTTATGACATGAGTGTTCTGGTTTGTTCACACTCCTTTATAACATGAGACTTCTGGTTCACACTCCTTTATGATATGAGACTTCTGGTGTGTTCACACTCCATTATGACATGAGAGTTCTGGTCTGTTAATACTCCTCTATGACATGAGAGTTCTGGTCTGTTTACACTCCTTTATGACATGAGAGTTCTGGTCTGTTCACACTCCTTTATGACATGAGAGTTCTGGTTTGTTCACACTCCTTTATGATCTGAGAGTTCTGGTTTGCTCACACTCCATTATGACACAAGACTTCTGGTTTGTTCACACTCCATTATGATACAAGACTTCTGGTTTGTTCATACTCCATTATGACATCAGAGTTCTGGCTTTGTTCACACTCCCATTATGACACAAAAGTTCTGGTTGGTTCACACTCGTTTATGACATGAGAGTTCTGTTTTGTTTCTACTCCACTCCTATATGACATGAGAGTTCTGGTTTGTTTCCACTCCTATATGACATGAGAATTCTGGTCTGTTCACACTCCTTTATGACATGAGAGTTCTGGTCTGTTTACACTCCTTTATGACATGAGAGTTTTGGTTGTTCACACTCCATTATGACCTGAGAGTTCTGGTTTGTTCACACTCCTTTATGACATGAGAGTTCTCATTTGTTCACACTCTTTTATAACATGAGACTTCTGGTTTGTTCACACTCCTTTATGACATGAGAGTTCTGGTCTGTTCACACTCCTTTATGACATGAGAGTTTTGGTTGTTCACACTCCATTATGACCTGAGAGTTCTGGTTTGTTCACACTCCTTTATGACATGAGAGTTCTCATTTGTTCACACTCTTTTATAACATGAGACTTCTGGTTTGTTCACACTCCATTATGACATGAAAGTTCTGGTCTGTTCACACTCCTTTATGACATGAGAGTTCTCATTTGTTCACACTCTTTTATAACATGAGACTTCTGGTTTGTTCACACTCCATTATGACATGAGAGTTCTGGTCTGTTCACACTCCTTTATGACATGAGAGTTCTGGTTTGTTCACAGTCCATTATGACATGAGAGTTCTGGTCTGTTCACAGTCCTTTATGACATGAGACTTCTGGTCTGTTCACACTCCTTTATGACATGAGAGTTCTGGTCTGTTCACACTCCTTTATGACATGAGAGTTCTGGTTTGTTTACACTCCTTTATGACATGAGAGTTCTCATTTGTTCACACTTTTTTATAACATGAGACTTCTGGTTTGTTCACACTCCTTTATGACATGAGAGTTCTGGTCTGTGCCATATTTCTGCAACAGTTGATGCTCATCACTTTTTACTTTGACCATTAGCATGGTTGTGTACTAGTTTTCAGTTCTGTTTCCCTAATGTTTACTTTTCACATGATTGTTGATCATTAAAATTCTGTCTTTGCCTTTTGTGAAGTACTTGTTGAGGGTTTTTGCTCATTTTCAATTAGGGTGTCTTCCTTTTTATTAATATTTAGATACATTAAAAATATTTTTTTGCAGTCATGTGTGTTAAGCCACCCCTCCAGTACAAGGACTTGGAAGGCAGAGGCAAGAGTATCAGGAGTTCCAGATCAGCTTCAGCCACAAAGCAAGTTCAGGGCCAGCCTTTAGGCTACATGAAATTCTGTCTCAAAAAAAAAAAAAACAAAGCACAGCAAATAAACACATGTGTTTTGTATTTGTGTATAAGTTCTCTGTTAGATGCACAGTTTTCGGATCTTTATAATACTCTGGGTCTCTCTTACTTTTTTATTAATGCTAATTTTAATGTCTTATAATTTATTAGTTTTGGTATGATTAGTGTTTAATAACTTTTTATGAAATATTTTCTTGAAGACATGTTCCTTTGTTTTTCTTCAAAACCCTTATGATAGTTTCTTTCTCATTTAGATCTATAATTCATGGATTTTTTTAAAAACATGAAATGTTTGGTAAAGATCTCTATTTTTCTTTAATTCAGATGAAGAACAATTGACCTAGCTCTACTAAGAGAGAAAAAGAAAAAACTAAAAAAGCTTTCTGCACAATCCTAAATTTTTATCCATTCAGTGATAGAATTTGATAGATCCATGAAGTAACAACTACAAGGAGAAATAGATATGAACTTCAAAGATTCTCACATTCTCACAAAAGTAAAGCAAATTGAAAACTAACAAAGGATTATGAGGGCTGGGGAAGTAGCTCAGTTGGTAGAGTGCTTGCCTAGCATTTATGAAGTCCTGCATTTAATCCCCTGTACCACATAGACCTGGCATGGTGGCGTCTACCTTTAATCTCAGTATTTGAGGTAAAGGCTAGAGGATCAGAAGTTCAAGGTCATTCTTGGCTACAGAAGCAAGTTCAGGACCAGTCTGGGCTACATTAGATGCTGCCTCAAAAAAATAAACAAACAAACAACACTTAAATCTATGTTAGGCTTTCTCCCTAATAAACTCTAGCTCTGTTTCATTGAAGACAAAAAAAGCCTTGGGCTGGAGAGATGGCTAAGCTGCTAAGCACTTGCCTATGAAGTCTAAGGTCCCTGGTTCGAGGCTCGATTCCCCAGGACCCACGTAAGCCAGAGATAAACAAGGTGGCACACGCATCTGGAGTTTGTTTGCAGTCGCTGGAGGCCCTGGCATGCCCATTCTCTGCGTCTTTTTCTATTGCTTTCAAATAAATAAAAATAAACAGCAACAACAACAGACTTGAGTGACCCACACTAGTCCTTAGTACTATGCAACATTTAGTATGGACTTTTTCCATTAAAAAAAAAAAGCTGGCCGGGTGTGGTGGCGCACGCCTTTAATCCCAGCACTTGGGAGGCAGAGGTGGGAGGATCATCGAGAGTTCGAGGCCACCCTGAGACTACATAGTTAATTCCAGGTCAGCCTGGACCAGAGTGAGACCCTACCTCGAAAAACAAAAACAAAAACAAAAAAAACTGCTTTGGGGATTTTGATAGGCATTGCATTAAACCTGCAGATTTCTTTAGGTACTATTTGTGATATCTGTTTTTAAGTAATAGCTTCTTTAGAAGTGGCTTCTCTGTTATCAAGTATGTTATAATTTTATATATCCTTTCTATTCTGTTACTTTCTGTGTGTGTATAGTATTGTGATGTGGTTTGTGTTGCTTGTATGTGTAGTGTATGTAACATGTCCTATGGGCTTGCCTGTGGTGGCCAGAGAGACATCAAGTGTCCCCTCCAAAATTCACCTGTTTTTGCCTTACAGTGGAGTTTCTTACTAATTCTGGAGCTTGTTATTCCCTACTCTCACATTATCTTGTCTCTGATCCCCACAAAACTGGGGTTACATATGTTCATTACCATTTTGCTTATGTGGATTCTAGAGATTTAAACTCGGGTGGTCTCAGATCCCCTCCCCGCCCCCCAGGACTTCATGCTTGTACAGGAAACACAATTGTTGAGCCATGTTTCTAACCTTGGTCTATTACTTTTATCTTTTTTTTTTTTGTCTAAACTGAGAAGCTTGGTTCTGTATTTTACTTACATTTAATGTGATTGCTGACATCCATATTTTTCATCTTCCTGCTTGTTTTTTGTTTGATCACTTTCCCTTCCTTTCTCCCTCTTCCTAGGGTTACTTTTTGTTGTTGTTGCTCTTCATAAGTTTAATTACATATGATGTATATATATATGTGTATGTGTGTGTGTGTATGTGTATGTGTATATATATATGTTACTGTACTTTTATTTTTTGCCACTTCCATACATGTATGTAATGCATTTTGACCCCACTTCGCCCAGTTATCCCCTCTCATCCACCCTCCTCCCACCTAAAGCCTCCTTCCCTTTTAATTCCCATCCTACTTCCTACTTTCATGTCCCACCTTTTGTTACTTGATCCACTGAGTTAAACTGAGGCCACTTTCATGATCATGGTTATTTTCTGAAGAATGAGCAGCTCACCAGTGAGACCCCTGAAGGAGATGACTTCCCCATTCCCTGCAGTGATCAGTTGATATTAGTTATGGGAAGTGTGGGGTCTCATAAGCCCCTCCCTCAATGATAAAATATTGACAAGCACAATCTTATACAAGAAGCCACATCCACTGTGACTTCATGAATATAATGGCCATGATATACCCTGAAGATTGCATTGTATAGCTCCCTCCTCTACTGTTGCATTCTTTCTGCCCCCTATTTGTGAGGTTGCCTTAGCCTTGGAAGAGGTGTTTTAAATGTCATGTTGGGAGCTAAGCACACACTTGTCACTTGTCCTTTGTGTAAAGAAACTTCTGTGATTGAGGCCACCATCAGTACCAGTCTGTGGAACAATGGATATTTAAATGCAGTTTAAAGTGCTGTCTACTTAGCATAACCACAGTATTGGGTTCCCCCTTAGGATCTAAGTCCTTAGTCACAGTCTTTTGACAAAATTTATACTACCAGGTAGCTTTCCTTCCCTGTGGAATGGGCCATAAATCCAGATGCAGAGCAGTTTTCATATTTTCATGTCACCATTGCACCTGTTGGCACATCTTTGCAGGTTGACTGTGACATACACAGGGTCCATAGGTGAGGAGGATATGCTAGCTGATGACTTTTCTCCCCTAGCATCTTACTGAGAAGAATGTGTGTTCTGTAATGTTTGAATGGAATATTTTGTAAATGTCAGGTCCATCTGCTCTGTAATATTTAGCTCCAATGCTTTTATTTTTATCTGGGCTATCTGCCTATTGAAGTGAGTGGTGTTGAAGTCACTGGTTATAACTGAGCTGGGGATAATTGGGACTTCATGTCTAGTAGTAGCAGCAACAGCAGTAGTAGCAGCCCCTGCATTCTCTGCATATATATTCAGGATTTTAATGTCCCCTTCATGGAGTGTCTCCTTCACCAATATGAAGTGTACTGTATCTGTTCTGATACTAGTTTTGGTTTAAAGTCTATTTTGTCAGATATTAGCATAGCAACATGTGCTTTTTTTTTCTCTTGGTTGCATTGGCTTAGCATTTTTTTTATCCTTTTACACTAAGGTAGTGTCTGTCTTTGATAGTGAAGTGAGTTTCTTAAAGACAAAAAATAATGAGTCCTTTTGATCCATTTTGTTAATCTCTGAGCTTTTATTATTATTTTATTATTAACAATTTTCATGATTGTAAACAATATCCCATGGTAATGCCCACCCTCCCACTTTACTACTCTCTGATTTTTGATTGGGAAACAGAAACCATTAATATACAGAGTTAATACTGAAAGGTATGAGTTAATTTCTGTCATGTTGCACTGCATGTGGTGGCTGGCTGGCTGGGTGGACATGGGAAAGCTGTATGAAGTGAGATGAAGGTGCACACAGTACAACTTACAGAAGTGAGCACAGGAGGGTTCCATGGAGAAGGAGAGTGCTTGCCAAGTGGCACACTCACATCTGGTGGTGGATGAACACAAGGGATGCTGGGGAACAAGGCACAGAGCAGGAAGGTGTCTGTGGAGCAGTGGTTGCACATGAGACACTCGGGCAAGTGGGGAGGGTGTTCGTGGAGTGACCTGTTCACATACGTATCACGTTGAGCAGCAGGGTGACTACAGGGCAGCACATTCCCACATAGGCTGCCTGGGCTGCTGGGCCAAGTGGAGGAGTTGCCCACAGAGCAGGAGGGTACTTATGGAGTGGTAGACTTAAGTGGAAGCTGAGTTATACATTCTTATACTGATTTATGTAACTACTATAGAGATTCTAATGTATATTCTTAATTTATTGTAGCTAATGCCAGAATCTTAGATTGCTAACTTCATTTGTATTTCTAGTAACTTGTTTTGTTTTTAAGACTGATTTTTTGGACATTTATTTTCTTGTGTGTTTGGGGTGTGCATGTATGTATATATGTTCATATATGTGCAGGTATATGTGTAGGGGTATATGCATGTATGAGTGGAAGCCTGAGGTTGCATTGAGTTTTCCATAGTCAGGCTCCAAGTCACTTTTTAAAATTTTTTGAAAAGTATTTATTTGAGAGAGAGAGAGAGAGAGAGAGAGACAAAGATGAAGAAGCAGACAGAGAGAGTGAGTATAGGCGCCGGCCACTGCAAACAAACTCCAGATGCATGTGCCACTTAGTGCCTATGACTTTTTGTGGGTACTGGGGAAATCAAACCTGGGCTGTTGCAAGAAAGCAACCTTTACCTACTCTCTCCAGCCTCCCAAGTTGTTTTTTGGACATGTTCTCCACTAAACTCACAGCTCAATGATTCAGCTAGACTGAGAGCCAGCAAGCTTATAAGAACACTTCTGTCTCAACTTCCTCAGCTGGGATTACAGTACATGCCACAGTACCTGGCTTTTTCCTAGGTTCTGGGACTCTAAAGTCAGGTCATCATGCATACATGGCAAACACCTCTCAGTCTTATATTGCCAGTATTGAGTTGTTTTCTAATAGTAGTTTACATAGAGACCTTTTCTATTGTTTTTTTTTTCCTTTCCTTCAATTGTGTGCTTCCTCCAAGGATTATTTTCTGTATGTCTGAATTATTTTAATATATAAGATAATGAATTTCATCATGATATTTTCATCGATGTATGTAATATACTTTGATCATGTTCATTCTCCATTACCCTCCCTAACCCTCCTGAGCAAACTGCTGCTGATCCTGTCCTTCAGCTTCCTATGTTCCCCATTGTGCTTGTGTACCTTTTAAGAAAGAAATCCAGATTCTGCATGTAAAAGAAAACATGATGTTTGTCTTTCAGAGTCTGACTTATTTTGCTTAACATAATGGTCTCTAGTTCATCTATTTTCCTATAAATAACATAATTAAATTCCTTGTAGCTGAATAAATCTTTAGTGTGTAACATGTCATAGTGTTTTAGTCATTCATCTATGAATAGGTTTTATTTTACCTTTTTAATTTTGAAAAGTGTTGAGTTGTTCAGAAATGCTGACTTGTAGAACATCCATATAAATTACACAAGACTGATATTTTATCATATTTGCTTTTTTCCCCTAGTTGCTTTTTGCAGTGGTCCATTTGGGAATTAATTATAGGTACCACGACTCTTCATTTAACTATTTAACTATTTCATTTAACTATTTAACTATTTCATTTAACACATACCTCCTAAAAAGAAGTGTCTTTTCCTGTGCTGTACACCTAACACACCTAATTTATCATTGATTCACACATTTTTATCTATATTCACACATCCGAAGTCTCAATACTATGGTTGATATACTTTTGTTTTTGGATCTGGGATTCAAGAAAGAATCATATGGCTAGGCACGGTGAGGAGACCCTGTAGTCCCACTACTCAGGAGTCTGAGATGCAGGAGGGTCATTTGAACCCAGGGGTTCAAGGCCAGCCTGAGATTCTGTCTCAAGAAGGAAAAAGAAGGGCTGAATAGGTGGCTTGACAGTTAAGGTTTTTCCTACAAAGCCAAAGGACCCTGGCTCAATTCCCCAGGACCCACATTAGCCAGATGAACAAGGGGGCACATGCGTCTGGAGTTCATTTGCAGTGGCTGGAGGCCCTGACGTGCCCATTCGCCCTCTCTTTCTCAAATAAATAAATAAAATATATTTTTTTAAAAAGGAAAAAGAAATCATGCATTGTATTTAAATGGAACTATTTCTTAGCCTTATATAGACATTTTGTTAGATATTTTAATGAATATAATTGAGTTGATTTGTAAATTGTCTCGTGATAGTTATATTACAATTAAATATAAATTAGAAGTTTTTGGCAAGAAATTTATATAGATGATGCAATTTTTTGTACAACACATCAGCAGGAACGTGATGTCAATTGGTTCATTTTTCCCCCCAGAAGTTTACAATTTTTTGGGGGGTGCTAAAGGCCCAAAGAATGATTTAGATAACTTTCTAGTGACAAATTTCTGGTTTTCTCTAATTAAAATAAATGGAATTAAAGTTAATTTAAGGTTGTGAGAAGTCTGTTACATGGCTTTTCAGAGCCTTTAACTTGTTACATCTTAACATTGATAATAATGTCAATAGAAACCTGGTAATTCAGTGGGCTGATGGGCTCAGTTAATATTATTTCCTTTTAGCTGGGCGTGGTGGCACACACCTTTAATTCCCAGTACTTGGGAGGCAGAGGTAGGTGAATCGCTATGAGTTCGAGGCCACCCTGAGACTACGTAGTGAATTAATTTCAGGTCAGTCTGAGCTGGCATGACACTCTACCTCAAAAAACAAACAAACAAATTTATTTCTTCTTGGTAGGAAGGAGTGTGGTTTTGTTTTTGGCTCTGAGAGTTTTGATTTGAAATAGTAGTACCACAAAAATGGAGTTACTTTTTGAAGATTTAAGATAAGTTTTTGTCAATTAAAAAAACTAGATGTTATAAATCTAAATTAGAATAATGAGAGAATTTTTTGACAAAGACAATAGAAAAATTTGTCTTTTTTTTTTTTTTTTTTTTTGAGGTAGGGTCTCTCTCTAGCCCAGGCTGACCTGGAATTCACTATGTAGTCTCAGGGTGGCCTCAAACTCACGGTGATCCTCCTACCTCTGCCTCCCAAGTGCTGGGATTAAAGGCATGCGCCACCACGCCCGGCTCCAATTTGAGTCTTTTAAGACATAAAAGCTTGGTTTAAGTGCAGTAGAAGGTCTGGGTAAGTAAACAGCTATAATAAAAACACCATTAAAGGAAGAACATGGTATCATTTTCATTATAGTTTCATTAAAACCAAGGTTTCCATTATTTTTATCATTTAGGAATATACAAAATAAAATTCCAAATATCATAAGCATTTTTTAAAAAAATCTAAACAAAAGGATTTAAGAAATAGATGAGAGTTAGAAACATGCTTGATTGTGTTGATGTCATTGAAAATATCTAAAGTCTACGTGGATGTGTTCTCAAAAGATGGGCTGGAGAGATGGCTTAGTGGTTAAGCGCTTGCCTGTGAAGCCTAAGGACCCCGGTTCGAGGCTCGGTTCCCCAGGTCCCACATTAGCCAGATGCACAAGGGGGCGCACGCGTCTGAAGTTCGTTTGCAGAGGCTGGAAGCCCTGGCGTGCCCATTCTCTCTCTTCCTCTATCTGTCTTTCTCTCTGTGTCTGTCGCTCTCAAATAAATAAATAAAATTTTAAAAAGAAAGATGTTGACACAAGTTTGAAGTGGTAAATGAAAATCTAGGTTTATCTCCTAAAGTTTTGTTGCACAGGAGCTGGAAAAAGAAGTACTTGACACAGAGTCCTTTTGCTCCAGGTTGAAAGGTATCTGTTGTGATATATTTGTTCCAATTGATAACAACACCTAGTTTTTGTCACCTGGGAGCTCACTGTAAAAAGACTATGTAACTGATTATGAATTTTTATTTACTAATGTTTAAAAGTCCCTTGGAAGAGTACATGTCTCCCTTTAATAGAGTTGTCTCACCTAGTATCAGACAGTGCATCATAAGGGAAAAGTAGACATTCTCCAAAGGGGGTAGATCTCAAATTTAGAAGTAATGGGGTTTTACTAGGTTAAGGAAGCCAATTGCTTTAGTTAATGTTAAAAATTAAGTGTTATTTGTTTGTTTAACCACAGATCTATAGGATTGAAGATCATAGGCACAATTTTTTAAAAACCTAAAAACAATAAAGCCAAGTTTTGCAAATAAATTTTAATACTTTTCCACTAAATTTTATAGTGACTATGTGAATTGAGCAGGATTCCCCTGGCTAGAAATAATTCTTTGAAATAGAATTTTCCTTACTGCCGAGGCAATGGCTATTCAACAAGTGAATACTTTACCCAATACAAAAATATACAAACATAGCATTTGGATAAAAGCTAATCACTAGTGTTAATGGTTTATTCAGTAAAAGAATACAACAGAAAAGTCTTGTTTTATTTTTTTAAGCCAGGGATTTGGTTTGGTTTTGTCTTATTATTAAGAGCAGATCAATATTTAAGAAACCTTTATTGTTGTAAACAGAGATTGAATTTGACCTTAAGAATTTTTAGTAACCTTTAATTATAACCAATCCCTATCTTTATGTTTGAACTCACAACCATTTTATATGATACTTTTAACCTAGTTTTGTCTCATCTATTTCCAGTTTGAAACAGTCCTTTACTTTACCTTTACCTTTATCTTACTTTACAAAATCCTTTCTTCAAAAGTATTTCCCTTTTTCTTTAACCTTTTTTTTTTTACCAAAATACATTTCATATCAATAACTTTTTATTGATTTGTGTATGTATGGGCACACGTGTCATGGCACACATGTAGACATCAGAGGACAACCTCAAGGTGTCTTTTTTCTTCCACTTTGTTTTGCAACTCCATACACAAAAGTAGCTGGCATGTGAGCTGCTTGATTCTCCTGGCTCCCCCTCCCATTGCCATGGACATATTGGAATTAAAGATGAATGCATCATTTTGTGTCCACAATGATTAGCCAGATGCACAAAGGTGAGGCAAGCGCAAGGTCGCACATGCCCACTAGGTGGCACAAGCGTCTGGCATTAGATGCAATTGCTAAGGTCCTGGCACACCAATTTTATCTCACTCCCTCTCTTAAAAAAAATAAAAATGGAGATACTAAATGTTTCTATTTGATGGAAATGTAATGCCAAGCGATCTTTAATTAGAGTACTTTTTCTTGGTATGTATGTGTGCACATGTGCATGGATGTTGTGTGTATGTGTGTGTATGGGTACATGCATGGAGGCCAGAGGAAGATGTTGCGTGTCTTTCCCTGTCACTCTTCTAACTTATTTCCCTGAGACATAGTCTCTTGCTGAGCTTGGGGCTTCCTATTTTGTTTTGTTTTGTTTTCTCTAGGTTGGCGGATCAATAATCCTCTCTCCACCCTTCGGTGCTGGAGTTCCAGGCATGGAAAATATGCTTGATTTTATGTGGCCATGGAGGCTTAGATTGGGTCTAGATTCTTGCATAGCAAGCTCTTCCCCAGCAGCCAAATACTTTTTAAGTTAAATTAACACAGAGTTGTGAAATATAACACCAACTGGAGTACTAAATGACAGTTTTTCTCCCAACAATTCCTCCTTTCCTGAATTAGATTTGGGGGGAGTAGAGAATAGGGTTGATTGCTAGCAAATTTACAAACCAAATAGAAACCAGAATGCCTCCAAATGTCTGAAAGCAGGAAAAGCAACCTGAAAGTCAGAAACTAAGATGCTTTCAAAGTAAACAAACAAAGTGGATACCTTAAATCAGACAGGCTGAAAGCAAGCCAACAAAGTTATCCAAATAGGATCCTAGCAACTAGTTCACAATAAACCAGTGGTCCTTTGGCCATTCAAGGGAGGTCTGAGCCCCAGAAGGAACTCATCAGCATTTACTTGAAGAAGCAGCACCTGATGGTTGGGCACAAGGAGCCCATGCTGGTAACCTGGCATCCATCCTGGTGATCCCTTCAGTGAAAATGAGTTGTCCTTTTGGTCCCATGTTGGGTGCCATAACGCTCAATGCAAAAGGACAAAGTTGTCACCTACAAAGAAATAAGAGAGAGCTTGTTCTGGAGCCAAATATGAGTAACCATGGCCCAGGAACACATATTTAAGATAGCCCAAGTACTGTGTTTTGTCAAGGTATCAATTTCATGCTACGTTACAGTAACAGGACAAGTCATAAGTCACTTTTCAAATACATTGGTGGGTTTATCAGGTGAGTTACAGCAGAGCATGGAAATCCCTGCTGTAGGCTTCAGATGTTACGTGATGACATTATTAGCTTGTGGGTTAATAGAAGCTAGGATGTTTATGCAGTGCAAAAGGATTTCCCTAATGTTGGGTCTCACACAGAGGTGGGCAATAAATGGCTTTTAGGGGGCGAGGCTAGAATAGCCAAAGATAATTTGGCTTTGGACCTGCAACATTCCAGTTCTACAGTCACTGATGTTCTAATTAATCAGCTCTATAACATATTCAGTGTAGGTGAGGCTTTATTCTGGGAGCTTCAGTTAATAGGGCCTATCATTATACCATGGCTAAGATTTAGTGCAGCAGGATATGAAGCCAAGTTAAAAAAAGAAAAAGGCACATGGACCCAAGTCCAGGGAACATGAAGTACAAGCAGCCTAGCATCCTCTTCAGGGGAGTCTCCCACTGCATGCTGACTTCCTGCTAGAGAGCTGTGGCAGAGGGCACATTGTGAAATGTTATCCCAGGGACCTCAGTAGTGACTGTCAATTCACACAGGTGCACTCTAGAGGCCTTCTGTGTTCACTGCAGACTCCCAGAGGAAAAGCAGGCATTTGGCACAGACCGTGTTGGTTCAGGCTGAAGCACAACAAACCACTTTGAACAGTTAGGGTCCTAGAAACCTTCCTGAAATGTAAATTCCAAGAAACTTGTCAGGGGCCAGCCTTGCAAGCAAGCCTTTCCAAGAGCAGCAGTTTAGTCCTTTTTACCATCTTTCTGAATAGCTGCTTAGAAAAACATCCTGGTAGGAAATGTGGGGGATCTTAAATAGGTCAGCAAAGTCTTACCTGGTAAAACTGAGAAATAATAGGAAAATGAAATTATTTTTTAACGTCTTCAGAAAAGTTTACTCAAAGTTATTCAGAAAAATCCTTTTTAGTTATAATCTTAAGGTACCAATATTTTTACGCTTATTCATTTGTTTACTTTTGTGTTTTGAGATACCTCATGTAGCCCAGGCTCTCCTGGAACCTACTCTGTAGCCAAGACTGGCCTCAAACTAATCCTCCTACCCCAGCCTTCCAAGTGCTGGGATTACTGGAATTAGCCACCACACCCAGCTTTTTGTAAGCATTTTACATTGAGATAGTAATAATTCAAATATGTTTTGGTAAGTAACATTTATTTCATTAATTTTTGACAATAAGTAGGATGGCTGTGTTGAAAAAAAATTACATATTAACTCTTTTCTTGTAGCCTAAGAAAGTTGTCAAGGTAAAACCTCGGCCGCCTATTGCTCCTCGACCTTCTAGTGGCTCCGCAGCAGCTCGCCACAGGTTGTTACGAGTCCTCCCTCACATTGGGCAGTCTTGCTTGCCTTCTCCGGGCAGTGCACATCACCCGGAAACATCCAGGAACGTGGTTGCAGGTTCAGCCACTCACTCGGCTGCAGACAGACCCACAGCCTCTCTCAGGAGTGACCCGCTGAAGCAGGAGGATAACTGGGAGACCTACAAGTCTCTCCCGCACCCCGGGGGGAGCAGCAGCAGACAGCCTCCCAAGGCCCATACCGAACTGCAGCCCAAGGAGCTTGCTGATTCGGCGCACCTGCCCAGGTGGACCAAGCATTTTCCAGGGAACTCGCCACCGCGGGAGGACCAGGACGACGCTGTCTTACTTCCAACTTCGGAAGAGGGTGTCCCCAAAGACTCGCCCCTCCCAGAAGTGGGTCCTTTGGCCGCCTGTGCAGAGGGACATGCGAGTGAGCCAAGCGGAGGCTTCGAGCCCCACGCTCACGGCCGAGGGCTGAGGGCCGCGGCCCGGGCGCTGGGGGAGGTCGTGGACGCGGGGCTCAAGCGCCGGCTGCTGTCCCCGCTGCGCCCCGCCGGCCTGCCCGCTCTGCCCGCCCCCGCCTCGGCCTCCGCCCCGCTCGGCTCGCTGCGCCCCACCGCGGAGCCGCCCTTTTCCAGGACTGCTCGCTTTCGCGGGGTCAAGGTTGACTCGCCCGGGAAAAGACCTGACGTTATTTCCAAGGTGGAAGCTCGAGATATCACAGAAATGGCGAACAAGGCCTGCAAGGAGCCCGTGGGCTGCGTGAACAACAGCGGGCTCCTGGCCTCGCTGACGCGGAGCTCCAGCCGGGACGGTGCGGGCGCGCACAGCACGCGCGGGCCCCGCCTGCGGCCCTCGGGGATCCCGCTCCCGCTCCAGAGCTCCCCCGCTGCGGAGCACGCCGATGGTTTTCTAGTAAGCATTGTCTTCTCGCCGCGCTCTCCCAGGTGTCCTTGTAGGGATTGTTCAATCCATTTCAAGTTTGTGTATATAAAAAAGGTAGCCTAAGGCTGGGGTTCTTTTTCACCCCATAAATTTCTCTGGCAACATTTATGTAGTTTGTTGAAAATCTTTTTGCTGATTGAATGGGGGGGTCTTTTGAGACAGGTTGTGCAGCCCCAGGCTGGTCTCATTAAAATCTTGGTCATCCTGCTTCCACATCCCAAGTGCTGGCATTATAGGTGGGTGTCCCCACACAGCTCATGAATGAATTTTAAATGGCATGCTAGTCCCTAAATTTGAAAATAAGTTCATTTAAATAGTTTCTTTGTTAACGTACCTGAAGCTGGACTCAAACTGGAAGTCCTCCTGTTTCTGCCTCCCCGGAGCTGCAGTCACAGACGTTGCTGCTGTGCCCTGTGTCATCCGGCCATGGTTCAGAGATCACTGGGTCTTTTTGCAAACACAGATCGCTTTGCTGAATCACCACCAAACGTTACTCTTTCCTTTCTTCTTTCTTTCTTTCCACCTTCCTTCCTTTCTTCTTTCTCCCCCTCTCTCATTCCCTCTGTCCCCCCATCTCTTTCTTTCACAGAGCCTCTCACGTAACCCAGACTGGCTTCCAACTCACTCTATACCCAAGAATGACCTTGAACTTATGATCCTCCTGCCTCTACCTCTTCCCCCCCAAGTGCTAGGGTTACAGACATGAAATATTTACTCTTTTAAAGAGACTTGATAAGCACAGTATCGTTAGAAATAAGATGAATTTACAAGTTAATTAAACAAAAAATAAAATAATTTTTAGTGGAAGCCCAATAGCAGCTTAGTAATAAAATACAAGTATTTTCCATTTGGTGATCTATTGTCCACTGACTCACCTTTGTAGGTGTTTTGTGTTTTAATTGTAGTCTTCTCGTGGTATTGGAATGAATGGAAATAATGCAGCTGCAGGGAAAAGAGTAGGTAAGCTACAAAAAATTATGAAAACAATATAAGGCTAATTGCAACATTAGCATACTGTTGAATTTTTCAAGAGGTGGAAAGAACGGTCTCTGGTATGTACAGGGTAAGCTCTCCGCTAAGCTTTCTTTTCAGAAAACAATATGAACTATTGGGCACATTTGAAAAGTGAAACAAAATTTGAGGTTGGCATCTCTTGTTTGGGAAGAAGTATGTCCCATGTGAAAAGACAAGATTATTATGAATTAACTCCCTTGCCCATAGCTGGTCACTCTAAAGCTTCAAGGTGGGTTTTGAGGTGTTACCCTAGATAGTTGTTTTTAATATCAAGATTAGGTATTATCTAGTACAATATCAAGGAGATCCATAAGAATCTCTTTTAAAAATATTTATTTATTTATTTATTTATTTATTTATTTATTTATTTAAGAAAGAGGCAGATAGAGAGAATGGGTGCACCAGGGACTCCAGCCACTACTAACGAACTCCAGACACATGTGCCACCTTGTGTATCTGGCTTACATGAGTATTGGGGAATTGAACCTGATCCTCAGGCTTCACAGGCAAGTGCCTTAACCGCTAAGCCATCTCTCTAGCCCAAGAATCTCTTTTTTTTTTTTTAAAGTTTTTTGGTTCATTTTTTATTTATTTATTTGAGAGCGACAGACATAGAGAGAAAGACACATAGAGGGAAAGAGAGAGAATGGGCGCGCCAGGGCTTCCAGCCACTGCAAACGAACTCCAGACGCATGCGCCCCCTTGTGCATCTGGCTAACGTGGGACCTGGGGAACCGAGTCTCGAACCGGGGTCCTTAGGCTTCACAGGCAAGCGCTTAACCGCTAAGCCATCTCTCCAGCCCCAAGAATCTCTTTTTGATGAACTGGTTATTTCTGGATAAAGAAAGAAACAATCCCTAGGGCCAGCCCTTTGCAAGATGCAGTAGCAGAAGTGGCTGGAGCTAGCACTTCCCTCTGCCAGGGACAGCACCTTGAGGATGCCTGGGCTGGTTGTCATGTTTTAGGAGGAGGGGGAGTCTCTGCTTTGTGTTTTAATACCCAGAGTTTGGGAAGCACCAAGGATGCACCACCTCTGTAGCCTCAGAGTTTTAAAAGATACTTTACAGATTATGGATGTCATGTGAATTTTGTTTTTAAGGTGATACTTAGGAGTTACTCTCCATTACTTTGTAAGGCTAAAGGTTATAAAGTCCTAATATATCCACTTATTTTTTAGATATTTTATTATGATAAAACACATGTAACAAACTCTCCTTAATTATTTACTTACTCTTTGTTGTTTTGAGATAGGGTTTCATGTAGCTCAGACTGGCCTCAAACTTATTACATAGCTAAGGCTAGCCTTGAATTCCCAATCCTCCCAAATGCTGGGATTAAAAGTGTGTGCTATCATCCATAGCTCAACTATTTTATTTTTTAATATTTATTTATTTGTAAGCAGGGAGAAACAGAAGACACACACACACACACACACAGAGAGAGAGAGAGAGAGAGAGAGAGAGAGAGAGAGAGAGAGAGAGAGAGAGAGAGGGAGAGAGAGAGAGAAGGGAAATGGGTGCACAAGGGCCTCTAGCCATAGCAGACGATCTCCAGACTCTTGTGCCAGTTTGTGTATCTCGCTTTACATGGGTACTGGGGGTTAAACTTGGGTCATTAGGCTCCACAGGCAAGTGCCTTAACTGCCAAACCATGTCTCCAGCACCTTATTTATTCATTTTGGTTTTTCGAGGTGGGGTCTTACTCTAGCCCAGGCTGACCTGGAATTTACTATGTAGTCTCAGGGTAGCCTTGAACTCACAGTGATCCTCCTACCTCTAGCTCCCAGGTGCATGTGCCACCACACCTTACTCAATTTATTTATTTATTTGTTTTTGAGGCAAACTATTACTAGGTAGTCTGGGCTGACTTGAAACTCAGTATTCTCCTCTGTCTACCGTCAAGTGCTAGGATTACAGGCAAGTACCACTAACACTTGCCTTTGTATTCATTCAGCTGTACAGTTCAGTGGCATTAAGTACACTGATACTGTTATTGAAGACTTAACCCCTGTTAAGTGTGGTGGCATGTGCCCATAATTCCATTATTTAGAAGGCTGAAGTTGGGAGACTGGGATAGGAGTTGTTGTGATCCCAGGCAACGTAGTAAGACCTCATTCCAAAGAAGGTATGTGAAATAAGCCAACCCCCCGCCAAACAAAACAAAACCTCCAACCATTCTACCCCCCCAGTCTTGTTTATGTGTCTTATTTAGTTCCCTAAGAACCTCATGTAAGGGCATCAGAGAGAAATTTTGTAGCTTGCATATTTTACTTTGATGTCTCCAAGGCTTATCTGTGTTGTCACATGTGCCAGACTTCCCACTTCCCTGTCATGTCAGCAGATACCTGTGATGCTTTTACATTTTAGCTACCTGGGCGAATGCTGTAACAAGTAACACTTGTTATGACATCAAGTTTAACTCTTCCGGCTATATAGCAGGAATGAAATTTTTGGGTCATATGGTATTTTTTGAGGCATCTCTCCATATTGTTTTCCTCTACCATTGCTATACCATGCTACAGTCCTACTAGCAGGACCCAGGATTCCAGCTTCTCCATGTCCTTATCACTACTTCCTGATGTTGTGTTATGGGTGGTGGTTTTTGCTACTCTACATCCTAATGAATATGAGGTGGTATGTTCATGTGGTTTTGCTTTGCAAGTCTTCAACAATGAGTAACTGATTTCCTTGTTAGCAGTGCCAATTGCCTGATATGTTTCTTGGACATTTGTGGCTCTTTGGAGGGATTCTTCAATCCTGTCCTGTCCTTTCCTTCTTCTTGTTTAAGGGTATATTGGTTGACTTCTCCATTGTATGAGTTTGCCTTTTTTTTTCTCTCAAAACTGTCTTTTTTTTTAAACAAACAACTCTAAATACTTGTACCACATTGTACATCTGGTTCTACATGGGTGCTGGGGAATTGAACTTGGGTCATTAGGTTTTACAGGCCAGTGCCTTAACTGCTGAGCCATCTCTCCATCCCTGAAACTATCTTTTAATGCACAAGTTTTTAAACTTCATGAAGTTCAATTTGTCTGTTTTCTTCATTGTTGCCTGTCATTTGGTTTCACACCCAAGAATGACTGCCAAATCCAATGTCATGTAGCTTTTCCACTACATTTTTTTCTAGAAGTTTTTTTTTTAATTGAATTAATAAGTTCCTTCATTGGTTCTCTTCAGTACCAGATATCACTTGAAAACTTGAACCTTAATTACAGTTACAGCCATCAGTTCTATACAGCTGACTGCCATGCTTGTATCTGGAATATTAATTTATTATCCTTCTGAATTTTCCTTCCACGAATTATCACTGCATTAAACCAAATATTAGGTTGTAACCATCAAATCAGTGAATTATTCCAAACTTCTGTCATCAACAGTTTTTTATTTACTAGAGAGAGAGAGAGAGAGAGAGAGAGAGAATGGGCATGGCAGAGTCTCCATTCAGTGCAAACAAACTCCAGATGGATGTGCCACCCTGTGCATCTGCCTATGTGGGTCTTCTAGAATCAAACTGGGGTCCTTTGGCTTTGTAAGCAAGAACCTCTTAACCACTAAGCCATCTCTCTAGTCCACAACAGATGTCTAGAACACTAAAATGACTCTTCACATTGACACTATCTAATTTTTCTATCCTTGCACATTTGATAGCACATTTGTGAGGAAGCTTCAGAGAGGAGGTAATGGTTGATAATGTATTGCAGGATAAGCAGAATTTTGCTAAAAGAAGATATTGCAGCCAGAAATAGACCTTATACCTTATTCAGGGTGGGTTTGAAATGGTAAATAACTCTGAAAAGTTAGAAAGATATTATTTTGGACATGTAAGACCTTGAATACATTGCTGGATCAAAACACCTGACCAGAGCAGCCTGTGGAAAAAAAGAGTTTATTTCAAGATTACAGTTGCAAGGGGAAAGTTTCATGGTGGCTGGTGGTCAAAGCATGGCCCAAGTAGATAGCCAGGGCATCACACCTTGTTACTTCAGCAAGAAAGAATCAGTAGGAGTGAACTTTTGACCACCCTGCTGGGCTGAACTAATGAACCTCAAGGCCCACCCCCAGTGACACACCTCCTCCAAGTGTCTTGAGGCTCCACCAGGGATTAAGTATGAGGCCTAATTATAAACACATGAGGCTATGGTAACATTTTCTACTTAAAACACCACAAAATAATATTAAAATGATATATATTATTAGTGCTTCCTAGCATAGAGATGATGGCTAATGTGGTTGTTCTAAATGGCTAGAAGGATTTATGGAAACTTCTCATAAAAGATGATAATCATCCTATTTCATGCCACCTCAAGTTCTCACAAATGTGTTCTCTGTCTCTACACATACACAGAAGTCCTTGAATGGGAAAAAAAAAAAAACAAAAAAACCTGGAAGATACTGAGTTAAGCATTTCCAAAAGAAAGAAAATAATGAATGATTGTTATAGTTTTCAGAGGGCTCCTCAGATAGGACTTGACCCAGACATTTTTCTTAATTCTTTTCAGTTCTTGATGTATTTATTTATGCTGATTATCCCTAGTGATAATCAGAAAAGCATGTGTGTATACAAGACCTGAAAAATCTAATCCTAATCAGTAGAAACTTAGCACATCTTTTCAAAAGATTTCTTTTGAAACACTTGTAGATTTTACAAGTACCTGTACATATAAAATATTAAAAGTTAAATTTATATAGCGTAGATAGTTAATATAAGAGGAATGTTTTGCTTAGTTAGGATTCTATGCCTGTATTAATCCAAGTATTATTTCTCTCAATAGGAGAAAGTACCCATCGCCTCCCACCTGTGAAAACCCCCCTTCAAACAAAGAAGAAAATAACAAAACATTGTTTTCTTTGTGGAAAAAAAACAGGACTGGCTACCAGCTTCGAATGCAGGCAGGTTGGCCAGCTGGAGAAGCTGACATGCTTTCTTTGTGGCAACTCCACAGGGGGATTATTAAAAATAAAGTTTTATTCAAATTGGCCATTCATAACATCAAGAGATGTTTTAATAGCAACTTCAGTTGAATTCCTAATTGATTGAGAATAAATAGTTCATGAGTTTCCAAAAAGCAGAAGCATATTCTCCACTGTTGCTTAGGCTGACAGCTAAGCCAGTTGGTTTTCCTAGAAGAGTCTTTCCCTCCACGATTCTATTTTATTTATTTTTATTTATTTATTTGAGAAAGAGAGAAAATGGGCATGCCAGGGCCTCAAGCCACTGCAAACGAACTCCAGACACGTGCCCTTGTGGGTCATCTGGCTCAAGTAGGTTCTGGTGAATTGAACCTGGGTCCTTTGGCTTTGCGAACAAGTGCCTTACCTCCTAAGCCATCTCTCTAGCTCCACAATTCTATTTTAAATTGAGCAAAAAGGGCTAAATTGAAAGTTAACTTACTATGGATTTTAACAACTCTTTGGTACAGTTATTTCAAAGCAGGTGGATATAGTTTTAAAAACAATGAAATTTTTCTTCCATAATTATGTTTTTCATTAGCATTGGTTGATGCTGTATCAGCTAACAGGGCAAGGGCAGGCATTGAAAAGAACAGTGGATTTTTAGAGTGCATAGTGTTAAAAATAATTATTTTGTTGCTAAAATCTGTTTTTAAATTCTCTCATGACATCATTAGGTTATATATACCCTAATTTTCTCATGAGATTGAATATCTTAGAATTCAAATTCACTAGGAATAAGAGGTCTAGTGGACATGTTAATCAACTTTTTGATCTTCTGCTTATATAAACCTCTATCCCCTATTTTTTTTTTTTTTTTTTTTTTGGTTTTGCATCCTGAGTGCTGGAATTAAAGGCATGTGCCACCATGCCCAACCCTCTATACTGAATTCTTTATTATAAACAGGTATTTTGTTCTCCTGAGTGGGGGAGGGGGGTCTTTATACTTACGACTAGAAAGGTAATGCCACTTATGAAAATGCTAAGGAAATCTACAGGGCTTCTGTTGAACTACCTGAAATCAAGCTCCTCTCTTCTAAAGAGAATATCCTTCTGTGGAAATGTGACTAGTCACATAACTTTTTTTGTGCTTTAGATGTGGAAACAACTTCTGTGCATCTCATCGCTATGCAGAAACCCACGGCTGCACCTATGATTACAAGAGCGCAGGGAGGAGATACTTGCAGGAGGCCAATCCTGTAGTTAATGCACCAAAACTTCCAAAAATCTAACAACTCTTCCTCTGCACTTTACTGTTCTGCCCGAGGAATCGTATTATATTGACAGAAGAAATATTGTTTAGACTGCATTATTTTTGTTCGACTCCAAAAAAATTTGCCAAATAACAAGAGCATACAATGCTTACTGTTGGAGAACGCAACTGTATTTGATGTCTTTATTCTTTGATGAGTCAAACGTTTTTAAAGTAGTTTTAAAAACCTTATGCTATAATGTTTGGGCTTTGTTATTGCATGTCTGTGTTTTGTTTGGTGTTTAAGATTGCAATATTATTAGATACAACTTCAAGATAGGCACTTTTGGGGAGTAGGTATTGACCACATAATGATGTTTCCATGTACAGAGAACTGAGTGGTTATGTAATGTCCACTCAGAGTGACAAGAGTTTGTCTTTTCATTAGTTTGTTTGTTTTCTTTTTGTGAGAGTGGGAAGATGGGGATTTTTTTTATAAATCCCATGTGTGAAAGGTTATGAGGTTTATTAACAAGTTCTTTGTATTTCATACTACTTTTTATAAAAAAGAACATTTAGTTTTCCAATGTGATTTGTAACACTTCTTCCATATTCAGATTGGCATTCAGATATGTATCAATTCTGTAAAACACATCATGTTAATATAGTAACCATCTCTTAAAATACTGCTTTTTAAAATGGTAGTTTTAAAATAGATGCTATCTTGTTGCCATTAAAAACAGAAACCAACTTTTCACTTTTTAAAAAATAGCTAATTTTTAAAAGAAGGGTTTCACAAGCTGGTTTGTTTTTCTTACATGTTGAGTGCTTTTACTAGGAGAAATTCAAATAAATATTCTACTTCATTATGAGTTTATTTTATTATTTACAGTGCATCTTCTTTTATAAATGCATTCTTTTATAAAGACCTTTAAATAAATTAATAATTTATCCTACTTAGAAAAAAATGATTGTGAGTATTATTATATCCTTCCATAGTCTCAGGAGCCTGTTCTTTGGTGTAATCAATCAATGTACCACTCAGGCTTTCTAAAATGTGACCCTGTATCACTCTTGGAACATGAAATGATGTTAGGTGTCATAGGGATGAACATTTTAAAGCAATTATTGCATTGTAATGTGCCCATTAGAAAAATAAACTTTAAACAGTTCTAAATTGACAATAAAGGAGGTTAATTGAGGCTCATTAAAAATTGGTTGATCCAGGCATGGTGGCATATGCCTTTAATCTCAGCACTCGGAAGGCAGAGGTAGGAGGATCACCATGAGTTTGAGGCCACTCTGAGACTACATAGTGAATTCCATGTCAGCATGGACTAGAGTGAAACTACCTTGAAAGAAAAAAAAGTTGGTTGAAAACTGGCAAGCTAAGGCACATATAACAGAAATCACAAAAGAACCAAATGACTAAAATTTAGAAAATGAAAGTATGATATTGAGCTTTTCTTTTTAAAATTATGTTTACAATTTTTAATAGTTGATGAAAATGATACATATGTTTTTTAGAAAAACATAAGTAGAAAAATGGAAGTAAAAATTTCACTGAAAAGGCTGGAGAAATGGCTTAGCGGTTACAGTACTTGCCTGCAAAGCCTAAGGACCCAGGTTTGATTCTCCAGGTCCCACATAAGCCAGATGCACATGGTGGCGCATGTGTGTGGAGTTCGTTTGCAGCGGCTAGAGACCCAGGCGTGCCCATTCTCTCTCTCCCATCCCCTTGTTCCCCTCCCTCCCTCCCACCCCTCTCTCTGTCTCAAGTAAATAAAGAAAAATAAATCTTTTAAAAAATTTCACTGAAGACCTCTAATTTATTCTAATATTTTGGGGGTTTTCGTAGTTACGGTCATAACAATGGCCAGTATATTTTAGATATTATTGTGTTGTGCTGTTTTATCACAGGTTAAGTATTAGCCCTTAAACATTAAGTTTTCTTTCTTGCAGTTTAGGTGCCTGAGAATCCTGTATCAAGGCACAGCAAGGTCATTTTTGCTAAAAGGCTTGACATGACTATCTTCTTACTGTATCTTCATATGGCTTTATTTTGTATGTATGTACAGAATTGGAGTGACAGCACAGAGGAAAGAAAAAAATCTATTATAATGTCTCCTTTTATAAGGGTGCCTACGGTCACACCCTTATGGCCTAATTAAATAATTCTTTCCTTACTACAAATACAACCACTCTAGGAGATTAAGGCTTCACAATGAGTTTGGGGTAGATGTATGCATTCAGTCCATAATAACCTACTCCTGACTTCCCAAAATTCATGTTCTACATGAAAATGTATTCATTATCCCAACAGCCCCCACTCAGCAGTTCAACATCTCCTGAGGCAGAATTCCTCTTTCGTGTCAACCTGTGAAGCCAGACAAATGCTTCCAAAACTCAGGCATAGTATTAGCATACCACTGCACACCTGTTATTCCAGCACTTGGGTGGCCAATCTCAAGGTTGAGGTTAGCCTGGGCTATATAGTGAAAGGGTATTAAATACAAAATATGCTGGAGAGATGGCTCAGTGGGTAAGAGTACTTCCCACACAAACATGAGGGTCTGAGGGGACCTGAGACTGCCTGAGTTTGATTCCACAGCACTGACATAAACAGTTGGGTATGACCACACATATCTGTAACCCCAGGAGGCCAGAGAATTGCTGAGGCTCATATGAACAGCAAGCTCTGGAATCAGCGAAGGCTCCCATCTCAAGGAAATACATGCCGGAGAGATGGAGGCATCCAACATTCTCTGGTCTCTGAATGTGTGTACACAGGCACACATGATCTCTGTACCTGCATATACATATGGTGCATATGCCACATACAGACACACAAAAAAAGTCACTAAGAATGAGAATTTATCAAGCACACCAACTCAACAAAAGCTTTGACCTCCCACCCCCTACCTGAAACGTGCAAAGGATAGGACGTCTGAGGTGTATGGCAGCAATAGCCCAGGATGGTCACCACTTACAGTGATTTTAATGTATGACCCCATAGACTCAGGCTTGAATCTTTAGTCTTCAGTGGGCAGAGCTCTGCTGGAGAAGAAGTATGTCACTGGGGTTGAATCTTGGAGTCCAACCCTAAGTTGTATTTGGTGACAGATCTGAAGTCTAGCCTTAATGTGTGTTGGGAGCTGTTGGAGCTCTGGCTGTTTGTGCTTGCTGGTATTGGTACTGGCTGTGGGTGGTGTCTGCTTGGAACTATGAAAGTAGGCCAGCTGCTTCTGCCATTGATGATGTTCCTCTGCAATTTGGAAGCCTGAAATAAACCCTTTCCTCACATAAGCTGTTTCTGGTTGCATATTTATTCCAGCAATGAGGAGCTGACTACACCAATAAATTGGTACCAGAGAAGTGGGGTCTTTGCTGCTATGAATCTGAGATTTCAGTCTTTTGGAACTTGTGTGCTGGAGGAATGTGGAAGGACATGGTACCCTGAATTGGAGATGCCTTGCAACAATGAGGTAAGCAGAGCTTGATGGACTATTCTGGTGAAGAGTTTGAAAATGCTAGAAACAGAACTGTGGACCATGAAGGCTTGGCTTATGAACCTTCAAAGGAAAACAGAACCTTGTTGGAACTTGGGTGCTGGCAGAATGGCTGCTTGTGTTCTTCCCTAGTCCTAAGAGTTTGATCAAGTTTTAATATAAAACTAGTGGACTGGGAGGGGGAGGGAGGGTATTACCATGGGATTTTTTTATAATCATGGAAAATGTTAATAAAAATTGTGAAAAAAAAAGTATGGACTAGTGTTCTTGGCAAAAGGTATATAGAACAGAAAAATATAAAGGATGTATGGTTTATCACTGAAAAATTCAAGTGGGCATAAAGTTACTGGCACAGAGACTGGTTTTAGCTTACTGAAGGTGAGATTATTGATTACCACCATTAAGGGTGATCCAACTGTTTTGCATTGAAACAATGGGAAAGATACCTGACAGTCCACCCAGGAAAGGCTCAGTGAGTAGGAATGCAAATTCTTTTACAAAGAAATGGCTTGAAGAATTCTAAAGGAGTATGTTACTTTATAAGGTCAAAGTTTACTCCCTCCTAGATTTACAGAATTACAGCTGTACCAGTGATAATGGTTTTGAAAACATCAACATTACAGGGAAGTGGGTCATGAGGTGCACATGGTTCCAGGAGCCGCATGAGTGGCAGTGTGAAACAGGGTGAGGTCCCTGGGTAGAGGCCCAGTAAGGCCATTGTATGAAGAGAACCAGTTCCAGAAGCCATTACTGAGATGCGGAATGGGAAACGAGGTTGAAATAAACCCTGTGTTGAAGGTCCAATAAAGCCATTTTATGGAGCTGTAAAGATGGATTGTGGTTTATAGTGGAGACTTGAATATTTATTTTTTCTTTTTCTTTTTTTTTGTTTTTTGTTTTTTTGAGGTAGGGTCTCACTCTAGCTCAGGCTGACCTGGAATTCACTATGGAGTCTCAGGGTGGCCTTGACTCACAGTGATCCTCCTACCTCTGCCTCCCGAGTGCTGGGATTAAAGGTGTGTGCCACCACGCCCAGCTATTATTTTTTATTTTTCAAGCAACAAGGAGGTGACTGCAACACCACTTCATACTCCATACTGTACTCAGCTCAGCATGGTTCACCTGTTATCTTAAAGCTGCCACTTCAAAGCTCAGCCATCCAGACCCTCAGATACTCACCTTAGCAGCTCTGTACCATGAAGCCCCCTGATTGGGTGGTTAAACTTGTACCTAACTGCCAGCAGTATGTATGTGTGAGCTCAGTACCTTTACTTGTTGTACCACCTCTAAATTCCCTGGCACCTTTCATCCTTTCCAGCCCCTCTATAGACCACTATCATTGCATGAATGGTGGTGAGTGATCTTTTATAAATTATTGAGATTAGAATGTAATAAAGAATTTGTGATGGCTGTGATCATGATTCATATGAAACCTAGAGTTATTGGTGAGGTAAAAGAAAGGGAACTGATGTAACTGATGAACTTGGTAAGTTCTGACATTTTAGAAAGACGTGTGTCAGCCTATTTTATTGGCCTAACTTGTTGAGCACATACATATGTATGTATGTTTTGTTATGCATGATTATCTTTATTATAGATCCTTAAAATATGGTGTTATCTTTGGCACTAAATACTTGCTGGTATCTGCTATTTTATTCAGCATCTTCAGTTTGATGCATTGTTCAGATAACCTATTTTGCCTTATTTCTGAAAATGAAAATTTTTTTCTTTTTTTTTTTTTTAATTTTTTATTTATGTATTTGAGAGCGACAGACACAGAAAGAAAGACAGATAGAGGAAGAGAGAGAGAATGGGCGCGCCAGGGCTTCCAGCCTCTGCAAACGAACTCCAGACGCGTGCGCCCCCTTGTGCATCTGGCTAACGTGGGACCTGGGGAACCAAGCCTCGAACTGGGGTCCTTAGGCTTCACAGGCAAGCGCTTAACCGCTAAGCCATATCTCCAGCCCGAAAATTTTTTTTCTTTTGGTTTTTCAAGATAGAGTCTCACTGTAGCCCAGGCTGACCTGGAATTCACTATGTAGACTCAGGGTGGCCTCAAACTCATGGCAATCCTCCTACCTCTGCTTCCTGAGGGCTGGGATTAAAGGCATGCGCCACCACGCCCAGCAAAAAAAAAAAATTTCTTAATTTAATCCTTTTTAGAGAGATTGAGAAAGAGAGAAACAGAGAAAGAGAGACAATTGTTGAGCCAAGGTCTCAGTCCCTGAAATTGAACTCCAGATGCTTGCGCCACCTAGTGGGCACATGGGATCTGGAGTGTTGAACATGGGTCCTTAGGCTTTGCAGGCAGGCGCCTTAACTGCTAAGCTATCTCTCTAGCCCTAATTTTGTTTTTAATTGAAAATTTTCTGAAATCATTCTCTTGAATTTGTCAATCTTAATTTCTTTGTTTTGTGATGTTAAGTATCCTTAAGTGTCCAGAGACTTTGTATAGGGGTAGGAAATAAGGTAATTAGTATGGAAGTATTGCCTAATGTATATGTACTTGGTAGCATGCTTCATCAGACAATCCTGCTTTTGCAAATTAATTTATTCAAATATGTCTCCCAAATACAGGGGCCTGTAATTAGGTATTGGAAATACAATGCAAACTAGTCAGATGGAATTTGTATTGCAACAGAGAGATTGAACAATTGTGTCATCTAATTCTAATTTTGATAAATAATATAAGTATACGGAACTTTGTAATAAGTGAAAGATACCTCACCTACTACAGGGTTCTTTTTAGTTGGAACTTCTCAAAGGATAAAAAAGTGGGGGAAGGTGATAGGGAAAGTCCTAGAATTAAAAAGTAAGCATATTTTCAAGAGAATTTCTTTTTATGAGTTTGGCTTTACCTCTTTAAGAAGAGACTTCTGGGTCAGACAGAATCCTGTTAGGAGAGTTGCTAGGAGATCCAATTTTTTTTTTTTCTTTTACCCTTAAAGTATTTTTCAACAAAAGTTTTAGAGCCGGGTGTGGTGGCACACACCTTTAATCCCAGGACTTGGGAGGCAGAGGTAGGAGTATCTCCTTGAGTTCAAGGCCACCCTGAGACTGCAGAGTGAAATCCAGGTCAGCCTGAGCTAGAGTGAGACACTACCTTGACCGACCCCCCCCCCACAAAAAAGAGTTTTAGAGATGAGGACTGAGTTGTTTAGTGACAGTATCTGTTATAAATGATTACATTTCAAAAGAAGTTCAAATGTTTGTGTGTGTTTGTGCATATGTTGTGTATGCACATGTTAGTGTGTGCATGTGGAAGCCAGAATTCAGTGTTGAGTATCTTTCCTCAATCACGGTCCTTTTTTTTTTTTCTTTTTTCTTTTTTTAGACAACAGTTTCTCACTCAGCCCAGAGCTCATCAGCAAACCCCAGACAGTCTCTGTCTGGCTATACCTGGTATTTCTCTGATGGCAGGATCCAAACTCAGGTCCTTGTGCTGTGGAGCAAGTGCTTTACTCATTGAGACACCTCCTTAGCCCCTACTTTTCTGACTTCTAACTCAGAAAGCATGACTTTCTCTTTTCCGTTTTTCTTTTTCTTCTTTCTCCATTTTTCAGTCTCCATCCTCCTGGCAGTTGCTAAGTTTGCTTGCTTTGCTTTTTTTTTTTTTTTTTTTTTAATGTTTTCCCTTTCATTTCTGTTAAGTCTAATAAAATGACTCCCAACTTTCAGGCATACACCTGAGAGGGTAAATAGTTTCTTTCTTTCTTTTTTTTTCTTTCTTTCTTTTTCTTTTTGGTCCTGACTGGTACTGTAAAGGCAGATATGGGGGGATAGCTCAGTGACTGCAGACACAGGTGGGCACAACACTAGTATAAGTTGCCCTCTCTTGTCTTTCCTTCTACAGAATTTGCCTGCACATAGATTACCCACAGGAGTGAAAGTGCTGGGTGCTGCCCTTCCAGGAAAGACACAGCCAAAGGGAGGTCCTCCAGGTTTCCAGGCTGTCCCCATACTTGCCTGCCTCAACCGCCCCCAAGAGACCTTTCTCTCACAATCTTTGGGGATGCAGAGGATGAAGATGCATTTTCAGTAACTGGTTCCTGCTGAAATAGGGGCATCAAACGTTAATGAGATAGTTTCTCCCACTAATGTTCCTAAGGAAAAGCTTCCTGGGGCACAGTGGAAGACTGGAGTTCCATTGCCCCAGTCAAGTGAGAAGAGACAGTCTCTTTAGCAAGTTGGTCTGGAAGCCATTTTGCTTGGTCCAATGGGTCATTGAGATCCCTACATCTCTTTCTGGAAATGACATGACACCCTGTTGGAGTCTGACAGCTTCTAGTTATGAGGAAACAAACTTGGTGAAGAGGTCAAGGTCTTAATAGCCAAGGCCTGAACAGGAGGCCATGAGGAACAGCAGAAGCTTTGCTAAGGGAAGCAAGCATTGCATCCAGTAATGAGCCAGGTCATGTGTACCACCATTCAGAATTTTGGAGGCAGGGTCTGCCAACTGTTGTGCAGTATCTATCACTAATCCACACTGGTTAGAATAAAAAAAAAAAACATTTTTTATAGAGAAGAAACATAATCCCTCCTCTCTTTTGAATCTAGAGGTCTATTTACACATCTTTTAAAAAAATTATTTATTTGAGACAGACAGAGAGAAAGAGGCAGAGAGAGAGAGAATAGGCACACCAGGGCCTCCAGCCACTGCAAACAAACTCCAGATACATGCACCCCCTTGTACATCTGGCTTATGTGGGTCCTGGGGAATCCAGCCTTGAACCAGGGTCCTTAGGCTTCACAGGCAAGCCCTTAACTGCTAAGCCATCTCTCCAGCCCCTATTTGTACATCTTAAAAGAGTCTACACATGGGCTGGAGAGATGGCTTAGTGGTCAAAGTATTTCCTGCAAAGCCAAAGGATCCTGGTTTGATTCTCCAGGACCTACATAAGCCAGATGCACAAAGAGGCGCATGCATCATTTACAGTGGCTGGAGACTGGTGCATCCATATTTTCTCTCTCTCTCTTTCTGCCTGTTTCTCTTAAGTAAATAAAAAAATATATTTTTTAAAAAGGGTTTACGTATGAGTCACAATGATATTAGATTACATACAAGAGTGGGCAATATGGTTACTTAGGGGATTTAAAGATAGCTCAAGATAATTTTGCTTCCCAGTGGCTAACACTTTATAGCATGTTTAACACAGGTGTGGCTTACATTGGGAGCTTCCCCTGTTGGCTACACATCAAGTTTTGTGCATGTGGAAGCCATGTACTGTCTTATGTTCCATGGAGATAGGAAGACTCATCCCTTAGATAATGATGTCACTGGGGTTGAATACACACACACACACACACACACACACACACACACATTTATTTATATTTATATTTGAGAGAGACAGAGAGTGATTAAATATGGGCGTGCCAGGGCCTCCTGCCACTATAAACAAACCCAGACATATGTGCCACTTTGTGCATCTAGCTTTATGTTAGTACTGGGGAATCAAACACAGGCAGTCAGGCTTTGCAGGTAAGCACCTTTAACCACTGAGCCATCTCTCCAGCCCCAATTCACATTTTTTAACAAGACTGAAAAAATACATGATTAATTAAAATGTTATTAATGAAAATTAATATCTGTAGCTTCATTACAAGTAGGATATATTAAAGGATTTTAAAACTATTTAAATATAGTAGCATTTAAGAAATATAAAAGATGAGAGTTAGAAATGTCAGCAGGGTTTAGTTTAGTTCTGTGGGGTGCCCAGCTATTGATGTGTTTGAAGATGAGTGTCATTCAGCTTCCTGAAGACCCTGTGGATACATTCTTAGGATAAGTGGATGCAAATCTGAGGTGAAAAATAAGTTTATCTCCAGAAGTTTTATAGTTCCTGTGGTCTGTGTGTCTTCAGTAATAGGATCTTTCCATTTGGCTCTGGCAGGAAACCAAGTGCTTTGGCAAGAGCCTGCATTGTTTGGGTCTCCTTGACCAATACCTCACTGTGGGATGTAACCCAGCGTTTGGAGTTAGAAGGCAGAGCCCATAGTTTTAGGCTTAGGCTTTCTCCACCTCTCCAGGGCACTTCTGCCCAGGTGATTTCCCCTCTCTCTTATTAAGGGTTACATCTTTACTTTGCTCTGGAGGAGGAAGAATTCATGCTGTCATCAGTTTTGTGTATATCTCCCCACCTTCTCCACTTTCTCCCACCAAGACCTTTTCACCCCCTGTGTTGTGTCTCTCCAGATGCCTGTTAAGTGACCCCTCCTTATCTCCCTTTCTACTTCAGCTTTTTCCTACCTTCATTCTTGTACCATGTCAATACTTGCAATGCTTACTACCAATTACATGCAACTCAAGCCGTTCCAAGTTAGGAACCAGATAGGAGGGAGAACATGTGGCATTTGTCTTTTTGTGCTGATGGGACTTCACGTAGTGTAATTTTTTCTAAGTCTACCCATTTTCCTGCAAACATCATTATTTCATTTTTCCTTACAATTGGGTAGAATTGTATGGTGTACCACACCTTCATTAACCATTCATCTGTCGAAGGGCACCTGGGCTGGTGCAAGTTGTTAGCTATTTTGAATAGAGCAGTGGTAAGTATGGCTGGGTAAGTGTCTGCAGTAGAGCCAAGCCTTCTTCAGTGTTTTATACTCTCATTGTAGAAGTCTCCTGGGTCCTCAGTTAGGGGCATTATATGATTTTTTTGTTGTTGTTGTTTTGAGGTAGGGTTTCACTCTAGCCCAGGCTGACCTGGAATTCACTATGGAGTCTCAGAGTGGCCTCGAACTCATGGCAATCCTCCTACCTCTGCCTCCCAACTTCTGGGATTAAAGGCATGTGCCACCACATCCAGCTTTATTATAAGATTTTTATTATTTTTGTAGCTGCTGTAGATGGGACTGGTTCCATATTTTTTCACTCTGTATGTTTGCTATTGGTGTTTATGAAAGCTACTGATTTTTATGTGTTGATTTTTTTATCTTGCTACTTTTGCTGAAAGAATTTATCACCTCTAAGAGATTTTGGTGGAATTTTTTGGATCACATCGTCTGCAAATAGGCCTAGTTTGACTTCTTCCTTTCCAACTTGCATCCTAGTTTTTTCATTCTCGTGCTTTATTGCAGGAGCTAAGACTTCAAGTACTATGTTGAAAAGCAGTGGTTAAGAGTGGGTAACCCTCTCTTGTTCCCAACCTTAATGGAAATACTTCAAGTTGTTCCCCATTTTGATTAATATGGGGTCTTAGGTCTGGTATATGTAGTCTTTGTTGTGTTGAGATATGTTGAGATATGAATCTTCCATCTGTATTCTTGCTTGTTTTTTTTTTTTTTAATTTGGAGGTAGAGTCTCATACTAGCCTCTAGCCTATGCTGACCTGGGATTCACTATGTAGTCTTAGGCTAGCCTTGAACTCACAGCAATCCTCCTACCTCTGCCTCCTGAGTGCTAGAATTAAAGGTGTATAATACCACACCTGCTCTTGCTAGTGTTTTAATCATGGAGAGATGTTGTATTTTGCCAAAGGCCTTTTCTGCATCTATTGAAATGATCATGTGAGTTCTGTCTTTAAGTCTATTTATGTAATTTGTTGTTTATTGATTTCCATACATTGAAGCATCCCTTCTGTGAGATGAAACCTACTTGATCAAGGTGGATGAATAATTTTAAAAATATAGTTATTTATTATGTATTTATTTGAGAGACAGAAAGGAAGAGGCAAATAGAAAGAATGGGTTGCAACAGGGCCTATAGCTAGCCACTATAAATGAACACCGGATACATGTGCTACCCTGTGGATCTGGCTGACGTGGGTACTGGGGATCACACCTGGGTCCTTAGGTAAGCACCTTAACCACTAAGCAATCTCTCCAGCCCTGGATGATACTTTTGATGTATTCATGTATTTGGTTTGCAAGGAACTTACTGAGAATTTTTGTGTCTCAGTTTATCAGGGATATCAATCTATAATTTTCTTGTTGGTCTCTGTCAGGTTTTGATATTAGCATAATACTGGCTTCATAGAAGGAATCAAGGAGTGTTCCATCCTTTTCAGTCATGTGGAATAACTTGAAAAATAGTGATTTTAGTTGCTCAATGAAAATTTTGTAGAAGTTCGCAATTAACCCATCTGGGTCTGCTCTTTATTGTTGTTGAGAGGCTTTTGACGATATTTTCAATATTGTTAGATGCTACAGCTCTATTCACATAATTTATCTCATCTTCGTTTTGGTAAATGGTATGATTCAATTATTTCATCTATTCCAGATTTTTCAGTTTTGTGAAATATACATTTTTGAAATATGTTCTAGTGATTTTCCCAATTTCATTAGTATCTGTTTTAACATCTTTTTCATTTGTAGTTTTGATTATTGCCTTTCCCCTCCTGTAGCCTCTTGAGTATGCTTGTTTATCTTTTCAGTGTAAAGTATTCCACCCAGTATTCCCTGTAGGGCTGGCTTAGTGCTCATATATTAATAAAGCTAGCTTTTACCATGGAAATTTATAAAAATATTTTTATTTATTATCTATTTGAGAGAGAGAATGAGTGATAGAGAAATAGGTAGATGGAGAATGGGCACACCAGGGCCTCCAGCTACTGCAGATGAACTCTAAATGCATGTACCATCTTGTGCATGTGGCTTATGTGGACCCTGGGAAGTTGAACCTGGGTATGTTGGCTTTGCAGGCAGACAATTTTACCATTAGGCAATCTCTCCAGTACCATGGAAAGTTTTTATTTCACCTTCTATTAGAGGGATAAATTTGTTGGGGTATAGTAGTTTGGGTTGGCAGCCATGAAATACTCCATCCCAGCTCCTTCTGGCTCAAAAAAATCAGAGGTAATTCTAATGGGCTTATCTTTGTATGCAATCACTGTTTTTCTCTTGCAGATTTTAGTGTTCTCTCTCTGTGTGTGTTTTCTATGTTTAGTATTTTAATGATAATGTGAAATAGGGATTTCTCCTCTGGTCTATTTGGTGTTCTGAGTACTTCCTGTACCTGGATGGTCTCTCTTTTGTAATAGCATGAACATTTTCTTCAATAATTTTTTTTGAGACAAGCCCAACAGACTGGCCTTTTTTATAAGAGAGAGAGAGAGAGATTGAGAATTGGCATGCCAGGGCCTCCAGCCACTGCAATCGAACTGTAGACAAATGTGCCACCTTGTGCGCTTGCGTCACTATGCATCTGGTTTACTGAGACCTGGAGAGTTAAACATGAGTCCTTAAGCTTCACAGGCAAGCACCTTAACCACTAAGCAATCTCACCAGTTCTTTGTCAATAATTTTGTTGAAGTTATTATCTGTTCTGTTAGTCTGTACTTCTTCCCATTTTATATGCCCTTAATCCAAATATTTTGTCTTTTTAAAAATATATTTTATTTTTATTTATTTATTTGACAGAGAAAGAGGGAGAGAGAAAGACAGAGAGAGAATGGGTATGGAGAGCTGCGATGTGCCGCGCCCTAAAGATGGCATCAGCTTCCGCCTTCCGCTAGCCCGATAGCGAGCGCTCTCTGGGATAAACAAGTCCTTATTTGGCTGAGGCTGCTTAACTAATTCTGCTTCCTTAATCGTGGACCTATCTGCATGGGCCACATGGCTCACTAAGGTTGGCTAGCGCAGGACTACTTAGCTTGTGGGTCGGCTCTCCCGGGGTCAGAAGATTGTTCAAGGTTCCTGAATAAACTGCTTAAAGAAGAGCTCTCAGGTTGCGTCATTCTTGCTGGTCTAGGTGGTCGCGACAAATGGGCACGCCAGGGCCTCCAGCCACTGCAAATGAACTCCAGAAACATGCATTCCCTTGTCCATCTGGCTAATGTGGGTCCTGGAGAATCCAACCTGGGTCCTTTGGCTTTGCAGGCAAATGTCTTAACCATTAAGCCATCCCTACAGCCCTATTTTGTATTTCTGAAGTGTCCCACATTTCCCTTGTGTGTTCATACTTTTTCTTTTTTGAGCATTTCATGTTTTTGAACTCCTGATATGTGTCATCTGTCTTGTCCTCAGGCTGTGATCATCTGTCCTCCACATGGTCTATTTTGTTGGTGAGGCATTTCTCCAGCCCTTGGCAACCTTTTAAATGAGTTATTTCTTTTTTGTTTTCCATCAGCATCTCCATCTCGTTATTGAATTCCATTTCCATTACTTGGTTTGAATTGTCCCTTGGAATTCATTTTGCATTTCATCATATCCTGAGTTTATTCTACTGATTACTGAGTTCATTTTTTTGTTGATTTTTTCATCTATTTCATTTATCCATCCATTGAGTTCTTTATATTTTTTTTCAGCCATCTATTAAGTTCTTTTTATTGATTTCCATTTCATCTAGCCATTTATTCATGGCCTCATGAAGTTTGTTTAATATTATTTTTAAAATTTCATGTTTGGATTCTATGTCTGGAGTTTCCTCTAAGTTTGCAGTAGAGGATTCCATTATGGGACTAGGCATTCTTTTTTAAAAAAATATTTTATTTTTATTATTTATTTGTGAGAGAGAGATACAGAAATAGGCAGGCTGAGAGAGAGAGAATGAGCATACCAGGGCCTCCAGCCATTGCAAAAGAACTCCAGACATGTGCGCCCCCTTGTGCAGCTGGCTTACATGGGTCCTGGGGAGTTGAACCTGGGTCCTTTGGCTTTACAGGCAAGCGCCTTAACCATTAAGCCATCTCTCCAGCTGGGACTAGGCATTCTTGGTGGGGATCTTTTGGCTTGGTGTCTTGTGTTATTTTTGTTGAGGTTTGCCAGTCTTGAAATAGTCTCACTTGTCTTGTTTTTTTTTTTTTAATTTTTTATTTATTTATTTGAGAGCGATAGACACAGAGAGAAAGACAGATAGAGGGAGAGAGAGAGAATGGGCGCGCCAGGGCTTCCAGCCTCTGCAAACGAACTCCAGACGCATGCGCCCCCTTGTGCATCTGGCTAACGTGGGACCTGGGGAACCGAGCCTCGAACCGGGGTCCTTAGGCTTCACAGGCAAGCGCTTAACCGCTAAGCCATCTCTCCAACCCTCACTTGTCTTGTTAAGAATGCAGCAGTAACAGCTCTCATGGAGCCTGTGTTGCATGGCCTGGTCAGCTTTGATCGAGGAGGGTTTAGGATGGTGGCCTATCCACACGTTTGGGCTGGGTGCACTTCAGTCTGAGTAGAGCCCTCCTGGTGTGTGTAGCCTCTCAGCAGGTCTTATAAGTCCCTGCAAGGCCTGGCCTACTCAGTATCCAAGCTAGGCCCTGCTCTCTCAGCACTACTCACTGCCGAGGGCTTTGGAATGAGATTGGCTCTGGGTCCCTCCTGGGACCCCTTTTCTTTTGGGCTTCTGTGCCTCCATTGTAAATGGAGGGTTTGTGGGAAACAAAGGCCTGCATGTATGGCATATCTGACCGTTTGTCTTAGTTTGTCTACGTCTAATTATAATTGATCTTGTCATTAAGACTGCTATGCAGTGGCCATCATTCCTGGTTGTACAACTTACATTGTGACTAGACTGTATGGCAGTTTCTCTTTAGATTATTTGAGCCAAATGGATCTAGTCAAGTGGTGCTCTAGTGGGATTCAAGGAGTTGTTTCCTATTGTATCCGAAAGGAAAGAACGATCTAAAGATGAAGAGAGTATAGGTTCAACAGTCCTTCTATAGGCCTCCTTCTCAGAGATCTCTAGATCCTGCCACGATTCTTTGAGATGTCCCTGTCTGTGACTCAGCCGTATGTTGTGAGATATTTCTGGTACTTAGCTGGGCACCAGTAATGCTTCCTGGTAACTGCTGTGAAGAGCAGATTTGAGAGGCCAGAAGTGCACAGGAGGGGTGAGGAGAAGGAAACATGAGCCAGAGAGAGGCCTGACTACCCAAGGCCCTGGGTCACCAGCACCACTTGCAGCATGGAATCTAGTTGCAGGGCTTAGAACTTTGCACACAAAGTAGAGTTACCTGCTCCTGGCTACTTCTCCTTTCAGGGTATGGGTGGAGGAACTGAGCACAGAGGCTGAGTGCTTGGAAGTAAGGCAGCCTCTCAAGGGGCCTTGGGATATTTATAAAGGCTGGACACTCATATTCTGCAGCTGGGCAGGCCCAAGTGGCTCAGAGATGTGGAACTGGGATGTCTTAAAGGAAGCGCCAGGGCGTTTCCCTATTCCCACAGCTCCACCCCCTCCAACATGGACCCCTGAATGTCGCCTTGGTGAGCAGCCATCCAATGACTAACCCCCAGAATGTGTCATCTGTCTTACCGACTGTGGAAAGTAGATGTGTGTGGCTTGAAATACCTGCCCACACGGGTTAGCTCCTGGTAATTTCCAGGTCGGCCTGCAGCCTATAGGTGGCCTGCAGGAAGTCGGCCTCTTCCCTGTGGATGCACTTGGACTGTAGCACCGCTCCTTCAGGTGTCAGTAGTATAGAGTGCAGGCCATTTTGTCAGTGGAAAGAAAGGAACAGAGTGAGAGCTGCTCCTCCTGTCACAGCCTGAGAGGACACCCTTGCCATTTCTATACAGCCAGCCTGTGTCTAATGTAAAAGCAGAACATGCCTCCACTGGAGTGGACCTCCTTGTATATCTTACACCCTGTTTGGTGTGCTGGCCACCACAGGTCAGAGAGCTGTCTTCATCAGCCTCCTCCTCCCCAGTTCTTCTGACAAGATGTCTCCAGAACTTTCCACATAGCAACTCCTGCTCACTCTTAAACTCTAGAGCCTTCCACACACCCACAAATCCTCTCTCCAGAGCAAATCACACAGCTACATACTTCTCATTCTTTAGTCTCTAACAATCACATACTTCCTCATTCTCCAGAATCTTCCCCTCTCACCCACTCCTTCTCAGCATCAAGAGCCAAGCTGAACTTGCCAAAAGACAGCTCAAGAAAACCCAGGCCCTGCTCATGTGTCCACAACGCTCTGCTCAGAGGATAACATATTCCATGATGGTCCCTAGGGAGCTCATTGTTCCTTCTCAGTGCTAAGGCAGCCCATTGAGAACAGTGGACACAAAGTGACCCTGCCCTAGTAACCTCCCTGGACCCTAGCAACATGTGCAAAGAGGGAAAAGACACGCCTTATAGGAAACAGCTCCCACTCAAAGCAGAGCTCCTCAGACCCTCCCGAACCACCACTCGTACAGCCACTCTGGAGAACAGAAAAGTCTTTGACTGAGAGGTATCATCTTGTAACATGACTCTTTATATGCTGGGTGACAACTGTGTCCACCCAGTGACAGCCAGTGCAGGATCCTTTCTTTTCATTGTTTTTTTTTATTCTGAGTTTTAAAATATTTTTATTTATTTGAGAGAGTGAATATGGTCATACCAGGGCCTGCTGCCACTGCAAACTTAACTCCAGATGTATGCACCACTTTGTACATCTGCCTTTACATGGGTGCACGAGAATCACTTATATTTCACTCTTCCTGGCAGTATCCCTTGACATCAGGGTAGTTTCCTTATGACCTTCCCATTTTCTATGTAGAGCTACTCTCTGAGGAAGGGGACAGTGAGTGCCTGGGATGTCTCATTTTCCTGTCAGTAAAGAGTGCAAGAAAAGACAGAGACCTGGATGTGCCCCCAGGGAGGCTTGCATGGCTCGGTAGTTTCCACAGGCCCACCTAGGAACATCTCACACACAGCTTTCAGGACTTGATGGCTGTGGTAATTCATCATTTTATCTTGATTTTCTTAAAGGAGGAAAAAAATAAGCCTAGTGGGGTGATGTGTGTGGCACCCAGGAATACTGCATAAAGGACATAGTACTGGAGAGCTCTCCCACATCTTCTCTGGGGTAGGGTGAGTTGGAGTCCTTGGGGTCAGTGGCAGGTCTGCCAGAGGATAGCTCTTGACAAACAGCTGACCACAGTGGTGACAAGGAGTGGGCCTGACTCAGCACGAGAGGCCCATCAGGAGGGTCACTGTCCCATTATGGAAGCTTTGGCCCTCTCTCTTCCACTATACTTAACATATTTCTGTCTTCCATTACTTCAGGAAATACTTGTTGAACTTGTGCTCCAAATCCATAAGCACACACTGATTATTAGCAAGGAAAAGTTCTGACCAGAGCAGATGCCTTCATTCCCAGGAATCCCATTAGGCAAGAGCTGAGCCAGGCAGGAGTTGAGCCCATGCCCACAGGTATTGAGCCCAGCTGCTTTCTTAGAGGCCATGCATGTGGCCATCAATCATACAGACCATGGGTATGACATGATGTTTTCATGGAAGGGCCACCAGGAGCTGGTTCTCATCTTCAGAACAGCATGCTGGCCAACAGCGTCTGCAGACCTCACCTTCAGACCTTACCCATGTAAAACAGGGGTCAGTGATCCAAGCTGCCTCTGCCAGCCTGGCTGCCCTGGGAAGGGTGTTGCTAACCCAAGCCTCTTTTGTTTCTGGAAGAGACCACTGATTCTTCTCTGTATAAGCTAGATAAATGTAGACAAGTTGTCACTGAGAGGAATATAAAGACTTTAAGAGTCTCTAACACTACCATAGACTTGAGGCCCAGAACTGAAGGGACAGTCCTTGGGGTAAACTCAAGAGGACAATGACCCTCTAAGGCACTATGGAGCAGGTGCCCTTGGCCTCATGGGTCCTATGAGAGCCTCCTCATCAGTTTGTTCCAGGCAGGAAAACTCCAGTAGTGGCCACTAGTACACCTAAGCCTGGCAGCTGTCTGGCAGACATCTGACTGAATAGGACATAGAGTAGCAGGCAACCTGATTCATTGTTCTGGCTCCTGAGGTGGCATTCACCTATGGAGACAGAGGGCCAGGGGGCAGGGAAATGTCTAGGGGGTGGCTGTATCACCAAGGCAAACCTAGGACACATGGCCACCAAGTCTCTCCCCAGCCAGCCTTTCTTGAGTCCAGACAGCAGGGTGCTCACTGAATTCATACTCACCAGGTATTGACACTGTTTCTGTCATAGGTTGAGCTGTGGCCTCCAAACTTTTATCTATCTATCTATCTATCTATCTATCTATCTATCTATCTATCTATCTATCTATAAGTGTGGATTTCATGGGGAGGTGAGGTTGCAGTGAGGTCATCAGAGGAGTCCTAACCCAATGGCAGGGACCCTTCTAGAGTGCAAGCTGGAGAGTCAGGCATAGACAGGTGACATTGGGAAGACACAGAAGAGGCTCTTCACAGGCCACAGAGAAGGCCCAAAGAAGCAGGCCTGCCAGTACCTTAACCTCAGAATTCAGCCCCCAAGACAATGGGACAGTATGTCAGAGAAAAAGACTCTCGGCAAGATGTCATGTCCTAAGCCTCTTAGTCAGAGGTCTTAGAAAGAAACTAGGTTTCCATGGTGCCCCTTCACTACCTGGAGATGAGACCAGCATGAAGGAAAGTCATTCCCAATGTCCTGAGAAGATGAGGGGCAGTGGCTAGCCAGTGTGCTCAGAGCCTTAGAGGAGGCCTCTTTCAAGGTCTCTAGAGAATGGAGGATAGCTGCTCCTTGTGTCCTCACAGCCTGAGGGGCAGTATCTTTCCAGTGTTCTCACGGCCTGAGGGGCAGTATCTTTCCAGTGTTCTCACGGCCTGAGGGGCAGTATCTTGCCAGTGTTCTCACGGCCTGAAGGGCAGTATCTTGCCAGTGTTCTCACGGCCTGAGGGGCAGTATCTTGCCAGTGTTCTCACGGCCTGAGGAACAGCAGCTCCTCATGTCCTCAAAATCCGGAAGCACAGTGACTCCCCATTTCCTTACAGATACACAGTCTCCTAAGTCCTCAGAGCCTAAGGATAGGTCCTTAGACCCTACAGGGTAGACAGGCAGGATTTAGTCCAAAGGTGGGAACTGCCTGCCCATGGCCTCACCATTCTTCAGTGAAGCCTCAACTCTAGATGGTCGACAAAGCTGAGTGAGGACAGAACAGTCAGGAAACAAATGGAGAAAGGAGCCCTGGAGGCTGACCCTTTACATGAGCCATGACACACATGCCAGGGCTGGGAAAACACAGGCCGAGTTTGGGCAGGCATGGCGGAAGTTCCAGTTTAAGAAGCACTCCAGGCCTGTGGACAGGTCAGGGGTACTCAAACTGAGGTTCTATTTTCTTTCTTTCTTTCTTTTTTTTTTTTTGCTTTGTGTTTGCCAATTTTAGTAGTGATATGATGGACATAGAAACAGCAGTTACTAAAATGAACCTTCCCAACACTCTTCCAGACTACTTTACATAAACTCCATGGCTTGTGTTGCAGTCACGTTTGCATTGCTAGCAGAAATCACCTGACCAAGAGTACCTGGTGGGGCGGGGGAGTTTATTTTGGCTTACAGACTTGAGGGGAAGCTCCACGATGGCAGGGAAAACGATGGCATGAGCAGAGGGTGGAAGTCAGCCCCTGGCCAACATCAGATGGACAACAGCAGGAGAGTGTGCCAAACACGGGCAAGGGGAAACTGGCTATAACACCCATAATCCTGCCCCCAACAATACACTGCCTCCAGGAGGTGTTAATTCCAAAATCTTCATCAGCTGGGGACCTAGCATTCAGAACACCTAAGTTTATGAGGGACACTTAAATCAAACCACCACAGCTTGCTACTGAGGCAAGCCCAACCGACTAGTCTTTTTTTTATTATTTTTTTTTCCAAAAAATTTTTTGTTTATTTTTATTTATTTGAAAGTGACAGACAGAGAAAGAGGCAGATAGAGAGAAAGAGAGAGACAATGGGCGCGCCAGAGCCTCCAGCCACTGCAAACGAACTCCAGACGTGTGCGCCCCCTTGTGCATCTGGCTAACGTGGGTCCTGGGGAATCGAGCCTTGAACCTGGGTCCTTAGGCTTCACAGGCAAGCGCTTAACCGCTAAGCCATCTCTCAAGCCCTATTATTATTATTTTTAATGGGAGAGCAAGACAAGAGAGAAAACTGGTGCACCAGGGCTTCTAGCCAATGGAATCAAACTCCAGATGTTTGTGCCATCTTATGCATTTGGCTTGCATGGGACCTGAAGAGTTGAACATGAGTCCTTAGGCTTCCCAGCTAAGCACCTTAACCACTAAGCAATCTCTCCAGCCCTGAGGCACTTTAAAAAAATTTTTAATTTATTTATATGAGAGTGACAGAGAGAGAGAGAGAAAGTGGCAGATAGACAGAGAATGGGCACACCAGGGCCTCCAGTTGCTGCAAACGAACTCCAGACGCGTGCGCCCCCTTGTGCATCTGGCTAACCTGGGTCCTGGGGAACGGAGCCTCAAACTGGATTCCAGCTTCACAGGCCTTAACCACTAAGCCATCTCTCCAAACCAGTTTATTTTTGTTTATTTTATTTTTATTTATTTATTTGAGAGCTACAGACAGAGAGAAAGAGGCAGAGAGAGAGAGAGAATGAATGGGCGCGCCAGGGCTTCCAGCCACTGCAAATGAACTCCAGACATGTGCACCCCCTTGTGCATCTGGCTAACATGGGTCCTGGGGAATCGAGCCTCAAACTGGGGTCCTTTAAGCTTCACAGGCAAGTGCTTAACCACTACGCCATCTCCCCAGCCCCAGATTTTTTTTAAACAAATGTCTTCCTAGCTGTAAGAAAAGTTTTGAGGTAAATTTGGAAGAAAGAAATTGATAGAAAATGGCAAAGAGCAGGCCTGTTCAGAGTATGGGATCTGAAAGGGTGATGCCTTGGGTTCCACCAGCATTGTGTCCTTGGAAACGAGAGCACACTGGGTGCTGAGTGGCTGGGAGGTCTTAGGGTGGGGGTAGGGACACTCTGGCAGCAAAATGAGCAAGGGGAAAGTGAGGAAGTGGGAGCCGGGAGCTGTCTGCAGGGTTAATTTAGTTTCCTGGGGGTCGGAAGTCAGCAAGTGGCTTCTTGTTGCCTAAGATAGAGGGACAGTTGGTTATCTCTGGGCCCACTGTGGTTCAAGCTTGTTTGCAAGTCTGCAGTCCCCAGGCGAGTTCCCTGGCCTCAGTCCAGGGTCTGTCTGCTGACTCTTACTAGGGACTGCTCCCTCCCAGCTAACAGAGAAAATCTAATGGAGGGCTCCTGTAGAGCAGTCCAGGAACAACACATTCCCTTGTACTCAGAGGTGCATGGCTAGGCCTCACATACTGCATAAGAGGCTTCCACACAGGTCAGCATATACCAAGCAAGGGGCAGTGGTGGGGAGCCATCCACTGTCTGGATGAGCTGGCTGAGAGTGATCCATGAGAGGGACAGAGGGCTAAATGAATAGCTTGTTCCCATAGTTGTGACCCTTTGGCTCCTGTGTCCCCAGCTACCCCTACCTATGCCAGGTTTCCTGCAAAAGAAGGTGGCTGCAGGGAGACCAGTAGGAGGAGGTTCTTGGGAATATCCCCTTGTGGGATGGTGTCATTCCAAGTCAGGGAGGAGGCAGCTGGACAGACCAAAAAGAAGATTTTTCTAAAGGGGAGCCTGAGCCTTCAAGACTCAGAACAGCTTTGATGGAAGCCCCTGTCCTTCCATCCCAGACTTCACGGACCAGAGAAGGAAAGGTGGGCATGTTAGCCATCCAGATGCTTCGTCACCCGCAGCTGTCCAGAAGAGAAGAAGCTCAGACATGCTACAGGCTAGGAAACTAGAGAAGTGAGGTTGCTTGTATAACATTTCCTTACCTTTTCCTTAACGTGAAAACTTCAGAGGTAATTTATGGGGAGTAGTAAATACATGTTTTAATTATTTTGTCTTTACTAGTTATAACACCCCAGAATTATCCCACTGTTTACATTAAAATATATAAATCTTATTTCCTAAATTTCACATATTACTCCCACATGCATGCAGTCATACCCATATACACACATCCTATGAGGCAAAAAAGCAATTACCTGAAAACCAAAATATAGCCATAACAGCAAAACCCCATTAAACTATTATATATTGTCAAATTCTTGTAAAGCTTGTACAGAATCATGGGGTGTGGGGTGGTCACATCTCGAAGCATAAAATATAAGGGAAGGAGTCTCTCCACAGATGCCCCACTCCCCACAGCCATGAGGGACCACAGGAGGCCTACAGTCATGGGTTGCCCACAGCCCACATTCCAAGCCATGGAATGCCCTGCTCCATCAGTTCATGCAGAGAGGGTCCTGGCCCCTATGGGTACCAACTCAAGTGCCTTCTGTGCCTCAGTGGTGGTCATGGTTCTGAGCTCTCTGCAGAGAAAGGGATGCTCACATTGATTATGGAATCAGCTCATGGCAAGGAAAACACTTGCCCTGCTGCAGGAACTGGTCAGGGAGAGTGGGACAGAGAGAAGGAGACTCTGTCTTCAGACAGATCCAGGGAGTGGAGGACCTCTAGGCTGTGATGCTGAGGACCCTCAGAGAGGGTGGGGGCATGGGGCTCTGTTACTGTGCAGCTCCAGGAGGTCATGTGCTCACTCCCAAGCCCACACTGTCTTTTGTCATTCCTCCCTGGGGATGTGCAGTCAATAGCCTGAAATAGAGACAGATATGGGGAACACAACATCAGAGCGTGAGGGACCAGGCAGAAATGGATTCTCAAGTGTGTGAAGGTGACGTGACAGACTGGTGGGTCTTCAGAGAACCAGCTGTGTGAGGTGAGCTGTGGTCCGCCCTCATCTTAATATTGATATCCTAACCCTAGCCACTAACACCAGTGTCCTTATAAGAAGGGCAGGCTCTCCAAGGAAAAGCCAGAGAAAAACTCAATGAGAAGGCACCACTTACAAGTCAAGGAGAGGGGCTCAAAAGAAAGCAGCCTTGTCACACCTTGACCTGGAACATCTGGCCTCCAGTGGAAAACAAGTTACTGTGGTAGAAGCTATCTCCCCTTCTCTGTCATGTTTGCCCTGGTGAACTAACACAAGAACATGTTCTGAGTGTGTGCTGCGCTCCTTGCTGCAGAAATCCCTTGAGTGCCTCCAGAATGCTTGTGGGTCACACACCTTGTATGAAATTTAAAATAATTTGAAAGCATTGTAGCATATGTGTGTGTGTGTGTGTGTGTGTGTGTGTGTGTGTGTGTGTGTGTGTATTTAGAGAGAGAATGGGCTTGCCAGGGTCTCTAGCTACTGCAAATGAACTCCAGACACATGTGCCACCATGTGCATGCATCTGGCCTATGTGGGTTCTGGGGAGTTGAACCTAGGTCTTTAGGCTCCACAAGCAAGCGCCTTAACTGCTAAGCCATCTATCCAGCCTTGAAAACGTTGTAGTCCTCACTTTAAGATTATTTGGTCTGTCCTGGGCTGGAGAGATGGCTTAGTGGTTAAGCACTTGCCTGTGAAGCCTAAGGACCCCGGTTCGAGGCTCAGTTCCCCAGGTCCCATGTTAGCCAGATGCACAAGGGGGCGCACGCGTCTGGAGTTCGTTTGCAGTGGCTGGAAGCCCTGGTGCGCCCATTCTCTCTCTCTCCCTCTATCTGTCTTTCTCTCTATGTCTGTCGCTCTCAAATAAATAAAATAAAAAATGAACAACAACAAAAAAAATTTAAAAAGAAAAAGATTATTTGGTCTGTCCTTAGAAACAAATCAATGTGGAATTGGTGAGGCAAGATTTCAGTACTATCTTTGCACTCTTGCACAAAGATGTGATTGAGCTTGTTTTAATTACTGTGTAACAGGACCCAAGAAAAACTGTCATCTCTTATGAAAAGGCCATATGGAAACCTAGTTATTGGCTAGCTAATTTTAAAATATAATTTTAAAAAGGGACTGTTTGGGCAGAAATACCCAGTGGGGTGGGTACTGCTGAACCCAGAAGCCATACATTGTTGAAGGAAAATTCTATTGCCTCGGTCTGATACCTTTCAGTGAGGTTCCCAAGGCCTCCAAAACCAAGTCAAACTATTGCCAACCATTTTTCTTTACAATTTAAAATTTATTTTATATTTATTTATGAGAGAGATATAAAGAGGCAGATATATAGAGAGAATGGATGTGCCAGGGCCTCTAGCCACTGCAAACAAACTTCAGACACATGTGCCACCTTGAGCATCTGGCTTTAAGTGGGTTCTGGGGAATCAAACTTGGGTCCTTAGGTTTTTCAGGCAAGTATGTTAACCACTGAGAAATCTCTCTAGTCCATTACTAATGCTTTTGATTGCCAACAAGAACTAGATGTTGAAAGACTCGGAAACTAGACTGGTGCCAACTAGACAGGCTTCAGTAAGGCACTGCCCTGGCTAGGTCTAAGTTTCAAATTCCTACTTAGGCAGAGGACCCGAGTCAGCCCCTAGACATGTCCAGGCATGCCCAAGACTTGTCCTTTCTGCCTCTCTGCCCAGCCAATCAAAAAGAATACAGGTACAGTTACTGTTTAAACCAACCAATCATGTAACTGCCCCCTACTTCTTTGTTCAAATCCCTATAAAAACCTTGCCCTCCTGCTATTCAGGGCTCTTGTACAGATCCACTGTGTTGGTGAAGTCAAGAGTCCGAGCTTACGCCTGAAATAAAGCTCCTTGCCTTTGCATATGTGTTTGGTTCTACTTGGTGGTCATTGGGGGCGCCGAGAACTGGGCATAACAATGGTAAGACCCTATTGCTAAAGACAGTACTTGTTTTAGTTGTAAGACACTGAGAAATCAAGTTGGAACCGAGCTGGAAGCTTCCTGCCTGCTCACCAGCTATCATACCGCTGGAAAGTACTATTGTAGCTGCTGGAGGAGAAAAGCCAGTGAGAATCTTACCCAGCAGTAGACCTGCAAGCTACACAACCAACCAGCCAGTCAAGACGCGGCTACTGGTGTAACAGTGGCATTTCTCTTATGGGAATAACCAACAGATCTCTGATTGGATTGGTGGCCCACTCCCCAGGAGGGAATGCCTGGTACTGAAAACCTGGTCAAAACCTATGACTATGAAATTCATATGCCTTGAGGGGGAAGCTACTAATGTTGTTTAGCTAAATGGGTATGTTTTCCTCACCAAACTGCCCTCTAAATATCCACGTTTGTGACCATTTATCAGCGCTGCTCTCACCTCTGATGACAGTGACTACTGAGATGACTCAAAACTGGTCAAAGTGCTGAGGATAAGTGACTGTTGAGCATTCAGCACTGAATCACTATGTCTATGTCACCCTAAGCCTTGAAGACATATATGTCTATTTCATTGTCTTTAAGGCTCAGGGAACATTGTGGAAGAAGGGGTCAAACAATGCATGAACTAGAGGATGGGGAGGAATACGATGGACCAATGCCCCATCATACTTCTGAAACAAGTACTAAGCTGGCTATACTACTGAATTTGTAAATCCAGATGGGGGAAATAAACAGACCTTGAGGAGCAGGAAGCTCTGCGTTCTTCTTTAAGGCTTCCTCCTTCCAAAGGAATTAGCACTCCTTCTATTGTGCTAATGCAGAGCAGCTGGCCCATCCTCAATGCTAGTAATCTCTTAATTCCAGCTAAATCCTCTTCAGTTTCTGGCCTGAGACTTTGATTTACCTCTGCATCAAACTTTATACCTTTCATGTCTTTTTGCTCTATACTTTTTTTTCTACCAAACATACCAGCCCATTTTTTTCTAAATTCAAACTTTACTCGAGTGCACAGGACATGGCAGAAGGCAGCCAGCCTCTCCACTGGAACATCACAGACTGCCTCTTGCCCAGTCCCAACAAAGTCCTCCCTCAAACCTTTGTTACCTGAACCTTTGTAACCCACACTTTTCTCTGCCTTTATACTTTAGATCTTTCAAACTCTTACCAGAATATGGCCCATCAAGCTCTGCTTACGGTACTGCAAAGCTTCTGTAGTCCAAAGCTCCAAATCCTTTCTGTATTCTTCTGGAAAATCTGTTCCAATAGACTAGAAACCACATGGTCTTTTTTAATGCAGCAATGGCACCACTTCCTGGTATCAATTTTTGGTAGCAGTTACCTTCTTTTTATTATTATTATTATTATTATTATTTTAGCAGTTACCTTCTTTTAAAAAAATATTTTACTTATTTGAGAGAGAAAGGCAGAGAGAGAACAGACACATGTGCCACCTTGTGCATCTGGCTTATGTGGATACTGGGGAATAAAACCTGCATCCCTAGACTTTGTAGGCAAGCGCTTTAACTGCTGAGCCATCTCTCCAGCCCTGGTAGCAGTTACCTTCTTGTTGCTGGGGCAAATTACCTGGTTAGAAGCAGCTTATGGAAGGGAAAGGTTTATTTCCGTTTACGGTTTCAAGAGGAAGGTTCATCAAGGCAGGGAAGGCATGGCCAAGCAGGCAGCTGGGGTGTCAAGTCTCATCATGTCAGCCGGGAGGAAGCGGCCAGGGTGAGCTAGCTATTCTGGGGACGGGGGAAGGGGGTGGGGTGAACTCATAAACCTCAAGGTCTGCCCCCAGTGACAAACCTCCTCCAGAAAGGCTTCACCTCCCATAGGCTCTACAACTCTCTCAAATTGCCACCAGCTGGAGACCAAGTATTCAAAACACACGAGGCTATGGGGGATATTTTACAATCAACCACCACAGAAAAGTTCTAAGAAAGTATTAACAGTTTGAATTTAAAATGACTTTTACTTATTTATTTATTTATTTTTGTCTCTGGAAAATTGGGCAACTCAGTGTGTTTCTTCCGAGAGGTGGCTTCATTTACCGAGGGCAACATCAACACGGCCCTGGGGAGGGAAGAGTTGCCCTGTACCTACTGTGGTACAGACTGGTATCAGTTGTAGGTCTCCCTGTGGAGACTGAGGAGAAACCATGGCTGGCAAAAGTGTTGCCCCTGTGACAGTGGCAGCCAATCTCAGGGTGCCTGCTGCCCTCACATGACTCACCTTTTGCCTCCTCACAGCCTCATACCTGCCAGGTGACCCTGTACATCTTGCTCTTCAGTGACAGTTGCTGGGTTGCAGTCCTCCTTCCTCCTCCTGACAATGTCCCCTTGGGCCCACCTTGCCTGTCAGTGTGCCATTCCTTAGAAGGCGCTACCACAGGCGACAGGGAAAATGGGAAGCATAAGACACACAGCGTAGGGAGAGAGGCACAAGCACTGAGTTGATGGGCAGGCCGTGCAAACTTCACCATATGCTATAAAGATCGGTCCACATGGCCATCGCCATGGTGATCATTAAACATGGACCGTGCCTGGCAGCCACCGATGTGCATGGTTTTGACCCAGCATGAGCTCCAGTAGGACAAGGGAGCCTCTCCAGGAGCAGAGCCCACACTGCCCTCTTCTACAGTCTGCTTATCCTGTCAAGGGAGCCTTCACATGGCAGCTGCATACTAGTGGCTCCTATCTGTCCATCCAAGCTGCTAAGAAGGCAAAGTGAAGGAGAAAACGCAATCAGAAGGACAGTGTATATGTCTCTTTTAGCTCTCCTAGTATGTCACCAGAGGGGAGCTCAGAGTATCCTGAGATGCAATGCAATGTTCTTGGTGTCTTTAGCAAGGAATTGGACAAGGTAGTAAATGTGAAAGTATGGATTAAAAGTGATTAAAAGCATAGAATTAAAAAAAAAAAACCCAACACATAGAATACAGGCCACAATGTGGGAACAAGTTGGAGCAAATATCTGGACCAAGAGTTCTTTTTATGAGTCTGGGCATAGGAAGGCACTTATCCCAGGGGAGGAATGAGGCAGCTCATTTATCCCGATTGACAGATGGGTTGTTATATAGTTTATGTGTGGGATCTACATCTCATAATTAAAAATATTTTTTCGTGTTTAATTGCAAGGGGAGAGAGAAAAAAGAGAGAGAGTGAGAATGGAAATGAGAATGGTTGCATCAGGGGCCTCTTGCTACTGCAAACAAACTCCAGATTCATGAGCCACTTTGTACATCTGGCTTTATGTGAGTAATGGGGAATCAAACCCAGGCCATCAGGCTTTGTAAGTAAGTGCCTTTACTCACTGAGCCATCTCTCCATCCCATATCTCATAATTTTAAGTGTATGGAGGCGCCATCATGAATACACAAGCTGGTAAATAGGGGTTTTCCCTGACAGGTCACTGCAGGAGCAGATTGGCTTGCCGTGCACATGCTCAACACTGGTGGACACTGTCCCGTCTTATCTTCCCTTGTACCAGGATGTGCCTGAGCACCATGACTCTACTGGGAAAGGAGATGTCAAGGAGTAATGTCCCAGGTGGCTTGGCTATCCCTGCCTCATTCTAAGTCAACTTTTAAATTCTTTCATTTATAAAAGTGTAATCAGAGTTTTTATGTGGAGAGCCTAAGCCCTAACAACCCTTCACAAACCAGGTCCAGCTACCCATTCTCAATTGGCCAATCAAACAAGTAAGCGAAAAACAGAACAAAAATTCGTTTATTCAATATGACCGTATCGGGAAGAAAAATAAAGAGGTCCAGTGACCTTCTCAGCCTGTCTCTGGGATCCTGATGTGAAGTTTGGGCTTAAATCGAAGGCAAGAGCTGAGCATTCTCAGGCAAGGCCTGATCTCACCCACCCCATTAGCTCAATTCTAATAACAAATCTACTCAGCTGCCTATAACCTGTGTCACTGTCAGAAGACTACAGTTCACTAAATTCAGTTTGAAGGTCCTAATTGGCCTTTGATTTTTTTTCTAATATTTTATTTTTATTTATGAGATAGACAGAGACAGAGAAAGAAAGAATGGGTGCACCAGGTCATCCAGGCACTGCAAATGATGCATGCACCATCTTGCGTATCTGGCTTATGTGGTTATTAGGGAATTAAAACTGGGTCCTTAGGTTTCATAGGCAAGTGCCTTACGTGCTAAACCATCTCTCAAGCCTTGGTCTTTAATGTTTTTATTACTTATTATTTGCTATAGGGTCTTGCTATGTTATACCATCTTTTTCTGGCCTATAAAATCTGATGATCCCAGGCCTCAGCCCCTGGTGTACCTGGGACTACAGTTTTGTGTTCCTGTCCCTATCGAAAGTTTTACTGTGTTTCATTCTCTTGGACTTAGTGCTACATCTCAGTCTAAACCAAATGAATATTTTTATTTTAGATCACCTATTCCATTTTCTTGTTCACCCTATCTAACGGTAAGCCTCCAATCTATCCATGGATTTTCTTCCCATACCTGCCTTTTTTTTTTTTTTTTTTTTTGCGATAGGGTCTCATTCTAGCCCAGGCTAACCTGGAATTCACTATGTAATCTCAGGGTGGCCTTGAACTCACAGCAATCCTCCTACTTCTGCCTCCTGAGTGCTGGGATTAAAGGCATGTGCCACCTCACCCAGCCCCCACTTCTGTATCTTAATTGCTGAGCTTTCTCAGTGATCCCTGTAAGGCCAAATCCAAAGGTCAGTTCTCACCTTACCCAATCTGTCAGCTGCAAACAGCACACAGAGGGCCTTCTCTTCTGAAACATGTCCTTCACTTGGAATTCAGGGCTCTTCTCTTGTAGCTCTCTTCCTATCTCTGACTTCCAAGTTTTCCCTTTATAGTAGTCTCCTTATCTGTATTGTGCCCTGGTGTGCAATTATGTAATTAATGTCCTAGGTCAGCCAGTGACTTTCAGCATTTGCAAAATGTAGAAGATGACTGTTGCCTAACAATTCAACCAAAGTCACAGATGCCTCTGGAATGATGAAGGCTGTGTCACCTCCTATAGCTGGATGGCAGGATTGCATGTCCATTAGTCAGTTAACCAACATGTTTTTAACCATCAGGCACACTGTGTGTAAGCATGTATTATACTAATCATACAGATTGGTCTTACCGTCACAGAACACCTGTTGCTGGAAGCAGTGGAAAGTCTCCCAGGTCGTTGCAGCTGTTTATGATAACTTATTTTTCCATAGCAAAAGACCTGGAGGAAATTCCCCATTACATTTTTTTTTTTTTTTTTTTTTTTTACTGTAATGTTACATTCAAGGTGACTTAGAGAAATGAAGTTATTTTGGATCTGCTGTACGGATCTGGAGCATGCTGATCCTGACACTTTGTCCTTCAGTTAGGCAGCCAAGTACCCAAAGTGATAGCAATTTCAGGGAAGAAATAGAAAATCCCGATCTCTTGTAGAAAATGGAAAAATTATAGAATATTTGTGGTGCTTTGCTTACAATTCACTCATGAATCTTAAAAAAGTAATGTTCTTTACTAGCCATGCATGTAACTCGTGATGGATAAATAAAATAGGCAGTGGTGGAAACCTTCCCTCCTATTAAGTGTGATTTAGGAAAATGGGAGTTGGTAGAACTAATCATCACTAAAAAGCTGGGGATGTAATTCAGTGGTAAGAGCGCTTTACCTAGCTTCTGTGAGAGTCTCTGGGTTCAACCCACATACTAGGGGAAAAAACATCACTAAAAGCCAGTCCCGAGGTATAATCAGGAAAGTTTGTGGACAAGAGCTGAATCAAATATTTACTTATACAAAGACCAAACCTCATAAAATTAATATATATTACCGGTGTCCTGCGGCTTAAGGAGGATAGCCAACAAAACTCTGTTCCTTAAGGCAAACAAAGTCTTTATCTCAGTTATTTCCCTGTTCCTATTTCCATTATTTGCTAGCTTGGGATAAAAAAGGAGTTTCCTTTTTTTTTTTTTTTTTAATGTCTTGTAAGCGGTTGGGAAGATCTTGGCTTAGAGGCTAAGGCACTTGCCTGCAAAGCCAAAGAACCCAGGCTCAACTCCGCAGGACCCACGTAAGCCGGATGCCCATGGTGGTGCACACACCCGGAATTCGTGGGCAGCGGCTGGAGGCCTTGATGCGCCCATTTTCTCTTTCTCTCTCTGTTTCTCAATAAATACATAAAAATAAGTTTTTAATTTCCCGTGAGTACATGATGATGATGGAAGGCACTCCCTTTTTGTCAAACACTAATAGTGCACGCGGCCAGGCTCCGACGATTGATGCCAGGGCCGGGGAGGCTTCCTCACCTGCCGCCGCCCGGCCGCGCTTGCCAGCGCCTGCACCGCCCGCCCGAGCGCCCAGCCGTCCGTCCCTCCCTCCCCCCCCCACGCGCCGCCGCTGGTCGCCCGGGCAACGCCTCAGCCTGCGCCCCGGGCGGGCACGTGACGCGCGCGTCACGTGACGGGCCGGCGGTCCCGGCGGAGGCTGGGTGTTGACGGGCGCGCCGCGTTGGCCGACGGGCGGGCGGCCCTGCTGCTGCTGCTGCTGCTGCTGCTGCTGCTGCTGCTGCTGCGCGCGCGCCGCTCGGGTTATGGTCGGGGCGGGCCGCGGGGGCCGCGCGGGCAGCTCGGCGCCCACCTGAGCTACCTGCCGCGCCCTCGGGTCCCGCGTCGAGCAGCCGCGGCCGCGGCCCAGGACCAGCCGAGCCTGCCCGGGGCCGGGCAGGGGGTGTGGCCGGCGGGTGAGGTCGGCGACAGGTGGGCCGGGGCTCGGGCCCTGCGCCGCTCCGCGCTCGCCGCCGCCCGGGCCCTTCGCCGCGTGCTCGCGTCCCGGGCGGCCGTCGTCCGGCCCCGCGGTGGCCGCGGGCCGCGCAGCCCTTGCTCGCCCTGCCCCGGCGCGTTTGCACGTCCGGGACGTGGGAGGGTGCGCTCTCCTCCCGCTCGGCGAGGACGTCCCACCTTTAGAGATGCCCTGTCCCTACCTTGAAGCTGCCAGAGGGAAAGCTTAGGTAGGTCCTTTTGCATTTTCCTCGCCAACTTTTGTGCTTGCCTTCGCCTATTTTTTTTTTTTTTTTAATCGGGAGGGTTTAGGTTCTCGCTCATCGCAGTCAGGTTTTTAATAGAGAACTTGTTAGGGAGAGTCATCAATTAGGGTTTTGCTCTTGTTTTCCCATGTTCGTTTCATGCAACAGAACTTCCTTAAAAACAACAACAACAAAACCCCTCTTATTTGGAAACCCATTAAAAAGAACATAAGACCTTTTTTTCCCCTGACTCATTGTCTCTACCCCTTAAAGATTCCCACTGTCATAGACTGGGAAGCCTATTACGAGAATTGAGGTGAATTTTTTTTTTTCTTTTTAATTTGATGAGATCTGAAGGTGAATTTATGCAATGTTTGGTATATGAGTTGGGTCCCGGAGTAAGTGCCCACCATTTCTAATAAAGGTCTTTCCTTTTCCATCCCTATCCCGTGGGATGTCAAAATCTGTTGATGCTAGAGAGGCGCCATACCTAACAGGTACAGAATGTGAGCAGAAGATTTATGTGAGGACAATTACAGGCTATGAGCCTGTAAAAAACATGGAAGCAGCAGTAATGCATGAGCTACAATCACTAGAGTCGTGAAATAAAGTGGACGTGCTCTTTTACAAAATCTTGAACTCTGAAGGAAGAGAAATTTGAATTTTGAGAGAATGAGTTTAGGATGACAAAACCTGCCTGGTTTAATAGAGTGAATCAATACAGAGAAGCGGTAGGTCACAGGCAAATGCAATTATCAGGAAGTTTTTAATTGAGAGCGATGTATAGTTTCTTAGTTTGCTGTTTCTGGAACTTGGAGTTAGTAAGAGCTGTGTTGAAACTTGAAGCTTGATGTTAAAAGAATGAAGTCTGTTGGTGGTGGCATATGTCTGTAATCCTAGCGCTTGGGAAGTGGGGAATCCGGAGTTCAAGGCCATTCTTAGCCATGTAGGGAGTTCCAGGCCAGCCTGGCTACGTGAGACTTTGTCTTAGAAAGAATCAGAGGCCTGGAGAGGTGGCTCAGTGGTTAAAGGCACTTGCTTACAAGCCTGTCAGTCCAGGTTCAGTTCCCCAGTACCTGCATAAAGCTAGAAATTCACTCCTTGGCCTTTGGTTTAAGCTGAGGCAAGCTACTTTCTTTCTTGGGTTCTTAGTCTTTGCTCCAAAGTGAGGAAGTTTGATTGACTACTGCTCCATGTTTTGACTCATATACTTTGTCTTATATACTAGGAAGTGCTCTGCCACTGAGCTGCACCTTACTCTGACCCTCCCACTTTAAAAAAAAAAAAAATATATATATATATATATATATATATTTATTTAGAGAGAGAGAGAGAGAGAGTGTGTGTGTGTGTGTGTTATAGAGGGAGGGAGGGAGAAAGAATGGGTGTCCCAGAGCCTCTAGCCACTGCAAACAAACTCCAGATGCATGAGCCCCCTTGTGCATCTGGTTTACATGGGTACTGGGGAATTGAACTTGGGTCCTTAGGCTTCGCAGGCAAGTGCCTTAACTGCTAAGCCATCTCTCCAGACCCCCCAACCTCCTCCCTTTTTATTTTATTTATTTATTTTAAATTTTTTATTCATTTTAATTTATTTGAGAGTGACAGAGAGAGAAAGAGGCAGAGAGAGAGAGAGAGAGAGAGAGAGAGAATGGGCGCGCCAGGGCCTACAGCCACTGCAAATGAACTCCAGATGCATGCACTCCCTTGTGCATCTGGCTAACGTGGGTCCTGGGGAATCAAACCTCGAACCGGGGTCCTTAGGCTCCACAGGCAAGCGCTTAACCGCTCAGCCATCTCTCCAGCCCCCCTCCTTTTATTTTGTTTTGGTTTTTCAAGGTAGGGTTTCACTCTAGCTCAGGCTGATCTGGAATTCACTCTGTAGTCTCAGGGTGGCCTTGAACTCATGGCAGTCCTCCTACCTCTGCCTCCCAAGCGCTGGGATTAAAGGCATATGCCACCATACCTGCTCAACTGCCTTGTTTTTGAGACAAGGTCTTGCTATGTAGCCTAGACTAGCCTCAAACTCACTATTCTTTCTCTCTCTTTCTTTTAAATTTATTTTTTGTTAGAGAGAGACTGTGGGCATGCCAGGGCCTCCTACCACTGCAACAAAACAAAACAAAACAAAATTAAAAAACCTCTAGACATATATGCCACTTTGTGCATCTTGCTTTACATGGGCCCTGGGAACTTGAACCCGTGCCAGCGGGCTTTGCAAGCAAACACCTTTAACTGCTATGCCATCTTCCCAGCCTAAGGTTTACTATTCTCTTACCTCAGCTTCCCCAGTGCTGGTTTAACATGTATATGCCACCCTGCTCAGCACACATTGGTAATTTTACTATTACCAAATTATTTCCCCATGTTGTTGGACTGTTTTGCTTTTCTTCTATGAGTAGTGATGTAGAAAGAGCTCCAATTGTTCTTCAGTCTAAATGCTCACCAGTGTTCAGTATGTGACAATCATTAATATAATGAAGGCCCAGTATCAGAATGCCTAAAGAACTCTCTACCTCAACAATATGATAGTAAGTACCACAGGCTGACCAGTTCTGTCACTAATGCACCAACCTTAGCAATATAAAGCAAAAAAGCTCAACTTAAATATGGATTAAGGATTTCAGTAGATATTTCTTTAGACAAGACATGCAGATGGTCAGTAAACAACTTGAGAAAACGCTAAAGGGAAATGCAAATCAAAATGAAGGATGAAGATATAACTCAAAAGTTTAGCTTGCCTAGCGTGCACAAAGCCTTGGGTTCAATCCCAGCCTCCCCAGATATTTCTGGTGACATACCACATCACACCCACTGGGATGACTGCAATAAAAAGACAGGTATGACAAGTGTTGGCGAAGCTGTGGAGAAATCGGAATCTCCAGACATTACTGGTGGGTGAGAAGGTACAACAATGGTGCAGCTGCCTTGAAAAACAATCTGGCAGTTCCTGAAGTGGCTAAATATACGGGGGTAGCTCATGACATAGCATTTCTACCTAAGGATATGCCTAAGAGAAATTTAGTATAGCCACAGCAAACCTGACACATGTGTACAGTGCTTACAGTAGCTCAGACATAGGAGCAACTCAAATGTTCTATGAACGGTTAAATAAAATGTGATCAGCCCATACAGTGTAATATTATTTAGTCATAAAAAATGAATGATGTTCTGAGTGATGCTTCAATGTGGATAAACCTTGAAAACATTATTCTGAGTGAAAAAGATAGGCGCAGAAGGTTGCATATTGTATGATTAACTGATTGTACTTAACATGTGTGCATTGCTTTTTTTCAATGAACATGTGTTAGCAAAGGAAAAATGTTGCTTATGTGTAAGTTTAATCATCTAGTTGTTTCTGTCTTTTAAATGTTGAGTAGACATTGTAATATTTTTAAAGTTTGTAGAATTTAAATGCTGTTACCCTGTAGCCACCAGTTAGAAGCAATCTTATGATGCCCTTGGTCCCCTTCTGGGATCCCATTCTTTTCTGTGTTCATCGAGTGATAATCTGTATTCTGCTGCTGGGCTAGATGCCTAGCCTTTGCTTGCTTTTTCTGTTCACACAATATGAGGGTTGAGACCCAAATTGAGGCTTTGGAAATTTATAAATATTGTATGTATTTTTCTAAGAATTATATAGACATTTAAGAATCCTCTTAAAGCTAATAAAACTTTCTTTTATATGCACATGCATATACATACACACACACACACATCAACACATTGCATTGTAACTTTATGCCATGTTAGAAATTTCCTCTTTTACTTTAAGATCCCCTCTCCCTGCTCTTCTGCAGTTTTTTAGTTTCTGCTTTTATGTAGTCCACAAGCAAATGTCTTTATTATCATTAAAAGAATTACATAGAAGGCTGGGTGTGGTGGTGTGTACTTTTTAACCCCACTACTCTGGAGGCTAGGCAGGAGGTTGACTTGAACTCATGACTTGGAGACTCATGGAAAAAATAATGAGTCTGAAAATATAGTGAGGCCCTGCCTAAAGAAAACTACACAGTAATGGTAATTGTTAGAAGAAAATTCCAGCGCTGAAATGCATAAAGGTCCCTTAATATAAAGTTATACTGTATATTATTTTGAAATGTGATTTTCCACTCAGCTCAGTATATACATAGGTTTACATTTCTGTTTATTTATTTATGAGACAGGGTCTCATGTAGCTCAGGCCAGCCTAAAAGTTTCTAGGTATCCAAGGATGACTTTGGACTTCTGATTGTCCTGCCTGTACCTCTGAAGTGATATGACATGTGTACTACCATGCCTGGTTTATGCAGTGATGGGAATTGAAGACAAGCATTCTTCTCTACTGAGTTATATAGCAGTCTTCCATTTCCCTTTTTATATAGTCTTCCTTTGCAGGCTGAGTTTTGCTTACTACTATATATCTAGTGCTTAGTGAGCAACTATTTGTGGGATGAAGTGAATGTATGTACCTGTAATCCCATCACTGGAGAGGCTGAGGCAGGAGGATTCTGAAGTCAAGGCCAGCCTGGTTATGCAGTGAAAACCTATCTCAAAACAAACAACCAAATTACTGGATGAAGACTTTATGGATACTTAAATTCATAACTCATTGTTTGCTCCCTTTACTGGTTGGTGTATAGTGTGTTCTGAGTTTTCACTTTTATAACAGTGCTGCAGTGACCAGTCTGGCATAGGTGTCTTTAAACATTTGGGGGGGGGCATTATTATTATGGAGTCCTAATGATGGACTTGTTTGGTCTGAAGGGCTTTCTGTTGGGTAATGCCAATTGGTTGTCTTATATTGGTTTAATCTTCGTGTAAGTGTACTGTCCCTAGTGACTTGCCTATAACACTAATACCAGTCTTTTAAATTTTCTTTATTTAAAAGTAACATTTAAATTTTGGATGAAATCATACTTAGAACTTTTTTTTCTTTTAAATTAGTGAACTCAACTTAAAAAGGGTGGGGGGAGAGGTGGCTTAGTGGTTAAGAAGATTGCCTGCGAAGCCTAAGGACCCATGTTCAGCTCTCCAGATGCCCTGTAAGCCAGACGCACAAAGGTGAGGCAAGTGCAAGGTTGCACATGTCCTCTAGGTGGCACAAGCATCTGGAGTTGGATTTCAGTGGCTGAGGCCCTGGCACGCTAATTCTCTTTTTCTCTCCCTCTTAATAATAATAATAATAATAATAATAATAATAATAATAATGTGAACTTAGCCAGATACACAAAGTGGTGCATGCTTCTGAAGTTCGTTTGCAGTGGCTGGAGGCCTGGCATGCCCATTCTCTTGTCTGTCTTTCTTCATTCAATCTCTCTGTGCTTGCAAATAAATAAATATATGTGTGTATATATATATGTGTGTGTGCATTTTAATAGTGAATTTTCTGGGTGTGGTGGTGCACACCTTTAATCTCAGCACTTAGGAGGCAGAGGTAGGAGGATTGCTGTGAGTTCGAGGCCAGCCTGAGACTACATAGTGAATTCCAGGTCAGCCTAAGTTAGAGCAACCCCCTACCTCAAAAAACCAAAAGAAAAGAAAAGAAAAAAAAATAGTGAAGTTGGGCTGGAGAAATGGCTTATCGGTGAAGGTGCTTCCTTGTGAAGCCTAAGGACCCATGTTTGACTCTGCAAGTCCCAGATAAGCCAGACACACAAGGCGATTTAAGAGAGCAAGGTTGCACACACGCACAAGATGGTGCACGTGGTTGGAGTTTGATTGCAGTGGCTGGACGCCCTGGCATACCCATTCTCTCTCTCTTTCTTTCACATAAAAAAAGAAAATTAAAAGGCTTACGTTTAAAAAAAAAAACAAAAACCAGGCATACTCTGCTTGCTTCTTAATACAGTTAGGTTGCTATTTCTAAGTTTATTTCTACTGCTATTACACTTACTTTGCTGCTTCAGGAAGTGGCCGTTTCAAACTTGTCATTTGCCTTTGCTCCACTCTCAAACTGTGGTTCTAGTCCAACCAGTAATTAATGTTTAAACCAGTGACTACTTAAACTGTAGGCACCTGAAGAGTTACAGTATACTCTTCGATTACATTTCATATCATTTTAAGTTAAATTACTCATTTTTTAACCTGTGTGATTTTTCATATGTAAATGTTTAATTTCTGTCCAGGGTCCTGTCACACGTGTTGCAATCTTGTCAGTCTTTGCACTCTTCTGGAGAGGCCGTTCCTCCTTCCACCACCCTGCTTTAAGCGAAGTTTTGTGCTTAAGTAGAAGTAGTTTGTATGTTCAGAATTTGTATCCTGGCAAATTTGGCTCTTTAGAGAAATGAAGAAGAGCATCTTTCAGTTGGGAATTATCTCCCTGCTTCATGTTAGTGTGGGGGAAGCCTTTTCTTTGGACCAGTCAGAGAGTTTTTTTTTTTCTCCCAGAGAATTGAGTGTTTTCACGTGGATTAGTCCTGGTAGATTAGAGTCTTGGTTATTTAAAGTGTACCCCACAAATCAACCACACGTTGTCTTCCCAGTGCTGGTGAGAAATGCAGAATTGTAGGCCTCATCTCAGATCTGCTGAATTAGAACAAGATCATTTGTATGCACCTAATTTTTAAAATTTATTTTTATTAGATATGGACATACTTAGTATGTAAACAACATGTTGGTACCATCGTTTCCCTCCTCCCTGTCTCTTTTCCAAAGGGGCCTTCCTCATTGGGGATGCAGGTTATCCCTATGGGGATTGTGGGTCATGCATTATCGGGGCAGCAGTCAGTTATGGGGGAGAGGCAATGTCTGTGCAAAATGTCCCAACCTGTGGCTCTGACAATCTTTCCACCCCCTCTTCTGCAAAATTCCCTGATCCATGTTGGTCATGTTTTAAGTCTACTTCAGTGATGGCTGTTAGGAGCCTCTGGATCTCTGCTTTGGTAGGTGTTGAGTGTCCTCAATGTCTACCTCCTTCACCTTTGTGCTGATATCAGATTCGTTAAGAAAGCAGCGCTCTTTCTCGTTTCCCCAATTCCTCTGTGGTTTCAGTTGGGTCCCGGGTGGAGTGTACTGGGTCTTTTATGTCCTCAGGTCCAGCTCCAATCTGAAAAAGAGGAGCAGATTCTCCAATGGAGAATGAAGTCAGCATTGGTTAAATGGGATAACTATTATTAATTTAGAGAGAATTTCATTTAATGGGTATAGACCCTCTTATAACTCAAGATTAGTGGGGGCTTGATACTTGAAAGCAAAATCATTACCTGGATATGATTCTGACTTGTTCCCTAGTTCCATATATGGGTTCCTTTCCACTGAGCAGATCTCTTAGCCAGTCCAAGAGTAGTTGATTACCCACCATGGCTGTGTGCCACTATTGCACTTGTGTGAGCATCACATCAGGTTATTTGCTGCTGAGCACTAGATGGATTAACTATCTGGGAACTGGCTCTCTTCCTGCACCTAACTTTTTGAAAAGTAGTGTCATACTGTGTGTGGCTAGTAACAACCACAGCTACAACAGAATGTTTCTGTAATGCAAAGTCCAGCAGAAGTTGTAGCTGTGCCAAGATAGAGGGAGAGCAAGCTGGAGGGTCTCATCGGATGCTGAGTGGCGTTCAAGGCCAGATGAGAACGGGGCTGACATCACTGTCCCTAGAAGGTACTGACTCGGACTCAGTCCCAGTGACCTATGTGTAAAGGTGGCTGAAGCTGTGGTCTTGGCTGCTGAGCAACAAGAAGCTGTCTGTACTGAGCACATAGCATTGACTCCACTTCTTCTTTGCAGTCCAGATTTCCATTCAGGCGTGGCCTTCAGGTCAGAGTACAGGATGTTTGACTTGGATGAGCCGCTGGGGCACAATTGAGTGTCTGAAGTTCTGCTTAGCTGGGGTTTCGCCCAATGCTTCACGCCTTGTATGAGCTCCCTGTGACTTTCTGAATGATTGGTTTCTTGTAAGTGGTTATCATCAGGGTAGTCAATACAGAAATTGGTGCTTTAATATACCTTAGTTTTCAAGTTAAAATAAGCTTGCATTTTATTCCAGATGGCTGCTTACTGTAAACCTTTAAATTTTATCCTGATTTGTTAAAAAAAAATTTAAGTAGGGGCTGGGGAGATGGCTCAGTGGTTAAGGGCGTTTGCTGCACAGGCCCGCTGACAAGAGTTCAGTCACCAGCACTGACTGACAAAGCTGGACTCAGAGAGGTACAGGTGCCATGTCTGTAATCCCATTGTGCCTGTGGCAGTGGATGGTGGAGCCAGCAGAATCTCAGAGCTTGCAGGCCAGATATAACCTTTCCTGAGGCAAGGCTGCAGTCACAGGGACCCTATCTCAAAAAAATAGCAAGAGAGACTGACACCCTGAGATTACCCTTTGACTTCTACATGTGCAAACCGTAAAACATCTTATGTACATTTCCAGGAAGTACAACTTTTGTATCCATGTGATTCTGTCCAAGCACAAACATTTTAAAGAATTACTAGAAGTTTTTAAGTTTGCAAATTCATGTGTGATCATTTTAGGAATGTTCTATGTGGAATATGGGTTTATTAAAGATATAGGTTCTGGGATTAGTGTCATTGTTTGCTATTTTGCCATATGACCATGGACATGTTTTTTTTTTCATTTTTTCATATGTATGTCTGTGGTGTGTCTGCATGTTTGCATATAGGTGTGTGTGCGTGTGTGTGTGTGTGTGTGTGTGTGTGTGTGTGTATGCATGTGGAAGCCAGATGTCAACATTAGGTATCTTCCTTAGTTGCTATCCATGGTATTTTTTACAATTACTTTTCAGATTTTATTTATGTTTCTTCTACTCTGTCTTAAATTTTACTTGACAGTTTTATACATACATACTTATACATACATACATACATACACACTGTACACTGTATTTTGATAATAATCTCTTCCTATTGCCTTCTTTTTGTCTATCTGCCAACCTTTCCCACTGACCCACCTTGTCAGTTTGGGTTTTACCAGAGTGGCTCCACTACTTGCAGAACGTATCTTCTTCCACTCTCCTAGCAACCATTAATAACAATAGCTCCTCATGAAGGGGTGGAGGCCCTGGCCTCCTCCACCATCCATGATGGAATGCTAATGTGCAGGTACTTGGCACATACTGTGCACATGACTGTGACGTCCTGAATGCAAAGGCCTCTCCACGTCCAGACAGCATTCCGTAGCTCTTCCCCCGCCCCCGTCTTTCTTCTCTCCCCTTTGTTCTTTCTGCCTCTCTTTAGTGCTCACTGAGCCTTGGAGGGAGTCCCACCTTATTTTTTGAGACAAGGTCTCTCACTGAACCTAGAACTCATCAGTTCTGCCAGACTAACTGGCCAGCAAGCCTTAGGGATCTCATTGAGCTGTCTCTGCAGTTTTGGGGTTGTATGAGTGCTGAAAATCCAAACTCAGGTCCTCGCATTTGCATGACAAGCACTGAGCCATCTCCTCAGCCTCTAGACGCGGGATTCTTTACCAGTGTAGTGGGAGATTATAACTATTAATACTATTTCACGAGGGGGGGTTGTGAAAATTAAATGACTTATTGTAGACCAGATACTAACAAATGCGTAGCACATACCTTCTGTTTACATTTGGCTTAGATATTTGATTGTAATCAAGTGTAATTATAAAAAATATGATTTCTCATAAAATAGGGTTAAAAATTTTATTAAACTAAAAACATTTTTGTGTTTCATTATAAAACTATAAAAATTGCAGTTCTGTTGCATAGCATCTTACTGTCCGGCTTGGTATGAATCTGAGGGCAAGAGCAGGAATCCTGAGTTTCATCTTTGAGTTTCCTGAGTCGTCTCCTGGCCTTTGGCAGGGAGATTTTCTTCCCTCTCTGTCTTCTTTACTCACTTATAAAGCGAGATTGGGTGTGAACTGACTGATCGCCAAAATTTGTCCGACTTCTTCCATTCTGGATTATTCTACCACTGATTCTTACAACCCAAAGAGCTAGCTATGACACCATTGTTGACAAGAAGGACATTTCACAACCCACTGAAGAAAAGGCTTAGACTCAGGAGGACCAGGTGATCTGAAACTTCAGGCATTGACACTCTGAGAGCAGCTGGCTTGTTTCCTATGTTCAGACTGGCTTTGTCATTCAAAGGGGGGGGCACATTTCTGCTTTATCCCTTCTTTTGGGTGGTGCTAAGGATCCACTCTAGGGCCTCATGCTATCCAGGCAAGCACTCAGCCAACTGTGTTATATCTTTAGCCCCTAGTTTGGTCTTTCCTTCTTCTCTCCTTCCCTCCCTTCCTCCATCTCCTTTTTTCTTTCTTTTCCATCTTTAAAACCGTCTGCCCGCCTCGGTCTCCTGACATCCGAGATTATATGTTTGTGCCATCATGCTTGTAATGGACACATGTCCAATGGGTACTTATGTTCATTGTTGACATGGGTGGCCTTAAGTGGCATATGCTGCCTACACTGAAAGGAAAAAGGTCAAGATTAGACAGGGAAAAGATGCTTGGGATATAGGTCAGAGTTGTTTAAGCCTCAGCCAGTGATGGTACTGGATGACTTCCTCAGATGGCCTTCATCAGAGGAAATCATAGCACAGTGCAGTTGTTAAATTAGGGGCTGTGGAGATGGCCCAGTTGGTGAAGTCTTGCCATGCAAGCATGGGACCCTGAGTTCCATCTCCAGAAACCATGTAAAAGAAATCCCATGTAAAAGCTAAACACTGTGGCGAGTTTGTGATCTCAGCACTGGAGAGGCCAGAGACCCATGGATCTCTGGGGCTTGGTGGTCAGCCCGTCTGGCTTAATTGGTGAGCTCTAGGTCAATGTCTCAATGAAAGATAGGCAACATTCCTAAGGAATGCCACCCAAGGTTTTTCTCTAGCCTGCACATGCATGCATATACATTGGAGTGTGTGTGCGCGCGCGTGCACACACACACACACACAAATAGTTTTACAAAGCTATTAAAATAGAAAAACCTTATTGTGGTATAATTTAGTGGTCATGACTTTAACTGAATTATAACCGGGAGAAGCCATATTAACTACGTCTGTATGTGCAGTGCTTTTTCCTGTTGACGTGCAGGCTCAGCGCAGCTTGTTCTCAGCTGTCACAGTGGTGCTCCTCTTCGTCCCGTAGCTCGTGATGATTCACGCTGGAAAGCACCATCATTCTTCTCTTCCTGAACAGCTTGGCACTTGCCTCTTGCAGGAGGCTGTGCACTGTGAGTTTGGGCTCTCAGGTCCCGGGGCAGCACAGCTAAATCCGTCATCTCTGTGGGTGTGTTGCCAGCTCCTCAGGAGGTGTTTACCAGTCTGGCCAATTTTGATAGTACTATCTTCTTACAATTGCTGTCTTGAGCGGTCTTGGAAGAAATATGAGATATGTAGGGAAGTGAGCCCTTGGGTAGAAAAGGCATACTTACAACTTTTCTCAAACCATATGTTCTCATTTCCCATGTCTGTGGTAGAATTTTGGTCCTGAAAGGAACAGTTTTCTCACTTATTGTAGCGTCTGACTGAGGGTGTGTGTGTGTGTGTGTGTGTGTGTGTGTGTGTGTGTGTGTGTTCATGTTCACAATTCCTATATTACCATAGCTCTCCTGCACCCATGGTGTCTTATTCTTGCTGAATTGGAATGGAATGCAATTGAACTAGTGGACACACCCATTTATGGCGGAGTTCCTGAGCATTCAAGATAATTCTTTGTTGTGTGTGGAGTCACCCTGAGCCTCTTAGGATGTTAGTAGCGTCATGGGCCCCCTACTTAATGCAGCCAGAATGTTCTGAAACACTGTCCACAGTCAGTCCCTGGGCTGAAAGATCACCTGTGTTGAGAACTGTTCCTGACTGTAGACACCTTTCAGCTGGCTGTCTGCCAGGTTAAGGCAATCCTATTCCTTGTCTGGTCCCCCCCCCCCCTCTCTCTCTCTGTGTGTGTGTGTGTGTGTGTGTTCCCAGCCTTGTGCACATCCTCTTCTCCCTTGACTGTGCTGTGCTCAGCTAATGAGGTGGAGCATTTACAGGTGGAAGGGGAATCAGTGGGGAGTAGCGCAGAGCAAGTCAGGTGTGGCCGCGCTATGGCTGAGCTCCCCACACGCACATGGGTGTGTTTTGGAGTGGTAGCTGGTGATTAGACTTAAAAATAAATGCCTTTTGACAGGACAGTGAGCAGACACTCTCGTGGTCCTGGCACAGAGTAGAATCAGGTATGTGCTGTCTGTGTCCTTTCTCAGGCCTGCCTTGGGAATTTGAGTTAGGAAAGAAAATTCTGGGGAAAGTGAAACTACCACTTGATGTACTGCCACGTCTAATTCAGGTTTCAGTTGGAGGCAACGTCAGTTGCTGGAGTCAGTTTCATTTCCATGCAAGAGATAAAGTGGACATACTTACAAGTGTGAAGCAGCAAGTGAGCGCAACGGGGGACGGTCTGTGCCCTGCGTGCCGAGGGAGCGAGGATGGAAGGTGGGAAGGACGCCATCATGAGGAGTGGTAGCTGTGCATTTGGAGGGTGGCAACCTGTGGGGAGGGGTGGGCAAGTGAGACAGAAGGGATAAGCTGGAGTTGGGGTCAGGTGTGTGCACTCCCTGTTTTTGTTTTCACCACTACTCACTTTTAGTACTTACAGGCTGGGTTTTAGTGAAATGTTTTTCACTTAGTTAAGATCATCTGAATATCTCTTTCTGAAAACTTTATTCTCAACCTTTTTTGTAACATATTTCACTTTTTAAATATCTTTAAAACATAAAAAAATTATTTGTGTGTGTGTGTTTGTGTGGGGCAGCACACTAGGGCTTCTTGGCATCCAGATGAACACCATGTGCTTGCACCACTTTTGTTTTGCCCCAGCTTATCTGAACGCCTTGGGTACTGAGCCCTGGCTGGCAGGCTTTGCAAGTGTCTTTAACTACTGAGCCATCTTTCCAGCCCCACACTTTAGTCTCTTTTAATAACTGAATACTGAATTTTCCATATCTTCACTTAACCATTTTCATATTAACATGGATTATTTTAAAGAAGGTGATCTGCAAAAATTATAAGATTGATTTATAACTCCACAATTCATACTTGAAGAATTTGATGTCTATGCTCCTAGCTGAAGTTCAATAAAGAAACTTTCTCCTTTCCATGACCAGTCTTTATGCTGCAACCAGCAGTCATTTCCTCAGTGTATTCAGTGCCAGGTGCTCACAGTATGGACACCCCTCTGCTGCTTCTCCAGAGACAGGGTCTGCTGTGGAGCATGATGGGCTTTAATAAACATGTGATGTTCCTGCTAGTTATAGGAATCACCTTAAAACATTTTGATGTTTGAATTTTTCTTTAGGTTCATTTAGAAATATACTACAGTTTGTTTAGGTGTATAGTTTTTTTTATTTATACTGCTCAGTGTATATTGTGATTCATGATTCTAGATTCAAGTCTTGTATCTGTTTAGGAAAATGCTCAGCCTTTAAAACTATTTTTAGTTATTTGAGAATGAGAGAGAGAGAATGAGAATAAGAATAAGACTGAATGAGAATGGGTGCACAATTGCTTCTTGTCACTGTAAACGAACTCCAGATGCAGGCATCACTTTATGCATCTGCCTTTATGTGGATACTGGGAAATTGAACCTGAGTCATCAGGCTTTGCAAGCAAATGTCTTTAGCTACTGAGCCATCTCTCCAGCCCCTCAGTGAATTTCTCTTCGCATGTAACACATCTGTTCTATTCTGTTTTTTAGGATTCAAATAGTCATATGTGTGGTTATGCCAGTTTATTCCTCAGGTCTTTTTACCTCTTTAGTAGTCTTTATTTCCCTCCTTAAGAAATAATTTTTATTTAATTATTTGAATGAGAGAGAGAGAGAGAAAGCTCAGATAGAAAGAGAGTGTGTGTGGGTATGCCCAGGCCTCCTGCTACCGCAAACAAACTCCAGATGCATGAACCACTTTGTACACCTGTCTTTATGTGGGTACTGGAGAATTGAACCTGGGCCATCAGGCTTTGCAAGCAAGTACCTTTAACCACTGAGCAATCTTCCCAGCCTGTTTGCTCATTTAGAGGTTCTTTTTTTATTTAATAATATTCTGTGTTTGGTAATTATATTTCTGAAGTAAGGGTAAAGATAGTATGTGTAGTTTATTTTTATGCTCTTTTTCATAGAGACTTCTCTATAATAATAGAGTAATAGTAAATTTTTGTGAGAGCTTTTTTTTACAGACTTAATCTGTGATAGTCCATAAGACTTCAAATAGAAGCCATTTGAATATGGATTCTGCCAGGAAGTATGGGGCACTTTTGTGGTGAATGATATTAACCACTTAGCAGAGTTCTAGTCCTTAGTACATCCATGTTGTATTCCCTGGCTTAGTGAGCAAGGAGATACAACCTTTTTTTTTTTTTTTTTTTTGTTACTAGAGAGAAGCATTGCCTATATTATGTTGAACTGGCTTTTTATTGTATTGGGCTAATTTTTGTTCTGGAAGGAGACTTTACTTTTTCCAAGGTTGTTCACTACACATATAAACATTCTCTTTTAAGTAAAAAATTTGGGGGGAGGGGATTGAGGTAGGGTTTCATTCTAGGCCAGGCTGACCTGGAGTTCACTATGTAGTCTGAGGGCAGCCTTGAATTTATGGTGATCCTCCTACCTCTGCCTCCTGAATGCTGGGATTGAAAGTGTGTGCTACATGCCTGGCTCTCTCTTATTTTAAAATTTCCTGGGGACTTTAAAATATGCACATATTACAAATTGGTTATATTCCCATCAGGTTATCCTTTTATGCCTCTCTCCTCTGACTGTATTCCCCGAGGGCTCTCTTCCGTGGGGAGCTGGTAATCCCTATGTAGTTGTGGTTGTACCAGTCAGTTCCTGTGGTAAGGACAATGCCTCAGAGAATACTTCCCACCCTGTGACTCTTTTTTTATGAGAGTGAGAGGAGAGAGAATTGGTGTGCCAGCACCTCTAGCTACTGCAGTTGAACTCCAGATGTGTGTGCTACCTTGTGTGTATGCCTGACCTTGTGCATCTGGCTTATGTGGGTTCTGGGGAGTCAAACCTGGGTCCTTAGGCTTTTCAGGCAAGTGTCTTAACCACTAAGCCATCTCTTTAGCCCCCTTGTGACTCTTAAAATCTTTCAATCACCTTCTTTACCAATATTCCCTCAGCTTTTAGGGCATGTTTGGTGGTTTGATTCAGGTGTTCTCCATAAACTTAGGTGTTCTGAATGCTAGGTTCCCTGTTCATGGAGATTTGGGGATTAACACCTCCTGGAGGCAGTGTATTATTGGGGGTGGGCTTATGGGTATTTTAGCCAATTTCCCCAAGTCAGTTTCGCACACACTTCTGTTGCTATTGTCTACCTTTATATTAGCCAGGGGATGATGTCCACCCTCTGCTCATGCTGTTATTTTCCCCTGCCATCTGGAGCTTCCCCCTCTAGCCTGTAGGCCAAAATAAATCTCTTTTTCCCACAAGCTGCTCTTGGTTGGGTGATTTCTATTAGCAATGCAAACCTGATTGCAACAGTAAAGTGGTACCGAGGAGTAGGATTGCTGCTAGACACCTGACTGTGTGGATTTGGCTTTTTGGAGCTGATTTTCAAGAGAAATGTGGAAGGATTTGAAACCTTGGCCTAAGAGACACCATGCAGTGCTATAAGTACAGCTTGAAGGACTATTCTGGTTAGAATTGAAAGACCTGAATGCCATGGGAACTATGGACTGTGAGGTTTGGCTTATGAGGCTGAGAAAGAGCTGTGCCTGGACTGGCCTAGAAGTAGTTTGTGTGAGAGGCTTGCTGTTATGGCTGTGTCCTGAGAAGTTGTTCAGGGTTTCATTGTATAGAAATGGACTGGTGTATGCAGAGGGATATGGCACAGAAAGAAATCTTTAGGCCGAAACTGCTGCCTGTTCAGCTGCAATTATATGAGAGATTACAACCTTTGAGATTGGGCCAGCTGACCTGCACTGGGACAACAGGAAGAATATAGACTCATTTGAAGGGGCCTGAGTGCTCAAGGAGTGTCCTGTTCTTCAAAGTCAGCTTTATTCCCCCCTGGGTTAACAAATTGGCACCCTGCCAGGTATTGTGGAGTATAAGAAATGCAGGAGAGGGTCATTGAGTTTGTAATATGGTCTTGTAATTTGGAAATGGCCATAGGTAGTGTGAAGCAGGTTTGCTGGATGCCTGCATGGAGACCTGATGGAGCCATGAGGATGTACTGTGGTTGCAGTGGGGACCCAGTGTAGATGCTGGGATCTTGAGATGGCTGCCAAGGAGAGCTGCCAATCATAGATGAAGTTTTCCAGGACTGTGAGTAGCCTAGCTGGAGGATAAGAATTGGAACTGCAGAGACTTGTTGCTGGTTAGGATTATTGGACCTAGAGACGTGTCACTGGCTAGAATTGTTGGTCTTGGATCTTGCTAACCATTTCTTGATGAATTTACCAACTCACTTCAATGTGCTGATTTCAGAGGAGTAGTATCTAGTTCGTGAAATATGACAGTCCTCATCTACATCATTGCTAGTGGTTAATTCAGAATTAAAAATCCAACATGGGACTTTTTCAAGAAATGATAAATTAAGCATTATGTACTTTTGCTCCTGTCCTAAATGTCAGATATGTGGTTAAAGAGATTTTAAAACATATAAAATTACATGAAAGAAGTTATGAGACAATAAACAAGGGCAACAGAATTCTGAAGGCTAGAAAGCAACAGCAGGCAGGGAATGGAAACTGACTTACAAACAGGAGTGTGTTGAAAGAGGTTGGCAATGGAGAAGAGGTAGGTAGTTTACATCCCAGAACTCCAACAAAAGGCCAAGTAATGGACAACAGTGGACAGTTCTAGAAGGTTTCAAAAGGGAAGGAGTTTAAAGTGAAATTGGAATCAAGAGGGTAATTGGTAAATTCATCAAATACTTCACCTTTCCAGATGAGAATGAGATTATGATTGGCAACAAAATTAAACAGTAGGAAAAAAAAAAAAAACTAAGCAGTTTGGAATTGAGACTATTATTGAACCAGACTTTATCTGACCACCTCCAGGCAAAGTGCTTAGTGCAAGTAAGCCATTCTGTGATGTTCAAGAGTGTGTGTCAGGTTGAGGAGATGCCATGGAAGTGTGAGCACCTGGATTTAGATTTCTAGAACCATATAAATGTAATAGTCCTGGTACACCTATGGTGAGACGGAACACAATAATAGTCCTGGTACGCCTGTGGTGAGGTGGGACACTATAATAGTCCTGGTACACCTGTAGTGAAATGGGACATGGTAATAGTTCTGGTACGCCTGCGGTGAGATGGGACACAGTAATAGTTCTGGTACGCTTGTGGTGAGATGGGACACTGTAGTAGTCCTGGTATGCCCGTGGTGAGATGGGACACACTAATAATTCTGGTACGCCTGCGGTGAGATGGGGCTCAGTAATAGTCCTAGTACACCTGTGGTATACCTGTGGGACATGGTAATAGTCCTGGTATGCCTGTGGTGAGATGGGACACACTAATATCCTGGTACGCCTGTAGTGAAATGGGACACAGTAATAGTCCTGGTATGCCTGTGGTGAGATGGAACACACTAATAGTCCTGGTACGCCTGTAGTGAAATGGGACACAGTAATTGTCCTGGTACGCCTGCGGTGAGATGGGTGATGGAGACAGGAGAATCCCCTGGAAGTTTTGCTAGCCTAACAAATGCATCTGTTGAACAGTGAGTGGTAATGTCTTATGCAAGGTTGAGGTGAGGGCCGACATCCAAGGTTGTCCTTGGATCTCCACATTTGTGCTGAGGCATGACAGTGTGCGCACGTGCGTGCATACACACACACACACACACACACACACTCTCACTCTCACATACACAACAGAGTGAGGGTTGGTGATGATGCACTTTTGCCTCATCCAGAATAAAGCAAGTCTGTAGATCCGAGCTGCCATCAGGACTGGCACCAGTGAGCCTGCGTCAGTGGCTTTCCAGGGCCCTGCTGGTTAGGATGAAGACAACATGGCTTGGCTAACACTCTTACAGTTCTAAGAACGCATCAGCTCAGATTTCAGGAGGCCTGAAGTATTTGCAGGGAGCAGTCAGGTTAGCTGTGAACTCCTGGGTCAGCAGTCTAGAAGAGCTGAAGGGCTGAGAAGCCATGCTCAGGTGATGGTTGACATGGATGCCGGCTTGCCAGTCATTGTGGTGGGACCACCAGGGTTGCTGGCATCAGCTCCTTTGGTAGAGGTTTGACTTTCAAACCGTTACGCATCTGGCCCTTCTGTTCCAAACAAGAAGGGAGAAAACCCTCTGGAATGAGCCTGAGATGCAGCGTACAGAGAACATGTTCTCCCAGAGTCCGCACTCATGGCTGACCCACAGTAGCAGATTCAGAAGCATTGGGGAAGGGGTTGACAAGCTGTGCTTTGCAGAGATGCTTGTGATACCGAGGGTGACAGCACAGCACTATGACTGGCTGCGTGATGAAGTCGCTTACAGATTCTCGTTTGCCAGAACAACAGTTTTTTTCTTTCATGTTCTTAGTTTCTTCTTCCTACCCACTTAGGCTGTGAAACACTTCATGAAGAATTGCGGTCATTTCATGGAAGGTCCACAGAACATTAGTGATCAGTTGAATTTGCAGAGGAATAGGACAGGACAGTACTGGCAGACTGAAACTCGCTGCTGATGGGAATGGCATTGCTTTTGTTTTATCTTGTTTTGTCTGAGATAGGGTCTTGCCGTGTAGTTCAGGCTAGACGTGGGCTCGTGATCCTCTTACCATATCTGGAATTACGGGCTTATGCCACTATGCCAGTTGAAGAGTTGCATTTTGAGCACAGTTGATGTCAGATACAGTGGGGAACCTCTGTGGCCTAGGCAGGGGAATGGCCCAGAAGCAAAATGATGTTGTAGACTCTTCCCAGTGAAGATGAGTGTCCTGGTGATTATCCACAGGGTGCCCCAGGGATGGTAACCGGCTCTGCAGCTGAGCTCAGGCCCAGGATGCTTCCTGTGTTGTGTGCTTAACCCTCCTCGAGTGAAGATGTGTCTTCTGAACAAATGCACCTACCAGCTGCATTGAGAAGAAACACTTTGTTTTATTCAAGACAAATGGTGTTTTTATTTATTTTTATTTTTTATCAATTTTTATTAACATTTTCCACTTTTATAAAAAATATCCCATGGTAATACCCTCCCTCCCCCCACTTTCCCCTTTGAAATTTCATTCTTCATCGTATTCCCCTCCTCATCTCAATCACTCTCTCTTTTATTTTGATGTCTTGATCTTTTCCTCCTCTTATGATGGTCTTGTGTAGGTAGTATCAGGCACTATGAGGTCATGGATGTCCAGGCCATTTTATGTCTGGAGGGAGCACGTTGTAAGGAGTCCTACCCTTCCTTTGGCTCTTACATTCTTTCCGCCACCTCTTCTGCATTAGACCCTAAGCCTTGGACGTGTTTTTATTTTAAATGCAGAAGAGGGAGTTTTCTTTGCATTCATAAATAAATATTTCAATTCTTCACCTTTAAGTCTCTTCCATTTGTCTCCTGCCACCAGCAGGATACCTTACATGTGTGTGTGTGTACACCAAAGTGTCTTGCCACTGCAAACAAACACCAGGTACTTGTACCACTTTTTGTGTCTGGCCATGGGTGGCTTGGGAATTGAACACGGTCCACCAGGTCTTGCAAAGAAGTGCCTCCAACTGCTGAGCCATATTCCTGGCCCCCATTTGACAACTTTTAAAATATCCAAGATAAGTATAAAACAAACTGCTTAGGAGTCTCTAAGAGGAAAAGAAGATTCATTATGTTTTTAGCTATTTTTTTGAGAGACAGAGAAAGAGGTAGAGATAGAGAGAGAGAGAACACCAGCCAGAGGGACAGACAGAGAGTGGATATGGGAATTCAGGGCCGCCTTGTACTGCAAATGAACTCCAGACCCATGCACTACTTTGTGCATCTGGCTTTATGTGAGTACTGGGGAATTGAACCCAGGCTGTCAGGCTTTACAAGCAAGTGCTTTTAACTGCTGAGCCATCTTTTCAGTCCCCAAGATTAATTTTGATTCCTTTTAAAAGAAACTTATTTGCTGCCATATTTGAGCCAGACAGATGCTTTTTCATCATAAAGAACTAAAATTCTTTTTTTGTTTCTGTTTTGTTTTTTGAGGTAGGGTCTCACTCTAGTCCAGGCTGACCTGGAATTCACTCTGTATTCTCAGGATGGCCTCGAACTCATTGTGGTCCACCTATCTCTGCCTTCCAAGTGCTGGAATTAAAGGCATGCACCACCATTCCCAGCTGCTGTTGTTTTTTTGAGACAGGATCTTGCCCTTGCCCTACTGTAGTCTGGCCTAGAATTCACTATGTAGTCTCAAGCTGGCCTCAAACTCACAGTGATCTTCCTATCTGAGCCTCCCAAATACTGGGATTAAAGGTAATACACTACCATTTCCAGCTTGAGATTTCTTCCCTTGTGTGCAAATGAAATAGTGTTATGAAGAACTGGGAAGGGGTGATGTTACATTTCTTATTTCTGTCCTGTTCCCTTTGTATATTCAAATACATCTTGTAATTGAAGGTGTGTTGCCCAAGTTTTTCCCGATTTTTAGGATCATCATTTCAACATTTTTAAGAGAAGAAGAGTGCTTATTTTTAAGCCACAAGGAACAAGCCAAGTAGCTATGAGATTTGGCCTAGTTCTAGGACCAGTGACACTGCTAATTGCATCTCTGCTGCTCTCTTACTGTCTTTTTCCTCCCCACATTATCTGTTCTCTGTTTCTTACCATCTGTTTATGATACTCGTCTGCAGATGATTTTTGCCTGGCTTGTGACTCTTTCAAGATCATCCCTCCTCCTATGGTGTCATGTCACCTCCCTGTACGAGCCTGCTTCTCAGTGAGGGTTCTTGTCCAGTCTTTCCACATGCTAGCTGCCTAGCTATCCTCTCCCTCAGCCCGCACCATGCTGTTCTTGGGACAGATGACTCTGAGTGTGTTAGAAAGGAAGTGTCCTGTCGTCTAACCTGTTTAATGAGGTCTTCTCTTTAGCCGAGTGCTAGGAGAACATGACTGACATATACTTCTAAACTATTTAATTTTTTTTGAAGCCATAAGTTGTATAAAAAAGAAGTTCTCTAATTAACAAAAAACCAATAATCCAAAAACAAGTTTGGTGAATAAAAATTACCTATATTATTTATTCTTCTGTGAAAGCTGTTGGATCTAATGCACACTTGGAATTTCTTTGCCTCTGGGATTCTAGCCAAGGAGGAACACAGGCTTGCAGTCCTATTTATAGAGATCTTAATCTCAGAGATTTAATGTTCATGTGTATTGAAATATCAATATCTCTAAGAGCATCCCTAGTTAACTGAAAACAAATTCTTGTACATATGAATTAATAATACAAGAAATGGCTTTAGGGATTGTTTTGTAAAAATTCTTTCTGTTGTACCATATACTGCATAGGCAAGTGAAAAGGGTCAGCTTGTTTGTGGATGGTAGACATCGTACAGTCTTCTGCATAGACTGTATGGTTGGTAACATTTTCCACACTTGCTGTGATATTTGTTATTTATGTCAGTTTTAGGTTGAAGATTATACAGGCAGAGAGAGATGAGGAGCCTTGCTGATTGAAGAAAGTAAGAGAGGCCCAGGTCCACCTTCGCAGCTTGCTGATTCAGAGCATAGAGTCTGGATGAGGCTCACTGGCCGCCTCTGGTTTGTGGTTGAGGAGGGACCTTGTGTGCACCAGTCCACTGCCCTGTGTATTGATTTCCCCACAGAAGCTAGCTCAGAGGCTTGCGAGCAGTTCTTTCGTTGGTCTGTGTGGAGTGCTTAGAACTAGCCTGTGGTGTGGCAGGTTCTCCGGTGATGTGTATTCCTGCACAGGCTCAGTAGCAGGCTTGCAAGCCCAGGTCTCCCACCAGGTTCTTGGACGCTTGAGTCCTAGGTTTTTATTTTGTGCTGCCTTGGATGGCCTGTTAGGTTTATGACATGATTACCAGCTTCTAATTTCCTGATGACAAGGCTAAGAGTATATTCTTCTGATTAAATTGCCATAAAGTTATCATTATTATTTGAACCATACCTTTACTTTTTAAAGGTACATTGACTTTGAATAATCTTTTGCTTTTAAAAGGGGGAGGATTGTTACAGGACAAATGAGGCTTTATTACAAATTCTGTATTAAATTACACTGATTTTATAACATAAGTCTTTCCTTTAGGCCTTGATATGCTCTGCTGCACATGCATGCGCGCGCGCATGCGTACACACACACACACACACACACACACACACACACACACATTTAAAAAAAAATTTTCAGGATGAAAGTTTTACTTCTAGCACTGTAACTTTGGGAAACATGAAAGCTCTCTGGTGACTCCACCTCTCTTTGCTCAGTACTCTTGAGCCACAGTTAGTGGTTGGACATTACATGTATGCATAGATGTGTGTAAATGTGCACACACACAGCTAGTGTGCTAGAAACAGGAGAGCTGCATACCCTGTACCTGGCTGCAGAGTATAGTCTCTCGTCCTGTGTTGACAGGGAAGCTCTCGTGGCTGTGGCCTCCAGGAAAGTAGTTACTGCCCATGATGCTGTCAGTCCTGGCTTTACAGCTGCTGTTTCCTATACTGCAGATTCCTCAAAAGTTTGTTTCTTGTGGAGTCTTTGAGGAGTGCCTTTAACTAGATACATACTCCCTTGCTTTATGTGGAGTAATGGGAGACATGGAGGCCATGTTGTGCTCTGAACCACTATGGTTTCATGATCTGAGGCTTCCTTTGGATCAGCCCGAGACTCCTATTTCAGGACAAGTGTCCCCTGTATCTTCCCTACCACCAAGATGTCTGGGTCCTTTTTGTAAACAAGATTCTTGGTTGGGCAGGCTAACACTTTGTTCTCCAGCCACATGCAAACTCTGTCTTTCCTGGAGTGGCTCAGACTGGGAATTGTACTTTTGAAGAATAATGCTGTATGGAAGTGATTTTGAAAAGAGGAGTGATGAAGAGTTCATCTAATGCCAAAGTTATTTAGAACTATAGGAACAGGTAGAAAAGCATTAGTGGTCATTTTTCTTACACATACCTATTGTTACCAGACTTTGAGATAAGTCCTCTTCTGTTATTGTTAAGCCTTCTTAGGTATATTTAACTCCAGCATGTTAAAAGATGCCTGGCCCAAGTTCTTGCTCAGTTAATTTGCACACAAGGGTGTCACTGTTCAGGGCACCTGTAAAGAAGTTGTAAGTCTCTGACCAGTGCAGTCATTAAGGGATTGCTTCAGTAACTGGTGCTGTGTCCTCTTAGGTACACCTTTTCCTGTCTTGCTTCCTGTTGTGATTTGAATGTGAAATGACTCCCGTAAGGTCATATTTAGAGTGACCCCAAAGCCATATTCCAGCCTCATTCCTTTCCTTTGCATGGAACTCAGACTGGTCTTCTGTTCAGTCATTGTTCAGATTTGCCCTAGTAAGGATCTAGGTTTTCTGTTTTTGTTGTTGTGCTGGAGATCTACAGTCTTGCTAAAACTTTTCTAAAAGGGAGGCATAAAAGCATGAGAATGTGCCATTTTTTCCCAGTAACAATGTAATATTTTAAATTCTGTTGTGGTGGCTAGAGGTATGTGTAGGCTAGATTAGGCAAATAATAGAAATTATTAAGAATGAATATTTTAGCTGGGCATGGTGATGCAAGCCTTTAATCCCAGTACTTGGGAGACAGAGGTAGGAGGATCACTGTGAGTTGAGTTGGAGCCACCTTGAGACTACATAGTGAATTCCAGGTCAGCCTGAACTAGAGTGAGACCTTACCTCGAAAAACCAAAAAAAAAAAAAAAGAAAGAAAGAAAGAAAAGAAGGCCGGGCATGGTGGTGCATGCCTTTAATCCCTGCACTTGGGACTTGGGAGGCAGAGGTAGGAGGGTCACCATGAGTTTGAGGCTACCCTGAGACTACATAGTGAATTCCAGGACAGCCTGGGTTAGAATGAGACCCTACCTTGAAAAACCAAAAAGAAAAAAAGAAAAACTAATGAACCTTTTGAGCTGGATGAGGTGGCCCATGCACTGGGGAGGCTAAGGTAGGAAAATAGTCTTGAGTTCAAGGCCAGCCTAGACTATGAGCTATAGGGAGACCCTGTCTGAGAAAAGGAGGAGAAGATGCCTGTCGAGCCATCATCACGTGCTCTATGCTATGGAGTTCTACTGCAGGCCCTAGGTGGAGCTGTCCCTGGAGCACAGTTTGAGCATCCTCTGTGCTCTGTCTGTCATTGTGGAAAGGCTTTTCTAGACTGCTGCTTTTCAGGAACAGAGAACTCCTTAAGCATTTTCCTTTCTAGCCTTCTTTCAAAAGAATTTGCATTTTCACTAGCTAGAGTTCAATGCCTGGAGTCTTGCCCTTAGGGCCCATTTCTAGTCCTAGTACCAAGCAGTAGGCTCCTCTTTAAAGGTACTGATCCCTTCAAATATTCTAACTGCTTCATCAGCTGGAGACTCCTTATTTGCAATTTTCAACTTATTCACACTTTGTTCCTTGCCAAACTTTAGTTTTTTAAATATCTTGCCCACTTTTTAATTTAATTTAATTTACTTGATTTTTTGAGGTAGGGTCTCACCACTTTTTTATTTTTAAAGTAAGGTCTCACTCTAGCTCAGGCTGACCTCGAATTCACTGTATAATCTCAGGCTGGCCTTGAGCTCACAATGATCCTCCTACCTCTGCCTCCCAAGTGCTGGGATTAAAGGTGTGCACCACCACACCCAGCACCTATAATTATTTCCAGGCCAATTGAAAGTCTCTAAAATTCAAATACAAAATAAACTTAAATATTCAACAAATTGGTGGTATTGCCATGCAAAATGGTGTTTTTTTTAATCAGGTGACTTAAAGCACAGTTTCATTTTATATACTTAAATAAATCTACCAAAAGTTTTAAAATTAGTATTTCAGTGGGTGTGGTGGTGCACATCTTTAATCCCAGTGCTGGGAGGCAGAGGAAGGAGGATCACTGCGAGTTCCTGGCCACCCTGAGACTCCATAGTAAATTCCAGGTCAGCCTGGGCTAGAGTGAGACCCTACCTCAAACAACCAAAAAAAACAAACCAAAAACCAAAAAACAAAAACCCCAAAAAACAACAAAAAAAAAAAAACCCCAAAAAAACCAACAGGGTAGCACAGTGTATCAAAATATTACATAGTACTCCTTAAATAAAGTTTTTAATGTGTCAAGTTAAATTATTTTTAAGATTTTAAGGAAAAAACCTGTAATTCCAAAATTAGTTTCATTAATTGTTAGTGATTAAAACTAGCTGAGCATATTGCCATATGGCTTTAATCCCAGCACTCAGGAGGTAGTAGTAGGAGGATTACTATGAGTTCAAGGCCAGCCTGAGACTACATAGTGAATTCCAGGTCAGCCTGAGTTCAGAGTGAAACCCAAAGCAAATGAATAAGTAATGGTATCAATATTAAGAACCACAATTTCCAGCATGAGATTCTAAAATGAAATAAAGAACTCAGTAAAGCCTCTAATCCTAAACCTGAGGTGGACATGTCAATAGGAATATGAAATTTGTGTAAAAGAAAAAAAAATCAAGGAACCAAAGAAAGGACAATCTGTCATCAAGGAGAGTAAGTGCCGTGAGGGTCTGGGATGCAGCTCAATTGGTAGAGTGCTGGGCTAGCATGCACGTAGATCTGGGTTTGATATCTAGTGTAGCATAAAACCATGCATAGTAGCATACTCCTGTAATCCCAGCCCTCGGGAGGAAAAGCCAAGAGGATCAGAAATTTAAGGTCATCCTTTGGCTACATAGAAGGTTCAAGGCCAGCCTGGCCTATATGAGAGCCTGTCTCAAAAAAGAATTAAACAGGAAAAATTGCAGTAAGTTAATATTTTATGAATGTTGAAGTGCATACTTATTTTTTTTAATGAGGAGCAAAATAGTACTGGCTATTTCTAGAAATGTTAAAGATTTTCTAAGAGTTACACATAAGGAAGCAATAACTTATCTTCCCTGTATAAACTGTACTTCTGAGGAACAAAATAATTTTTAAAAAGCTCTCTTGCTTTCTCATTCATTCATATATCTCCTTGAAAATACGGTCTCACTATGTTGTGCAGGCTGATCTCAAACTCCTGGACTCCAGACAATCTTCCTGCCTCATCCTCCCAAGAAGCTGGTACTATGAGAGTGCACCATTTTACTCAGCTTGTGATTTCTGTGAAACAACAACAAAAATGGTGTTGTGATTCGATTGCAAAATGTCTCCCATAAGCTCACATGTTTGAACACTTGGTCCCCAGCTGGTGGCACAGTTTTGGAAGTGGGGCTGTTAGGAATTGGAGCCTTGCTGGAGAAAGTGGGTCACTGTAGTTAGTCTTGGGGATTTACAGCCTGATTCCACTTTCCTATTCACATCTCTTCCTAGCTGCAATGCAACAAGCCTGCTTGTTGCTCCTACCACCATCCCTTCCCCAACATGAAATTAACCTCAGAACTATAAAAAGTAAATAAATAAATAAAATAATCCCTTTTCCTTTCTTAAGTTGTTTTGGTTGGATATTTATTCATAGTAATGACAAAGTAGCTAATATAGAAAATGGGTACTAAGAAGTGGGGTCTTTACTGCAATAAGCTATTGGAACTAGTGTATAGGAGGAATGTGGAAGGGTCTGGAACTTTGTGCTGGAGAAGCCATTGAATGCTGCAGGCAAAGTATATAAAGCCATTGTGTTGGGAATGTGGAAAACCAGAATGCTGAGAGAAATCACACTGTGGCTGGCTCAGCCTACAAGGTTTCAGAGGGGAACAGGGACTTATTAGGAACTGTAGAAGCGGTTTGTATGATATTCTGCAAAGAATCTGGCTAAATTCTGCTCTTGTCCTGAAAACAAGTGAGGTCAGATATAAAGACAATAGACTAATTTGTTTGGCAGAGAAAACTTCACGTATGCATATCTTGTATTCTATAATTTTTTGGTATGTTACGTTTTCATTATCATTTATTTCTGAAATTTCTTGATTTCCTTTTTGATTTCTTCAATGAGCCATTATTGTTCAGTAGTATATTGTTTAATTCCATGAGTTTGTATATGTTGCATAGTATATCTTAGTGTTAGTTTGTAGTTTTACTGCATTGAGATCAGATATACCAGGAATTATTTCATTTTTCCTATATTTATTAAGATATGTTTTTATGAAAAAAAGATATGTTTTATGTACTAATACAAAATCTATTTTAGAGAACATTTCATGAGTTATTGAGGAGAATGTATATTCTGCAGTGCTTGAATGGTATGTCCTGTGGATGTCTGTTAAGTCCATTTTGATCTATGTTGTCATTCAATACAGATGTTTTCTGTTTATTTTTTTTTTACCTATATTAGTTATCAACTGGTGAGAGTATTGAAGTCACCTACTTATATTGTGCTAGGGTTAATCTATGATTTTATCTCTGATAGTATTCATTTTACAAAGTTGAGTGTGTTTATGTTTAGAATTATAATGTCTTCTTCATTGTCTTAGCCGTTAATCAGTAGGAAGTGACCTTCTTTGTCTCTTTTGACTAGTTTCGGTTTAAAGCTTCTTTTGTCCTACACCAGAACAGCGACACCTGACTGTTTCATAGTTCCATTTACTTGGAAAATATTATTCCATCCTTTCACTCTCACGTAGTGTTTCTAAGTGGGTTTCTTAGAAACAACAGATAAATGAATCCTAACCTTTAATTCAGTTGGCCAGTCTGTGTTTTTTGAATGGGGATTTGAACTATTAATAATCAGACATTACTGAAAGATGTGTATTATATCCTGGTATTGTGTTGATTTTGTTGTGTTTGGGGTTTTCTTTTCTTTTAACTGTTATCCAACCATGGTTTATTGTTCTCTGTGGCCTCATGGATGAACTTGTCTTTCTCTTCAGCCGAGCTGGCTTAGTGGTCATAAATTCCTTGAGCCTGTTTTTATCATGGCATGCTTTGCTTTCTCCTTCAGTTATGATGGACAGCTTTGCCGCATACAGTAGACTCAGTTGGAAGTTGTTATTTTTCAGAATTTGGAATACTTTATTCCAGGCCCTCCTACCTTTTGACATTTCTGTGGAAAAGTCTGTTTCTTGGATGGACCTACCTGCCTTTATATTTGACTTCTCTGGTAGCTTTACATATAGTTTGGCTATAACAAAAGGAAGTTCTCTTCTGGTCTTGTTTGGTGTTCTAAACTCTTCCTTTTTCTGGATTAGCATCTTCTTCCCTAATTTTGGGGAAATTTTCAATTATTTGTTGAAAATATTTTCAGTGCCATTAGAATGTCACTTATCACCTTCTTTTTATGCCCATAATTTTTAAATTTTGTCATTTCATAGTGTTCCAAATATCATGAAAGTCCTGTCACCTACCCTGTTATTAATTTACCTGTGTCCATGTTGAATATTGTATGTAATTTTTATACCTTGTCTTCCAACTCAGATATTCTGTCCATTCCTTGATTCACTCTATTGGTAAGTTTTTTCCTGGAGTCTTTTATTTTTATTGACTTTTTATCCAGTATTTCAGCTTGTCTTCCCGCTAGTTTTTCTATCTCTTCATTGAATTTCTTTCATATATTTTATCTCCTATTTCAATGAATTCTTTTTTTGTTTTGTTTTGTTTTTGTAAGGGTCTGAGAATTGTGGAAGACAGACCACAGACAGACTCAAATAGTATGTAAAAGCAAAGAGCGTTTATTTTGTAGAATCAGCCAGCATGTGGGGGGTCAACCATTCATACAAAATAGTGACCCTGAGAGGAGCACAAAGGCCCCCTTTAAACACAACTAGGGGAATTTTAAAATGATTGGCTAGGCAAGCAGCAGTTACAGTTGTACATTTCTGATTGGTTGGGGCAGAAGGCATGAAGGGTTGTGAAAGGGACATGTCTCTAGAAACTGACTCAGCCCTCAGAGCCCACCACCTTGGACATGTCCTTTCTGGTTTTTCCCAGAAGTCTTGCCTGCCTCTCTGGGAAACTGAAACTTAGGCCTAGCTAGCTGTAAAATAGAGCAAATTAGATCCTAGGGTCTCACTCTAGCTCAGGCTGAGACAAAGAGAATGGGTGCGCCAGGGGCTCTAGCCATTGCAAACAAACTCCAGATGCATGCACCACCTTGTGCATCTGGCTTATGTGGGTCCTGGGGAATCGAGCCTCAAACTGGGGTCCTTAGGCTTCACAGGCAAGCACTTAGTCACTAAGCCATCTCTCCAGCCCCTGAACTCTTTTTATTTTTTTATGTTCTTATCGGATTCATTTAGGAGTTTATTTTCTTCTTCTAGTTGGTTGAATATTCTTATAATTATTTTTCTGAAATCTGTTTCTGCTGAAGGCTTTCCAAGGATAAGGATAGGCTGAAAGCTCTCAGGTGTCCCCAGCTTGCCTGGGATGAGTGATAGGCCACAAGCCCTTGGGCGCACACAGCTCCCTAAAGGACTGTCAGAAGGTTGTGCAGAGCTCATGGGAGAGAACAGGCAGTGCTTCTGGAGATTCAGGGCAGGCCAAGGGCTCCCAGTGGGAGAGCATGCTGGAATGAAAGGCAGTGCTGCAGGCTCTCAGGAGGGCAGAGTTTCTAAGCACAGTGCTGCAGACAAAGGCTGTTCTGACTGTGCCCTTCATCGTCTCTGGAGTCCACAGTGGCAAAACTCTCACTCCTCAGGCTGTGTATTCTCCCCTTCCTCTCCTTCTCCCCAGCTACTGGGCTCTGAATCCTTTGCAGAAGCCCAAAGTGCTGGAAGAGGGGTTGTTTATCCCTATAGCATATGCTCTGGTTGCCTGTCTCCTTCACAGACCCACAGGAATTGCCTGCTGAGAGCTGCAGCTTGGTTTCAGGTACCCATTCTGCCTCTCTTCTACCTGCTCCCCTGTGGCCTGCCTCATAGAGTTTGCTAGGAAGACAGACCTCCTTCACAGATCTGTTAGGAACTGCCTGCCGCACACACGTCCTACATACAGTGTTGTCTCACTGTCTATTATGAGTGTACCCTAGACCTACAGAGAGCACTGGGTTTCTACAACTAACACGAATTATATCAGTTGGAAAACGTTGAATTGTTCTTAGTGTTTTCCACATTTCCAGTAGAATACTTGATCAACATTTTTGATTGCAATTGTTTTGGTTAGTAGTTTGGGTTACAAATGAAATTCTCATTCTTCTCTGGGCACTCTTTAAAAAACACATGACAGTAAGCGAAATGTGACATAGAAGCCCTGGCTGGCCTCCCTCCAGTGTGAAACGTTTTACATTAAATGAAATTGCTACAGAACAAGAGTGATTCATTACCTTGTTTCTTTTAATTGCTGAATAATATTCTGCATGTGGTTATGCTACATTTTATGTGTATTCATCAGCTTATGGGCATTTGGAATATTTTTTTGGTTATTGAGAATAATGGTCTTATAAAAATGTCCATTTGTGTGTCTTTATGTAGACCTGAGTTTTTATTTCTCATTTTGAGTCCAAAGACTGAAATTCCCAAGTCTTATGGTAAGTTTATTATGTTTAACTTTGTAAGAAACTTATCAGACTCTATTTAAAATATATTAAGTTCTCACCAGCAACATGAGGACTACAGATTTTCTGTGTCAAGGATACCCCCTGAAGTCAATGTTACTACATTAGGTCACCTTGGAAAAAGAATGAAAATCAAGAGAGTAAGATGGAGCTTTGAAGACTGTCAGTGTTAAGAGAGTGACGATATCACAGCAAGTAATAGGCTGTGGATACCCTTTCAAGGAAGGGTGTGACCACATGCATCACTGGAGTCAGATTGCAGTGGGGTGAAATGTGTGTGGAAAGTGATGGGCTAATGTGCATGTAGGTGACTCTTGGGAAAGCAGACTAGGTACCATAACAGAAGTTGAATGAAGATACAGGGTTTCTCTTTTTCTTTTAAAGAATTTCACTGAGACTAAAGGTTAGCATCTAAATAGTAATTCAGGCAATATGTCACTCTCAGAAAATGTTTTGGCATAGCTGTTGGTCCAGTTAAGGTTGCATTTTTTTTACTTTTATTTCTTCATTTACTCCTTCAAATATCCTAAAATTTAAAGTTAAAAGGAATACATGTACATTGTTTTTTTTAAAAATAAAATATAGGCCCCAACCCTTTTATTTGAAATTCTTGAATCAGAATTTTTTTTCAGAATAATTTTGCATTTAGAAGACTTAAGAGTTTTAGAGGTAGGCATGGTGATCCATGCCTAATCCCGGCATTTAGGAAGTAGAGGCAGGAGAATCAGGACTTCAAGATTATCCTTGGCTATGCAGTAAATTCTAGCCCGAACTACATGAGTCCCTGTTTAAAAAAAAAAAAAAGGGAAAAGGAAAAAGAAAATTTTAAGTTTAAAACATAACAGTTACATATACTAAATATTATAAACTACCCATTGAGGTTTGGGGTAACACCCCTTATTCAAGTACATTGTTACTTCTTCACTGAAGCACAATATTTACACTTAGTAGCACACATAGAGTTTGTGATTTACTTTCTATTGCTTCAGGGTTTGGATGCAAAGACATTCATATGTGATCAGGTCTTATAAAATAAGAAAGGCGAGAGGGTTTCTTTGATTACTTAGTGGTTCTGTGGATTTTAGACCTGTGGTCAGGCAATGGCAACACCGAGAGTTCTGTATGAACATTGTAGCCTGTTTCTCTGCCCCTTCACAGCCCTGGTCCTGTTTTCCAGAAGCCGCTGTGTATATTCTTAGTCATTCCTTCTGCTGACCGGTTCCATGTTTGAAATGGTTGTTTTTACTATTTGTTGACTAACTAAGTAGTGTCTGTGGGCTTCCTTTATACCCCACCTTCCTTGTATCTGTCTTCCCCACTTAGTTATGTCACAGTGGTGTTTATGTCATAGTGTCTACCCCATTATCTGTACTGAACTCTTGTTCATTTTAGAGCCAAACGATTAGATTTCCCTTCGTTTACAGTTTGTGGCTGTGGACAATCGCTGTATATTTTCACTGGCAGGATTTTTACTATACAGATGTTCAGTTCTTTCCTTTGAGACTCTTCTGCTGCGGCCCTGCCCCACGGGTGCGGGTGGTGCCTGCACCCGCTCCATTCTCCTGTCTTCCGGCTGTGCGGCCTTTGCTTTGTGCCTCTCCCAAGTCATAATGACTGTTTTCTGCAGGCTGTGTTTTCTCTTTCCTGACTTAGTTTTTAAGTTTGATCTAGAGCATGTCTTCTGGGGTTTCCTGTAAAAAATGTGCTTGAAAATATTATTTTCCAACTTTTCTCATGCCCCGTTCTTCTCCCATCTCATTTGTTTGGTAGTATAGCTAGACATAGAACTTTCTTTTACAAATTTGGCCTGTCATTTCACTCTGGTGCTATTGGCCTACAGACCTTTCTAATGTAATTCCTATCTCCTGTAGAAGGATTTTTCTTCATCTTGGTTGTCTTAGAACTTTATAATAACAATAATGCTTTATGTGGATGTTTTGTTTTTTTTTTTAATAATTTTTTTATTATTTATTTATTTGAGAGTGACAGACACAGAGAGAAAGACAGATAGAGGGAGAGAGAGAGAATGGGCGCGCCAGGGCTTCCAGCCTCTGCAAACGAACTCCAGACGCGTGCGCCCCCTTGTGCATCTGGCTAACGTGGGACCTGGGGAACCGAGCCTCGAACCGGGGTCCTTAGGCTTCACAGGCAAGCGCTTAACCGCTAAGCCATCTCTCCAGCCTTGTTTTTTTTTTAAATTTTTATTTATTTATTTGAGAGCGACAGACACAGAGAGAAAGACAGGTAGAGGGAGAGAGAATGGGCGCACCTGCGCCCCCTTGTGCATCTGGCTAACGTGGGACCTGGGGAACCGAGCCTCGAACCGGGGTCCTTAGGCTTCACAGGCAAGCACTTAACCGCTAAGCCATCTCTCCAGCCCTGTTTTGTTTTTTTTTTTAATTCACTCTACTTCATACTTAGTGGGTCATTCAGACTGGGCATTATTTCTTTTTGTCTCCAGGATTTCTTGAATCATTTCTAAGTATTTCCTACTCTGTTCTCTGCAGTCTGGAGCTCCTGTGGTGCCAGATACTGGGTTTGTGAAGGAGCTGCAGATATTTTATTCACGTGCTGTCTGTTTGCTCTCATTTACTCACATGCATTTTTGTTCTACTTTTTCTTTTTCTTTTCTTTTCTTTCTTTTTTTTTTTTTTGAGACAGGGTGGGTTTCTTATAGCCCAGGCCAGCCTCATAATTGCTTTGTAGCCGAGAATGGTTTTGAATTTCTGGTTCTCTAAGCTCCATCTTCAGTATGCTGGAATTATAGGCCTGAACCATCATGCCTGATTTTATGTGTGCTGGAGATTGAACTCAGGGTTTTGTGCATGCTAGGCAAGCACTCTACTGAGTTATGGCCCCAGTCCATTTTTATCTCACTTTCTTAGCAATTTCTGTGATTTGGTTTTCTAACCTTTGTATTGAATTTTTAAAAGTGATTTATTTATTTATTTGAGAGAGAGAGGAGGCAGACACATAGAGAGTGCCAGGGTAACTTGCCATTGCCAATGAACTCCAGATGCGTACGCCACTTTGCGTATCTGGCTTTATGTGGGTGCTGGGGAATTGAACTCCAGTTGTTAGGTATTGCAGGCAAGCACCTTAACCACTGAGAAATCTTTCCAGCCCACATTTATTTTTTCCAACCTGCATTTTTATTTCTGTTTTTTTTTTTTTTAAGATTTTTATTGATTTATTTGAGAGTGACAGAGAGAGAAAGAGGCAGATAGAGAGCGAGAGAGAGAATGGGCGCGCCAGGGCTTCCAGCTCTGCAAACGAACTCCAGATGCGTGCGCCCCCTTGTGCATCTGGCTAACGTGGGACCTGGGGAATCGAGCCTCGAACCGGGGTCCTTAGGCTTCACAGGCAAGCACTTAACCGCTACGCCATCTCTCCAGCCCTTTATTTCTGTTTTTAAAGGTAAGGGAAGCTAGCTGGGCGTGGTGGCGCACACCTGTGTTATCAGCACTAGGGAGGTTAAGGCAGGATGTTTGAGAGTTGGCTACAAAAATGAGAGAAGCATAAGTTACTTAAAAATCCAGATTTATATTGAATTCTATTATTTTTCCACACATCGTTTAGTTATATAAACTACTCAGAGTATGAATTTGTCTTAAGAAACTAATACGAGACTATAGAAAGGAGATGGTAAAACTTTGAGGTCTCTTAGTTGTAGCCAGGTGAGAAGAGGGACAGACAGCCCCTAGAAACATTCCCAGAGCAGGGGAGCCCTTTCTCTGATTCACATTGATGCAGGGTTGGACTCAATGGCAGGTTAGAATTCCATAAAGATGTAGGAGACCCCCATGTCCATGAACTCAAACTTCAGGTCCAAGTTATCAAAGAATAAAAGACATAGATCCAATGAAGAGTAAATTATGAATTATGAACTTTATCTTAGGGAGAGTTGGAAGGGAAAGCAAAGCTAGAAAGCTCCTAAAACAGGGAAGTGCTTGGGCAAAAGGAAGGAAATTCTTCTTCTTCCCAGACAGAAGAACTCCTTTGCATAGGGGCTGAGAGATCAGGAGAGGGAGTATGGGGCCCAAGAGAGGTCAGAAGAGCCAAGAGGATCATACACATGTTTTAGGCCCACTTGTATGAATCAAACATCTGATTAGAATGAGCCTCATGCCCAGACTCAGGTGTGTGAGGAAGGGACCTACTGATTGGATGGTGGGCTCAAGAGGAATACTGACTCAGGAAGCCCAGGAAAAGTTGAGGAAGAAGCAGGAAGCTGACACTGGAGTTGATGCTTATAGCCATCTTGAATGAGGTTTGACCAGATGTGGGTTCTTGCAGAGCAGGCTAGGTGAAATCTATATTTATGAGGGCCAATCTGTAGTTATTTACCTGCCAGAATAGAAAAGCACTACCTTGTTCTTAATCCATATCAGTATATAATTTCATGAAAGGTTTGGAGTCTGTGGGTAAGTTTGTAGGCCTGGTGGAAGGAAATTGAAGAATTTGACAATAAATATTGTTTAAATACCCAAAGTGTCTGATTCTGGTGTTCAGTCCTGGGCATGTGGCTTCTCATACAAGGAAATCTCTTGAGAGAGCACAATTCTTTCTCCTGTGATGGAAAGCAGATTTGTGCACAATTGTGGAACAAGAGGTTTCTTTTATAACCATGACTAAAAGCAAAATACATTTACTAATAGCCCTTATTTATTGTTCTTTTCTGTGTTGTAAAAGATGATGGCTTCTGCCACAGTGATGTTTCTAGTACAGCCCAGGGACACTTACACAGGAAAAATGGCATGTGAACAGGAGTGCTTTGTAAGTGCTGAAAAATGCTCACAGTTATCGACATGCTAGTGGATAAATAAGCACTAGCCTTCCTGTCTTCTATGCTAGAATGCCTGCATCCTTGTGGTACTGTAGTTCATGTTTCCAGCTCCGTTTTTCTAGGTGTGTAAAGGTAGTCACATTTTATGGAAAGTATGAAGGCTAGAAATAGTATGGCATGAAAATAATATTTAAGTTAGTCTCATTATATGTAAAACAGAAAATAAAAATTTGTAATACCATTAGCTTTGAGAACAAAAGTCATATGTAATAACTTTGATGAAAGGCACCTTTTCCTTGACGTACAATGCTATTTTTTTTAAGGAAGAACATTGTAAAAATATTCAGGAAAATTCTGAAAATGGTTGTAAACATCTGTCACAAGAAAGCATCCTCCTACTTTGTTTCTGTAGAAAAATGAGGCTTGAGTTCTACGAGGTGGTCACACATGCATGCCTCACTGAAAACGAGCCCTCTCATGGCTGCATGTCATCACTGGTAATTAGAAGACAAAGGAACATCTTTTATATGGCTGCAAAATCTGACTGCTATTTACATTTTTGTGTCTTCCTGGAATTTTTTTTTTTACTTACACATATGTTTAATTTACATGGATGTTCATGTAATGTTTATAATTTTTATCATTTGCATTTTATCTCCTCTGCTTCTGTGTTGGTTATAATGACTATGTAATATTCCTTTGATCATACTAGCATCACAATTTACTTAATTATTTAACTTAGGGGAAATTAAGATTATTTTTATTTTCTTTGTTGTAAATATTGTTGAGTTCAGAATCTTGAAGCCCATTAAATTTGCATGTTTTCTTATGCTTGACTTACTAAATTTAAGTGCCCCCTGGATTTTGAGTAATCACTGCAAGTTTGAGGGCAGCCTGGCCTACGCGGTAAGCTCCAGCCCAGGCCAGTCAAGGCTACATATATAGCAAGACCTTGTTTCAAAATATCAAAACAAAACAAAAAACTATGTACACACACACACACACACAAGCATGTGCATATATACACATTTGCAAAAGCCCTGTGTACTACATGTATTTTCTAGCCTTTGTTTTTCGCATTTTATGTATTTATTTATTGGTTTTTCGAGGTAGGGTTTTGCTGTAGCCCAGGCTGACCTGGAATTCACTATGTAGTCTCAGGGTAGCCTTGAACTCTGGGCAATCCTCCTACCTCTGTCTCCTGAGTGCTGGGATTAAAGACATGCACCACCATGCCTGGCTCATTTTATTTATTTTGACTTTTTTTTTTTATTTTGACTTTTATCACAGAGACAGATTTTCAAACATTTTTACTTTGTGATTTTTATTTTTTATTTTATATTATTTTTTTGAGGCAGAGTCACCGTAGCCCAGACTGACCTGAAACTCACTCTTAAGTCCCAGGCCAGCCTGGGAACTCACAGAGATCCCCTTACTTCTGCCTCCCAAGTTTGAATACTGTGATAAAGGTTTGTTAATTCTGGGTCTAGAAAGCCATTCTCCCTTTAGAGTTATTCCTTAATATATTCATCTGCAAGTGAATTTCATTTTCTTTCTGCATGTATGCATTTTTCTACATTTAACTCCAGAATTTATTTTGCAGAATAAAGAATGTAAATCTCAACTAAATTTTTTCCCTTCTGGATTAACAAGTTATACCACAGCATATATTGAATAATGTGGCCCTTTCTGTAACCCTGTACTGCTTCCTATGGTGCCTGTTACTCTCTTCTGTACAGTTCAGTTGGCTTCTGGTCTCTTCTCAGTCTTAATGCTCAATAATATTATACATGTTTCAGCAATTCATAGACCTTATATTCTTATCTTTCCCAACATTTCTATTTAGTTACCTTATTTTTATGCATAACTTTAGGATCATTTTTAACACAAAAACTCGTTCTTTGATTTGGTTTAATTTAATATGTGCTTAAACTTGAGGAGAACATACTCTATTACCTTAACGTCATTGGATTTTGTTTTGTTTTGTTTTGTTTTTGTTTTTTCAAGGTAGGGTCTCACTCTAACCCAGGCTGACCTGGCATTCACTATGTAGTCTCAGGGTGGCCTCCAACTCATGGTGATCCTCCTGTATTGCTTCCTTCCCAAGTGCTAGGATTGGGATGAAAGGTGTGTGCCACCAGGCCCAGCTCATTAAATGTTTTTAAGTTAAAAGTTCTTAAATATATTCATATGTGTATGTGTGTGTGTGCATGCACACATGCATACATACTGTGGAATATATTGCTGATTTTTTTTGTTGTTGTTTTTGTTTTTTGAGGTAGGGTTTTTCTCTAGCTCAGGCTGACCTGGAATTTACTCTGTAGTTTCAGGGTGGCCTTGAACTCATAGCAATCCTCCTACCTACCTCTGCCTCCTAAGTGCTGGGATTAAAGGCATGTACCACCATGCCTGGCTGTGTGTGTGTGTTTGTTTGTTTGTTTGTTTGAGACAGGGTCTTGTGTATGTCATGCTGGCCTCACACTCACTGTGTAGACAAAGATAACCGTAAACTTCTGATTCTCTTTTCTGCATCTCCTGAATGCTGACATTAAAGATATCACCACACTCAGGTTATATGGTGCTGAGGAATGAACTCAGGACTCTGTGCCTGCTGAGCAGGTATTTTACCATTGAACTATATCCACAGCCTACACTACTGATTTTTCTACAAATGTTGTATGTTTAAGCTGGTAGCAGTACTCTTTTTTTCTTTTTGGTGTGTGTATGTGTGCATGATCATGTGTGGGAGTATGAACGTGTGCATGCCATAGTGCACGTGACCTCCCCTGCCATAAGCTTTTGATTAGGTTTTCAGTACCAGGCATGTATTTCCTCCCATAGAGTGGGCCTTTTGTCCAATTAGAGAGCAATTGGTTTCCCAGAGCAGACATCCCACTATTGCACCCATTCAGCCATTTGACCTGTCTGGCCAAACTTAAGGCTTCCAGTGTCCACTTGTTTTCACTGCTGATGATTTCTGTCTCCCATAGGGCTGCATGCAGTGCAGCTTTTTCCAGCTTACAGTTGGCTGGTCTACAGGGAGAAGGTTTCTAGCTCAGCACCAGCTTGATTTTTCAGTGATCTTGCTGCCCATGCATGTGAAGTCTTAAGCAATAAGGTCTTACCATCTGTTACTCATGGGAAACCAAGAGCCTTGACAAAAGCCTGTAATGTTTTGGAGGCAGCAGGGACCTCCCTGGCCCACAGCTCACTGGAAGGTATCCCATCCCTGGCACTGAACATTTTCTAGTAGCAATCTATGGCTCCTGGATGTGCTGCTGAGATGGGTATGTTTTACTGTCATTAGGGACTCTCCAATGCTGCTTTCTTACTAAAAGACTTTTAAAATTCTGTTCGGAGGGCTGGAGAGATGGTTTAGCAGTTAAGCGCTCGCCTGTGAAGCCTATGGACCCCCATTCGAGGCTCGGTTCCCCAGGTCCCACGTTAGCCAGATGCACAAGGGGGCGCACGTGTCTGGAGTTCATTTGCAGTGGCTGGAAGCCCTGGCGCGCCCATTCTCTCTCCCTCTATCTGTCTTTCTCTCTGTGTCTATTGCTCTCAAATAAATAAATAAATAATGAACAAAAAATATTTAAAAAAATTCTGTTTGGAGATTGAATTTTACTATTTGTGTATAGCAATTAATGATTATAAATGATGTTCCTTAGAAAACAAATGTATTCCTGTGTGTTCAGGTGTCACTGTCTGCCCTGTGAGCATAGCTTGGCTTTCCCACAGTCATGTGAAACTCAGTGTGTCCACAGTTGTGCTCAGCCCTTGAACCTCCTGATCTTTTTGTGTACCCTCTCTTGTGAATGTGCAGTCAGAAACTAGGAGATGGAAGAGGGTGCTACTTACTGGAGCCTGGTACCTTAAGACTAGGGTGAATGGAGACAGGTGTAAGTTCCCTGGGGTGACTTATCAGGGAGGCTGAGACTGGCATCATTGTCTTCTGGAAATACAGTCTTTGTTGTTTGTATTTGTCCACAGTCTTATTGTTGGAATGGGTATAAAATGCATTTATCTTGAGCATCTGGAAAGCACAAAGACCAGTTAGATCGTTAAGCCACACTAGCTGTCTTCACTGTCAGGCCTACTGCAGAGAAGGGTATAGCATACTGTGGAGGGGTAGTGTTGTCATCCTGGCTACATTCAGAGGCAAGCTGTTTAAAGTTCCTAAATAAATGATAAAGCACAAGAGGCCCCAGTGTGTCAGTTGTGACTAGATTGAGGCTGAAGGGAGCAGCAAGTAGTGTTGGAAAGACAGAGCAAGCCCCCTGGCTTCTGTGATGCCTGCTGGTAGGTGTCGTGTGGAGAAAAGACATGTGGATGCGTACCTGGAAGCAGTCTTGATCTTCACAGTAACCTTGTGAACTGAATAGAGGTCATTGTCCTTCTCTTTTACAGATAGAAAAGAACAGCGTAGAAATTCCCCAGTTTGCTTAACCTCACCTCTCACCTAGGCACTGGGGCTTGGACTTTGATTTCTGGTTGCTGATTGTGGGTTCTTCCCATTGCTCTTTTCAGAAGGAGAAGGGTAAAATAGCATATTAACTGGGGATAGCTCAAAGGGAAAATAAAAACATGTCTCTTAATTAATGTTACTTATTTCCATGTTCTTTTGTAAAAAATAGCCTAATTGTTGGGTGTGGTGTTGTGTTGCATGCCTTTAATCCGGGCACTTGGGAGGCAGAGGTAGGAGGATTGTTGTGAGTTTGAGGCTAGCCTGAGACTACATAGTGAATTCCAGCCTGGGCTACAGTGAGACCATACCTTGAAAAGTAACAACAATAACAACAAAAAAAATAGCTTAATTAAGATATGGGTTATATCCATTAAAGTTCACTGACTTAATTATATAGTTTGTATTTTCTTATATACTGAAGAATTATATGATACCATTCACCACACATAATTTTACAACATTTTAATGAGTCTAAAAAGCAACCCCTTTAGCAAATACCCCATCACATGCAACCACTCTCACTGTATCCCTTGACATCCAGTAGTCTACTTTGTATCTCTTGACATCCAGCAGTTTATTTTGTCTCTGTGTAGATTTATCCACTCTGGGAATTTCACACAGTTGTTATCATAACATACATGATCCTTTGTGACCAGCATCTTTTCTCTTAACGTTCTCATAAGGTTCATTCATACTGTAGCATATATCAGTACTTTATTTTTTATTGCTAAATATGATTCCAGTAAATGGATATACAAAGTTTATTTGCCCTTTTGTCAGTTTTAATAGGCATTTAGGTGATTTCTGCTTTTATGGCTATTATGGATAATATGGTATGAATATCATGAGCAGATTTTGGGGCAGTGCTCATGAATATAGCTGTTTACCCTTCCTGGTCATCCCCTCTCCCCAAATTAGAGATCTAGTCTTTTAGTCTTTTGGTTTTAAGGCTCTGTCCTCTTAAAATTAAGAGACAAACCTGAAGCAGTTAAGGAATGACAGGACCTTCAAAAATAAACTTAAAGTGGTTGAAGACATGAAATATCCTTGGGCCTGTAAGGGAGAATCTGGAAATCTGGATCAGCCTTACCTGTGCCCTTAGGGGAGTCCTTCTACCTTATGCTAGAAGTCAGAAATGTCAGAAGGGCACACGCCTTTAATCCCAGCACTCGGGAGGCAGAGGTAGGAGGATCGCTGTGAGTTCGAGGCCAGGTCAGCCTGGGCCAGAGTGAGACCCTACCTCGAAAAACCAAAATAAATAAATAAATAAATAAAAGTCAGAAGCGTCTATCCTTTTTTTTTTTTTTTAATCTCTTCTCCTCTCAAAGAGTTTCCCGTTTCTAGAAAAGATAATTGCCCCTTTCAAAGAAAGTTGCACCATTCTTAGAACATTGAAATTACTGGGAAAGTTGCCCTTTCCAAGAAATCTTGATGGTACCCAGACCCCTGATGTTTGGAGTGAACTAGACATCCTTAAAAACTGTCAACCAGGGCTGGAGAGATGGCGTAGCGGTTAAGTGCTTGCCTGTGAAGCCTAAGGACCCTGGTTCGAGGCTCGGTTCCCCAGGTCCCACGTTAGCCAGATGCACAAGGAGGCGCACGTGTCTGGAGTCCGTTTGCAGAGGCTGGAAGCCCTGGCGCGCCCATTCTCTCTCTCTCCCTCTACCTGTCTTTCTCTCTGTGTCTGTCGCTCTCAAATAAATAAATAAATAAATAAAATTAAAAAAAAAAAAAACTGTCAACCAGCCGGTTGTGGTGGTGCACGCCTTTAATTCCAGCACTCGGGAGGCAGAGGTAGGAGGCTTGTCATGAGTTTGAGGCCACCCTGAGGCTACATAGTGAATTCCAGGTCAGCCTGGGCTAGAGTGAGACTCTACCCCCCAAAACCAAAAACAACAACAACAACAACAACAAAAAACCCCAAAAAGCCAAACATAGTTAACTGGGTGGGCTTCTCATGTTCTGGGAACTTCCTCTTGCCATCCTTCTTGGGCAAGAATTCTGAATTTATTCCTTCTCTCTTAATCTTTCCTTCCCTTAAAGTTCTCTCTCCTAAAATTCTAAGCTTTGATAGAATAATTCTAAATCTTATCCTATGATCTGTGGATTACATCTATTGAAATTCATGAGATAAGAATTGAGAGCATTGATCTTCTGGGACCCTAGCTCTTGAGTGAGTTATTGCCCACCCAAGAGCTGAGGTAAGGCTCCAGTGCTCTCAAAGACCACCATATTTCCATATCATACCTGGTGCACTGGCTGGGAATTGAGAGGATAAGTGCACAGACCAGCTACTTTTTCTTTGTTTCCCATCTTCCTCTACTATAAGGAGGTATGATCTTTTCTATTGTCCAGTTTGCTCCTCTACTTCTCCCTCTTCCTCTAGGCCATTCCTGTCTGCTTGGGGACAGGGTACATTTGAAGTGAGGTAGATGGCAGATTTAATAAGTGTCTGTGGGGGACAGGTTTAAACCTATTCCTCCTTTCCACATGCTTGTAAAGCCCATAACAAAATCCATATGCTTCTACTCTGTAAAAAGCTGACTGAGCTTGTCAGATACATATTTTATAGGTGTGGTCTATAAAACTTTATGCATAGGGAAAATGGCGCCTGCAATGAGCAGTGCAAAGAGAATTAATGCTTTTAAGGGACCATGCTTGAAAGGCCCATTTAGGTTCCTGCAGCACCCCAAACCTGAGTTTGGAGGAAATGTAGACCCACCTGGGAGTGTTGTGCTGGGTTTGTACACTGGGACACAGACTCATGGACTGTGTGCAGACAGTATCTTTCATGATATCAGAGAGACTCTGCGCAGTGGCCAGGCACCCATGCAAAGATAGCGAAGCTGTGACCTGCTTGCTTGATGGCCTGACACACACTGCAGAAGCAAGGAGGCTGAGGGAGAAGCTCACTGCTGCTCTGAGTTCACGCCGGCCACCTAGGGGCCTGAGAGGATGTGCTTAGAGGTTAGAGATGCTCGCTAGTGACTATGTCTGTCTGTCTGTTTTCTAATCTGCTTTTTGTTTTAGATAAGATGCTTTACCTGTAGACAGTTTTATTCTCATATGTTGCATGTGGAAAATTTACAACATGGCTTTCCTAATCCAGGCAGCCTAGTGGATTTGTACGAGGAATTCACCCTGAATGCTAACATGCTTGCATCATATCCAGATGAAAGAATAAATGAGTAAAATGTTTTAAGAAATTCTTAGAGATTTAACCCCCCACAAGGGTGTTGAGACCCTCCCTGTCTCATGTAGTTGATAAAAGCTATTTGGCTTTTTTAAAAAAGATTTTATATTTTATTTATATTTGAGGGAGAAAGAGGCAGATAGAGAGAGAATGGGTGTGCCAGGGCCTTCAGCCACTGCAAACGAACTCCAGAAGCACGCACTGCTGTGTGCATCTGGCTTATGTGGGTCCTGGGGAATCAAACCTGGGTCCTTTAGCTTTGCAGGCTAGTGCCTTAACTGCTAAGCCATCCCTTCAACCCCTGTTTGGCTTTCTAGACATATAAGTGTCAATATTTATTCCAGGATTTTTTTTGTGGAATTCTTTTTAACACTGCTTTAGTGCTTGAGACATTTAGAAGCTAAATTTTTGAATGCATGGTTGAGATATTTTTAGAACCATAAACAGTATCCAAAGTGACCTCCAGTATGGGGGACTGAACACTATTAAAAGATACCAGTCATGGATCAACAAGTCAAAAGGCAGACTAAGGGGTCATCTAGATCAGAGGTGTTAACATGGAGTCATGCGGTCAGGAAGGGGCTAAATCCATGTACTCTGTTCCCTCTTATTGTCGCTAATAAGGGAGATTCAAGAGTCAATTTATACCAGGCTACATTGGCAAAAGTAACTAGCCCAGATAACTTTGGCTGTTTCTTTTGTAGATGCTTACAAAGAAAGAAAAGGTCTTTAGAGGACACTCAAGAGAAAGAAACAAAGGAGACTTGAGATATGTTCCAGTATACCATCTTTTGTTTAATAGATGATAGTCATGTGTCCTTCACATAGACTTCCCTAGACTGTATCATTACCCACTGGACTTAAGAATAATCTAGAAGGTCCCTTATGTATAGCTTTCTTTGCTATGCTACCCCAGTACTTTTGGATGCCATGAGACCATGTGTACTGACCTCTGGATGGAAGCAGAACCTGAGGCTCCCAGGATCTAGTTGCTTTGCTAACTAGAGAAAAGTGCCACACAAAACTATTGAGACTTTCAATTAACATCAACATATTAAGCTTTAAAAAAAATTATTTGTTTATGTAAGCAGAGAGATATAGTCAGGGGGAGAGAGAGAAAGAAAATATGGGTATGCCAGGGCCTCCATCCACTGCAAATGAACTCCAGATGTATGCACCACTTTGTGAAGCTGGCTTTACATGGGTTCTGGGGAATCGAACCCAGGTCGTTAAGTTCTGCAGGCAAATGCTTTAACTGCTGAGCATTCTCTACAGCCCAACATACTCTTTGTTTCTCTTGCTTTTTCTACCTCATTGCAATGTAAATTATATTAATAAATTGTCATACGCTGGTTAAATTAATGGAAAGCTAGACTCTGAGAAGGGTGGGCACCCCAGAATCTCAGACCCCAAACAAAATTAATTTATCTGTCCTTCAGACATTGTGTTGAGACAAATGGTCACATGCTTCTATGACAAGGAAAAGGAGAATTACAATCAGTAGAGTTTTGGTTCTCTCCATTTCTTTCTCATGTTGAATCACTAAAACCCTTTTATTTCTTTTACCCTTTTATTTCTTGTTAGAATATATTTCACAGACTTGCGAGACAGAAAAGCATAAAATTCAAATGGCAACCACATTTTCCTAAGGCTTCCAGCAAACCAGAATTCTAAAATTTAGCATCATGTCTTAATTTGTTACCTGATGTTGTGACTGTCATTCAGGTTCAACTCTTTTTATAAGTTAATATCAAGGTTAAAATTCTGTTCACTGGTGCTGGTTTGCCCATGATGGCAGCTGTGAGAACTGGCTGTAAAATGCTCACTTACCTAGCTGTTTCTGTCTCACACTCTTAACTACTAGGGAAGCTTATTGTTAACAAAGTCAAGATTGATTTATTAGTTAACAATTTTTCTCCTTTGGAGCTTAATTTAAATATCACCTCTAAGGGTCCAGTTTTGCTAGGTGGTCACTTCTGGCTTTATCATTTGGGTTTTGTAGAGGAAATAATTAAGTTTCATTCATTGTGATCTTTGTTTTCAGGAAGGGAAGACGCCCCACATTCTTCTGATAAGCCCATATGCTTTCTTAGTTTTTGAGGGGATCCATTCCCAGTTCCTTAGCCAAAGTGAGTTAACCCCAAGTTATAACACTGGAATTTGTTATTTACAAACAATGCTATTTAGACATGAACTGTTACATTTTTTAAAAAAAAAATTTAAATCTACTTGCAGAGAGAGTGAGAGAATAAGAAGGGGGGAGGAGTGGGTGCACCGGGGCCTCTTGCCACTGTGAACAAACTCCAGATGCATGTGCCGGGCTTTTCAAGCAAGCACCTTTAACCACTAAGTAATCTTTCCAGCTCTACTGTTACATATCTTGGTGTTATCTATTAATTTTTTTTTCCAAGGTAGGGTCTCATTCTAGCCCAGGCTGACCTGGACTTCACTGTGATCCTCCTACCTCTGCCTCCCAAGCGCCACCCCCCCCCTTGTTATCTATTCTGATAGTCTTGGATGATAATAAAGATGAGATCTAGATTGCTTTATGTTAATCAAAGTCACACTAAAGAATATGCATCGATTTAGTAATACAGATTTCTATTTCAAGATTAGGTTTGTGCCTAGTCCATTTTAGACAAAAAGAAAATTAAAGACACTAAAAATGTAAATAGGGGGCTGGGCATAGTGGCGCATGCCTTTAATCCCAGCACTCGGGAGGCAGAGGTAGGAGGATCACAGTGAGTTCGAGGCCACCCTGAGACTCTATAGTGAATTCCAGGTCAGCCTGGGCTAGAGTGAGATCCTACCTCGAAAAACCAAAACAACAACAACAAAAATGTAAACAGGTACATAGATGTATTTTAAAATGATGTTAAATAACTATAAATAAGCCTTTAGGTTTTCAGCATTATAGCAGAAAGCACTTGTTCGTGCTTGATACAATGGTACACAGATTTTCTTAACAGTGAGCAAAATGCCAAACTTCAAGTCTAGTTTTTTTTATTTCTAATTTTTTAAAAAAGATTATCTATCTATCTATCTATCTATTTATTTATTAGAGAAAGAGAGAAAGAGAGAGAGAGAGAGAGAGAGAGAGAGAGAGAGAGAGAGAGAGGGAGAGACTGAAGGAGAATGGGAACACCAGGGCCTCCAGCCACTGCAAATGAACTCCAGACGCATGCACCACTATGTGCATCTGGTTTATGTGGGACCTGGAGAATTGAACCAGGGTCCTTAGGTTTCACAGACATGTGCCTTAACCACTAAGCTATATCTCCAGCCACTTTTTTATTTTTGAGAGACAGAAAGAGGTGGGGGAGGGGAGCAGGACCTTTCAGCCACTATGAATGAATTCCAGATACATGTGCCCTCTTGTGTGCATGTGTGACAGTACATGCTTGCATGACTTTTGCATCTGGCTATGTGGGGACTAGAGATTTGAATGTGCATTCTTAGGCTTCACAGGTAGGCGCCTTAACCACTAAGTCATCTCTCTAGGCCAAATTTGCTTTTTAAATTGCCTTACAGTTTTAATTACAAGGTCAAAAATTTAGATAAGTTCAATGCTTATTATAATAAACTTCAGTCTTTAACAGGTTGATTGATTTGGGCTTGCTGATGATACAACAGTCAGCTGCTTAGGATACAATGCAAGTAATAGAGTTACAAATGAGAAGTTAAGAATGAGAATTGACTTAAAAGGCTGTGAAAGTTAAACTAAATAGGGTTTGTTATCTAAGAATGAAATCCATTGTTATTCTCCAGTGTGCAAATGACATACTTCTTTGTGCTGCCCCATCCTTCCAGGGGGCTTCACAGGAAAGTAATAAGATATTTTCAATTTCATGACAGAGGAGTTCCCTTTCTTATTTCACCGGGGACAACACATCCCTTTCCCATCCCCCTTTAAGAACAGACCCACAACTACATAGATTACTATGGGTCAACTGCCTTTATGTTAGGTAGCCATCTTTTGAGATTACATTTGGGGACTCTCTCCCTCCTGCATGAGGTTTACCTGGTCCCAGACAATAGACCCAGAACCTGGCCCCTGAGGGAATAAGACCATCCTTCAGCTGGAACCCTGGTGAGGGAAGGAAGGGAAATAGGCTGAGGTCTTCAATATCCAGCTGTTTTTCCATCTCTGAGACCATCCAGAGCTTGTCCAAAACCATAGATTAGACCCTTAGGATTCTTAGTTTCCTCGTGTATGGAGACTATAAAGTTTCAACTGTGCTAAGACACTGTAAAATATTTGAGATGGGTTTTGTCATGGAGGACTAGGGCATTAGGAGGAGAGGAGATGAGGCCCGTTATCTTTGCTACCTTCCAGACACCCCAGATCCTCACATCAGTGCTTTACAGGCAGAGTTAGAAAGCAGGAGAAGCATAGGAAGGGCTGGGCTATAGAACCTTAGGGCTGCCCCACAGTGACCCACTTCTAGCACCCCCAGCCGTGGATCTTGTGTTCATACACAGGAGCCTATGGGGACATTTCATGCTCACACCACAGCATCTCCATCTTTCCTGTGCTTGTCAGACTATAAATCACCAGCCAAATCTAGTCTGCCAGTTACTGCTTTTTAAAATATTTTATTTATATTTATTTTTTGAGAGAGAGGGATAAAATGGGTGTGCCAGGGCCTCCAGCCACTGCAAGCAAACTCTGGATGCATGCTCCACCTTGTGGAGCTCACTGTGACTGGAGCTTAACTGCAAAAGTATTATAGTAACTGTGGAGACACTACTGTTTTCAGCTTAGTCAACAGAAAACTTATACCTGATCCACCAGCTTCTTTCAGGTCCACTGATTTTATGAAAGAAATGTGACAGTCTTCCTACTTATCTGTGATTTCTGAAGACAAGCCTTTGCCATTATGCTTACTCAAATTTAAATAGGAACATAAACTGTTAAATCTCCCTCTTGAAATTCTATTGATATTTTAGCTCCGCCATGTTTGTCTTCACTTCTCTTAGCTGAAGTCCATGGCCCAAAATGAGTCTGCCAGCGGAGACTCCCTTCCATAAAGAGGGAGGCCAGATCAGAGGCTGGGATGAGCATGCCACTGCACCAGACCTCTGCCATTCCTTCTCAGGATGCTACTTCTGCTAGAGTCTTCAGAAGCAAGACCAAAGAAAAAGAGAGGGAAGAACAGGTAATGGGAGAATGCCTTTTTAAAGTTTCATTATTTGTCTTAAAACTTCATTCATTATGATCTGCAATAAGACTTGGGCCTGAAGGACCAGCATTTTCTCTGATAATGTACTAACAAGCACACAAGTATTGTGCTCAGAGAGACTGTCTTTTAGTAAGTTTCAAAGTTTTCATATTTTGATACATTCTTACTCCTTACAGTTCAGAGGTGTTAATATTTGCCTTGTAGGTCCATGTCGAAACAACTTCTATACACTTACATATAGGATGGATTATTGAAGTATATATTGTTTAAAGTCTAAAATACAATTTTATATATTCTCACCAAATCAGTGTTTGGAGATACACATTTATTTGACAGCCTTTGCAAGCTACTTTCCATCTTAGGATAATGTCCATTTTACCCTCGCATTAACAGGTCAGAGTTCTAGAGTCCAACTGCAAGCAGTGGCATAGTTTCTAAATTAAGGATAGGGCTAGAATACAGGCAAGTAGACACTTGCAGAGTATTTGGCCCTCCCTGGGCTTTCAGAAACAGCTAACTTTCAGCATCTTGGCTGCTGTGCTCAGATCAGGAGGTAGTAAATCAGAAATTTTTGATCACCACTTCCAGTGATCAGCTACCTTACCATCTTAACCTTGATTGAGAAATTACACCTGCTGACACTGCTGTGTTAGCCGGGGTGCTGGAAGGAACGAAATCAATAGAATGAATATATATTATAAAGGGAATTTAGGAGATAGCCTTATACTATATAGGCTGAGCAGTCCAACATGGCTGTCTGCATGCTGAAGAGACTGCGGACCTGGTAGCTGCAAAGTCCAGGAGGCTGGATGCCTCAGCTGTCCCAGTCTAGCACATGAAGGCCTGGAGAATTCCTGGAGCCCTCTTGGTGTTCAGTCCACATTGGAAGCTGTGTTCAGATGTCTGTGACAGATGGCAGCAACAGTGGTTTTAGTGTATTGCATATGAACTGAGTGAAGGTGATACAAGAGAATAATAGAGTAGGAATCAGTGGTGATTGTGGGATATTGGAGTTTGCTACTTTCTTGTAGCTATTAATTAGGTGGCCAATAATTTCAAAAGAATCTTTTCATATCTCTGTTGAAAATTAGAAAACCATCTAAATCTGTTTTTTAAAGTAGAAAGTTCACTAAACAACACTACAAGATACTATTATAGTATCTTAAATAGTTGTTAGTGCCTTTTAATACATGATGATGCCCTTATTTTTTTCTCAGCTCTTAAAATTACTTTTAAGAACATATTTTGTACAGATACATCATATGTTGGTACCATCTTTTCCCTCTCCTTTGCCCCCATTCCACAGGGGACCTCCTCAGTGGGGTTTCTAGTATTCCCCATGGGTTGTGGGTTACATCAGTTATTGGGGGGAGGCAGTGCCTCTGGGCATGACATCCCAACCTGTGACTCTTACAGTCCTTTCCACCCCCTCCCTCAAAATTTCTTGAGCCATGGTGGGTGAGTTTTAAGTCTGCCTCAGTGATGAAGTCTTAGGAGCCTCTGGATCTCTGCTGTAGTAGGTGTTGAGTGTCCCCAGCATCTGTCTCTTTCGCTGTGGTGCTGCTTGTTAGACTCACCGTGAAAGCGGCACTCTTGCTCATCTATCTACCCTTTTCCTCTGTGGTTTTGCCTAAGCCTTGACTGAGATGCAAGGGACACCTATTTTGTACAATAATAAAAATGTCTCTTGTAGTCGATTCCTTGTTGCTGTAACAAACATCCAACCAGACACAGCTTATGGGAGGAAGGGGAGAGGGGGCTTATCGGAGGCTTACAAGTCATAGGGGAACACCATCACACCATTGGTAGTGGAAGAAGCTGGCTCGCTTTAACAGATCCCAGCTGAGAGCCATTACCTAACAACCAGCATGACCAGCATCTGCAACACCCACAAGCAGGAAGCACAACTCAAACTGCTCTCTCCGACCTTTGGGCTGGGATTCGGATCCACCCCCAAACACATGTGAGGACTGCACTCCAAGATCTGCCCTGGTGACACCTCTTCTCCAGGAGGGTTCTGCCCACTGGGGACTCAGAGTTCAAGCCTAAGTCTATGAGGCCATATATTCAGACTATCACAGTACCCAAAGAGAAATGCCATGCTCACCTGACTGAATATTTTTCCATGTTTCCTCTAAAAGAACTTTCACATGTAAATATAAATATACCATATACATTTATTCTTTTAACAATGTTTTATATATTTGTGAGTAAAAAAGAATAAATATGCTTGCTCTAGGGCCTCTTTGCTACTACAAACAAACTCCAGATGGCATACTCCATTTGGAGCATCTGGATTTACCTGGGTACTGGATCATTGAACCCAGACCAGCAGACTTTGCAAGCAAGTGCCTTTAACTGCTAAGCTATCTCCCCAGCCCATATTTGTTCATTTGGGTACCTAGCAGTAGCAATTGTGTATTTTGTACTTGAAAGAACCCTAATGTTTTATGTTTTAAAGTCTTCCAGAATGATTTTGTTAGTTGGAATTTTAAACCCAGAGTATATAGACATGTAAGAGGAATGGATGGTATAGTTGAAAGACAATGGGAGAAAGTGATAAAGTAAAAGAAAAAAATTTTTTTTAAAGCAAACCCAATAGAAGCTGGTGAATGGCTATGACTGGGATTGCCAATGAGAAACAGAGCTCTGATGTTGGAGAGCTCTGGATACCGGAGTAGCTGGGTCAGTGTTTGGGCCCTGGCATCCCTAACTTCCCAGGCTACCCATCCTTACTTAGCCAAACAAGGCAGTAATTAAACATAAACAGGTAATAATGAAAAGCAGAGGAAGGAGATTTATTCAACGTGGCCATATTGGGAAGAGGAACAAATAAAGAGGTCCAGTGACCCTCCCTTAGCCCACCATTGGGGCCTAACCTGTTGGTAAGCAGAAGGCAAGAGATGTGCATAACTGCACAGTCCTGTTTAGGGTGTGGACCTGCCCGTCATCATTGTCTTGACTCCAGTTTTTCCAGCAAGGTGGTTTGACTAGTTGTCTGTGTGGCATTGTTTTCCAGGAGGCAAGTTCCTCCTCTGGCTGGCACTAACTTCAGTCTTTTCCTTATCCCAGTCCGATACTCCTAGGGAAATTCCAATTTCTTGGGGCTCATTATTTCAGTATCCTGATATCCAAAGGAAGGGGACAAGTGTCTTTATATAATATCTTCACTCCTGCCAGTGATTACTGATTCAAGAATTGGAGTTACTTGCCAGTATACCAATATCATATGGAAATTTTGAGGTATTTTTAAATAGTGATGGAGCCTTTCTTGGCTCTTGGTAGGGCTGTAATTCAGGAATTAGGGTACCAGACTGTCAAGGTCACACAAAATAGCCAGTGAGTCAGTGGCTAGTAGGTTCTTGTCTTATTAATTCAAAGAATTGAAACCAACAGATCAGAGGATAAATTTAGAGATTATTAAATTACATATAGAACTTGAGAGAGGGAAAGGAGGACTCATGTCCAAGGAGGCAAGAAGGGGCTTTTGGAAATGGAAAAGCCTACCTTGAGTCCAAGACTGGGGTCTTTTCTAGGTTCTGAAGTGGGCTGAGCTAACCAGCCCTGACAAATGCTAGGTTTTTATGTAGGAGCTCAGGTTTAGTTCTTCAGGAATGAATCCTTCAGGAAAAAAAGAACTCCTTTATAGGGAGGGTCTCCAGTTGAGTTTAAGGAAAAACAGATCTAGAGAACTTTTTTAGGACCAAGATGAAAAGATAAGCCAGATTATTCTCTGACCTGCAGCAAAGTAGAGAGTGTAAAGGCAAGCTCAAAGACATTCCTCCCTTTAACTTTTTGAGGACCCTATTACCTCCAAACTACCTAATATGGGGATTTGAGGTGTCTTTGAGAGCATTGGAATTTCATTTCAGCTCCTTGGGTAAGCAATAATTCAGGAGCTAGGGTTTCAGAAGCTCAACAGTCACATAATGCTTTCATGGAATTGGTGGCCTCTGGGTGCATGTCTTTTGAATTCTGACAAGTGAGACCCACAGATGAGAAGGTAATGTTTAGAGATTTTATTATGGAGAAGGCTTCGAGCTTGGGAGATAGAGAGCATAAGAGAATGAATGAACACAGAGCTTTTTTTCCCAGAAAGCAGCAAGAAGGGTTTCCAGAAAATGGGGAGGCCCACCTAGAGACCCATGTTGGGGTGTTTTAAGGGAGACCTCCTAGATGGGAGACTAAATTATTTAGTTCAGTCCTGACAGTAGGTGTCTGGGTCAGGTTTTCTGGGAAAGGGCAACCTTTCCAGAAATCTTAATCCTTGATGAAAGGGTACAAACTTCTCAGAAGGGGTTTATTAGCTCTTCTAGGAAAGGGGAACTTCTTTGGGGAAGGCCAGACCCTTCCGGTATTTCTGACCTCTGGCAAAGTGCATTGACCCAGATTTTCCCGTATAGGTCCAAAGATACCTCCTTACTTCTAGTTTGGGGGAAAGGGAGGCTGTTACCTTTAGACCTTCATCAGGGTGGTTATATTCAATCTGCTTTTTTAAAAAAATTTTGTTTTTAAGCCGGGCGTGGTGGCGCACGCCTTTAATCCCAGCACACGGGAGGCAGAGGTAGGAGGATCACTGAGAGTTCGAGGCCACCCTGAGACTACATAGTGAATTCCAGGTCAGCCTGAGCCAGAGTGAGACCCTACCTCGAAAAACAAAACAAAACAAAACAAAACAAAATTTTGTTTTTAGGGGCTAGAGAGATGGCTTAGCAGTTAAGGTGCTTGCCTGCAAAGCCTAAGGACTCATGTTCTACGCTGCAGGTCCCATGTAAGTCAGATGCACAAGGTGACACAAGCATGCAAGGTCACATGTACATACAAGGTAGTACATGCATCTGGAGTTTGATTATAGTGGCTGAGGCCCTGATGTGTCAATATTCATTCTCATTCTCTCTCTCCCCCCCCCCATAAAAAAAAGGCCAGTCTGTTGGGCTTGTCTCAATTTTTTTTTTTAATTTGTGAAAGAGGAGAGAGAAAGAGAGAGATACAGAGAGAGAGAGAGGGAATGAATATGTGTGTGCATGAGTGCACCAGAGTCTCCTGCCTCTGTAGATGGACTCTAGCTGCATGCTCCTTATGTGCATCTGGCTTTACATGGGGGGTGGGGAATCAAACCTGGACCTGCAGGTTTTACAAGAAAGCATCTTTAGCCACTGAGTTGTTTCCCTAGCCCAACATTCAAGTTCTTGATTGGACCAGTTAATATGTGTGTCTTTGTTTTTTTTTTTCTTGCTGTGTAGTTGAGGTTGGCTTTAAATTTCTGATCTTTCTGCTTTTAGCATGCTGGGATTGCAGGTGTGGGTCTCTGTCAATTCTGGAGATCCTTGATTTTTCTGAGTACCTTCAGACATTCCTGATTTTTTTTTTCCCAGAGGCAGGGTGTTATGTGGCACATATTGGCTTGAACTACTATGCAGACCTTCGTGAATATCTCATACTCCTGCCTCCACCTTCATATGGCACAAGGCCTAGTTTTGGGGGTGCTAGGGATCAAACCCAGAGCTTTGCACATGCGAGGCAAGCACTCTACCAAATGAGCTATATCCTTAGCTCCATACTTCATTGTTTATAATACCATTGATGTTTTATGCTAATTATTAAAACATAACGCATTTTTAACATAAGAGTATTTGATATTACAAACATACAGTATAATTGCTATTAGGATGCTTTCAGCTCCATGTACAGACTTAGCTTAATGAAAGATGTTATTCGCTCATGTAAACAGTTGTCCGTGTAAGAGAAGGACTGGGTTTCACGTGTGGTTAACCCAGCATATGTATGAGAGACCAGGCGCCCGCCCCCCCCCCCCGCCGCCCGCCACCTTCTACTGTTCAGTGTCAGTCAGTGTTCTTCACCTCAAGGCAGGTTTCTCTTACGGTAGTGGGAGCTTTGTTAGAGCAGCATTCAGTGCTTGCTGCACATGGCCTATGCTAGGAAGAGTGTAGAAGAGCTTCCGTTATTCTATCTTAAGGGTCAGGAGGGTGTTTCTCAGGTGTCTCTAGCAGATCTTACTTCAGGAGCCTCAGGAAATGGATACTTGTCAGCAGAACAGCCCAGGGAGGAAGGGTGAGTGAAGCCAGAATTCTCACGACAGTAAGCAGACAGGGGATGCAGTTCCACCGAGCAGAGGAAGCGAAGGGACAGGTCAGCATCCAGCAGTGCCCACTGCAGTGCCTGTATTGCAGTAGCCCTGTTAGACTGTTTTGGCCATTTCATGATTATTTGTTTTGTTTTCCTTAAATTTTCTTATCTATCTATTTAAAGATAGCATAATAAAACCATATTTCAAAATACATTTTTAGTATGAGAACATATAGGTAAAAACACACACACACGTATATATGTATATATACACACACACATACATCAGCTGTAAGTTCAACAAAGAAAACAACTAATTATCAGTGAGAGAAATGAGAGTTGCCAAGAATTTAGAGGCCCTAGCTCAGGGTAATTCTTACCCCTATATATTGGAGAGGCTGTGTGTTGTGGACATAGTATGCCAGAAACATCAATGGGCATGTTTATATATTGCCACAATGTTAGAATTTATTGAATAACAGTAAATTCACAAGTTGTATCGCTTTGCCAAGGTTTTCCTAATTTCCTTTGATATCTAACTGTTGGCAAACACATTCTTTTTCTATTCTAATCTTAACTATTTTTTTTTTTTTTTGAGGTAGGGTCTCGGTCTAGGCCATGTTGACCTGGAATTCACTGTGTAGTATCAGGGTGGCCTTGAACTCATGGTGATTCTCCTACCTCTGTCTCCCAAGTGCTGGGACTAAAGGTGTATACATGTCCTACAAATCTTAACTATTAATACCAACTCTCAGATCACATATTACACAATTCTGTGTTTTGTCACATATACATGCATGTTACAGAATGGCTCCAAAAGGAATAATGAAGCCACAGCAGAGCTGAAGTAATTCCATGAGGCCTTGCTGGAGACAGAGCTGACACAGATGCAGCAGAGGCCTTGCAGGTGTACAGATAAGCTGTTGACGAGCCCCGTTGGCAAGCTGCTGAGGTCACATGGTGGATCTGTAGAGTTGAGCTGCAGAGGCTAGGTACAGGATCATGGAGGGCATAGAAGCTGGGCACAGTACTAAATTTGGACAGATAGGTGGACAAATGGTTAGATGTCCCACAATCTGAGTAGTCCATGCCAGCCATGGGACTCAGCTGAATTGAAGCCCCGGGGCAGACTGGAGCTCTCTGCCTGTCCTTTTGACACATGTACCAGATAGTCAGATGACAGGTCAGTGGGCCGTCACCACTGTGGCGTTAGGTGTCCCTCTTTTTATGGTGAGGGTGCTGTCTTCTTCACTGGTTTGGTTTGTTCACTTAGTCCTCAGGGCTGTTTTATTCTGGTGCAATTTTAACATACCATGTACTCTTATTTTCCCAGTCTACTTGAAAAGTTGTAGGTACCTTTTTGCCTTTAGGAAGAAGCTGTTTAGTAGTGTGTGCCTCATTAGTGGTGCTGAACGTAGGGTGCTGTCTACATGCACAGTGAGGTGCAGAGTCATCCTGTCTTTGCATTTATACTCAAAATGTAGCCAAATTCCGCTTTTATAGTTGAGTCACACAGAGCAAGGTGCAGCCTGAAAATCACTGTGTATGCAATAATGGCAACCAAGAGTAGGGCATAGCCAGGTCTACAGAGTCATGAAAAACAAATGAGTGGGAATGTACTGGTCTCCACACTCTGTGAAAAAAAAAAAAGAGTGAAAAATGCACTGAAAACTTCTTGATGGCTGTGGCAGGACAGCGGTTGGCTGTGGGCTGTGCCAGCTGGGAGATTTGGAATAACATGGGACCGGGAGCCTCCCTGAATTCTTCTCTCTAGGACAGAGAACATACTGGAAGGCACACTTTGTATGTCTGGGCTGGGAAGGAAATAGAAAAGAAAGCTAGGCTGGTGCTGTAGAGCTGGTCATCTTCTCTTCATCAGCTAACTGGGAGCTAGCAGAATAACAGGCGGGAGGAAAATCGATCTCTTTGAGGAACAGCCAGTAAATAAAAAGCATAATAGGAGTGTCTTATAGCAAGGGTCCCCTCTCTTTCATTCAAAGAGTGAGTGGAGAGTGTCTAGTCAAAATTTGGAGAAAATGAATGACTGCAGAGAGGGAAGAGACCAATATGGGTTGACCGATTGACAGGAAATCCCATGTGCAGTTGAGAAATGATAGGAGCAAGAAGAAAAATAGCCTTCCCTTGTTCATCATTAAAGCTCATGGTCAGTAACCCTGTAACAAAAGATTAGTACAAGAAGAACATAAAGATTTATTTAATCAAAGTTTTAGTGACATGGGAGCCTGAAGACGTAGAAGAAAATACCTTACTTTAATGTTCAGGCCCAGCGAAGAATGGAAAGCTGTTTAGAAATGAGATTGGATAAGACAAAGTGATCTAATACAATAAAATGAGGTGGGGGACTCAATAGGCTGGTCTGGTCTGCTCTGATTCCTAGTGGCTCCTTTGTAGCCGTCCTTTCTAAGAATGTAGCAGATCCCCTTCTCTAATAGAGACTTAGACTGATGTCAAATAGATAGGTAAGAAAAAGGCAGAGGAGGTTTGAATAATATTTCTACATTTTACAGTTGGCCTTTGGAGAATGGGGTTCTAGTGTCTATGACTAGCCTTGGGGAAAAGGAGTTTTTTGTTTCTGTGACCTACCTTGAGGGAAGAAGGGGAGCAGGAGAAGACAGGAAAAAGTTAAAGAAAAAACTATTTCTGATGCCCTGCTTCCAAAGTTCTACAGATTAAAAAAATTAGCATGTGGGCTAGAAAGATGGCTTTGTGGTTAAGGCATTTGCCTGTAAAGCCTAATGACCTGGGTTCAGTTCCTTACTCCCCGTGTAAAGCCATATGCACAAAGTGGCACATGCATCTGGAGTTCATTTGCAGTGGCTGGAGGCTGTGGCACACCTTTCTCTCCTGTCTTGTCCCCTTCCTTCCCCTCCCCTCTTCTCTCTCTTTCTGCTTGCAAATAAATAAATAAATAAATAAATAAATAAAACAAATAACAACTCAGTGTGACAGACTGCCACTGTATCTTGTGCATACTTTCTTAGCCCCAGACAGCAGAGGCCACCTGCACTTTCTGTTCCTGTGAGCTTGGCTCCTTTTGCCTTTACCACCTTCCATGGACCAGAGCTCTGCTCTCCCCACCAGACCTGTACCTGTTCAGAAAGTGCACACATCACCAGCTTGCAGCTCTCTGTGTGGCTGACAAGGAAATGTTCCTTAAGATTACACAGCAACACAGAGACAGGCTAGACAGGATATCCCTGTGGAGCATGCACTCCAATGAGGACATGTGATAAAGCCTCTTCACATAGGACAGGGTGGACACAGTGTATATTTGGGATGGGTGCAGAATGTATGATACTCAGGGGAATACCTGAATACTACAGAGTAGACCAATAAGAGCTTGAGTTTTATAAAGCATATTCTCAGAAGTGATATAACGTTGTAGAATGAAGTGAAACAGGAAATCTAGGGCTAAGGAGGGGCCAAGAGAACCAATAAATAGTAGTAGCTAAAAATACAATACCCATAGCTAAAAAATACTAAGTTCTTGAGAAAGCCAACACTTGAGATAGGTCTTGAGAGCAAAAATAAAGAGAAACACAGAATGACGTAGTCAGGTGAGAAATAGACCGGATAAGGCCAGGTAGAGAGCATTTTAAGGGACTGCACTTCCCATGGGGGAGGAGGCGGGCACACCTCCTGTAGGAGTCGTTCAGGCCTCTCCCAGCATTGTCTTAGCTGCAGCGTGATGACTGCTGTAGACATCATTCTCTCTCTTCTTGGTGGGAATGTACAAGCACTGACAAAGTGGGGGAGCGAATGTCCATCTGCCTCCTAGAAGAGTGCCAATGAGACGAAGGGCTTATTTATACCCCAGACCAGGAAAACTCCTTCTAGAAGTGGTTTCTTTCCTGACATTGATATTTAGAGCACCCCTCCCCCAGCCCTCAGTGGCTTTCTTGGCTTTATAGGTTCTGGTAAGTGGCAGTACTGATCCATGATCCACTGATGTACTGAAGGGCGGGGTCCGTGCAGCCTTTCCTTCTGCTCTGACCCTTGTGTGGGACAGGTTTATGGGAAACAGGGTTTTTTTTTTTCTTGTATTTTCAGACATCTGTAGTTAATTATTTACCTTTTCTACATTTTTAAAAACAGTCTCTCAAGTGATTCTGGGTGATAGGTTAACATACAAGCTGAGCAAACAGATCCGGTACCACTTACTCTCATTGACTGAAAAACTAAACTTGAATTTCTTGCATGCCAGCAAGTATAGCTTAGAATCTTTACATTGCACACTGCTGTGGGAGAACCACAGAGCCAAAGTGAAGTCATGAATTATTCATTAGCCACCTCATTCCTTGGAAATCAGCTGGAGGAAGTATTTGGTCCAGTTTGATCACAGGAGTATTGCACTGAAGGCTTCAGTAAGCTCTCGCAAGCACAGCAGCCCCGTAATGTGCTTCTGCTGGCTGCTGTAGGGCGGCTGCTGCTGCTAACCCTGGGCCGGTCCCTCAGTGTGCAGCGGGGGCACCATGCTGCAGGGGACCACTGCTGAGTGGAGGACACGCCCATGCGTTCCTGCTGGAAAATGGAGCTTCAGGTAGGAGGAGTGAGTGTCCTGTTAGCAGTGCCCAGGTTTCTCACTGAAGGTCCAGATGCATTAAGGCCTTCTGGACCCTAAGGTTTCTCCCCTGTGAGGTGCCCAGCCAGAGAAACGTCAAGGTTCACGTTGTCAGTGGTGTACACTGTTTCTAACGAAGCTGTTCCTTGAGTATGAGGGAAGTATTCTTAACCTAACAAGCACCTAGCATTTTTGTTATCTAACGAGTGTAACAGAATCCTTGCACTGATGCATGCTTCCCATTTCATTTTAAACCACGGACTTCATACTTCGGAGAGTCCTGAGAAAGATAGCTCAGTGAGTGACTTGAGTGAGTGTAGCTGTCGGCTCTGTTGCTGTTTTCTAGAGGCAGTGTTGCTTCGCAGATGTCACCTTAATTCTTTCTGTCCAGCGTTTGGGAAATTACATAGGAGATGGAAAAAAGGGGCTTTGTTCTGATTGTTGGTGTTATTTACTGTGTGTGCATGCATGCTTGTGTGTGTGTGTGTGCGTGTGTGTACAAGCATGCAAGCCAGGCATGTAATTTCATTTGACACAGCAGTTCTGTTGTTACCACTTGCTTTGTCTGATTTTGCATGTGCCACCTCTACTACCTACTAAGCCTGTGATGTGCTTCTGAGCTGTGGGACACACTGAGTCAAATCCAATCAATACACCCCTCTTCTTTTGAGATAGGATCTTGCTATATAGTCCAGGCTGGTCTTGAAATGGCAATCTCCCTGTCTCAGCTTCCCTAGTGCGAGGATGACAAGCTTGTGCTGCTGTGCCTGGCTTTCCTACTCCATTTTCTTAAGCCCTACATGCATTCATCTTTGTTTTGCTCACCCTTCCCCCATTCTTAAGGGCTTGGAGTACCTGGCTCCTACTGGTAGTCAGTAGACATATTTCTGAAGGAGTATGTTCCTGTTGAAGAGGCTGCTGTTCAATAACATTGTAGGAAGTCGAGTTATAATTTCAGTAATACCTTTTATACCAAATGAACTTTGACTTGTATTGATATAGATTATTTCAGCCTCAAGGTTTTATGTATTTATTTGATAGATAATTGTAAAGACTAGGCATTTATCTGTTCATTTACTATTCATAAAGCATATTTTTAAAAAAATAATAAATGGAAGGAACATTCCAGCAAATTCATTTACAACAAAACCTTATTTAATATTCAGAAATTTTTAAAATGGCTGAAAAATAGTTCATGGAAAATGCATTTGAAAATGGTTACATTCTTCAATACATTGCTAGGAAGATTATTAATCTAATCAGACCATGTTGTATGTTACCTTTTGAAAAGCATTTATGTTAGTCTTTATAAAAAGGGAGTTATGGGGGGACTGGAGAGATGGCTTAGCAGTTAAGGTGCTTGCCTTGTAAAGGCAAAAAGGTTCAATTCCCCAGGACCCATGTAGGCCAGTTATACAAGGTGGCACATGCATCTGGAGTTTGTTTACAATGGCTGGAGGCCCTGGCATGCCCATTCTCTCTCTCTCTCTCTCTCTCTCAGATAAATACAAATAATGCTATTTAAGAAAAAGAAATTATGGGGCTGGAGGTGCCTGCCTGTGAAGCTTAAGGACCCTGGTTCGAGGCTCGGTTCCTCAGGACCCACGTTAGCCAGATGCACAAGGGAGCACATGTGTCTGGAGTTTGTTTGCAGTGGCTGGAAGCCCTGGTGTGCCCATTCTCTCTCTTTCTCTAACTCTTTCTCTCTCTCTGTTACTCTCAAATAAATAAATAAGAATGAACAAAAAAATTTAAAAAAAGAAATTATGTATCCATTTATTTATAACTTCAGGCATTTAAACTGCAACATATGTGGTACTAGGTGGCATTAGAAGAGCAGCATGTTTCCCCATAAAACACGCCACATTTAAGAGTCCACAGGTGTTGTTTTTGTTAGTCACCCCCTGATAAAGCCTGCTTTATAAGAGAAAGCTAAATTCCAAAACCTGGATAAAAAGCCCTAGAACATGTTTGCTCTTATGGCCCTGAACTTGGTCATCCATGTATATTCTAGTGACTTGTTACATGACTGCTTAGTTAAATCGTAAAAAAATAAAAAAGTAAAATAAATCAAGGGCCGAGAAGATGGTTCAGTGGATAAAGTACTTATTACTCATGCTGTGTGGAATACCTGAATTGAGATCCGCAGCACCCAAGTAAAAGCCAGAAGCAAATTTCTATAATCCCAGCATGTTGATGGCGAGATTGGAAATAGAGACAGAAGAATTTCCCGGAAGCTTGGGAGCTCCTGGGTCAGCTGGCCTGGCGAGTGCAGTAATGAACAAGGAAAATGAAGGAGTCTGTCTCAGAAATGAGGTGGAAGGTGAGGACCGGCGCCCGCTAGTTGTTCTCTAACCTCCACAAGCATGCTGTGGCACACACGTGCCCACACTCACATATGATCATGCACTCACACACACACACACCCCAAAATTGAAAGGTTTTTAAAAGTCAAAAAACAGCCAAGAGGCTGGAGAGATGGCTTAGCAGTTAAGGTACTTGCCTGCAAAAGCTAAGGACTCAGGTTTAGATTCCCTAGTACCCATGTAAAGCCAGATGCACACGGTGGTGCATGCAACGAGTTCGTTTGCAGTGGCTGGAGACTCTGGTGTGCCTATTCTCTCTCTCTCTCTCTCTCAAATAAATAGATAGATGATAGATAGATAGATAGATAGATAGATAGATAGATAGATAGATAGATAGATAAGATATTTTTAAAAAATAGCTGGACATGGTGGTGCATGCCTTGAATTCCAGCACTTGGGAGACAGAGGTAGGAGGGTTGCTGTGAGTTCAAGGCCAGCCTGAGACCCCAAAGTGAATTTCTGGTCAGCCTGGGCTAGAGTGAGACTCTGCCTCAAAAAAAAAAAAGAAAGAAAGAAAAAATCTGAAGCAGACAACCATATCAACATAAATTTAGATTATATAGCTTTACCTAAGATGATTACTGGTACATTTTTTGCCTTACGTTAAATAAACATACCTTAATCAATTTGTTCAAATACAGTTTTATAAATTTAGGATATAAGCCAAGCATGGAGGCAGAGGTGGGAGGATTGCTGTGAGTTCAGGCTACCCTGAGACTCCATAGTGAATGCCAAGTCAGCCTAGGCTAATAACAAAACAAAATTGTTACGTCATTGTTTCCTCTTGAAGTTAAGCTTTCAATTAAAGCTGTAATGACTGAACATGCCCAGTTTTATTTCAAGTTTGAACTTCTTATAAAATGATTAATTATACCACTTTATTATTCATTAAACCCACTTGGCATTGTATTTTCTTTTTTCTTTTTTTTTTTGGTTTTTCGAGGTAGGGTCTCACTCTAGCCTAGGCTGACCTGGAATTCACTGTGGAGTCTCAGGGTGGCCTCGAACTCATGGTGATCCTCCTACCTCTGCCTCCTGAGTGCTGGGATTAAAGGCATGTGCCACCATGCCTGGCTTGTATTTTCTTTTTGAGCTGTACGTAATGAGGTGAGTATGTTATAATTTTTCTAAGTCCTCTTTGTTGGCTATATTAGTCCACCAGGGCTGCCAAAACTCAGTATTATGGACTGCTTTAACAACACACATTTTTTTTTTTCTCAGAGTTCTGAGGATTGGAGAGTCAGTATAATGTCTGGTAGCAATTTTGTTGAGGACTTTCTTTTTTTGTTTATTTTTTATTTTGGGGGAATAGGGTCTCACTCTAGCCCAGGCTGACAAGGAATTCACTTTTTAGTCCCACACTGACCGCAAACTCACTGGAATCTTGGGGACTTTCTTATTTGTAGATGGCTGTCCTTTCACTGTCCTCACGTGGCTTTTCTCTGTGTTCACATCCGTGCCTTCACTTGCTCTTCTTTTAAGGACCTCTGTGCTAGTGCATTAGTGTCTGCGCTGTTATGACCTCACTAACCTTCATTATTTCTTAGAACTCTGTCCTTAAATAGTATCACATGGAGGTTGGGACTTAAGCTTGTGAGTTTTTGTGGGCCTATAACTGTCCTTTGTGCTGACCACACACACACACACACACACACACACACACACACACACACACAGAGAGAGAGAGAGAGAGAGAGAGAGAGAGAGAGAGAGAGAGAATCTGTGTTTTTGTATATCTGTATATCTGTGAGCACCAGTTTCTTGCCACTCAAATGAATACCTGTCTGGCTTTAGATGGGTGGCTGGAGAATTGAATCTGAGCTAGTAGGCTCTGCAAGCAATTTTCTTTAATGTCTGAGTCATCTCCTCATGGCTATGACTTTTTTCCCCTTCTTTTTTTTGAGGCAGTATCTCACTGTAGCCCAGCCTGACTGGAACTCACTCTGTAGCCTCTTTCTGGCCTTGAATTCACATTGATTCTCCTACCTCAGCACTTCAGTGCTATGACTAAAGGTGTGTGCCACCATGCCTAGCTTCATGATTTTTAAAAAATATTATTTAACACACATTTTTGTTTGCTGTTTTTCAATATAATAAAATAAAAAATAACTTGAAACTAAATTTCTAATTTGCAGCAAGCATTGTAAGGCAAATACTTCTCATTTCCATCATCCCTATGTTAGAATTTGTTTTAAAATGTGAGAGACTGAAAAAAAAATGTGAGAGACTGTACAATACTTCTCATTCTCTCTTGTTCATACCTACACCTCAAGTCAGTATTTAAGTAGATATTCAGTCTGTTCTCCCCAGCAACAGTAGTTCTACATGTGGGGTTTAATTAGAAGTGTCCCAGGGCACATTGTAGGCTTGAATTCACATAAACCTATATTTGAAAACCAATTCCTAATTCTTGGCAACAGAATGGGGAAACTGATTTATTTCCCTGAGTTTAGGTTTTTCTATCTATAAGAAAGAAAGAGAGAGAGAGAAGCTGCTATGGAAAACAGATAGTTCCTTAGTGGATAAACAAAACCATCTACCATATGACATAACAGTTCAACTTCTACTTGTGTTCTCCAAGAACAACAAATGATTGAAGTAGAAATGTGTATACAAATGTTCATTGCAACACTATTCATAATAGCCAAAAGTAGGAAACAACAAAAATAGCACTTTAGTAGATGAATGGATAAACTGATAAATCCATCCATAGAGTAGAATATACAATATTTATCTATATAAAAGAATGGGGCTGGAAAGATGGCTTGGCAGTTAAGGTGTTTGCCTGCTCAGCTGAAGGCTCCCCGTTCAATTCTTCAGGACCCACGTAAGCCAGATGCACCAGGGGGTGCATGCATCTGGAGTTCGTTTGTGTGCCCGTTCTCTTCCTCACCCTCTCTTTCTCTCTCTCTGCCTCTTTCTGTCTCTAAATAAATAAGTAAATAAAACATTAAAAATTTTTTTTAAAAAGAATGAAATAATGACATGTGCTATAACATTGATGATTTTTAAAAATATGCTAAATGAAAGAATTTAAGTACTAAAGGCCACATAGGCAAACCCATTCAGAGCATTAGTGGCTGCTAGAGGCTAGAAAGCAAATGACTAGCTAATTGTGTTTGGGATTTCATTTTAGGATGATGAAAATATTGTGGAACAAGATTGTGAGGATGGTTGCTTAGCAGTGTATATGTACCACATATCAAAGTTGTATACTTTAAAATGGAAAATTATATGTATTCACCAGAAGAAGAAAAAACATGAGTCTATAGCCAGGAGAAAGCATTCAGGAATGGGTAAAATCAGGATTCTCATAACACGTGTGAAATAAAATAAAATAAATAAAATAAATTTACTCATACTAAATAACCAGTTCTACCAGTTCAAAGGAAAAAAAAGTAAAACAGCACCAATTTTTGTGGAGCAAAGAAATGTTGAGATGAAGTAAAAATGAAGCCCAAACTGGTGTTATCATCTAGGGTGAAGTCAATTAAAATCACTGTTAGATAAGGCATCACTTATCTATTGTCTGTTTGTCATCTATCTGTGCTCATCTAACCATCTATCCCTTATATATAGTTTAAGAAGAGTTGCAGATAGTTTTCCAGTGAAATATAGTATATCTGTAGACTTCCTCTACTCCCTCCTCCTATCCCCAAAACAGCAGTAGTAGTCATTACCCCCGACACAGGGCCTTTGGCCTTCTCAGCCACAAGCATTTGACTAGGTTTTCAGGTTCAGGCCTGAGTTTTATCTTCTGTGTAGTAAGGGGCAGATCCAATCAGAAAGCTCTTGGTTACCCACATGACAGCCATGCATTAGTGTGCTAGTAGGTGTACCTTGCCTGGAAGGTTGGTTCTGTGGCACAGTCTTAGCTGGGTAAGACTACTGATGTTGTTTCTTCCCCAGCAGCCTGCATAGCACCTTTGAGTACCATGAAAGCTTACAGCTCGGTTTCAGCTTGATTTTTCCATGTCCTGTAACTAAAACATGGTTTGTCTTTCTACCTTTTCTTCCTCCCCTTCCTTCACTTTTCTCCTCACTGCTCTTCCTCCTTACCCTCCCCTCTTAGCAATCATATCCCCAAAGTTAATTCATATTAATATAAAGTCCAATTCTTAAGTTACCCAAAGATTTAAGAAAATTATCCTCAAACTGATACATTACACAAACAATTACTATTGAATTACAAGTACATAAAATAATGATTAAATTTAGTTGAATTCAAATTTGTTAAGTTTTAAGTTATGCTAGCTTAGAATTCAGGAAACCTATGTAAATTTATGAATGACATACCTAAGTAGGTTAGAAATCTATAGTTTACCTAACACTAATAAATCAGTGAAAATATAGCTATTCTTTTTAAACTATAAATATTAAGTTAATTTGCTAAAGGTTGGCCATTATGATGTGAATTTGATGTCTTTTTTAAAAATGCATACTTTTGACACTTTTGTGTCTGTGCACGCATGCTCATGTGTGGGGAGTTGCTGGTGTGTCTGCAGGTGTACATGGAGACCAAAGGACAACTTAAGGTGTTATCCTCAGGAATGCTGTCCACCTTCTTCGGGACAGGGTTTCTCAGTGGAGATCACCAGTTAGTCTGGAAGGGATGGCTGTGAGCCCCAGGGAATCCACCACTCTAACTCTCTGTAGCATTGGATTACAGGGGCCAGACTGCCATGCTTGGCATTTTTATGTGGGTATTGGGGAGTGAATTTGAGCATGGGACCCTCTTGAGAAGTCTGGAGCTCCTCTTGAATGTGTATTTAATTCCCTTGTAATAGAACTTTCTGCTTCCTTTGTCTCTTCTCTGACTTGTTTTGTTGATAATGACAAGAACATATAAATACCACTCTACTCAAATTAAGTAGGGATCTCAATCTGGCATCGAGTTTCAGTCTTCTCAAGAGGTCCCATGCTTGAGATTTTGAGCAGCTTGTTTATTATGGGAAAAGCTTATTGGAGAGGAAGGTTAATCATGAACTATGGGAATGTTGGGCCTTCTAGGTATTGGTGGAGATTTCTCCTAGAGTTTACTTCCCTTTTCTGTCCTTATCTGTGGTTTTCCCCAGTGTGTCATCATATGAATGCATGATGGGAGAAACTGTTTAACATGATGGTCTCCAGTTGTATCTCTTTTCCTGCAAATGTCTCTTTATGTCTGAAAAGAAGATTCCACTCTGTAGATATGACATTTTCTTCACCTATTCCTCCATGACAGACATCATGTTTGGTCCCATCACTTTGATAATATGAATAATACTTCAGTAAATATTGTTGTGTAAGTAACTCTGTGACATGCTGATTTAAGATAGTCCTTTGGGTAAGTACCCAGGAGTGGTACAGCTGGGTCATTTGTGTTGATGTGACACTCTGTGAACTCACCTGTGGTGGCTGGAGGAAAACATCAGGTATTCTCTATATCATTCATCACCACCCCCCTAAGTTTTTTTCTTGATTCTGGAGCTTGCCTTTCATAAATCCTAGTGTTTTTTTAGTCTCTGCTCCCCAGGGAGCTGGGTTTACAGATGTATGTGGTTGTGTTCAGCTGTTTATATGGGTTGTGCAGATTCAAACTTGAGTGGTCTCAAGGCCCCTCAATCCCTCATGGTTACAAAGCCATCCAGCCCCTCTCTGTCTTTTGGTTAGCGTACCTAAATGCTGATCTTGCTTATCTTTTCAGAAAATCAACTCATTGTTTCATTGATTCTTTATATATTTTTGTTTCCATTTCATTAATCTCTGCCCTGACCTAATTCTTTATTTTTGTCTACTGATTGTGGATGTGGATTGTTTTTGTTTTTCCAAGGCCCTAAGGTGCATATTTAAGATATTCATTTTAAGAGCTTAAATGATATCTTAATAAAGGTACTTCCAACTATAAACTTCCCTCTTAGGACTACTTTCATTGTATCAGTGGAATTTGGTATGTTGTTTCTTCATTGTCTAGGAATCTTTTGGTTTCTTTTTTGGTTTATTCGGTGACTCATTCACTATCCAATAGTGTGTTTAATACCCATGAGTTTATGTATGCTCTATAGTTTATCTTACAGCTGTAGTTTTATGCCATTTTGACAATACAGAATACACAGAATAGAAGAAATTATTTCAGTTTTCCTATATTTGCTAGGACTTAATTTGTATCCTTATTATATGATCTATTTTGGATAAAATTTCATGAGCTACTAAGAAGAATATGCATGTATGTTCTTGAATGCTGGGATGGAATTTTTCATAGACATCTGTTAATTCCATTTGTTTGAAAGTGTTATTTAGCTTAGATGTTATCTGTTTATTTTTTGTTGGAATAATCTTTATTTGTGAGAGGAAGAGTTTTGAAATCACCCACTATTACTATATTGGGCTTATTCTGTGACTTTACGTTTAGTTGTTTTATGAAATTGGGTGTACCTGCATTTGTTGAACATGTTTGGAATTACAATGTTCTCTTGATGGATTGTTCCCTTAATCAGTATGAAATAACTTTTATCCCAGTTGTCTAGTTTTGATTTGAAGTCTAATTTTGTTAGATACTAGAACAGTGACATTTGTTTTATTTCCTAGTTCCGTTTGCTTGGAATACCCTTTTGTATCTAGTCACCCTAAAGTAGGAGCACCTGTTAAGATGAGAGCGCGTGCAGGCGTGCACACACACACAGGTCATTCTTATTCTCTAATCTGCTAGCCATCTTTTTTTGATTGGGGAATTCAGAGTTGTTGAAAGGTGTATTTTTTTCTTTAATTTTGTTGATTTTGTAGTAGTTGGTGCTTTCCTGTTTTTTTGGAGTCTAATGGCTTTTTTCTTTTTGTACTCTCAGGGCTGTGCTTATCTTTCTCTTTAGACTAAAAGATTGCTCCAAGTGATTTCAGTAGAAGCGGTTTTAATGGTTATGAATTCTCTTAGCCCATCTTTATTATGGAAAGTTTTTCTTTCTTGTTCAAATGTGGCAGATAATCTTGGTGGCTATCAGAGTCTAGTTAGGCAGTTATCTTCCATAACTTGAAATATACCATTCTAAACCCTTCTGGCTTTCAAAGTTTGCTTATAAAGCTGCCATTATATGTGACTTGTTGTTTCTCACTGCTTTCAATGTAGTTTTGTCTTCTGTATGTTTAGTGTTTTAATTATAATGAAGCGTGGAGATAGTCTTTTCTGGCTGGCCTACTCAGTGTGGTGTTTTAAACACCTTCTGTGTCACTTTTTGGGAAAGTTTATACTGCTATGATTTTACTGAAAATGCTTTCCTATAGTTTTTTAATGAAATGTGTCTCTTTCTGCTATACCTGTGGTTAGTACTTTTGGCATTTTCAGTGCCTCATAGATCTCAACTGTTCATTTGTACTTTCTTATGTGTTTTACTGTGTCCCTGTATGAATGCTCCTATTCTTTTATCTTGATATTAAGTCCTGATATTCTTTCTTCTCATTGATCTATTGGTGAGGTTTGCTTTCTTTTTTTGCAAGTATGTGGGGTGCATGCATTTATGTGTATTCACATGTGTGGGCATGCATGAGTGCATATACTTGCAGAGGCCAGAGGCTGGTGTTGGGAGTCTTCCATCATCATTCTGTGTGTGTGTGTGTGTGTGTGTGTGTATGTAGATGTGTGTGCTCCATGCACATGCATTAGGAAGTCAGAGGAGAGTATTAGGTGCACTCTGTTACTCTTCCCCCTTGTTTTATGGAGACAGAGTCTATTACTGAACCTAGGCCACTCCAATTTTTGGTTAGACTGGCTGAACAGGGAGACTCGATGATCCTGTCTCTGCCCCCCTCAGCACTTGGCTTTTGACATAGGTCTTGGGGAATTGAACTCAGGTCCTTGTGTATGTGCAGCAATCCCTTTTACCCACTGTCACTCTCCACTTTATTTACTGAGTCAGGATATTTCCCTGAGCCTAAGGCTTGCTGATTTAGCTAGCCACCTTGACCTGGAGATCCTGTCTTACCTCTCAAGCGCTGGGATTACAGGTGAGCTGCCACACTCACCCCTCATTTATTTGAGTGCTGGGGTTCCAAACTCCCAGTCCTCATGCACATATGGCAACCACTTTATCTGCTGAGCTACTTCCCTGGACCCTATTGGTGAAGTTTTCCATGGAGCATTTTATATACCTTACTATATTTTTCATTTCCAGCAATTCAGTTGCTTTTCTTCAGTATTTCTCTTTCTTTATTGAATTCCTCTTTCATATCCTGTGTTGACTTTCTTAATTCATTAAGCTTTTTGCATGTGTTCTCTTGGAATTCATTCAATGACTTGTGTCTTCCTTGATTTCTTTAAAAGTACTTATAATCATTCTTTTGAGTTTTTTTTTGTCTATAATTTCATCTAATTTTGCTCTCACTGAAGGCCATTAATGTGGGCTTAGTAACTGGGAGGAATTATATTGCCTTAGGTTTTCTTTTCTTAAATATTTTTATTTTTATTTATTTATTTGACAGAGAAAGAGGGGGAGAGAGAGTGAGGGAATGGGCATGCCAGGCCCTCTACCCACTGCAGATGAACTCCAGATGCATGCGCTCCATTGTGCATCTGGCTAACATGGGTCCTGGGGAATCGAACCTGGGTCCTTTGGCTTTACAGGCAAATGCCTTAACCACTAAGCCATCTCTCTAGCCCAGTGCCTTAGTTTTTGTTATTTGTGTTTTTGTATTAGAATGTGCATGTGTGGATTTAAGTTTTTACCTGAATTAGCTTTTAAATTGTTTTTCAATCAGCCTTTGTTTTTTCAGAGAGGTTGTTTGCAGTATTGGGGAGGTTCTAGGTTTTAGTAGGGTTGAGGTTTGTTTTGTTGTTGTCTACAAGCCTGGTATTAGCAACTAGGCTGAATTCTCAGCACTCCCCTTCTGGCCTTCAGGAGAATCTGTTAAAGAAGTGGTGTGACATCTTTGCATTTCTTCAGAAGTCAGGATCTGGATGAGAATGTTGGCCTTGCCCCTTCCTTGCTTTTTGCTGCTTGGAGCCTGTATTTAAGTTTGCACACTCTGGCCTTGACCAAGTCCATCTGGCTCCACCTCACTGATTACTCATTCAAAGATTTCTTCTTCACAGTCTAGCCGTATGTTGCTGGCTACATTTCAGCATGGAGTCCCATAGCATCTGCTCTGAGTTTCCTGAAGGTCACAGTCTGCCAGGTTCCAATTCAGGTTTTCTTTTTCTTTTTCTTTTTCTTTTTTTAAGCATTTCAAGATCTTCTAAACTAAAGGGCTCATTCCACCAGAAATCATGACTGTGATTTCTTTTACTATCCAGAGTATGAATAAGAATTATTATAATGGGACTGGAGAGATAACTTAGTGGTTAAGGTATTTGCCTTCGAAGCCTAAGGACCCATGTTCAACTCTCCAGGTCCCATGTAAGCCAGATGTACAAAGGTGAGGCAAGTGCAAGGTCGCACATGCCACAAGGTGGCACAAGTGTCTGGAATTTGATTGCAGTGGCTGAGGCTCTGGTGCACCAATTCTCTCTCTCTCTCTCTCTCTGTGTGTCTCTGAAAATAAAAATAAATTAATAAAAGAATTGTTATAATGATAAATTAATGACAGGGGCCATTTATTTTTAGAAAGGAAAATTAATAAGGCACAATGAAAATGTATTATAGATTGCATTCAGGCATTCTGCTTTTAAAAACTAACTTATGCCCTAACTCTGTACATTTCTCCTTCCTTCTATCACCTTAACTCTGCCTTAACTCTCACCTGTTCCAGTTTCCCTGGGGCCCTCCTCAGTGGGGCTATGGGATTACTTTGGGGCCACAAAGGCCTCAGTCAGTCCAAATAGGATAGTGGGGGACAGTGCCTCAGGTTATTCCCATCCCCTTTGTGGCTCTTACAATCTCTCCACCCCCTATTCTGCAACATTCCTTTAGCTATGGCAGGCCTATTGGAAGTCTGATTTAGTGTTGAGTTCTTTGTAGCCTCTGGATTTCTTTTTTTGATAGATTTTGCTTGATTAGCATGTATTCCACCATCACCCAGGATCTGGTTGTCAGGCTAGCAGTAAGAGCAGTGTTCATGGTGCTGCTTCTACTGTAAGTTCTCCTGGACCTTGGCTGACGTGGAAGAGGCGGCAAGTCTTGTGGTGGGCAGTCAGTTATCTTGTCTTATCATTGGATCTTGGCTCTCCTCCATTTTCTGTGCCATTTGTAAAATAAAGCAGATTCTAGTGAGAGCAGCTTGGGTTTACTGGGGTATGGAAAGAGTTGAGACATTTTTGGTATGTAAGCCCACTCTTCTCCAGAGAGCAGTGGGGCACCCTTTCTGAAGTATGATTTTCCTATCTAGGGGATTTTCCTTGGCTTCCAGTACCAGATGAGTTCTCTCCCACTGAGCGGGCTTCATGTCCAGTCAGAGAGCAGTTGATTAGAGAGGGTGTGTGCCACAACTGCGCAAGCGTGTGCTTCTTAAGGGCTAGCCAGGAGAGAGCTAGTTTCTCTTTTAGTTCCAGTATGGTATCTGATGTCCTATGACCATGGCCTATGCTGTCTTCAGCAATAGAGTCTTACTTTTTTGTTCTGGCAAGTAATGAAGTGTTGTGGTAATGGCCTACATTGTTTTGTGGCCCTCATGGGTCTTACTGTAGGAGGCAACACAACTCTGGGCCTGGGAAGAATTACTGGCCTGATTTTGTGAGTTTATTTATATATTTTTTTAGAAGGTCAAGCTTTTTCCACCTTCTGTCTGGACTACCCCCTTTGCCCCTTGATCGGTAGTTATATCTTGTAGAATGAGAGTCAGAATTAGGATTTCTATGGAATGGATTCATGTTATATTTTTTTTTAATTCTCTCCCCGCCCTTCCTACCTACCCCCTAACCCTCCAATCCACTCCCCACCCCCAGTATTTTGCCCTCCCCTAACTTATCAGGTGACTCCTCCTCTCCTCTCTCCCTAGTTCCCCTCTCTGCTGGCCTCGTTCTAGTTTTTTTTTTTTTTTTTAATTTTTTATTTATGTATTTGAGAGCGACAGACACAGAGAGAAAGACAGATAGAGGAAGAGAGAAAGAATGGGCACGCCAGGGCTTCCAGCCTCTGCAAACGAACTCCAGACGCGTGCGCCCCCTTGTGCATCTGGCTAACGTGGGACCTGGGGAACCGAGCCTCGAACCGGGGTCCTTAGGCTTCACAGGCAAGCGCTTAACCGCTAAGCCATCTCTCCAGCCCTCGTTCTAGTTTTATGTCTATGCACCTAGTGCTGACTACCTTTTGCACTCTCCTCTAATTGATCCCAGTTAGGAACCACAGATGAGAGAGTCCATGTGGTGTTTGTCTTTCTTTGCCTGCATGACCTCGCTTAGAATGATTTTTTCCAATTCTACCCATTTACCTGCAATTTTAATTATTTCATTCTTCCTTACTGCTGAGTAGATTTCCATTGTGTGTGTGTACTGCATCTTCATTATCCATTCATCAGTTTATGGCATCTGGGCAGATCCCAGTTCTTAGCTATTGTGAATTGAGCAGCTGCAGCATGGCTGAGTGAGTATCTCTGAAGTAAAAAGTGGAGTCTTTAGGGTCTATGCCCAGAAGTGGCATTGCTGGATCAAATGCCAACTCTATTTTCATCTTTTCAGGAGTCTCCATATTGATCTCCATAGAGCTTGTATAAGTTTGTACTCCCATCAGCAGTGGGTGAGGGGTTTCCTTTTCTCCATTGCTCACCAGCGTTTGTTGTCATTTGACTTCTGGATGAATGCCATCCTGATTGGATTGAGATGGAATCTGAGTTGTTTTGATTTGCATTTCTGTGATGATTAAAGATGTTGAGCATCTCCTTTAATGTGTTATGGTCATTTGTATTTTCTGCCTTGAGAATTCCCTGTTCAAATCTCTACTCCACTTTTTATTAGGTTGTTTGAATTTTTACTTAGTTTTTTTTTTTTGAGTTCTTTGTAAATTCTAGATATTAGATCTTTATCAGAGGTATATCTGGTGAAGATTTTCTCCCATTCTGTGGGTTGTCTGTTAACTCTGTTGATAGTTTGCTTGCTTGTACAGTAGCTTCTTAATCTCAAGAGGCCCCAGTGGTTGAGTGCTGATCTAATGTTCTGTGATATTGAGGTTTTTTTTCAGGAAGTTTTTCCTTATACCTCTATCATGGAGTGTACTCCTTGTTTTTTCTTCTAGTTGTTTTATAGTTTCAAGGCTTATATTGAGGTCCTTAATCCATGTAGAGTTGACTTTTGTGCAGGGTGAGAGAAGTGGGTCCAATTTTATTCTTCTACATGTGGTTATCCAGTTTCTCCAACACCATTTCTTGAAGATGTTGTCTTTTCTCCAGTGTGTATCCCCTTTGTCAAAGATGAAGTAACTGTGGTTGCTTGGATTTAGAGATGGGTCTTCTAACCTATTCCATTAATCTGTGTCTGATTTTGTGCCAGTACCATGCTGTTTTAGTTACTATGGCTTTGTAGTATATCTTGAAGTCAGCTATTGTGATACCTACAGACATTTTTTTTTATTGTTGTTGAGGATATTTTTGGCTATCCAAGGCCTTGTGTTCTTCCATATGAATTTTGAGGCTATTTTTTTTTCTATCTCTGTGAAGAACATTGCTGGAATTTTCATTGGAATTGCATTTAATCTGTATAATGCTTTAGGTAGTTGGATGGCCATTTCCACAATATTAATCCAATCCACGTGCATGGGAGGTCTTTCCATTCTCTCTTGTCCTCCTCACTTTACTTCCTCAGTGTTTGTATGTTTTCATTGTACAGGTCTTTCACTTCCTTGGTTAGTGATATTCTAAGGTGTTTAGTTTTTTTTATAGCTATTGAAAATGGAATAACATTGCTTATCCCTTTCTCTATATGTTTATCTTTGGTGTATTGATTTTTGTATCCTATTATTTTACTGAAATAATTTATCACTTTTAGAAGGTTTTGGTGGAGTCTTTTGGGTCACTTATATATGAAATTTTGTCATCTGCAAATAGGGGTAGGTTGAGTTCTTCTTTACTAATTTGTATCCATTTTATTTTTATTTATTTATTTATTTTTTGTCTTACTGCTTGAGCTAAAAATTCAGGTAGTAATGGTGAGAGTGACACCCCTGTCTTGTTCCAGAACTAATGAGAATGCTTCAATTTTTCCACATTTAATGTGATCTGGGCCTTAGGTGCTTTATAAATAGCCTTTATTATGTTGAGATATGGTTCCTCCGTACTAAATCTCGCCAGTGTTTTGATCATGGAAGGGTGTTATATTTTGTTGAAGGTCTTATTCTGCATCGATTTAAATAATCAAAGTGATTCTTGTATTTAAGTTTACTTATGTGGTGAATTACATTAATAGATTTCTGTATGTTGAACCATCCCCTGCATCCCTGGGATGAAACCTACTTGATTGAGGTGGATGGTGTTTTTGATGTGTTCTTTTATTTGGTTTGCAAAGATTTTATTGAGCATTTTTGTGTCTAAATTCATTAGTGATATCGGTCTAAAATTTTCTATTTTTGTTGGGCTAAAAGGTCACTTGAGGTGATGGTAAGCAGGACCATTCCCATTTCTACCCCTTGATTCTTGGACCCATGAATCCAGGCTATGATAGAAACAGCATGGTATATAGGATACTGATTCAGAGCATATACAACCTGCTGGAGGACACTCCCTCAGCCCTCCAAGCTATTGCCATCTAATTGGCACTGTAACTGTTTTTGTTTAAAGGCCATTCCACCATTCTATCAAGCCAGCTGTTTCATGGTGGTGGGGCACATGGTAAGACCAGTTAATTCCATGATCATGAGCCCACTGCTGTACTTCCTTGGTGGTGAAGTGAGTTCCTTGGTCAGAAGCAATGTTGTGTGGAATGCCACGACAGTGGGTAAGGCACTCTGTAAGCCCATGGATGGTAGTTTTGGCAGAATCACTACGTGTAGGAAAGGCAAATGCATCCCCAGAATAAATGTCTATTCCAGTAAGGACAAAATGCTGCCCTTTACATGATGGAAGAGGTTCAATGTAGTCAACCTGCCACCAGGTTGCTGGCTGTTCATCCCGAGGAATGCTACCATATTGGGGCCTTAGAGTTGGTCTCTGCTGCTGGCAGATTTGGCACTCAGCAGCAGCCATAGCCAGGTCAGCCTTAGTTAGTGGAAGTCCATGTTGTTGGTCCCACACATAGCCTGCATCTCTGCCACCATGGCCACTTTGTTCGTGGGCCCATTGGGCAATGGCATGGATGGCTGAGGAAAGAGGTTAAGCACTATCCACAGAACAGGTCAGCTTATCTACTTGATTATTAAAGTCATCCTCTGATGAGGTCACCTTATGATGAGCATTAACATGGAACCCAAGTATCTTTATATCCTTTGCCCATACAGAGAGTTCTATCCCCATACACCTTCCCAAAATGTCCTCACCAATTTTTCAATTGTGCTCCTTGCAAGTCCCAGACCATTCAGCCAAACCATTGGCCACAGCCCATGAATCAGTGTATAACTGCACATCTGGCCATTTTTCCTACCAAGCAAAATGCACAGCCGTGTGCACTGCCCAAAGTTCTGCCCTTTGCACTGCCTTTTGCTTTAGCCTCCCCAGTGCTGTGATTGTAGGAGTGTATTCCCATGCCTGGCTACCCACTTTCATTTTTGAAGTTGTTTTGTTGGATAGAATATTCCTGATTAATATTTTCTTTCAGGGTGTACAACCTTGGGCATGTACACCTGCAGATTGGAATGGCTCATTTTTTTTTAATTTTTAAAAAATTTTTTTTTTATTATTTATTTATTTGAGAGCGACAGACACAGAGAGAGACAGATAGAGGGAGAGAGAGAGAATGGGCGCGCCAGGGCTTCCAGCCTCTGCAAACGAACTCCAGACGCGTGCGCCCCCTTGTGCATCTGGCTAACGTGGGACCTGGGGCACCGAGCCTCGAACCGGGGTCCTTAGGCTTCACAGGCAAGCGCTTAACCGCCAAGCCATCTCTCCAGCCCTGGAATGGCTCATTTTTAATAATGGTCTCTTTCAGGGTCTAACCTTGGGCATGTATACAGTTAGACTGGAATGACCCATTTTTAGCAATGCTCTTTTTGATTGTGTCTCTCTGTTAAAATGTCTTTGTTGGCATTTTACAGAATTTTTGTGTCTACTGATTGGTGGCTGATTACTCTGTTTTTAGCAATTTTTTGAGAGAGACACAATGTTTCAAAGTCTGCTCCAAATAATTCTGATCCCTTTGTATGACTATTTTTGAAACCAGTGTTTGAAGTTTCTTCTAGTCTTAGAAAAGACCTTTGTAGTTTTCTTTCCTTCAAAAAGGTAGTGATGAGGCCATTGGACTCTGTTAGCCTAACTTTCCTTTTCCCAGTGCACACTGATTAATTCTTCTTTCTCTGATTTTCTCCATTCCTTGTCTTCAGTTGACATATTGAGATGGGTGGCCTAGCCTAGCCTAGCCTAGCCTAGCCTAGCCTAGCCTAGCCTGTTGGGCTATTGCAGACAGGGCTTTTGCCCTAAAACTTCAGTTAGTGTGAAATGCTGGAGGTAAGAAATGCTGGAGGTGTGTATCTGTATAGAGTTAAGGAGAAAGGAGTCATTTTCTCTTGGCTGTGTGTTTGCTTAGCTGAGCCTGTATTGAGAACAGGTGGCAAGGATGGCTTGACATGCACCCAGATGCACAGATACTTGCTTTCAAGGTAGAATAAGCTTTCAGTAGGGAAGGTTTTGATAACTTAGGAACTTAGTATATCTTACTTTGTGTGATTGGGTGTGTATGTGGACACACATGTAATGCCTCATGTGTGGGTCAGAAGATACCTTGTGAGTGTTGAATCTAGCCTTCTACCTCATTTGAGGTAGGGTCTTCCATGGCTCCTCACTGCTCTCTTAGTAGCATCTGGGAAATCCTCCTTTCCTGCCTCCGATCTTGCTACAGACACACTGGGGGTTCAGACATCCTTCCACTCTGCTTCCCTTCTTACTCTACACTCACTGGGGTTCAGACATCCTTCCACTCTGCTTCTCTTCCTGCTCTAGACTCACTGGAGTTCAGACATCATCCCCCTTTGTCATCCTTCTTGCTCTAGACTCACTGGGGTTCAGGCACCTTTCCCCCGCATCCTCCTTCTTGCTCTAGACTCACTGGGGTTCAGGCACCTTTCCCCCGCATCCTCCTTCTTGCTCTAGACTCACTGGGGCTCAGGCATCCTCCCCCGTGCCTCCTTCTTGCTCTAGACTCACTGGGGTTCAGGCATCCTTCCCCCATGTCCCCCTCCTTGCTCTAGACTCACTGGAGTTCAGATGTCCTTCCTCCGTGTCTTCCTTCTTGCTCTAGACACACTGGGGCTCAGACATCCTTTCCCCTGTTACTTCTTTTTGCTCTAGACTCACTGGGGTTCAGACATCCTTCCCCCATGTCCTCCTTCTTGCTCTAGACTCACTGGGGTTCAGACATCCTTCCCCCATGTCCTCCTTCTTGCTCTAGATTCACTGGGGTTCAGGCATCCTTCCCCCATGTTCCCCTTCTTGCTCTAGATTCACTGGGGTTCAGACATCCTTCTCCTGTGTCCTTCTTCTTGCTCTAGACTCACTGGGGTTCAGACATCTTCCTCCCATGTCCCCCTTCTTGCTTAGACTCACTGAGGTTGAGAAGCCTGCATAGGTCTAGAACTTCATGTGGAATCTCGGATCCTAACTCAGGTATTTAGGGCTGTGCAGCAAGTGCTTTATCCAAGGAGACCCCCTCCCCAGTCCCTTTGCTTTTCTGTGTGTTTGTGTGTGCTCCCAGCTGCCTTCTCCTCTGTTCTCTGTCCCTCTACTCCCTCTGTCTCCAGTTTTCCGGTTTTTATATGGAATATTAAACATTTTTACAGATCCTTTTACTTTTTCTGTGGTGCTAGTGAATTTATTTCTTGCTATATTATGTCTCTAACATTGAAAAAATTGGAAGACATTTAAAATAGCATTTTGTTGCCCACTTTACTAATTTTTACTTGCATGTCCGCTTCATTGACTAATCTATTCACTGTGGATTATGGGTTACTACTTCCTTTTGCTTTGCAGGCAAACGCTTAACCACTAAGCCACCCCTCCAGCCCAGAACTTAAGATTCTGTTTAGTGGAGAAGAAGTAGTCCTAAATAGTAGGGTTAGGCTTTACAGTACTAGCATATTCTGCAGATGGTTATGTGTATTTAATTTCCTCAGTGTTCAGTATTCATTGTGGAACAAGGAACAGAATGAAGATGTGCATCATCAAAAATTTTTAATCCTTTTAAGGTCATGTTTATAAGAAGAAAAACAACAACATGGTGTAATGCCAAAATAATACAGAGGGACAGCTGGAGAGATGGCTTAGAAGTTACAGTACTTGCTGGCAAAGACAAAGAACACAGGTTTGATTCCCCAGTACCCACGTAAAGCCAGTTGTGTAAGGTGGCACATGCACCTGGAGTTTATTTGCAGTGGATAGAGACCTTGGTACACCCATTTTTCTCTCTCTCTCTCTCTCACACACACACAAATAACTAAATTTCTTTTTTTTTTTTTTTTGGTTTTTTGAGGTAAGGTCTCACTCTAGCCCAGGCTGACCTGGAATTCACTATAGAGTCTCAGGGTGGCCTTGAACTCACAGCGATCCTCCTACCTCTGCCTCCCGAGTGCTGGGATTAAAGGCGTGTGCCACCACGCCCGGCTTAAATTTCATTTTTTAAATGAGAGAACAAGAGAGAGAAAGAGACAGAAAATTGGTACACCAGGGCCTCCAGCCACTGCACCTGACCTCCAGATGCATGCACCACCTTGTGTGCATGTGCTTACTTACACATGTGTCACCTTGTGCATCTGGTTTATGTGGGATATGGGGAGTCACTGAACATGGGTCCTTAGGCTTTGCAGCTAAGCACCTTAACTGCTAAGCCATTTCTCCAGCCCTAAAATATTTTTTATTATTGATAATTTCCATAATTATAGAAAATAAACCATGATAATTCCCTCCCCCCACTTTTCCTTCACAACTCCATTCTCTGTCTTATCTCCTCCCCCTCTCAATCAGTCTCTTTTATTTTGATCTTGTCATTATTTCCTCCTATTGTACTGGTCTTGTGTAGGTAGTGCCAGACACTGAAAGGTCATGGATATCCAGGCCATTTTGTGTCTGGAAGATTGCATTATAAGGAGTCCTACCCTTCCTTTGGCTCTTACATTCTTTCTGTCACCTCTTCTGCAATGGACCCTGAGCCTTGGAAGGTGTGATAGAGATGTTTCAGTGCTGAACACTCCTGTCACTTCTTCTCAGCACTGTGGTACCTTTTGAGTCATCCTAGGGGTAACTGCCATCTGAAAAGAGAAGGTTCTCTAACAAAAAGTGAAAATAGCATTAATACATGGGTATGAACATTAAGAGAAGTGCTTACGGGGCAGTTTAGTGAGCATAGTATATACATTTAGCCAGAAACCAGCAGGCGTTAACACACCTAGGGTTCATGACTTACCCCCTCATAGGTTTTCAGTATCAGGCATGTATTTCCTCCCATGGAGTGGGCTTCCAATCCTATTAGAGAACTGTTGGTTTCCCCCATAACAGACATGCCACTATTGTACCTGTTGGCTCATTTGGCCTGGCTAGCCCAACTTTAGGCTTGAAGTGTTCTCTGTTGTTTCTCTCCACTGGTGATTTCTCTCTACCATGGAATTGTATGCAGCATAGCTTTTTCCAGTTTTCTGTCAACTCGTCTATACAGAAGAGGTGTTCAGCCCAGCTCTAGCAGGATTTCTCAGTGACCTTGCAGCCCAAATATGTGCATTATCAAATTTGCGTAGGTTCATTGTGTAAAGAGCAGTTTGACCTCTCAGTTCAGATCAATCCTGTTACAGCTTAAGAGTGAAGCCTTGCCTACTCCTGTGTCCATTCTCTATGGAATAGTAAAAGAATGTGGTTCTGTTAGAACTTCACATCTTCTCTATAGATTTCCATTTGGTGTTAATCAGTTAGTGTGACATTGGCTTTTTGTGCAAATAATCTAAGATAGAGTATTTTAATTTTACTTTGGTGGGCTAGCAAAATCTGGTGGTAAATCATCAACAGATTAACCTTGTATCTTGGATTTATAGCAGTGATCTTTGTTTCTTCATGATACATTCTGGGCTCATTAGTGAGGCTTGAATGCATGTAGATTTCCCTGATGTCTGGACAGAGCTTATCCATTCCATTCTCACAGTAAGAGAATATATGAATAACATGATTGAATAAAAATCTCATTCAAACCTGAGCTTCTTTGATCCCCTCCTCCAAACACGTTGAATATACTTTATAATTTTATTATTTTCCATTGTAACAATTTGTCTTAAAGGAAGGAAGTCTTCCCATTAAGACTAAACGCATAATAGCAGTGTCTATATTATACTTAAGAAATTTTTTAAAAATTTATTTGAAAGCAGAGAAAGAATGAGAATGAGAGAGAATGGGTGCACCAGGGCCTCTTGCTGCTGCAAGCAAACTCCAGATGCATGCATTACTTCCAGCATCTGGCTTTATATTTGTACTGGAGAATCAAACTCAAGCCATTAGGCTTTGCAAGCTAACCACTGAGCAATCTCTCCAGCCCTGTATTAGGCTCTTAAAGTGACCTGTATTTCTATTTGTAATTATATTTATAAAATAAGAATAATATATTAAGCCCATTTGCTTGAGCACATTCCTGAAAAGTAGAAGAAAAGGACATTTTCAGAATAGAAGTGCTGGTTAACAGACCAACAGAGAGAACTGGAAATGTCCCCATCGGCATTGTAGGGATATTGAGCATTAAAGGCAAGAGTACCAAAATGTAACACTTGGTGGCTGAGGAGAAGGGGATTCAGATTCAGATTCTCTTGAAGACTAGCTCTCCACACTGCCTGCCCCAGTGCTGATGATCAGAGGTAGCTAGGGCCTTTGGCATGGAGTACCACAAGCCACACTCCAGACTGCATGACTAATTATCTTTATGCAGGGGTCAGTGGGTGGAGTGGAAAGTCTTCCTCAAAGGCATTTTTAAATTATATGCTGTCTCTTTTGTACTTTTGAATGACAAAAGGTTTTAAGTTATCTTGCTATCTCCTTTGTATTTTTGAATGACAGCAGGATTTAAATATTTTAGCCTTCTCCATTGTTAGTGCACTGTGTATGAATTTAAAAGAAAATATAAAGATTGAAGATTTTCTCTTTTGTAGTTTTCTTTAAAACCTAATTTGAGTTCTAAGAAAGACAAAAGCATGTCATGTATTTTCCTGCTGGCCTACTGCAATGAGGCACTACAGACTGGGTGGCTTAAACATGAGAATTTTTTTCCTTATCCTCATGAGTCTGAAAGTCTCAGCCAAAGGTACCAACAAAATTAGCTTCCTTATTGTGCCATAATATCTTCTTAAAAGAATACCTGTCCTGGGTTCAAGAGATTGCTCAGTGGTTAAAGGCACTTGCTTACAAAGCTTGATGGCCCGGGTTCTAATCCCAAGTATTCATAGTAAAGCCAGATGCACAAAGTGGCACATGTGTCTGGAGTTTGTTTGGAGTGGCAAGAGGTACTGACATGCCCATATAGATCACTCACATTCCCTTTTCTGTCTCTTCTTCCTTGCAAATAAATAATCAATAAAATATTTTTTAAAAGAATATAGGCCACAAAAGGGAAAGTGGGGGGGGGGGAGGGAGGGAATTACCATGGGATATTTTTTATAATCATGGAAAATGCTAATAAAAATTAAAAAATATATATATAGGCCATACCGGATTTGGGTCCTCTCTAATGACCGCTTTATAATTTAGTCTCCCCTTCAAAGATACCCATCTCCAAATAGGGCCACAGTCATTTTCTAAGGGTTTAAGCCTTCAATACATGGATATGTTGGAGGGAAAACAATTTTGTCCTTAACTGTTATGTGTTGAGGAGGTTAGCCTAAAAGCAGAAAGACCAAGTAAGAAGTTCTTAAAGTTTCAAATGAGGGCTGGAGAGATGGCTTAGCAGTTAAGCCCTTGCCTATGAAGCCTAAGAACCCCAGTTCAAAGCTCGATTCCCCAGTACCCACATAAGCCAGATGCACAAGGTGGTGCATGCATCTGGAGTTCATTTGCAGTGGCTAGAGGCCCTGATACATCCATTCTCTCTCTCTCTGCCTCCTTCTCCCTCAAATAAATAAATAAAAATAAACAACAAAAAAAATTAAAAAGTCCTAAGTGAGAAGTGGCTCTTTATAACATGGACTTTGTTACATACAATGGAAAATACAGCTCACCCCTGAACTGTGCATTTGAATGTGTTTTAAGACATTAGTCACTGTTTTGTTTTTAGTCAATTCCAAATTATTGTTCCTTTCCTAGCAAATTCCTCCGGGACAGGAACTTTTTTTTTTTCCTTTTTTGTTCAGTTTTCCAATGTCTTGTATCTGGGTGCACATATCTAGTGTATAGAAGTTTGTATTTAGTTCAGGAATAATTTGTTAGAAGGACTAATGTAATCAGTTTTTTGTTCTTTGCACATTTTAATCAAAGTTTAATACCATGTCTTCAACTTTCTTTGCAGAATGAGAAGACTTTGGGACACTCCATGAGTCATTTAAGCAACATTTCTAAGGTAGATTGCCACTGAAATTTGTTATTTTAATGCCTGGGGATTTTTGTGTTCTTATACTTTCCATGTGTTAATACTCTTGTATTCGTATTATTGCATGTATACATATGTAATGTAGTATATATGGTGTGTGTGTGTGTGTGTGTGTGTGTGTGTGTGTGTGTGTGTGTGTATTCATGGCACCCCATATGCTCACCTGTGGCAGTAGTCACTTGCTTGTGGTGGCCAGAGTGGAACATCGTGCATCCTGCTCCATTGCTCATCAGCTTAGTCTTGTTTTTGAGCTGGAGTCTTTCTGTCTGTCTGTGTCTCTGTTTTTCTCTCTCCTTTTAAAAATATTTTATTTATTTATTTGTAAGCAGAAAGATACCGGGGGAAGGGGAGGGTGAGTGTATGGGTGCACCAGGGCCTCTAAGCCACTGCAAGCAAACTCCAGATGCATGCACCACTTTGTGCATCTGGCTTTACATGGGCACTGGGGTGTCAAACCCCAGGTCATTAGGCTTTGCAGGCAGGTACCTTAATTGCTGAGCCATCTCTGCAGGCCCTCTCTCTTATGTTTCAGTGTCTCTGGAGTTTACTGGGCTCTGTAGACTCTTGGGTCTCTGCGCCCTTGTAGGACTGAGGTTGCAGGTGTGTGCCCAGATACTTTACCTAAGCTTTGGAGATTTCTTGAACCTAGGCAGTCTCAGGTCCCCTGGGCACTCATACTTGTGCAGGTAGTGCACTTAACCACTGAGCAATCTCCCTACTCTCTCTGTCTTTTAAAGACACAGTTCTTTGGCAGTTGTGTTTCTCCAATGAGGCAATCTTAAGTATATGTTAGGAGAAGTGACTTACCGGGGAAACTGTTTCTTCCATGCTACTTGTTACTATGAATACAAAGAAGGAAAGGGTTTATTTTGGCTCATGCTTCAACAGTCCATCACAGCAGGGGAGGCATGGCAGTCTTACCCATTACATTTCAGTCAGAAGCAAGAAGTAAGCAAACAGGAAGTGGAGCCAGACAAAAATACCTCATGAGCCCCCCTCCCTCATCAAAGCTCTGCCTCCTAAAGATTTTCTAATAGCAACTATCTGGGGCCCAAATGTTCAAACACATGAGCCAATGGGGAACATTTTCTATTCAAAACACACCACCATACATTTTTAGGCAGAAGAAACTTTAAGTCACCAGAGTCACACAAATTAGGAATGCATTTGACTGAAAGTTAATATAAAGCCTCCTTGGGTGATATAAATAGGGTTCCAGTGACTAGGTATCTGATGGTGCCAGGCACCTACTCTCTTTTCTTTCTGTTTCACCTTCCCTGGTATGTTTTCAACTGCCTGTTTGCCACATGGTCTCATAATGGGAGCTGGGTCTCGAAGCACCTTGCCTATAGCCGTGGCAAGAAGTAGAATGATCAAGGGTGAAGGCAGGCTGTCTGCTGAAAGGGACCTCTTCTGGCAGGGAGGCTGAAGTTTTCCTGTTTGGTAGCCCCACTCAGTACTTGACTTAAGCTTCATCTCCCTGGCCAGAGCTGTCTCGGGCCACCTCTGCGGAAGGCTGTCATGTGCTCCTGTAAGTAGCTAATCAGAAGCACGTTACCTGCTGTTGTGACCTAGGAAGTAGCAGTGTCTCCCACACAGATGTGCTCTGTCCTGTTCCTTGTCTGTGCAGGGATGACCATGCCGAGTCCTCGCAGGTGTGGACCTTTCCCCCTTGCCTTTGTCCTGTAGCCAAATACAATACAGATCCCAGCAGGAGGACTGAAACAAAATCTGCCCTGCTCCCTCGGACTGCTTAGGTGCTACATGATAAGCAGTGACCTTATCCTTGTTCTGTTTTGAGGCAAGGTCTCGCTTTGTATTCCAGGCTGTCCTCCAAGTAGTCACTCTCCTGCTTCCACTTCTGTATGCCACAACACCTGGTGATATATTTCATTTTAATTTAAAAATGATGCAGATATTTTCATTGGAATTTCCCATCTCAGTAGATTTATCTTTCAGTCAAGAAATTGTACAACCCTATAGGAGACATTTTCTTCCTTTCTTTGTGTGTGTGTGAGAGAGAGAGAGGGAGAGGGAGAGGGAGAGGGAGAGGGAGAGGGAGAGGGAGAGGGAGAGGGAGAGGGAGAGGGAGAGCGTGCATGTGCCAGAGGACAACCTTGGGGGTCTCTCTGTAGGAATGACATCTGCCTTTTTCACAAGGTTAGCTTAGACTCACTGGCCATTGAGCCCCAGACATCCTCCTATCTCTGCCTCCTCAGCACTAGAATTAAAAACACATGCCAATGCCGTGAGACTAGAGCAGAGTCTCCCTCGTGGCTCTCACTGAGGTCAGCAGGAACTTGGAACTGCCAGCAAGAACTTCTAAGTGCCACCTCTACAGGTACCTGAAAGACAAGCTACATAGGTATGACCAAGGACTCGAGACACCTTGGATAGGTATATTAGAAGAGGCTGTGCATCTGGAAGGTGAAATAGGACCTCCAGGACCCCCTGGAGGACCCTATCACTGCCACTGCTTCAGCAAGTGACGGCACTGGAAAAGAGAACTATAATGCTGAACTCAGTACATTGTGCCAGAAAATCTGAAAGTAATTTGTTTAGACTTCATCTAGGCACAGACTACCCCAAATTGGGTCTTATAGGTTTAAATTGGATTCCAAAACCGAACCTTCCCACCAGCACAGCTTGCTGCATGACACTGCACAGAGGGCAGGGATTCCGACTCCGTCTCACCAAGGGAGAAATACTGACAGATGTGTTAATACTTTTTTCTTTTATTTTACTTGGCTTTTTAAAATTTCTTTTATCTTCACTCTTGCATAAACCTCTTTTTACAATCTTTGTGTGTGCATGTGCATTTGTGTTGGAGTGTAGATGTACATGCCACAGCACACATGTGGCGGTCAGAGGACAGCCTCAAATGTCGGTCCTAACCGCTTATCTTATTTGACACAGTCTGTTAGTGTTTGCTGATATATCTGTCAGGCTAGCTGGCCTGTGAGCTTTCCTGTCTCCCTCTCCCAACTCACCATTGGAATTACAAACATATGCCACAGCACCTGGTTTTATGTGGGTTCTGGGGATCTGAACTCAGGTCCTCATACTTGAATAGCAACGCCTTACCCACTGAGCCATCTCCTGATCCTGAATAAATATGTCTTAATGATCTTGCTCAGGTTTTATGATTATTTGTGTGTTTCTGAACCCATTTTGTTATGTGTTCTACTTAGCTTCCTATATACAACCAGAGCACTTTCCCTCTCATTCCTCCCTCATTTCCCTCCTCTTATTTCCCTATTCCTTTATTTTTCTTCCTCTTCTTCCTCCTCCTCCTCCTCCTCCTTCTTCTTCTTTTTTTTTTTTTTTGTTGTTGGTTGAGGTAGGGTCTCACTCTTACTCTAGCCCAGACTGACCTGGAATTCAGTATGTACTCTCAGGGTGGCCTTGAACTGATGGCAATCTTCTTACTTCTGCCTTCCTAGTGCTGGGATTAAGGGCATATGGCACTATGCCCAGCTTCTTTTTCCTCCTTCTTCTTCTTCTTCTTTTTTTTTTTTTTTTTTTTTGTTTTTCGAGGTAGGGTCTCACTCTAGCCCAGGCTGACCTGGAATTCACTATGGAGTCTCAGGGTGGCCTTGAACTCACAACAATCCTCCTACCTCTGCCTCCTGAGTGCTGGGATTAAAGGTGTGTGCCACCATGCCCAGCTCTTTTTCTTTCTTAACTGTAACCTCCCATGGCTTTAATAATCTTAAAACTATGGATCCTAACCATATTCCAACTTCTACCTTCTAGCTACTTTTTCCTTCTTTATTTTATTCACAGTTTGTCTAATACTAATTCCTGTATTTTTCTTTTCTTTTTTAAAAAATATTTTTTAACTTTATTTATTTATTTGAGAGAGAGAAAGAGGGAGAGAGAGAGAGAAAGGGAGGGAGAGAGGGAGAGAATGGATGTGCCAGGGCCTACAAGTACTACAAACGAACTCCAAATGTGTGTGCCCCTTTGTGTATCTGGCTTACATGGGTCCTGGAGAGTCGAACTGGGATCCTTTGGCTTTCCAGGCAAACGCCTTAATCGCTAAGCCATCTCTCCAGTCCTAATCCCTGTATTTTTCTATCCTTATCCAGCCTACTTCTCAATTTAGTAATTAATAGTTTACTATATACTTTACTAACTTTGTGCTTTTATTCTCCAGTGATTACTGAAGTTAAAAGGGATAACTCTTTCTGAATAGTATGATATTTGCATAGTGAACCTATCCAGAAGTTGTTGTAGCTTCTGCAGTTTAATGTGGAGGCTTGAACCTGGCAACCTGAGCCTGTGGACTAAGGGTTTAGCTACTGAACCATGCATTTCAACTCTACTTTCTGTAATCCCGCTTGAACATTGCAAATACTTCAGCTAACAGCTGATTTTGAAAAATACAACCAATGAAATGACTTGAGAGGTACAAGTCCTAGTACAGAAAACAATAAACATGAACAAGTGAAATATGGCCCTTCTAAAAGGTGATAGATTCCAACAAACATGAATTTGCAAAAAACTCAAAAGGATAATTGTAAGAATACTTGATGAAATAAAAAGGAACACAAACTCTAAATGAACTACAGTTATAAAGGCTAGCTGGATTCTTCTGCCCATGCCCAGAGTGTTTTAGCAAGGTCAAATTTTAAGTATAAACTGTTGTGCTTGGTGAGAGATACAGAACTGAGAAATGCAAGATTTTAGGCTGGAAAAATACAAGCAAGTTTAAAATTACTAGCACTGTGACTGGTTGCTAAAGCTGCTATTGTTGAGATATTACCATCATTAAGGATGGACCAACTTCTGTATATTGAAACAATGGAAAGGATGCCTGAGGTGATTCCAATACTCAAGAAAGACTGACTCCTAAAAATGCAAACTTTTGTAAGGAAGGAACCTGCTCCCCAATGTCACAATTTATTTCATCCATGGATTAACAACGTGGCTGTATCCTGCACACCTGGTATTGGTTTTGAAGCATGACAAATGCTGTGTAGAAGTGACGTTGTAAAGTGCACATGTTTCCAGGATCCTCTGCTGAAATGAGGCATAGGAAACAGGATACCCTGTTTTAAAGGCCAGTATTTGGAGTTGAAGATTGACCATGTTTGCAATGGGAAACTTGACGATGTGTTGGGTATCCAGGACTGTGCAAGGACTGCCATGGAACACTGTTGGCTTGGGATGGAAGTTTTCCCTGGCTACTCAGCCCAGCTGGAGGGACAGAATTGGAAAAATCCAGAGACTTTCAGTCACTGGTTATGGATATTGGACTTGAACTACAGATGTTTGATGTTTGCCTAATTGATTTTGGATTAATCCAATCTCTCCTCATTATACCTTATAACAGTGGAAATGTTGACTCTTTGCTACTATATATTGAAAATATGTAACTTGTTTGGTTTTATAGGATAAACATGTAAGAGACAGTTTTAAATCTCAAATGAAAATTGGGACTTTTGAATGAATAATCTTGACATTGGTAAAGACTATGGTGACCTTTGAATTTGGACTGACAGCAATTTGCACTGTTAGATGGTCATGAGTCTATTGGGGGCATGGGTGGAACATGATAGTTTGAATGTATGTCTCCCTCCCTTAGACTCAACTGTTTTATTAAAATTTATAACTTGGGGCTAGAGAGATGACTTAGTAGTTAAGGCACTTGCCTGCAAAGGCAAAGGACCCAGGTTTGATTCCCCAGGACCTATGTTAGCCAGATGCACAAGGGGTGCATGCATCTGGAGTTCATTTGCAGAAGCTGGAAGCCCTAGCACACCCATTCTCTCCCTCCCTTCCTCCCTCCCCCCTCCGTCCCCCTCTCCCTCTTTCTATATGTCTCTCTGTGTCTCAAATAAATAAAATTGTAAAAAAAAATGATAACTTGGATTTCTAGCTGCCTGGTTGGAAGTGGTGTGTTTGGGGACAATCTGATTTCCAGTCTAAAGGTATACAGAGTAGTCTTAAGTTCTGTTAGGTCTGTGCTGTTTGCTTCAGGTTTTGTTGCTTTTGGTGTGTGCTGGCCAGTGGTGGAATCTCTCTGCTTGAATCTGTGAAAGGGGACCAGTCTCTTCCACCATTGTGAAACTTCCCCTAGATCTATAATCCTGAAATAAACCCCGTTCCTCCCATAAACGGTGTCTGATTGGAAATTCATCTCAGCAAAATGGAGCTGACCACAATGCTAGCTAATACAACTACAAGTTGTAAATATAAGTAATTGTTAATATTTCTTAAAGTAGTCTCAAGTAAAAGTTATTGAGTACTTACTATAAAAAAGGCACTTATATAATATAGGACTCATGGAGGAGAATGTGCAATGAAAAAAATACTGAATGCCAACAAGACTTCCATTATAAATGACTCAACGCTGCCTAGTAAGTGGCACTAACAGTGAGTTCTTTTCTTTCCTGGCCTTTTAGAAGGAGCTGGTGTTGTGTGAATAGCACAACACTATTGGCAAGAGGCCTGCAGCTAATGGATCTTCTTAGGCTACTATCCAAACTCTCCACAGCTGAGATCTTGCAAAAATAATGTCTTCATTAAATTGCATAAAAGCAACAATTACTGAACAGAAATGACTTCATGGCACCATAAACGAGAGTTGTAAACACATAAAAGTAGAAACTCACCAGGAACAGGCCTTGTGAAAGGGCTGCATCTGTGAGTTACTCATCATTCAAAAGGACCTTTCACTATTGCAACTTTCTTTAAATATTTAACTTTTTAAAAACAGCACATTTTCACTGCTAGGAATTTTCCTAGGGAGTTCTGAGTGGTGGCAGAAGCATAGGCTTTTGACTCCAAAGTCCTCACCATGCCTTGGAGCCACTCCATTGAGCACAACAGCAAACAGAGTTTAATCATTGAAAAATCAGGTCAACAAGCCTCTGGTTGCAAGAATCACACAGAATCAGAGGCGGTGCAGAACGGCCACATGCACTGCTGCAGGCACATGCCTCTGGGCAGACCCACACAGTGATTCTACAGGTTGCACCTCTTTTACGGCCTGTTTTAGTCATCCCCACTTTGCTGGGATGAACTTCCAAGCAGACACAGTTTGTGGGAGGAAAGGGATTTATTTCAGGCTTAGGAATCCAGGGGGAAGTTCTGTCAGTGGCAGAAGAAGCTGCCTCCATATATCCAAGGAGAGAGAAACCATCACCAGCCAGCACACACCAAAAGCAACAAGCACAAACGGGCAGCAAGCAGCAGGGGCCCTTTGGGCTAGAATACAGATCTGCCCCCAGTGACACCTCCTCCAGCTAAGTGGCTGTAGATCCCAGTTACAAGCTTAATCTAAGTCTGTGGGGAACATACATTCAAACTAATATTCCACCCCTGGCCTCCTGTAGACTTATGACCACCTCACACTACAAATTGCATTCAGCCTGAATTCAAAAAACTCCCATCATTTTTGACAACTTTTAAGATTATTCCAAAGTCCCAAGTGTCATCTGAGATTCAAGACTGTCTCTTAACTGTAAGTCCTTTAAAATAAAAACAAGTTACATACTTGTAACATATAATGGCACAAAGTAAACATTTCCATTGTGAAAAGACATAACAAGGAGAGGGTGGACCAACGTAAATCAGTAACCATTAGGTAAACATCAAACATCAGTAATTCAAGCCCGACATCCATAAGCAGTGGTGACAGTCTCTGGATTTTCCCATTTTCGTCCCTCCTGCTGGGTTAAGTAGCCATGGAAAACTTCTATCCAAAGACAACAGTGCTCCGTGGTAACCCCTGTACAGTCCTGGTATATCAAAAACATCTTCAGGTCTTGATTGCAAACCGTGGTCCCTCTTACAACATCCTCATTGGCCTTACTACCAGGGATAGCACACCTTGTTTCACTTGTTGCAGCTCAGTAGTGGCTCCTGGAAACATGTGCACTTCATGACCCCTTCCGTGCATTTTTCATGCTTTCAAAGACAATCCTAGTGTGCAGCCTTACAGCCATATGCTCCTGCAGAGAGGAATAAATCATGACCATGAAGAACAGGTTAACACCTTCAAGTCATGTCCTTTGAAAAGTGTTGAGGTTCCTCGTCCTTCAGTCTTTCCTACGTGGAGTCACATTAGATACCTCTCCATTGTCTCAGTAAGTAGTCGGCCATCCTTAATAATAGCAACTTCAGGAACCTAAAACCAGCCTCTGTGCCAGGAGTTTTGAACTTGTTTGAATTTTTTCAACTTTAAGTTTTATGTCTTTCATTTATGTTTCTTCCACCAAGCACATAAGTCCCTTTATTTCAAATTATACCTAGATCAAACACTCTAGGAATGGGCAGTAGAATGTAGCCAGCCTTTATGCCAGTAGCCCAGTTCCAACAAAGTTCTCTGCAGTCTTTCCTTCCCCTTTGAAAGTTCACAAGCAGAGCCTCCTCTCTCTTCACTTAGCATTTTCGAACTCTCACCAGAATAGTCCATAAAACATGGATTACCACTCTGGAAAGTATCTTCAGTTGCAAGTACCAAGTTGTGTCCCATTCCTCCAACTCAAAAATAACAAAAGACCAAAATCCACATGGTTAGATTCAGCTAAAAAATGAGCCCACTTCTTGGTACCAGCTTCTGTTGTAGTCAGCTCCACATTGCTGGGGCAAATTTCCAATCAGACACAGTTTATGGGAGGAACAGCATTTACTTCAGGCTTGCAGATCCAGGGAAAGTTCCATAATGGCAAAAGAGACTGGCCCCTTTTCACAAATCCAAACAGAGAGAAAGCACCACCAGCCAGCACACTCCAAAAGCAGCAAACCCAGCAGCAAATAGCAGGGACCCAGAAAGAGCTCAGACTACTCTGCATACCTTTCAGGTGAGAACCAGATCCACCCCCAAACATACCTCTGCCAGCCAGGCAGCTTTAAGTCCAAGTTACAGACTTCAATAAGACTCCTGAGACTACAGCAGGACATACTTTCAAACTACTGCAGCTGGTATTGAACAACACCATAACAATCTGTAGTAGTTTTTCTCTTTCAGATGAAAGAAGCTGAAGGTGACCTCATAGGGTGAGAGGTCCAGCTTCTTAGATTTGAACTGTAGCATTGGTAGCCTTGGCTACTATCCTCGAGGTTTTCTCGTGGCCCAGAATTGTTGCTGGTGTTCCTGCCACCATGTTAGAACAAGAAGCAAAGAGTGGTGGAAAAGTAAAAATGAATTTAATAGGGTGGCATGGATTAAGTAACCTTTCCATATCTACTTGGAAGAAGGAAGAAGTTGTGAAAAAGTCTTTCAGCTGTCATGGTTAAACAAGGGAGGGACCTACAGGGTCTAGGCGGTAAAGCCCAAGATTGTCCTTCTCTTATCTGGTCACCTTCACTCTCCATTGGCTGTGAGCCCCCTGTTCTTTCCCAGTGTTTCCAACTTCACTGTTCAACCCTTGCCTCTACTTGAACCATTATATTCTGAAGGCAAAAGCAAAAGCCCAAGCTGCTAATGTTAAAAATCCCTTCTTTAACTATCTAATATGCTTCTTTTTCCTAATATTGTATAATTCTGGAGGCTAGAAGTCCAAGGAAAGGGGTATAGGGTTGGTGTGTGTTGAGATCTCTCTTCCTGGGGGTGGATGGCCACATCTTTGCTTTGTCCTGATTAGGCCTTTGTGCAGAGTGCAGTTGTACTTACTTTAGTAACGAATCTCATTAATTGCTACTGTGAAGGCTTTTCAGCAAGAGCCAGCAGCTACAGAATGGTCTCTTCTCCTTTAATTATAGGTCATTTTTGAAGTTGAATCAGCTGGGTATTTATTTATAGACACTGGAGTCCAGCAGTAAAGCCCTGGTTTGGACAGAGTAATTTCTGTGCAGGTCTGCTGGAACATAGTCTCAGTCTGTGCATGGAGTTTCTAAACACCCAGCGAGACTCTTCTGTGAAGTCAGGTCTGCTGAGCTGGCAGTCAGGAGCAGGTCACTGTCTTTCAGTCTGGAGTGGGAGGGCAGCAACTGTTAGTGACAATGAGAAGGAAGCATGAGTTAAGAGATAGTCTATTTTTGCTTATATATGTGTACATAATGTGGTGTGTATATATATGGGGGTGTATGCATGGGTCTGTGCCCTGCAGTGTTCATGTGCTCACCTGATTCCGGGTGCACTTGCCTGCAATGGCCAGAATAGAATATTGTGTGCTCCACTCCACTTTCCATCACTCTTTGAGTCAGAGTCTTTTGCTGATTGTAGAGCTTGCCTTTTTTTTTTTTTTTTTCCTTTCCATGAGCTCCACTGATTCCCAGGTCTTGGCTCCCCTGTACAATTGGGGTTATAGGTGTGCATGGCTGTGGCCAGTTGTTTATGTGGGTTCTCGAGATTCAAATGTGGGCAGTCTCAGGCACCTTCAGGCCCTCATGCTTGCACAGAAAGCACACTTAACTACGGAGCCGTCTCTCCAACCCTGATACGCATAATTTCTCAAATTAAACCCTGTTGCCTGGAACCTGTGAAAGCCATGAGGTGCTACTCTCTGCGCCGTACTTTGTCCTATCACACATGGTTGGCTCTAGAATGGGGAGGTTATTTTGCATTGTATGCAGTGTGACCCCAGTGGAAGCCCTTGACTACTTAAAACCACATACAGTCATATGGCTAGTGCAGAAAAGGAAGTTGGAGAGACTGGTAGCATAAGTGGGCCAGGGGATAGGGATCATGCAATAGGGCATGCATGAGGCTCACTGATTGGTAGTCAGCAAGCACAGAGGGTTCTTAGTCTCAAAGCTATAAGGAAGTGTGTTCTACTAACATCCTGAGTGAGTGTGGAAACACTGTTCCTAGACTCTCCAGAGAAGAGAATCCCATCACACTGGACCCAACTACTGATCCATGGGAACTGTGATGAAAGAGTCTTTGATTTCTTTCTTTTACTTTCTTTTCCATCCCTCCTTCCTCTTCTCCCTTCATTCCCCCACTCTTTCTATCTTCTTTTGAGATCGGATATTGATATAAAGCCCTGGCCAACCCATAACTCACTGTGTTGACTAGGCTTGCCTTGATCTTGAAACACTGTTCCTGCTTCTGTCTACTGAGTGTTAGGATTATGGGCATGTACCACCATGCCCACCTGGCTGATTTGTATAGTTTTAAGTCATTGAGCTTGTATTGACACCAGGGCAATCTCACTTAGGTGGTAGATGCAGAGGGAACTCTTTCATCCTGGGAGCTGTCAAAACAGATCATAACAAAGACCGAGAGATCTCAAATTAATAACCTAACCAGCCACCTAAAGGTATTGGAAAAACAAGAACAATCCAATCCTAAGAGTTCCAGACAGAAAGAAATAATTAAGATCAGATCTCCCTCTACTGAACCCCTTCTTCTGTCCAACTAGTCACTCTCCTATTTTGATATAATTTTTCTTTTGTTGTCATATTATGTAGTTCATCTGTAGGTAGTGACAGCCACTGTGAGATCATAAATGCAACCACGATTTTGTGTTTGTAAGACAACATGCCAAGCATTCCTCCCGTCCTTTGGCTCTTCCATTTTTATTTATTTTTTTTATTTTATTTTTAATTTTTTTTAAATTTTATTTATTTATTTATTTGAGAGCGACAGACACAGAGAGAAAGACAGATAGAGGGAGAGAGAGAGAATGGGTGCGCCAGGGCTTCCAGCCTCTGCAAACGAACTCCAGATGCGTGCGCCCCCTTGTGCATCTGGCTAACGTGGGACCTGGGGAACCGAGCCTCGAACCGGGGTCCTTAGGCTTCACAGGCAAGCGCTTAACCACTAAGCCATCTCTCCAGCCCTTATTTTTAATTTTTATTAACATTTTACATGATTATAAAAAAAATCCCATGGTAATTCCCTCCCTCCCCCCACTTTCCCCTTTGAAATTCCATTCTCCATCATATTACCTCCCCATCTCAACCATTGTACTTGCATATATACAATATCAACCTATTAAGTACCGTCCTCCCTTTCTTTCTCTTCCCTTTATATCTCCTTTTTAACTTACTGGCCTCTGCTACTAAGTATTTTCCTTCTCACGCAGAAGCCCAATCATCTGTAGCTAGGATCCACATATGAGAGAGAACATGTGGTGCTTGGCTTTCTGGGCCTGTGTTACCTCACTTAGTATAATCCTTTCCAGATCCATCCATTTTTCTGCAAATTTCATAACTTCAGTTTTCTTTACCACTGAGTAGAACTCCATTGTATAAATGTGCCACAACTTCATTATCCACTCATCAGTTGAGGGACATCTAGGCTGGTTCTATTTCCCAGCTATTATAAATTGAGCAGCAATAAACATGGTTGAGCACGTACTTCTAAGGAAATGAGATGAGTCCTTCAGATATACGCCTAGGAGTGCTATAGCCAGGTCATATGGTAGATCAATCTTCAGCTGTTTTAGGAACCTCCACACTGATTTCCACAATGGCTGGACCAGATTGCATTCCCACCAGCAGTGCAGAAGGGTTCCTGTTTTTCCACATCCCCGCCAACATTTATGATCATTTGTTTTCATGATGGTGGCCAACCTGACAGGAGTGAGATGGAATCTCAATGTAGTTTTAATCTGCATTTCCCTGATGACTAGTGACGTAGAACATTTTTTTAGATGCTTATATGCCATTCATATTTCTTCCTTTGAGAATGCTCTATTTAGCTCCAAAGGTCATTTTTTGATTGGCTTGTTTGATTCCTTATTATTTAACTTTTTGAATTCTTTGCATATCCTAGATATTAATCCTCTATCAGATATATAGCTGGTGAAGAATTTTTCCCATGCTGTAGGTTGCCTCTTTGCTTTTTTCACTGTGTCCTTTGCAGTGAAAAATCTTTATAATTTCATGAGGTCCCAGTGATTAATCTGTGGTTTTATTGCCTGAGAAATTGGGGTTGTATTCAGAAAGTCTTTGCCAAGACCAATATGTTGGAGGGTTTCCCCTACTTTTTCCTCTAGTACTTTCAAAGTTTCAGGTCTGATGTTAAGGTCTTTAATCCATTTGGACTTAATTCTTGTGCATGGCGAGAGAGAAGTATCTCTTTTCTTCCTTCTGCAGATATATATCCAGTTTTCCCAACATCATTTGCTGAAGAGGCTGTCTTTTCTCCAATGAGTATTTTTGGCATTTTTATCGAATATCAGGTGGCTATAGCTAGCTACTTGGGCTTACATCTGGGTCCTCTATTCTGTTCCACTGATCTACATGTCTGTTTTTGTGCCAGTACCACGCTGTTTTTGTTACTATGGCTCTGTAGTATAGGTTAAAATCAGGTATGATGATACCACCAGCCTTATTTTTGTTGTTCAGTATTATTTTAGATATTCGAGGTTTTTTGTGATTCCAAATGAATTTTTGGATTGTTTTTTTTCTATTTCCATGAAGAATGCCTTTGGAATTTTGATAGGGATTGCATTAAAGGTGTAGATTGCTTTAGGTAAGATTGCCATTTTCACAATATTGATTCTTCCAATCCAGGGACAAGGGATGTTTCTCCACTTTCTAGTGTCTTCTGCAATTTCTCGCTTGAGTGTTTTAAAGTTCTCATTGTAGAGATTCTTTACTTCCTTCGTTAGGTTTATTCCAAGGTACTTTATTTTATTTTATTTTTTTTTTGATGCAATTGTGAATGGGAGTGGTTCTCTGATTTCATCCTCTGTGTGTTTGTTGTTAGCATATATAAAGGCTACTGATTTCTGTGTATTTATTTTGTATCCTGCTACATGGCTGTAGGTTTTGATCAGCTCTAACAGTTTGCTAGTAGAGTCTTTAGGGTCCTTTATGTATAGAACCATGTCATCTGCAAATAATGATAACTTGATCTCTTCCTTTCCAATTTGTATCCCTTTTATGTGTGTCTCTTGCCTTATGGCTATGGCTAAGACTTCCAAAACTATATAAAAACTATATAAAACTATATAAAAGTGGGGACAGTGGACACCCTTGTCTTGTTCCTGATTTTAGTGGAAAAGTTTCCAGTTTTTCCCCATTTAGTAATATGTTGGCTGTAGGTTTGTCATAGATAGTTTTTATTATATTGAGATATGTTCCTTCTATTCCCAGTCTCTGTAGGACTTTTTATCATGAAGGGATGTTGGATTTTGTCAAATGCTTTCTCTGCATCCAATGAGATGATCATGTGATTTTTGTCCTTCAACCCATTTATATAACGTATTACATTTATAGATTTGCGTATGTTGAACCATCCCTGCATCTCTGGGGTAAAGCCTACTTGGTCAGGGTGAATGATCTTTTTGATATATTCTTGTATTCTGTTTGCCAATATTTTGTTGAGAATTTTTGCATCTATGTTCATGAGGGAGATTGGTCTGTAATTTTCTTTTTTTGTTCTATCTTTGCCTGGTTTTGGTATCAGGGTGATGCTGGCCTCATAGAAGGAGTTTGGTAGAATTCCTTCTTTTTCTATTTCCTGGAAAAGCTTAAGAAGCAATGGTGTTAGCTCTTCCTGAAAGGTCTGGTAAAATTCAGCAGTGAATCCATCTGGGCCTGGGCTTTTTTTAGTTGGGAGATTATTGATAACTGTTCGGATCTCCATGTTTGTTATAGGTCTATTTAAGTGATTAATCTCATTTTGATTTAATTTAGGTAGGTCATATAAATCAAGGAAATCATCCATTTCTTTCAGATTTTCATACTTTGTGGAGTATATGCTTTTATAGTATGTCCCTATGATTTTTTGAATTTCTCTGGAATCTGTTGTGATGTTACCTTTTTCATCTCTGATTTTATTAATTTGTGTCTCTTTTCTCTTTCTTTTGGTCAGATTTGCTAAGGGTTTATCAACCTTGTTTATCCTTTCAAAGAACCAACTCTTTGTTTCATTAATTCTTTGGATTTTTTTTTGTTTCTATTTCATTAATTTCTGCCCTAATCTTACATTTTTTTAATTACCTCTTCTGCAATGGTCCCTGAGCCTCAGAGGGTGTGATGGAGATGTCTCAGCGATGAACACTCAACTGTCACCCCTACTCAGCACTTTGAGGAGTTCTGAGTCTGCCCAGTAGTCAGTCACTGCCATCTGAAAAGAGAAGCATCTATAACCAGTGATGAGGACAGCATTAATATATGGGCAGAAGCATAAATATTTAGAGGATAATTTGATGAGTATAATGTATCTATTAAGCCAAACAACAGTAGACCCCCCCCCCCCATCCTGGCCTTATATCCTCCCAGCCATAAGCTTTTTGACTAGGTTCTCAGAATCTGGCATGAATCTCCCCCACCTCCGATGAAGTGGGCTTCACATCCAATCAGAGGGTAGTGGTTACCCCCTAGCAGGCATATTGCTATTGCACTAATGGGCACATCTTGCCTAGCTGGCCAGTTGTATACCTTGAAGGATTCACTACTGGTTAAGACTATTGATGACTAATCTCCCCTGCAGCAGGGTGCATAGCACTTTCCAGTGTGATGACAGCTAGCCAACAGGAAGGAGGCTTCCAGCTCAGCTCAGTTCTAGCTTGAGCTTGATTTCTCAGTGTCCTATAACTGAAGCATGTTATATCTTCAGCAATAGGGCAATAGGGTCTTACTATCTAGTCTGGTGGGCACCCAAGAGCCTTGATAATAGACTATTATGCACTATTTTTAGAATGAATTTTTGCCTAGCAAGTATTGCTTAGAGTAAAAATAGCATAGCAGGAAGTACCAGTGGCCCTCCCAGGGAGCGCCTGGGCTCCTCTGTGAGTATCTGTGACCATACCAACACAAATGGCACAGGTGCTTTCTGCCTGTTTCATATGTGAGCCTACCTGGGCACCGAGAGCTATCCCTCCTTTCTAACAACTGCCTGGTGGTCTGTCCTGGGGTTGTCACATTGTCACCTTAGTCAGCTCTAAGCTGAGGGGCATTGTGATGATGCCAGCTCTGAAATCCTGAAGAACAGTTGTTGTAACAAGGTAAACATGTAATTGCAAGTGTGGTTACTATTTTGTGGAGGGTTTACCCTTTGCTTTGTCACCATTAGTGTGTGACCATGCTTTCTCCACAAGCCTGTGAACATAGGCATTGTTTAATTGTCTGTTTCTTGCTAATGGTGTCTCATACGTTCATGTTTCAAGTACCCTCTGTACATTCCCAGTTTTCCTTGTAAGTCATGAACTTCATGTACTATAATTTGAGGTCACTTATAAACATGAGCTCTAGTTACTTCTTACTATCCTTATCAACTCCCTCCTCACTTTCTTGGATTAAAAAGAAGCTAGCCAGGCATGGTGCGCACACCTTTAATCCCAGCACTTGGGAGGCAGAGGTTGGAGGATTGCCATGAGTTCAAGGATACCCTGAGAAGACATAGTGAATTCCAGATCAGCCTGGGCTAGAGCAAAACCCTACCTTGAAAAACTAAGGGGGAAAAAAAGCTATCCTGACCAGTGAGCCCTTGTGACACTACATCTCCTGCTACAGAATACACAGACAAGGGTAGAGACCTGAGACCCCAGTGTTCACAAGTAGCTTTGCTGGTACAGGAAAAGAAGGCCGGACATAGGTCTGCAACAGAGGAGGAGGGGGGTGGTAGAAAAGGAACCTGTGTAGTAATGAAGCGAGGAGGAGATAGGAGTGATTGGCAAGGGGTGAGAAGTGTCATGCAGTGAGAATGTGGGGTGTGTCCTCCCATCTTCAGACATCAAGCCGACCTGGGAGGTGTGGCAGACTCTCAAGAGATGCCAGTTCTGAAGTCAGGTTACTTGGGAAGTTTTCTTTCCTCATATTTTTTGACAGCCTTGTTAAAAATCTTTCCATACAAGCTGGGTGTGGTACCTTTAATCCCAGCACTCAGGAGGCAGAAGTAGGAGGATCACTGTGAGTTTGAGGCCACCTTGAGAGTACATAGTGAATTCCAGGTCAACCTGGGCTTAGGGTGAGACCCTACCTGGAAAAACAAAAACAAAACAAAACACAAACTTTCCATACAGTGCCTCTAGTCGGAAAGACAACTATTAAAGAGAGTGGAGTTAGCAGAACAAATGGTCTCAAAGTGTTCATTATTCCTAAGAGATAGTCAAGTGCTTACCACATCTTAAGGGATATTTGTGAGCATTTTCTCTTGTAAGATTTCTTTATACTTCTATCATGACTGGACAGTCTCCCTCGGATCCAGCAGTGCTTTGGGAATAAAGAGCCCCTGTTTCCTTGGCACATTCCGATTCTCCCACTGTATAGTTGCACCTTTTTTCAGTAGCTGCCAGGTCCTGGGTGATCAGACCCCACTGACTGGAGAATTCAGGTGCTCCCCGGCCATTTTCCGGGTACCACCCTGTCTCTGCGTTCGAAAGAGAGCTGGCAGGCCCCATGCCTCAGGGTCCCCAGGGAGATTGCTGGCCTTGCACTACCCCTGACTTCCTGCATCTAACTGAGAAACTGGGTTAGAAGCTGTAGGCTGCTTTTGGCAGTCAGGCCAGTCCTCTGGATTCCTGCTGGACTAATTAATTTTCCTGAGATTGCTACCAACAACACATCAATCTCCCTGAAGTCACTCTGGTTCTGTAGATGTGCTCTTTAGCTAGAGACTCATATGGGAGTTGTAGTGGTCCCATGAACCATATTTATCGGTATTGTCAGCATTTGCTGAAAATACTTTTGTAAAATAACAGTAAGTAGATCTTTAAAACTTGCTTGAAATTGTATGATCTAGAAAATCACTGGGCAGCTTCTTGAGGCTTGGACCTTAGCTTCCGAGTGGCTTGTGCTGTTCTCCATGAGGTTGGTGAGGGTGAGGTTAGAGCAGGACCATTAAGCAGAGGATGCAAGGACTGTTTGTGTCCTGAAGAAAAACGTGGCACCTGTTCCATCCCCTTGCCTGGCCCTTTCCATCTTGGAACATGGATGACCACTGTCGCACTGGCCTTGGTGATATTCATGCACACACTGCCTTGTGAGTTCTCTGTGGTACTTTTGGGGCAGAAATTAGGTGTGGATGTGTACACATGCCACGTGTGTGTGGACGCGCCACTGCTTCCTCCTTGAGGCTTTGTCTGTTACCAGCCTCCACCACCTTGCTCTGAGTCTTGCCTGTGCCCTTACTTGGACATATACAGATACAGCTGTACCCCAGATAAACTTTTTGATGTGGATTCATTGAATTTCATGATGGGAATGGCAGACCTTTTGTCTTAACTTCTGGTTTCTGTCAGACCTGCCTCCTCCCAGGACACTGACTTTGGTTTTAGACATGTTATCCAGATAAGATCCCTTCCTCTTTCCACAGGACTCCCCTCCCCTCCCCTCCTCTCCCTCCTCCTCCTCTCTCTTCTTTTGGTGACAAAAACCTGGCATCCCTTCCCTTCTTCCTTCCCTTCCCACCTTTCCTAGATAAGAAAGTACAAGTGGTCCCCAGAGGGTGATATCCTAAGACAACAGGGAGGGACTAACTAGGCGATTCTTTTCATCCCCTATGGGAATGGGGTGCCCTTGTCCACACTGAACTTGACCCACCATGAAGGGTAAGAAGTGACCATATAGTAAGGGGCCCGGCGCACGGATACAGCTGGGCGTTCCTTCTTCAAGTTGCTTTGGGAAGGGTAATGATGACTCATCTCTCTTAAACACTGTGGCTAGCTGTTACTGTCAGAGTTTATTTTTAGCCTTTCCTGTGATGGCTGAACAGAGCTGGTCACCACCAGAAGTTCGTGAAGGCTTTCAGTTTCAGAATGGTGTTAGGAATAGAAAACAGAGAATATCTAGAGATTGTAAGAGTTTGGGCATTTTTAAAATAGGTGTTCTCAGTCTGCCTCCATGTGGTGATTGACAGTACAGCCTTGGTGTCAAAAGCCTTGTTTCTCTACTTGGGCCAGAGGCATCCCCACAGGGTGGGTGGGTCCTGAGATGGTTATCTGCAAGGAAGGTGCTGAAGGAAGAGAAAGCTGGCCCATTGAAGTGGGTGGAATGTGGCATGTCCTCCACAGACTCGGGGCTCTGTGATTAAGCCTCTACTTAGCACCCAAGTTGGTGACACTGTTTTGGAAGGGGAGACTTGCTGGAGCTGGAGGAGGTAGGTGTGTTGCTGGGGACAGGCTTTGGGGTGTTTTAGCCCAGCTCCACTCGCCACAGACAGCTCACTCTTTCTACTTCCCTCAAGCTGTGGGGATATGATGCCCGGATGTTTGCTCATGCCATGTCTCTGTCTGGGTGCTTCCAGGTTCTTGGGGTCCTTTTCAAAGAAACACACAGAAGGGCCCCTGATTATTGTCTGGGGCTTTTTATGAGGGCTCAGGAAAAAGAGGAATTGGCTACTAGTGAGCGTAGTGTGAATGGCTTTCTTATTTATTTATTTAAGAGAGAAATCCTGAGAAAGAGAATAGGAAAACGAGAATGCAGGGCCTCTTGCCACTGCAAATGGACTCCTGGTACATTTGCCACTTTGTCTGGCTTTATGTGCGTACTTGAGAACCAAACCCCAGGCTGGCAGGCTTTGCACGCGAGTGCCTTTAACCACTGCACCAACTCCTCAGCTGGGTTCTCTTTTTTTATTGACAGGCTTGGATTATGTAAGCCTTTATTCATTGCACATTTCCTTTTCCAGGATTATCTGATTTTAATTATATGCATGCCCAATCATACATAGGCATAAGACAGAAAATAGCAGAGTTTCCCTAAAAGTAAAAGTTCACTCAGAGGACATAGTATACTTCACTGCACATGCACTCAGAACTGGCTCAGCCATGTCCTTTTCCCATGTATGTTTTGGGACGGGCTTTATTGAATACAGGATGTTGCATAGGGTTTTCGAGGAAGACCAAGTCACCCCACTCCTTGAAGTGAGGTGTACATGCAGCTTGATACAGATGAGGATCCCAGGTTGCTAGGTGCATTGTTAGGAAAGGGTTGTTGATTAGCCCACACCAAGTTGGAGTCCCAGGTTGCCAGGCTATCCCTGTGCTTGCCTGCCTCCCTGGGATAGCCTTAGAAAACTGGGAGCTTGTTCCTAGGAAATTGTGGGTCAGGGTGGAGCAACCCTGAAGCAAGGACCAGGACTTAGCTATGTTGAGCAGTAACGTGGGCTTCAGGTAACAGAATTCTGTTTCCTGTAGTCTTTTGGTTTTCACAGAGCAAACACTCTACTAGACTCCATGTCCTAAGGAGGGTTGTGTATATTTACAGGTACATGCCATGTGATGATGATATGGTCAGTGACTGACTGCATATGTGACAGTGGTCCCAGAAGATTATAACTGAGCTGGAAATTTCCTGTTCCCTAGTGACATTTTAGCTGTCTTATCATCACAGTGCAGTGCATTACTTGTGTGTTTGTGGTGATGCTCTGGCCAGTTGCACAGAAGTACAGCTCATACGACTGTGCCACTAGCCTGGGTGCTTCCTGTGTCACCGTTTTTCATTGTTCTGGAGTGTGGTCTTCTACCATAAGCTAGACACAGTGGCACATACCTGTGATCCTGGCAGGCTGATGTAGGAAAATCAAGAGCGTGTGTCTGAAAACAGAGAAAGGTGTTTACTTTTAGCGCACTGTGTTACATTGCAGCAGCCTTATCCATCACGTGGATCTCAACCCTGGATCCTAACAAGAGGCCCTGTGCTAGCAAGGCTTGTGCAAATGAGCCTTGCACTGCTTGTATAATAGTGAAATCCCCCACCATCAGGAACATAGAGACCCTTTGAAGGCTGGAGGGTGAGTCTTGCCAAAGCCCAGCAGGGCACCAGAGGCTGAGGTGGGAGGCATCTAGTGGTGGTTTGCATCCTCTCCTTGTTCCTGTTTTCCTGTGTCCACTTCTCACTGTGATATTTCTCTTTTTCCAAGACCTTTCCCCTAATTTTGGCTTGTTCACTCTTTTCCTTCATTCGCAATTGCAAGATGGGACTTCTTGGGAGCATCCTGTGCTCAGCCTCCTCCTGGACCTGTGTTGAGCTGTGGATCAGCGGGCCTCTGGTCAGGTGGTCTCACAGAGAGCGGCTCACTGCGTGTGAGGGGGTCAGGTGGAAGAGCAGGGACCTGGTGAATAAGCAGGTGCTGGCAGCCCAGAGGCCTCAGGCTCATGTTTTCTTTACATTGACATAGGACCTTATAGTAGTTGGTTTCTTGACTTGCAGTTAGGTTTCAGTGTAAAGGAAATAAAAGGTCCTTGGTTGGCAGGAGCTGATGTTCTGTGGCCTTAAGTATCTCTTAGCTGTACTGTAATTCACAGGTTAGAAAAAGTACTTTTAGACTTTTAGGGACCTAATGCATGTTCTTTGCTGAGCAGTGGGAAGTGGCAAGCATGCTTAGAGTTTTCTACCCTCTGCCATTCACAAGGAGACAATGTGTCCAGGTCCCTTGGCTCCTTGCTGAACCCTGACTGAAGGTGTGTCATTACAGGCTGGGAGTCCTCCGTCCACGACTGCTCCGGTGTCTGCCTTCTCTCGCACCTCCGTGACGCCATCGAGCCAGGACATCTGCAGGTAACTGCTTCAGGGGCTCTGACGGCCTGTGTCACCCGATACACTTTAGTGTTCCCTAACTTTCCATTTGCTTGATCATGTTGCCTTTGGTCTTTGCTCACCGAGTTGCCACACTAAGCTCATTTCTTCACTTTGATGTCTGCTCTCTTTTAAAATTGTTTTCACTTTCTGTGCTTTATCCCACTGTTCTGCATGCAGTTCCAGTGCAGTGTTTTCTGAGTGTTGTCACCACAGTCCCGTGCAGTCTGCTGTTGTCTTGAAAGCTCCTCGATGCCAGAGTTCTCTGACACAAGGGCTTACTGTGACAGTTATCTGTAAAGACACATTACAGGCACCTAAGAGAAAGTCCTTTGATTCAGACCGGGACCAGGCCTGGAAGCCTGCTAAGAATACTAAGGCCAGAAGACCACTCAAGTTCTCAAAGTCACTAAATGATGTGGGTGAGAAGGCCCAGGATACTTTGGAAAGCTTTGACTATATGGAAAGAACTTGTTCTGAAGGGAAATTGGTTCTCCCTCAAGATCCATGTCTCAGAATGAACAGGCTCCAGCGTAAAGAGAAAAGAGCACCACAGCATTGCCCACCTCCTGGCTATCCCAAACATTCTCATGTCTTATCTCTTTCTGCCAACCATTCAGCTGCCTCAGAGGGGAGAGCTGGTAAGGGGGGCATATGCATCCCACTTTTGGAAGAGAAAACAGATGGTGAGGCCAGGTCCAGAAGCCACCGACTGCTGCGGTATCTGTTCTCACTCTCTCACAACTCCAGCACCAGCAGCCTGCACAGATTCCATGAGCTGGAGAGCCATGCAGGCCGCCTGCACACCACCAAGTCCTCCAGCTGGCTGGCAGGCAGCACGGGATTCTGCTCTGACGAAATGGGGGATGATGACGTCTTTGAGGATACTTCATCTGCCATACTGAGAAGCAGGGTCCTGCGGGCGCCCCTCTGCTCTGTGGAGAAGGACAGTGACCTGGACTGTCCTTCTCCACTCTCTGAAAAATGCCCTCCCATCTCTCCTGTGTCCACCTCAGGGGATGCCTGCAGGTTGGTTTGCCAGGAACCACCATCTGGCCATCTCTGTCACTCCTCCATAACCTCATCTTGCTTTAATATGTGGAGTTTCAGGAAAGTGAAGTGATAAGACATTTGAAGTCAGTTGCAGTGCTGTTATTTTTCTCCAGGAAAATGGTGTGCTGACGCCACTGGAAAAACTAATTTGGAAAGATAAAGAAGCTCACATATTAAAAGCCAAGATGACTCCTCTCCACTAAAGTAACTAGACTTGGGTATGAGACCGGAAGAGGGAAATGGTTTCTACACCTTTCCAGCCAGCTCCTCCCACCCTATCCTCCTTTTGACAGTGGCTGCTCTCCAGTAGCTCCTCCCTCCCTCCCTTCTTCTTACCTTAGGCGCAGCCATGCCTGCCCAGGCCCTAACTCTCAAGCCTCCTTGTCTGGCCCAGAGCTAAGAGCTCACTTTCTGCTCTTGCTCCTGTGCCTCCCCCAGGCTGATCTTTCTGTCTCCCTCCCTTAGTGCTGTTGCATTTCTTACAGTTACCTCAGAAACCCTGTTCGTGTAACGAATAACCAGAGTCTGGTCAGGCTGGACCAAGCTCCTTTCAGAACAGGTGTCCCTCCCTGTTCCCAGCTGCTGGCAAAGAACCCTGTTGTCAAAGCCTAAGTTCTTTGAGGGTTAGTAGTTGCATCCAGCTGCATGCTTCCTTAGAAATGATGGCTGCTTTAATATTAATTCCCACTTAGAGCTTTGAGTAGTCACAGGAAACAGAAATGAAAGTGCCATGGTGAGTTTTGGGTGTAGAAAGGGTACTGTGATCTCTGCCCCATCCCAGTACAGGGCCGGGAGGCATTAGCTGTTATGCATGTGAAAGTGAGGTTATGATTTCATCTAGAAAGTTGGAATCATGGTCCTATTTTAGAAGGGAGGGCTCTGGTTTTGTTTCATGTTGACATTTTTCTTCTACTTTAATGTCTTATGTCCTGGAAGATGACTCTGTGTTGCCTTAGATTTGTCCTCCAATGAAGTTTGAAGTCTTACCAAAAAATGACCGCTTTGTCATTTCTTGTGTCATTTTTCCCTCTCTGTTGCCAAATGCCATCCTGAATTTGCTGCCGTGGTAAGCTAGAACTTTCAGCTAGTACTGGTTGCTTTCATTTGTGTTTGTGTTTCTGTGTTCACAGTCTGACCTGTGGTGTTTGTTTCTGAACATCTCTTTGGAGTGTCACCTGCCCTGTTATGGACCATTCTCGTAGTGACTGGCTTGCTTTCTGCCACAGGATCTGCCACTGTGAAGGAGATGATGAGAGCCCTCTGATCACGCCCTGCCACTGCACGGGAAGCCTCCACTTTGTGCACCAGGCCTGCCTGCAGCAGTGGATCAAGAGCTCTGACACCCGCTGCTGTGAGCTATGCAAGTACGAGTTCATCATGGAGACCAAGCTGAAACCTTTGAGAAAAGTACGTGAGAAGGCGTGCTCCCGAGAGTGAGCCTCTCAGACTAGGCAGCCTTCGCCTTACCCTTCCTGTGTTCATTGCTTTAAAGCTCGGCGGCTAGGGCAAAAGAGATAACTCCGTGGGAAGAGCGCTTGCTGCTGAAGCATGCCTGCCATGGTTTGGCCCCTAGCGCCCATGCAAAGCGCTGTGTATGGTTGCGTATGCCTATAAGCCCAGCACTGAGGGGAGCAACGGCAGGACCGCCACTGGCTGCACTGGTCAGCCAGTCTAAATGAAAAGTGGGCAGTCCAGGTTCAGTGAGACCTTGTTTCAGGGAAACAAGGCAGAAGAGTGCTAGAGAAGTACACCTGCTGTCCTTCTCTAGCCTCCATGCTCATGTGCACACACACGTGTATACACCCTATGCACACACACATGTGCATGTACATACCACACACACCAAAAACAAACTTGAGGCTGGAGCTTATATTCATGTTGCACATCATTATTACTGGTACTGATGTCTAAGTTCCAACCTTCATTCATAATCCTTCTCTTTGCTGGAAATCGAGACCGCTTCGCTGTGCTAGTCACTTGATCACAGACTGTTGTTCTGTGACTTCTTAGTAAGAATTTAACATCCTGTGTGCTAAGTGTTTGTGTCTTGTCTCTAGTTAGGACAGTTGGTGATCAGTGTTTCTCCCAGGCACCCAACTTGTTTGCTGTAGCCAAGTTTGTTGGCACATGCCAGTGTTAAGTATTTACTGGACCAGAGGGTGGGTACACGGGTCACTACTGCCTTTGAAGAGGAGCTCTCCTCCTGAGTGGGTCTCTTGTTCAGACTTGACAGTTTCATAAGTCTTTCTATGTGCCTAGCACAGAAGATCTTGTTTTGAGAAATCAAAGGCCTTTCCTATCTCACAACATTAATATATAAGTTGCCAGGGGACTCACATGTGATGAGACCAATTAAATGCTTAAGTGAGGCTGGGTGTGTTTTGTATGCCTTTAATTGCAGTACTTGGGAGGCTGAGGTAGGAAAGTCACTGTAGTTAAAGGTCAGCCTGGGCTACAGAGTTAGTTCCAGGTCATTCTGGGCTAGAATGAGACCTTGCTTCAAAAAACCAAAAAACAAGCCGGGCGTGGTGGTGCACGCCTTTAATCCCAGCACTCGGGAGGCAGAGGTAGGAGGATCGCCATGAGTGCAAGGCCACCCTGAGACTCCATAGTGAATTCCAGGTCAGCCTGGGCTAGAGTGAGACTCTACCTCAAAAAACCAAAAAAAAAAAAAAAAAAAAAAAAAAAAAACATGCAATGGAACCTCTTAGATATACAGAGAAGTACACCTGGAGGGCAGGTCTCGTGTAGAGTGGAGGGAGAGACTATAAACAGTTTGGATTTGGAAATAGTTCTGGAAGAAGAAGTAGGTTTTGCAGGTGAAGGGAAAGGAATGTAGAGAGGTCAGGTCAGGTGGTCTGTGGAGAATCACACCCACCAAAGGGGTGATTATGAGCATGGTGTTGGGAAAAGTGAAGCGGCCCAGCCATGGGTGTCAAGGCATGATCGCGAATCCATACAGGTGCGAGAGACACGGAGACAATGCCTCTGTGTTTCCGTGGGAAACCCAGGGATCTTGCTAGTTATAACCCGCCCCCCCCAACCCAAAGCAGTGTGCTGTTAGAGAAGACAGCTTCCAACTACTTAAGAAAATGTTTTGCCATAACAAGCCTGTTGGTACCTACTCTGTGTTAATCTGCCATGATAGTCTGACCGGTGGATAATGTCACTGTGAGGCGCTCTGCTCTCAGCTCAGCCTGGCGGAGGCCTCATGGGCAAAGGGTATGCTGAGTGTTCACACTTTGTTCTCTCTCCGCTTCCATGTGCTTTCTTCTGATTTGGAAACCAGTAGATGGAAATGACAGTCTGGCTAAGGTCATGCGCTCCTAGAGGAGATGGCTCTGTCAAAGGCTGCTTGTAAGAGGAACTCTAAAGCATCGATTTCAAGCTGTTGCTGCCAAAGTAACAGAAGACCAAAGCGTGAGCGCCTTCTGCCATCCACCTTCACACGCAGTATGGCCGTTGCTGGTGTGTCGTGGTGTCATCACGCCTCCTCTTGCACTCATCCATGCTGGTCATCCCTTTGGGGAGACCTAACTTGCAGCGCCTGCCTCTCAGCCACCCTTTGTTCACTGGGGCTGAGATCACAGGCTCCTTTGTCAGGTCTTCACTGTCTGCTTACAGGAATAAGTGGACAGGAAGTGGCTGATGGGAGTTCAGGGTTCATCTCAGTCCAAGCTTCTCTCATTGCATAGAAAGTTGGCTGTGCCTGATACCTCACTGAAGCCAAGTGGCATATAAAATAGCTTTAGGTATTTGCAGAAACTCATCCAAGCTGGGAGAGGGAGGAAAGGAGAGCTAATTGTAGCCACACTCTCTCCCATTCTGGTCCTTTCCTCTGAGTGTGAGCCTCTAAGTGTGTCTGTGTGTGGTCTTTCCAGTGGGAGAAACTACAGATGACGGCCAGCGAGCGCAGGAAGATCATGTGCTCTGTGACGTTCCATGTCATTGCAATCACTTGTGTGGTCTGGTCCTTGTATGTGCTCATCGACCGCACTGCAGAGGAGATCAAGCAGGGACAGGTAACAGGTGAGTGTCAGGCCAAGAGGAGAGTGTCACTTATAGGCATTGAGGCCTGGGGACCTGGGGTTTGAAGCTCTGTTCCTGTTAGGCCGTGTACACCTGAGTTTCGGGAGGGTGGTTATCATGAGTGCGGCACCAACCATCCTCCTTGGATGTGTCTTCATATTTGATGGTTGTCTTCAGTGCCCAGTCAGAAGAAATGAAATTGTGCAACTCCAGGAGCTACCAAAAAAGTGGAGTAAAAGGTGTGAAAACACTGCTATCCATTTTGGGGGGAGGAGCATATGATGAGTAAAGAATCTGTTAGTGTAGAAGTTGAGGAGTTGTGTCTTACTTCAGATCCTAAATGATGTCATCTGATTGGCTAACTGAGTTTTCCCTGTTCCAGGAATCCTAGAGTGGCCCTTTTGGACTAAATTGGTAGTTGTGGCCATTGGTTTCACTGGAGGACTTCTTTTTATGTATGTTCAGTGCAAAGTGTACCTACAACTGTGGAAAAGACTCAAGGCTTATAACAGAGTCATCTATGTTCAGAACTGTCCGGAAACATGCAAAAAGAATATCTTTGAAAAATCTGCACTAACAGAGCCCAACTTTGAAAATAAAGAAGGACGTGGAATGTGCCATTCCCACACAAATTCTTCTTGCTTGGAGCCTGAAGACCCTGGAGCAGAAATCATTCATGTCTAAGGGGTGAAAGGTGTCTTTCCCTGGACACTCAACAGCGAGCTGAAGGAGTTTGTTTACTGCCAATTCTGTATCTTCTTAGGTCCTTTAGTAGCATAGACCAGGCAGGTGATTATTTATGGTGGCCTGTCTCTATCTGAACCCTCCTTGGTGAAATTTCTGGAAAGCCCTCCTGTGGGCAGGAGCCATTGTTAGGTCCCACTTCTGCGAGGCTGCTCTGTGGGTTGTGAAGTTGGAAGACCTTATGCAGCAGTGGTGGGTAGCTGGCTGAGTGCTGGCCAAACCAGAGCACAGAACAGGTCATGGGGTGAGGGGATCCATTATGCGCAGCCATCTCTGTCCTTGCCCTGGAACACAGTATTGGAAATGACTGGCCACAAAAAGGATTCCTTTCTCACTAAAGAGAGCCAGAAAGACAGGATGGTAGTAGCGCCTGCAAACCCTCGCCTCCGTGTCTGCTGATGCCGCCACATTGGCTCGGGAGTGGGTGAGGCCTTGGGGCCTGTGTCTGCTGGTGCGTGGTTCACTGAGCGAACAGCACTTTACAAAGAGAGTCTTTACCTTAGAGTACCTGTGTCTAGTGGCACCGGCACCTTAAAAAGGGTCACATTTAGAAACCGTCCCTTATTTTCACTGTTACCCTTTTTACGTCAAAATAGATCTGAAACCCTTCTTGCCTTATATATTCTAAGTAATGGGGCATCCTCTGTGTCCAGAAAACAGACTCTCAGACAGACAGGTCTGAGGCTTTTTCCTATAATAGAGTTCATGGGAATTAATGGATGCTAAGTGGCAGTTACCATAATTCCTATGATTTGAGCCTGATTCATGAAAGTCCTATCTCATAAACCTGCCCATACTTCTCTGTTGTTTTCAACAACAGAGCTGAAGGTTTTTGAGATGTAATGGATCTGAGTATAGCTGAGTACTTAGAAACTGATTTTTTGACAGAACTGGGTATACAGGGTGAGTGGACACAAACTGTTCTGGGCATGTGCTATGGACATTCCTGTGGCCCACTGTGCTGGCTCCTACCTGGAGGTTTTGTGGGGTCACTGCTGAGGGATAGGAGGTAGGCAGGCCGGCTCTGGGGTAAGACCTTGGTTTAAGTAGCAAGCTGCTATGGACCGCTACATTACTGCCCCAGCTCCCCCCACACACCCATTGTCGCCTTAACCAGACCTAACAGATAGGATCACGTAAGGGTACTTGGCCCCATGCATGATCCATTCTGTCATCAGGGATCACATCCTGTTCCATTTTTCATAAGACACAGAAAACCAAAATCACCACCATCAAATGGCCTTTGTTCCTTTAAAAAGTCTGCTTAAAATTTTCTTCTTGAAGGCCAATGTCAATGCCAGGCAAATTGTCAACTCTGGGAGTTGCCTAGGAGGCCCGAAACATGACAAGAGGGGTCTAGACTTGAGGTGACTGCCATTCAACTCTAGTGTGTGCAGAGCCTGCTACAGGGAGCATTGCAGTGCCTGGCATCCTGTCCGTCTTTCTCAGCCTTAGGCACTTCACTCATCCTGTTCAGAGTATAAGGCAGACACAGGAGTTCTTTGTGGTTCCCAGTAGAAGCCCTGAGGTTGGTTTGTTGGGGCAGATGCAGGCCACAGGGTCTGAGCCTGGAAAGGGCTGGAGGGGTGGGGGGAGGTTTTGTTTGCTGTTCCATTGTCTGCCCCCTGGGCTCTTCTGAGGAGCTTCTGTGTCCTGGCCTTCTTCTAGCCAGCAGCTGCTATCCAAACAGCTAACCCCTGAGGTCAGCCTCCCAGGCTGCATTCTGTGTTCACTGCCCCAAAGTGCAATTACCCATGGATCCTCGAAGCCTGGGCAAACAAGATAGCTACGGAGTACCCAGTAGGGAGCTGAATCTTGAGTCTACCCTGACTCTGCCCCTTAGCAACTGCCCAAACTGAATCCCCAGGCCTGTTTACCTGTCCCTGCCATCGTGCTCTAAACATTGTGTGGAACGCACGTCATGATGAGAATGGACGTCTAAGTGTGAACGCCTAACATGGCACTTAAGGTTTCTTTACAGAGGAGAATGTGCCTAGCCAAGGGCAGCCCCTGCATAGCTAGCATGGGGGGGGGGGTGCTGGCACTCCAGCATGGCTCTCATGTTGGCCTCGTGCAGACCGCCTGCTGAGGAAGGCCGATTCCCGTCTCCCTCATCTGGCCACTCTCTTCCCCCTGCCATGGTGCTTGCCACCCCTTGCTCTTCTCTCCTGCAGGTTCTAGTTCCGCATCTCTGATCCAGCGAATGACTGCGCCTACTGGTGACTTTACAACGTCTACACCGTGCTGCCTGCTAGCAGAGGCTCTGGCTCTGCCCAGTATCCCCTAGTCTGGGAGGTCTGTCTCTCCCATTCCTCCTCAATTTGCATCTGGCTTTAATAGGAGGATGGCATATGGCTAAACCAAATCGACCCGGGATGCAGCTCAGGGCCAGGTGAATGGGAAGAGGAAGGCAGCCCGGGTGTGCCGCTGCCAGCCCTCTCTACACCCATGTGTACTAGTCCCCCTGGCACACTTCTCACTTTTCCTGCCTAAAGTCGTTTGGGATTTGTGTCCACGTTTACTGCAAAAATTTCCCAGAAACCTTGTTAAAGTTCTCTTCTTATCCTGGGCCCCTGTGTCTCCTTTTTTGCTTCAGTCCAGTCTTAATCATGTAGGCCTAGCTTCCACTCCTGTGGGTAACTCCACCTGGCCACAGAAGTGCAGGCCTCAGGTTAGCGGAGGGGATCAGAATTGCTCAGGACATTAGGCAAGGCCTGGAGGACAGGAGGCCTTGGGGTGAGGGCAGGCAGGGTGCAGAGCCACGCTGCTCCGGATGCGGCTGGATGCACAGGAAAGCTGGTCCTTACATCTGTAGCCCCATGGGGAGATGGAAACATTGGGAAATAAAACATTTATTGTTGTCTTGGGAGTAATTGTTGAAGTTGTACAACTGATTGGTGCACATTTAGATGCAATGTTTATAGAAAGTTGATTGTTAATAAAAACCAAATTTACACTGGCATGTGTGGTGTAGTTTCTAAAAGACACTTCACATTTTACATTTTTTCTTAACTTAGAAAATTTCTAGTTATCTAAATGTCTAGTTTTGTACACTTTTGTGTATGTTCACTGTTTCTCAGTATTACCACTTGAATAATTCTCTGTACAGCGGTTTTGTTTGTGCTATACCTGGGGTGTCTAATTGCAGCAATAAAACCTTTCTTTATAAAGGATTATTGTCATCAGAGCATTTTCCTGTGGGGAAGATTGAAGGCTCTTTCCAGGTTCTGTCAGCCAGATCACACAACAGGAAAGAATGCTAGTATTCTGATGGTATGTTTCCCTCCGAAATGGGGAGTGTGGGTCTGAGGTGAGAGGGACGGGGTGAGAAGGGACTGAGCTCCCACACTGCTTCCTGCTGCTCCAAGCATCTGGAGTCCATGTAGACTTCCACTGCTGGCCAAAGTCGAGTTTGGGGTGTGTCCAGCAGCAGGAACAACTGATCAACATTTACTAGACCGAGCAAGCCTGAGTACCAAAGTTCCTGGTGACAATGCTGCTGGGTTGCATGTCCTGGCTGGCGCAGGATGGCTGTCACTGCTTCTCCGACTGCAAACCGCCCATGGGGCTGTGAGGGCCGAGGACCAGCCACTGCTTCCCTGGTATGCACACCAGGCTCCAGGGAAGAAAGGGAGGCTGGGCTCTCCTGCCTGCTGGGCTGCTAGCAACCATGGGGGTCAAGCAGAATGTGAGGCCATTGTCTCTGAGGGACTAGAGGGGAGGCCTGTACGCAGAGGTGACAATGCCTACAAGCTTCTGACCTATTTTTCTTTTTTCTTTTGTATTTTTTTACAAAAAAATTACAAGATTTTTATTGGCTAAATTAGCCCTAAAACAGAATAATTTATATTCCTTCATGATCTGGTATGGGTAAGATTTTAAGAGGTGCAGGATTTAGTCCAGTATTGAAATAGGGACAAATGGCATTGCTGAAACCATCATTAAACATGTAGATGAGAGAATTATTATTCTTATCATAAAAGGAGACTTCACCTAATTCATAGTCCAAAAAAAAAATGCCAATCTTACTGGGCCACGCTGCAGGCACTCCCTGCATTCTCATGGAGCCAAATGCGACATGCCCAGTCCTGGAGTACAGTCCAATGGCCCAAAGGCCTTCAACAGGCGAGGGCTGATTCTGCCAGGTCCTGGGGAAAGAGTCTTCACACACACCCACAGTCCACTCATGTTTTCTCCCCACTTCCACCTCCCAGTAATGACGGCCAGAAACGAACTTCTCAAAGCCCAGGATAGAAGGGAGAAAGTAAACCTCTGAGGGCTATCACAGACATATTGTTTGGCTGTAGTAAACTGCCCAATTTTTCTGTCCTTAGAAACTACAAGCTGAACATGGGCTGTGTCAAAATCGAAATTCACATCTGTTTGAAATTGTTCGATAACTCTGTCCAGGCCAGAATACAGTGGAGGGAGACTGAATCCGTATTCCTTTAAGCGGAACGAGAAGACTTTGGGACGCCTCGGGTTTCGATGCCGGTGATAGATGCTCCGAGCGCGGGTCAACAGCACTGCATTGGAACGCAGGCCCTTGTCCCACGATTCCCCCGGGAGGTGCTTTAATGTGGAAGCATGGTCTGAAAGACTGGCCAAGCTCTCACTAAACTTTGATAAAATGCCCAACCCTTCAACTTCCATTTCCTTCAGCATAGCCTCCCACTCATCCTGAAAAAACTGTCTAAACTGCTTGAATTCAGAATGTATTGCTTCCTTCCTCTGCTCTGCCATCTTCCCCAGACCCAGTGACTTGCTGCCTTGCAGGACTATTATTCGTTCAACCCGTTCCACATTATTTTTCAGGGGCTCGATGCTGCTTCCTAAAATTTTCCTGTGGTCAGGGGCCACTTTCTTAATGCGGCAAATGTGATGCCTCTGGTGTTTGATGGAGACGGTGCACTGGCTACATAAGACCTGCTGGTCCTTCATACAGAAATGGGTGAGAATCTGCTGGTGCTTCTCGCGTACCACGGTGTCCTTCGGACTCTTCCTCTTGCTTCCTCGGATCTTCAAACGCCTGCAAATTTCAGCCAGGTTACGGAGCTGGCGGTTCCTCCTGAACTTCCTCTGCGAAAAGCAAACTTGGCAGACAGGGCATGGAAAGGCATCCTTTAGACCTTTCCAGGACCTGCTGAGGCAGGCATAGCAGAAGTTGTGTCCACAGCTAATAGTAACTGGGCCTTTGAGGTAATTCAGACACATGGGACAGCCGCACTCCTCTTAGGGGTTCCCCAGGGCTGTCTCGAACTCCATCAGAACGTCAGTGAAAGTGGGAGGTGGTGGGAAAAGGCGACGTTCCCTTGGGAGCGTCTGCCTCCCCGAAGCTCAGGATCCAGTGAGGGGTGCTAGCCCTTCAAGGCTTCCGGAAGGGCCAGTGGTAAGTCTCACTGGCTTGACTTGCTGATGCTCACTGAAGTCTACCACTTCAGCTCAGACGAAGAGCACAATTCGAAGTTCGTCACTCTGTCATGGGTTAGCTTATCAGAACAGATGTTTAATGATTTTCTTCAAGGATGCAGCCACAGGTCTAATGGACCAATAATTCCTGCACCAGGTAGAGCAGCGGCCGAGGCTGGAAGCGTTGCAGCAAAGCACTCAGTCTCTTTTTTATTTTTTAAGAGAAAGAGGATTGGCACACCAGGGCTTCAACTACCAAAATCGATCTCCAGATGCTTTTGCCACCTACTGGGCGTGTGTGACCATGCGCTTGCCTCACCTTTGTGCATCTGGCTTATGTGGGGTGTGGAGAAAGATCGAACATGGGTCCTTAGGCAAGCGCCTTATCCACTAAGCCATCTCTCCAGCCCTGAGTGACATTTTTGTGTGGCTTTTCTTGGGGAGATAGGAAGCAACCTCTGTTTACCCTAGATAGGGCACCGAGGAAGACCAAAGAAACAGTTCCACCCAAGTCTTGCTTAATAATACAGTGAATTTTGCAGTGGTTGCTTACAAGACTATAGGTGACTGCAAAGTAGCTGCATCGTAGAAACCCCCCAACATGAATGACAACTTCAAAACTCTGAGAGCACGCGTGTGCTTACGCGTGGGTGGTGACGCCAGGAGGGGAGGCTCTCCCGTGAGCACACGCATGTGCTTACGTGTGAGTGATGATGCTAAGAGAGGAAGCTCTCTCGTGGGAACATGAGGGGTTTTTGGGATCCTGATGAATGCTAAAAGTTTGGGGGAACCAACACCTGATGGCACCTTTCTTGATGTAGTCCTACTTTTGCTGTTTGCTCCCGATATACTTGTGTTCTTCCTCACAACCACAGTGATGGGCCAGGGCTGCCCTGGCACTCACCTTCTGAGGGCCGATTCTGTCACGGGTGTGGTAGCCCTGCCATTCCAAAGCAGCCCCCCGTTTGGGGAATAACCCTGTTTGAAAATGTGCCTACGTCCGTGTGTGTATGGGTGGTCTAGCTTATTTCCTCCTACAATGGCAAAGTTTAGAAAGCAGCTGAGACAGATTGCATAGCCCACAAAGCCCGAAATACTTACTTTGAATGTCATTGTAGACAAAATATTGCCAACTCTCAATAGTATTTCTCCACGAGCTCATATTTTATGTCCTGGTCTATTAGATAAGTGCCATTTTGAGATGTTGTACACAATTAGAAGGTGAGACTTTATGGGAATTCCTTTGGTCATTAAGGGTGAGTCATCAAAGTGACTTTAGTCTGTTCCTCTTGTCTCTTTGCTCCCTAGCTGAAGATGTTTCAGCCATTCTTCAGGGTTCTTGTGCCCTGTCACAAAGGACGACGTGGACAGATAGCAGAGGGAGAACAAATGAGGAGGACTTTGTCCTTGTGGGAGACCACCGCACAGGAAAAGTGAAATGCTCTGTGGTGATAGGACGGTTACAGTTTCGTTGGCCATCAAGTGTTAGAGGTCTGTACCCTTGGCGGGTTGCAGGAGAACAACCAGGAGAGGTCCCGTTTGCAGCGTTAGTGAATAGAGTAACTGGATATGCTGACCCCGCGAAGGCCTTGAAAAGGAGGAAATTCCTCTGTGCTGTTTAAATTCCTCTTCTGACCACAGCTAGATGGAACATCTGTTTCAAGGCCCTGAGACCACAAAAAGCAGGTCCATAAGTTAAGAACAGGACAGGCCTGACCTCAGGGACTGTGGTCACTGGGCCTGTCTGAAAAACAAGTCAGCAAAAGGAATGACCACATACCTTTTTTTTTTTTTTTTGGTTTTTCGAGGTAGGGTCTCACTCTGGTCCAGGCTGACCTGGAATTAACTCTGTCATCTCAGGGTGGCCTTGAACTCATGGCAATCCTCCTACCTCTGCCTCCCGAGTGCTGGGATTAAAGGCGTGCACCACCACGCCCGGCTTCACATACCTATTTTTAACTTCCCCATTCTTTGCCCTTTTTTTACTTTTCCCGCCCCGATCCCATAAAATTCCAGTTCAGCTATGCCTGAACCTGCCGCAGCCTCAACACCTGTAGAGGGGCTACCAGTCCCTTCCTGATCTTCATTCTAACAATAAAGAGCAGACCATGGCCACAGAGGTTGGTTTCTCTTTCTTTCGATCTCATGTCACCTTCAGTTGGTCCAGGTCCTGATTGTGGCCCAACATCACTGAGGCGGGGCCCAGGGCTACCAAAGTGCACATCCCGTGGTAGCAGGAGCTAAGAGCTGCCAGCGCTGAGGTTCCCAACACAGCAGAAGCTGGCAAGCTGGCAGCAGGGCAGGTCCTGTTGGAAAGGGAGCTGGGAACCGTGTGTCGCATCAGAGCAAGAACTAGAGGCTGCAGGTCTCCCCCCGAGGTGAGAGTGAGGGCGGGCACCAAGAGCACAGACCGGGTCCTTTGGTGGCACAGAGCAGGTCTGTGTCCAGGTGCCTGTAGAAGAAGCAGGGACCATTGGAGAGAGAAGCCGTGGTGGTTCTGAGGCTGAAGTGGGTCCAGCACACAGGTAGCTCTGGCGACTAGACAAGCATGCTTGAGGCAGCATTTGAATTTGTAGCAAGTCTGACAAAGATGAGGGGACTCTGTGCGTGTGCAGGGGGTTATTTCAACCTGGGAAGGCCTTGATTGGCTGGGTGCCTGCAAATGGGCACAGGGACCAACTGAGAGAGCCTGTCAGCCTGGGAGGGGAAAGGGAGGACCCACGGAGAGATGGCGGCTATATTTCCCTTGTCGCCACGGGGACGAGAGCAGAGCTGCTCCTGGCTGTCAGGAAGCACATGGCAAAGCAGTTCGCATGGCATTTGAAGCTGGAGCCCCACTTGCCAGCTCCAGTCACAGCAGCGTCCTTTCTCAAGGAAGTGGGAGCTTTCCTCTACTAAGGGCTCCTAGGGTAGTGTGCAACCCTTGCTAGAGGCTCAAAGCTGTGAAGCCACTCAGCCGTGTATTCATTATACTGATGATTGAGATGAGTTGCTAGGAAGCTTGTGTTGTAGGCAATTTAATCAGGAACACAGGCCCTCAAGGAGAGAGAGACCTTCATTTTCCTGGAAATCTGACAATAAGGCAATTCCAATCAAGGAGCTGAAATCCTTTTTTTTTAAAAAAATTGAATTTATTTATTTATTTATTTATTTATTTATTTATTTATTTATTTATGAATGAGAGAGAATGGCATGCCAGGGCCTTCAGCCACTGCAAATGAACTTCAGATGCATGTCTCACCTTGTACAGCTGGCTTACATGGGTCCTGAGGAATTGAACCTGGGTCCTCTGGCTTTGTAGGCAAGCACCTTAACTGCTAAGTCATAAGGAGCTGAACTTCTAAGAGAACTTCTATTCCTCCAGGTCAATGGTTGCCGATTTACCAGGGTGCTGGATGACCACCTACCAGTCTTTGCCCAGTGTTCACCCCATTTCTGATCCCACAACTTACTTAGACTTTTAGCAACCTGTCCACTTTCTGATATATTTAGAATTTTTGTGGGCTTCCCCTGAGCCCGCCCAGTTTCACCTTACTTCACCAATCAGAGATCACCAGATGTGTCTTGGTAGACCCAGCACAATCCACCTGTCTGACCTCTAACTTTCATGAGTCATCATTTGGGCTTGTTCCAAGCCTATAAAAGCCACTGCAGGTCTGAATGCCAATGGCAACTCTTTTCGAGTCCCTTCTTTTTGTGGAATTTTGTTCTGTCTCTTTCCAATAAATCTTGCCTGGATACCCTTCTTTGAATGCCCTCTGTCATAGGTACCTTCATGTTGCTGGGACAAAGCACCTGACCGAAAGTGGAGAGGCTGTATTTTGGCTTACAGTCTTGAGGGGAAGTGTCATGATGGCAGGGGAAAGCATGGCACAAGCAGAGGCTGGGCATCACCTCTTCCACAGCAGGTGGAAAGCAGCAGTAGAATAAATAACATGTTGGCCAGGGGGATCTGGCTGTAACACCCCTAAGCCAGCCCACAACAACACACCTCCTCCAGCAAAGCTCCACCTCCCAATTTGCTCCCACTGGTGGACCCAACTCACACATGAGTTTATGAGGGACAGCTGATTCAAACCACCACGCCCTTATGTGACCAGGATGCAAACAACTCGAGAACCACTGACTTAGGTAGCTTTAGTGACATAATGGCCGATGCTTTTACACCAAAGCTAAGCTCACCCAAAAGCCCAGAAACGTTCCGTTACTTTTAAGACTCGTGACAGTAGTATGAAGCTGACTGACAGACCAACCTTAGGTTGGTGTGAAGGTTGCCCCTTGAGGGGATATACAGTCCATTTGCAATCTTGGTGACTAAGCTGTTGATGAGTCCCTCTGCAGGGCTTTAGAAATGCTACTGTGAGTCTACGGCCACCCCACCATGAATGAGCCTGATCTCATCTGATCTCAGAAGCTAAGCAGGGTTGGGCCGGGTTAGTACTTAGATGGGAGAAATGCTACTGTGACCCAGTCCTGCCACACTTCTGCATTGCTGGGTGTGGAATGAGCCAAGAGGTCAATTCAGGAGGGTGACAAGAAAACCTACCTTCTGGAAATAAAAGTTTCTCTGCTCTCACTCACTGGGTTTGAGGCGAGTGGGAGGTAGGATGGCCCATGGATCAGAAGGACTAACTACAGAATCTTAATAGCCTCTGCTGTACACTGTGGCATTCATACCGTTCATATCTTCCTGCCAGAAGTGCGATTTCTGCATTGCTGGCTTGAAGGCCTCCCACTAGTTGGCAGGAAACTTCTTAAAAAGGGTTGTGCAGGTGGAGTCCTTTCTCTCCAGTGCTTGTGCTGGTTTCAGACCTGCATCACCTCTCCTGCCTACTCCTATTCCTCCCCGCCCCCTTGCCCTCAACCACATGGCTTTGTGAGTTCCAAAGCGAGGTGTGTGGGCTCTGCTCATGCTCCACATGTGGTTATGGTGTCAGTCTGGAAGGTCTTTCACAAAGTGCAGCAGGTGATTCTGAGAAGGAAGATGGTGGTCTGAGGCAGTGAGGGCTGACCTTTCAGTCTCTGTATTAATTACTTTCTGTATTAACTAATTACTTTTGGGTTGTTGTGACCATAGTATCTGACATAAATGATTTACAGGAAGATAGTTTTGTTTTGCATCACAGTTTCAGTCCACCACGATGGGGAAGGGACAGCAAAATAGCTCTTATCATGGTGGCTATTCATATTGCAGTGACCAGAAGACAGAGTGAGATTGGAACCAGTGATGTGAGGTATAATTTTGTCACAGAAGAGAAAGGGAGAGTGGCTTGACAACAGCGTGGTGTTTATTTGGGGTAAGTACCTGTGGAGGAGGTTCAGGCAGAGGATCCAGAGCCCACCTTCTATTCACAGTCTGGGGTAGTCATAGGGCCCTTAGGAAGGAGGAAGTCCCATGATGGGGTGGAAAGTTTTGCAGCTAACCAATCCCATTAGAAGGGGAAGAGAGAATGGCTGGTGCTGATCCCATTAGTGTTACTTGTTTAGAAAGTAATAAAGCCTCTCTTGGCTCAGGATGAGCATAGCATAGGGGTTAGCATGCTGGACACTCAACAGTCATTGTATTACTTAATCCTGTGAACCTCCAGTTTGTTGTCTTGTGACTCAAGAACTGACAAGTGCAGACATGGCAAAGGGGTAAAACAAAAGTTTATCAAAAAAGAAAGTTTAAGTAGGAAGTAAAGCATAAAATCTCCCGGGAGCTGGGAGGTTCCCCTAGCCACCTAGTCACTTACATATAGGCCTTTTATACTCTTAGATATGTAAATGAAGTCTCAAGCCAAGGTGAATTGGATTGGTTACTCTGACATCAGTTTGTGGGAGGTTCCTGATAGGCTGGTGGGTTAGACAAAGGATTGCTTGAACTGTGTGAGCAGGGCTCCTGATAGATTGGTGAGGTAGATAAAGCATTGGATACTTGTCTGAGTAGGCCAGCTGACCTCAGGGCTTTTGACCTTTTGGAAGTCAGGGGGTTTTGTATGTTAGTTCCTAGACTCAGCTTTCTGGACCTATAAAATCTCCGTGCTCACTGGCTCTGTCAGACCTTAGATATCTGCTTATTCTTTTTGGGCCTCTAAACCCAACCAGTTGTCCACAAGATGGGGGCTACTGTACTCCAAACCCCTATAATTAGTAGGAAGGAGGTGAAGGTGACTGCTACTAATTCCATTAGGAGGAAGGAAATAGGGGTGCAAAGTCTCAGCTTAGAGAACAATAACCTATGTCAGTGTGGGGGATTTTTCTCTTGCATGAAGGAGGGTCCTAGAGCTAACCAGGGGCTGGTGTAACTTCCACAGGTCTACTCCTAGTGACTCCAGCTAGGCCCTACCCCCTCATAAAATTTTAAAAACCATCCAAAATAGTGCCACCAGCTGTAGACCAAACACTGAAGACGGGAACCTGTGTGGGACATTTTAGATTTAAACCTCATCATTCTCCGTAGTACTCTCCCCAAGAGCCAAGTTTTCTTGAGGGGACTGTCGTTCCAGCTCCAGGAGCTCATATCCACCTTTTTAGCCCTGGTGGGTGTTGAGCTATTAGTCTGTCACATCAGGGGCACCTTCTAGAAATGCTTGAAACCCCGTTGATGTGACTGAAGCCATGGACTAAGGGTTCTGAGGGTGTGCATATGTACAAGAGGGAACCATCCAACACCTTGCTCAGGCTAGGGCCGGGTTCTGCTTCTTGGACTTGGCAAAAGAGACTGACTCTTTGAAAAGCCACAGAGCAAATCCTGCCTCTGGAGAAAAGAAACATTGGCTCCCAAGACAATTCCTGAAATCCTCTAGTCGGATGCCCTGCGGGAGGGAGTGGCAGAGTGCTGGTGCCCATGCCAGCCCTGGCCTCTCATTCCAGGGGCTCCTTTCCATTGGTAGAGACTGCATGTGAAGCAACAGCAGAGGCTAGACAAAGCCTTGGGAAGGAAAGGTGACCTTCACACAGATGGTGGCATTGGGGTGTGCTCTCAAGAAAGAGGCGCAGCTGTGTGGGGAAAGAGGGACCGCGGACCTGCCATCCAGGCTTGAATGGGAAGGTTGTTGCCTAGATGGATTCGCAGAGACTTTTTTTCACTGGTGATGGAGAGCCCTGAGCTGTTTGGAGCACAGCATGTGGAATGAGGCCCAATTTAAATAAATTTTCTTTATTTTCATGGCAATCAGTTCTTAAAAAGGATCTATTTGGGCACCTGCTGCACACAAAGACTTGATGAAGCATAAACAGAACTGGAGGTAAATGTGGCCCCCAACAAGAATGGACACCGGTAACTCTCGACAAGCGGGGCATGAGGGAGGGTCTACACAGTCCTGTTCTCTGGGAGGTCCCTGCAGTGTCTGCATGCTTTGACCAAAGACAGGAGGAAACAGGGAAACGCTTTGCCCCAACAGGACCCATCCTGAAGTAGCCTTTGATTTGAAACACGAGGGAATTCCTGCAAGCGTGAGGTGGGGAACCAGCCCAGAGCCTGTCAGACTGGCTGGCTGAAGCCTCTGTCTCCTAGAAGAGAGGCAGGGTCAGCCAGTGGGGTCCCCCACAAACTGGGGCTCATATGGCCACGCTGTTGGGAATCCTGTCAGGGGACAAGTAGTAATAGGGGAGCCTTTTGTTTTTGTTGCGCTCAGCGATTGTGCTGACTATAGCCTCCAGGTTCTTGCGGAATCGGTCCATGGCCTCCTTCACGGGCTTCTCGATGAAGTGCTCCTCGGGGTACATGCCCAGGAACAGCTGAGGGTGCACACACACGGAAGGAAAGACAGGTTCAGCTTGAGCGGGGCACAGAGATGGACAGGCCTTGTCCCACTCCTGGAGCCTCCCTGTGGGAGGAAGAGGAAGCATTTCCTCACCTCCCATTGCCTCTACCCTCTGCCCCGTGCCGATATTGCTAAACACAATACACACAGAGGAATGCTACTACAGTCCTGTCATTGGAACACGTGGGTGAACTTGGAGGGCATTATGTTAAATGAAATAAGCCACACATGGAAAGTCAAATGACGTATGTGGAGTATAAAAAATTCCTCTCTCCAGCTGGAAAGATGGCTTAGTGGTTAAGGCGCTTGCCTGCGAAGTCTAAGGACTCAGTTTCAAATCCTCAAGACCCACATAAGCCAGATGCACATGGTGGCACATGCGTTTGGAGTTGGTTTGCAGTGGCTGGAGGCCCTGGTGTGCCCATTTTCTCTCCCTGCTCCCCTTTGTTATCTGCCTCTTTCTCAAATAAATACATAAAATACCTTTTTAAAAAAATTCGTCTCTCATAGAAGTTACCAGAAGGTCAGGAAGAAACAACAGAGGAGGGAAAAGGGCCCGTGGGTTCAAAGTTAGGAGGACTGGGGGGCTGGAGAGATGGCTTAGCGGTTAAGCGCTTGCTTGTGAAGCCTAAGGACCCCGGTTTGAGGCTCGGTTCCCCAGGTCCCACGTTAGCCAGATGCACAAGGGGGCGCATGCGTCTGGAGTTCGTTTGCAGTGGCTGGAGGCCCTGGCGTGTCCATTCTCTCTCCCTCTATCTGTCTTTCTATGTCTGTCACTCTCAAATAAATAAAAAATGAACAAAAAAAAATTTAAAAAAAAGGTAGGAGGACTGAAGTCTAGTAGTGTAACCTATACTTCATAACCAGAAGATTCTGAATGTGCTCATAAAGAAATAATTATGTTGGAAACGATGGATACACCAAATCCCATCACTGATAATTACCCACTGTATACATGCGTCAGTATATCACACTGCATCAGCAACACGTAAATTATAATGTGTCAATCAGAAAATGAAATTTAAATAATGCAAATGACACCTCCAACCCTTTTCCCTAAGGAAGACTCCGGGACTGGGCTTTAAACTGTAAATGTAACTGCCTCACTGCCAGGTGATATTAGCAAGGTCAAGTCAGGGCACAGGCGAACGTGGAGGTAGGGAGGGTCTCTGCTGTGGTGGTGGCGGCAGGATGCCCGACCTACACAGCCATCTTCCCCCTTGGCCTCCAGGCATTTAGGGGCTCTGGGGTGCTGAGGAGTGGAAAACAGGAAGCGGGGCTGCACTGTTGGGGTGGTGTGCTCATTTCCTTGCTCACACACATTTGCCGCTAACAATTTAAAAATGACTGGGTGAGGGCTGGAGAGATGGCTTAGCGGTTAAGGCACATAGCTACGAAGCCTAAGGACCCAAGTTCGATTCTCCAGGTCCCATGTAAGCTAGATGCACACGGTGGCACATGTGTCTAGAGTTCGTTTGCAGTGGCTGGAGGCCCTGGCGCACCCATTCGCGTAATCTCTATCTCTTGTCTCTCCTTCTCTCCGTCTCTAATAAATAAATAAATAAAAATAAATCTTAAAAAAGCAACTGGGTGATTAAATCAGAGTTGCAGGGGGGGGGGGGGCGCCCTAAAGGTGGTGATGTGATTTGGGCTTTAGTTTGCTTGAGAGTAAGGCTTGGCATTCTTTGGCCAAGGAATTTTCTCTACTAGTAACAGCTCCTTGTGTCATACTGAAACCTAGGGACCAACATCTTAGCAAGTGTGAAGTTGCCTGAACTGGGGTCCCCGGTTCGGAAGAGCAATACCAAAACGCTGCAGGGGGCTGTGACCACCAAGACAGCAGGTTGGAGCAGCTGCCAGTGTCTGGTGGGAACCGGGAAGCTTTTACTGTGGCGTTTCCAGAAAGGCAGCTCCATGGAAGAGCTTGCTCAAGAGCTGGAGGCAGGCATCCCTCACCACCCTCCGGGGACAGGAAGCAAGCAGAGCCCGTGTGCTCCCTATCATCCCTAGTCTGAGGTATCATCCCTAGTCTGAGGACCTGGGGGGCTCTTGCAAACCCCTTTGGCCCGCTTCACTCCTAGGGGTCGGGATTCCGGGTCGGCGGTGACCTTGTCCGAGCTGGAGTTACAAAACCCCCGGAGGTTGAGGGATGGAGTAAACCTGGGGTGCACCGCGCTGACCTCCCTTCTGATCTCACCTCGTTTTCCTGGAACTGGCTGAGCGCCCACACTGCACCTAGATGCCAGCACGAGCGGCCGCGGTCGGGCAGCGTGTCCACTATCTGCTCGATGGTCACCACGCCCTTAGCCGTGGGCGGCGGAGCCCGCATGGTCGGGGGGGCATTGGGGATCCAGGAGCACCAGTCATACTGCCGAGGGGACACGGCCAGCATGGGTACCCGCGAGGCCCAGGGCCCACCGCGCCCGCCCCGCACAGGTCTGACCGGAAGCCACGCCCGCATCTCTGATGTCCCCACCCCTTCACCTTGCTGTCCACCCCTCCTTTCCCCACTCTCCAGGCCCTCGCCTTCCAGAAGTTCCAGTCCCTTCCTCCCTGGATCTCACCCCCAAGCTCCCAACCCTCCTTCCTGGGTCCTGGCCAGAGACCTCAGGGATTCCTCGCAGGCCCCTGGCCAGGACGGTGGCAGCGGGAGGAGGAGAGGGGTCCAGGACACCTGCGTGAGTCCCCACCAGGGGACTGTCCCGCCCCAGCCTACCTGGCCGAAGTTCACAGCCGCGTGCTGGGCTGAGGCCGTGAAGATCACCACGGTCAGGTATTCGGACAGCTTCTCCCTGCTCTTGATGGACTTGGGGAAGCCTAGGATGGAGCCAAGGCCTGAACCCTGCCCAGTGAGGGACGCCCTGCCCGCCCCCCAGTCCTGGCCCCTCACCCAAGTGCTCCAAGAGCACCGTGGGCAAGACCCTCGGCGAGGTGAGTAGGTGGCCTCTCCTAGGGAGGTACGTGGACTGGTGGCTCCTGCCCCAGGGGCATATATGCCTGCACCAGCCAGCACCATGAGAGGTGTTGGCAGAGCCTAGGAGACAGCTGCCTACCTGAGGCCTTCCTGCCCCGCATGCCGTACACGTAAACGTCCTTCACGAAGTCCTGCAGCTCCTGGTCTTCCTCCACCACCTGGTCGCTCTCGTAGTAGATGCCCACCACCTCGGCTGTGAACCTGGCTCAGGAGGACCGGGGTAGTGGGGGCCGGGCAGGTGGACTCAGGGCTCCACTGGGTATCACCACCCTCCCTTAACACCCGACCTGGAGCCAGGCTGTCCCCCCCCACCATAAAGACCCTGCCCCCTTCCGCACCCCTTCCTGGTACTCACATCAGGATGGCCTCCCACACCAGCATCCCGTCATCACGGTAGAAATAGTAGGGGATATCTTTGGTGCTGTCCATTCCCCGGGCCTTGATGGCCTCCGGGAAGCACAGGGAGGCGTAGGTCAGCTCCTGAACAGCCTTCTGTACCATCTGCACGTGCCCTCCGCCTCCAGTGGCATTGGCCTGGGGGAGGACAGAACCTCTGAGCTGCGACACTTCCCTCTCTGAATCCTTGAGAGTCTGGGAGGGCAGTGGGGTGGCTGGGCACAGAGGACCCGGCCTGTGTCCTATAAGGTGAGATGGGAGGACTGTTTACTCAGCAAAAAGCCAAGGTCCTGTCTCTTGAGGAGGTGACAGAGAGCAGCCCCCCCCCCCACCATCCAATTCAAGGGGCACTGCGCAGCTGCAGGAGGCTAAGCTCCTGGGCAGGGCAGGGCGGTCAGGTAGCTGGGGAGAGGTCATAGGTTGGGAGGCCCTGTCCCCATTGTCTAGCTGGTTGCAGTCAGGAAGGCAGGGGTGTGGTAATACGGGAGGAATCACTAGCATCTTGGTATATGTGTGTGCCTGTGGGATGAGTGGGCCGTAAATCTCTGGAGACTGGGAGAGAGGAGGGACCTAAGGGGGTGACAGGAAGGCAACAAAGGAAGGAAGACCTGGCACACTGAGAAAGGGGAGCTCTCTGTGGTTGGCAGAAGGGGCTGGAACCTGCCACCCTCACGTGGGAGGTGCGAGTGGAAGCCACAAGGCAGAGTTCTTCCAGGCTCCGAGGGATCAGGACCCACCTTGTCAAAGAGGCCGTACTCACAGATGAGCTGCTCACGGGCCTTGGTGTTGATGGCGATGGTGAACCTCACGTGGGCTACCAGCAGCTGGGTGGGAGAGAAGAAACATCAGCCCACGGGGTGGGAAAAGGAAGGAGAGTGGCCGACTCACTCGTCTCTTTCAAACTCTACTTCCCCGAGCCAGCCAGGCTCTGTGCCAGGCCCCAGCTCCTGTCCTTGCTAGGGGAACCAACAAGCGCCCAGCTTCCTCCCTTGACTCTGTTCCCACCTCTCCAGGGTTGCCTCCCTGCTGCCCACTTCCAGTCATGGTCCCCCTGCCAGAATGCCAGCTCCCCTCCCGAGAGCCCTCCCCCTGCCTTGGGGTACCACTGTGGACAGCTGTACCTTGAAAATGGGGTGCACTGCGGGCAGCTGGCGGTACATGGCAATACCAAACACCTCTGACACCAGGTGTGTGCGCAGAAGGTGGGTGATGGTCTGGTGGACGTGAAAATCACTGGACCGCACCCAGATTTTGGCCAAAAGCCAGTCATATTTTGCATCCGAAGGGAGAAAAATGGGGTTCTCTTCTCCTGGGGTTTGGTTGAGCTGACATGTTGGGGAAAGAAAACACAGTGCTGAGAGAACCTGCCCTCTCAGAAGATTCCAGAAGTATCCAAATGACTTCAACAATGATTTCCCAATCACGAAAAGACTATTCAGGGCCACGGAGGGTCCCAGTGACACACCACTTGCAACCTACAGGACCGCGTTGATTGACAGTCCTTGTGCACTCCAGGCTCCTGAGCTGTGATTTGGGTACAGTGATTGCTCATGAAGTTGGTAGGGAACCCCACAAAAGGCCCCATGCAGATATTGAAAGGAGTGAATGACCTCACCCCTCTCCTGTCTGGCCCTCTGGCCCCTCCTCCCATATCTCCTGTTGCAGCTTGGTGGCCTCTGGCCTTCTCTTGGCCCTGAATGCTGGTCTTCTGTAACATCTGCCCTGGTGCCTTCAGTGGGCTTCTCGCTGTGGGGGCCTCCTGCTGCCAAATCTCCCAGATTAGGGTTTGTAGATGAACGTTGACCTTCCTGAGCTCCAGCCCCCAAACCAGACACACACACACACACACACACACACACACACACACACAGAGAGAGAGAGAGAGAGAGAGAGAGAGAGAGAGAGAGAAGAGAGAGCAAGCTCAGGCCCAGCTTGCCTCTGCCTTTCCAGCTCCATTCTACACTGGGGCCAAGTGATTTCTCTGTAAAATGCAAAGTGTGTGTTAATCCATTCTTGAAAAAAGTCAACTCAGTGCCAGAAAATAAGGTCCTAAATTCCTTAGTGATTTTCTGTTTTGTTTTGTTTTGTTTTGTTTTAAAGCAGAGTCTCACTCTAGCCCTGGAAATCACTCTGCAGCCCAGGCTGGCCTCGAACTCACAGTGATTCTCCTACCTCATTTCGCTGATGCTGGGCTTTAAAGATGTGTGCTACCACGCCCTTAGTATTTTGCCTGTTGTGTTTTGTCTCTTCCACCAGGTAAGGACATGGACAGCAGCTACGTGGCTAACTGTGTGTGTGTGTGTGAGCATGCTTGTACACTACCACGGGTCAAACTTAAGAACTCACCCATGCTAGGCAAGTGCTATAACACTGAGCCACGCTCCCAGTCCTCAGACATTGATTTTTTTACCAAGTTCCACTTTAGCAGTGAGACCTACTTGGAGCCATATGTCAGGGAGGCTTTGGGCCGTGGCATTTCCAAGGAGCTGGGGGAACTCTGTGCCAGATGCAGGTGCCACAGCCAGGAGCAGCTGGCAAGGGGTTTGGCTGGCCTTTCGGTGCTTGGAGAGACCCATGTGACTCCAGCTGTCTCCTCTCTGCTTCTTGATTGTGGACACAAGTGACCAGCGGCTTGGTGCTTCCGCTGCCATGTCCTTCCTTCCTCGATGGACGGTGCCTCCTCAAACAGTGCTAGGACGAGCCTCTCCTTTGAACTGCTTGTCAGGCACAGTGTCACAGCAATGAAAAAGGCGACTAATACAGGTGTCTTTCTTATCTATAGCTCCCCTCAAAATAGCATTGTACAATATAATGCAAACCACACATGAAATTCAACATTTTAGGGAAGCTACATTTTATTTATTTTTGTTTTACTTCTATTCTTTCTTTCCTTCCTTACTTCTTTCTTTCTTTCTTCCCTCCCTCCCTCCCCTTCCTTCCTTCCTTCCTTCCTTCCTTCCTTCCTTCCTTCCTTCCTTCCTTCCTTCCTTCCTTCCTTCCCTCCCTCCCTCCCTCCCTCTCTCCCTCCCTCCTTCCCTCCCTCCCTCCCTCCCTCCCTCCCTCTCTCCTTCCTTTTCTTCCTTTCCTTCCTTCTTTCTTTCTTGTTAGGAAGCTGCACTATAAAACATAAAAGAAAACAGCGAAATTTAGGTGAATGATATAATTTCACTTTGCCCACAGTATGCAAGATATTATCAACATGACATGGATCTAAAACTACTGCATGACACCTTTCACTCATTCTAAGTCTTTGCATTCTGTCATTTACTTCACATTTTACAGCAGGCCTCGGTCTGGACTGGCTGAGTCTCAGGAACTCCAGGGCCCTGACGTGCTGATAAGCCTGAGCCACTGTTTCCCAGGTAGGGAGAAAAACAGCTTTACTGATGAAAACAAGGGAGGAGTAGGGAGAGCAGCAGGTGACCTTGACAATCTTCTTGTTGAATGCTCCTGATTGGGACGTGTCTATTTTTAACTATCAGAGAATCTCAGATGAAATTTGAATGATCAAGTCTACTTGACACATTTAGAGGGCCTGAGAGCTCTATGCCAGTGTTCTCATGGACCAGTGGTCTTGCCTCTTTTTTTGTTGGGGGGAGGGCAAAGGAGGGGTTCGCAGTGGAATCTCACTCTAGCTTAGCCCAGGCTGACCTAGAATTCACTATGTAGTTTCAAGCTGGCCTCAAACTCATGGTAATCCTCCTGCTTCTGCCTCCCAAGTGCAGGGGTTATAGGCATGTGCCTGCCATCACGCCTCTTTTAAATAGGCTCAGAGTTCAGGGTCTCCGGGGCCCCCACTCATTTGCATGAGCTGCCCGGCCCTCACATCTGCTGCTGTGTCCTGAGTCCTAGAGTGCCTGGAACAGCTCGGGCACCTTGGCACACAGTCCCGACGCATTCCTTCACATGCGTTGGACTTTACCCATAGGTTCATTAATCCTCACCATGACCTGGCCAAGAGGGCGTTCCTGGATGTTTCCATTTTGGAAATGGAGGAAGTGAGGCACCTAGTGGTTAAGCGGCTCCCCAGGTCACACAGGAAAAAGCAGAGCCCAGGGGGGTCACTTGGTGCTCCGTCCACTGTATCCCTACCATGGGACCTACTTGGTCTGACCGCGCCACGGACTTTTTCAGTTTTTCACCTCACCTTGTGCCTTGACCTCCCAAGCTTCCTCCACAGCCTCCAGGTCCTAGCCTGCAGGACTCCAGAAGATATTCTGGACAACTTATTGACATTATTTTATTTTATTTTTAAAATTTTATTTTATTTTTTTAAATTCAATTTTATTTTATTATTTTATTTTATTTTTTGAGGTAGGGTCTCACTCTAGTCCAGGCTGACCTGGAATTCACTCTGTAGTCTCAGGGTGGCCTCGAACTCAAGGTGATCCTCCTACCTCTGCCTCCCGAGTGCTGGGAAAAGGCGTGAGCCACCACGCCTGGCTTGCATTATTTTAAGTATATATATATATTTGGGGGGGGGGAGTAAGGAAGTAGCTTTTCATTTCTGGTTAGAAGATGCTCACTAGTCAAAATAACTCACAGTCATTCCAGAAGAGCTCAAGATGACTGAGCATCACCTCATAGCAGTGGTCTGACTGCCACCTTCTGGGGAGTCTGCTTCCATAGGTCTTTGCGTATGTGCATATTTGCTGTCTAGCTGAATCCGATTATAAGCAACTTCTGCCACTTTTTAGTGTTCATTTGCCTCCCACTGGGCCCTTGTAGCCAATCTGGTGACCGTGTGTCTGTTCTGTGTCTCACCACGTCCACACATCTGTCCCTGTACAGTGTGAGGTCTCTTTCCTTCATTTTACATAAATGAGGTCACGTCATCTAGACCCATGTCTTGTTTCTCTAGCTTGGTAAGCCTCGTAGTAACCATTCCAAGTCTGGTGGTTTGGCATGGGGGGAGGGTTACCTTCTCTGAACTCTCACTAGCTTCAGGCTGTCTGCAGCATAGCACCCCAACAACACTACTGGGCTCCTCCTACATGCAGCCCCATTGTTCTCAGAAAGGCTCATTCTGCTCCTGCAGTCTTGGCCTGGAACCTTCCAGTCCTTTCACGGAGCCTGGCCATTTTTTTTTTTAAATTTTTATTTATTTATTTGAGAGCGACAGACACAGAGAGAAAGACAGAGAGAGGGAGAGAGAGAGAATGGGCGCGCCAGGGCTTCCAGCCTCTGCAAACAAACTCCAGACGCGTGCGCCCCCTTGTGCATCTGGCTAACGTGGGACCTGGGGAACTGAGCCTCGAACCGGGGTCCATAGGCTTCACAGGCGAGCACTTAACCGCTAAGCCATCTCTCCAGCCCGAGCCTGGCCATTTTTATTCCTGGCTTGGAGAACACAGGGTCTTCCCACGGCCCAACCTGAAATTTAGATCTCAGTTCTTCAGCCTGGTCTTTGTTTTGAGCGGGAGTAGCGTTTACTGATTCCAGAGCTTGAGTATCTTGGGTATCTGCTCCCCTGAAATGTTGGGTGACAAGTACATGGGGTCACACCGGCTGTTTACATGAAATCTGGAGATTCAAACTGTGGTGGCCCTTATGCTTGTAAGGGGGTGCACTTAACCACTGAACCATCTCTCCAGCCCACTTTTACTTTTGCCTTGAATTTGCCATCCTCCTGCCTCAGTCTCCCAAGTTCTGGTTTGAACTCAAGTTCCCCCAAAGCAGCTGCCTTTACTTCAAACAAGGCGATTGACTGATAACTTCAGTGATTTTATGGAGGTGGAAAGTTGCAGATTCAGAGCTAAGTTATCTTAGGCTCTTTTTAGTCCCTTTAACAGCCCATTATTTCCCACCTCTGTGTTTGATATAACATCCTGTTGCTATCAAGTGAAACATTTTGAATGCATTAACAGACCACTAGCTTCTATCAACCCAAAGGCTAAGAGGGTGTCATCTGGGGCCTAGAGCAGAGATTTCCTTGCTTTGCTGTACCCCGCTGTGGGAGTTTGAATGCATGTCCCCCAAAGACCCAGGTGCTTTATTAAAATCGAGTTTACAGCTTCACCCCCTCACATGCTGGGCGGCGGTGGTGGTGGGGACGCATGTCCCTGGAGCCTGATGTGATTCCCAGCCTCAAGGTATGCAGAGAACAGTCTGCCTGGGCACCTGCTGCTTCCTGCAGTTCCTTGCTGTGTTTTTAAAAAATATTTTAATTTATTTATTTGTAAACAGAGAGAGCAATAGAGGACAGACAAGAGAGAATGAGCATGCCAGGGCTTCTAGCTCCTGCAAGTGAACTCCAGATACATGTACCGCTTTGTGCATCTGGCTTTATGTGGGGACTGGGTGACCAAATGCGATTTGTTAGGCTTTTCAGGTAAGCGCCTTAAACTGCTACGTCACTTCTCTAGCCTTGCCTTGCTGTTTTGCTGCCCATTTATTTGTTTTTGCTCATGGTGCTGGCTGGCTGCTGCTGGTTTTCTCTCTTCTTAGGTCTGTGAAAGGGGGCCAGCCTCTTCTGCCATTATGGAGCTTCCCCTGGATCTGTGAGCTTCCATAAATCTCTTCCTACCATAAACTATGACTGGTTTGGATGTTCATCCCAGCCACGTGGAGCTGACTACAACACTCACCTACCTGAAGTCTCTACCAATGTATTTGAAAAGTATCTTCAGGGCTGGAGAGATGGCTTAGTGAAGCCTAAGGACCCATGTTCAACTCTTCAGGTCCCATATAAGCCAGCTGCACAAAGTGATGCAAGTGTGTAAGGTCGCATCAGCACACACATCTGGAGGTCTATTGCAGTGGCTGGAGACCTTGGTGCGCCAACACACTCTCTCTCTCTTGCTCTCTCTCTCTCTTGCATAAAAGAAAGGACATTCTGTTGGGCTTGCCTCAAAAAATAAAAGTATCTTAGCCAGGCATGGTGGTGCATGCCTTTAATCCCAGCACTTGGAAGGCAGAGGTAGGAAGATTGCCATGAGTTCAAGGCCACCCTGAGACTACATAGTGAATTCCAGGTCAGCCTGGGCTAGAGTGAGACCCTACCTTGAAAAACCAAAAAAAAAAAAAAAAAAAAAGTGTCTTGATTTATGACTCTGTTTTTTTCTATTCCTATAAATGTACAAAACTTCATGAAACTGTTACCACATTGGGATTTGGAATTTGGGGTAACCCAAATATGTGTTCCAAGGTCATGCTCATTCATATTTGGTTCGATAATAAACTATCTTGTATCCTCTTTGAAGTGAGAACTAAGCTGGAGAGATAAGTCAGTGGTTAAAGGCACTTGCTTGCAAAGACTGACGGCCCAGATTCAATCCCTCAGTACTTATATAAAGCCAGATGCACAAAGTGACACACGCATGTGGGGTTTGTTTGCAGAGGCAAGAGGTCCTAGTGAACCCATACTTGCTCTCTCTCAAATAAATAAATAACAATTAACTTATTGAGGTGAGAACTGTGCTTTTCTGTTAACAGTAGGCATGTGCCATCATACCCAAGTCAAAATTGGTATTTTTGGGTTGGAGAGGTGGCTTAGAGGTTAAGGTAAAGCCTAAGGACCCATGTTTGACTCTCCAGATCTCACATAAGCCAGACGCACAAAAGGTGAGGCAAGTGCAAGGTCACACATGCCCACTAGGTGGTACAGGCATCTGGAGTTCATTTGCAATAGCTGAGGCCCTGGCTTGCCAATTCTCTCTCTCTCTAAAATAAAAATTGATATTTTATGATACACACACACACACATGCACACACACACACACACATATATACACACACTTTTTTTTTCAAGGTAGGTTCTCACTCTAGTCCAGGTTGACCTGGAATTCACTATGTAGTCTCAGGGTAGCCTTGAACTCATGGCAATCCTCCTACCTCTGTCTCCCAAGTGCTGGGATTAAAGGCATGTGCCACCATGCCTGGCCCTGATATATTGTTTTTAACTGTTCAATATCAAGTTATTATATATTTCTATGTATATCTTTTAAAATGATCACAGTTTTGGGCTGGCAAGATTGTTCAGTGGTGAAGGTGCTTGTCTTCAAAGCTTAATGACCTGCGTTCGATTCTCCAGCACCCACATGAAGCTAGATGCACAGAGTGGCACGTGCATCTGGAGTTTGCACTGGCTGGAGCCCCTGGCATGCTCATTCATTCTCATTCTCTCTCTCCTTGCAAATAAACAGAATAAAAAATGATGACAATTTTTCTGGATACAAGCATTATATTTTGTTGGCAGCACAGAAAAAGGCTATGGGTTTGTCCAGACACTTGGTTTAATAAACTTATTAATTTTAATAGCTTTAAAAACGAAAATCTCCTATGTCTTGCTAGTCATGCCATCCTATGATTACCAGAGAAGACAATGTTTAGTGTCTGTGTGCTCAGTGGAACCCAGGGTCCTGAGTGTGTCAGGCATGTGCTCTACCATGGAGCTACATGTCTAGCCAGTCCCTGTTCATTTAGAGTTTGTATATTAATGATTTTGTTATAACATGTGATAAGATCTCTACAACAATGTTAAATTCAAATGTGATCAACTTTGGGAGGGGAATTGCTGGGAATCAACCAGCCTCAAGAAGGTCTATCTAAAGCTAGGCATGGTGGTGCACATCTTTAATCCCAGCACTCGGGAGGCAGACGTAGGAGGATCGCCGTGAGTTCGAGGCTACCCTGAGACTACAGAGTGATTTCCAGGTTGGCCTGGGTTAGAGGGAGACCCAACCTCAAAAAACAACAACAACAAAAAAAAAACATGAACAAACAAACAAACAAAAAGAAGATCTATCTATCTACCTACCTGTCCATGAATGTTGTCAGAAAAACGGATTTCACTGTGACGTTTTCAGACATGCACCTTTCTTTTTCCCTTTTTCTTTGGCATCTCCCACCAAAGTGTGTGCTCAGTGGGCTGCTCCAGGCTGCTCACATACACAGAACCACAAACACACATACACACCCACTACCCTCTCATTCTCTCTACGAGGAGGTCTCTTTCTTTCTTTTTACCTTTCCTTTTACTTTTATTCTGTATAAAATATAACAGGTTATACTCTTTAATCTCCTCAGATAGACATGGTGATCCATCAAAACCTAGCAAAACAGAAATCCAGAGGCTACAGAGATCTCAACACAAATTCAGACTACCAACGGGCCTCCATGGATCAGGGTAGGCATTGAGGACGGGCAGGCGGAAAGACTGTCGGAGGTCTCTGTTTGGACCTTTCAAAGAACCAGATTTTAGGTGTGTTGTCCTCTGGCTTTCATTTGTACAGGTCTTTACAGTTTTCAGAAGAGGAAGGAGTGTCAGGAACCTCCTGTAGCTTGTCCCAAACCCCTTCTTGTGCAAGCAAGTACGTGGCAGAGCTGAGCTGTACACCAGATCCTTGGCTCCAGGTTGTTCTGAGAGCATTTGTCTGTGGTAACCTGTCTGCCCCCGGACATCTCCCGGTGATGATTTCTTGCCCATGTCTCCTGTCTCTTCACTTTCTGTTTCTGTTTCTCACATAACTGGTTTCCTCTGATAACAGGCTAGGGACCACTGGGGGTTGGGATGTGAGTGACCTCTGAGAGACTGGGGCTGGGCATTGGGATCTACAGCCAAACAGCTGGTTTGAATCCAAGCTCTGTGGCTGACTGTGTGCACCTGTGTCTGTTTCCTGATCTAGGTAAGATGATTGACATCAGTCAGGTCGTGGTAATGGCTACATGAACGATTACAAGCCAGTGGCCAATTAAGTCCCCTCCTTAGAATCTGGGCAACGTAATATTCAATACAGGCATCTCTCTCCAGTGATCCATTTTTATGCTGCACTGAATAGAATGAAACCTCTAAATCGCCTCCCTATTGGTCCAGAGGTTTATTTGTAGCCAGGGAATTTTCTGAAGAAATGGAAAATAAATCCCAGTTTAGTACCTCCTTAGCTTTTGGCTAAGGTCAAAGTGCAGCCTCTGTCCTCAGCTTCAGATGTAGCATCTGTCGGGTGTTCTTAACTTCCCAAGGGCAAGGGATTTTGGACGATGAAAGTTAACCCTGCACATCCAGCTGTTATTCATATAACGTCCCAGGCATTGTTGGCTGAATGCTTATCTATCCATCCACCATGGAATGTGTCCCTGAACAAGCCCTGCCTTCACCCCCTCCTACCCCAGGGACCTTCATTTAGTTCAGTCCGGCTTGTTTTTGTCATATATTACTATACGCCAGCTCTCACAGTGTGGGGAGATAGCCCTGTGCTCACTTGCCTCCCCAGGAGCCCTCCACAGCTTTTGGGGATGTTCGAATCCACAGGTGTGGAAGACAGTGTCTCGGGATCGAGCAGGTTCCCAGTGCTGTTCAGTGGCTTCTGTCTCCAGCTCAAGTCAGAGCTTCACCTGTGTAACTTCTACAGACATGTTGATTTGGGAGCCATGCTCAGTTCAAGGAGCTGGGGAAGACACGCAGCATGCCACCCAGGGCACACTCTCCTGAGCGTTCCTGGCGCCATCAGGAGGCTTCTGATGTGTGCGTGGAGAGCTGAACCTGTTTTCTCTTACATAGTAGGCAGTGAGTCCTAATATCTTTTTTTTTTTTTTTAAAGAAAACCCATATGCAAGTATGGACATTCTTTTTTAAAATTTTTAAATTTATTTTTATTTGAGAGCAACAGACAGAGAGAGAAAGAGGCCGATAGATAGATAGAGAATGGGCATGCCAGGGCCTGTAGCCACTGCAAAGGACTTCCAGACGCATGCGCTCCTTGTGCATCTGGCTAACGTGGGTCCTGGGGAATCGAGCCTCGAACCGGGGTCCTTAGGCTTGACAGGCAAGCACTTAACTGCTAAGCCATCTCTCCAGCCCTCTTTTTTTTTTTTTAACATTTTCTCTTTTTAAATATTTTATTTTTATTTATTTATTTGAGAGAGAGAACAAGGCAGAGGGGGAGAGAAAGAGAGAGAGAGAGAGAGAGAGAGAGAGAGAGAGAGAGAGAGGGAGGGAGGAGGGAGGGAGGGAGAATGAACATGCCAGGGCTTCCAGCCACTGCAAATGTACTCCATATTCATTTGCCACCTTGTGCATCTGGTTTATGTGGGTACTGGGGAATCAAACCTAGGCCCTTTGGCTTTGCAAGCAAGCCCCTTAACCACTAAGCCATCTCTCCAGCCCATGAGTCCTAATATCTTATTTCCTCTTCAGCTTGAGTGAAGGAACTGTGAGGCAGAACTGTCTGTGCCCCACCCCACCTCCAGAGGAGTGGACAGGGCTGCCCGGAAGCTCCTCTCCTGGCCCCTATTGCCAAGGGCCAAGCCTTACGGAAGGGCTGGAGTTGAGTCTCCTACCTGGATGGCAATGGGGACAATCTTGTTGGCCAGGTTCTTGTAGAGCAGACAGATAGGCGCGGCCAGGAACTGGTGTGTGCAAGGGTCTGTCTTGTTGGCGTCAATGCCTTCAAGGAGCACATAGTCCACAATGAAGATGTTCCCTTGCTGCAGAAGGCAGAGAAATGTGTCCAAAGCACTCTCCACAGAGATGTATCTAAGGGTCCAAGCCAGGGGGTCGGAAGTGGGTGGGCACTGATAATCTTTGGGGCCCCTCTTCTCTCTGAAACTCAAGGTATTAGCAGGCACTTTGAAACTGCTTTTGCTGAACTGCACAGGCTCCTCCCTTGGACGCACAAGGATGAAGTACTGCTACATCTGCTTTTATTTTGTGTCTGGGTTTATTTTTACTTTGGGTCAGACTCCTGCTTTCCTCTGCAGGCCAGCATGTTAACCACTCAAGGAGTGATTGTCTCATCCCATTCTCCCTCAAGGCCAAAGACACAAGCCTGCAGCCACCTTGGCTTCCAGGAATGGCAAAAGCCGTAGCAGGACAGATGCCAGCCCCCCCCCCCCCCGCCGCCCCCTAGATAAGAGTAATTGTCCAAGGGGCAAGGCGGTGCCCTGGAGCAGAAATAATCACTATTTAGGAACCAGATTGATCCTCCTGAGCAATGATGGCAGTAACAATAAGGACTTCTTCTTTTGTCTTTTTTGGCTTTTGGAGGTAGGGTCTCACTCTAGCCCAGGCTGACCTGGAATTCACTCTGTAGTCTCAGGGTGGCCTCGAACTCACGCGATCCTCCTACCTCTGCCTCCCGAGTGCTGGGATTAAAGGCGTGCGCCACCACGCCCGGCAAAAATAAGGACTACTTTAGACAAGTTGTGGAACCGAAGCTGAGTAGCCAGGCCACACCTTAAACAGGTCTATTTAATTATGCAGACCTCTTGCCCCTTTGCCCCAGTTCCCTATTTAAATCCCAAATCTCATGTCAGTACCCCAAGATGGACCCCGGGCCACTAAAACCCTTTATCTGTTCTCCCTAATGAGGCCTTACTGACTAAGTGCCCCCTTTTCACCATTTTTTTTTTTTTTGTGTCTCTCTAGTCGGTGTAGGAGGCTGGACTTTTCACCTAAAAGTTCCCTTACAAGTGGAGGTCCGAGTTTAAAGCTCTTGGTTCTCCAAGGAGAGTTTCCCAGCTAAGATAAAGGGCTGCTAATGCCTAGCTCAGGTTGCTCTGGAAGGACATCCTGTAGAGAGTTCCTTCTACCGGCAGGTGGCGCTGCAGGACTTCATTTCCATAAAGTTCAACAGGACGCACATGAGCCAAGGTCAGCCTCCTCCTCTCAAAAGGGAGGAAAGTGGATTGCTATCTGTGAACTGTGGGGGACCATGGGGTTCTATGGAGCACACGGGGAGACGGCCGGCAGGCACAGAGGTCTGCCAGAGCAGATGGGGAGCTCCTGCAGGACTGGCATGCTTGGGGTAAGAAGCTGAGACTGGGCACTTGGTGGGGCACCTGGTCGAAGTCAAAGGGCTGGCTGATTCCGGGTGCTGCGAGCGCACCCCGACACAAAACTAGTGCACCTGGACC